>NC_047586.1:18317500-19644416 GCF_011004845.1 Esox lucius
AGAAGAATGTATGCAACACCTTCCCACTGAGATGAGTGATTGCAGCTTCCAATAAAGATGAACAAATGACATCCCAGAGGGTGATACACAGGGTTTTCATAAGATTATGCAGACACAGCCGTAAGGACTGTGCGGTGTGACGTACACTCCCACACATCTACACATATCTAAACGCATTAAACTCTGTGAAAAGATGGCCTTTTTAATTTACCGTTGAGAGAAAGAGAAGTGTTGCATGTGCAGAGCTGAACAGTCAACTCCAAAGGACCTGCTTGTGAAATAGTGTATTGGGACGTTTCTATTCTGAACCATTGAAGCTGTTGAAGTACAGGCCTGACAAAACCAGATATAATGTACTCACCACTCACGATCAAAATCAGCCCTCCCAAATACAGAACATTTGTGCAAATCAGGCATTAGGCAGAGCTTTTAAAGCAAGTATCTGGTTTATTTCAACAGTCCACTTCAACTTTTTAAATTGACTGCTCTATTCCTTTACCCTGGTCTGCTTGGAGAGTCATTCATACCATTAGGGCCTCTACAAAAGGTAATGTTCAAAGTGAGAGTTGTTTGAGATGATCTCATAGAAGTTTGACATTTTTTCAATTAGAAACAGAAAATCAGCTCATCTGAATTATTAGGAAAATATGCTAATTTTATACATTATTTCAGTCACTTTGAGTATCAAAGACAATCAGTGGTGTAACGACACCTACAGGTCTCCACCCTGGTTTCAGAAATGGCAGAACAGACACAAAAAAATAGTTGCTCTTTTTGTTGTAAGCAAAAGTTTGCAAAAGCCTTCTTGGTTTCATCTAGATGCCATCTTTTCACTGTTGTCTTCCTTCAAATACATCAAATTACAGTACAATAGTTTCTGATGAAGTCTCTCGCTACATAGCAGCTTTTTGCAACAAGTTGCCCTGTACTAAAATACAGAACACTACATTGGGAAAAGCTTAGCCAGGTGAAATGTACAGTTCAGTGTCTGCAAGCTAGTTCAATTCCCCAAAACCCTTTATGCTAGGGGCCTACCACTGCTAGCAGGCTGAAATTGTGATTGATGAGAGAAGCCCTCCTTCCTCCTTCCCATCAATTTGGAAACAATCTTTTAGGCCGAGCCTGGGCTCCTTGTAGTGTCAGACCTCTAATAGTTCCTCTGTAGGAGAATGGGAGCCATTAGTCCTGTAAATGACATCAAAGAGCAAGTGAACATGTTATTGAGGTCAAAAGGTTTCAATTTAACCTCGGGGCCTGTGGATGTTTACCATGCGTTTGCTGTAGTTCTGGCTAGGACCAGATACAAATACTACTGTGCTCCTGTCTAGGGTTGCAAAAATATAGTAGATTCCCAAAAATGTCCTTAGTTTTGGGGAAATTCCTGGAATGTTCCTTGAGGGGTTATTGGAAAAGCTGGACATTTTAGGAATGTTGCTATGTGTAGCATTAGACCGCTACAATATAATGCTAAACACTATTGATAAATGAATTCTAGCTAAAGAATAACCACAAACTGGGTTTATTCAGAATGTTTACCTTATGTTAGAGGTGTTAACCGTACACTACCATTGAAACAGCAGTCTCACCAGTGAAGTGTTCAAATGCCAGTCTCAGCTTCAACAGTGAAGAGGCAACTCCGGGTTGCAAAGAAAAAGCCATATCTCAGACTTGCCAATATAAAGAAAAGATTAAGATGGGCAAAAGAACACAGACACTGGACAGAGGAAGAACTCTGCCTAGAAGGCCAGCATCCCAGAGTCGCCTCTTCACTGTTGACGTTGAGACTGGTGTTTTGCGGGGACTATTTAATGAAGCTGCCAGTTGAGGACCTGTGAGGTGTTTGTTTCTCAAAACTAGACACTCTAATGTATTTGTCCTCCTTTTGTCCTCAGTTTTTCTTTGGGACCTGTGTTAACTTTATTTTCATTGCTGAGCCTGTGGCCTGTCAGCTTTGCGTTCTGTTCTCCACAGATATACTTATTAAAAATGAACTTTTCTAATTCACACTAAACAGTGCAACACCTGTCAGATATTCAAACACACACCCTTTTCTCTAGCACCATGTGCTCTGCAAAACCACTCCCTCTTCAAAGATGGCCTACTTCCTCTCCCGATCAGATGCCAGATATCAATAACAGTGTGTCCTTGCACTGAACTGGAAAAAGAGCAGTGAAACCTTCAGCAGTGGTCACCCACTATAATCACCACATTGAACAAACACAAACACAAATAAAATGCAAAACTCCTAACTCCTAACATCAGAACAGTAACTTTGCAACAACCCCATCAATCACAGATATTATTTTAATTGAGCAAAAATAGGCTTGTCTTTCAAAAACATGGACATTTCTAAGTGACCCCAAACTTTTGAACGGCAGTGTATATGCATTGAGACAGTTTATCAGGAAAAAAGGTAATGATTAAATTATACATAAAAAAATATTGACAGAGATAAAATTCTGTAGTTTGCAAATGTGAAAAATATAAAGAACATTTGTTTTGGCCATGCTAGCCATGGTATACGATTACGTTAAGGACCAAAAAAACAGCAACATTTTAAAGAGCAAGATAATAGCGAGTCATTAAAGACCAATAGGACTGGGGATGTGTTGACAGAGAAAGTAATTGACTCAACTTATGTTCATACTGAACATAATCTTGGGTTTATAAAATAGTTCCATTCTAACATAATTCTTGAGAGGTATGTTTGGTTCTGATTAACTGGTCAGCAACTCAATTACACCTATAAAAAGTGCTGTGATGTCATGCTTCTCTCTTATAAAATGGGTGGAGTCCAGAATCGTGATTGGCAGATAGCAGTGGTATATGAGATTGTGTACCACAGGTATTAGACTGCATCACTTTTTCTGCAAAAATTGTGTCTGTACAGTTTATGTAATACCAGTTTTACAGTCAGCAAATAATTTGAAAGCTTTGCAATGTAAAACATTGTTAAATAAAAAGTTGGGACGCTGTGTAAAATCTATAGAAGAAGAGAATGCAATGATGTGCAAATCATTTAAACCCAATATTCAATAAAAAATAGTACCAAGACAACATATCAGATGTTGAAACTGACATTTTATTGTTTCTTGGAAAATATATAGTCAACCTGAATTTGATGCCAGCAACACATTTCAAACACGTTTCAGGAACAGAGGCACCACAAGACTGGAAACGTTGTGTAATTCTAAAAAACTAAACCTGGTGGAATATCACACAACTATTTAGGTCAGTTGGCAACAGGTCAGGAATATGATTGGGTATTAAAAGATCATTCTAGAGAGGATGGGTTTGTCAGAAGTGAGGATGGGGAGGGGTTCACCACTCTGTGAAAAACTGTGCAGGCAAATAGTGCCACAATTCAAGAATAGTGTATCACAACGTAAAAAAAAGAGTTTGGGCATCAAATCATCTACAGTACAAAATATCATTAAAAGATTCAGAGAAT
Organism: Esox lucius; assembly: GCF_011004845.1. Classification (NCBI taxonomy): domain Eukaryota; kingdom Metazoa; phylum Chordata; class Actinopteri; order Esociformes; family Esocidae; genus Esox; species Esox lucius. The sequence goes on from NC_047586.1 coordinate 18,320,952, forward strand.
CTGGAGTAATCACTGTACGCAAGGGACAAGGACAAAAACCACTATTGGATGGTTGTAATCTTTGGGCCCTCAGGTGGCAATGCATTAAAAACAGACACTATTCTGTAGTGGACATCACTGAATGGGCTCAGGAACACTTCCAAAGACCATTGTCTGTGAACACAGTGTGTCAATGCAAGTTAAAACTCTACCATGCAAAGAAGAAACCATATTTAAAATATATCCAGAAACACCAGCACCTTCTCTGGGCCCAGGTAATTTTAGATGGACTGAGGCGAAGTGAAAAACAGCACTTATTAAAATGTTTTATTATTATTTTCAGGAATCATGGATACACTTCTGTGAAGGCATCATTAATGCTGAACAACACATACTGGTTTTGGAGCAACATATGCTGCCATCCATATAACGTCTTTTTCAAAGAACGCCATGCTTATTTCAGCAAGACAATGCCAAACCCCATTCTGCACGTATCACAAAAGCATGGCTCAGTAGTAAAAGAGTCTGAGTGCTAAACTGGCATGCCTGCAGTCCAGACTTGTCCCCTAATAAAAACATTTGGCGCATAATGAAATGACAAATACAGCAAAGGAGAACCCAAAATTGTTTAGCAGCTGAAATTCTATACCAAGCACGAATGGGACCACATTCCACTTTCAAAACTACAGCAATTGGTCTCCTCAGTTCCCAAAGTCTTACTGAGTGTTGTTAAAAGAAGAGGTGATGCAACACAGTGGTAAAGATGCTCCTGTCCCAACTTTTGTGAAATGTATTGATGGCATCATAATCAAATTGGGCATGTACTTTTCCAAAAAAAACTACATTTTGCAGTATCAACATTTGATATGTCCTCTTTGTACTATTTTCAATACAAAATAGGGATTAAATGAGTTGCACATCATTGCATTCTGTTTTTATTTGCTTTTTACACAGTGTCTTTTTTGGAAACAGGGTTGTAGACAAGGGGCAAACATACAGACATTAGAAAATCTATCTATCTATCTATTTATATATATATATATATATATATATATATATATATATATATATATATATATATAGGTGCTGGTCATAAAATTAGAATATCATCACAAAGTTGATTTATTTCAGTAATTCCATTCAAAAAGTGAAACTTGTATAATGTATACATTCATTCCACACAGACTGATATATTTCAAGTGTTTATTTCTTTTAATTTTGATGATGAACTAATGAAAACCCCAAATTCAGTATCTCAGAAAATTACAATATTGTGAAAAGGATTAATATTGAAGACACCTGGTGCCACACTCTAATCAGCTAACTAACCCAAAACACCTGCAAAGGCCTTTAAATGGTCTCTCAGTCTAGTTCTGTAGGCAACACAATCACGGGAAAGACTGCTGACTTGACAGCTGTCCAAAAGACGACCATTGACACCTTGCACAAGGAGGGCAAGACACAAAAGGTCATTGCTAAAGAGGCTGGCTGTTCACAGAGCTCTGTGTCCAAGCACATTAATAGAGAGGTGAAGGGAAGGAAAAGATGTGGTAGAAAAAAGTGTACAAGTAATAGGGATAACCGCACCCTGGAGAGGATTGTGAAACAAAACCCATTCAAAAATGTGGGGGAGATTCACAAAGAGTGGACTGCAGCTGGAGTCAGTGCTTCAAGAACCACCACGCACAGACATATGCAAGATATGGGTTTCAGCTGTCGCATTCCTTGTGTCAAGCCACTCTTGAACAAGACATAGCGTCAGAAGCGTCTCGCCTGGGCTAAAGACAAAAAGGACTGGACTGCTGCTGAGTTATGTTCTCTGATGAGGGTAAATTTAGCATTTCCTTTGGAAATCTAGGTCCCAGTGTCTGGAGGAAGAGAGGAGAGGCACAGAATCCACATTGCTTGAAGTTCAGTGTAAAGTTTCCACAGTCAGTGATGGTTTGGGGTGCCATGTCATCTGCTGGTGTTGGTCCACTGTGTTTTCTGAGGTCCAAGGTCAACGCAACAGGAAGTTTTATGGCACTTCATGCTTCCTGCTGCTGACCAACTTTATGGAGATGCAGATTTCATTTTCCAACAGGACTTGGGACATGCACACAGTGCCAAAGCTACCAGTACCTGTTTTAAGGACCATGGTATCCCTGTTCTTTATTGGCCAGCAAACTCGCCTGACCTTAACCCTATAGAAAATCTATGGGGTATTGTGAAGAGGAAGATGCGACACTCTTGACCCAACAATGCAGAAGAGCTGAAGGCCACTATCAGAGCAACCTGGGCTCTCATAACACCTGAGCAGTGCCACAGACTGATCAACTCCATGCGACGCCGCATTGCTGCAGTAATTCAGGCAAAAGGAGCCCCAACTAAGTATTGAGTGCTGTACATGCTCATACTTTTCATGTTCATATTTTTCAGTCATATTTCTAAAAATCATTTTTTTGTATTGTTCTTAAGTAATATTATAATTTTCAGAGATATTGAATTTGGGATTTTCATTAGTTGTCAGTTATAATCATCACAATAAAAATAAATAAACATTTGAAATATATCAGTCTGTGTGTAATGAATGAATATAATATACAAGATTCACTTTTTGAATGGAATTACTGAAATCAATCAACTTTTTGATGATATTCTAATTTTATGACCAGCACCTGTATGTATATATATATATATATATATATATATATATATATATATATATATATATATATATAAATTGTCTAATGTCTGTATGTGTTATCAGGAGTTTTTCTCTATACTCTGAGAACACTTTTGTCTAATTTTGCATGCAGGGTCTCAATTGGATATTTGTCCCATTTGTCATTTTCTTGCTTTGTAAACAGACCCAACACCTCACTGCCATACAGTGCAAATGGTTCTATTATTTATTTAATATTTTGAGCCAGATACTAATTAATATGACTAATTCGATAGCTCTTCTATTGGCATAAAAATATGTCCTTCCTTTATATTTCAGTTCATTCACTTCTTGGTTGAAAGTTCCCTGTGGAGCAATTTTGTGCCAAATATGTGTAAGAGTGTGTGTTTGTGTATGTGTGGGCTATATGATTTATTTGATATGGGTTGTATTTGAGCTTACAGTGCCCTCCAAAATGATTTGGACAGTAAGCCCATTTTTCTTTTTAGTGCTCTATATGCCAAAAGTTTATAATTATAATCAAACAATTACTATGTGGTTAAAATAATGCACGTTCAAAGCTTTAATTTTAGGGTATGTGTATACATATTGTTTAGAAATTACAACATTGTTTATTCATAATCCCCATACTTAAGGCAAACAAAAGTTTTAGGACAGGTTAAAATATATCTAATTACGCAGATATCTTTAGTATTTGGTCATATTTCCTTTGTATAGATGAACTGCCTGAATTCTGCGACGCGTTGTCCCCACCAGACGCTGGGTATCTTCCCTGGTGATGCTTTGCCAGGTCTCTACTGCAGCCATTTTCAGTTGTTGGTCAAAGTCTCAGGTGTAGCAAACTAGGGGCATGTATAATTTAATTTAAATCCGGTGATTGACCTGGCTGGTCAATAACAACTGTTTTTTGGCCTTGAAAAACTCCCTAGTGATACATTTGGCTATGTTAGTATATTTGGGGTCATTATCTTTCTGTAAGACAAAGCACCATCCAATGAGTTTGGAAACATTTTCTTGTCCTCTATACAATGTTTCAGTACACTTTATATTCAACCTGCATCTGCCACAAGCAGCTACATTATCACTGACGACATATAAGCCAGTTCCAGTGGCTGGCAAACATGCATTGGTCAATATTCAAATTTACCTTATCAAATAACTAGCCTGGTTTGTCATATCTGAGGGCGTGCTGTCCAAACCTATTACAGTATCTACGCGGGTTCTTGCATTTAGATACTATTTTCAACATACACTGCTAAAAGAATTAAAGGAGCACTTAAATTACACATTGAGTATTGATGAAGGAAATAGATTAAAGACAAAAATATTTTCTGTACATTGTGTAATTTGTTGAGAACAAAATGACGGTCAATGGAAACCAAAATCACCAACCAATTGAGGGCTGGATTCAAACTCACAAAATCAAAGTAAACAATTAAAATCACAGGCTATTCAACTTGAATGAATTTCATCACGGCAACTCATAATGTGACTCAGTAGTGTCTATGGCCCCCATTTGCCTGTATTTACTCCTGACAAGGTCTGGGCATGCTCCTGATGAGACGGTGGATGGTGTCCTGGGTGATCTCCTCCCAGACCTGGATCAAAGCATCAGTTAGCTCCTGGACAGTCTGTGGCGTTATTTGGTGGCATTGGATGCGCTAATACATAACATCCCAGAGGTTCTCAATTGGATTCAGTTCTGGGGAATGTGATGCCCAGTTAATGGCATCAATTCCTTCGTCATCCAGAAACTGCATACACACTCTGGCCACATGAGGCCAGGCATTGTCCTGCACCAGGAGGAACCCAGGGCTCACTGTACCAGAGTAAGGTTTCATGATAGGATTTCATATCGGTAGCACGTCGAGGACTGTGCGACCCTCCAAGGATATGCCTCCCCAGACCATCACTGACTGACTGCCAAACCGGTCATGCTGGATGATGTTGCAGGCAGCATAACGTTCACCATGGCATTCACCTCCTTGCACAAAGGAGCCAATACTGGTCCTGCTGCTGGGCTGATACCCTTCTACGGCCCTGTCCAGCTCTCCTCATGTAACAGCCCATTTCCTGGTATCTCCTTCATTGTCTTCAGACTGTACTGGGAGATACAGCAAACCTTCATGCAACGGCACGTTAAAACTAGAGAAGAATCGGTCAGGAAGGAGAGAGAAATTGTCTGTGGCCACCACCTGCAAAACCATTCCCTTTTTGGGGGTTGTCTTGCTGTTGCCTCTCCAGTGCACCTGTTGTCACTATCATTTGCACCAACACATTACTTCCTAACTGGACAGATTGGTACCCCCTGAAGTTTAATTGACTTGGTGTTATACTGTGATGATTACGTGTTCCCTTAACTTTTTTGAGCAGTGCATATTAATGATGTTGCACGTCCTGCTAGTGCCCTTAGCGATTTTAATGCCAATGACATCATCCTGTAGTCAAATGGCTCCTCACTGACCAACCTAAAACATTTTTTATATTGTTTAACTGTTATTTGAACAGGTCACTTGACAACGCAATTTCATTTTCAAGAAAAACCTGGCATTCAAATGCAAGACCAAAGAAATACACAGAACAACATAAATTATGTAAGATAATATAAATTCACATTCAATTAAAATAAATAGATTGGGACACATGTACAGATAGGAGTAGGGGATTCAGCAGGTACTGTTGTCAGATATCAGCTTGTTTATTTTATTTTTGAAAGAGTAAGGTGAGTGGAGGTCAAGCTTTCAGCAGCAAACTGAAATTAGTATTGACCGAAGGAAGAATAGGCTTAACCAGAGTGATATATTTTACAGAGCGCAGATTACTATTAGAGGAGCAGATGTTAGGAAGCGAGTTAATGTAGAGAGGGCATTTACCTAAAAGTGACTTATAAATAAGTTGGTACCAATGATTTTAATGTCAAGTGTGAAGGGAGGGCCAATTATCCAGGGTGTAAAGGTCACAGTGATGAGGGCAGCAGGTGGCAGAGGTTACACTGCGGATGGCAGAGTGATAAATGACATCTAACTAATGGAGGAGGTTTTTACTGGCAAACCTAAAGATTACATCACCGTAGTCATGGATTGGCCGGATTGCAAATGGTTACTTGTCAGATAGCTAATGTCTAATTGTAGTCTGCCAGATAAATGTAGGCCTATTTGAGTTTTTGTTTGAGTGTCGGGAGTAATGTTTTATTATACATGTTGAACCCAGGGAACTGGGAAGTGCAGAACGTGCGAAAGACACAGATTCATCTTGCACCTATGTATTATGTTGACTACTAAAAAGCATTGTTGTGGCAAATTCTCTGTCTTTCTGGACATTATCTCTAAGACATAACATGTCAGGGTTTGCGCCTACTATTGAGCTATAAAATGGTACTGGCAGCCTGGCACAACCGAAACACACAATTCTCCGTTCCTCCACTGATCATGCATTGGCCACAATGAAAGTTACTCAAAACAGGCCACATGCTTACAATAGATGTTCTCCGGATAAATATTTGTAATTCCATAATATTTTAGCAATAATGGACAAGGCAACACTGAAACTCTTGTGCGCTACTTGATTGACAGCTCTCATCTCATCTGGTTTGCTCTCAAGTGTCCAATGACAATGTTATAAAACAATGCAGTCCAATGAGGACAGCTTAGACAAATGAAAGGTCTCGCTCCACTGCATTTGAACGATGCTCTGGTGTACACAATGCCAATACAATGTGTATTTATTTATATATATTTCATTATTTAATCATTTAATCATATTTGTCATTATTACATTTATTATTATGGCACATTTTGTCGTCCATGAACATGTAAATACAATGCAAATACAATGTGTATTTATTTATATATATTTCATTATTTAATCATGTATGTAATTATTTAATCATATATGTCATTATTACATTTATTATTATGGCACATTTTGTCCTCCATGAACATTGAACTTCGCCGCCAGACGTTCAAATGAATGAAACTACCGTTCAATTGAACTATAAAACTGACCGAGTCAGTCATTCACAAGTGTTTTTACCGCGGCTCAGCAGCTCCGTGCCACATCAGTAATCAACAGCAAAAAAAATTAAAAAATAACAAAATGTATTACAAGAAAGCAGAAAAGTACTCCTTTGTGTTTAGTATCCCTGGTGCCAGCTAATATTTGTGTTGTTTTCTGCAAATGATAAAGAAAAAAATAACATGCATTGTGGGTTGACTGACCATAAGTGAATTGCTCTGAAGAAATTACATTGTCTTTTAGTTAGATTTAGCCTTGTGCAAGCTGGCCAAAATGCACATGTTACTGTTTCCCCATCAATGGTCTACTGTCATGTAGCACGAGAATACTTTCAGGTTCACAACGAGTTGCTGAAATATGGCAAAGCATCTAACCCAATAGATACACCAATACACCAGACAACGTTTTGATTTTTTTTAACCTGTTTACTTTGTGTTTATTCTGTGTTCTGTAGTTATGAAAAGGGCCCATCAACTTTGACCCCATATAAATGAATATCTGTTTCCATTAGACCAGCATCAACGATTGGAGGTGACACTTGTCAGTAGGCTAGTAGTTGTTAGTAATGATAGTGTCAGATCCTAATGGAGTAATAGAACTGATTCTTTTGACAAGCAAATTCATACACTCTCACCTTTGCCAAGCGGATTACATACAGGCAGCTGTTGTGTAAGCACTAGCGTTTTCTACATGCAGAGTAGGAGTGCCGAACAATGAGTGTGTCAATTCCAACAGACACTGTTTGTTTTGCAAGAAGCAAGACATACATCAGTAGAATAAATATATTTGCCATCTCGGACCTAATAAAATAATTGTGCTTCAAATGTAAATACATTCTTCAATCTATATTTTGAATTTCTTTCACCAGGATTTCGTCACAACATAGCTCACAGAACTACATCGATATAACATGGAGGCATTGCAGAAAGAAGGAAAACGTGCCTAAATAACATTTTCAGATCTTGTTAGACCTTAAACACACGTTTTGCTGTAAAAAAAGTGTTGTTTAGCATGCAAAAAATAGACATTCGGCCACTCGTCATCTTTCCTTCTCCATAACCCCACTCAGCCCTGAGAGGCAGCATTTTGTATGGTGGCGTGGACCTGGCTAGGAGGGGAAGGGGTGTTGACAGCTTGCCTGTAGGCCTTTGACACTCCCCTTCATTGATTGAGACAGATGCTGGGCTCAGTGTTGAAGGACAGGCCCACAAATAGAAGCTGAAATCAAGACTGTAGATAGATTGTGTTGGTGAGACAATCTCACAGTGAATTGATTGTCAGCCCTGCATTTATATTCGGCACCTGTCGCAACAAATTGTTTGCTGTGGACGCAGGGCATTGATACCTTTCAGCAGAAGCAGCAGAAAGATAGACAAAGAGAAAGAAACAGGGAGTGAGAGAAAGAGAGAAAGTTTGAGTAATAGAGAGGAATAGAGAGTAAAAACAGGGTAAAAAAAGATTCAGCGCTTGCTGGGGATGCGCTTTTGTCAATCGCACAATGAAAACGTAAAGCCTATAAATAAATATTTCTTACAGATGCAGATATTATTATATTATTACGCATTTTTCATCTGAAAGATATCCAAAAGCCATGTCGACATTAAAGTTGATACATTTATTTTTGGCAACCAACACTGATGATTTCAGTAAAGTTTTGTCTCTGCCCAAGTAGAAATGTTTTCATTGTGTCATTACATGCACTACTGTCTGTACACTTTGTGACATTGAGACAAACCAATCAAAAAGTTTCAAGGAGATGATGTTCATCCTGCTTGGTTACTTTTGTACCTGGACGGGGAACTTATAAAATAGTTTACTTTGAAACAACTTTCACTACCTTAAATGGTGTGTATTATCAAAATGTATATAAAAAAAATCAGATCAACTCGTTAGGGCAATGGATAAAAAACAGCTAGTTACGAATAACATATATGGTTGAGGTTAACTAGGGGTTAAGGTAAGGCATGGCAGTACTGGTGTTAGGACTAAGTTGCCCTATCTTGCCCGGTATAATAAGCTGGATAAACAGATTTTTAAAGCTACACTTTCAACAACTTTGACATGCAGAAACACTTAATTTAATTTAGGACTAAGCTTAGGGTTAGGTTACGGTTAAGGTTAGGCATCACAGTACTGAGGATAGGGTTAGGTTACGGTTAAGGTTAGGCATCACAGTACTGAGGATAGGGTTAGGTTACGGTTAGGGTTAGGCATCACAGTACTGAGGATAGGGTTAGGTTACAGTTAAGGTTAGGCATCACAGTACTGAGGATAGGGTTAGGTTACGGTTAAGGTTAGGCATCACAGTACTGAGGATAGGGTTAGGTTACGGTTAAGGTTAGGCATCACAGTACTGAGGATAGGGTTAGGTTACGGTTAAGGTTAGGCATCACAGAACTGAGGATAGGGTTAGGTTACGGTTAAGGTTAGGCATCACAGTACTGAGGATAGGGTTAGGTTACGGTTAATGTTAGGCATCACAGTACTGAGGATAGGGTTAGGTTACGGTTAAGGTTAGGCATCAGAGTACTGAGGATAGGGTTAGGTTATGGTTAAGGTTAGGCATCACAGTACTGAGGATAGGGTTAGGTTACGGTTAAGGTTAGGCATCATAGTACTGAGGTTAGGGTTAGGTTACAGTTAAGGTTAGGCATCACAGTACTGAGGTTAGGGTTAGGAGGAAGGTTAAAGGGGAAGGTTCCAAGAACAGAAAACCAAACTGAACAAAACAATTCCACAACCCTGGAATTAAACTCGCAACCATCGGACTGAAAGTCGGTTGCGGAAACGCAAACCCACCGTCCCTGACCACAATGCTCTTGCAAACAGCCAGTCTATTTAACTAATACATTAATAACTGCACCTGGCGGCAGGGTTCCGTTTGTAGGTAAATGGCATTTCTCATACGTTCACACTGAATGTAATCGCAAGTCATTAAGAACCAATAGCAATGGGATATATTGATATTGAACGTAATAGCCTTGCTGATGCTGAACGTAATCGCAATCTCCAAAATAGTTAGATATTTATGTAATGCCTGCAATGCTGGGTTGCGATGGGCAGATGTGACGGTGTTGCTTCGGCATGTAAACCAAAGAAGAATTAGCAGAAACTTGTGCATTGTTGCCATTTACATTTAATAGCCTATAAAAAAGCATAATCTGATTCAAACAAATCTGAACTCTTGCGATATCTTTTCAGAAAATGTCAAATCAAAGTGAGCAACTATGACGCAATCTACTTTCAACCCCTTCCACATCTCCGAATGCTAGTTTACAGCAATGGCTATATAAAATATGCATGCCGAAAAGAATAGGATAAACATGAGTCTGTATAAAAGGGGACCATATAAACATGGGTCAATTGTTTTCCTCACTATAAAATCTTTTTTATTTGATATGTTACATTAGATTCAGGACACATTCATTCATTAATCATTCTTTTGAAATCAATAAGTTTCCTTATTCCCTAACACTTGTCCTCCTCTGACACCAGCCTAGTCAGTGCCTTACAAATGCTGGATCCTTTTGTAAAGAGTACTAAGTCCATACAGTATATTACATATACTGGATTCTTCTCTGACGAGTACTGAGTCTATGCAATGTCCTATATACACTAATGAGCCAAAACAGTATGACCCCTCCCAGGTGAAGGGAATAACATTGATTATCTCCTAACAAGGCCACATGTCATGGTCTGGGTAGATTAAATGGTCAGTTCTCATAGTCAATGTGTTGGATGAAGGAGAAATGGGCAGGAGTAAAGACCTGAGCGACATTGACAAGGGCCAACTTATTATGGTCAGACAACTGGGTTAGAGCAGCTCTAAAAACTTGTGGGCTGCTCCTGGTCAGCAGTGGTGCGTACCTACCAACAGTGGTCCGAGGAACAGCAAACCACAAACCAGCGTTAGGGGGTCGGGCACCCAAGTTTCATTGACGCGTGAGGGTAACAAAGGTCATCCCATCTGGTCCGAACTGACAGAAGATCTACTGTTGCACAAGTCACAGGGGGAATGTGTTACGGAAGGAATGTGTCACAACCCACAATGCATTGCACCCTGCTGCATATGGGGATGACCTCTGTCGACCGTCGTCAGTGTGTAATGGGCACGAGAGCGTCGGAACTGGACCTTGGAACAGTGGAAAAAGGTCACCTGGTCCGATGTGTCCTGTTTTCTTTTACATCAGGTGGACGTCTGTTTATGTGTGCGCCGTTAACCTGGGGTTGTGATGGCACCAGGATGCACTGTGGGAAGACGAAAAACTGGCGGAGGGAGTGTGATGCTCAGGGCAATATTCTTCTAAGAAACCCAGGGTCCGGACATTCATGTGGACGTCAAGTTGACATGTGCCACCTACCGAAACATTGTTGTAGACCAGGTACAACATTTTATGGCATTCCCTGATGGCAGTGGCCTCTTTCAGCAGGACCATGTGCACTGCCAAGCCTGAGCAGCACAAGAAATATACAAATGGATGCTTTGCTGATTGGTGATCTGACATGGCAAAACATGTACAGGGTGCTGACAGGCGCTGACCACTGATTGGCTGAAAGTTAATTAGAACCTACAGAACATAGTCTATGAGATGTAAAGTTCTTGTTTCCGCATTCCATTGTTCCGACCAATGAAGTCTATCACCAATGTGTGACTCAGGTGACATTTGAAAATGACAGCGGTGGCCTTTCCGCATGGTTCCGGAATCATATGTGTGCTGAGGCAACTTGCAGTTGATGATTGAGCGGGCTAGCCTGCTGTTTTGAGAGCCTTTCATTAAAGCCTCAGATCACATGTTTAGATGGGATCTATGATCTTCACAGGTTGGGATGGATCACAATGATTTCACTGAACACTATACCACACCAACTTACCATTTAGCTTTTGGGTGTATTTTTTTAAATTGTCAAATGCTTTTCTTCTCCCAGAAGTGCCGCTTTGTTACTAAAACGTGGCCTCTACATCGGCAACCCTTTGGATCTGAACACAAGCGGAGAAAGGGAATGCATGACAAAAGACATCTTCACAAAAGACTGGGAGTATGGCGCAATACCAGACATTGCAGAAAACCAGACGTCGCAAGATCTTTTGAGTGTGTCTGCCCATCTCGATGCACATGTGAGGGCGTGCACATATGCATGCTTCCGATTTGAAAAGTTGAATGCTCCCAAGTGGAACCGTGATCTTAGGCAGTGCATCACAGTGCGCTTGCGTCGCTGTGACTACGGCTGTGGCAGCCTTGATATTTTTTCAGGCAGTAATTGTCATGCAAATGATTGCCGGTCTCACGGTAATTCACTGTTAATTAACATAAAAATGTTTACCATCTCCAGGCTTCCATGCATAGAAGCCCGTGATGCGCATATTTGGAAAATATATATTTTCAAAGGCAGGTCTAAAGAGATAAAGAAAATGTTTTTTTTTTTTTTTTTTTTTTTTTTAAGAAGAACATAATCATATGCAGAAAGGATTACTGAGCATGTGCATTGTGGAGCTGTTGTTCTGTGTTGAGAAGTAATAAGGAGTGACAACAGGACCAGGAGCATAATTAGTACAAACACGGTCATACAAATCCTAGAATATTGTAGAATTCAAAATAGGGGTACGCGTTATGTGACTCTGTTAAAGATACACACAAATCCAATAAATAAAGTAAATAACGGCTTGTGTACTGTTTGTAACCTCAGGGTGGTTACTGTTCCCTTACTGTTTGGTAATATTTTCACCAATCACACTATTCACAAATTAATCTAGTTTTTTTTAAATGTATTTGAAAAGTGTCTTGATTTACAATGGGCGGGAAGAGGGGCAGTGGGAAAAGACACATCATCCTTATGCATTTAAAAAAAAATACTGTGGTACAGTGGAGGCTATTACTGTGGTACAGTGGAGGACAGCCCTTAATATTAGCATTTGACTAAAACTAATGGGACTGTAGCAGAAGAAGAAAACTATGATTCCACACAAGGTTGTATATAAAAATGGCTGTGCTCATAAGAACACATATCCCTCAACGCATCAACAAGCTGTTGCCTCCGCTGCATGTCAGATGATGTTTAGTTCAAACTGCTCTTCAATCCAAGAGACCCGTTGGTTCATTTGGCAACGAACAGGAAAATGAACAGTAACAAATCAGGATACATATTTCACGGACATTCCCTCTTTCTGAAAGCTCCACAAAGGAATGAAAGATCTCCTCCATCTTCGTGGACAAAAAGTTTGGAGTGTAGCATAACCAGTCCATACAGTATGAATACAAATGCAGTTGACACTCAAAAGCAATTACTGAAATTGGCTTCATTTTGCAGTAGATAAATTATGCACAGAATACATCTTAAATCTTTCTTTTTTTAAGTGTTTTTTCTCAAATGGGTAATATGCTGTAGGCTAGGATATTGTATAACGGCACAATAATTATTTTAATTCAGCTTTTTTCCTGAGCTTGGCCTCATACATGAAGCTCTGTTGCATAATATGTATGGGTAGCTATGCATGCGACATAGAACAGCTCTGAATAATCAGCACCTCAAAAATTAGTCAATTTTACTCCCTTTGGTTATGAAACAAGATCCACGTTGAAGACTATGTTTTTCTCTCAGTTCAACCTATTGTCAAGCTTTTTTTTTCTCACAAATTGACCCAAAATGATAAGAGTTATTGTCCTCATTTAAATTATTCAAACAGTAAGTGTTTGGGGTAATTTTTTATGACATTTGAATTGATGTCAGAGTGCTCAGAAGGACAATGCTGCTCTGAGCACCAGACCATTGGCTGTGGCTAGTTATGTCCCACTATCAACAAATCAGTTCCATTTAACAAGCACAAAATATAAGGAGATTATTGTCAAGTTGAATGCAGTGATGACTAATACCAGATACTTATACAGACAAACACACAAGCCTGGTAGTACAGGGTTGGGGTGAATTCCATCTCAGTGCATGTGTATTCACGAAGTGAACCTCCCCTAATTAAAAATGCAGTGAAAATAATTGTAATAGCAATTTTGGTGTACTTGCTAAATTTCCTAGAATTGAAATAGAATGGACCCCAACCCTGTGATAAGAAGTGCTCATTGTTATTGACTTGTCAACCTCATTTTCAATTTGGGATGTTGACTCCACTTCAGTCTACCATCTTGGAGAATCTGGCTTGATTACATAATAAGTGCAGGTCAGTGTTACAATTCTTCTGTTTACCGAACACATACAAACTCATGCAAACACACAGACCATATTTGTTCCAAGCTTTAGGATTTTCACAGAGTTTCTAAGATGAAATAAGAAGTTGGATGAACTTCCTAGGCAGTGCTATTTTCTTTTCTTACTTTCTAGTTGTCTTGATTTCTAAGTTCCCAGTTATTCTGAATATGGCATGTGTGGCGCTTGTCTTGTTTGCAGCCCTTCTGGTTCAGGATTTGAAAAGTTGAACACTTCAATGATTTTACCACTCCGCTTCTTTTCTCTCAGACTAACAAGTAGGGAAATGCGATCTCCAGTTCAGCTAAGAATCCTTTTTGGAGAATGACTCAATGATTTACTCTTCTGTCTAGAATCCCAGCATTTATAAATTAACTCTCCAGTTATGTAAGTAAACATTTGAGACTGTTTGGCAATATTTGTTTTCAATTAAATCAGCTAATATCAGGGTGAATGTACTATAAATCGATATCTATGCCCAATTTGGTCAATGTAATGTTATTGTATTTGTTTTCACGTCCCTTTCATCTGCTGATATTGATGATATGGTCATAATTCATCAACATGCTAATTTTCTTTTGAGTACATGCCATCATCAACATATTCCCTGAATCCTTTGATGGTTGCCAGACTGGCTCGATGTTCCCCATACATACCGTCCCTTATGGCATTTATCCATTTTCGATACATACGTGTGTCTGCAATGACTGTGTGAGTACACTGTATGTATTACATCATGCAATATCATTGACTTATTGTAGTGACCTTGTCTCAGACAAACTGGCACGGGTTTTATCCCAGCAGCACTCTCCTTATCCTGAGATCAGTCTCATTTAGGATTCAACATTTAAGCGGTGGGTATTCATGAGATAAGACTCTGCATAGCCCAAACCGTCTCTGGAGGAAAAACAGAAATGATCTACATGGACACGGTTGAATGAACATATGACCCCGTGCCATATTAAATGTTTGACTGATTCTCACCCTCCAAGGTTACGTGTGAAATCCAAAATCAAACCATGCATTATGTCAAAAGTGAGTCCTCTTAATGGCCTTTTCCACTGGCAAGCAATGACTCAGATGAAAATGCGGGAAGCTTATTCAGATTCAGAGGAAGGAAGCAACTCAGGCAGGAGAAGCAACTCAGGCAAGAGAAGCTCCTTGAACAGAGCTAACACTAACGCTACCTAGTATTCCTGTTGGCTTGCCAGCACCCATATGGCATACCACTCTGGGCAAAGCTAGCAAGGCACAGCAAAGTCGAGTTTGCTGTCTCTTTGTTCCTCTTCCTTGTCTCGCTCTGTGTAGGACTACAGTGTAACTGTACTAATACAATATATACAACTTGTGTGAACACTGCTGCAGTGTAGACACACCCATGTACTCATGTTGAGATCCGTTTTTTGTGGTGCAGATGCTGGGTTGACTCCTGCCTTTTCCCCCTGAGTCCCCCACAACTCCTCCTTCCCTCTTTATGGGACTCCCTCTACATTGTTGAAACCAACTGTTCTAACCCTGTTCAAATGACAACAGTCCTTACCTCCCCCTCCCCTCGGCACGACTCAGCCCAGCCGTACCCCTCTTGCCTCAGTCACCCCCTCTTTAGTACTACAGAAAGACATGGAAACCTCTGTAGAGCTCCAAATGAAGGGGACTACCTGTGGAGAATCGACTTTTTCCTTTACTTCAATTTAACGTCTGCACTCTCATCGCAAAGACTTTGAAAATGCAGCCCTTTTAAAAAATACATCACAAGCGGCTGTTCCAGCCTGGTAAGTGTCATTTGAGAGGAATATGGGTTTTGATGGTATTAAGGATGCTCTTCTGCCTCTCTACATTGCCTAACTTGTCAGTACACTGTAACATTTCTGGTCTTGAAAATACAACTGTTCTGAATAAGTGCAAGGCTTTTTGGTTTGTCAGAGCAGACTCAGACAATTATTGTACTTTTTTTTATATAATATAGTGGCATATAGAGTAAAGATAGAAGGTAGAGATTCAATCATTTGTAGATATTTTTTGGCCAAGGTTCAGAGATTTGTTGTGTGTGTTGGTGAAAACTGGGCAAAACCACAAACATATAATGTACTTAAACTGTTCAACTGATCGCTGCAACATCCCACCACATCATTAATGTAAAACGATAAAGAAAAATATACTTTTGGCTACCAATGTCCCATTTCTTACTAAGAGTCATCATAGCCCAAATCTAGATACGATCATTATTAACAGTTATAACAAATACTTCTCTTTTATCTGTCAGGAAAATCATATTTGTTTCCTTTCTATCATTTCCATTTTCTTCAAAGTATCATCCTCATCCACAGTACTGAAAACTTCAATTACCAAATGTTTATGGTATATGCATAATCATGTGGTTTTGACTGGTTGTCTTGGCTTTCCTTGTTGGAAAATACTTCATTGCAACAGTCACATCTCTTTATAAACATAGGTGATTTCGAACAATCTTCCATCTCTGCAGGTGATCTTTCATTTACCTGTCAGCGATTTAGTAAACACTCAACCAGCTTGATCTACATTAGTGAGTGTTTAGTGACATCATCTGATACAAACCAATGTAACAACTCTACACTCTGAAGATGCAGGCTTGAACCCAAAATTCTGATTTGCTGAAATATGTTGTATATGAGACCACATACCATTGATATGACAAACAATAAGATCATTAAATTACACTAGAACTATAATAACTATAATACCATTAAACTCTGTACCTCTTCCTTGAGATTGATCAAGCAATCATTTGAGCACCACCACTGACAGGCCTCCTTCCTAATCAACCAAATAATAATGACCCAGTTGCAAATCTATTACGAACATTTTATAGCATTGAAGCACGACAACAGTAAACATACAATATAGACTCCTGTTTAAGTATTTCACTCACCTCAGCATCCAGACTTTATGAGAGCAAGGGGCATGTCCAATCCCACTGAACTGTCTCTTCCAATGTAAAAAGTTGTGCTGCTGAATAATGGAGTAAAACTTCAGAAAGTCAAATGACAAGACATCCTGACACAGTTTCTGGTTGATGACAGAATCCATTCAAATACAGCAACAGGTCATAAGCTAGTACATTCGCAAAATTTAAACAACTATTATTGTAAATTAGCAAGCTGCTATGGTCATTTCAAGAACTGCTGTGAAGAGCCACTATGGGTTATAAAGGGTTAACAATTATATTGGCCAGCAGATACCTCAGCAGTTAGCAATTTGAGCCAGTGACCAACCCAATTGCTAGTTTGAATGTTTGAGTCAACGTGGTGAAACGTGTTTTCTACCCTTGAGCAAGACACAAATCCCTAATTGCTTCTGTCAATTGCTCTGTCTGCTAAATCATTAAAATTGAAATTTTTACTCTTCTAATTACGTTTTTAACAAAAACAATAAAACACCTGTGGGGTTTGTGCTAAATGGCCAATATACCACAGCTGAAGGCTGTATCCAGACATTCCCTGTTGCATCATGTTTAAGAACAGCCTTTGGCTGCGGAATATACTGTATACCAATAATGAAGCTTGCTGTTAATTGCACTACATCTCTACAGCTTGTCACAAGCCAATAGCATCCCAGTACTGCAGTGCATTATTCAAATGTATATTGACTGTATGTATTTGTAATAATACACCTATTATAAATGTATACACATGTTTATTTTGTGGTGACACTATATGTATTACAAACAGCATAAGAAATACACACATATGTATCTATAATTCATTTGACAGAAGTGATGAACTGAACACTGACCAGAACATCAAAGCTTATATAGGTCAGCTAATGGTAGCAGAAATCAAGAATACAGACAGGCTGTATAGACCTGCATAATATTTATGTGGCTGTCACTACTTTTTTTCATGTTTTTTCTCAATTATTGTTCTAAATAATGGATTAGGTATACAGGCAGGCAAAACATCACAGGATATAATATACAGACTTTAACTTCAAAAAAAGCTTGGCAATGAAGTGGAATGAAATAATGTCTTTGTGGGGGGTGGGAAGATTCCAATACAAAATATGCCGTACATGTCCGAGGAGGTCTGAAGCAACCTGCCAACCTATTGTTTGAATTGGAATAAACCAACATGGGTGAAGTGGGAAGTCTTTCAAGGACATCATTGTCCCACATGTGTCATAAAACTGTCCTTACTAAGTATCCCACACAGCAACCCAATGAAAACACAACAGGGTTTTAAATAACTAGAGGCATTAATGGAACAAAAATCTGTCATGAATAAAGGTGCAGTAGGGGCCCTGAAAGACACTGAATCATTTTCTTTGTGTGTGTGGGTTTGTGATGGTGTTTGTTAAAGAGACACATTTGTGGGGGGATTTCAAAAGAGAACACTCTGGAACTGGTCGAAACAAATATTAGGCTGTGACCACAGATAACCTCAGAACAACTATACAAATAGTATACAGCGAACAAATAAAATATTCACACTGACTGAAGGAAATTGCAATAACTTCCAAGTTAATGTATGGGAACATGTTAATTTAGGCAGTGTCTGAAATGATTCTGCAAGAAAAATGGAGTGTCATGCTTTTTAGTTTGTGTCAAAGGGAGCATTTTGTGTTTTTTTTTGTATCTATTCACGGGGAAGGTCATACATTTTTTTATCAATCCATTATCGATTAGTGTTTTAGAAAGATTTGCTTATTAGAAATCTCAACAAGTGCTCAGTGCTGCCCCTCATCGTTGATTCTCTTTTGTATGCAATATGAAGTGCACCTACAGTGGGGAAAACAAGTATTTGATACACTGCCGATTTTGCAGGTTTTCCTACTTACAAAGCATTTAGAGGTCTGTAATTTTTATCATAGGTACACTTCAACTGTGAGAGACGGAATCTAAAAATCCAGAAAATCACATTGTATGATTTTTTTTATAATTAATTTGCATTTTACTGCATGACAAGTATTTGTTCACCGACCAACCAGTAAGAATTCCGCCTGTTCGTTTTTCTTTAAAGAAGACCTCCTGTTCTCCACTCATTAGCTGTATTAACTGCACCTGTTTGAACTCGTTACCTGTATAAAAGACACCTGTCCACACACTCAATCAAACAGACTGCAACCCCTCCACAATGGCCAAGACCAGAGAGCTGTGTAAGGACATCAGGGATAAAATAGTAGACCTGCACAAGGCTGGGATGGGCTACAGGACAATAGGCAAGCAGCTTGGTGAGAAGGCAACAACTGTTGGTGCAATTATTAGAAAATGGAAGAAGTTCAAGATCTCCCTCGGTCTGGGGCTCCATGCAAGATCTCACCTCATGGTGCAACAATGATCATGAGGATGGTGAGGGATCAGCCCAGAACTACACGGCAGAACCTGGTCAATGACCTGAAGAGAGCTGGGACCACAGTCTGAAAGAAAACCATTAGTAACACACTACGCAGTCATGGATTAAAATCCTGCAGCGCATGCAAGGTCCCCCTGCTCAAGCCAGCGCGTGTCCAGGCCCATCTGAAGTTTGCCAATGACCATCTGGATGATCCAGAGGAGGAATGGGAGAAAGTCATGTGGTCTGATGAGACAAAAATAGAGCTATTTGGTCTAAACTCCACTCGCCATGTTTGGAGGAAGAAGAAGGATGAGTACAACCCCAAGAACACCATCCCAATCGTGAAGCATGGAGGTGGAAATAAAAATTTCTGCAAAGGGGACAGGACGACTGCACCGTATTGAGGGGAGTATGGATGGGGCCATGTATCGCGAGATCTTGGCCAACAACCTCCTTCCCTCAGTAAGAGCATTGAAGATGGGTTGTGGCTGGGTCTTCCAGCATGACAATGATCCGAAACACACAGCCAGGGCAACTAAGGAGTGGCTCCGTAAGAAGCATCTCAAGGTCCTGGAGTGGCCTAGCCAGTCTCCAGACCTGAACCCAATAGAAAATCTTTGGGGGCAGCTGTATTGCCCAGTCTGTATTGTCTGTATTGCCCAGCGACAGTCCCAAAACCTGAAGGATCTGGAGAAGGTCTGTATGGAGGAGTGGGCCAAAATCCCTGCTGCAGTGTGTGCAAACCTGGTTAAGAACTACAGGAAACGTATGATCTCCGTAATTGCAAACAAAGATTTCTGTAACAAATATTAAGTTCTGCTTTTCTGATGTATCAAATACTTATGCAAATTAATTACTTAAAAATCATACAATGTGATTTTCTGGATTTTTGTTTAAGATTCTGTCACTCACAGTTGAAGAGTACCTATGATAAAAATTCTACATTCTTTGTAAGTTGGAAAACCTGCAAAATCGGCAGTGTATCAAATACTTGTTCTCCCCACTGTACAGTGTGGTTTAAATCAAGACATCAACAAGTCATCCACAGCCTACATGTACTTATAGGGAATGCTATGCTATCTTTGATTAATATCCACTGATATTCTATTCAGGCTCGGCCACCCTGGGCTTACACAAAATTGTGGAATTTACACAAACGTGTGGTGGTTGAGTTGCTTTGAGAGCAAGAAACACACACCTCTCAGTCACTCACAGAGTAACATTAATGCACATGATCAGTCTCCCAATCTCAGCTCTGACAGACATGCGACTTCAACTCATCTCTCCAAACATGGCACTTCATGTATTTCTTTATAGAATCAGAGAGAAAACCTTTAAAATCACTATTGGATTGTTCAGTGCAGTATTGTGGTGTGTCAGTTAAACTGAAAGACTATACTGAATGTTCCTACTCATATTCTAGGCTAGTGTGTGCCTCCCAACACAACCTAGTATAGGCTACCGATGGGTTTATTTTAGTCATCTCAGATTGTCTGATTGTTACCATCAAAGCACTCTCGCATGGTCTATATAATACACTCTGCCAGGAAGAAGGTATATGAGATTACAAGAAAAAAACAACGTGTCACTAATTATTTGACTGAATCAAGATTGGTGCAAAGGCAGTGCTTATACTGGGGCTGCGTTTTCACCTCCACCATTGTCAACAGTAGTGGACATAGAACCAAAATTACAGCCTCCTACAGCCATTGGGCAGGGTATTCCTCTGACACTAAAATGTACAAATCCGGCCACGCTTGATAAATCAGCCTGTTGGCAAGCATGCTAAACGTTTCTTTTGCTAAATCAAATTTGTATGCACTATTGTACAGACTTAAACTAAAGTATGGAATAGACACAGCTAAGATTGGAAATAGCTCACCCCAAAAAATTCACAAGCTTGTGTTCCAAGCTCTATTTAAAAGATGTTAAACAAATGCGAAATTTCAGAAAGGGTTGGGCTTTGGTTCTGATTTATATTTTGCTGTGTGCATCAGCCAGCAGCCATGATCATGGAATGTAAATTACTCAGGTGAACAAATTACGTAGCATTTTACTTCTTTGTTTCAGAGAATTCATGTCAAAGTAACCTGTCAATTGGATTATTTCTGCAGTATTAAAATAATTATTCTACGTATGTCTCCAGTCATTTAAATTATGAACTCTTACTAATATCAATACATTGAATGTTGTTGTATTTTAAATGCAGCCTGAGTTTCAAATAATGTAGGTCTGCATTTTAAAAAAATGTCATCACTAGGCTAGGCCATCAACACTAGACCTTTTCCGTGAGGTAAAATAAAGAGAGCAAGGTCCAGTAGCATTGGTTCAATCACTGTGTCATTTGAAGTAGCATTTTAGTTAAACATTTCTTTTTGAAACTTACTTTGTTTACTTTTTTAAAAAGATATACCACTTATGATGAGAAACTGACCATATATTATTTTATTCCATCAATTTTGTATTCATCAAGTCTCATCTGTCACACCTTGAATTGATGTAAATTCTCCCCACTCTGACAGTTGGTATATAATATTTTCTTGTGTATATAAGCTAGGAAAAGGTCAAATCTTACTCTGACTCTGTTATAAGCCTAGAGGCATCATAAAATCTAAGGTTCTGATCCATATCAACTCATTTCATCTGGCTATAGACACAGCTTGATATAGGTGCAGAATTGTTTGTTTTATACGTATGCTATTTTTAATTATATTTTAGGAATTTATTAATAAAACAAAAGGTTAGAAAACTGCAATGTCCAGGATATGACTTTTAATATATATTTTGTATGTGCTGCTGTACTTGGTAAAACAAATGTTAAAGATTAACATAAAATTCATCTAGTCGTCAGCTGAACATAAGGTTCAACCAAAATGTGACTTTAACTTTTAACTCAACCCCTCTAAACAACCAGTAGAAATAGTAATTATTTGATGTTTTTTTTGGCCTGTTTTCCTACATACTACATTCTCTGTCGACATAGAACATTTTATAAGATAAAAAAAAGATATAAATTATAAATGAGGGACAATTGAAAATGAGGGACTATTGAAAATACCTTTCCAACATGGAACATGTGTATGTATTTTGATACTTTTAATAATTATTTAAATTGAATTTGCTCTATGGCTGTAAATGTCCTTGTCCTGATTCATGGGAGATGTGTCTACAGAACAAATACAACATGCAACCTTACCTAAAACAACAGAATGGAAAACTGGAATAAAAAGGAAAAGAGCTATTACATTTCAAACCTAGCTCTATACATTAACTTCAAACTTTGTGCAATAGTTTAACATTACACAAAAACCCTATACTTTATGTGGTCTACTAGAGTAAACCCTCTTCACTCTATTTCTAGTACATGTTTACTCTTCCAAATGGTGCCTCTCTGACTTCAGAGAGAGTGTTCTGAGGAAACCATATCCCTCTGCCCCTTTAACCCTTACAGTACTCGTTATCCTCTCTTGTTTCATGTACCCAAGAAAACTGCATTCTTAATGGACTTTCGGGGTCAGTGGTGAGGACTGTCCATGATACCATCAGTTGTGTTATGACACCAATTGGACCCTGGTGTGGTGGAAAGACAAAGGGAGAGACAAATGGGAAAGACGGACAGAGTCAGAGAGAGACAGTTAGAGATGGATAGATGGGGGGGAATTATCTGCCAGCTCATCTCTGTGGTGCGAATGAGATTGTTTTCACGACCTTCACATGATTCTTATCTGTTTCCTTTTAGGATAATATAGCCTAGTGTGTCCACGCCTGCCTTGCCCTCTGTTCTGTCTCGTTAGCATCCTATTTCTTTCTGTGCCTGCTATCTCACCTCACACCTTCAGAGGCGCCTTTTTGATCAGATGATAAGAGGAGAGGCAGAATATCCTTCCAGAGATCTAAGGTTGAGGGTTTCTGCTGTGATTGTGACTTGATTGAAGGACATAATAGAAATACACACGGCACAGATGCTTTCATTCTCCATCTCTGATGCATAGCAACCATATTCAAGAGCACTTAAAACAAAGAGACATATTAACATGCAAGTGAAACCCGATGATACGATTAGACTTTAAATAATGATTAGCCACATTACATGCAAGAGATGAAACCACATTAAAGAAGCAATTCTTAACAGATAATTGAATTGGCTAAGTTATCATCAGCAAATTATATATGAAACGCCAGTTAAGAACAAATGTTACTAATAACATTATCTTTCTGGACAGTTCTTGCACACTAGCCATATACAATTGCATTCTAAGCATCTCTAACATGACATTCAGGCTATTGCTCACTCATTTAAATGACAGCCAATCGATCGGGCTAGATTGTTCCATGTCACAAAGAAGGCCAGTGCCAGAGTGTTCAGAGGAAAGCACATGCGCACTGGCCCCTCCGTCCCCTCACAAATACCCATAAATGAGATTTTGAACTAAACAACTTTTGTTTATATACTTTTCTGGTTGTGCTTTGAAAGTGTGGTAATATTGGATGTCCTTCTAGATACGTCTGTTCAACTAGGCACTTATTCCCGGTATTTTTTTACCCTTAGTAAAATCCAACCTGACATGCAAAAAAAAATAATTGAGGAGAGATTTCAGATTACTAATGCCTTACTCTTGAAAATATTTTTTTTTAATTATATGAAGATACAACGATCAGCCATAAAATAATGACCACCTGCCTAATATTGTGTAGGTCCCTCTTTTGCTGCCAAAACAGCCCAGACCCGTCGAGGCATGGACTCCACTAGACCCCCGAAGTTGTGCTGTGGTATCTGACACCAAGACGTTAGCAGCAGATCCTTTAAGTCCTGTAAGTTGCGAGGTGGGGCCTCCATGGATCTGAATTGTTTGTCCAGCACATCCCACAGATGCTCGATTCAATTGAGATCTGGGGAATTTGGAGGTCAAGTCAATGCCTTGAACTCGTTGTTGTGTTCCTCAAAGGACTCCTGAACCCTTTTTGCTTTGTGGCAGGGCACATTATCCTGTTGATAGAGGCCAATGCCATCAGGGAATACCGTTGCAACAATGCTCAGGTATGCGGTATGTGTCAAAGTACCATTCACATGAATGGCAGGACCCAAGGTATCCCAGCAAAATATTACCCAAAGAATCACACTGCCTCTGCCGGCTTGCCCTCTTCCCATAGTGCATCCTGGTGCCATGTGTTCTCCAGGTACGCGACACACACGCACCTGGCCATCCATGTGATGTTAAAGAAAACGTGATTCATCAGACCAGGCCACCTTCTTCCATTACTCTATGGTCCAGTTCTGGTGCTCACATCCCCATTGTAGGCGCTTTCGGCAGTGGACAGGGGTAGAGCCTGGGCACCTTGACTGGTCTGCTGCTACACAGCCCCATGCGCAACAAACTGCAATGCACTGTGTGTTCTGACACCTTTCTATTAGTACCAGCATTAACTTTTTCAGCCATTTTTGCTACAGTAGCTCGTTTGTTGGATCGGACCAAATTGGCCAGCCTTTGGTCCCCATGTGCATCAGTGAACCTTGGCCACCCATGTCCCTGTCGGCGGTTCACCACTTTTCCTTCCTTGGACCACTTTTGATAGGTAGTGACCACTGCTGACCAGGAACACCCCACAAGGGCTGCGGTTCTGGAGATGTTCTGACCCAGTCATCTAGCAATCACAATTTGGCCCTTGCAAAGTTGCTCAGATCCTTACACTTGCCCATTTTGCCTGCTTCTAACACATCAACTTTGAGGACAGAATTTTGACTTGCTGCCTAATATATCCCAGCCACTGACAAGTGCCACGATAATGAGATTATCAGTGTTATTCACTTCACCTGTTTTGTTGGTGCATAATTGGTGCATAATATGCAAGGTTGTTGAATGAAACTTGCTTCATTAACATTACATATTTGGTGGTGGTAGGATGAAATTTCCAAGCTATGTATACACACCCAATAAGCACAGCTTTCCCTACGAACATTCTTCTAAATGCATTGGTTGAAAGAAGGCAAATTAATCGGTGGAGTCAAAAAAACATTTTTTGCAAAGACAACATCCAGTGTTGAAACTGTATCTACACTGAACAAGATTATAAATGCAACACTTTTGTTTTTGCCCCCATTTATCCTGAGCTGAACTCAAAGATCTAAGACTTTCTCTATGTACACAAAAGGCCTAATTCTCTCAAATATTGTTGACAAAGAGTAAACACTTCTCCTTTGCCGAGATAATCCATCCACCTCACAGGTGTGGCATATCAAGATGCTGATTAGACAGCATGATTGGTGGGCCTTAGGCTGGCCACCATAAAAGGCCAATCTAAAATGTGCCAGTTTCACTGTATTGGGGGGGTCCGGGGGGGGTCCAAAAGCCAGTCTGTATCTGGTGTGACCACCATTTGCCTCACGCAGTGCAACACATCTCCTTCGCATAGAGTTGATCAGGTTGTTGATTGTGGCCTGTGGAATGATGCTCCACTCCTCTTCAATGGCTGGGCGACGTTGCTGGATATTGGCAGGACCTGGAACACGCTGTCGTATACGCCGATTCAGAGCATCCCAAACATGCTCAGTGGGTGACATGTCCTGTGAGTATGCTGGCCATGCAAGAACTGGGATTTCAGCTTCCAGGAATTGTGTACAGATCCTTGCAACATGGGGCAGTGCAATATCATGCTGAAACATGAGGTGATGGTCATGGATGAATGGCTCAAAAATGAGCCTCATGATCTCGTCACGGTATCACTGTGCATTAAAAATGCCATCAATAAAATGCACCTGTGTTCGTTGTCCATAACACATGCCTGCCCATACCATAACCCAACCGCCACCATGGGCCACTCAATCCACAACGTTGACATCAGCAAACAGACGCCATACACGCTGTCTGCCATCTGCCCTGTACAGTGAAAACCTGGATTAATCCGTGAAGAGAACACCACTCCAAAGTGCCAGACACCATCGAATGTGAGCATTTGCCGACTCAAGTCGGTTACGACGACAAACTGCAGTCAGGACAAACTGGTTACACGTGGTCTGCAGTTGTGGGGCCGGTTGGATGTACTGCCAAATTCTCTGAAACGCCTTTGGAGACGGCTTATGGTAGAGAAATGAACATTAAATTCACGGGCAAAAGCTCTGGTGGACATTCCTGCAGTCAGCATGCCAATTGCACGCTCCCTCAAAACTTCGGTGGCATTGTGCTGTGTGATGGAACTGCACATTTTAGAGTGGCCTTTTATTGTGGCCAGCCTAAGGCACAACTGTGCAATAATCATGCTGTCTAATCAGCATCTTGATATGCCACACCTGTGAGTGCTCACTAACACAGATTTAGACAGATTTGTGAACAATATTTGAGAGAAATAGGCCTCATGTGTACATACAGAAAGTCTTAGATCTTTGAGTTCAACTCATGATAAATGGGGGCAAAAACAATAGTGCTGCGTTTATAATTTTGTTCAGTGTAATAGGATATCCAGAAGGATCTGTATCTACAAGGATTGAGGTTGGTGGATGAAGAAAGAAACTCCCTGGAGTAATAGACTCTGTGCACAAGTGTATGGACGAACTTCCGCTTTAGCCAGATGTCAGCATATCAGTTTCTGGTTTACTTAAGGCGATCACCCGCGTCGGCCAAAATTTCTGTTTTTAGTAGATGTCTCTAAGACCTGCCTAAAATAAGCATTAGTGATGTCCATCAAATTGTTGATGCCTGGTCCCCTGCTCCAACAAGCAAGCAGAACAAGGGATTCAAACTCTACTTATCGAGTTATCTGCAACTACAAGGGTAAGTAGTTTACTGTGGTGTGCCTGCCGGCTATCGGCTAAGCTAGTTAGACGTGTTCCTTTTTAGTGTAGTATTAGGCAGGACAATAGAATGCATAAAAATTCACCCTAGCCTCAAAAACGGCAAAAGAACGCTGGCTGAGCTGGAACGCTGGCTGAGCTGGAACGCTAGCGCGTCCCCATAGCAAGTGAATTGAAACAAACCTTCGTTCAGCCTCTCCTAACCTGAATGAAGCTTAAAATTCCATAGCCTCAAAAATAGGTCTCCTCTTTTATTTTACTACAATAACCTCATTTCACAACGAAACTGAAAAATAACAACTGGCATAGGAAGTAAACATCTGGTCCTATATGGTTCTATTAATTGCGCTTAAACCTGCATTACGTGGAAGAATATAAAAAAATTGCCTTTTCTGACTATTTCTAGTCTAGCGTTTGAAGTCATTGAATGGCGCAAGCCATATTTTATTAAAAAGAGGACATTCTCCTGATTAAAATGATGCCCCACTTGTACCTTGAAACTTAAATGAGACATGTACATTATCTTTCTTTTTTTTTCCATACAACAGCATCACTCATCTTGTTGTGAGTTTACGTGTTTACTGATGCGGATGAGTATTAGTGAGTAAACCGGAAACTGCAATACCGACTTCTAGACAAAAGCGGAAGTTCGTCACTACGCTGGTGCACAGAGCCTATTGATGCATGACAAATGAATTCTGCTGTAAATGATGAAAAGTAATTCTAGGTTTTTCTTTTTTACAGTCTTCACCTACCCAAGTTCAGACAGAAAACCCCACATATAAGTTTAACCATTCATTGGAGAACTTATGCACAGCCCTGTACATGCATGTCTTGGCATTTGGTTCTGCTACTCTGGGGTAACTCATTGCCATCACATGATAATGTATACGATAATACCAAAAATAGCATAACCTTGATATTATTAGTGCAATTCTCATGGCAATATGCAAGGTATTCCGTACCGATCCCCCCAAAAAGGAACAAGAGAACAGAACAAGTGGAGGCAGGGGTGGTGGGTGGGCATGGACCCGCATGCTAGTACAAGCATCAGCATCCGACTGAGTGAGTAACCTGATGGTTAAATAGACAGATATACAATCTGACATGGTGATAGGAGAGATCCTGCATCAGCTGATGTGTTGGTGACCAATGACCACTCGGGTTTCCGGCCTGAACTGGCTACACTAATTACCGTTGGGGACGTGTTTTGGACGTGTTTTAAATGTCTGCCAAAAGGAGGACATTGTGGAAAAGAACGCGTGTTCATAAAAATGATAAGAATATGAAATGTTGCAATTGTTGTGGGAATCATGAAGCCCGTTCTTTCGTATGCCTGAGTTAAGTTAATGCTAAAAAAATAACAGCATTAATGTTCATACAAATCACAAGCATTTGTTCACCAAGGCAACGGTGGGGGGATGTGCGTGTGTGTGTTTGTGTGTGTGTTTCAAAAGGGTGGGTCTCAGAAGTTTTGATAAAATGGGCATGGACTCTGCTGTCCTAGCTTCAAGGAAAACCTGATACCTCCATTGGGATGCACATGAGTGATAAATGCTGGCAATCAGGAAGAAGAGGACACTTTTCCAGCAGACACTATTCCACTGGACAACTAGCCGATTGACATATTTACAAACACTCATGCACTGGTCTGTTTCCGGGTCACGGCAATGGACAGAGAGAAGATTTATTATCAGCACCATCGAGTATGAATGGCCAATTGTCCATGAACGGTGACCGGAGTGAGAAGTGTGGGCACTCGCAGCAATTATTTGAATGCATTTCAATGAAGGGAAAGGTAAGCACAGATCAATGATGCAAATCCTGGCACCTCTCATGCAGTGTTAGACAATTTGGGGATTTTTTTTTGCATGCAAACCACAATGGCTGCCACTGCTATAATTTAACTGCACAGCAATTATACCAGTATTTTATATTTAAATTGCCAACATTCCATTGAAAAAATGAAGTCAATCCATAGCTAAAGTTAATAAATGATATACAAATGTTTAGGTTTAACATAATTCAATTGCACAATTGATGTTAAATGCTTATTGTTCCTTTTCTTAAATATGTAAAATCAGGCAAATGCGTTACCTCTAAGGTAATTATTTCTGGTTTGGATTTATTCCTAAAAAAACAGCTGCAATGTCATTCCTATCTGGAACTTTCAAGGATTATGGCATAGCACCTCTAGTAATTTAATAGGATCTCTTTGCTCTCGCACACACACACATACACACACACACAGGGCATGGCTTCAAGTCAATTGTGAAATCTTCAGTCTGAAGATGCAGCTCTCAATAACAACATAAACAGAGAGATGATTGCGTTTTAAATTTCTCCCTGATCAACGGGCCATGTTGTTGAGTGCGGTGATAGGAAACTGTAATTACAACGGTGCGTGTATCTTCACCGAGCGCTCACGCTGCCGCCATGTGCCAGCAACAGATCTTGAGCTTTAATTACACATCAGCTGCTCAAAGCATCCTGAGCCGTTGCTATCTCCACTCCTTTCCCTTGTCTTTCCTCTCTCTCCTGTCACTATCTGCCTCCACTTACTCTTCTGTAGAATCTGAAAAAAATTATAGGTAATCAACATTTATGTGAGTAGGTTCTAGATCAGGACACAGAAAATTTAGTAAAAAAAATTTATACATCTCAAGTTGGATTTAGAATTACTTTTTTGTCATATTGTCAGCATACTTTGAATCTTCATTTAATTATAGGATCTCCCTGTTAATTTCTTTAGACCTGAGCTCAGGTTTGGTAGAGTATAATTTCAAGTGTACCAATATCTCAAGTACATCTACTATAGGATACCTATTCTGCATTCATAACCAAGAGGGAAGGTGGAAATCATCTGTTTGGAATTGTTATCAGTTATCAAATTGTAAATAGTAGTTTGGATGCTGCAATAATCGCTAATTGGCTCAAGGCAAACAAGCATCGTCACCATAAACTAAAAGTGCTATCATGTTTGCCTTGAGGTGCTCTTCTGGTAGAAATTAAAGTAAATCATACCAAATTATTTAACTCCATGTTGAGGAATAAAATATATTGTTTTACTAAATAAATCATGAAATTAAAGGGAGGGCAGAATGTTTTAGAATTAATCTAAAATAATATCTCAAACCAAATGAAAACAAATTGTTTAGAAAATAATTGCACTTAAAATATACTACCAGATTTGATATTACAACAGTTTGGTGGTCTAGAGATCTAAATCAAATGCAACTTTGATTAGATTAGATTTAACTTAATTGACATTGAACAAGTACAGCATAACAAAATACAGTTAGCAGCTAACCAGAAGTGCAAATAGAAGTTCATGTATATTACAAGTGGAATGTATAGATGTGCAATGAAGGCAAATGAAGTACAAGTGGTACAACTAAATGTGCAATTAAGGCAAATAGAGGAGGGCAGAAAAAGTATTAAGTATAGTTTATGTACAAGTGGGATAAATAGTTGTGTGGGTACAAATGACAATTATAAATGTGCAATTAGAACAAATTGAAGGAGTAAGGCAGCATGTGCAACCGGGATGCAGAGATAGTAGCAATGAGGTCTCAGAGGTAGATGATGATGCTGAGCACCATTTGTGTAGACACAGCTTGCGCTGGAGGTCTACAATGGCTGGAAGCTGGGTGCAGTTAGTCACAAGGCTCTCAATTGTGCAGCAGTAAAAGTTCACCCGGGTTGAGATATTGAGGTTCCAGGAGAGGTCCTCAGAGATGTGGACACCCAGGAATATAAAGCTGGACACACGCTCCACCGCAGTGCCATTGATGAGAGCTGGTATGTGACTGCTGCCTTTAGACTTTCTGTAATCCACAATGAGCTCCTTGGTTTTCTTTGCATTTTGAGGGCCAGGTTGTTGTCAGCGCAACATGCTGCCAGGCGCTTGAGCTCCTCCCTGTAGGGTGACTCGTCATTGTCGCTGATCAGGCCTACCTTGACGATGGTGAAAACAAACTTGACAATGGTGTTGGAACTGTGTACAAGAACGGAGTCATGGGTGAAGAGGGAGTATAGGAGGGGGCCCAGCACGCAGCCTTGTGATACACCAGTGTTCAGGATCAAGATGGAGGTGGTGATGTTGTCTAATCTGACAGACTGGGGTCTGTTGGTTAGGAAGTCCAAAGTTCAGCTGCAGAGAGAAGGGCTGATCCCCAGGTCATGGAGTTTGTTGACCAGGCTAGAGAGGATGACCGTGTTGATTGCTAAGCTAAAGTCTATGAATAGCATTCTCAGATGTTGGTTTTGTCCAGTGGGGTCAGGGCAGTGTAAAGCTGTGGAGATAGGGTCCGCTGTAGACCTGTATGACCGGTAGGCAAACTGGTAGGGATCCAGTGTTGGGGGGAGGCAGGATCGAAGGTGTGCCAGAACTAGTCTTTCAAAGCAGTTCATGTTTGTGGGGGTGAGTGTGACAGGTCGGAAGTCATTCAGGCTGGACGCAGTCAATTGCTTCGGCACTGGTACAAAGGTTCCGGTCTTGAAGCACGTTGGAACAACCGCCTGGGCTAGCGACAGGTTGAAAATGTCAGTGAAGACCTCGGCCAGCTGCATTATTTTTTTTAATAATACAACAGAACTACAGTGCAACTGTTGAAAAATGGGTAGCCTGAATTCAGCTAGAAGGAATTAAAACTCATTAAAACTCTGTCAAAGTGTTAACTTTCCTTCAGCTAGAATAAATAAATAGAAGCCTTGTGTCACTGAATCAAAGTTTGCTGTTTCAAGAATTGTATATCTAATAATTTGAATAAGTATAAAATCAACTCAATAATAGATTCTACCATGCAAAGGTGGCTCCTGATTGGCAGAGGAGTATGTGCAGAGATGGGTGGCATTTTGCATTTACTATCAAGCTGGAGTTTCAAAACTTTGACAATGTCATACTGTTACGTCACTAACCAAAAAGGGAGAAATGTCAATACTTTGAATAGAATAGATTCTTATTAACTTGCATTGTGGTGAGAATGAAGTCCAGGAGCTCATATTGGGCATGCATTTTTCAAATGCTAGCTCAATATTTACAAAGAATTTCACACAGTCAACTAATAGGATGCAATAATATACAACATCTAGGTTTTATTAATGTATACTAGCAAATTAGCCTTTGTCAAATTGTATTTCTATGTTAGCTTTTCTACATTATGTCTAGCTGGATTATTGGATTATGCATTCTGCGTGATTCTGTCCAGCAAGGAAGTGGTAAATCGTCATTAGTGACCAGACTTCAGATCACATGTGCCACCACTGCAAATAGCTTTATTGTACACAAATTCAAAGTTAACGCTATAGATACATTTGTTTTTTGGCGCTGACCCAGAAACTCTATTTTTTAGGTGAAACTGCAGTTAAGTGAAACTGCAGTTAAAAATATCTTTGGAAGACTGATGTTTCATTTTAACTCCATTAATATGAACCCTGATTTAATTCTAATTGTTCAGATTCTTCATTTATCAGATGGAAATCTGATGTGGAAACAAACTTATTTTCAACTTGTTCAAGACTAAATAAAACATTACCTCAGGTTTTCATGTGGGACCAATTGGAGCTGATGGATTATGGATGAGTTTACCAGAGTTATGAACCAATCATTACATGTACAAGAGACAGCAGGGACAAAGGCCATAATCAGAAATTTGCACATCAGATTTGAATGTTGCCAGAAAGTAGTTTAGAGTGTTCTGAGATGACAAAAATAATTATCTTTTAATAAATTCAAAAAACATTTGCAATATACAGTTCCATGAGTTGCAAACAGGTTGCTAGGCAACACAACAACAATGGCATGCATTTTTCTTCCCAAAATGCTGTCCCCAAGAAATCGTCTTGCAAATGGTCTCTATACACCCAGCATCATATGAAAGAAAATATGATGCTGCCTGCCTAGTCTGCAAATTCTCTGTAAAATTGAATTGTTGCAATATAACAAACCCAATTAATTTTGTGTTGGAGCCCATAAGTCTGAAAATAAACAAGTCTCTTCTGAGTATAAAGCCAATTTATGCTCACAAGAAACTTTTTTTTAGACTTTGAATATCAAGGTTCAAATTAATCAGCCTCTGCAGGTGCATGAAACAAGGACAGCTGTGCTTGCTTTTCAATAGAAAAAGCAAATGGGATTTTCCATTCTCTCTTTTCCCTTTGTAATGGGCACCAGATCCCTCAACTATTTTAACATTGTTTAACATAAATTGAAGTGGTCTGAAACCACAAAACCAGTGGCAACCAAACTGTCACCAACGTGAAGGAGACAACTTTGCTGGAGTATTAAAACAAGTAATCCTGAGAGGTTTCGAAACATTACATAGAGCGTTAATAAATCTTACTGGAGTTGTCTAAGTCCTGACCATGAGACAGTGTATAAAATCTCTTGTGAAATTCTTTCTTAAAGGGTAGGTAGAGCTTCTATAGTGACCGTACAGAAGCCTGATCCTTTGAAGTCCCTGCTAACAGCTTCTCATGTTATCCCCATTGGTCTTTGGTGACATCAGTTCTCTATGGATGGCTACATTAACCTACAGAGGTGCGAGATTTGATGGATAACATATGGGGCCATTTCAAACAAATCTGTGTGTCATCACTTTATCAACATTTACATGGGGTGAAAATAAATTCTCAGTATTGCCAATGTTGTTGTGTTGAAGCTAAATGTTGCTTGAAAAAACTTTGACCATGAGTCTTAATTTCAGGTAGGACTGTCAATAACGTGTAGTGTAGGTCCAGAGATCTTCAACCTTTTCTTCTCCAGGGACCCCACCAAAATGAAGATCTTGAGACCCCCACTACATGTTGGCCCCTACAGCTAACTTGGGTAAAGTATGAAATTGGAAACAGAATTTATGTCTATCAAAATGCAGTAAAATTATATTTTTACTATTTATTGCTCTTGTTCACATCCTAAAGGTAATCTTTGCACTGTCAAAAAATGTTTTCAGGGCCCAGATTATTCAGAGCAGTTGTTGGTATGCATTCTTTTTTTGCTTTCAATTAAATACAACAGGTGAGGTAGCAACCAAGCACTGACCTACACGAGGCACAAACAATAATCCAACCAAAAACTAAACATAGCAATGCCTAGAGCGACATCACTACAGTCAGGCCCTGTCAGGTCATAGTCATATCAGGGTTTGTCCCTTCATTCAAAACTCAGACAACCGCCTTCCCAAACTCTCACACCATCCATTTGTGTTAGCATGGCAAGACATGATTTTGCACTCATACATAAAATACCAACGAAATACTGGATAGAACTTGACCGTAGGAGGAAATGTTTTCCATATTGGCACTGTTGGCAGATGTTGAGGTTTCCCCCTAATTGGGGTACTTTAAATGGGCTTGGGCAGGTCATTTTACATATAGGGTAGTAGTAGTTTGAGTGTTTTTTGTCCCTAGGAGATTTTGCAGTTTACAGTCAATACAATCTGGCAACCTTATACAGGACCTCAATGGTCCTGACATTGCAGTGATGAGTAATGTTGGAAAAACACACACATATATACACTCACCTAAAGGATTATTAGGAACACCATACTAATACTGTTTGACTCCCTTTCGCCTTCAGAACTGCCTTAATTCTACGTGGCATTGATTCAACAAGGTGCTGAAAGCATTCTTTATGAAGGAATGGACATGGTCAGAAACAATGCTCAGGTAGGCCGTGGCATTTAAACAATGCCCAATTGGCACTAAGGGGCCTAAAGTGTGCCAAGAAAACATCCCCCACACCATTACACCACCACCACCAGCCTGCACAGTGGTAACAAGGCATGATGGATCCATGTTATCATTCCGTTTACGCCAAATTCTGACTCTACCATCTGAATGTCTCAACAGAAATCGAGACTCATCAGACCAGGCAACATTCTTCCAGTCTTCAACTGTCCAATTTTGGTGAGCTTTTGCAAATTGTAGCCTCTTTTCCCTATTTGTAGTGGAGATGAGTGGTATCCGGTGGGGTCTTCTGCTGTTGTAGCCCATCCACCTCAAGGTTGTGCGTGTTGTGGCTTCACAAATGCTTTGCTGCATACCTCGGTTGTAACGAGTGGTTATTTCAGTCAAAGTTGCTCTTCTATCAGCTTGAATCAGTCGGCCCATTCTCCTCTGACCTCTAGCAACAACAAGGCATTTTCGCCCACAGGACTGCAGCATACTGGATGTTTTTCCCTTTTCACACCATTCTTTGTAAACCCTAGAAATGGTTGTGCGTGAAAATCCCAGTAACTGAGCAGATTGTGAAATACTCAGACCGGCCCGTCTGGCACCAACAACCATGCCACGCTCAAAATTGCTTAAATCACCTTTCTTTCCCATTCTGACATTCAGTTTGGAGTTCAGGAGATTGTCTTGACCAGGACCACACCCCTAAATAAATTGAAGCAACTGCCATGTGATTGGTTGATTAGATAATTGCATTAATGAGAAATTGAACAGGTGTTCCTAATAATCCTTTAGGTGAGTGTATATCCAATGTGCATTTCGCCACATAAACAATGATGGCTGGTGAAAAGACAATCAGATTAGGGTATGTACTGTCATCAAAAACATTACATATGCAAGATACAGTGTTAAAAATATATTATCAACATAGTCACTAACAATATAAATACAGGTGCTGGTCATGAAATTAGAATATCATTAAAAAGTTGATTTATTTCAGTAATTCCATTCAAAAAATGAAACTTGTATACATTCATTCCACACAGACTGATATATTTCAAGTGTTTATTTCTATTTATTTTGATGATTATAACTAATGACAACCCCAAATTCAATATCTCAGAGAATTAGAATATTGTGAAAAGGTTCAATATTGAAGACACCTAGTACCACACTCTAATCAGCTAATTAACCCAAAACACCTGCAAAGGCCTTTAAATGGTCTCTCAGTCTAGTTCTGTAGGCAACACAATCATGGGGAACACTGCTGACTTGACAGCTGTCCAAAAGACGACCATTGACACCTTGCACAAGGAGGGCAAGACTCAAAAGGTCATTGCTAAAGAGGCTGGCTGTTCACAGAGCTGTGTCCAAGCACATTAATAGAGAGGCGAAGGGAAGGAAAAGATGTGGTAGAAAAAAGTGCACAAGCAATAGGGATAACCGCACCCTGGAGAGGATTGTGAAACAAAACCCATTCAAAAATGTGGGGGAGATTCACAAAGATTGGACTGCAGCTAGAGTCAGTGCTTCAAGAACCACCACGCACAGACGTATGCTAGACATGGGTTTCAGCTATCGCATTCATCGACTCAATGCCACGCCGCATTGCTGCAGTAATTCAGGCAAAAGGAGCCCCAACTAAGTATTGAGTGCTGTACATGCTCATACTTTTGATGTTCATACTTTTCAGTTGGCCAACATTTCTAAAAATCTTTTTTTTGTATTGGTCTTAAGAAAATATAAAATTTTCAGAGATACTGAATCTGGGATTTTCATTTGTTGTCAGTTGTAATCATCAAAATTAAAAGAAATAAACATTTGAAATATATCAGTCTGTGTGTAATGAATGAATATAATATAGAAGTTTCACCTTTTGAATGGAATTACTGAAATAAATAAACTTTTTGAAGATATTCTAATTTTATGACCAGCACCTGTATATGATGGGAAAAGAAACAATGCTACAAGGC
The DNA here is from genome assembly GCF_011004845.1 of Esox lucius. Lineage (NCBI taxonomy): Eukaryota > Metazoa > Chordata > Actinopteri > Esociformes > Esocidae > Esox > Esox lucius. The sequence goes on from NC_047586.1 coordinate 18,357,546, forward strand.
TGTCTGTCTAGCGTCTGTTGCGTTTTTTATGCAAGGTTAATTAATTGAAACATAGCTTAACAACGAAAATAGACAGTAATAATATTGATGGTGAGTAAATATAAAACTAGTGATTGAATTCATTTTTTTCATGTGATTCCTAGATCCACCAACCCCTGGTGGAAGACCCCTGGCATTCTTTCTTTCATTTTGTGCGCATTAATTGTCAGTGACAACTGAAAATTATACTTCTACATACCGGTACAAAAAATACAATTGGAACCCACAATGCAATGTTTTATGAAAACAGGCTGGTTGTAGAGGATACATTTTACCTCAGCAGCTAAGTACATAGAGATAGGAACATTTTCAATAACAAAGTCAATCAGCAGGTGATGTAGTTACAAACTTGTAAAATAGCTTAAATTGCACTAGCAATTTAGGAGTAAAAAACTAAAATGTTAAACTTGGTTAATGGACAGAGTTTTAAGCTCAAATCTGTGGGAATGCAAAGGGCATGCCACACAGGAAGAGGAGCATACTGCTTTTGAGAGAAAAAAGAATGATAAACTGATGGCACATGGTTGAAAATAAAAACAAAATATATAGATTTGTTATGGTAGATTTTGGTGTATAAATGTACTTAACCCACTCTCTCCATGATGCAATGGCATACCCCGTGAACAGCGCTTGATTGAAGCGGTCATTGTCCTACAACAGGACAATGACCCAAAGCACAGCTCCAAACAATGCAAGAGATTATTTGGGGAAGAATCAGTCAGCTGGTATTCTGTCTATAATGGAGTGTTCAGTACTGTCACCGAATATCACCCTTATTTCCCTGTTGTGGGAGCAGCTTGACCATATGGTATGTAAGAACTGCTCATCAAGCCAATCCAACTTGTGGGAGGTTATTCAGGAAGAATGGTCCTGAATAATTACCTCCGATTACCTCAACAAATTCATAACTAGAAGATCTGCAAGGCTGTAACTGCTGCAAATGGAGGATTCTTTGACGAAAGCTAATTTCATGTATGTTTTCATGGTAAATAAGGACATTTCAAAGTGACCGTAAAGTTACTATTTTCAAAAGTATCAATCTTTTCTTGACATATTCTAAAGGTTAAATGGAGTAGCTGAAGGCTGGAAACAGTAAAGAGGTCATGTGCATAATTGCACAAAAACAACCATTTAAAACATCCTAAGATAGAAGCTATGCCACAAGTTAAGCATTAGCTTCATATCAATTATATCTATCATTATACTGCTGTGATTTGCCTATTCATATACAGAATGCACTGTATTTTCAGTAATGAAAAGAGGACCACCATCATGCTCTCCCATCAATTTTCTGTTTCTTGCGTAAAACCCACTGATTTAAATAGATGAAAAAGAAAGATAATCTACACTAGGCCTGATTGGTAATTAGAATTTTCTCGATTTAGTAAAGAACGTCCATTAACAAGCCAGTCATAGTGTAGGCCTAAAGGCTATTTTGGTCAGGATGTAGCCTGTCAGCGTTGATAAAAACCATTGAAAAATGGTCTTCTCATACTGATATGCACTGTTTGATGTGAATCCTCGTCCTCAGTATTCATCCTTTAATTAACGTGGCCACAAAATGCTCTTACAAGCCTGCCCAGCTTTTCTGGAAAGTTTATTGTGCGCTCTGCTTTATCCATAAGCAGCTGCCTCACTCAACTAGAACCAACCACTTCTCAATAAAACACATTTTTTTATTGGTTGTAATGATATATTGTCAGAGTGACAGATAAAAACTATTGCTCTGTAATTATGTTTCCATCAAGGATTTTTGCTGGTGTTTTATTCTTAGAACCTCTGACGTTTCTTTTTCCATTACCACAGACTGGCCCATTGTCGCACTGGGCTATATGGCCCCATCTGACCTACTTTGTACCTGGTGTCAAATTCAGGCAACTTGGGACTTAAAATTTCTGATTGTACATGGCTGTGCTATTTCAGTTCAATCTTTCCAAAACTCTAACCCTTACTTTAACCATTCCAAAAAGAAAAATGAACCTTAACATTAATGCCTAATCCTAGATTTAAGCCTATCTTGAAAACCTAATGCTAAAATGTTTTCATTTCACCTATAAAAGTATATGTTTACTTCACATTTTGGTGTTTTTCTACCCTGGAACATGGACTAATAAGATGAGCTGTGTGATCCTGTGGTCAGAACTGCTTGGATTTACTGTCAATCTCACAGAATGGGTGGCCAGTGTTTGGCAAATTACAACATTCCACCTAAGCCAATTCAGAAATAATATATATTTTGTCATTGCTTATTCTTTTGCCAAGTTCCCTTAATACCAAATCATACAGTACATGAAGGTGAATTTGCCATCATAAATTTTGGAGGGTTGTAACACTCATTCATGTGACTCAGTGCCCACTTCTTGTTTCCTGTCTGAAAGAATAGCAAACTTTAAATAAATGTTTGGAACACAATACACATTTTAGTACCTTTATTGTGTAGGATATGACTGCCACTTGGATATAATGAAAGCAAAAACATTGGCAATCAACAATGTACAGGTGGAAACCTTAGAGCGCTGGCAACCTTAGAGAGCGTTGGATGGGCTGGCAAGCTTGCAGAAGAGAAGGTTTGAATAGGCTAAAGGGAAGCAGGGGTGAGATGGGCTGGACAGCTGGTTGTGAACTATCCCTAGTGGATGGACTTTAGCGGGAGGAGATGTTTGAGCTGCAGGCGACATGTGGTCCTGAATTACGATTATCGCCTGGGATCGGGTGAGGGACAATAATGTCTAGTTAAGTCACAAGTTCCATGAGTTATTTGAGGGCATGCCTTAATGTTCATTGGTAGCTAGAATCACTTTTCCATTCTTCCAAGATGGACAAAGGGTATTCATCCATTTTGAAATCTAGGCTAGAGTTAACTAGTTAACAACATTATGCACTGTAACTAATGTCAACTAGCTATAGGCAATTAGCAATTTTACAAGTCATGGCATTAGCATTAAGCAATATGCCACAAAGCTGTTCTCACTTACAATCCAGGTTATTCTGTTGCTTCGCTGAGGGAAATGATTACTTCACAACCTAACTTGAGATTTACAATGTCTACAACAGAAGAAAAAAAATGTTGTTAGCAAATTAATACATTTGAAACATCAGGTCATTATTTCTATTCTGCACGGCAGAAGCCTATCGAGCAGCATAGAACTTGGAGGTCATAATTTTGCCATTGAATATACACCCGATGATTACCAATTTTGTTCCCAAAAATAGGATGTGTTACAGAGTGGACAGGTTTGTAAACTTTAATGTTTGCAAAATCTTTTAATTGACTGCATTTGTTTAGAAACAATGCTGGGCAAAATGAGTTATTACACTTATTACACTTAATAGAAACATGCTAGAATACACCAATATTGCCCAGTAGGAATATTGCCTAGTAGAAGCTAGGCACTACCTGGCGACTCCTGGCTGTTCCTGCTTACAGCCCACCTGGTCGTCCCTGTCCTTGACCACCTGGTTGTGCAGCTGATTTGGATTCTGCCTAAATACTCTGGATACAGCCTACCTATATTTTCTGACTCAGTGGTCATCAGAACATCTTTACCTAGCACAGCCAGAGGAGGACTGCCCAACTTGCACAGACCGACTCCTCTCTTGGTTGCATCCTAGGTTCCAAGCTATTGTGCATCAATTTGTTGTTGTTGCTTGCTCTTAGGGGTTTCTAGGCTGGTTACCTGCATCATCACTTTGTGACAACTGCTGACATAAAAAGGGCTTTATAAAATACCTTAAGACATATTTGCTACTTGTACATTGTTGACATCTTGGCATAGTTGGATGTATCCTTTCTGAAGTACCTACTTCAATTATTCATACTATTTCTATTTAAAGTTTACCTGATTACTTTAAGCAGATGGATAGTTTCTATTAATGGAAACACTTTAAAGAAATCAATGATCATTTCTGGCCTACATCTATGAATAGACTTCACGCTCGCAAGCACGCAAACACACACACAAACACACACACACGCACACAAAAACACCAAACATAAATGTTCTGCTATGAAGGCTGTTTTTCGGTGGAGGTGACATGACAGCCTATTCCTTGCACTTCATTTTTTGTGATCAGTGGCAACAACATGTAATGTCATCCATTTTTATTTTATGATGCAACACAATTTGTCCCATGGGGTAAATACTGTAGCCACTGTAAAACCACTGTAAATTAATATGAAATATATGCCAAAATAATAATGTGGTACATTGATAACTCTTATTATTTACTATTATTACTTTGTGAAAAATGTAGCTAAATGTTTTTATCTCAGTGTTATATTGGATACTGATCTCGCTTAGCAAAATCCAATATTTTTTTCCATCTTGAAAACATCTGAAACATTTTCTTGCATTAGGCAGAAAGATTTAGAAAAGGTTTTGTTACTTCAAGATTAGACTATTGCAACACTCTTATCTCTGGCTTACAAGATGATGTACTAACTATGTTTAAATTAGTGCTAAATATGGCTGCTAGAAAGAAAACGTACCATCACAGCTCGAGCCTTAACCCTAGAGCTGATTTCATAATTGTACTCTTAATTATTACGTGGACTTGCTTTTTTACTCTTTTTAATTGTATATTGCTGTACATACCTATACATTCACAGTGCTCCTTATTCTTCCTAGAATCACTAAACAAACAGCTGGAAGCAGGGTTTTCTCCTCTCAAGCAACAGTTTATGAAATGATCAGCTGATCTATGTGAGGCCGGGGATCTGTCTTAACGTTTAACTCTTCACTGCAGACACATCTTTTCAGTAGTACAGTAGATCATCATTTTGAATGTAACCTGGCCCAGGGGTATGACGGTGACTGGCATGATCCTGAAGAACCAAAGTTTCTGTCTCCGCCTGGCTGGGCCTACTCTCTCCACTGGTGTACTCTGCCTCTGACCCCATTACAAGGGCTGAGTCACTGGACTTGCTCCCCCTCTCCCATGCCATCCTTTAGAGGAAGCATCACGTCATGCTAGACTTAGCGTCGTCTAGCATGATTAAAGATGAGTGGGTTGAGTCACTGAGATGTGTCTGTCGGTTTTGAGCTACCTCGGGCTTGTGCAGTGGGCTATACTCAGCAGGCAGCGCAGTTAGTTAGTGGTATGTTGATGTCTCTTTGTGTTCTGTTGCTATTCTTTATAATGTGGGTGGGACATGCCGGCCCTGTCCAGCGCTATGTTTAGATACTGCCATAATGTCTCAGACCCCCCCACCCCACCTCGTCTAAGTCCCCAGTAAATAGTATACTCCGCAATAGTTATATTTGCAGAGGGGCTAGTTTCAGTCTGTTTTATCTTATCTGGCTTCCTGTGGGATTTTATGTACGATTTCCCTCCTTCATTTACTCACCCCTGTTGGACCTGAACCCCAGAACCAATTCTTAGGAATTCCTGATCTGCCAACTCCTACTGTCGATGCCCACAGAACCCCTGGTTCCATTTTTAGTTTTGTCTCGTCCTCGTAACACTCATCTATGAAAAGCCAAATTACATTTGCATTGACTTTTTGCACCCTTTCTATTCAAGGAGATAATGTATTAATGCTAGGTTGTTAAACACCAATTGACATTCACATTTACTCCAGAGGATTAAGGCTTTTTGACCCACTGGTCATCTTAACTTTTATATCTCCATGAACGATTCTGGAAAGTATAATCCCTACATGTATGTTCATGCAAAATAGTCTATGAAAAACATTTGATTGATTGGTATTAGGTAATTACACAGTAATAAGTTTTTGCAGAATCCGTTATTACAGAATGTGTAATTAAATAGTCACCTGCTTGCTATTATTAAACAATTCTAACCACTCATGTTATTTACACATTCTAAGTGAGCGCACTCATTCCGACAGCAGGACAAATGGGTTGTCAGAAAAGTTGACAATACAACTCCAAAAATGACTTTTAGAACTTCGTCAGGGGGTGCTGAAACTACACCACCACCAGCGCCCAAACTTACTGCGGCTATGACCCAGGGGGGTATAAGCGATATACTTACAATTTACTTACAACATCACAATCTTTAAAAGCCATATACAGTATAAAAATATATCAAAAGAAACAAAAGAAACATTTTAAGTGAATAGCAGGCATTGGTCTAAAGCTGAAAATGAAAGCAAATGTACATAAGGCCCAGAATTCTTACTCCACCCAGTCCTTTACCAAGGTCTTCCCACCACAAGCTCTATGTTTGTCTATTGTACATCAAACAATTTGTAGAAAGGTTGTTTAGAGTTCATACCCCCACAAACATCCTAATTCATGAAAAAGAAAACTCAAATGTTTCAACTAGTCATCCATTTACACTGCCTACTTAGTCACAGAATCTTCTGGTTATAAGGATCTATAAGATTATATAGTTCACATGCACACAACCACACACGCACGCAAAAAACATCTTGCACATGCAAACAATGGCGAAGAGATGGAGACAATTCATATTTCATTTCCCGTTGGGTCTTGGAGGGCAAGTCCCCTGTGATTTCAGCATTGTCAAACTGTCACATCTGCAGCCCTAACAGGCACAATGAAAACCAGTGATGTTCACAGACCTTTTTCTATCTCCAGGATATCACTCTATATCTGGGATTTCTTTCTTCTTGTCTTTCAAAATTCAATTGGTTTTGGTGCCAGTGAAGTGAACAGAGCGGTGTAATTCTCTGGAAACAAGCAACACAGTTGAACACACTGAATGTTTCTTTAGCGTATTGCGAACATATTGTGAACAACAATAATGACAATGTAATGACAATGTTGTGATGACTTCATAACTTATTCAAATAAGGATCTCATTGCAAGGTTGATATTCTTCAAATATTACTACTGTAACCAGTGAAAATGTCTGAACTAATCACATTCAATGTACGGTTAACATTTTCTATATGCCATGAAAGAACTATGTGACTCAATAAAAAATTGTGACTCAATTAATCTCATCATGATGTATGTGCAATCTAGTAAGACATCAGTGCTGAGCACAGTTCACTTAAGTTGCACCAAAAACAACTCGGAACTCACAATTCAGTATACGTCCCTCATTGTGCTGAACAAAATCTGGTGAAGGAAAGAAATATGAAAACAATGGTTCTCAGGCAGGGTAGATGCTTCGCAAATAGGTTGCTCCAATTGAGACTGTCCCGGAGCTGTCTTTCCAATTCTTTTGAGAGAAAGAGGAGTTTAGTTATTGGCCTGTAGTTCTCCAGCAGTTCTAGGTCCAGGGCTGCCATCTTCAGACGAGGGCTGATGACAATGCTTTTAGTTGCAGATGGGACATTCCCAGGCTGGAAGGAATAGTTGATGATGTGGGTGATCAGAGGCAGTGGCGCCGGCAGGATTCTAGTTCACAGTACGGACAAGAACCGGCCAACCTAGGTTCCCACGCGCCCGCACATGCAGTCTACTCAGCGAGCGAGCAAGAGAGTCAGATTCATATAGTTGTTGTTTTTATAGCCCAGAGAAATGTGCAAAAGTTAACATTAAGTGCAAAAGCAACGGATTCCCTCATTTAGCAGCATCATCATGGGAACAGTTAGGCCTAAAGCTAGTAACAACAATATGGAACAGCAAGACCAAACCAAGATGCTCAATAAACAATCCGAAGGGCTAGATGAGGGGGAAAAAATGAAATAGCCTTCCGAACTATTTGAAGTTAATTCTGCGTCTCCCTGTTGCATTAAACTCTTGCATCATCGTTTGCTTTCTATTTACAAAAGCTGGAAAAAAGTACAGTTGTTTTCGTTTGCTCATTTCTAGGTTACTTCTTTGCGCATAAAATACTGGTTAGCTAAATCCAATGTTGCCAACATCAGTAACAGTAAAAGCACCAAAATGTTTATCATGCAATGACCTGTAGCCATGAGCCAGTGATGTTAACACCAATCATCTGCCTTCAAATGTCAAACGGCTTGAGTGTTCATTGGCTTAGGCTAACATTATTGAGTGGGCACTGTCAAAAATGCATCAAAAGCATGTTATTCAATGAAAACATAACACAAAGACAGGATCTGCTGTTGTCACAATTATTTTTTCAAGATATATATTTAAAAATGTATGCACGGTGCATACAAGATTGCAGCTGCCGGGGCCACTGATCATAGGGCTGAGTGCAGATGTTCATAATTTGAGTGACTGTTGGAATACAGGCCTAGATTTGGTGCTGCTAAATGCTTAAGCTTCATTTGAAAGGGAAGTGGGGGGAGGTAGAGGAGATGCAGAAAGAGCTGTGGGCCACATTCAAATCCATTTTGCAGCAGCACATGTGCACCGAACACTGCAGCATAGAACGCTGGACCACGTCTCTGACTAGGACAAACAGAGTAGGTCAGTGCTTTTCCAGTTCTAGAATCATATGATGCTTGGACTTGGTTAGGGGGGAAATAAGTCCTGTGTGACACACCAAGCATACAGACATGCATATTGCTGAAGAAGGTTAAATGTATGTTGGCTAAAAAATCTCTCCGGGCAGTGTTGCAGGACTTACCTGTACCCTGATGAGCAAGGCAAATTTAGGGCTGAGTGGACCTAAGGATGAAGCCAGGTTTCAGTTAAGCACATGATGTCAGGCGTCTTGCGCACTTTGTGGTTGTGCAGCAGGAGGAATTTAATACTTATTTACTGGGCATTAAGTATTTCTATGCTGATAGACAATGAAGCTTCAGATGGACTAGAAGCTGCATCAAGTCTCATTTTAGGGCACTTCTGTCCACTCTGTGAGGTCTTAGCCGAGGAATAACAGTGCTGTAAGTGTTGTGGTGCGATGAACTTGTTCTTGCTTGCAGGGTTTGTGGGTGGTCGAGCAACTCACCGCCCCAAAACCTTGCCATCCGCTTGAAATGACGGGCATCATGCAATGAATGGCCCTATGCTGTCTTAAAGCATTTAGTAGCAGTGTGTCAATTAATGTTTTCTTAAAAACAAAACACACATTTCAATGCTGAAAAACAACACATCGGAAGCAGAGAGTAAGGATAAAAAGCAGACAGATAAAGCAGATGTATAAACATCAGTTATCCCTTCAATCCACCTTTTCCTCACCATTACCTCAGTATTGTTGACATAACACAGAATAGGCCCATTTTCAACCATGAGAGAAACTACTCCCTTGATTAGACTCAGTGGTTTCCCTTAATTCCTTTCAGAACCACCTGCAGGATGACCTATGATGAAAGTCACTGTCATTTGAGCATACAATAAGTCTGAGTGGGAAACACTGGAACATAAAGAATGAATTTAAAAATACATACACATTCAAATACATTTTGTTGACCATGACAAATTGTTTTGGGTAAGTTTACTTTATCTATTGCCAATTACCATGACCCTGTCTCTTTATCAAAGGCTCTGTGTTATGCCAGTGGGAGCATCAAACCCTTAATACGACCTATGATATGCTCAGCAAGACAATAAATAATATCTACTAAAATACAGAATAATATACTAGATAGCTCGAATGAGTGGACAATATGGAGAGACTATGGATGTCCTTTGAACCTAAAAAAAGGTTCCAGACCGGGATCAGAGTTAGCTGGGTAACAGGTTCATATGGGCAGAGCCAAACATCAATAAAGAAAATCATCTTAAAATGTTGTGGTTAATAAATACAAAATGAAAATGATTAAGACAGAATATTTAACTATCCTTGAAAACATGATTCAATTATTCTCCAATTTAAAATATGTCTTCTAAATTATCTTTACCATCAGTAGGCTACAGCAGGGCTATTACTTTGGGGCCCAGTTAGCCCATATACATAGATTGGGGTATTTAACCACTCACAACTTAGCTAAACGTGACAATCAGAGAGTAAAATAAGAGAAATATACTTGCAATATGTGTATACTTATAATCTGACTGCCTCATATTAATATTTTCAATAAGAAACATCAATTTGTCATAAGTCTTTGTTATTCAATTATTAAAGACTATGTCAAAACAGCTGATCCTTGAAATGTTTATCCTAGAATTCAATGTATTAGGTCACAATCGAAGATTAAGGATGGGCAATTTGTTAACTCAAGATAAAACATGTAGGCGTAAGTACTTTTACTATAAACAATTACATTTTTAAAGTGCAAATATTGACCTAAATTAAAAGGAATGCAGTTGTCTCTATTTAAAATTGTGTATTACAGTTAAGCAATGATTATATAATTTATCATATAGTAATACCAGCAATCATCAATGTAATAAAATTGTGCCTGACTAAAATATAGTCAGCCTATTGCACTGATGACTGCACTGATGCACATGCTGTATTATGTACAGCAGGTCAATCATTCAAAACCTCCCATTTCTAAATCTAGATTTACTATTTAAGACAGACGATCTCACTAAATCCCCCAAAATCCACCAAATGTATTCACTTCACCTTGGCTAAAAGAAAGAATCAAACAGCAGGAATGCTCCCACATATTCATGTATGAATCAACAAAGCGAAATCTGAAGCCATCCGGCAGACATTTCTACACCTCCCAGTAAAATGTAACCAGTAAAGAATAACAGCATTTTGGAATTCTTAGCCCTGGGAATTAAAGGAAATCAGAACATGACAGTTGAATCCGCACAATAACATTAATTTATTTTATCAGCCATCACACCTCTATTGGTGTCCATCCAAATCCTTTCATCCAGAGACTGTCCACCAATGGGTGTGTCTTACTCTTTGACAAAGGAAAATGTCCCGAATAGTGATAATCAATGTCCAGCCATTCGATTACAGCATCCTAGTACGCCCTATTTATTTTGGTACAGCCTACATGTAGAGGCACATACTGGAAATTATTTTCAACTGGCATTGCTGACACTAGAAGGAAACATTTCATAGACTGACAGAAGGGGTGTTCAGCATGTGCGATTTATTCCTGTATTTTGGAGCTCTACATTATATTTCATTTTGGAATGTAAAATAACGTTATATACAGGTTCCCATTCTAATAGTTTTATTCCAGAACACTGTACGGTGACGGTTCTATTTCTGTTTGTTAACAAATATCTTTTATAGTTTTCTCTTCTGTTCCCTGGACCGGATCAATCTCCTGGTTAACTGTATGTGTATTTCCAAGTATTTTTGGATACATAGACTACATATCTAAACACTTTAATGAATGTCAGCCCAAATACATGTCATTGTCCCCAACTTCATTCCACAAAAAAATTATGTTTACTATCAGCACAGAGTTCTATACGCTGTCTTTAACAATAGCAGACGATGCTTTCAAGAAAGTGTTTTTCAGTAATTGCATTTCGACGTGTTGCACAAAAATAAAACATATTTCTTTCCCGCTACTCTGAGCACAATGGACAGTGAAAGCACATTGTCCCAAAGCAGCAGAAATTTAATTGAGTCTAGATGACTGTTTGACCAATGGGCTGGGTGTTAAACTTTAAGAATTTACCCATTCTTTTAACCACTTTGAATACAAAAGCAGAAGCAAGCCTTGCTTCTCTTAATGGGCAATATACAATGAAAAGTCTGGGAGCATGTGAGTTCTTGATGGTGCACTAAAATACAAAGTTGTATATGCTTTAAAATAAAATCTACTACCAAACTGCTTTTAAAGCAGGCCTTAAGACACACCTCTATCCAGTGACGCCGACTGGGGGTTAGTATTCAGTACTATCGAGAAGGTTTGGAGTTATTAAACAGAAGAATTGCATTGATGAAGGGATTTATGTTTTTTACTCTTTGCTGTTTTTTTATACAGCAAGAATTTTTGTTCTACCAACAGCCAATAAATGATACCCTAACACCAACAGCCAATCAAGAAATAAGAAATTAGAAGAAGTAAGAAATTACTACTGCTTAAAAAAGGAAACAAGTTGTTTACCAGTGATTGCAAAACTCCAACGTTTCTGACATGGTGGCCCTGTTGCTCCTATACAGAAATGATCTTGACAACAAAAGTTCAGTCAAAAAAAAAAAAACATTCAAAAAATATGTATGTTTAAATACTAATGTGACAACACATTTGTAAACTTGATTGACTCATAAAGATCCCCAATTATTGGAAGCCAGTTGTAAAGGTAAAGACAAAAAAGAGACAAAATGTTGGACACCCCTTTTCTCTAATATTTATATAGAACGACACATGGAAATTTGCCATTTCTGGCATTCATTTGGACCATAGGTGTAGAGTTACAGCACCGGCAAGCCCTAGCCCGATTTAACCAGTTTATTACAGCATGTGCATCTGGCTTTTAATGTACTTTTGGCAGGTACTGTACTGCAACTTCTGCCAAGAGGATCCAGCGTTTATGGTCCAGGTTGTGGTGTGGTGGTGTAAAATGTGATCACCCAAAAACAGCAGGTTGCACTGGTCCTCCTCAGTCTCTTTGCACTCACGCAAGAAATGGAAGTCACTATTACTCTGTGTATGTCCTGGGCCACCTCTGTCTGCAACCTGAACCTCCGAATGCACACACACACACAACCATGCACGCCACCTGTGTTCTCACTTGCTCCTAAAGAACCCCCTCCCCTCAAGAATGAGCTCTGAATTCTTGAACATGAAACAAATCAATGAGAATTACAAACTCCTCCTGCTGATGCATGATTGTTTTTAATAACAGCACAGCCAGAACCGGCACTTCTAATTGCTCCCCACACACATTCCCACAAAACATTGAATAATATTGGGGCTGCATAGCAGTAAATAAATACCATATGTGCTCATGTGCTGGTCCATATGCTGCAAACAGCCCCTGATGCTCTTCAGTGTTTTTCACCATAATTATAACTATCTAAAAACCTAGTCACGGCCTTGCAGCCAAATATTCGTAATTACCAATCTTAAGTGTTTGTTAAAAGGACACAAGGATGAATTTGTGGCATTTGTGCCGCTGTGGTGTATATGAATGGGAGAGCTACACTTTTCTACTGAGTAATTACTGTCATTTTAGAAATGTTACCCTTCAACAAAGAATTGAAGGCCACATTAATGGTGAGGGGGAAAGGATGGGTAAATTAAAATTTGCATGCTTATAATTGCCGAACCGTCATATTTTAAAATGAATGCTGTCGGTGGTATTACTTCCAGTGTAATAAATTAAACGGAGCCTTTCTTTGCCGTGGCCCAATGCCAGGAACCCAGTCACTGTCCATGATATTAAAGATGCGGGAATGTAAACACATCATATTTAGGGAGAGAGGAGCAGTCTGCAGATGGAGGTTCCAGCTGTGACAAGGATACACAACTGTGTGTTATCCAAACAATTCATGGGAAAATTGTGCAGAATGTGCTTTTTTGAATTCACCATGCTTCAAGGAGTGTTGATGTGTAGGCCAAGCATGTGTGATGCATGTCAAGAACATACGGCCAAGAAAGACGCTTGGAGCAGTTAGTGTGGGCAGTAACTTCCACACAACACTAAACTTTACAGAACACCCCCTTGAACCAAGAATTGTTGATTTTACATCAACTTTCCTTCCATCTAAGCTGTATAAACTGTCCTTCGTATTTAGGTTGATATTCGATGAAATGGGTTAGCATTCTAAGACAATGTGGGGGGAAAAAACGGACATGGTAGGATTAAGTAGCAGAAGAGAAATCCAGAGGCAGATTGGAGATGGCATTTTATATGAGGGAGGCGGCAGAATATTCATTAAGAAATCTTTGAGCCGTGATACACAATACTGGGCTGTCACTGCGCCACTCAAGAAGACTGAAACTTAATCCGATTGGAAAGATTACACAAACATATTTTTATCCACATCATTCTTGTTGAAACACCAGCAGGATTGTCTTGAAGACGGTCCCTGATTGTCAACCGACCCTGTTGATTTATCCTATCTCAGGATCGGCTTCCATCAGTGATTGGGTTAGAAAAGATAGAGCGAAAACCCAAGTTCACATAACCTCTGAAAGGTTAGCAGTCACCATGTAAAAAAGTAGTTGGGCAGTAACTCTTGGTTCGAGAAAGGGTCTCCGAGTAGTAGTGTAAAACCCAGTGAGTCGATTATGGTGGATATTCTGTCACATACAAGCCATAGGGAAAGGGGTGTTGGAATGACAATCTCCAACTCTATGGCAGTAGCATGATAACACCACTGCTCAATATGGATCTGTCTCAGCCAAAAGAGAGGCACAAATGACATGGGGGTGGAATGAATTCTGTAAATCAATCACACACCTTCACCTGCCACTCCTGTTTCCCATTTCTACACACCTGGGAGATTATGTCAGTCTCCTCTCTTAATGTAATGTCAAGGACACAATGGCTCACAACCCAGCAAGGGAACGTCTCTGACTGCAGTAAACACTATCATCCAACAAACATGTCCCTGTCAACGCCATAGTATGGTAGTACCACAGAAATGTAAACACTGAAGTGAGGAGATATAAAGCATATAAATATAACATTCAGGATGTAAACCACCTTGTTTATACATGTATATATGTTTGTGTATATACAGCTCCGGAAAGAATTAAGAGACCACATTTGCAAATTTTTCTTTCCTTTCCAAAAAAAATTTAAAAGGAAGGTTTTGAGTGAGGAACTGAAGGGTTAAAATTAAGAGACCACTGCAAATTGAACGCTTCTGTTCCTCACTCAAAACATTCCTTTTCAACTTTTTTGGAAAGGAAAGAAAAAGGCGTAATGGTCTTACATTTTTTTCCAGAGCTGTATATATACAGTGGGGAGAACAAGTATTTGATACACTGCCAATTTTGCAGGTTTTCCCACTTACAAAGCATGTAGAAGTCTGTAATTTCTATCATAGGTACTCTTCAACTGTGAGTGACGGAATTTAAACAAAAATCCAGTATGCAAACATTTGAACAGGGGTCAGTTCATTTCTTTCATTTTTTCTTTGTTGCCATGTTTTGTTTTATGATTGTGCTATTCTGTTATGATCTACAGTTGAATGTGAATCCCATAAGAAATAAAAGACGTGTTTTGCCTGCTCACTCATGTTTTCTTTAAAAACAGTACATACACCTCCGGAAAAAAATTAAGGGACCACTGCACCTTTTTCTTTCCTTTCCAAACAAGAAACCAGGCAAGCCTAGATCAGTCGGTCCGCAATAGAAAGGGTTGCCATCTCGAGATTCGAACCCGGTCGCCCACATGAAAGGCTATGTCGTTAAACCCTACAACTTTCATGGCAAAACAGCATACGTTTTCTTTCATTCGTGAATGACATTTATACAATAACGATCAATAAAGGCGACGGTAACTAACTTTTTCATCAAGTGAAAAGTAGAGAGAATCGTGGAATCTACTACAAATAATTAATGAATGTCGTTGCTCTCAATAGATTTGAGCTTAGGTCTTCCACATGGAGGCACTGTCTTTGACCACTACGCCATGGCAACCACTTCACCCTCAATATTGATGACTCTGTTGTATCTCCATCCCCTCATGCACGCAACCTTGGTGTCATACTGGACTCCTCACTCAGCTTCCAACAACACATAAAACAGACAGTCAAATCCTCATCCTTCCACCTTAGGAGTATTGCCAAATTACAGCCTTCCCTGTCTCGCACTGCCGCTGAAACCCTAATACATGCATTCATTTCTGCCCGTCTTGACTATTGCAATTCTCTCCTTTCTGGCATTAACACTTCATCTCTTCATAAACTACAACATTCAGCTGCACGACTTCTCACACATACCAAATCTTGGCAGCACAACACCCCTATCCTACAAGAACTCAACTGGCTCCCAATATCTAAACAGATTGACTTCAAAATTCTTCTCACGTATAAAGCCCTCCACCAGCTTGCTCCACCCTATCTCTTGGACCTTATTCCCCAATACCATTCCTCCAGGTCACTCCGCTCAGCCACTGCTGGCCTCCTTAGCATCCCTCGATCCAAGCTGCGGAGCTTTGGAGACAGGGCTTTTTCATGGGCTGCTGCAAGACTTTGGAATGCCCTTCAACAATTAATCCATGCAAATCTGTTGCCATCTTCATCCACCACCTCAAGTCTCATCTGTTCAAACAAGCCTATCCCTAGCCCCAGACCTATGTTGTTTGGCCCACCCCCCTTTTTGTTTTTGTTTTGTTAGCTACCATTTGTCTCATTGTTCTATCTGTAGTTGTTTGTTATGTATGTATTATAAAGCGTCTTTGGTTCTTTGAAAAGCGCTATATAAATGTAATATTATTATTATTATTATTATTATTATTATTATTATTACACGTTTCTCAATTGAGGACTCCATTTCTTATTATGTTTACCTCCACCATAGCGTCTATGAACTGTATTTCTTTTGTCACTGGCCGTTTTAACAGGCATTATTAGTATCTACTAACTTCCAAGGAATAATCATAAGAATTGAGTAATTGCTAGCGAGACTGAAGATGAACTTATCCATGCCAGAAACAGTCGCAATATAACCGTATACAGTATAAGTTAAGGCTTACTATAACGTAACTACTGTATGTTGTAGCCTGCAAATGTGTTTGTCTATCCTGACCCAAAACACATGCGTACTTCGAAAATCCACCTGGAAACAGTCGCAATATAACCGTAAACTGTTATATTTCAGGCTTACTATAATTTAGATACTAAGGGTTTTAGCCTGCAAAGTTTTAGTCTATATGGAATAATTGAAATGTGTAACCCTTCTGTTTCTCACTTTGGAAAGGAAAGAAAACAGTGCAGTGGTCTTTATTACCGATACTACCAATTCTCCAAGGGTATGCAAACTTTTGAGCACAACTGTATGCTTCCAGAAGCACCTCCCACAAGTTGGATTGGCTTGATGCGCACTTCTTAAGTACCCTTACGGTCAAGTTGTTCCCACAACAGCTCAATAGTGTTGAGATTCAGTGACTGCGCTGGCCACTCTATTATAGACAAAATACCAGTTGACTGCTTCTTCCCTAAATAGATCTTGCATAGATTGGAGCTGTGCTTTGGGTCATTGTCCTGCTGTAGGAAGAAATGGTCTCCTCTTCACTGCTGACATTGAGATTGGTGTTTTGCTGGTACTATTTATTGAAGCTACCAGTTGAGGATCTGTGTGGCGTCTGTTTCTCAAACTAGACGCAGGCCACTCAAGTTCCTCCACACAAACCTCATCAAAGCATGTCTTTACGGGCCGCATTTTTTGCACAGGGGCACAGTCATGCTAGAAAAAGAAAGGGCCTTCCCCAAACTGTTGCCACAAAGTTGGAAAATGTCTTTGCAATCCATAAAATCACAATGACCCTTCACTGGAACTAAGGGGCCTAGCCCAAACCCTGAAACACAGCCCCAGACCATTATCCCTCCTCCACCAAACTTTACAGTAGGCACTACGCATTCCAGTAATTAGCGTTCTCCTGGCATCCGCGGCACCCAGATTCATCCATCAGGCTGCCAGATAGTTAAGGGTGATTCAGCATTTTCCACTGTTACGGAGTCCAGTGGCCGCATGCTTCACCCAACTCCCGCAGACATTTGGCATTACTCATGTTGATGTGAGGCTTGCATACAGCTGCTTGGCCATGAAAACCCATTTCATGAAGCACCAAACGCACAGTTCTTGTGCTGATGTTGCTTCCAGAGGCAGTTTGGAACTCTGCGGCGAGTGACACAACAGATAATAAGGGATTTTTATATCTCAAGTAGAACTGCAATGATTGTAGCATTCACTTTAATAAAAAAAAGATTCTCACTTATCTTGTTGTTGTTTTTCACATCAATGGATTTGACTCTTAGCTATTGGTTTTCGATATTCCACACACCACATACAACACACACAGCTACACATGATTCATTATTTTAATAAGTGACAAGCCTAGTAACCAATGTTTCACACCACTGCAACAAGCTCTATAAACGGATCACTCCCTATATGCTTTCAGTACATTTAGTGTAAGACAGTGAGACAGAACCGTTGTCTTACAAGCATCTTATTCATTAAGAGTAGCCTTGACTCTTTGTTGGGCACCATCTAAAACCGTGACTGGGATCAGATTTATGTGTCTTCCAGCCGGGTTTATCTTTGCTCTAATGCCTCTTTGTTCAACAGCCTATTGGTGTTTATGTCAAGTTGCTGGGATCTATGGCTCAATATCATTGGCCTGGAATGGGCTTGTCTAAGTGTCAGGTCATTCAGATCTATAGCATAATATGGATAGCAAGAAAATGTAAAGCAGTAAAATCTTACCATCCTATCTCAGTCATGCATGATGGCATTAAAGGGTATTAAAGAGAGAATTAAAGAAATAATTAAAGAAAAAAAGAAAGACGAGAAGGTATGACAGGATCTGTTTAGTACTCAGATTCTTTTAATGTTTTTGTGTTATGCACCAACCTTGGTAACTCCTCAAATTGCATCTAGAGCTAATCCACCACACTGTTTGAAAAACACTTGAATGATATGTTGATGTATTGAAGTATTTTTTGGTACATGTTGCTGTTAAACATGAATGCAGGGTGCAGGAATTAAATCCCTCCAAATTACAATTTTTTCCCCTCACATTTCATATCATCAAATGTGACTGATAAATCTGCCTTTTAAGACATCTGCATTGCAATAAGAGTTGCTATTATTTGCACCATATGTCATGTGAAGTGTTGCTGTTCTGTTACAGGCAGGTACAGTGGGGCGAAAAAGTATTTAGTCAGCCACCAATTGTGCAAGTTCTCCCACTTAAAAAGATGAGAGAAGCCTGTAATTTTCATCATAGGTACACTTCAACTATGAGAGACAAAATGAGAAAGGATATCCAGAAAATCACATTGTAGGATTTTTTATGAATTTATTGGTAAATTATGATGGGAAAAAAGTATTTGGTCAATAACAAAAGATAATCTCAATACTTTGTTATATGCCCTTTCTTGGCAATGACAGAGGTCAAACATTTTCTGTAAGTCTTCACAAGGTTTTCACACACTGTTGCTGGTATTTTGGCCCATTCCTCCATGCAGATCTCCTCTAGAGCAGTGATTTTGGGGCTGTTGCTGGGCAACACAAACTTTCAACTCCCAATGCCCTAGCTGATGGAAGGAGGTTTTCACTCAAAATCTCACGATATATGGCCTCATTCATTCTTTCCTTTACACAGATTAGTCGTCCTGGTCCCTTTGCATAAAAATAGCCCCAAAGTATGGTGTTTCCACCTCCATGCTTCACATTAGGTATGGTGTTCTTTGGATGCAACCCAGCATTCTTTCTCCTCCAAACACGACAAGTTGAGTTTTTATATTTTGGTTTCATCTGACCATATGACATTCTCCCAATCCTCTTCTGGACCATCCAAATGCTCTCTAGCAAAACTCAGATGGGCCTGGACATGTACTTGCTTAAGCAGGGGTACACGTCTGGCACTGCAGGATTTGAGTCCCTGGTGGCATGTGTTGCTGATGGAAGCCTTTGTTACTTTGGTCCCAGCTCTCTGCAGGTCATTCACTAGGTGTGGTTCTGGGATTTTTGCTTGTGATAATTTTGACCCCACGGGGTGAGATCTTGCAAGGAGCCCCGTATCGAGGGAGATTATCAGTGGTCTTGTATGTCTTCCATTTTCTTATAATTGCTCCCACAGTTGATTTCTTCACACCAAGCTGCTTACCTATTGCAGATTCAGTCTTCCCAGCCTGGTGCAGGTCTACAGTTTTGTTTCTGGTGTCCTCTTTGGTCTTGGCCATAGTGGAGTTTGGAGTGTGACTGTTTAAGGTTGTGGACGGGTGTCTTTTATTCTGATAACAGGTGCCATTAATACAGGGAACGAGTGGAGGACAGAGGAGCCTCTTAAAGAAGAAGTTACAGGTCTGTGAGAGCCAGAAATCTTGCTTGTTTGTAGGTGACCAAATACTTATTTTACAGAGAAATTTACCAATAAATTCATGAACCTTTTCACACTTGAGTTTCAAATATACCATACCGACCCCCCAGCGTGAGTTTTTTTGCGCGTGACTTCAGTACTCACTACAGCATTTTAACTCACTCCAGCATTTGAACAGTCACCTTGCCAGGTAAGAAACACTACATACATTGCATTGCAAGTTATTCTCGTTGACTCGAATTCAAAGAGCTGCAAAAGTTGGTTGATGTATAACTGTAGCTAGCTAGCAAACGTCAGCTAACCGCTAGCAAACGTCAGCTAACCGCTAGCTAAAAAAGCGTGACCAGTAATTCAGTGCAGTGAAAATTAATAAACTATATAAAAAGCATACAACGGATAACGCAACTTCTAAAATGTTTTTACAGTGGTTTTGATCAGTTGTCAGCTCTTCCAGGAAATGTTAAGATGCTCTACAGTAGTCGCTAATATAATTTGTTTTTGTGTATTAGTGTTGGCTGTCTGTTGGTACGTAAGCAACACTTCTTGTCCCGATTTGAATGCTTTCTACCTGGTTAATATCATAGTGTGGTCTTGAAACAATTACAATCAGGAAATAAAGTTATAAACACTGTTTGAGCGAAATGTGAGTAAATAGCGCTGTCTGACCAGCCATTGTTACTTTACTTGTAGCTAAGCATGGTAATGGTGCGTTCTAAACAAGACCGGTGTGATCGTACGCTTCAGGGATCACTCTAGCCTGATCACACTGGTGTGATCGTACGCGTCAAGCGGTTAAAAATCCTACAATGAGATTTTCAGGATTTTTTTTCTAATTTTGTCTCTCATAGTTTAGTGTACCTATGATGAAAATTACAGGCCTCTCTCATCTTTTTAAGTGGGAGAACTTGCACAATTGGTGGCTGACTAAATACTTTTTCGCCCCACTGTATCTCATCCCTGCAACTCCCAGCAGACTTGGACGTGTTGATCAGGACAGAACCTGGGTGGACTTGACCTTTCATGCAGTGGCTGAGGTTTCTGCACCATTCTGGAGGCAGTATTGAAGAGTGCTTCTATCATTTTTACTCACTACTTTTTAAACCTTTGTGATGGCTTATGTATTGTGCACATTTATAGAAAAAGGAAATTAGAAATGAATTGAATTGAACAAAAAAACACTGAAATTACTGAGGAAAAACAAGCTACAATACCCTCTCCTCTCAGGCATGTATTGAGTCCCGCAAGTAGCTGCGATGGAATTGAGGCCACGCGAGCGTCTCACGGCTGTCCAGCACCACTCGCCCTCTTCAACCTAATTAGTCATTATTAGGCTGCATCATCTCCATGCCATTCCTGTCTATCACATTCCAGCCTCTGGATCTAAAGCTGGGTCACAGACACTCGACAGCAGCAGCATGATGTTAACCCATGTGAGTGCAAGTGTAGACAGACATCCCAGACCGGGACATGACAAGGACATTAAAGAAGAGCACTAGAAACACTGTTGATCGTTTTAAGAACGTGCATGACGACACCAACAATTAATAGTGACAAACCTGGTTTGTCCCCAACGGCCTTTCACGCGAGTGTTATTGACACCGCTCCACTTGACACAAATGACTGTAATGTCAGCTGTACACAATGGAACTTATCACAGATATCCATCAGCCGGATCACTAGTGCAAAACCATTAAGACAGAGAAACAGAAAATTATTAGACCTCTTGGCCAGTCTCTAGAATCTTCTGTCAGCCAGAAGACAAGCTATAGGATGGATGGAGATAATTTGTCTGGGTTGATAGAGTGCTCATTTTGTCTGCCTTAAGGACCACAAACGTTTCAGCCATGCTCGATTTCTACACGGTAGAGGTTTTTATTTTTCCATTATCTTTATGGTCAATAAATAACAGGCATCACTCTGTAATGTGGGCATAGAATTGGTATAGGGCTTCATTGCTTTAGTTAAAAGCTTTCGAAACTCAAGTGTTTTACCTGTCCTTGCTTCCATGTTTCTTGTGCGATAAATGTCTGTTTTTAGGCTTGTTCCTCTCTCTTACACTGATCTTTATCTGTATTGGATATCTTCAAACCCCATCTCCACTTTTCCCTGTCTCAATTTAACACACAGTTTTTTTCTTATTGGAGTTCAATCGTAAGATTGCATACAACCGGAATATTTTGCTGTCATTAATCAGAACACCCCACAGGCCTATCCTTGAATGTCCCCTTTATTCAATAGGAGCATTGAGCGTGGTTTTCTACCAAATCAATAGTCATCCTGAGATAGAACGCCCTATTAATAATGCTATTTGGTTTTTGGCATAGAGCCAATACCACAGGTAAGTTATGGCCTGTATTTAATAGAATCCATTGTTTTTTAATGTGTTAGAGGGGCATGACAGGGCCGTGTTTTATTGATCAAGCTGGTAAGCATGAAATCACACCCCTGTGATACATGCTGACGCCATTTTGAAAACTGAATAGATCTGCATGTTCATGCCCGAAGACTCACGGCACCCTCATATCACCCATCTAGCGTTGTTGCTTGTTTCACAGCCTTAAGCTTGCAAAAGATGAATTTTCTTCACTTAAGAGATGATCAAGATAAGTCAGTTGTGGCAAAATCCACGACCGTTGAAGCTAGGAAGTCATGTGACCAAACATTAGAGAGGGGAGGTACTCAGGATCATAACATGTCGGCTTTGTTGCTCTACACGCTTCACTGCAGTTCCCCTGCTCAACCAATTTTCACAGGGGTGTTCTCACAAAACTGTCTGTGACATCCGAGTCTGAAGCTAACCCAAGACAGAGCCACAGAAATGATACAACAGCACAATGACCAAACGTGGGTGACATTTTGCTCCTTTCTTTAGTCTAAGTTATCAAATATAGGAAATAGACTTCCAAAACAAAATTGCTAATTATTCAACTGTCTGTTTTGACAAATATGATTCTGTTTTTTTGGGCCAAATCAAATCTTATACTGTGTATATAGTGTTGTGACCCAGTGGCGTCTGCTGAGTGGTTGTGTTGTAGGGGCTGTTCCAAATGGTGATAGAGTTTTTACATCAATATGTATATTGCTCCTTTCAAACAATCAATTGTTGCTCAAATAAATACAACCTACAGCTAGCAGTCTTTTGAACTTAACATGCAGGCAAGAATGAATAAAACTGGCAGGGGCGAGCATGGGTTTAGCTCACAACACAGATATTAACAATGGAATACTGATCGCAGTTAATGTTGCATACCATACTATATTGTAAAGAAAAAATGCCAGCTTTGACGAAAAAATATAACTAGATCAATAGCTTGAACAATTACTAGCCAACAAGGGATTCTGATTCAACAATGTGAACTTGGGGGAATTACGTAACATAAGGAAACCCGACAGGCTGCCTTCAGAGGAAAGATGGTCATTGCTAGGTTGGCATGACTAGAGCTACTACCAGGCCTCAAATTTTGTGATTTTAAGGGCAAGGCCACTTAGCCTTAAGAGGGTACATCTTTTGCCAGGGCGCCAAGGCCATCAGTCAGGGCACCAAGGACATAAAGCAAAATAGCCAATAATAAAACGTTCTGTTAAGAAAAACATTTATATTTACTGGAATGATTTGTAGAATAATATGAATCTGCTAAATTCTATCAGATTTAAAAAAGTTTTCCTCAGGCTTTATTAACTAATGACAAATAATTCATAATTGACAGACATCACCAAACGTACCTCCTAGTTCTACCCTTGTGTGTGTGTTTTGTTATTAGAAGCATGTTTTTTTAAATGATGTTAACTAGCTCAATGCTAATGCTTCATCAAGAAAGCCCTAAATCACTTTCAATTTTATACTTTTTCCCCCAATGAATCAAGATATCTTAACCTTTCATGGATTAGGGAAAAAAGTAAATTTCCGCCTAATGATGTACCCAAATCTATGCTTGTAGCTCATGGCCTGAATATAGTAGAAACATATTAATGGTTCCATTTGAAAGGAGACACTCTGTAGTTTGTAGGAATTATACATATATATATATATATATATATATATATATATATATATATATATATATATATATATAGTATAACACAATAGATTTGGCAGAAGATAAAACAAAACAAAAACATGTGTTTTTGTAAAAAAACTAAATTCCTCCTCATGTTTGAATTGCAGGGGGGAAGGTCAAACATGGATTATGAACCTGGAGGAACTTTCCACTTGATTCAAAAGATGTCAGCAGGATCTGGGTAAAGTTTCATGGCCATTTGATATAAAATTCTGTGATCTACTTAGTCATTTCTAAGCTAGGGTGGTCATATCATTAGGAGAGTTGTAGGGCTGAATTAGCCATCTGATTTAGCACAGATAGCTAGCTATATTTTAAATGAAAGCAACATTTATATAATTGAAATTAGGCAAGTAACTAACATGTGTGATGGTAATTTTTTCGATCAGAACTCTTTAAGAAGGAAGTACAGAGACGAAATACTATCGGCACAATTAACAGTTTATTCATTATTTGCAAATAAGAGAGACGCGTCAACCGCTTACAAACATAATCGTCCGAGGAGTCTCTAACTCAATACATGCACAATCTGCATATATTACATAGAAAAAGGGGTGTGGTAAGTTGTTGCCCATCTGTCCTATGTCAAAAAAACACATGCCCTTTGTTCTATCACATGTCCTGGGCTTGACACAAGGGACATGTTGTCTTCCCACATCTGGTTAACTTTCTCAACCCTTGAGGGGGACTTCATCTGGACAACCTACAGATTGGCAGATTAACGATTAACCCTATAATCTAGAATGCCCCCTAGGGCAAACACCAGATCCCCCTCTCCTACATTCCTAAGGAACAGAAAGGACTGACACCCTTCTTTGTCTAGGGAGGAGGACATGGCCCAAATACCTAATAATCCTCTGATATTATACAGACGTGTGTCACAATCAAAGTAAAGATTTACATACCAGCCAATGGAAAGACAGACATTTCTCAAATGGACCTTAATTCAAAATGTCCATAACACATGCTAATGGGGAGTACAAAAATACATCATAACTAAAGTATTAGTGATAAGATAAGGAATTTACTATTAATTAAGGTAGGTTGGCCATATTATATTTAGTGTAGTTAGGTCTCGATTAAGATTGTGAAGAGAGAGAGAACGATAAATGTTAGCTAGCATGCTAGCCAGCTGCACAGAAAGACAAAGGAAACACTAGCTACCTTAATATGTACAGTACAGCCTGAGCCTAGGGACACATTTTAACAACTGACAATTAGCTACAGTAGCTAGCTGTTGAACAGTCATTAAGTAGCTAACTCAGAAAATAACTTCACCGATTACATTTGAGTTAATGTCACCTAAAATAGAACACCAATTAAAGCACCATACATTAACTATAGCATATATCATACTATTTTCTTTCTTTCGTGTTGTTTTTTGAATGATGCCCTGTTCCCTTATGCAGATGTATCGATAACTGATGGTCACGGGTGGGCATTTGCCAATAACAATTGAGATATCGCCGTTCCTGCCAGTGACTGGTGCTTCGGATCAGAGATTGGAAAGAGCAGTGTAAATACTTTTTTTTTATCCCAGTCAAACTACGGCATAATGGCAACTTGGGCTGCAATCATTTATTGGGGCCTTACGGCCACTCAAAGAGCCATCATAATGACAATGGCTGAATGACTATATTGGCTGATCTATCAGGCAATCTTGGCAATGCCTGACATAAAGAGCTATCTTCATGAATACCTAGAGACACAGTTATGTGTTTCATTTCCATTAACACTGTGTTATAAAAGTAATGAGATTAAAACCCTAGTATCTCCTCTGTATCTCATTGATGGAATCCCCCCAAAAGCAGTACTGTGGTAACTAAAAAGCTTGATTTAAAAAGATGTTTAAAGAGTCAAATGTAAGCACATTTACCATACTTTTATTAGAACCTATAACATAATTCATAATGTAAAAACAGGCCGGCCTCCACTGACAGGCCCACATGAGGACCAGCAGGCCCATAGCTGAAAATGGGGCCACTGAAAGCTGCTCGGCAGCCATCATATGACGAGGCACACCTCCCTACAATTAAGCCTCATCAGGGTAAGCATAAAAGTGCCCGAAACCCATAGAACTGGGCAGTGAAAAATCTGAGCGGAAGAGGAACACACCTCCCTTGCAGCTACTGATGGCGAATTTACTTTCCAGGCAATTGTGCTGCACAATACTCATTCAACACGGTGCACACTATGGATACCTGTGGTTAAAATAATTCCAAGCAACCGAATCATAAATTAGCTATGTGTCAGGCAGTATCCCTATGTCTACGGTAGCTTGTACCAAAGTGTACTAGTGCTGAAATCACCACACATTATAATATACTAAGAACCTAAGTTAAAATCATCATAAGGCCAGGTAATAATTATCATTATTTTGGATGAAAATAGTTTTTGTCTCACTTTGTACTCCCAACCAGAATGAGTGCATCTGTAACTGGGAAAGAGTGCTTCTGTAAACAGTCAAGGAAAATGAATGTGCTTTTGTGGCTTCTCTGAAAAGACTCCTTGATGAAAACATCTTGCAAACTCCTCTAAACAAAAATGTGAAAAGACATTTCAAAATGAAGAACAAAAATCTCTCCAAAAAATACAAGAACTCTTAATGAACTCCTCAAATGAACTACCAATATTTACTTCAACAAGCTCTCTGTGCTCTCTTAGGAGCAACCAACCAACCAACAACCCACGAAGGGATGCTTTGCTTCCTTAAATCAACAGCCTGAAACAGACACACAAGGCGAACCAATCATGTGGGTTTACAGACAAGTGAGGCTTCGTTTGTCATCGATATCCTCCAGATCGAGGCATTGCAATATGTAGTGGAAAGATATGTTCACAATATTCAGATAAACAAGGAAGGGGACACAATAACTGAAACAAGCATACAGATCTCAATCAAAGAATGAGAAACCCCATGAACTAAAATGCGACCAGCACAGCCTTGTGGACCAGTCATTGCACTGTCGGGTAAGTTCTGTTTATAAAGATTAGCTATTATTGAACTCTTTTATCAGTCAACATCATCCCGTCAACTTAAGCAGAAATTCACCTGTTAAAGTTAAGTCTGTGAGTGCCCTGATGTAACAAGCTAATATTAGAGGTAGCTAGCTGTCTAGCTAACATAGTAGTAAAAAGTCTTATTAATTGTCACATTAGCACAAATAACTCTAACATCAGTGTTAGATAACATTGTTCTCTAATGAATAATTGTATATAAATGTTTACTATAGCATTTCACAACCCAAGAGAATTCACTGTAAATGACTCCCCCCTCTAAACTTTTCGGGTACCTGCTGTCGGACGCTAAGGTAGTATTGGACAAGGACCGTTTGGGGGAGGGGTTTTACGAAAGGTCAATTGTCTGGACAAATGTGGTTAATACTCGGTTTTGTATACACACAAAGCTATAAAATGAATGGTGCGGTTTATACACGGTTAATTATTTTTTCATCAATTCCTCCTTAATGTTTTTCTGAAAGGACAATTTTACAGCCTGGGGGACGAATCTGTCTCAGCACCTGGTTGCTGTAGGCCAGATCCTCCTGTCGGACGGAAACAGAGAAAACAGTTTATGGCTGGGGTGACTGGGGTCCTTGATGTGCAGGGCCTTACTCTTGCACCTCTGGGCGTACAGGTTCGGCAGAGCTGGCAGATCAGTCCTGATGATGCGCTGCACTGTCTTGACCACCCTCTGTAGAGCCTTATGGACTAGTGCAGCTGCCAGACCAGGTGATGATACAGCCAGTCAGGATACTCTCCAAGGTTTACTTCCACTTCCTCTTCATGTTTTTTTTTCCATTTAAATCTATAGACATTTAATTCCCCTGGACAAATGTTGAATGCTAACTTGAACTTTTCTCTAAACACATTCTATACACACATACAGTACACATATACAAACATTGTTTTTTCCTCAAATTAGGCAAAAGTGGTACCTCAACCCTCACGCTCCAATGGACATGACATACTTTATATAATATCTTGCTACAATGCTTGAAAAAAGTAAACCATTATAGTGTTACATCTGCCAAGTGTTGCCCTACAGGCATCCAGCCTATAGTTTCTGCTTGGCTGTTTACGAAGTATGCTAGAAGCATTGAGGAGCCTATCATTCGCTCTTCATTATGTCTGAGCCACCCGAAAACATTTGGGGTCAAAACCACTGGCTCTATGTTTTGTAGAGGATCTAGGAATCAAATAACAAAATATGAAATCACTCACTAGCCGTATAATTAATCACAGTCAGTATTATTATTGTCTATTTTCATTTGTTATATTATGTTCTTGTCAAGTTGACCCTCATAAACAAAACATATTAATATACAGTGGGGAGAACAAGTATTTGATACACTAAAACATAAATCCAGAAAATCAAATTGTAAGATTTTTTAATAATTTCTTTATTGCATGACAGAAAATGGAATAAGTTCAAGATGACGGTCAATCTCCCTCGGTCTGGGGCTACATGCAAGGTCTCACCTCATGGGGCATCAATGATCATGAGGAAGGTGAGGGCTCAGCCCAGAACTACACGGACCTGGTCAATGACCTGAAGAGAGCTGGGACCACAGTCTCAAAGAAAACCATTAGTAACACACTACGCCGTCATGGGTTAAAATCCTGCAGCACACACGCAATTTCCCCCTGCTCAAGCCAGCGCATGTCCAGGCCCATCTGAAGTTTGCCAATGACCATCTGGATGATCCAGATGTGGAATGGGAGAAGGTTGTGTGGTCTGATGAGACAAAAATAGAGCTTTTTGGTCTAAACTCCACTCGCCGTGTTTGGAGGAAGAAGAAGGATGAGTACAACCCCAAGAACACCATCCCAACCATGAAGCATGGAGGTAGAAACATCATTCTTTGGGGATGCTTTTCTGCAAAGGGGACAGGACAACTGCACCGCACTGAGGGGAGAATGGATGGGGCCATGTACCGCGAGATCTTGACCAGCGACCTCCTTCCCTCAGTAAGAGCATTGAAGATGAGTCATGGCTGGGTCTTCCAGCTTGACAACGACCCGAAACACACAGCCAGGGCAACTAAGGAGTGGCTCCGTAAAAAGCATCTCAAGGTCCTGGAGTGGCCTAGCCAGTCTCCAGACCTGAACCCAATAGAAAATCTTTGGAGGGAGCTGAAAGTCGGTATTGCCCAGCGACAGCCCAGAAACCTGAAGGATCTGGAGAAGGTCAGTATGGAGGAGTGGGACAAAATCCCTGCTGCAGTGTGTGCAAACCTGGTCAAGAACTACAGGAAATGTATGGTCTCTGTAATTGCAAACAAAGGTTTCTGTACCAAATATTAAGTTCTGCTTTTCTGATGTATCAAATACTTATGCAAATTAATTACTTAAAAATCATACAATGTGATTTTCTGGATTTTTGTTTTAGATCCTGTCACTCACAGTTGAAGAGTACCTATGATAACAATTAGGACAAAAATGGGACAGAAGCAACAAATGACTGGAAAAGTTGTGTAACCTTTTTCACAAAAAGTGAAACAATTTAAGAATACAGTTTCTCAAAGTAAAATCTTCTGGCCCTCGGGCAGAACTGATTTTAAAAAAAGACATTAATCTGTCAGTGTTACTTTTGTAATAGTGAATTTTTGCAGGTGGCTGCCCATTTGTCTTGCCAAAATGCCTCCATTTCATGCAGAGTCTTTTGTTGTCATGCACAAACCTTACATTTAAAATCTCCCCAGAGTGGCTCAATGATATTAAGGACAGGAGACTGTGATGGCCATTCCAGAACCTTCACCTTTTTCTGCTGTAACCACTGGAGGGTCAACTTGGCCTTGTGCTTAGGGTCACAGTCATGCTGGAAAGTCCAAGAGTGTCCCATGCGCAGCTTTCGTGCAGAAGAATGCAAATTGTCTGCCAGTATTTTCTGATAACATGCTGGATTCATCTTGCCATCAATTTTCGCAAGATTCCCCATGCCTTTAGAGTTCACACAACCCAAAAACATCAGTAAGCCACCACCATGCTTCATAGTGGGGATGGTATTCTGATCACTATAGGCCTTGTTGATTCCTTTCCAAACATAGTACTTAGGGTTGAGACCATAAAGCTCCATTTTGGTCTTGTCACTCCAAATTACAGTGTGCCAGAAGCTGTGAGGTGTGATGTTGGGTATATTGTAACCAATGCTTTTTTGTGGCAACATACGCAGTATAGGCTTCTTTCTGGCAACTCAACCTTGCAAATCATTTTTGTTCAAGTATCGTCGTATTGTGCTCCTTGAAACAACCATACTGTCTTTTTCCAGAGCAGCCAGCATTTCTCCTGTGGTTACCTGTGGGGTTTTCTTTCTATCACAAACAATTCTTCTGGCAGTTTTGGCAGAAATCTTTCTTGGTTTACCTGACCTTGGCTTGGTATCAAGACATACCTGAATTTTTCACTTCTTAATACATGATTGAACAGTACTGACTGGCATTTGCAATTCTTGTTTTTTTTATATCCATTTCCAGCTTTATAAAGTTCCATTATCTTGTTACACAGGTCTTTTGACAGTTATTTTATGCTCCTCATGGCTCAGTATGTTGCCTGCTCATTGCATCCACGTGAGTGCTAACAAAGTCATTGACTATTTATACACAGACACTAATTGCAATTTAGAAAGGGTAAATTCACCTTTAATTGCCATTTTCACCTGTGTGTGTCACCTTGTGTGTCTATAACAAGGCCAAACATTCAAGGGAATGTAAACTTTTGATCAGGGCCATTTGGTTGACTTCTGTTATCATTATGATTTAAAAAGGAGCCAAACAACTATGTGATAATAAATGGCTTCATATCACTTTTCTTAAAAGATAAAAGAAAATGTATATGCATGATAAGTCATATTTTCAAAATCAATGCCAAAAGTCATAATTTCTGCCAGGGTATGCAAACCTAAGAGCACAACTCTATACACAAGGTCCAGAAAAGCTTCTCTGGGCCCAAGCTCATTTAAGATGAGACTGGAAAACTGTCCTGTGGCCTGATGAATCAAAATTGGAAAATATTTTTGGATATCATAGACGCTGCATCCTCTTGACTAAAGAGGAGAGGGACCATCCAGCTTTTTATCAGGGCACAGTTCAAAAGCCAGCATCCGTGATGGTATGGGGGTGCACCAGTGCACATGGCATTTGTGACTTGCCCATCTCTAAAGGAATCATTTATGCTGAACAATATATACAGGTTTTGGAGCAACATATGCTGTCATCCAGACAATGCTTTTTTCAGGAAATGCCTTGCTTGTTTCAGCAAGACAATGCCAAACCACATTCTGTATATATCACAACAGCATGGTTCCGTAGTAAAAGAGTTCTGGTCCTAAACTGGCCTGCCTGCAGTCCAGACCTCTCACCCATTGAAAACATTTGACTCTTTTTTAATTGAAAAATATAACAAAGGAGACCCTAAACTCTTGAGCAGCTGAAATCCTATATCAAGCAAGAATGGGAAAACATTTCACTTTCAAAACTCCATCAATTGGTCGATTCAGTTCCCAAACGCTAATAGAGTATTGTTAAAATAAGAGGTGATGCGAAACAGTGGTACACATGTCCCTGTCACAAATCTTTTGCAATTTGTTGGTGGCATCAAATACAACATTCATTTTTTCAACAGTTACAACAGTTTCAACATTTGATATGTTGTCTTTGTACTATTTTTTATTAAATATAGCGATACATTACTTGCATATCACTGGATTCTGTTATTATTTGCGTTTTACGCAGCGTACCAACGCTTTAGGAAACAGGGTTGTATAATGTTTTTGGGGACAGAACCTATATCCTAATCTGATCGTCTTTTCACCAGTTGTCTGTCTTGCAACCTCTCTTTAGAACCCCCTCCCTCCACCACCGTAATTCTACAAGAATCCACTTGTTTTTCCTCCATTACTCTGGTCCTCTATGCAGGGTTAAACTGCAAAATCAGTCAAGGGCTAGTTTTTCTATACTGCTGTATCTGTAAATTTGTTTAACCATACCGACACAGCGTCGGTGTGAGATTTTGGGAAGGCGGTAGCCTTTGAGTTTTAGATGTAGGAAAATCCATGAAAAGCACATGCATGCACACGGACAGTGTCGAGCTACTGCATGAAAACTCATTCTATACTAATCCAATTAATCTGTTTGTGTGCAGTTCTGCCCATCAATTTATCAGCTTTTGTGTCTTTCCAGCAGAGTTATCTGTTGTAAGCTGCATATTGAGGCAGAGCCATCAATACACAAGCAGCCATAACGCCTCTACAGCTTAAGATCTAATGAGTATTGTTAACACGTCCACGTGTGGGCTGAGGGGCTATGCGATTGAACATTACTTAGTGTAAGAAGGTATTGGATTATCTGGGTTACCATATAAAAAAAATCTGATTAAATATAATTTGGGGTGTTGATGTGAAAGTTACCAAATGCTATCAATCGGCAAGATCCTGTTCATTGATGCTGCAATTTTGTCAGCATACAGCATCAACTGAATGAATTCCAGAAATCATCTCTTTCCTTATCATTCAGCTAACATACAATATTTACACACATCATTTCAGTTCATAAACATCTACCTCCGGTAGACCCACTAAAAAGTACATTCTCCACTCCAGTCACTCTCCTCACAATCCACAGTGGTGAATGTGTGGCCTTCCTTTCTCCAAGGAGCTGGATATGTCAGAATGCCCAAAGACTGTGAGCTACATTCCAAAGGCTGCTAATTGAGAACCTGTCTGTTATCCCGGCCGTGACTGATGGCATAATTAATGATGGGCCGGTTTGATGGAGATGCCTGGTGTGTGGCTAATTCCTATGTCTGTCAGCCTTTGTGTGGATGGGAGGTGGGGGAGGATGTTCCCAGGGGCTCTGGTCTATTGCTAACCATGTCTCTGTTACAGAGACGCTGAGTTGTGCTGTAGCGCCCCACAGTCCCGGGCCTCACTCTCTCAGCCACTCTCTCCGATTTAACAATGAGACGCCGTCCGCTCCAAGCCGAGTGAGGGGGAGACTGATTAAATTAAATTGCCTCACAGGCAATCATGCCAAGGTTAAAAGGATGCCGAGCAAACTGCTTCTGGCACCAACTTTCTCCCCTCTCTCCGGCTAAGGCAGCCGTTTGGTTATCTGCAGATGTGTGTGGTTTGGACTGAGGAGATGCCTCCCCGCGCGGGGACCTGGAATGTGGAAAATTGAGTTGTCACTATCGATTTTAGTGCATAGCATATCGGCAGGAACATTTTCCTTTTAAGAATGCAGTGAGTGATATGAAGTCCCAGTAGGAGTTTGTAGGACAAAGAGGGAACTAGAGAGAATGGCTGTAGGTTCACTGGCCTTTTGGTCAACAAAGAACAACTACATACTGAGTCTCTCCCTCGCCTGAACCTGCTGTTTCCACCTTTTAAGTCTCAGGTTTGCAGAACAAACTGACATCTATCTCCTGAGGCGTTATTCTCCTGTATAACCACTGTTACTGGACCCTGCTGGTCAGCATGGAACCTTTTAATACCTTGACCATGTACTCTTAATCTCCACACAGCAAAGCAAAATAGGACTGGCCACTCTTCTATGGTCTGAGTCTTTGTATCGCTTTTTTGACAACTGCTAAGGTAGAAGAGCTTCATAAAATAGATATGATTTTTTACATTATGGTCCTACTACTGCTGAGAAAGAACTGTAAATGTTTACAGTTTGAGAGAATGACACAATGAGAGGGAGACCACAGGGTAGCCTTGTCTTGCCTCCCTGGTAAAACAATGGTGAACAAAAAACAAGGAGGGAGTGGAAGTAAGAGAGAAAAGAGATTGTGGCATACTATTACAAGGCCTGTCCGTTTCACGAGTGGTTTCCAGGGATGTCGGTGGTTAACAACTCACCACTGGAGTGTCTCCACATCTCGTGGAGTGACTTAGATCCGTGCGCCAAGCTGAAACATCATTACACGGTCCTATCTGAAACATGAGTAGCGTCTGCAGCAAATGCTTAATTGGCAGTTTGGGCCTCTTGCTCTGCTGTCCATGTTCCAACTCATTAACATGTAATGTGAACTCTGGACCAGAGGTCTATCTACCAACGTGCCTGTCATTACATTTAAACAGCCATGAGACGAGGGGTTTTCCCCAGCTATAAAAGGGTTTTGTCTAAGGAGTGGTCTCCCTCTATTTAGCTGTGATCTAATGCCACCTTTCCACCCTGAGCCATGTTCTTGGAGTTTCCTCCAGGGGTTTTGTTCACACTAGGCTGGTTTATGTATTGGCTACCCATAGAGTTGAGAGAGAAAGACAGAGAGAGAGAGTCTGGTTAAATCAAAGCCCTTCAGTAATTTTCCATTGTAACATAAATGAACCATGTTATATTATAAAGTTAAGGATGTGTAAGTGATATCTACAGTATTACAGATTTTCTTATCTTCTTGTCCATCATTCATTTCAATGGCTCCAATTTAATGTTGTTGAAAGTTATATGGAATGTACAGTATGCTTTTGTGTCCTAAAGTATGTCTAGAGATGCACATTTTGAGTTCAAAGGTTTTAACGGTTTGGAAGTACTGTAACATCAGTGATATCATATGCTGTCTCTAGCAGTTTGTAGTTTTTATTAGTTTGTAGTTTCTCAAGCTTTATCATGTTGAAAAACCTGTTAATTTATATTTAATGTATGAAATGTTTTTAGGTTATTATAAATGGCTATATGGGAAAAAGCTAAATCCAAAAGCAGCAGCTACTCCTCTTGTGTTCTTCGCAAAACATTACACAGGACATACTGTAAAACGAAATAAACCAGCAGTGTACAAAGGCAGAACTACATTTAAAAACAACTTTGCAGTCCATGGTACTACATGAGAATGAGAGTCATCATTCAAGAAGCTGTGAGGCATGTCAAGGTGTTGTCGGCATATTGTAACCAGGCTTTTTTGTGGCATTAGTGCAGTAAAGGCTTCTTTCTGGCAACTCTACCATGCAGCTCATTTATTTTTCTGTCACGGTACGGTGATGACTAGCGTCATCGTGCCGTGCACATCCCGGTTCCCGACTCATTCATTGTCTTGTCTCCCATAATCATGCACACCAGGTGTAAATGTTTCTCCTCTGCTCCCCCCAGTTTGTCGGATATTGTTGCTTGTCTTGTTGCATGTAAGGTGAGTGCTATGCGTTGTTTGAGATTATCGGCGCTTTAATTTGTATCATATCAAAGTATTTTTTTTGATGATTGTTCCACATCGAAAACGCAAACCTGCGACTGGGTCCTCCTCTCTACCACCACTGTCACATTTCCAAGTATCGTCGTATTGTGCTCCTTGAAACAACCACAGCCTGTATTTACCTGTGGGTTTTTCTTTGTATCCCGAACAATTCTTCTGGCAGTTTTGGTTTAAATCTTGCTTGGTCTACCTGACCTTGGCTTGTAATCAACTTAAGTAATTGAACAGTACTGACTGGCATTTGCAAGGCTTTGGATATCTTTTTAAATCCTTTTCCATCTTTATAAAGTTCCATTACCTTGTTATGCAGGTCTTGTCATAGTTCTTTTTTGCAACCCACGGCTCAGTATCTAGCCTGCTCAGTTAATCCACGACATCCATGACTATTTAAACAAAGACACTAATTGCAATTCAAAAAGCCACAGTTGTGGGAAATTCACCTTTAATTGCCATTTTCACCTGTGTGTGTCACCTTGTGTGTCTGTAAATATTCAAGAGTATGTAAACTTTTGATCAGGGACATTTGGGTGATTTTTGTTATCATTATGATTTAAAAAGGAGCCAAACAACTATGTGATAATGAATGGATTCATATGACCCCTATCCATAAATAAAATAATGTTTATTTGATAAAAATGTTCCAGGATCTGTCATATTTTCAAAATCAATGCCAACAATTCATAATTTCTGCCAGGGTATGAGCACAACTGTATACACCGATCAGCCATAACATGATGACCACTGACAGGTGAAGTGAATAACACTGATAATCTGATTATCATGGCACCTGTCAGTGGGTGGGATATATTAGGCAGCAACTGAACGAAGCAGGAAAAATGGGCAACCGTAAGGATCTGAGCAATTTTGACAAGAGCCAAATTGTGATGGCTAGACCACTGGGTCACAGCATCTCCAAAACTGCAGCCCTTGTGGGGTGTCCTCTGTCAGCAGTGGTCAGTACCTGTCAAAAGTGGTCCAAGGAAGGAAAAGCGCTGAACCGGTAAAAGGGCATGAGTGGCCAAGGCTCATTGATGCACGTGGGGAGGGAAGGCTGGCCTTTGTGGTCCAAAAGTCGAGCTACTGCTGAAAAAGTTAATGCGGGTACTGATAGAAAGGTGTCAGAACACACAGTGCATCCAGTTTGTTGCGTATGTTGCTGCGTAGCCGCAGACCAGTCAGGCTGCCCAGGCTGACCCATGTGACGATTGCTTAGACAAATGCCACATCGTCAACAACCTTGTCCTTAATCTCTACAGAGCACAGAATGTACTGCTATTGCTATTGTAAATATAGCAATGCCGAATGTTTTGAGAACAAGCTAGGACCCACTATTTCCATTCCTTTGCTGAATAAAATAGAAGGAATCAAGTGCGTATGTAAATTCTGAAGTAACCTGTCCAAGCTGTTATCTGTAACACGCCAACCTACTAGTCCAGGAACCCCTATTATTTCAATTAAGCTGTCTTTACTTAATATCAGATCTCTCACAAAACAAATCATTCTTGGTAAATGACATGATAATATCCTACAACCTAGATTTAATGTTTCTCACTGAAATGTGGTTAACAGAAGATTGTAGTGCTACTGTTCTCAACGAGACAGCACCAGAAAAATGTTATTGCATATTAATGTTTGAAAATTAATCGTCCTCATATATTTTTTATTTAGTGTTGAAACACGTTTTTCCATTTGAGGAATAACTAGGCTATAATATTTGCTAAAGAGTGAGAGCTGAAACGTCACGATGTGCAGGGAAATATAATTGTCATTGCTTTGTGGTAGTGTTTTGTGAAGAGCACTCGTTGACAACATTGATTTTGTGATAGTTCACCGAAGGCAATGACTAAAGCTGAACAGAACTGCACTGCCCTGGGCGCATTTTGGTTTTAAGCTAAACGAAAGAGGTGAGCCCAATATTTCGAGGAGGCAAATTGCCAGATTTGATGGCGCTCAAAGACACAAACAACACATATCTGAAGAATCATCTCAGGGTCCATCACATGTAATTTTAGGCCTATGGGACAGTAAGGGTGTCTGTCTGTTAGCACCCCACAAGCACACACACCCACCAACTACACACAATGCACAACAAAGTAGGGCCTAATATATTACTGTACATCAAGTTGTATTATCAAATACACAAATACAGTCTATTGTGTTTGCAGTGAATGAGCTGGGTTAAAGCAAAAAGCAAAAGAGCGTTTCGCTCAGAATAAATTATTATGGGTCTCTCTGGCAAAGATTAACAATTTCACCAGTACAGCTCTGGAAATATAGCTCTGGAAAAAATAAAGGAACAGAAGGGTTAAAATGAAGAGACCACTGCACCTTTATCTTTCATTTCCAAAAAAGTCGAAAAGGAAAGTTTTGAGTGAGGAAGCGAAGAAGCGTTCAATTTGCAGTTGTCTCTTAATGTTAATGCCTCTGTTCCTCATTAAAAAATGTATTAAAGGAAAGAAAAAGGTGTAGTGGTCTCTGAATTTTTTCTGGAGCTGTATATGCAACTTAAGTGTTTAGGGAAAAGATGCAGCATTTTACTTTGAGACATTGTTTATATTATTCTGCTAAGTGCTGAAGCATAAATCAATGAATCCTGAAAATATATTTTTTTTCTTGTCTTGTTTTGCTTGAAACACACCAACACTTAATATACAGAGGATATAAACAGAGTAGGAATTCAATATACTAACAACATTTAAATTGCAACTGTTTATCCCATTTAACAACACATCCCATTTTGTTGATGTTATAGAGATGTCCAGATATGTCTAATTTAGAATTAATGCATAAACCTTAACTTTCTCCACAGATTAAATTAACAATTGAATTATCCATAGCAATAATAAAAGCTACATCAATTGTTCAATGCCTCTTTGTTAGCTAACTATCAGGCAATGATGGCAGCTAGCTACAAGCTACTTCCTCTGCAAATTTACTAGCTAGCTAACTTTACAAATAATATTGACGATTGCCTTACATTAGCTCGTATGGATGTGCCATCCTGGAGGAGCTGGACCACCTGTGTAACCTGAATGGGCTGCAGGTACCGCCTCATGCTACCAGCAGTGAAAGGACACAAGCTAAACTAGAAAATAATCAGTAATGAAGGATAAGGAGAGAACAATTGTCTGTGGCCACCAGCTGCAAAACCATTCCCTTTTTGGGGGTTGTCTTGCTGTTGCTTCTCCAGTGAACCTCTTGTTACTTTCTTTTGCATCAAAACAGGTTGATTCACAATCGCTTATGCTTCCTAACTGGATAGATTGATATCCCAGAAGTTTAACTGACTTGCTGTTATCCTGTGATGATTATGTGTTTCCTTAATTCTTTTGAGCAGTGTATATATTTTTTAAATGTCACATAGGAAAGTTTTGGCATAACCAACCAAAGTCTGCACAATCAGATCTGAGTCACACTGATGCATGTAATATCACATTCACATGAATTAT
Organism: Esox lucius; assembly: GCF_011004845.1. NCBI lineage: Eukaryota > Metazoa > Chordata > Actinopteri > Esociformes > Esocidae > Esox > Esox lucius. The sequence goes on from NC_047586.1 coordinate 18,395,997, forward strand.
AAGAATCTGTTTGATATTTGGTAAACACAGTGTTGTTAATATTTTAACTAGGCCTAAAGGGAACACAGGCCATGAAACATGTTGAAACAAACTTGACACGTTCTTGATTTGTTTGATAAGATTAGTAAAGCTTTTTTCAGGAGAACACACACAGGGCTCAATTCCAAGTTTTGGACACACTGTATTCAACTTTCTCTCTGCTTGCTTCCTCTCTGTATCCTCTGCTTCCTCCTGCATGTATTGCTGCTTGATCAGCCTCACAGCTGAGTGCCATATCACTGTTCATTTAAATGTTATTTTATGAGGCAGGTCTATCTTTTATAAACACTTCTTCATTAGCCACTAACCAGTATTACTTTCTCTCATGTTCTATTGGATTATACTTGCTTTCATTGTCCAGGAACAAAAGCCCAGCTCTAGTCCGTATCAGCAACTCATGCTAGTTGTTGTTTTTCTAGATCTCTGACCACTGTTTACATTTGTCATTAATTCCTTCATCACTAACGTGAAATCCCTCACACGCAGTGCACTTGAGAACTGTGTTTTCCAACCAGTTATAGCATTGGCTCACACCCAACTACCATGCGTTTAGTCTATCAACATCTAAATACAAGTATTGACAGTAAGACAAATAATATTCTAAAAACCTGATAAACCATTCAAACTGCCCCTAGAAGTTTTAAACTGACCCTGTTAGCTAGGTTACAGGTACACAATATCCCTTGGCCCCTGCCACACGTCTGACAAAACTACAACAAAAAAGTACACAAGTTTCGTCCATCGTACTAATGCTAGTAACAACACTGCTAGCCGCATTAGTGCATGATTCAGCATCATTACTCAGTACTTATGTTCGTTGGGTATTGTTTCAAGAAAATAACAGAAGTAATATGCTGTGGGCCTTTAAAGGATTTCACAAGTGTTTTTTAAAGCCCACATGATCTGGCTGAAACAGATTAAGGAAAATACATGATTGAAGATATATGTGTTGGTGCTACAGTGGCTGTAGTCACCACCCTGCACTTATACACATTTTATTGTGCTTGGATATAAGACAATTTTCATGGCATTGAATATCTCTAACAGCACAGTTAAGTCCCTTCTTACAAAAATGGAGAGAATATGGCTAAACCGAATATGTTTCTCAACCCTGCTCCTGGATACCCCCCTGCCCTGCATGTTTTAGATCTCTCCCTGCCCTAACATATCTGATGTAGCTTGTGAAGGACTTGATAATGAGCTGATTATTTGAATCAGGTGTGACAGACTAATAGAAAAACCAATAGAACATGCAGGTTTGGGAAACACTGGTCTAGAACAAGCCGTCCTCAATAACTGAACATCCGGGCAAAAAAAGGGGCACTAGTCAGGAAAGCCACCAAGAGGACTATGGCAACTCTAAAAGAGTTACAATCTTCTATGGCAGAGCCAGTTGACACAGCATACTTCAAAAATGGCTTCACAAAAGTAGCCTTTATGGGAGAGAGGCAAACAGAAAACCACAAATCTCAGCCAGTTTGCAAGAAGCATAAAGGAGACGGAGACCAAGTGGAAGAAGGTGCTATGGTCTGATGAGATCAAAATACAGTACATCCCCGGTATCTGCGAGGCATTCTGTAAACCCTCGCGGATGTGGAAAATCTCGGATAAGTGACACAAATCGCGGATAAGTATTAATTCAACACAATCGCATCTAGGAAAACAACGTATCGTGCGCGTGACCGTTTATTAGTATAATCGTTATGTAATGGACAGTTTACTTTATATTTTCTTTATATTTGCACTTCATGCAATTAACCGGATCGACGCTTGGATGCCTGAAATTAGCGCGTTTTTAGAATTTTGGAATGTCTGCGGATACTTGAGTTCGCGAATGTGGAACCGCGAATAGCTGGGGGTTTACTGTAGAGCATTTTGGCCTCAATCCTAAGTGCAAACCTAACACCGCCATCATCATCCTGAGAACACCACCCTTAAAGTGAAGCATGGCGGTGTCAGCCTCATGCTACTGGGATGCTTCTCAGTTTCTGGGACTGGAAAGCTTGAGAAGATGTAGGGGAAAATGGATGCAGCAAAGTAGAGAAATTCAGGGAAAAAAACCTGCAGAAGTCTACAATAGACCTGGGACTTGGGTTAAGATTCATTTTCCAGCTGTAAGGTCTGTTTCCAGCTCACGCCCTTGACCACATCACCAATCTCCTAAACGCAGCTCACTCCCCGGATCACAATAACTGGAATTCTAATCTCCCATTTCTCATCAGCACCCACTATTTAGTTAGGTTCTTTTTCTTTTAGGTATTGTTTGTACTCTATGACATTACTAAGCCTGCTATCTGTCTATCTTTTGGATAGCCTTCACATGAATCGAGTTCTCTACCCTGTTTTCTCTGACAACGTTTGATAGTTTCTTCCCTGCCTGTATTTTCGCTCTAGATCCGTGTTTGGAACTTACTTGCCTGTTTTTTGTGGGATTTACGACTTTGCCAGCCATTCTATACTTTTGCCTGATGGGGCACTACTACTTACCTGTTATTGACCTCTGCCCATTTCTAACAACGAGTTTTGCCTGTCCCTGGTTTATAAACCTGCGCACTTTGGAAACAGACCACCTGCCTCTCAGAGTTGTATTCTAACACCAGGAGGACAATGACCCGAAACATTTGTCCCTGAGCGGCCCAGACAAAGGCTGGACCTCAATCCAATTGGAAATGTGAAAAGAGTTGAAAATTGCTTTTCACCAAAGGTCCTAATCCAACTTGATGGAGCTTGAGCAATTTTGCAAAGAAGGATAGGCAACAATTCCTGCTTCAAGATGTGCAATGCTGTTAGAGACTTATCCAAATAGACTCATGGAATTGCTGCCAAAGGTGTCTCTGACAAAAATTGATTAAAGAGGGCGAATACTTATGCAATCTATTATTTTCTGTTTTGTATTTGTAATTAATTTAGAATTAATTTGCACATTTTATTTTTCACTTGATATTGTGGACTCTGGTGTTGATCATTGGCAAAAACTGATAATTCATTTTGATTTCTATAACAATGAAATGTGAAAAAGTCCAAAGGGGTTGAACACTGGATAGCCATTGAATACTATAAAAATAAACAGAATAAAGTCTCCTAGCATCTTTACAAGTAACATTATACTGTATTATTAATTGCATTGGCAGTCACAGCAAATACATATCAGCTGTTTCATCACGACAAATAGTTTTACTCAAAGATTAAAACAAGAGCAACCTATATTTTGTTTACCTACTCTTTATTACCTGCTGTGAAAGCAATGAGAGACCTTTTGCCTTTAACTATTCATCAACGTCTTCCTTTATTACAGGCTTTCCCAGACGGAGCATTGTGATCAAGGTCACAGCTGCTCTGAAGCACCTGGAATTCTAACCCCCTTGACCCAGTGGCCCTATGCATATAGAGTTTCTATCATGCTCCATGCTGGCCAGGGGGATAAAGAGAGTTAAAAGTTTAATCTAGGATTCTATCAGGGAATTCACTCTAAGTTTATCCTGGCAGGTGGCGTTTTAATGATTTATTTTCAAATGCTTGGGTCACATTAAGTTTAACAGTGGATGACTTTTCATTACAAGCAACACATTGCAGCCAGAAATGTAATGTAATTTTTGTGAAGAGGCAAGTGCTTGACAATTTGGGTGTTTTTATTTGCTCATTTTCGATGTGCCTCATTGAGTAGTGCATGCATAAATCTTTCCTTAAATGAGTATGTTCTGCTTTAGCAATTCAGAACTGTATGCTACCTAAAACTTGATAGGCATTTGACAATGTATTTCTTTCTCCCTAATGCAAGAAAACCTATTGCACAATGGAACAGTCACATAACATACTTCAATATTTGAAGTATACACATCATACTAAGTTAACCTTATCAATGTAGTAAAACCCCGTTTTCAAAAGCGTTGGGACTCTATGTAAAATGCAAATAAAAACAGAATGCAATGATGTGCAAATCATTTATCCCTATGTTTAATTGAGAATAGTACAAAGACTGCATATCAAATGATGAAATTCAGACATTTCAATGTTTCTTGAAAAATATATGCCCATTTTGAATTTGATACCAGCAGCACGTTTTAAAAACGTTGGGACAGAGGCATGTTTACCACTGTGTTGCATCACATCTTCTTTTAACAACACTCTGTAAGCGTTTGGGAACTGAGGAGACCAGTTGCTCTAGTTTTGAAAATGAAATGTTTTCCCATTCTTGCTTGATATAGGATTTCAGCTGCTCAGACTCCTTTGTCGTATTTTTCATTCCATAATGCGCCAAATGTTTTCAGTGGGTGACCGGCCTGGACTACAGACAGGCCAGTTTAGCACCCGGACTCTTTTACTACAAAGCCATGCTGTTATAGTACGTGCAGAAAGTGGTTTGGCATTGTCTTGCTAAAATAAGACACGCTTTCCCTGAAAAAAATGTTGTCCGGATGGCTGTATACATTGCTCCAAAACATGTATATATTGTTCAGCATTAATGGTGCCTTCACAGATGTACAAGTCACCCATGCCATGTCAACTAATCCAGCCCCATACCATCACAGATGCTGGCTTTTTCAGTCACACAGACCTAGCATAGCGCCAAAGATGGCTGTCTCAGTTAGTTGGTGCGCAATTGTGTGTTTTTTTTTGTGTGTGTTAAATCAATGTTCTGTGACAATTCTCATATTGTTTTCCCAAGAGAATAGCTCATGAATATCAGGGAAAAAATACCTGTGGATTCATTCCTGGATTTTCTCATATCATCCATTGAATTACTGGAAATTCTGGCTAGCTGCATCTGCTCTTGGTCAAGCAGGGAAACGCCGCAGGAGAGGTAAGCGTGCTGGGGCGCTGGCACGTTCTAGGCACCGTGGACTACGGACTCCGCTACCTGGAATATTCCTCGCCAATGTGCGATCACTCAGCAATAAACTGTATGAACTTCACTTGCTGTTGTGGGAAAACACAGACCTCTCCTTACCTTCAGTCTTGTGTTTCACAGAATCATGGCTGTGTGGATCCATACTGGACTCAGTGCTTCCATTGCCTGGTTTTTCAATCTTCAGGGCGGATCGTGACACAGAATTCTTGGTCAAAACAAAAGGGATATGTTTCTACATTAACAACGGCTGAGCCAACGATGTGACTGTCATACTATGGCACTGTTGCCCTGACCTGGAATAATTTTTTTATCAACTGTAGACCTTTCCACAGCCTGGGGGAATTCTCTTCATTTATCCTGGGTGGTGTCTACATTCGACTGTCAGCCAATGTGCACGAGAGACACAACTGCAGCTGCCCGAACAGATTCTCCAGGCAGAGCAGTCATACTTGGACTCCTTAGTGATTGTTCTCTGTGACTTCAACAAAGGTCACCTAAGCCACAAACTCCCGAAATATAAAGTTTATTAAAATCCCGACCAGACAGGCAAACACTTTGGATCACTGCTACACTATAACCAGAAATGCCTATCACACTGTGCCCTATGCTGCTCTGGGACTCTCAGACCACGTCATGGTCATCTAATACCCACATACAGGCAAAAGCTTTCTAAGCCTGTTGTGCGAAGGTCAAGGATGTGGAGCAGTGAAGCCACAGAGGATGTGCATGCATCTCTGGAATGCACTGATTGGGAGATTTTTTGGTCTGGCGCTAATAGTCTGGATGAGTACCCCGATGCTGTGACTTGGATGCAGCCACTAGACGTCCACCCACATCAAATTTATTTCTGATGGAGACAAGTCCGCCAACAAGTGGGAGATTGAGCATCTGGTGGCCTGGTGCAGTCAGAACAACTTGGAGCTCAACGCCCTAAAGACTATGGAGATGATAGTGGACTTCAGGAGAAGCCAGCTTCCCTTCCCCCCATTGCCGAGTGTGGCTCCCCAGTCAACTCTATTGAGTACTTTTACTTTCTTGGCACCAACATTACCCAGGACCTCAAGTGGGAGCTGAACATCACCTCTCTTACAAAGAATGCACAGCAGAGGATGTACTTCCTGCGACAGCTGAAAAAGTTCAACCTGGCAACGACTATGATGGTGCATTTCTCAATCCCGACCTATTCATCACCGTCTGGTACACTGCAGCCACTACCAATGCACATGGGCAGGCTGCAACGCATCATCCTCTCCGCAGCGAGGGTGATTGGCTGCATTCTGCTGTCTCTACATGACCTATGCAGCTCCAGGACATGGAGGCGAGCGGCAAAGACTGTGGCTGATCCCACTCATCCTGGAAAGGGACTATTCAGGGCTCTCCCCTCTGGCAGAAGGCTGATGTCAAACAGGACCAAAACCTCATGTCACAAGAACAGTTTCTTTCCTACAGCAGTAGGCCTCATGAACATGCCCCTGGAACCAAATTGACAATAGCCGGCTCCCAGCATACACAGACAACCCTCAACCCTTTTTCAGTCTGTCCCAGATTTTTGTAAATGCGTTGCTGGTATCAAATACGTAGCTGGTACCTTCTTCAGTTTGCCTCAATGCTACCTTACCTCAATTTTCCTCAAATGCACATTTAGAAAGCATTTTATAATTGCCATTTGTACCCACACACCTAAATGTGCCTTAATTGCACATTTAGTATTGCCATTTGTAGTGCATTTGCCTTCCTTACACATCTATACATTCCACTTATTATTATATGTAATATACATATACTTAATACTTGTAAATGTCTGCCCTCTTCTATTTGCACTTCTGGTTAGATGCTAACTTCATTTTGTTGTACTGTACTTGTACTTGTTCAATGCCAAAAAAAAATATTCTAATCTACCCCCAGACCATCACATTGACAGATGGTGTCAAGCACTCCTCCAGCATCCTTTCATTTAGTCTGCATTTCACAGATGTTCTTCTTTGTGACCCGAACACCTCAAACTTAGATTTGTCTGTCCATAACACTTTTTTACAATCCTCCTCTGTCCAGTGTCTATGTTCCTTTGCCCATCTTATTCTTTTTTTATTGGCCAGGCTGAAATATGGCTTTTCCTTTGCAACTCTGCCTAGAAGGCCAGCATCCTGGTGTCACCTCAATACTGTTGATGTTGAGACTGGTGTTTTGCGGGTACTGTTTAATGAAGCTGCTGACAGTTGGGGACCTGTGAGGAATCTGTCTCAAACTAGACACTCTAATGTATTTGTTCTCTTTGCTCAGTTGTGCACCGGGGCCTTTCACTCTTTTTATTCCGGTCAGAGACAGTTTGCGCTGTTCTGTGAAAGGAGTAGAACATAGCATTGTACGAGATCGTCAGTTTCTTGCTGATTTCTCGCATGGAATAATGTTCATTTCTCAGAACAAGAATAGACTGACGAGTTTCAGAAGAAAGTTTTTGTTCTATTTTGAGCCTGTAATCAAACCCACAATTGCTGATACTCAAGATACTCCAAAAGTCTAAAGAAGGCCAGCTTTAGTTTTTTTTAATCAGCACAAAAGTTTTCAGCAGTGCTAACATAATTGCAAAGTGTTTCTTTTTTCTAATGATCAATTAGCCTTTTAAAATGATCAACTTGGATTAGCATATCGACACGACGTGCCATTGGAATACAGGCATGATTAAAATTAACAATGTCTAAATTGATGGACCAAAAAGTTTACAAACAAGGCCATTTCAAAGTGACCCCAAACGTTTGAATGGTAGTGCAGTAGTAACATAAGTATTACTATATATAATAAGTATGTTGCTATATAGTTGTAGCAAAATAATTTGTTTTTTTATTACAGGTTAGAAAGCCACATTCGGCTGTTCAGCCCCTCAGCAAAGCCGTTAACCCTAATTGCTCCAGAGTCACAATCTATAATAGCTTGTCCACCAGTAGTGACCCTGCTCTCTGAGGGGATCTTGGAGCGAGTGGGATATGCAAATATAACATTTCCAATTCACAAATGTATATACAACACCTTCAAATGTTTGTGAAACCAGACACCCACAAGCACCTGCCAAAGTAGTATAATTTAGTAACTCATACCAAGTTGTGTCATTGTTACATGTTACTATGAGGTGTCGCCAATATCAAATCCCATTCTATGTTATGGCTCAAAGACTATACTGAATTAGGAGTAATCAAACATTGCATTTCAAAATGACAGAATTGTTATTATAATTTACCTACTCAGGAGAAAGCAACTTAATTTACATTAAAAACAAGTCAATGTTAACTTCCATTAGAAGAATATTTAACAACCAACTTTAGTTTCAATGTTGTTATAATGGTTTCACACATTATAAGTATTTACAATGGCATCTTGTAAAGCACACTGTGTTGGTCCTTTTCATGGAGGGCTGTTGCAGCAGACAGCACATTCGGTTTCCCTCCTATCAGTTAAAAATAACAAAAAGGAGCTTCAGCGGGCAGCAGATAAACACTGGACAATTGAGGAGTTGTAAGAAAAGTCTTGGTCTGACGAATAACATGGTGATGGAAGTGTCAGGATTCGATGAAAGCAGCATTATATCCATGAACTCATGCTGCCGGTGGTAAATGGTACTGGCTGGTGGTGCTGGCATAATGGACTGGTAAATGTTTTTCTGATCCCTTGATACGATTTGACCAAAGTTTAAATGCCACAGCGTATCTGAGGGTGGTTGCTGACAGTTTTCCTCCTTTCATAGCTACAGTTCATCATTAGCCACCTTCTCACAAAGCATGTATTGTAAGCACATTTTCTCAGGTTGGGTCCAGGAACATGACCGCAAGTTTAGTTGACTTGAGTGGCCAGAGGAGTAAAAATACCTAAACCTAATAGGGCATCTTTGAGATGAGCTGGAATGGGTTATTTGTGGCATGTACAGTATGTACCACCATCTGCAGCTGTTGTGTGATGCTATCAAGTCAGTATGGAGCAATAACCTTGTGAAATATTTCAGCCACTGTAAAATTATTGCCATGTGGAATGCAGGCCGTATGTCCAGCATAATACCAGATGAGTGTACCCAATATGTGTATGAGACCGAGTTGGGAATTTAGCCATGAAACCTGGACAAGCGGCCCAACTTTTATGCTAAATGTGTGTAATTTTTTGTGTGACCCTGGACACTCAGGACATACATTTAGCATCCCAGTTGAGTGACAGCACCCTAGGCAGAGCGATGTCCCTATCACTGCTCTATAGGGATTAGTTTACCTCCAGCAGTATTTGGTCTCCCATCCAGGAACCAATCAGATCCAAACCATCTTAACGTCAGAAGCAAGGCAGCAGAAGGATGAAGGGTAAATGCAGCCTGCTATTACTGTGTTAGTTACATCACAACTAAGGCAACTTTACGTGTGTTCTCTTATTTTCCCATTTTATTAATGTATTTTAATCACATCATCCTTTTATTCTTTTGTAACCATACATTGGATTGTTTTTTTTAATTTGCAAATAGCTTCAACAAACAATATCCCTGTGTTTTTTCCACATACAAAGTGCTTAGTAAGTAATCGCGGCACCATAAATGTTATTCTTCTAATCCAACAATTGGGGAATATAGTACAGAATATATGTAACCATGCCCTACCTGTCAGGAATTACATTGGTATGGAATTATTTTGTAGACTGCAATTCCGTTCAGTATAAACATAAATTGATGTGATTACGTTTGTTATCAAGACTGTGCTACTGATCCTTAATCGCTATGTTTCTCCTTAATGTTTCACTGTTGTGTTGGTTGGAAATGTAACAGATTCAAAATAATAAATGTCTGGTTGTGGATAACATTTACGGTTACCGGTTTAGGTTAATTTAAGATTAAGGTTACAACACGGCACTGAGGTTAGAATTAGGATGAAGGGTAAGGTTACAAAAGACAAAACAACGTATTTCTAAACCACACAATGCCCCAACAAATAATGTCATGCATGTCATTGGAATCGAACTCACAAAAACAGTAAAACGCCTGTCTAAACTAAACAATTCCCTAGCAAAAAAAGTCATGCTCCTCGAGGAATCGTACTCCAACCATACTCCAACCAATAATGGTAAGGATTCTGTCTGAATGACGTCATCATGCCAGAAATGTTTCCACTCGAGTAGCCGACCGTGGCAAAGCAATATTTTGTTTACGGTCTTCTTACCCTCGTCATCGTATTGAACATCGAATCCGAAATGTTCCCATGCAGCGGATTCGAAAGACGGCGGTGCCTCTTCAAATTTGCTTCTCTCTGGATGCAATTTATCTCTATTCGCGCCGAGATCGAAACCACGTTTTCAGTCAGTTGTGAAAACTGTCGACGTGTCAGGTGTTTTTAGAACATATACACATATTTAAAGAGTCTTCATGGACAACTCCGGTGTGCTCTATAGACTGTAGATGAGTTACTACGGATATTAACCAGTTTATTATACACAAACATGATAGGGAGTGCATAACTTATTTTTACTCAATTTGACGCATTGTGTTCAGTTCACCCCGGTAACTTGCAAATCCTTCAGGGATGTGAACACTAAACACTGGAGTTTAGAAAGCTGGCCCAATTTTGCGGGCAGTAGAGTAAGTATTAGGAATAAAAAGTATATTCCCTTATCAAACTTGTGTTCAGGGCAGCAGAGCTACAGCCTTATAATATGTTAGATCACAGTTGATTGATATATGACAGTAAACTGTCTGCTGTTACCCTTTCACCTGTCTTGTGTATTATGTTGCCTTGGGTAGTGTTGTAAATATAAGCATGCTCATTCTAATCCTTTGTTCTTGATTTTGGTGTGCTGAACCTCAACAAGATGCCCTGGAGTGTAAGGGAAGAAATGTGTGTCCCATTTGCAGACTGCTTTTATAAAGACTGTGTGGGACACTCCAGTAACGGGAAGCGTGGGGTTCTCCGGGGATATTTTATGGACCCCTGATTTCCTGGACAGTGCCCAGAATGTCAGTTTTAGGGCAGGGGAGTGGACCGGGTATTACGCTTTTTTTATTGTTTATTTATATAAGGTTAATACATTGAGACAAAATTGTTTGTCTGATCATTTTGGCATATCAATGCAAATAATATAATCATTGTCGATGTACAACTACAAATGTGTATGGGGTTTTAAGAGTTTTGAGTTAGGATGGGATTAACAGGTCAGATCCATGGAGGCCCCACCTCACAACATACAAGACTTAGAAGTCCATTGGCCATTGCCTTGCGTGAAGTGCATCTAATTCGCTCTTTTCTTGAGCTGAAAATTGCATAAATTGTTGATTTGGAAATTGCACATGTCAGTATCGTGCCACCTTATGTATAGGGTATAATGTTTTTAACCAGCTAGTTTTAGCAAGAGGTAGATGTAAGGGAAATTATGAAATGGAAGTAAACAACGGTGGCATTGTCCAAATGTTACTAAGGTTACTCAAGTGACAACAGTTTGAAATTGCAAGGAGTGTGTCAGGAAATGACAAAACAGAAAAGTATGAGTTTTAGCCAGCGGAGTCTGTGGGTCTGCAGCTGGATGCTATTGGTTTGTCAGCCCTCTGAGCCCCCTAACGGTCTGGGGTCCCAAGCAGTTGCCTGTCTTATCGGTTCACAAGTTACGCATCTGGTTCTGTGGATCTGAATCTAAAATATGTGTATTGCAGCACAATAAGCATGTTTCGGAAATGATAGGAAAATTACTGGCATATCGTAACTCTGCGGTTCACGCCTGTGTATTGAACTGTTGGGGGCGTACCGAACGGCTCGAAAATATACTGTCGGAACTGCCCCTAGTGGCCAGGTTCCGACTGTAAACAACAATTCTCATAATTGACAGTGAACGTATTCACGATCATAAGGACCAGTAGCAATGGAATATATTGATATTGAACATAATAGCACTGCTGATATGTTAATACTAGAGATGAAACAGAATGAAAAATCCATATCACTGTTGCAGTGGTTATCAGTATTATCACAGTTGTCTTAAAATATGCTGGAAATGTTCAAAAAGTGCTGATACACCCATTGAAATGATTTCACCAGGTTTTATACTGAAAACTAGCGAACAAACAGAAAATATACATTTGCAGCGCTATGCATTTTTGTGTGCATAAACATTAAAATAATAGGATTAACATTAATGGCCATGAGAGGTAAAAGTTTCCCTAATGCAAGTTTTAATGAACATAACCTTAAGTAAGCAAATCAAATGTTCATATAAAAGCAAAAGTGAAGCAATGTGCATGTAAGAACAATACAACCATACATAAACAAGTCCAATGTGCAGAAGTTGACATTACAATGACAACACAAAATGTGTGAACAAACCAAATGAACAGCACTGATTGTATGTCCAATCTCTCTCATAAAGGCGCATGTATAGGCCTACATCTTTGTTCACTTGAGGTTAAAATTTATACATGTCAGCCTATTTACTGTGTCTGATTTTACCTACCTTGCATTCGCTATGAAGTAGTGGTGGTCGAGATCTCGATGGCTGAACTTTCTTTATCATGTTCTGCAGACAGGGTGACCACCTGCGATTAAGTTTCCATCAGCATTCTTGTAAAACCCAAAATACGACCACACTTTTGATCCACTTAGAAGGCTGCAAATGCCTTCCACCATGTTTTCACACAAAACAAAACCCACTTTGCATGTTGCACCAGTTTAAAACTGTTACTAACTTTGCTATAGATGCTGGAAAGTATTTGCCGTAAGTTTTTCAAACCGCGGTAAGCAAACATGGTTTTAACTACCATTTTAATTTGAAATAGTAATACTAACCGTCGGGAATTTTACCAAGGTTTATTGTTAAGCCTATACCGAGCAAGCAACACGCCAGCGGCCCACCGGCGGCCCAATAGCTTTATCTTTTCTTAATATCGCGCGTCGTAGTCGGGACACCGGTGGGCGGCTGTCATTACAATGCCTTCCAACAATACCCTGATCAGTGTCATCCCTTGTTAATACTGAATGTATTCCAGTTTTCCAAAACAACTTACATATTTCATAATTCCTTATGATGATGCATTGATGTAACTAAGATTAATCTCACACAGTGTAACATGAAATTCCTTTTTTATACACTCACCTAAAGGATTATTAGGAACACCTGTTCAATTTCTCATGAATGCAATTATCTAATCAACCAATCACATGGCAGTTGCTTCAATGCATTTAGGGGTGTGGTCCTGGTCAAGACAATCTCCTGAACTCCAAACTGAATGTCAGAATGGGAAAGAAAGGTGATTTAAGCAATTTTGAGCATGGCGTGGTTGTTGGTGCCAGGCGGGCCGGTCTGAGTATTTCATAATCTGCTCAGTTACTGGGATTTTCACGCACAAACATTTCTAGGGTTTACAAAGAATGGTGTGAAAAGGGAAAAACATCCAGTATGCGGCAGTCCTGTGGGCGAAAATGCCTTGTTGATGCTAGAGGTCAGAGGAGAATGGGCCGACTGATTCAAGCTGATAAAAGAGCAACTTTGACTGAAATAACCACTCGTTACAACCGAGGTATGCAGCAAAGCATTTGTGAAGCCACAACACGCACAACCTTGAGGCGGATGGGCTACAACAGCAGAAGACCCCACCGGGTACCACTCATCTCCACTACAAATAGGAAAAATAGGCTACAATTTGCACGAGCTCACCAAAATTGGACAGTTGAAAACTGGAAGAATGTTGCCTGGTCTGATGAGTCTCGATTTCGGTTGAGACATTCAGATGGTAGAGTCAGAATTTGGCATAAACAGAATGAGAACATGGATCCATCATGCCTTGTTACCACTGTGCAGGCTGGTGGTGGTGGTGTAATGGTGTGGGGGATGTTTTCTTGGCACACTTTAGGCCCCTTAGTGCCAATTGGCCATCGTTTAAATGCCACGGCCTACCTGAGCATTGTTTCTGACCATGTCCATCCCTTTATGACCATCATGTACCCATCCTCTGATGGCTACTTCCAGCAGGATAATGCACCATGTCACAAAGCTCGAATCATTTCCAATTGGTTTCTTGAACATGACAATGAGTTCACTGTACTGAAATGGCCCCCACAGTCACCAGATCTCAACCCAATAGATCATCTTTGGGATGTGGTGGAATGGGAGCTTCGTGCCCTGGATGTGCATCCCACAAATCTCCATCAACTGCAAGATGCTATTCTCAATTTAGTTAATATGAAAATTGTTTACCAGTTTATTTTAGAAGCTCTATATATGTTATTCAGGGCCCTAAGACATTAGCCTACCGCATACATACAGACATATGGAACAGGGAGGACTGACAAAAACAAAACATTTTTAGATTATTCTGTAATCCACAAAAAAATGTAAAAGAGAAAAATATAAATGTTTTGCTTTAAACTACTAAAACACTACAGAAAAATACTCTTAAAAACGTTGCTGGGAGTGCATTTTATGGGGGTAAAGATGGTCATTTGTGTGTTGCATGAAAGCTTTGGTTGTTATTGGGAGTGTAGGGAAGGAAGAGACATCCATAAGATGTTGACAGCCTCAGAGCTACCATAGCTCGTTCTCTGGGGAACTACTGCTGGAGCAGCTTTCAGACTGCAATTTTATTCAGAAAGAAAATTTGTCGCCAATTAGGTCTGGGAGTAGCTAGGATGTGTCTGTTTGTCGAAGTTCTTAAGAGGCAGAACAGAATATAGTCCAATTTTACAGAAGAAAAAAAGTGTGTTCAGGAAAGTAGTGAGGAGATCTTCGTGGCAAAAGCAAGTCTCTTTGGCACCTGTGAGCCTGTCATGTTTTCACACTAGTGATTATTTCTTGGTGTTAAAGTATGTACATTATATATGGTAATCTCTACTGGGTGACATTTCTCATATTTTCTATTCAGTTCTAGATACCCTGCCAGCAATGGTCTGCATATTGTTTATTTGTAGTTTTTATCAGGGTTGGGTAAGAATAGATAAAACATACTGCTCCTTCGATAACTCCATTTACCCAGTTTTCCTCCCAGATTATCAAACAAAGCCTGGTATAAAGCTAAATGCAAGTCAGTATCTTTACCGCTGCACCATCCAGCAGCCCTTGGATTACCTTTTAAATTCAGAAAAGGATGTCTGCATGGAAAAATGGAAGACCATTTTGATCTGGTTTCTAACATAGCCCTACTGTATTGCAATAACTTAATATCTTTAAAAAAAAATTATTGCGCTGTATAATCAAAAGTGACCTTATCGTCCATAGTTGCTATTCGTTAGTGTAAAACACAATGTTAAAATTTTGCCTATATAACTCAATAATGTTTTAAATGAAGAAGAGCAGCCCTGAACTGCCTATGGAAAGCGGAAAAAATAAAATCTGCAACATTGTGGATGCCAGACCATACAAGTTTGAGCTAGTTCAACTCCTCTTTCAGGAGTCACATCAAGTCATATCAGTGGAGCTTTTATTGCTCAGAAATTTTTTGTTTATACACTATATTATTTCCACAGGCCTTAGGGATCTATCATCAGATTTATGCCATTTAAAAAAACTTCAACAGCTTAAATACAGCTATGAAAGTGTTACCATAAAAACATAACCAATCGGCCAAAAATGTTTTAAGGCAATGAAAGCACGAACAACAGAATAGTTGTAAATTCTTGAATACCCTGATCAATATTGTGGTATGTCATCGTATGTAAACATTTGAGAATTTGATAGTATTTAGAAAAATCTTGTTCAGGTCTATGTATTTCAACCAAAGAAAATACATACATATAAAAAATAACAAGCGGGAGGCAAAAATGAATACACACACAAGTACTCAAATACCAACTTAATTCCGGTCATTCCCATATTCAAATAACCGTGCACATAGTGTCGAGGCATGTCACTTGAGCCAACGGCCACATGTCAACCTACTGCCTGTGTAAGCCATGGGCAGCTGGCTACATGATCAGCGTCCCTGGGATAAGCACCCCTTGTTCTCGACCTAGCTTTGTCTTACCTCCTCCAGTCAAATACTCCTGCCGCCACTAGTGCCATCATACTAGTATTCTTAAACACAACCTCGATACTGGTGAGAATAGACACCAATGTTTTAACCTAATAGACTGTGTCAAGCGCTTTTGAGGGTCAGTGATGTGTATTTCTCTGGTTTGTGTTGCACTGTAACTATAACACTATAGGAACTGCTAAATTTACTGTTTGACCACCTGTTTTCAGCTACAAGTGGATGAGTGTCTGCTAAAGTAAATATAAATTCTGCCACCATTTGGACCTCTGTTACTACTCAGTAGATGCTATTAGTACTGACGATAGTGCAGCAATTTGTGTCTTTGGTATTTCAATGAAATGCAAATATGCTGGCCTTGTAGGCACAGCTGTTGGTTACAGCTAGTATCTTATTTCTTCAAATCTAGTGACTGCCAAAAAAGTAACAACGTTTACCTTGGACAACCACAAATAACAGCACTGATTTTCTTTCAGTTCCATGTTCCCCGGAACTGAGCCAAAATATTTTTGTCACTGAACAGCAGCCTATTAAAAGAAAAAATGATTATATGATTTCACTCGGAGCAGTAGGCCAAGGCAGTGATCTTCAGTGAATTTGCTCTTCCCTCTGCTTAATGATTATGACCCTCTTCTGTGGAGATCGACAGGCAGAGATCCAGTGAGCCATTGTGACTCAAATTAACCCTGCATAACGGGTAGGGTGGGCAAGGCCTCACCTCCATTCAGGCTATAATTAAAACCTATTGATCAGGATGGAATCAGGGAATTGCTTCAGAACTAGTGGTTTTGGCAGGCAACATGCTTAAGTGGAATCCCAATTGACTATGTCTACATCTGGACATCAATGTTATACTTAATGAGATTCCATTGACTGGGTCGACAATCTCCAGTTTGCAGTTAAGAGTAAATTGAAGGGCTTATAGATGCGTATAATGATTAACCATTGAATTGAAAACATATTTTACATACATTGATTACCAACTTGGACATGTTGACCCTAAGAAGAAACCTTCGGAAAAAGCAACAGTAGAAAACTTTTTTTGTTCTTTATTAAATCATCAAACACAAATATGTCAATATTTGTAGTAAACATTTGCTTTTACTGTACTACAGCTCTATCAAAAGCTACCCCATTGAAATACCTGTATGAACTTCATTGACTGCAACTAAGCATATCTATGTTTTTGTCAAAAAGAATTCAGACAAAACGTTGATTCAATTGACTACTTTTGTAATCTGCCCTAGTTAATAACTACGTTTCAGAGAGTGCACACCAATACAGTTCTCAGTGTAGATTCAAAGTGTATTCATGTCTGAATTGTAGTTAGATCAAGTTTTTATCGGTATATACTGTAGAAAACTATAATCCTCTGCAAGAGCAGGTGTCTGTGCAAGGAATTGGTCGACCTGGTGAAAACCCTCTCCACCGTCCATTGGTATAGGTAACTTATGACTTCTCCAGCAAAACGTTGATTCAAATAAAGGTCATGTATCAAATTCTAATCGATACATTATGGTAGCATTTATGATTACTACACACAACAAAAGTTCTAACACTGATTCTTCATAGTTTAAACCTTGATTAGTTAGTTTAAACCTTGATGTTAGTAACAATAATAGTTAGGTAGATGCTTATAGTTCACTTAGTTACACCGGTACAAGGGGTGTTCAACATGGAACCTTTTAGTTACTGCTAGAAAACCTGTCTAAGCAATATGTTCATGTTTTATCAAACCATACATATGGTCCTCAATGACTGTTAATAAGATTTATCGCAAGGCATTAGCTAATTCTTCTTCATAATCAGTACCTTAAAGGGTCTGATTTACCTCTGAGTCACCGTTTATGACAAATACATCTTTGTTTTCTGAGCTGACATACAATTTAAATTGTTGAATGTTATGTTGAGGAGCCAGAACAAAGTGATACATTTCTGGGGGAAGAATATAAGAATAGCATTTGTTCACTTAAGAATTCACAAAGCAAGATCAATATTTTATGAGATCTTGCACCATATGGAATGCAGTATACATTGTCTGATAATATATCCCAGTAATTTGCAATACAGTTTCTGGTGTGAATGCATTATGAATACAGTCCTATCCTTGTTTTATAAACACGCCATGTGCTGATTTAAAGAAGAACATGAAACCTGATGGGATGCTAAAATGATGAATGCAACCCATTTAAGGAAAAGATTAAACATTGGAGGATCATCATTGATTCCCATGGACAGATTACATGTTGTGAATCTGTCAAGGCCCACAGAGAATAATGTGATTTACGAGCAGTGGCAGTACCTGGTTTTGGGGTTTTCGTCATTGATTATTTTGGACAAATCAGGCATGGCCAATGGCGGTGCTTAAACTAGAAAAGATACTGTAAGATAATGATTTTAAGAGGGCACAGATGAGAAATATTTTATACTAGGATCAACAGCTAAAAAGTCACATTTGGTTTTAGTATAGAAACTCATGAAAGATCTTGTGAATTCCACGCAAAGGAGAGGGTTTCCTTTCACGATTGATTGAGAGTGATTTTTCTTTTGCACAATGGTATTCCCAATCATTAATGGCATTCCTACCGGAAGTAATAAAGAAAATAATGAACGTTCGCCAGATCATTAACTCTTCTGTGTGATAAAGAGTAAGTTAGGGGATATGATAGCCAGCTCTTCAGTATGGATGAACCCAGCCAGGCCCCACCACACGGTGAAAACTGGTATTCTGGTCACCTTATTTTATACAAGAAAGTGTCATTAAATGCAAAAGGTTTCTCCAGGAACCGGACATCACATCATATTTGTCCTAAGACAATTAAAATGTTGTTAGCCAGGTTGTAAAGGCAGTGTGGGGAAGTAAGGAGGAATATAATATTACATTTCTGTAATCCATAATCCTCATGTGTTTTCCATAATCCGTTCAAATGTTAGGCCTACTTAAATACTAAGGCACAAGAACAATAACCAGCCTGATGCCTTATTGCTATTATAAACCAGTTACTAATAACATTAGAACAATAACAAGTGAATTATTGTCATTCCATTGATATCTGGTCTTATATACCTCAGCTTTCAGGCCGCATTCCAGCATTCCATCCAGTTCTAAATGTTTTTAGAACTCTAGAATGGCCAACATTAAGACGACTAGCTAAATCAAGTCCAGAGGCTAGAGGGAAAGAAGTATTTAAAGATGCTGAAAAAAGTTGTTTTAAATTTAATTCAGTTTTTCATTATTATAGTAAATAAATGTATCACACTTACATTATTTGAAGCACTGGAAATATGGGCACTGGAAATGTGTAGTTGCGCTATGTAACTTTGGTCATCTCATCAACTACTGTAGGCTGAGCAGCTCACAGATCTGAAATACATGGCTAACAATCCTGTTTAACAATTTTTTCCCCACAATCTTTTCCATTCCTTTTGAACAAATGTTTACTGTTATCTGAATTTAAGGCACAAAACACTGTAAAGTTAACACAGACACCACTTTTGAAACATTATGCCATGTTTTCATATTTAGTATGAGATCTCCATGTTAATTTGAAATAACCAAACTTGTTTAAAGGTTTTTCACAAGAAAAGCCAGACTGAGAAAATCAGACCATAAGGACCTCATACGTTCTGATTGCACTTATTTTTCAAAAGTGAGAAAGTGAAATTTCAGAACCAAGTATTTTTTACTCATTTTAGGCAGTGAGTTGATTGTTCATGGAATGATTCAAATGTTGAAAGTTTATTTTTTTTCTTTTCTGGAAAAACCTAATCGGAGAGAGGTGCTAATTAAATTTCTTAACAATATGTAATGTGTTTTTCATATTTTGTATGCCTTAAAAACAACAAAACATCTTGTTTGACCATTGTACATTTTGGATTACATAAAAAATTATATGCGGCCCCTTGTTCAAAATAACACTTAAAATAACACTTTTGCGTTCCTCACATAGACGTGGTTGTAATATGCTGCTCACATCTTCACAATCCATAGTGTAACGTAGAAGCTACAGTGGAGCCATCAAGCATTCAGCATTGCCATCAGCCGTCAACCATAATGGAATGCCCCTTTGAAATAAATGACTGCTGCTACACTATAATAAATGACTGCTGCCACTGTGCCAATGGCAGCGTCCAAGCTTCACGGAACGCTGACGGTGGGTGTCCATCTGATTTTTTGGCTTTTCTCTTGATTCGCTCATCGCTAGCCTCTTGTGGGCGTGGACACTACTATTTGTTGTGTTTATCAATGCCGAACGTTCATGTTTACTAGGGCCTGTGTAGCTAGCTAGTACAGGCCTACAGCTCAGTTACAGCTACGTAGTAGTAGTATGATGTCAATCCACACTGGTAGGATACCCGATAATTAGGGTAATGAAAATCTTAATTTCTCTATAGGACTCATAGCAACTGCTGTACCACTAGTAAGTGTCGTAGAAGCTAGCTATGTAGCTAATATTTGTGTATTTGTTGACGACGTAGCTTTATATTACCAAATTAAATGTGTTTATAAGTAGTATTCCCAACCAATGTAAAGGGAACCAGCGGAAAAAGTTTCCTTGAATAATATTGACCGTGGCCAAAATTCTGAATGCACCTGAACAGCTCACAGTGCACATCCACACAACGTCATGTTGTACTGCAACGGCCCTTGAAATATTTGTTCCATGTTCAACGTTATGCTACCAACTAGACAAGCGCAATACTGCTTAGGATGGTGGCAGAGATTGCTGGGGTCTCAGGTCAGTTTTGTAAGTTAGCAATGTGTTTATAAAATGTGGTGTGTTTATTTAGCAGTGAGTTGTTTGTTTTACAGAAAACTGGTGCATCATGGCATAGTGCTCATGATAATGTGTGTTTTTATTTTTCCCGTGAGTGTGAACAATTATTTTGTTTGGTTTCATGTTAAATTAAAAACGTTCATGAAGAGATGTCAACACAGCCCTCCCCACGCAGAAAAACATAAGCGGCCATCTCGGGCAAGGCAGCGAATTTGCGCCGGAAAACTGGACGTGCAACGTCTAACGGCCGCGCTGCCTTCCCAAGATGCTTTGCACAGCCGCCAACGATGCCTTGACGGCTATCCATAGGAAGTTAATTGTATCTGTCTGAGGAGGTGGGGGCGCCGGAAACAGTGTATGTGCACCGTGAGGACTATTCTTATTATTAATGATTCATTAGCTTACAAGATACAATACTGTAGGTACTGTACATATCGTAGCTAGCGACCTTCCATCCTACCCAGCAACTGAAACCACATCTACCATTCGCAGGATATCAATCCATACTCACTGAAAACCCTTTCTATACTTTCGATATAGTATATAGCATGGAGTGGCTTACATTTACAGTACAAAGTCAGTATTTTTAATAGGGGTGTAACAGTATGCTAAAGTCACGGTTAGGTAACGGTTCATTTCGGTACTGTGGAAAAAGATATTTGTATTTATTTTAAGTTATACATTTTGCACATTGCCACTGTAGTTAAAGCTGCACTAGGATTACAGCATTTTGCAAATACTCACCAATGCCCGATAGAGAATTCATGTTCAATGTTATAGTTAGCCTTGCTGATGTTAAATTAGTGTTCCTGGTTGCAAGCTATTGAAAGTCTAAGTCTGCAGTAGTAGACAAGGGAGGAATATTCAATTACCATGCATTATTCCTCTAGTAAAAGAATTAAGCGACCTCTTCCCGTACAGAACTCGCTCATAAAGTTTGTTATTCTGAAATAAGGGGACTAGCACCAGCCTGCACAATGTCGTAAAATGAGGTTGAAAAGTGTCCCCAACCACTCAGAGGGAAACCCTGTGTTACATGTAGACGTGGAGACACACGCTACATAGTACGCAACCTTCGGGGGGGGGGGGGGGCTTCTTTGTGCGACACCCCCACTTTTACAACTAGACCAGGAAACTCTTTAACTCTTGTTCGAATGAACTTTATTGAGGTGTCAAATGCAACAACTAGTGTTGAACAGAACCGGATTTTGACCCGACTGGAAACGGACGGTGTTACACGTTCTAAGTGTACGACATTAACACCTGTAGTTTAACCCTATGTGGTGCTTTTTCTCAGGTGGCTTCTGTTTTTTGTGTGAAGTATATTTACCTCTTTTTATGGAATATGTTCAGTAATGTTTGCTTGTGTCTTTGTACCAACTGAGTTCCTATGTCAATGGAATCATTACAATGAAGCTATTAAAATACAATAATACATTATGTATTAGAAAACTCCTGCTGTAGAGGCCACATAAGGACTGCCATTTACATTATGTTGTTTGGCAAATTGATGCGTAATTCCTATTGGAATCCTGCCAGAATGACTGTCAGGATTAGGAATATAGAGTATGGATATTGAGGAAACATAAAGGAGACAATGTAAAAAATCTACACTGGGTTAGGGTTACATTCCAGTAATCGGGATCTAACAGTTCTGTGTCAAAAACAGGCCAAGAAGCCATGTGTTTGACCCAGAACTTTATGTATGCTCCATCATGTTATGGGACTGTGCAGATCCACATACACAAAACTCATTATGTACTGAGTGCACTCATCAGCCCAGACAACATCATTCATGTAAACAGATGCAAGGTCAGTAGCATCATCCGTGGAACATTCCGCTCCAGTATCAGTTGACAGCTAAAATATATGTTTCCAGGTGCCTAAGCATAACCTTCTCATTGAAATGACAATGAATGATTTCAAATCCCATGGCTCTTTTATTTGCAAAAAGCTTCACTTCTATATTTACATTTTGTGCAAAAACATTTAAAAGGTTTCAAGGACTTTACATTGTAAGTTAACCTCAAGGCACATACATGGGACAACAACTATATTTCATAATGAGAACAGAAGTGTAACTTTGGTTCCTAAAACAGTAGGATATTGGTTTATGTTGTTAAGGTCAACAACACAAGGTCTAAATTAAAAGCCATAATAGCTAGGAACCCCTCAAATGACAAGCATTAACATGTTGATTTTGAGAGCATGCTGTCTTTGATCAATTCATACGCCTATCATTTTTCATATAATTTCAA
This sequence comes from Esox lucius, assembly GCF_011004845.1. NCBI lineage: Eukaryota > Metazoa > Chordata > Actinopteri > Esociformes > Esocidae > Esox > Esox lucius. Next base: position 18,418,884 of record NC_047586.1, read on the forward strand.
TGAAATCAACCTAGCAGCTGTATGGAAAAGGGTTAATTATCCAAAACACAGAAAATGAAATGACTTAAAAAACCCATCAATTGTTTGCTGAAGACTTCGGTGAATAGATGCAAAAATCCTTGAATTATTGTTGGTCTATAATGGATAATGGCAGACAGTAATTCACAAGAGGAATTTGCCCTCAAATTGAAAATTAAGGAGACGAAACAAAGATGAATTAAAATCTATTACATTTTATCCACTCGGGTGCTTTGTTTGAATTGACCTCAGTGATTTACCATAATTATTCCAATGAGAATTAAGGAAATGACTATCAAAGCCTGAAACAATAATAAAGCAGAGGTTTCAGTCTTTTTCCCTTTCTCTCTGTTGCATTCCGTCTAATTCCATTGGTCACGCCATTGCATCTGTGTACTTTCTTCACATGAAGTAGGAAATTAAGAGTAATGTACTTCTGCAAATAACCAACAAGGCTTCTCATTCACCATGTATCATTATCCAGCACCACTCATGGCGTTGTTACGAATGAACAGTCTTTCATTAGTTATGTTGCCTCTGTGTTGTCACTCACTCGTTGTTGAAGCAATATGAAAACGTGTGCTTTCCATTCTGTAACTACTCAATTACTGTCATCGTCTCTGTATTCTCTCAGTTTAGACCTTGCTTCTTCATGGAAAAACTCCTTGAACTAAGTGCAGCTGGTCTGTACAATACTGCATGAAGTTAAGGCAATAAATGGACCTCTATCGCTCCTAAACATTCTTTCATTTGTGAAAGGGTGTTGCAACAGGTTGGCCTGACTGGCTAACATTACATTGAAATACTTATCACTGTTAAAGAAATGAAAGATATGTTGCTGTTTCGAATTAATATCGGATAGGCTTGCTGTGTAACAGACCGGTAGAGTGAAGTGGATACATAACCTGTGAAAGCCCTAGGGCCTTGTAGCAGTGTCAAACTGACCATAGGTGGCCTTCCACTGGAGGGTTTTATTGGACATGTATTGCAAAGTTACCGTTTTAAACTGATCTTACGTGAAATTGGACGTAGCTCGTAATACAATGTGTTACACTCTTACGTGCACATTGGTAGAAAGATTTAGACACTCGATAACCACAGATAAGCTGCTGTCATTGTTTTCAACAAAAATAATGTCTTACTGTTTCGTAGGTGGACATTTCACTCAAAACACTATGAAAGCATTTTGAAAGCTTAAGCATCAACATTAAGATGGCATCATAGTATCTACAGCACCCTAAGCTCCCCACTTACTATTTTTGGTAACTACTAAATGAGTTAACATGCAATTCATGGCAATTCTTCAAAGAGACAAAACAGCAGAGATTCTAGCCACGAACCGCCCAGCACAAAACAAGAGACACATGAAATGGTATTAACTGTTTACTCTGTTAGATTCTCCTTCAGGAATGCTTTTTATTCTAGAACTAGGCACATATGCAGGGGTTTCATCGAGAATTTTAGCCTGCCTGACAGGTGCCCGGTAAGGGGTTCACTCCTGTAATTTGGCCTTCTCTCTCTCTTTCTCTCTCTCTCTCTTTCTCTCTCTCTGTCTCTCTCTCTGTCTTTCTCTCTCTCTAAGCTTGTCATTTAAACTGCCAAGTGAAAATAACGTCTGCATATTTTTCTCCCTTTTTTGGGGGGAGGATTAGGAGTGGGGGAGGCAAGCAGGGAATTCTTTGAAGTCGGCCTGCAAAATAAAATCTTGTCAAAGCAAATAAAGTCTGAGTAAGAAGTGCATAATAAAGACTTCTCAGTGGCACCAGGCCTTTTCGTAACAGGGAGCCAACTATCCCCCCATCACACTGTTCAGCATCAGAACTAGTTTTAATTGAGCCCATGCAGTGATCTGAAAAGCTTTAGAATGAGACAGAGATCAAATGAGGACAAGCTCATGGTTCATGCATCGGGGCACCTAACTACATGAACTGTTTTGCAGACTCCAGAATTAGCAAATAATTGTTTCGGCTTGATGATAAATGCGTCATTTCAACCAATCAATCAATATAATCCTCAGTCCTGTGCAGACAATGGGAGTGCAGCACATGCTACAGTATAAAAGCCCTTCTATCAACACAGTGAAAGGAGATAAGAGAACAAACGTCTTGATCGTTTATTGTGATTCACTCATTTGTCATTTCAATACTAAATGATAAAGAACGAAAGAAAGTTAGAGGAGTGACCGAGTGTATCTTCTACACATTCATTGTCAGTGAGGACACCACCCTGCAAGGACAAGACACACAACACCTCATGGGTGTCCCCGATGACAGTAACACACTGTGGTAAAAAAAAAAGAAATGCAGCTAAATAACAGCTGAGCACTATTAGTTTCAAATTATTTAATTACTAACTCTGCCAACATTGTCTAATTGGCTGGACACTGGAGGTATAGGACCTTACATGTTCTCTATACTGAGTAAGATAACATGCCCTCTTGTGGCCACAACTGGAACAACATCCTGTGTCAATGCGGGCAAATCTACAGTATATCCAACCGTGTCGGCAGTATCCCCGTCCGTCCCTACCACATTCAAATGTGTGCACTTAGTCTTGTGAGGGCAATAGGGGGTGTTGAGGTGTGCCTTTTCCTCTCTGATGGGACCCTCCACAAAAAAGCTATTTTCCTGAATGTCTGCTTAAGCTCTCTGTTGCATTAAGAAAGTGCACTTTGATTATTTAAAAAAATAAAAAATAAACACCAGTGCCTATTTTCCACTGCAGTCTAATCAGCAGTGTTAGTGTTTCCCCAAACACTGTTATCTTAACTAGCATTTTTGTGAGGGGGTGGCTCTACACAAAGGCCATCTTTTTTCTTCTGTGGTTAGCTAAGAATCTCAGCCCTCAAATCACCCAACAACCCAAAAGCCTGACAGACAGGACAGCGTTCCTCATAACCAACCAGCGTGCCACGATTGTACAAATTCCTATGTACGGACAGTACTTGAGCAAAAACCACTTACTGTATTTGAAACCCACTAATTATAAAACTATTTGTATTCCTTTTTTACTAAGAATAAAAAAGATAGCAGATAGAACTCCACATTATTGTCCACAGTATAAATTACATGGTAGACAGAAATTGGAAATATATATATATATATACAGTATATGTTACATTATATTTAACTACTTTTTTTTTCTCAAACAACCGATGTGCGAGCATCCTGAAAGAAGCATCACGTGTGGCAGAACTCGGTGCTGGGAACGTTGCTGCTTTTGCAGTAGGCTAAGCTATTGTTACTGAGGTGGCAGTCTCTGAAGCCGATGCCCCCATTAGGAGTGTAGATGGGCTGAATCCTGAAATCCCCTTTCAAAAGTTGCTCATTGTTCAGCGACACTATCTGAAAGCTGGTCTCAGTCATTTCCAGTATAGAGTTATCCTTTTTGGTCCCAGCCTCACAGTAGTCATCTTTTCTCCTGCCCCGGTTGTATTTCCACTTGGATGACTCCGAGCGGCTCTTCTTGTGCGTGTGCCAACAAAACAGGCTCAGCAATGTTACGAGGACAACAAGGACGGCCCCGCCAATGACCCCAGCCAAAAGGAGGGTGGAGTTGGTGTCCGACTGGGCTTGCTCCGACCCTGTGGCCTTGTTGTTATTGGAGTTGGACGAGGCCGACTTGGTCCTGGCCTCCGAGCATATTGTATCCTCACCTGGACGGTATGAGTTGAGGGTGTCCAGTACGTACACACAGATCCGATAAACTGACCTGGGCTCCAGGTTGGTGAGAATCAGCTTCCGCCTGTCCCCACTCACGGTCCTCTCGCGGCTGACGTCGCTCATCAGGCTCTGGCCCATCTTGACCCACGTCACCTTGTAGGCCGTAACGGTGAAGTAAGAAGCCCAGCTCACCTCGATGCATGAGGTGTTGACCACGTGGAATGATATACGAAGGGGATCCTCGTAAGGGGGCAAGGGGCCAGCGGGGTGGGGGGGCAGCACGTGGGGAGGGGAGGGCAGCGCAGGGTAGGGTGAGGTTGTGGAGGTGGGGGCGGGGATGGTCCCGGAGGTGGTAGTGAAGGTAGTGGAGGTGGGGGTTTGTGGGCGGGGCGTCGTGGAGTGCAGGGTAGGCCAGAGGTCAGGCTGTGGGTCTATCCCATCTGGGCACTGGATGGCATCCAAGGTGAGTTCTCTGATTGCCATGCCGCGCACCTTCTCTGGACTCTGGCACATGAACCCCCGGACGTTTATGGAGCTTGGCAGCGACTTGAGCCACACCACCACCCATTTGACGGTGCAATCGCAGCGCCACGGGTTGTTCCGAACAGTGAGCTGCGTGAGGCTGACAAGGCCATCGAAGACTCCCTGTGTTAGTGTTTGCAGTTGGTTATGGGAAATGTCAAGTTTCTCCAGCCTCTGGAGGTTGGAGAACGCTGTGACAGGGATCTGGACCATCTGATTTTCCTGTAGGTTGAGCTTGACCAGAGATTGGGTCGGGAGGAGGGGCGGTGGGAACGTCAGGGAGTTACGGGACATTGACAGCTCCCGGAGGGTGGTCAGCTCCTGGAATGTCCCCGGGGCCACACCCTCGTCTGTCAGCAAGTTCCCGTCTAGTAAAAGGCGCTGAAGTCTCGTTACGTTCTGGAACGCTTCCTCTGCGATTACAGCAATGCGGTTCTCATCCAATCGCAGCTCTTTGAGGTCTTCGGGGAGACCAATGGGGACACTGCTGAGGTGGTTCTTGGTGAGGAAGAGCAGCTTAAGACTGACTGCTTCCCGGAAGGCCCCCTCCTCCACCCCCACCGTAGAGATGGAGTTATCGTCCAGGTGGAGCTCCTCTAGGCGGGTCAATTGGGCCAAGGCAGCCCTCGAGATGGTTTGGATGTTGTTCTCCTGTAGGTGGAGCACCCGGATGTTCTTGGGCAGGTTGAGGGGAAACTCATCCAGCTGGTTGCCATACAGAAACACCGTTTCCACTGAGGCCACGTTGTGTAGTTCCCAAGGGAACCCAGCGTTGTTGATCTGGTTGTTGTGGAGGTAAAGGATCTTGTAACCCTCCATCAGTCCCATTGGCACAGACGTCAGGCTACGTTCGTTGCAGTAAACAAACGTTTTGTCACAGCGGCACTCCTCTGGGCATGAGGCAGCAGGACGACTGAAGTGCACGTTCAGGCTCAGGAAGACCGTCAACCAGAAACGCAGGAATGAGCCCCAATCTTTATTCCACAGTGCAGCCTGAAACTCCATAGTGGAAAAGGAGAACAACCTTGGGTTGGAGAAATCAAAAAAAGAGCAACACGAAAACCAAATAAACAAGAAATAGGATTGAAGGAGTTGAAGTAAATCCACCCAAAGCATAGACAAAAACAAAAGTCCTCTAAAAGAGTTTAATCATACACTGTTCATTTCTTTACGGGGTAGTAGGACAGGAAGCTGTATGGTTAGGATGAATCCCCCTAAAATGTATTAGTCCTCAGTTTTATCAGGAAAGGAGTGTTTCATTAGGGAGAGCAGGTCCACTGACAGAAGCTGACTCCATCCATGCTTAGATATCAGACTGGAGCAGGGCTCCTCACTCTCTGCTCACAGCATAGGGGCCAGCCTGGGCCAATTTACTGCTGAACCACCGCATCGATGGACACCTGCTATCCTCTCCTCGCCACCCACTGTCACGGTCACACCCTGCTGGTCCTCGCCCGGAGCAGCGTCCAGGGGGGGTGACATTGGGATCTAGAGACCTGTTCCACAAGACAAAAAGGTACAATTAGTGAGGTATTTAGGAAACGGGGTGGTCTGTTATCTCTGTGAGAAACCCCCCCCACCCCCCGACATCTATTTCTAACTTATGCTTTAACTCGCAGGCTGAACAAAATGTGTCTTTCATGTACACATTAGCACATTAGGTCTCATACACATTTTGTTCAGTTAACACAAACTCTCCTGGTCACACGCACAAAGCTTGCACACAGGTTCTTACGCACTGACACCAGCCCTTCTTACATTTCTTTAAAAAATTTGTAACCATCTGATAAAAATGCAGGAGAGCTCTACATCCGGTTTAGCAAACATAAAGAGGGCATTCATTCTTTCCTTTCGGTCAAAGAGGAGCCAACAGAACGTAGTAGCTGCAAGGACCGCATGTACATTTAGAGCTTTCGACAAGTCAATGTCTCAGTGCTGAATAACATGCTAGTAATTAATACATTACAATTATTTTCCAACTGTCTGAAACATAAATGTGACATTACCAGAGGCATAACAGAAAAAGCCACAAAAGGGAGATAAAAAAAATACTGCCTGAAAGCATTAAGACATTTTGGGCAGTATTTTTGCTTGTGTTAAAACTGTATTTTTTGCATTTGTTAGAGCCAACAGTTCTTTGAAGTCAGAGCTGGTAAACACACTGTGCTTAGGGGAAACTGGGAGAGGTGTTGTTCTACCTCTTAAGGTGCACTGTGTACATTACAAAAGTGGACCAGACACAACCATCTCCGGCAGCCAATTTATCTCCAGAAAATGTGGGGTAGAACTGGGATGGTTGTCACCAAGGCAGGTTGTCTTAAGAGTGTTGAGCTTAAAAACCAGGGGACACTGATTAGAATGAACATATAAAATGTGTGACCTCTGTAAGAGGAGTGGTCCATGTGCTGAAAGTTCTTATTCTGATACTTCTAATTTCTTCAGATTTAAGTTGCAAAATATACTCTCTGCCTACTGACAAATTGTATTAAACACCAGTATTAGCATTGGCAGTTGTTGATTGGCCCGGTTTGCAGAAAATATACTGTATTTAGAAAGGGGTCATCACCCAGGGACTCAGTATTTTGGGATCATTGTCAATAAAAAGTACAAATAAAACATCTTACAACATTATGTTGGAATACGATTACACAAGGGGAAATTAACTAGGAATTCACTGTTACTTTAAACCATTTGTTAATGAACCACACATGGAAAATAACACATGATGATGAAAAAATTTTCAGGATAAAAAGGTTGATTTCATCTGAACAATTTATAAAGTACACTTCTGCTAAAAGGAAACTGTGGCAACCAACCCCAGTTCAAACCTACATGAAATTAAGCACCACAAAATGAAATGACAGGGAGTTTGTGTGTGTTAAAGGGGTTGGGAGTGTGTAGTGTGTCTGTTCGCTTGCATGTGTATGCATGTACTGTATGGTGGTGGGGGTGGGGGGGGGGACAAACACTGCCTGTCAAATAAAATAGGATTGCAAAATAATTTAGCTCCCCCACCTGCGATAGATGATCAATACTAGACTATTTCTCAGCATGGTTTAGAGGTTTAGAATGGGCAAGGCCACCCAGTCACAGCATGACCTCAGCTCCCCAGCATTCAAGTGTATTGGCTATCATAGATTTTCTGATTGAAAGATCCTGCTTTCCATCAGTGCTTTTAATTTAACAGGAGCCCCGCCCCATGTCAATGCTGAATAGGCCCATTCCTTAAATAAATAATGTGTCTGATGAATTTTAAATAGGGAGAATGGGTAATAATAATATAGCTAGCCTCGTAGGATTGAGCATGAAACGTTATCGATATTGTTCAGTTGCTCTGTAGCCTGATGAGCTGGGGCACTGTTCGTTACAAAGATGAAAAGGCTACATTTAATCAAATATGCTTCGAGTGAAATAAGCAGCGACCATGTGGCAATAAATGTGCCTCCACAGCAACAGTATCTAAACTAATTATGGCGGCATAAATAGACCGTGGACATTGGAATGAATTGCGGAGTCAAAAGAAAAACTTAAAAGGCGGAAAACACGTTCAATAAGCACACAAAGTTGGACTTCCATGTATTAAAATCCAAAATGTCCTGGGAAAAGCACAATTTGCACTCAGACCAAGTAACAAATTAAGAGGTAACTGTGAAGGTGTGTGAAAAGATAGTGTCCAGATATGAAAGATCCTATAGATGTGTTGACCCTAGGACTGTTTTCCTGCTGTCTTTCTATGTACCTCCGGTGGAGGTAATACAGATCACCAGTAAGACGAAATAATATTGCGACTAGGTTAAATCAGATTAGGGACTGGATTAAATCACAGAAACGCAATTAAAAGTTTAAAACGCATAGGCTATTTAAAAGGCGATAAGAGGCGGATCAGGTAGGCCCACTTCAAAGCAGCTCAGTGAGTGGTATTCATTTGAATGAATTATTACAAAGGAGGATTGAGAGCCGTTCAGAGCATTGAGATTGCAAGTGCAAACAGAGGCTTTGCTTTTATCTGAAATAAAAAAAAATAATAAGGCGGTGCTCTTTGTAGCGCGTTGATCTTTGACATCTAATTAACGGATGAATAAATTATGAAGCGGATAAATAAATTGAGAAAAACCGAATTGAGAATTGACAAGTTGACCATATTTAGTTTTGAGATTGGCAGTGTGGTCGGGAAGAGAATAGATTATACAACTGCGTTCCCGGTAATAAAAAGAACACCAGAGCGAATCACAGTGGCAATGATTGTGTTAATCGTATCCATAATGTGGCATATAAATCAAATCCAATGATTTCTACTCATATTACCTACAAAAACAGAACTCTATAAAAACTGTTGAAATAAGTTGTACGCTATCGCTGTTTATACAGCTCGGCCTTATAGAACCCCAACTGCTTTGATAAAATAGCCTTACTACTATAAACCATTGGCAGCTGTAGCCTACCTTGTATGAGGCTTTATCCGTATTCATTGTATGCGCCTTTACCATGTTTAACTATTTTCTTTGTCCTTCACGCAATCCTAGAATATAACCGTGCGCTATGATCCAGCGCCATTCGGTGTTGTTTGTGCGAATCGCTTCCGAGCTCGCTGCCTCCCGTGGGTCTATCGGACAGCATGCTGCTGGGGTCCGGAGGACAATCTTCTGTTCTGTCCCCACTTCTTTTATTCCGCGGCCGCTCAAACAACCACTAGGTTCAGCTCAGCCCTCTTCAAACCCATGGGTAAAGCATTACAGAGGGAGAGCAGGACTATAGAAAACTGAAAATGCACCGACTTGTCCAGTTGGAGTCCCCCGAAACAGAACACGCACTTGCAAAGGTATCCTCCTGATTCCCTAGCCATGACGGCCTGCGTCCGGGTTGTTTTGGGGACCGATGAAAACTTGCCTTCTATGTGCGGAATCCCAGAGAGATGTTTGGTACCAACTCATTTGATGTGTGAGCACCGCTCACCTCTCTCTCCCTCTCTCTCCCTCTCTCTGGCTCTCTCACTCTCTTCGTGGTTCAGGTTCCTCCTACCCCTTCCCTCAAGAATGTGTCTACCAGAGCAGCTCGAGAGATGGCTATGAGCCTCAGCTCCTCCCAACGCAGCCGCCCTCATACTTCTTCTGTTATCAGTAAATTACAACTTTCTTGTTTGGCTGAATGACTTTATATAGCCTGACGCATTTTTTCATCTGGTTAAGATAATTACATACTGCATTTCCCCTAAACAAAATAGTTTTTCACTAATGTTCCTAAATGCAAAAATGCAAAGAAGTGTCATTGATGAAGCCTACACACATGTCCGCACTTCACACGCATTCTTTTTAGTTTTCCTGGGACGGAGGAGCCCTATTCGTAATTATTTCTGCATTTATTTTCACCTTCTACCTTATAGTGATTTGAGACTTTCAGACATATGCACTGACGACCACAGTATTCCTCTGACTATTCAGGCTTGCTCTCGGTACTGATTCAGCATTACACTATTGCTTGGCCCGCAAATCCCCTGCTCCCTTGCTCTCCCTCTCTCATCCCTCTCTCTCGCTCTCTCTGACAAGTACGCCCGCACAAGGGCGCGCGTACACGCATACACTGACGCACGCAAAAATCCACACACGGAAGAACAAAAGTACAGTGTGAGAGAGCTCATTGTTGGAATTAAATGCTGAATTGGATAATTAGACCTTGTATTTTAGCTAGAGGCCAATAGAGTGATGTGGATGAGTGGGACAGTTTTTTTGTAGATTGCTACGTAGACAATCAAACGCAGTATTCCCTTAAGCATGTTGCATACATTTATAATGAAAAAAGTTAATGCTACATCCCCTGGAACATGAGACTCATACTTTTGGTTTAGTGAAGCATGTCTTTCAGTCTTAGTGGTATACTTTACTAAATGAAGTGGGACAACATTTCACATTAGAAATAAATTACAGCTCTGACTTGAACCTGAAATACCTGGTTACCTCCTTGTTCTAAACTTTAATATTTTTCTGTCCCTTCTTATAATTGGGCTTTTTTCTTGAAAAGGTGTTTCTGTTCCTATTTTATTTCCCACTAACTCCTTAATCTGTCATACAATGCTGTTTGTGTGCTGTATAGCATTGTGTAGTACCCCTGTGCCAAATTCAATTGATTGGACATGATTTAGAAAGGTACACATTTGTCTTTTCAAGGTTCCACATGTTGCAAAGCGTTTCAGAAGAAAAAACAAGCCATGGAAATTGCTGTAGACCTCAGAGATAGAATTGTGTTGAGGCAAAATTACTAAAACACCAGAAGCACATTGGACTCCATCATTGTGAAATGGAAGAAGTTTTCAACTACCAAGACTCTTAAGAGTACTCAGTTTAGTAGCCATCCAGCCATACAAAGTAACTGGAAAAGATGGGCCTTAGTCAGGGGGGTGATCGAAAACCTAATGACCACTCTAACTGAGGTTCAGGGCTTCTCCGCAAAGATGGGAGAACTTGCCATAAAGACAACAATCTCCGAAGCACTCCATCAATTAGGCCTTTATGGTAGTGGCTAGACCGAAGCCACTCCCGAGTAAAAGGGATATGACGTCCCACCTAAAGGACTTTAAGAGTATGAGGAAAATTATTAGATGGTCGGATGACGAAGAAAATGAAATATCAGGCTTGAATGCTAAATGCTATGTCTGATGAAAACAAGGTAGGGCTCATCACCTGACTAACACCATCCTTTCGGTGAAGCATGGTGATAGGAGTACAATTTCATGCAGACTCTTCCCAGCAGCAGGGACAGGGAGACTGGTCAGGATTAAGGGAAGGATGAATGGAGCAAAATACAGATGCATCCTTGAAGATTCCTGATCCAGAGCACACAGAACATCAGAAGGGGGTGAAGATTCATCTTTGAGCACAATAATGACACGAAGCATACAGCCAAGACCATGCTGGAGTGGCTTTGGGACAAGTCTGTGAGTGTCCTTGAGTGGCCCAGCAAAAGGCTTGAACCACACTGAACATCTGTGGGAAGACCTGAAGATCGGAGATCACTGACACTCCCCAATGAATCTGATAGAGATTGAGAAGATCTGCAAGCAAAAATGTGTGCCAAGCTGATAGAGGCATATCCAAGAAGACTCAAAGCTGATGGAGGCATATCCAAGAAGACTCAAAGCTGATGGAGGCATATCCAAGAAGACACAAAGCTGATGGAGGCATATCCAAGAAGACTCAAAGCTGATGGAGGCATATCCAAGAAGTCTCAAAGCTGATGGAGGCATATCCAAGAAGACTCAAAGCTGATGGAGGCATATCCAAGAAGACTCAAAGCTGATGGAGGCATATCCAAGAAGACTCAAAGCTGATGGAGCCATATCCAAGAAGACTCAAAGCTGATGGAGGCGTATACAAGAAGACTCAAAGCTGATGGAGGCATATCCAAGAAGACTCAAAGCTGATGGAGGCATATCCAAGAAGACTCAAAGCTGATGGAGGCATATCCAAGAAGACTCAAAGCTCAGATCCCTACTTGCGGAAGCTACTGTTACTATATTCTTACCAATAACTTCATTTCAACACAATAGAATATATAGCTCCACAAAAGGTTTTAAGTGAGGAACAGAAGGGTTAAAATTAAGAGACAACTGCAAATTGAACACTTCTGTTCCTCACTCAAAACTTTCCTTTTCAACTTTTTTGGAAAGGAAAGAGAAAAGTTGCAGTGGTCTCTTAATTTTTTCCAGAGCCGTAGGTTGTTCAGTCGGCAGACAGCATTATGTTTTTTACACAATCTCTGGCTGTTTTCACAACTTTTAATATGTCACCCATACACTACAAAGTCACACTAACACTGCCAAAAATGTCATGCACAGAACAATTTCAACAACATCATAGAGTCCTCACACACAAACTGGTCCCCCTTGGGAATCAAACCCACAACCCTGCCGTTGAAAGCACCTTACTCAAGATGCCAACTTAGCTCCACTCTACTTATTTCCCCCGAGTTGTAGCTCTTTTTTTTTTTGAGTTCTCAGTTGTCTTGAAAGTACAGTATTGAATTCAGGGGCATGAGGTTTTTTCCCAGTTCCTAGTTGTTTTAAAGACAGTGGCAGTTGTCAGCCCCTAGTGCCGTGGTAGAAGAAACAGGACGTGATGCTCCTGTCATGATATGCGGATTGGGACAGAAAGACTCGAAGACACAATGACAAGCCCCCAGGATGTTTGTATCCATGCTTTGCCACTCGGTTCAGTGGCAATAAGCTAATCAGCATTGCCCCAAAAAATGTAGGCGTGGGAAGGGGCTGACTAGTTAATGTTTATGATCGGGTCTGTTGCACCAGGATAACCTCCTGCTAGCTCCTCTTGTAACCCGTGAAAAATTGGAGCTGAGGCAATAAGTAGCCCAGAGATGGATTAAAAAAGAGTGTGATCATCTTTGTAAGTCCGATGTCTGCTTTGTGCACTGCCACTGATGAAGGCAATTGGAAAATAAAGACTGTATTGAATAAATCCTGAAATGATCCTTTCCATTTCCTTCACATCCCAAAGATTGAGTGCAATGGTTCGTCCTGTCCAAAATGTACTGGATCCATAAACCACACGGTACTAATTATTGGGCATGAGGAGTATATTTGGGGAATTGTTTCTTTTCACTTAGCCGCTTGCTTTGAATCACAATTCTTGACATTAGTTGGCATTATACTGTAAAATAAAAAAAACAGGTTTTACGGTGGTTTGATATAAGCTCAATTTAAATTACATGACATTTGTCTTCCAATTTTTTTTCTCCCCTCCCAATGTTATGATGTCTAATTCACAATCAAGTAATTCTTTCTGTGATGTGGAGGGAGTGGAGCAGGACAGAGGCGTAGAAATGCAAAAATAATAGGCTTAAATTAAGAAAGGCTTCCGTACTAACAAAGGACTTGGCTTGGATTAAACGGAAACACCAATGTTACATGGAACATAAAAATTGCAACAGTCGGCACAACAAAGGTCAATTCCATTGTAGCAAATCTCAGCGTTCTAAGATCGAGAAATGTGTCAGAGTTTGAGCTTGCCGATGCATGCCCCCCCACAAGGAGGCACTAGAGTGTGTAATGAGGCAAGGCAGCCCTGTTCGACTTTCCTCTCACTTCCTTTCACACTGGACTGTGAAGAGCCAATCACAGTGTGTATGTGTCGGCCAGCAGATGTTTATGCTAAATTTGCTGATCAAGCTACTTTTACCATCTGTGTGGGTCTTGGTGTATGTATTAGTGTAGTATAGTGTACCAATCATTGTAACTTTAAAGTAAAATTCTTGACAGATTTTAACTGTGAAAGCAAGTCAACTATCAATTACAGGAGGAAATACAACTATGTAAAAAACATGTCTAATCAGATTTTTCCACAAGGGAAGTCTTCTAAACCGTAAATAGCCTATTTACATTTCTATTGGCAATTTTATTTTTAAGTACTGGTAACTAATGGAACAGATCCAGTGAACATACACATCATTTTTTTTAAATCAGCATTGAGTAGGCCTGTTTAGATGCTGAACCTTACCTGAACTTCTTTAAACTGCTGATTTCTGTGTAACTTTTCTTTCCTTGGATAAAGTATGGCCGACCCACAGAATGGTTGTCCCCAGTGTCTCAGGTACTTTAAATTTAATTTGTACACACATTTTTCATTTTCAATACAAATAAAAGGCTTGTTAAGTCCTGGTCCAAGTGTTATATCAATATATATTTTAACCCTTTTCAAAATACAGTATTGTAACCCTGTTTAAACTGTATTTTAACCCTATTTAACAACATGTCACCATTGCTGTAAAGGCTTCTTTATTTCTGGTTGCTTTGACAACATTTTGTGTAAAGAGTATTATTTATTTAATGCACACAACAAGTTCCCATTACCTCCGCCACTTAGGATTCATGGCTTAATGACCCTGTTAGAATATTTGGCACTTGATAGGATTGTACTATAGACATTTATTATTTTATTTATATAGAACATTTCTTTATGACAGAATGTTTAAATGAGTAATGTACACTTCTCAGAAGTCACATTATTGATGATATGACCCAGTATTTTTCCATCAGTCTGTGTATTAGACCATGACCTATACACAGGTACTAATATTAAGTTATAACTTTTGAGAAGCTAACCACTGCCTGATATTCAACTGAAGGGTTTGATTCTGTTCAAAATGCAGAAGGTCCTAAGCAATGCAGAGAATGGACACATTTACCATAATTAGCAAAACAGCTCTGTGAATAAAGTTCCTTCCCTCAGTTGATGTCTGTTCCTTCATCTTTATGAACTTGTATCTGAAACTCTCTGTCTTTACTAACATAGTCTGTTTCTAAATGGTAGAGTCTGGTTTCGGGTTCATGTTAACCAGGCTGTATAATTTATTGTATCTTGCTAAAATGGAAAAAATACTCAACTGGGTAGATCAATGTCCAGAGCTGTGGCTCTGGTCAGAAGACTGCTGCTTAGATACCCATTTCTTTTTATTAGCTAAATGTTAACAGGCCTCTGTCCCTGCAGATTTAATCAGCTTAGCATTTAGCATGTTTCTTAGCACATGGTTACATCAGAGACTCGGAATGACACATTTCAAAGTAACCAACGATAAGATCCCTTAGAAGAGTGATTAGCGAGATCTCTGAAATACACAATTGTGTAATTACCTGTGCAAGGACTGTTATATCTTCAAAGGGCTTTATATCACCATACGCCAAGTGGACAGAGCTTTTGCTGTGAGAGAGACACACGCTGATTATGTTTCTAAGCTTACAGTTGATCAATAAAAACATCCTGCCGCATATCCTATCAGGCAAAAACACCTTTTTGTAAAGGCAAACTGTAAAAGTAAAACCGTCAAAATGAGTTGGAAGTGCACAGTGCTGCGTCACTGCCATATCAATGGCTGACCGTTTCTGTCAATGCGTTATATAGGCGCTCCATTAAATGAAATAAAGAGAAACTTGTAAAGCTTACAGTTCCTTTTAAAAGAATAAAACTGCTTGTCAAACGGCCGGGCGGAGGAAGGAGTAGGAGGCAGTATTCAATCAGTCTGTTAGTCATTACATCAGGAGCTCTGCTGTCCCATGGACATGATTTGAATTATGGGGGGGGATATAAATGGTAGCTATAGGCCCTGGAAGACTGCTCTGTGTTAATGTCACACTGTAAAAACAGACTGACTGACGATGGGCTGGTCCCGCTTGGGGAGCAGAGAGACGAGAAAGAGAGAGGGGTAGCACAGATGGACAGACAAACTGAAAGTCAAAAGGAGCTCTGTAAAAAGAAAAAGAGAAAATGGCTGGAGAAAGTGATAAAAAAATAGGGATTAAGATAGAGGTGGAGAGATTGAGCGGTGCCTGGAACAGGTCTTTAAGGTCACTCAAAAGATGGGCCTTATCCCACCTTCAATCCCTCAAGCTTTCTGTCTGTTTGAAGTCACATCTGGGGTGAATTTCCCCTCCTGAGCTGAGTGGAGAGGAAGTCTGTTCATAGCCTGGATGTGGATGTTAGCTGTAGCTACTGCCTCCCAGGCTATAGCTTTCTCTCTTAGTTGCTCCCTGTCACCAGACCAGATCTGCCTACCTGCTGTTGTCCAGACCTTACCTCACTCTGTGAGCTTGATGGACAGACGGCTGGCTACCGCCTGAAACATCTGCTGACATTGTTTGGCTCAGCTCTCAGGGGCCAGGGTTCTTTCCTGTCTTTGTGAACTGACCATAAAACATTGTGGAGCCAAAAAAGGAGAGTTTCCCCTTCATGATCAAGTAAGATTGGCTGTAGTCGCATAATATGGTGGCCGTTTGACAGTGTTTCTTTTTGGATTGCTTTACCTTTCCCAGACTTAATGACATAATCCCCCAGAGTTTACCTCTATATAAATCTCCATATGTGTCAATCAATTTGCACTCACTCTAACCCACAGCAAATGTCAGTGCATTCGTCATATGGTGTCAGTTACTTTCACTTCACTTACATTTAGAAGGGGTTCTATTTTTGTAATATGGAAATATATTTGTAAATACAATTGGAGGTCAGTGCCACCCTACCATTGGCCCCGGACGATACCTGGTAATGGAGATTTGTTGCTAGGCTGTAGGGCCATGACACAAAAAAAAGGTTTCCCTTAGTGTGCCGGACTGGTAATCCATCAACCTAGCCAGTAGCACATCTCTGATTCTCTGTAATACCCTCCGTGTCATCCCTGACTAGTTGAAGTTCCGTTTTTTCGGAGGAAATGCAAAGTGAGAGTGTGTTACTGTGAGGCTTGGGTAAATGAAGACGGAGGCAAAGATGCAGGATTGAACAAAACTTGGTTTAATCCAGAAAGAACAAAATATATTCAAAGATGCGGTGGATTACCCACAAACTACTGGTATACACAGACAGAGCTAAACTGAACAAAGGTGAACGTGCCTTCTCTTATCAACGATAACTGACAAATGAGTGATCTAAAAGGTAAGAACTAAATACACAATCCAATCTGCAAAATGTAAACAGGTGATACAAAGAGGCAATCCATAGAGTTGGGTTGAGGACCCGATGTTTTCAGCAGGTGGGTTATGCCGAACGCTGCAACGGGAGAACCCGAGAAGTCTCAACACTTTGGGAAACCGAGGTGACCCCTACAGTGATGTAATTTCCTCTGCTGGACTTTGACATGTCAAAGCTGCTTCTTAAGTTCTTCTTTTATTTGAGTGGATTGGTTGAACAGTAATAGTGCCTCACTCAAATGTGTTTTTCCTCTCACCAAGTCTAGTTTCAGGCATTTTTTCCCCTCATCAGATGCTAAAGCATCTTTGTAACCATTTGTAACAATTTTGGCACATTCACTAACCAAACTATGCATACGAAGCGTGAACACAGTTGAAGTTAATAAGTAGCCAATGGGAAAATAACTTTGTTAATAACAATAGCCCGCTAGCTACAATATATCAGGCAATTTTGAATGGTTGGTTAAATGGATGTAGCATTCTTCCAAGCAAAGTTTGTTTTTTGTATTTGTAGGGTATTTCGAAACATTGTGTTTCCAACATGACAGAAATTTTAAAGTATTTATGTCATGAATATGTATATATAATTTTTTCCCAGGTCTGTTCTCCACAGTTACATTTCACAGTGTTTGTATTCTGCTGATGAGTCCATTAATTAATGCATTGACTCGTAATTAAGCATGTACGGACAACGACCCACACCAATTTACAGTCTTAATGACCTTGGATTATTATTAATAATTATAATATTTTCAATAACGTTAATTACAACGTGTAATTAGAGATTCATTCAACAACTGCTTAACTCCAAGGATGTTGCTAACTTTGGGAAGATACGGCTATGTGGTGAAACCTCCAGTACTTAACGATCTATACCAAAACAAAGCTGTGACATCAATTAAACAAGTGATTTAATTTGTAAAATTCACTGCTTGCTTATCTCCACAGTATCCCAAGAGGATGTCTGTAGCACGGAGTGTGTGGATCAGTGTTTGTGTATGGGCCTCCCAATTATATTTCTAGTTTTCTATTTCTAGTGTAGTTTCTACTCAGCATTATTCAGTAATACTAGCTTAGTGGGCTTTTACATAATGACATAAATGTCATCCATATAAATTAGGAAATTATTCTACAAATTTACATCTCTGCAATCTCTCAAATATCTGCTTAATATTTGAGTTCATAATGTCTGATTACTATATGAGTTGATGAAAAGTATTGTTTGATTCTTTGTTTATCAGACCTTAACCCTGTTCTCCCAAAACCCTATGAGAAAAAAATTAAAATAAAAACTTTGTTAGCATGTGCTAACTTTCTTTTAACAGACACATATATGGCAATTCATTGTAACTTAAATGTTTGTGTAGTGTATAAGGCCTATTATCCATTACTATATCTATTACTTCTAAACTATACACTACTTTCACTCTCACATATAATATACAATAAGGTCTCTTACATGCGTACTTGAAAATAAAGTTTTGCCATTTATCCCACATGGCTTTTGCTAAGATATTAGCTGTCACATACCAATCTGTAATAACATCATTAACGTCTACGGTTTGGTTCCTTACTTACGTTTGCTTTCACTTACTGGCTCAGCTAGTTTACTTTTTTGAAGTAGTCTCACAAACATCCTCTACAATCAGGACATTAGTAACACCAGAATTGCCAGTGTGCTTTTGGGAGACTGCTGAATCATAGCGCCTTTGAAACATTTGCTGTCCTCTTCCACGTCTCAGTTTTTTCCTAGCGTACCATTATAAAGGGCAGAGAGAGTTTGTGAGAAAGACAGAGTGATTAACAGAAAGAGAGATATCAGACGGACATACAAAAAAAAAAAAGAAAGAGAGAGAACCAGAAAGGAATGGTTAGAGAAAGAGGGAATGGGGTTTGTGTGGATGATGATCTATCGATTAAAATGAACACCTTTGATACTTCTTCCTGCCCCAGAAGATCACTCTCTTCTTCTCCCCCCCACTCTCTATCTCTCTCTCTCATCCCTCTCTTGCAGGTGGCTCTGAGCCCAACCCTTGCGCCTGCCACCCGGTGCAGATTAATTGAAGCACAGTGCTGTAAATGAATCACACATGGCTAATATATGTCCTCTCAGCTTTGCAGGGAGAGGACGAGAATACATTCTTCCGGGAGACCGTCAGCAGTGCTTTGCTTTGTAAGACTTAGAC
Organism: Esox lucius; assembly: GCF_011004845.1. Lineage (NCBI taxonomy): Eukaryota > Metazoa > Chordata > Actinopteri > Esociformes > Esocidae > Esox > Esox lucius. The sequence continues at coordinate 18,437,735 of NC_047586.1, forward strand.
GACACTATTGAAAACTGCACCAGGCAGTCCAAAAAAAAAAGATTCTCTACAATTTAAAATTATTAAATAATACAAAAATACTGTGTGGTAGCCAAGGTCAGCGGCTGGAGTCCAACTATATAATTCATAACTTTGTCAGTTTTCATTTTTCATTCCTCTGTTCCTTTAGTCCACTCTCTACGCCACTCTTTCGTCTTTTGCAGACCTCTAGATTAATTACATTGTTCCTGGGAAGTAAAAAGCTTTGCCGCACCTGTCCCATTGCCAATGTGTATTATAGATGTAGTCTGGGACATTTGAATGAACACAATGTTTTTTTTTAACCTCCCATTTTTGGGCTGGATGTGTAATAGGTTCATAATGTTCATAATCTATGCGTAGAATCACCGTTGTACCTCAGGTTGCCATGAAATTCCAAGTTTGAAAGTGAGACGTTTTGACGATGGGGGCATAAAGGAGCAAACACATAACAAAGTACCCAACTTGTTGGGGCTGTTTGTCTCGACAGCGACCCTTTTCAATCAGTGGGTAAAAACAGCGGACTGCAACTTTGAGAGCGTGAGAGATCATAGTTTCACTTATCATTCGTTATTTAAAATGGCCACTGCCCAAAATTACTCTTTACTAAGGAATTGGAGGATGTCTGGTCATTATTTCCTGAACCACCTGGGAGTCGGTTTAAGGAACTCAAATGAATACATGAAAGGGCAGTTTTTTCTGTGTCATGGGTTTGACTGGTTCCTCCTAAATTAGACTGCAATATTATTTCAGTGACTAAGGTCTGATTTCAAAGGTTTGATAACTCATATGAACATTAATTTAACGTAACACTTCAGTGCACTGTTGGTTCTCCTCTGGTTGATCAAAAGTATTCATTGACTTGACAAAGGCCTTGATTGCGTTGTTAGATGTATTGTATTTGATAGAAAAGCTATGTGATTTGCCGATGGGACAATTCCTTTGTGTACTTATCCATCTGTCCTTAATCACGTTACATTTCCTCTAAGAACTAAAATAGGCTAACCGTAATAAAAAAATGTCAGTGTTATGTGTCAAGGAACTTTTTAACCATTTTAACTGCACTTTGATGTTACTTTCTAAATTGTTTCCATTGTGTGTATTTATTTCTTCGTTGAAACCTATGTTGAGAAAAAGGACGCCGAGAGTTGAATGCATCAATTCCATGCGCTTGTAGATCAAAAGAAACAGATTAGGTTCTGTTATATTTACTTGTAGCAGGCTAAACCGTTGGCTGTTGTCCTGTTTCTGCGTGGTGGATTTAATGTTTGGCCTGTGTACACAGGTTGTCATCTATCAGAAGGAGAAAAAAAAGCCCACGTGTTCTGAGATCACAGGAACATAAAGGGATTTGGTTGGATTGATTGTGCTATGCAGCCCATGTGTTCTGTGGAATGTTTCCCCAGATACAACAATCCTGCCTGGGTCTGATTTTGAAGTAATGTTTATGTGTGTAATGTGGATACTAAGTGCCATGTCTTCCCTGCTGTACGTGCACACACACACACACACACACACACACAAGCACTGCCTACACAAGTTAGTCATGCCCGGCTACAGTACATGTTAAGGCCGTTGTGATTAATGTTGCGTTTTTCTTCGCCGGGTGGCTTTAGCGTGATCGCTGCGCTGTCGAGGCAGCGTGTCATTTGGCTGTGCACGCCGCAGTTCGCCGTCCCACATTCACATTAACAGCAGGCGAGAGTAAAACAAACAGAGGGAGAGAAAAAAGAAACAGGGAAAACATGCTTGTTTAAACCCCAGGTAGGCACGTTTGTGTCAGAGACAGTCTGTTCCCACACACAGTGAGCCCCTTTGTTCACGCCACAACCTTGGTTCTGACACTTTTATTTGACATTGAGGTGTGTCCCGTCCAGGCCAGCCGTCAGGAGGGGACAACCGGGAACATTGTCTCCGGCCCTGGGAGGGGGAGCAAAATTGTCCGGGCTCAGTTGTGAAAACCTGCTGCTGGTTCGCTCAGGGAAGAGCTGAAATAGAAATATTCTGTCCCAGGCCCTGGGATACTTTAAGGTGGTCCTGGTCAACAACTATTGCTGTAGAGTGCTGAACACACACATACACGTGCGGTCTGGAGTGTGTGAATAAAACTGTAATGCAATTACAAATTAAAAAAACAACTCACGTTGTTAGGTATGGCCAGAAAATCCCAGTTTTGTTATTTAAACTGTTATGGCAACTGGAGTGCTGAGGTATTTCTCATGAGTATCTGTTTTCCCCTGGGTGTCCAATGTCTTGGAGGCCAAAAGTCCTGGAATGCCATGAATAGGTGGTCAGAATGGAGAAGGCTCTAGAAGTACACATGGAAGTGTTTTACAGACATTCTGAGGAGGCAGTTTGCCAGAGAGATGTAGGATCAAACATTGCTCAATGTCCTCCTAAATGTATCTTTTGGAAGGAGAGTGCTAGCATGTGTGCTTCTCGCTCTGCCTGTCTGGACTGTATGGGCAAACGGTAACTGCCGTGCGGCACAGGGGATGTGTTAGAAAGCCCACTTCAGGGCTCCCAACACTGGCGTCGGCCCAGTTCAACTGATAGGTTAACGAGAATAACTTGTTCACATCAATGGAGTCCTTTATGCTGTCCATACAGACACACACGTCTCCGCACGTGCACATAAGCATGAAAAGTAAGATGCATACATGCACGTAGGCAGACATTCTCTCTCACACACACACACACACACACACACACACACAGACACACACACACAGACTTACTGCAGGCGTCAGAGAAAGGAGTGCTGACACCAGGAAGGCCCGCAGCGCCCATCACAGTAACACAGGCAGAAAGGAATTGTTATTATTCCTACAGAGAGGAATCTGAGCCCCCCCATGTATGGATGTGCCTAACTATGCTGAGAAGACAGAGAGAGAAATAAAGGGAGAACAAGAGAGTGGAGAGACAAAGAGTGAGAGACATGGATAGACTGACAGAGAGACACTGAGATCATGGTGATAGAGAGGAGGTGACCTGTCACTTCTCTTGCTGGGATCGTTCTTGGCTCCAACACGAGGTACAAGACCGGGTGAGGTAGAGCAAACAGAACCCGCACTGAGCACGCCCAGTTCCGCCTTCTAATCCCTCAAGAAGTACCCTGGCCCACCGGCGCAATGAACAGTCCTCTGGCAGCTTTCAAATACAAACAGACTAGTGTCAGGCACGACCATGTGCACATGTATGCACGTACACGTCACAGCGATGCACACAGAGACTCACACACACTCTCTCACACACACACACACACACACACACTCAAAGTGATGGAAAACTCTTGCTCTCACTGTCATACACTTCCTCTGTTGGAGCAGCAATTACACGCTGTCAATGCAGCCATAACAACCCCCTTGGCTGTCACCCCCCCAACACACACACACACACACACAGACGTATGTGGAAAACAGGCCAACTGCTCCATTACTCTCATGTTCAGCGTAACTGAACAATCAGAGCCCAGGTATCAGTTTTGCTAAACTAGCACGGTTGAGTCATTCTGCATCGGTGTAGATATTGACTTTATCCACAGGTCTGGCATCAAGTTCCTTTCTATAAATAATCCTATGGTCTATTAGGGGAAAAAGCACACATGACATGTGTCTCCAGCTGATCAGTGTCTCGAGCCATGTTAATTGAGAACACATTCATTTGCAAAAACACCCTAAGGAAGATCATATTACAGATTTTACTGGATTGGTTCATTCAATTTGATTTTTTATTAATGACGCTTTAATGACCGGCTGAAGCGATGGAGGCATTCCACTATTTGAGTTGAAAGGGGATTAGTGTGAATACTAAACGCTAGCCACTTGAGTTTAATTTAACAGATCAATGCACAGTATTTCCATCAGTTTACTCTAGTTTCATTTGATACTATTATTCTCACATGTATTAAAAAATACTTTCAGTATGCAAATAATACCTTTCTTGTTAACCAGACAAAAAAAGTTGCATTAAAAAAGTGAAACTTTTGAAATGAAACAATTGCATTTTATCATGAACAGTGTCATTTATATGCTTTATCAAAACTAAAGGTATTATTAATGGGATTACACCGGAATATGAAAATATTTTGCAAATAAGCAAACAATTACAAAACCTATTTTCATTTATTCATTGCTTCAGGCAACGTCATTCCAGAAATAATCATATACATTTCTGCAGGGACCTAACTGTGGTCAACATGGATATGTTGAAGGCTGCTTTTCAACACTGAAAGTATTTACCGGAATGAAAAACCCTGACTTGATTCTTTGCTATCCTTGCTAACCCAGCCAACCAGAGTTAACAAATACAAACACATAACATCACCCTCGAACTCTCCTTCTTTACCAACAGCCAGTTTCCTCCAGTGGAGGTGATCCTTTCTGCTGGGCTTATTGAGATGGAGGCCACTCCGGCTTTTTCACAGCCGACTGAAAATGAGGGATTTCTAATGACCGTTTACTCTGATAGTCTTCCAACGCGACTGGGCCCAAGGCCTCTCTGCCAAGGCCCCTAGTTCTTACAGCCACGTATCTCTTCCTGCCCTCCGCCAGACTATAGTAGTAGACTGCGGAGCTGCTCGCTATAGTTTATGAGTCTTAGCAGATGGAGGGAGATAATGCCAGTCTGTAACTGAAAAATACGTGGCGTACTCGGCCAAAACCTTACAGCTTATTATACCTCATTATGGAGATTTACGTCTTGACAGCAGGAGAATGTTCAGGTTGTTGATGTGTTGTTGTTTTTGTTTTGCCGTGAACATCTGCAGAGAAAAACGGTGATGCGTCAGAGGACAAAACTCCCCTGCCGTGTAAGTCCGTCTACTGGCCTGTTTGACTATGCTAATGTAATGCATGAGTAATGAGCATGAGTAATGAGCACTTAAATATGTCAAAAATGTTAATGGACTCTCCGTTAATTGATTGAGTAATTAGTGGCATGTTTTTCGTGAGCTGTTGAACTTCAAAACTTCATAATCGTTTTCCTGAGATAGTAATGAGAAAGTAGATTTTTTTTTTCATGAAAGTTCCAAAGATAACACATTTGTCCAAAGTTAGAATATGTTCAGAATTTCTGTATTTGTGCTGTAGTTATAGCTGAAATTCCATTACATATATATTCATTTTATAGAGGCATGCAGTTTCAGTTCAATTTAATCTGGAAGCCTCTGTTGATGACGTATGGTACAGATTCACCTAGGTTTTTTCCTAACAATCGAGCAAGTAACCATACATAAAATAACCATTTCCTGTAGCTACTGTACTATATCAACAGAACAATACTTATACAACTTGTTATACACTTGTTTCTTCAATAGACATTCAAAGCCCACATAAAGGCTGACCTGAAAGGAAAATGTATAATGTGTTCAGCCATTTGGCCTTTTAATCTATAATACTGTTAATGATTCTTGTAGAATGTCACTTTTATGTAATAAACACACAAACTGTTTTTGGGCATTAAGTTAAAATATACGTTAGATTCAAGCTTTATTATTTTTCACTGAAGTTGAATCAGTTTTGATTTGGTTCCAGCAACCGGTTTGTGATACATATGTATATACATATTTCAAAGACAGGGTAATGAGCTTTTACATATCAGTGTCAACAAACAGGCACAAACAGCCTTGGGTTAATCACCCTCATCACATTTTTTTTAATCAATGTACCATGTCCTGAATGTGGGTGTTTTGAAGGCATTCATTCCTAGATATTTGCTTTGTGACATTCAACTGAAGCAAAACAAATTCCCCTCATGTGAACACTTGGAATAGTGTGCCACAATCCAGATGTGTGAACTGGATGCACACATCATGTGGTCTTGACAACGACACAACATCTGGAGTCCGTAGCTACTGTACTACTTGTTATGTTCTGCAGATCTCTAAGAGATGGAATTTGTTTGTAGCTCCTTCATTGACAAAGCCAACTTTTGGACTATAAATAGAAAATGTTTCTTGCAAAATATCTTTAAATAGTACTTCTGTCAGAACAGTTATTCTGTAAAAAACTGGGCCCAGAGATTTGGTCAGCACTGGAATCTGAAATCCTAAATGAATCAGGCATGAGTACAATCAGTTACACCGTCTTTTTAGTGTCAAGGCGAAGGACCTTAGGACATATGGCGCCCCCATATGTCTTTAGGTCCTCTGCCTTCACACTAAAAGTTCTAGACCTTTATAAAATGTACACAAACAATATTTAAACCTTAAAATGTAATCTCCATCTATGATAGGTGAAAATACAATATCCATTGTTATGTGGCTTATAGTGGTCAAATAGTTTCATTAGCTGCCTCCATTCCACATGTACTTCAGAAGTGCCGATTAGAGTTCTGGCCTACTGCTCAGAATGCCTGAAAATATATCTCTACCATATTATAGTAATATTTGTTCAAATATAGACAGGTATTATTTGGTTCTACAGCTGACAAGAAACCTAATTGATACATCCAGTGTAACTCGTGTGGTGGAGCAGGGGACTTGTACCTCCACAGGGTTGTGTGTTTAAAACCAATGTGAGGCCAGTAAATAAGAATTATTTGAAAATGTATTAACTCACTACTAAGTTGCTCTGGATAAGTATGTCTGAAAAATGACTTAACTCTATTTATTTGTATACTGCTTGAATCAAGAAAAAATACTGGGAAATAAAAATATTTACTCTGTCAGTTCTGAACTTTTTGTTAGAATTTCTATTAGGAAGTTAAGTCCTTCTCTGTCAAATGTATCATTGTAGAATTTCTGAAATATTGTATTTTATAATATATGAAATATGCTTCATTTATTCTTTTAAATATGTTTTACTCTGAAAAAGATCATGTTGAGTTTATTAAGGATTGTTTTGAGATACTGTATAAGCGTTCATGTTATGTTTATAAAGTATTTTAGATAATGTATAATAAATCATGTTTAATAAATAACTGATGTTTTCTAGATGTAAGAAATTATAAAATGAAACTGAGAACTTTATAACATATTTGAATAGTCTTATTTTAAAATGAAGCCATCAAGGCCTTCAAGATGTGCGGAGTCCGCCAGACACATGTAGAATGTTGATCTGGATATTAGCAAACTGCCAGCCTAGGGTAGGTATAGCTAAATAAACTCTCCTAGAGCGCAGCGAGGCGAGCAAATCATTGCACCATCATTGCATTTTATTGAGGGGCTTTCCACGCCGGTTACCTAGAGGCGCTTAGGATTCAGAGGCATATAAAAACTCAGAAACTGGAAAGAAACTATTGAATGATTCGTGCTGATCATCAGTTGAAGTATATAATTACATTTGAACTGCAAAATGTTACGAGCAAAGGATTTGGGAGTGGCTTTTCATTTTTATCTCAGTAATACAGTATATTTTAATTATGATACAATATTTTAAGTCAATATTGAGACTGGAGCAGCAGATAGCCTTGCAGGTAAATCATTTAACCAGTTACCAAACAATAACTAGACCAAAACCCAGAGCCAACACGTTGAAAAAGCTGTCCCTGAGTAAGGTATGAAACTTTTATAGCTCCCCAACTCATACTGATAATGAGAATGTGTTCTCAGTCAATTTAAAAAAGATTCAATTAGAATTTAATTAGCTCAGATGAGTCCATAATAATGACATGCACTTGACCCCAGGGAACAGATAAATAAATTAATGTAATTATTTGAAACAATTTAGTAATGAGATTATATATATATATATATATATATATATATATATATATATATATATATATATATATATATATATATATATATATCATTAGTAAATTGTTATATATTTATATATAAGTGTATATATATATATATATATATATATATATATATATATATATACACTTATATATAAATATATATATATACACACCATACCAGTCAGAAGTTTGGACACACCACACATTCATGAATATGTTTTTGAAGTCATCAAAACTATGAAATGACACATATATCATAACATGTAGTAAACAATGGTTCACAGGTGAAGGCCAATGATAAGGTAACTCAGTCCTCGTTAGGGCTATTTCTTTCACCTTAGTAAACTAGGACTTTCCACTGCAGAGGGGTGAAATTCTGTCAGAAACATACTTTTGTTACCCATATTTCCAAACACTAAACCAATGGAGCTACACAATAATTCATTTGGGTTTAGAGCAACGGGCCCCCCAAACCAGGTACTCCGCAGGTGTGGACCAGGACCTCATCTCCTCCTAAAATTTTAAACTGGAGGAGACTGAGAAAAGTTAGAAAGTGCATTCCTCATATCCCCCAGCACAATAATATAGCAGCGTAACACCTTGGAACTGAGATGGGGGGGTCCGGCGACACTGTGACCCTACCCAGAGGAGGGCCCAACAGGCAGGAAATCAATCCACCCACATTGCCAGGCATCAACCAAAGGGACACCCACCAACCAAATGTTGCAAAATTGAACAAAAAATATATATTTGTAAAAACACTGGAGATTTTTGGAAGTTTGCAATAATTCTCTTTTTTTTTCTCAGTTTAGTGCACAATATCCGTAATGTCGGTCTGTCCATCCTCACTGTTTCGGCAGTGCCACTGGACATGTTTTTCTCCTCCGTCAGTGTTTCCTCTCTCTTCAATGGGCCGTATGCCTCAACAACATGTGGTAGGCACAGCGACATCGTGGGTGGAAAATTGATTATAACTGGATGATCCAGGGGATATGTGTAATGACGGCCCAGAGTGCCTCAGTCCCACAGTGCAATGTCACCACAAGCTATCAGCCTTAACGCTCCGGGCTTTGATGCTGCCCTGTGCATGTTCTGAGCCGGTAAGTCTATATGCCCCAGGGGACCGGGTCAACCAATGGGCCCGCAGCCTCTTCTTTGATATAATGGAAAAGTGGCAACAGACAGCTTTTTTAGATGGGCTTGATGTAGCAGCAGCGAGAGCTCAGCAGAAACAGGAGGGGTGACTCTTTTAGCTATGCTGAGTGTAAAGAAGCTGTGACTGACCACGGTTGTTTTGGTGCCAACACAAACGGACCCGCTTCTTGGAATCTTTTAATTTGCCATAATAAATTGTGTCGGAAGGAATTGCGGGGCAACGTGTTGAGCGGTTTTGAAATGGAATCCTGCATCGAGGGCGAATGACTACGCACCCTCAAAGAGAAATGCTGGAATCCCTGGGGGACTCTGGAAAGGCCATCCGATCGCACCTCGGACCAGCTGAATAAATGAACGCTATACAGCATTCAGAACCACAAAGCTCTGTGCTGTCTGATTGAACACACACACACAGACAGACGTGCATCCATGAATGCATGTATGTACACACACACACACACACACACACACAAAGCACTGGGAGCCGTACACCAGGACATGGTACTAGGTTCAACTACCTCATCAAAATCGCCACAAGAGCTACAAGAACATATTTTCACATTTCCAGCAAATGACATCCCTGATGTGGTACACACTTTCAGAGAGATTGGTGTCAAGCAAACAAATTATATTAGTCTATATAGTACCCACAAGCCATTATGTGTGTCTCTGAAACCTTTACAACCCATTAAATGTGTCCCTAAAACCCTTAGTCTGTGATTATTAAGTATGTCTAGAAACCTCACAAGCCATTAAAGACGTCTCTACAACCCTCAAAAGCCCTTTTTACATACTGTGCTGTATGTAAAAATATAATGCTTCACATACATAATGCTCACATGTCATTAGATAAAGTATGTCTGTAACACTCAAATATGTCATTACATGAAGAATGTCTCTGTATCCCTCAAATATGTCATTACATAAATAATGTCTCTATAACCCTCAACAGCTGAGATGACCTTGATCAGTCAGCCTGAGACTCTCCTTCTGATTGGTTGGCTGCGGTTTGTTTGGGTTTAAACAGTGGGTTGTTGCCGTGGCGTTGGATTCCCACTGTGTGCCGGTCAGCCGTGTTTGCTCTAACTCCAGGTGGCATTGGTGACATGCATTAGGACCCCTCTGCCTTATAATGGAAGAATGAAAGTGAGCCCCAGCGCTGTTGGGCCCAGACGTAACTGGATAAAGGCTGTCAGAGGCTCGTCTGCACCACAAGTGGAAACACAGACAGAATCTAATAAGGAGCTCCAACCCGCAGCGATGCAGACAGAATCAAAACAAGGGGTCTCTGAATATGGGCCTTTCAGGTAATTTGGACTCTACTGGGTCTAAACTCTTGTTATTCAGTTACATTTCTCCCCCATGTCCTCTCTTCTCTCCCTTATGGTCCTGGCTTCGGTTTGATTGGAATTGGTTCATTTCTCTTACAAGAAAACATTGCTGTTTGCTGTTTCACCAATCCAATTCAGTTTCATTGAATCCAACTAGCCGATTCAAGATGGTAGCCTACCTTAGGAATGTTGTTTATCTACCGTGTTCAGTAAGGGGCTTTTTCTCTTAAATCAAGGATAACATCAGTGGGAATAGAAACCACTAGAAAGGGATCGCTGAGGGGGGAGAGATGGCGCTGGGTCAGCCTGAGGTATCTGATAACACTGTGTCTGTGGGTCTGTCTGCGCGCTCGCGCGTGCACGCATTTCGGATAGCTCTCACGCAGCCGCTTGCGTGTTTCTGAGTGCACCGTCTCGCAGGCCTACGCGTTTTTACGAGGTGACGGGCGTATACCAGAAAATTCCCCCGGACAGCGTGTGGGAAGAAATGTGCTGGTTCGAGAAAGGCCTGTTCATCCTGAGTCATGTTTCACTGAGCTGCAGTGTCAGACAGAGAAAACACAACCGAGAGCCTAATATCCTCCATATGCCCTAGCACACAGCTAAACACACACACACACATAGACCCACGCAAGACAACATCCTAGTCCTGGCTGCCTCTCCTACTCTCTGATCAAAACAATACCTCTCGTCTCATCCCTGTTTATTGGTGTTGGATCGGAATAACTAGGAAAATATATGCGTAACCCTCCCCTGACATGGCGCCTCGTTTGATGTGGATTATTCAAACACATGCCATTTCTCTTTCTGTTCGGACCTGTGCACACGCTGTGTGGCGTTCCCTATCTGGCTTCACTAATAGAGAGACCATCTGGAGGAGAAATGCTGATATTTCCTGTTATAGAGGGGAAAATACTGTTGAAAGATGCAACGACGTATCCGACTCATTAAGTCTGAACAGCTCTGTCGCTCACAGTGCAAGGTTATGAATGAGGCCAGTCAGTCCGAAACGTTGCGCGGACCTGATTTTTAAGCCTGAGGAGAGCTGGCGTGTCGAAACAGTAGCTTTCTCTCGGATGTTTAGCTGGAGGACTGTCCATTTTTCATAGAAGTCAAGAAGAAGGTGTGGTGGGATATGATAGCTGAGCCTTGACTTGCTCCAGGCCAGGTTTCTGGGTCATGTGGAAATGGGAAAGTAACTTAGTTTGTATTGTTTCTGTTCTTTTTTTGGATCCCCCAAAAACTTTTGCTGGAGGAACAGAAACTTGTATGTTGTTTTCTTTTAATTAATCTGTACAAATAAAGTAATGTGAGGTATTTCTATGAGTGACAATTGAAATACCCACATGAATAAGGTGAAAGACAATTAAAGGGGCAATATGTAAAATATTTACAGTACTACTAGCATAAAAATAAACAAAAATGTAGACTGCAGTTAATGATTTAAGTCAGTGTTTCAAACAAACTATTTCTACAACATTAATCTGAGTGACTGACATATTCCCCATTCAAACGTTCTCACTGGTCTAATCTCCTTATACTCACTTTAGACTCACTTTAGACCACCCTAAATCACCTAGGACTAGTATGTAATACACTGGTTTTGTTCGGTAACGGATGACGAGGAGGAGATAAGCCGTGTTATTGTTTAGAGGCAGGATTCTACACAGGGCTCTTGAAAACCATACCCATAATATATACATATATATCATGAAATGTAAATAAAATACACCGAGAATAATAATTAAGAATTTAACAATGGCAAAGAAATAAATATAATGTTGTTTTTTGTGTGTGCGTATGTTTTGTCACAATCCCTGTTGTTCCATGATTGGTTGTTTTATCACTTTTAAGGTAATGGCTGTGTGCTTGAGTAACGTTCTGTGGGAATTAACAGGAGTATATGGGAATTAACGGGAATATATGAGAACTAACAGGAATATATTCACGGGAATATTAATACCATTTTAATTTAGATTTTTTCAGCATCGGATACATTTACCATATGATATGCAGACAGATACATAAACCTTTTACATTATCATATATAAACATAATTGCAAATAATGAAATCCTTCCAATTATTATTATTATTTTTTTTAATATTTAGTTACCAGCTCAACTTTGATTAAAAGACTCACATGGGATTATTTCACGGAACAACAAACGAAAGGGAATATTGAATAACGTGTTCCCAGTGATCCACTGCATCCCCCAAAATACTTTTTCAATATACATCTGTAAAATGGTAGTCGAAAGACTAAAGGTTTGGCTGTGTTCTCAAGCTTCTTTGTCTTCCCTGGACCTCCACAATGTCCACCTCTTAAATGTCAGACTCTGAGACCTCATCTTCACTGTCACTTTCCAATCTTGTGGAGGATGGGTCAATGTCAGGCTCAAAAAGCCTCAAATTTGCCCAGATGTCAACCGATATTTTAACCCTTGTATTGGTCAGCCTGTTGCCTGTTTTGGAGTGTTCCTAAACAGGGACCAGTTGACCTCTGATGTGACTGATATTGGTGGGATACAGAGGGTGATGGGGGCAAGATCCACAAAGTCTCTTCCACCAGGTGACTGATGACATATGTTGGCACGACTGCCATATTGCATCTCCATCCCAAAGCACTTGCTTGGAAGTGTACTTCGCCAGACTGCCAAGAACCTGGCCTTCATCCAGGCCAAGGTGGCACATAACGATAGTGATGACACCACTAGCCTTGTTGATCTCTACACCAGATAGGATGCTCTTGCCAGCACACTTAGAGTTCACTAGGAAAAAGGTTATAATGTTATAAGCTAACCTTTTGATGAATTTAAGCAGAAATTCCCAGGCTTAACTTTCCATGGAAAACGTATGTTAACGTTCCAGATATTTATTGGAAAGTTTCCGCCCCTTTGCCACCCTAGAGTTGATTGATATCGTGGCTCTGTACAATACGGTCCGTAGCCGTGCTCTCTGATCGCGGCTGAGAAAAAGCAGACAGGTGATGACACGACTGCCCGGGCCTACAGATCTGTCTGCTGTTGCAATCAGAGTGCAGTTCCCGTACTGGAAACAGGTATCAAAGCTTGGATGAGAATTTTCTGGCATTTCTATTAGAAACCTTGGGGCAGGGAAACATCCAAACATATAGGCTTGCACAACATCCGCATAGTTTATCTTGGATGTGTGCTGATGCATTTGTTGACCAAACTCCAGTGTATTCAGACTATCAGTGATGAATGATATGGAATGGAATGGCTGTTGCAACAGCAACATGAATAATGGCTGATGGTTCAGTGTCTGGTTGAGAGGGGAAGAGGCACAAAGCCATGAAGGGGGAGTCAGGGGTCAGAGAAGTGATGCCTGTTTAATAAGTCCATCGTGACTATGGTTGGAAGAAGCAGAAAAAAAAGGGACAGTGAGTGAGCGAGAGACAGAGGAGACCGAACAAGACACAAGAGAGAGGAGTCAGAGAAAAAGAAGGGAACAAATAAAAGAGTACCAGAACGAAAGAGTGGGGATTTGGCCTGCTGGCAGCTCTGCACTCCAGAGTGCTCTCTTGGCCACCGTCTGAATGTTCCAAAACAAATGACAATGTCCAGCCTTGCTGCTCACAGCCCATTAAATGACACTCCCAATTCAGTCAGCGGCAAACGGCTGCACTCTCTAGATATCAATTTTCCAGCCAAGAGAGGATGAATGCCATGTAGTCATAACTGGCAGGCAAACATGATTTACAGTTAACGTGGGTTTGATTCAGATGTTTTACAGTTAACTTAGGTTTGATTCAGATAATGTTTTACAGTTGACGTGGGTTTGATTCATATAACGTTTTTGCATTTTCATAGTTTCTGTGTTTTTCGTGGTACAAACATGGTGTCGTTAAAATGTTACACGGGAAAAACAACAACAACAATGGATATATGAATTGACAGAATCAATTTTTTAATTTGCCATTGGAATTTGGTTCCATGTATCTTTTTTATACCTCCCGAACAGTTCTTTCCTTGTGCCCAGCTCTCGTTCATTCTCTCTCTTTTTCTCTTCCTCTCTTTTTTTCTCTCTCCCTCCATATCTGGCCTGTGCCCTCAGGCCAAGTTGCTTGCTCTAGACAACGTCTGATTCATAGCCGAGTTTCCCTGATTGTCATCTGACTCAAAACCCTAATGGGGATTTGGGTCATGCACTAGCTAGGCACCTAAAGCAAAAGAGAACTGTAATTCTTCAACCTGTAACTCAGCGGGATAATTGTATCATGTAACAACTTGTTCTAATGTCCAATGATGAAATAGCTTGAATGGAGTTACGGTTTCCCAGAAATGTGTCCAGGTGGTGCAAATAAAACATAATTTAAAATAGTTAAATACTGTATTTATACACTGTGGGGTTGGTTCAGTAGTAAAAGTAATAAAAGTTTAGTTTTTCCCAGGGTCCTATGAGTTCCTGCTTGTTCAATGAAATTAAATCTGACAGAGATTTAAGTACTGTAGGAAAACTATGAAGAGGTGTTGAAATTCAATGCATAACATTTTTGTAATTTGAAAACCAAGTGTTTGTAAATTCATGTTAATAGCTCGTCCGTGCTTGTGTTAAATGTTTTTTGATCAAGTTTTGAACTGAAAACTACATCTGTCAGTTGCAACACTGAACGTACCAGGGTGAAAAAATAACACCTATCACTGATAAATATAAATAGTCCACTGTTATTGTGAAGTTGTAAAAAAATAAATAAATTACAATATATGAGATGTGTTTACAAGCTTTTATTAGGATTCACCCTGATATGCTGCTTCTCCTTTCAGCTAACCAGAATAATACTCAACACTGACGTCGATTCATTCAAAGCTGTCATAGTAGGGTTTGCTGTGGTAACAGGTTTTGTACAATACCCAACAGTCTGTCAGTTGATTTCACTTCTTGAAAAATAACTACGACTGCAATGTAGGTGTGGTTGAACGAAAGTCACTCTTATTAAAGTCCATATGCTGTATTTTGAATCAGATTTTAATGATCCAATCAGTGTAATAAATCATTGTGTGTTTTTTTTTTTATATAATAAATTACATTTAAAAAAAGCATTGTATTTCCATGATACTTCTTTGGCCCTTGAATTGCTCAGTCTGATTGAATGGGATGCAGGAGAAGACTGTTCGGTACACATGCTTGATTAGCTTATATGATGGTCAAGAGCCTGCCCCAAGCTGTTATTGGTTTATTATAGTAAAATCAACCTTGTGACATCAGGCAATTGGTCAAAAGTATCATCCCACCGAAGGCTGATATTCCTGATGTTTTTTGTTTTTTTTGTTATGGACTGGCTTGAGGATCTAATCTTTTCTCAGACATTTTGACAAAAACTCTTTCAGTTATCCAGATGCTTATGTGCATGTACAGTTAATGTATGCTCTACATGTTCTCTTGTAGGCTAGTTGCAGCCTGCCACTAATTGCTTCATATTCCTTCATATTAAACAGCGAGAAAATAACCCTGCGGCTATTTAAATGAACATTACTAAAATATAAATATAGCCTTTGGGGTTAAGGAGACAGGCTGGCTGTTCAAAGTATTATTCTTTAACTCAGGCAACAATCTAACAAATTGCAGGAGGCATTCGAAACAGCAGACAAGGGATATTTTTAGCTTTAGTATATTTGATAGGGAGTAACAACCAGCTTAAAATGATACAGGCCAAAATAAAGGTGTATTGAATAGCACTCAAAACAAAGTAAGTGCGTAATCTGCACATGCGTAAAAGCTTCCAGGTCCTTAACAAAAGTGCTATGTTCTATCATAAGCTCAGCGAAGAGACAGATGTGTAGCTACATCCTTTCTTAAATAAATATAGTCTTTATCATGTCAACAAATATCATCCTGTTTACCAATTCAAGAATTGTATTTCATTTTTAAAATCACCAGAACAATACAATCATGCTCTGGTCAGGCTAAAAACGTAGCAATTCTACTGAACTGTATTCACTGGGGCTTTCCTTGGCAACGTCACATACAGTACATTAGTCCCAAAATG
This sequence comes from Esox lucius, assembly GCF_011004845.1. NCBI lineage: Eukaryota > Metazoa > Chordata > Actinopteri > Esociformes > Esocidae > Esox > Esox lucius. Next base: position 18,453,933 of record NC_047586.1, read on the forward strand.
TGAACAGTTTCAAAAACAAACTGAAACTCATAGTGCACAGCAGTCATGGAGCTGGAAAAGAAAAGACAATACTCAATACTTAATAATGCCCCGACTAATCTAACAGCACTGCGAGACTTTTAAAAGAGCTTGCATTTAGCTTCAGTTAGCCTTTCTGGGAGCACCTTGTTCCATTTGCTCTACCTCTGCATGCAGACACACTGATTGGTTTAATTATGATTGCACCGATTACGTTTGTCTTCGCCCCTCTCCTTTCTATCTCAGCCTGAATCAAAATAATCCGCAGAGTTAGGGTTTGGAGTGCCGTGGGGTGTTTGTTAGTCCCCTGACTCTCTCTCTCCCTCTCTCTCTCTCTCTGCTGTTACTTTCTCTTTTTTGTTGTCACACACTCATTAGAAGAGAGGCACTTACCGTTGTGAGGCAGCTGCTGGACAGAGCGGGGTCATGTGAAGAGCGGTGACCTCCCAGAGTTACGCGCACGCAACCTGGGGACGGCTCCCGGACGGCAGGGCAGTGAGGGGCTCGTTAACTTTAAAGAGCACCGCGTCTGTTTTGGGCAGAGGGTACGGAGAGGCAGGGCGAAACTACAGGGACCAGTCAGAGCGGCGAGGAATAGCTGAAGTAGAGGGAGGAAGAGAGAGAGTTGGAAGGGAGAGAGTGCGCGACGCCTGCAGTCGTTTTCGCTTCCTCCGTTTGTGTAACTTAACCTCTGAGCAGCCTGCACCTTCACACACGGAAGACACACACACACACACACACACACACAACCAGTTTCAGCCCGTCCAACAATGGTTATGTTTTCTCTTTTTTTTATTTTTTATGCCATTTAACTCCCCCCAACTCCTGAGAGTGGCGATGAGCTCAGCGCGTTCTCCTGTTTCAGGGCCGGGGTGTCTTGGAGGAATGCAAGGGCAGACTCAAAGAGCGGCAGAGGCGCTCCAGAGGTCGGAGGGCACCTGAGTGGGGTGGTGGGGGTGTAGGGGGGTTAGTTATGGGTTGGAGAAGGGAGCGGGTTGGGGGGGGGCGGTTGGTTTCCAGTGGAATCGCTGAGAACAAAAGAGGAGTTATGGGGGTCAGGGGTCAGACATGCTGTGGGGCTTGAGGAGTGCCCGGGCGGATGGAGGGCTGTGGAGGCTATGGACTGAATGCATTTAGCCCCATTTACACTCCCTCAGCGGGCGACAACCCACAGTCCATATATCACTTGTTCAGTAACAGTTTTTCCCCGTAAAACCTTTTTTTATTCGGTTCGAACCGAGACAGGAGCCAGGGTGTGTGCGTTTTACTGTCAAATGTTGGAGGGGGAAGTGACAGGCTCCTGCTTGGTTGGAACTCAGGTCCCTATCTGTCTACTTGATTTCCATATTTCTGCTGTGTTCTTCTGTTCCACCTGAGGAGAGCGGACAGAGGTGTGAGATTGAGAGTGTTACAGTGATTTGTTCCTCATGACTAACTCCATAATGTACAAAACTAGCCAAACAGAAAAAGCACCAACTTTTAAAAAATGTAAGAAAATACTTATATATTCCAATTCAAGCATAACTGACGGTGCTGGCACAACACATTTGTTTACACACCTGGCTACCTGGTATAGATTTGAACTTCCAGCTTAAAACTGTTTCAGGGCCTCTGTTAACATGCCTGTATTAGGTAGATGAAGTGTGAGAATGAACACTATGTCCCAAATCCCAGAATCTTGATCTCCTTTTTGCCCTTCTGGCCGATTCATCAGCTATACTAGCTAACAGCCTGCATGATTGGGCTTTCCAGGATTCTCTGTTAACTCCCTGCTCATTACGGAATGTGTGTGAGTGAGTGTGTGTGTGTTTGGGGTTGTAGTACAGCCAATGTTTGTGCTGTTGAGTGTCAGTTAGAATGGGTGGGCACACCCGGTGGGCCATTCCCATGACGATGCAACGATAGCGAACTGCTTGTTTTCGTGTTCCATGGCGATACCCCTGCTGCTGGAACCTTGACAAGCTTCGGGGAGGTCTAACATGCAAAAAGTTGATGGTATAAAAAAAAAAGTTCTTTTTTTTATCACTCGAAAATAATTGCCTTTCTGGTCTGTCTTTGTCTAGTGTTTACTGGATATTGTCTGTGTCCAACGCAAGAAGTTTAGTTTGTCAGTGTAGTTTCGAGTGTTTTCTAATGGCTCCCTACCAATGTGTTCAACTAATGTAGTTTATATTATGTTAATGCCTTGTCACATGCTGACAGGCTGAACTTGTAGTTGACGTGGAAATCCTCTGGTGATTCATCTGATCTGTCTGGGCCAAATGAATCAGGTTAGTGTTACCTCCCGGCAAGTCCTACTTAGTAACACTTAGCCCTGGTCATGACCCCTCTGTGTCTTAAGGAATAATCCACACTAGATCAACAGGAAAATAACTTGTAAAATATGCTGCCTTTCCCCATCCTAAATAATTACAGCCCTGTATATTTACACTTTGGTCATTGGCATAAGTAATTGCAGACCAATTTACTTCCTGAATCTCGATTAGAACGGTGTGAGAGAGAGAGGGAAAGAGCGAAAGCTTTCCGACTAGCTAAGATTATATGTGGCAGGTTGCTATGGTTAGGAGGCATAAACATGCCTTGGGCCTGATCCTTCTAAAAAGAAACAGCTTAAATGAAAGGTGTTTAATTATCTTTTTTTTTTGATGAAAACAAAAGAGATTTTTCCTGGTTCTTAGGAAGCAATAAAGGTTTAATATTCAGCAAACGTACAGTACACATTCCCTATCTCTGTCCGACGACTAAACAAACAACCCCTGCGCACACATCAAAGGAAATAACATAACCTCGAATTATCAAACGTTTTTATACCCCGCCCCCATCTTTCTTATACATTGCAAACACAAGCCACCAGCTAGAACCGCAGTCGAAGGGGCTCAAAATGAAATTAAAGTGTACGTTTATTGTGCAAACGACTACCTCTCTTTATGGTGTTTTGATTCTTAAATGAAAACATATTCCAGGAAAACCCTGACACAGGCCTCTCGCTGGGAGCCCACAACCTTGAAGTGGAGAAAGAATGAGAGAGAGCAAGAGAAAGAGAGAGTGTGTTCTTGCTCTCCTTTCCACCAACGCAAGCTGGGTCGAGGCTGCCGCTACGCTGCCCGGGATGCCTGGCTAATTACATCATTTTGGGACGGCATGAAAGCACTTTACAAGCGGGAGCGACTGAAATGCTTTATTGCTCACGGAATTACCAATTAAAAGGCAACACCTGGACACACCGCTGTGGGCTCAGCTCCGTCAGCTAACATGGCCGCCGTCTCCCTCCTCTCCTGAAAGGTCGAGGAGGCGCTTGGTCCTTTGGACAAAAACGCCAAAGGGGCCCCTTGAGAATGTTTTTCTTTCCATTTTTTTTTTTGTAATTCCGTACTTTTATTTGTCAAGAGTCACCGACAATGTACCTTCACATTCGCTCGCAAGGCCCATAAGTCACAGTTTGACGTGCTCTTAGTGGTATTAATAAAGGCTGTTTCCTGTATGGAGCGTATGGCACGGGTACAATGTAAACTTGTTTCGGGGCAAGCTACCGAAAAAGAAAACACTCCTGATTCTCCAGTCATCACGCACCCCCCCCCACCACACACACCAAACCCCCACACCAAACCTAACCCCTCATCAATTTAACACCCCCCCCCCCCCCCCCCCCCCGCCCAGCACAGTCAGAAATCGGACACGTGAAGGCCCTATGCAGCTGCAGCTCGTGCCCACGATAAAGCACTAGACTAGACTCTGGGTTGGCGTGTTTCCTCAGCGTGGGGGTCCTCATCTGGCCTCGTCACATCCTACAGTAGCGCAGACACTCAGTTCGTAGCACCGCACCCTTTCCAGGCTGCGAGGCCCACTAAATAAAACAGCTGTCACAGCCGCAGAAGGGATTAGAATACACCGCGGTGCCATGGCGACACTGCGGATGACTGCGGTACATTGACAGGCGATGCCGTGGTGACAACGGTCCTACCAGGAACACAAAGAGGTGTCACCCGGAGTCTTATTTAGAACTGGTTCTGGTGGTTACTACAGCGACGACAGGCTGGCACAGTGCACACAGCAAAACTGTAGTTCATGTGTGACGCTCATTAGCTTTTGGCATCTGTATGTTTTGTCAGTGTGATGAAACGTAATGAACTCTTTCAAATGAGATATTATCGTTATAGAAGTACAAATGGTTCTGAGACGCTCACTCTCTTTTGCCACTATAGTTAGAAACCACAAACAGATTCCTCATTCTAAGACAAGGATAACGTGCCTTTCATATACTAATAATTGGCACTGTGCTTTTGTACGACCTCAAAATATAAGGCCTGGTTTCCAGTTTACAAAGTGCTGCATTTCCCCTTGTTAACCTAGAGTTACGTTACTTTTATAAAATACGGTATCACTTTACCTCTTTTTGCATTCCCGTTCAATAAAAAGCAGGCAAAAAAAATGCAATATTTCATGCATGGTTTATGTGCCTGCTGTAAATTGTTTAGGGCTGTTCCCGGACCAGGACTGGCGATGTTGCTCTGTGTGAGTGAAGCTACAGATGAATCAGATAAACAGCCATTGTGTTATGTTACTGTAACATGGCCCACAGAAACCGGGTTCAAATAGTGTTTGAAATAAATCTTTTAAGTAGTTGATTGAGCAAGCCTGGCTCAACGAAACCAGTGGAACAGTCCGGAAAATCCTGCTTATCTTTCTTTCCAGGCAACATGCGGGCAGATGCTTTTCCGAAAGAAAATCAGTAGTGTTTGAGCCCAGGTCTTCAGCCTGTCCTGGCCAGTGTGTTCTGGTTCTTGCTAATGTCCCACCTGTGGTGTTGCAGCCTTTGCCAGCTCCACTCAGTCAGAGATGATATCCATTTGACTCACTGAAATATTCATATATGCAACCGGGGCAGCGGGAGGGTGTGTGTGTGTGTTTGTGTGTGTGTGTATGTTGCAGGGTAGTTGGTGTGTGCATGCGTATTCACATGTGTATGTATGTCTCACAAAAGCAACATGACAACTGTACAATTGCATCCACCCACCCCTCTAAACCAAACATATTAAAGGACAAAAATCCATCTTCTTTTGACGAGAGGACCTTCCTGGAGAAACATGTGGGGAATCAGTGCTAGATATTATTCCAGCATATTCTTTTTCATGTTTTGGGATACAGCAGAAAAGAACTTAAAGGAGGTGCAGTCGAGCTCATTCCAGAATTCGATCTCACCCTTTGATTAAATGAGTTCCATGATGTCTTGAGTGAGTGAGTGAGTCAGGGCTGAGTTGGCTCTTGTTCCCTGGGCTCAATCTTTTCCCCTTTTCTTCAAATCAGCATGGAGTGTAATATATGGAGCATATCAGTGATTACGGCCCTTTAAAGTAATACAGCCAATAAGTCTGGTCCTGGAGGATTCAGTCAGACTCACAGCATTATGTGTTCTCTATTCTGAACCACAGTGGACCTGATCACACAATTATGCAGTTCACCCGCTGGTCTCCTTCCCTCCCAGTTACCTCTCTTTCTGTTTCCTTCCCTCACTCATTGTATCCTTAGCTTGCTGTCAGTGATCCCCGCAATCCCAACTCTTCACGTCCTTGTTAAAACATGAAGTAAGGGGATTTTCTTTCGTTTGATACATATTTTCTGAAGCCACACCTGCATGAGGCATGCAGCCTTTCATCATGACGTACACAAAGTTTCCCGTACCTCTGTCGCTGACGAGTGTTGGATATCACCATCGAGTTGGAATGTTGTTTTTTTTATTGTTGTTTTAAGGAAAGTCCTCCAGACAAAAAAAAGACACACTTTGTCTGTCTGCATCCGTATCTCAGCCCCCCCCCTCTCATAGCCTAAGTTGTGTCCATAAACGTTAGAAGCAGTCAGATCTGTTCACTGCCTGACACCACCCTGGCTGATCCTATGTAAACACACCAGACCAGAAATCCTCTTTGTTTAAAGCCAGTGTATCGAAAGAACAATCAGTCCATTGTCTCAGGTGAGACCACACCTGGCCATCGACGACGCTCGCTCTCTGAACATTGGCCAACATCTCTCTCAGTCTCCCAAAACATGCAGCCCAGGGGCCATTAAACGGCTCTACTATCAGGACCCCACTGAACCTGCCATGTATGCTGGTCGAATTATGGAATGCATGTATTCATGTGTGTGCAGAGACGGAGAAGGAAAACCGAGGGGAGAGTCTGCGTTTCTTCCTCTCAGACATTGTTTTCCCATTTGGCAGCTTGCCTACAGTCAGACATGCTCCATCCCTTTCCTCTCCTCCTCTACCCCCACCCCTTCTCCTTGTCCACCTCCGCCAGCCCTGGGCTCGGCAGCACCAGCTGTTGAATGCATCAGTCCCAAAATGGATCCTCAGCTGCTCCGACGGCGGCCGGAGGAAAGGCAAGGCGGGGAGAACTGCACAGACAGCTGGGTATCTACGGGCTGTATGCTATCAGGCCTGGGTTGAAATTCTATTTGGATCTTTCAAAATGATTCAAGTGTTTCCTCTTGCCTGCCCGGAAAGCCAGATGGAAGCGGTTTACGCTTTTCGGCTGTTCCTATTGGGGCCATTGACACAGACAGGCTTAATCAAACACAGCGAAAGTGTTTGAAAAAAAATGACGAAATGTTTTGAACCCAGGTCTACCTTCGCTGTTACTGTGTACGCATATACTCCTGCCTTATGGCAACAGAGACCTTTTTATGTTGCATCCACGGTTGCCAGCCCCCAACCCAGTTAGAGATAATGAACCAATCAATGGCGTCCGTTTGGTTTCATTGTACAGTAATTTGCCTATTGTTCTCAAAGCCGAAGATGTGAAGGGTCTGAAGTTCTAAAATAATCCATTTTGGAGGATTGAACTCAATTATCATTGTGTCAAAGATGCAATTGTTCTCAGAGATCTAAATCTAAAGAGGATATGACTGTGTTTTCAGTTTTCAAGAAGGTGAACTCCTAAATAGCCGTGTTGAATTTTTTTGGAGTGATATGACGATTCCCATGCTATCCTCTTGTTAGGGCCGTTCTCACAAGTGTGAGTTCACTTTGCATTTACACGTTCATTTCCAAGGTCCGTGGGTTAAGTTGGGACTTTATTGACTATTGTATCATGTTTCATGCTGGAGCCTGGTGGCTTGGTAAAGTGTTTCATTGTTTCGCCATCGGGTAAAAGCTGATGTATTTTAACAGCAGTGAGACTTAAAGCTGTCAAAGACTCAGCCTGAGGCGAGTTCACCTCTTGAACAGTTTGATTGCGTAAACTCCTGAGCTACAACAAAGGCGGCTCTGTGAACACATCTCTCCTGTAATTAACTCTACATTCACTTTGACAGATAGGCTGTTTCACTTCCCAAAGTTTAAAATGCATTAGATAAGAATTCCCGTGGATATACTGAGAAGGATGTCAATACATTAGGATTTACAAATTACACCAATTGTGTTTGCAGCGGAAGCAACATGCCAGTTTCATTGGAGTGCCCATTGATGGAATTGGGTGAGAGTTCATGCTGCGTTTGGGATGATGTCATACACTTTGATTTACTTTTACTACCATGGGTACAGTACCTGGCTCTGTTGTCAGCGGTCCTGCCAGATATTTCTGAACATATGTTCTGTACCTGCAGGATTTACAGAGCAGACTGTGTGGTAAGGACAATAGCCCTCTCCCCTACTTACCTCAGTCATTAGACTACAGCCCTCTCCCCTACTTACCTCAGTCATTAGACTACAGCCCTCTCCCCTACTTACCTCAGTCATTAGACTACAGCCCTCTCCCCTACTTACCTCAGTCATTAGACTACAGCCCTCTCCCCTACTTACCTCAGTCATTAGACTACAGCCCTCTCCCCTACTTACCTCAGTCATTAGACTATTGCCCTCTCCCCTATTTACCTCAGTCATTAAACTATAGCTTTCTCCCCTATTTACCTCAGTCATAAGACTATAGCTTTCTCCCCTACTTACCTCAGTCATAAGACTATTGCCCTCTCCCCTATTTACCTCAGTCATTAAACTATAGCTTTCTCCCCTACTTACCTCAGTCATAAGACTATAGCCCTCTCCCCTACTTACCTCAGTCATTAGACTATTGCCCTCTCCCCTACTTACCTCAATCATTTGACTACAGCCCTCTCCCTTAATTACCTCAGTCATTAGACTATCATGACTGAGGTAGCATTTTAGTCATCAAGATAACAAGGAAATTCGTTTAAGTTAAAGAAAAATACAGTTATTCCTAGCTAATGATCTATGATCGTGTTTTTCAAAAAGGTACATTAGAGTTCCCCAAGCTGCGAGTTTGGATTTCTTAAATGTGGGTTTGCTTTCTCTAGGCTTTTATCTTGGTTATCATTTCTCCACACTGTAACATGAGTCACGCTTCACTGGCTTATCATGTATCTGCTTGAATTATATCCAGATATCTGCTTTCACACTTGGATAAACAATTTAGAAAGCTCTGATGCACAATACTGAGAACAAATTGCATGCAGACAGAGAGGGACAAAGAGAGAGACAGAGGGGAGGCATTGCTTATACAAGTCATTATGCTCCTCTGTAGTAAACATATTTAAAAAAAAAAGTCTAAAAACATTGATTCAGACTTGATGTACTCCATGTCAATGTATGGCCACATTGAACCACTAGTCAAAAACGCTATTTTCCTAAAAGGTGACCCTTGCGAATTCTGCTAGCTATACTGCAAAAATGATGGAGGAAATAAACTGACCTCTGGTTTGAAACAACTCACAGGCTGCAACGCAAAACACATCAACATACCTGAACACGTCACGATCTGATGTAGCTAATATCAATATTTATTGGTGCATAACGTTAACATAAAGGTTGGCACAGGAACACAGACCATCAAACTCAATAGACCCAGTCAGTACTCCCATGAATAGTCTAGTTAGTATAAAATCTATTTAAGTTTCATGTTTTCTCTGTTCAAATGGAGAGTGTTTAAAGCGAGAGAAGGACTGAGATAAAGAGAGGGAGCGTCTGCAGCATTAATGTTTCCTGCGTTATAGACTTCGAATGGATTTTGTGTTGGAAGGCCATGTAGGAGTAGACCTTAAGCCGTAGCAGATACTGGATATGTGGTCCAGCAAAACCTTACTTCAGAGAGGATTCAACCAGATGACAGTGCCACACGCTTACGGCCCGATCTGAACTCCACGCTGTGGGAGTTAGCACTGAATGGTTGTCATTCACATAGATTACTGGAAACTCAGCTCATGCTCGGTCAATTATTTCTTTTATAAACTTTGAAGGCTATTAAGCTGATCTTTAGAAAATCTATACTGTTTTCAAAAACAGCACACTGCACGGAACCTCTGCCAGTTTATTAAAGTGTTCAGTGCTTAAGTTGCAAAACATAACCACAGGATACATAGCCGTCAGTCTTTTTGGTCAAACACTAGTTTCTATCCTATGGCACATCTGCAGTGATGCATAATTGAAGAGCACAGCTACGTAGCTCACAGAGTTCTTGGAGAGAATGAAGACCCTTGGCAGAGAGAAGGCAAGAGAGAAAGAGTGTGAGAGAGAGAGAGAGAAAGAGAGAGAGAGAGAGAGCTAAACAGACTGGGAGAGGGCTTGAGAGAGAGAGCTAGACAAATAAAGAGAGAGAAAGATGGAGAGTAGGAGATAGAAGGATCAAAGGATTCGAGAGAGAAAGAGAAAGAGGACAAGAAAGAGAGGATTTAGAGATGTTAATATATCTTTCTATGCTGTAACATACACTCCATCAGTACTTTTGCAAGAACAACAGTTTCAATCCTATGGCTTGCTCCACTGCAGGGATGCATAATTGAAGAGCACAGATAATTTGCTCACACTGTTCATGGAGAGAAGACCTCTGGCCTGAGGAGGAATACACAGAATAAGATGGATTCATCCCTACATGGATGGAGAAGTAAAGTAGAAAAAAAGAAAACAATGTGAGCTAGGAAGTGTAAGAGCATTTTGATGTTGAAGAACACGTGTTGTGGTTAAAATGACACACCTGGCTACAGTACATATATACCTAACTGGCAATTGAGTAACCTACCTGTCAATAGAGAAACATAAGTGGCAATAGAGAGACCTACTGGGCTATAGAGAAACCTACTGTACCTGGCTATTGAGAAACATACCTGGCTATAGAGAAAATACAGACATTGGAAAAAATTTAATATGCGCCCTATATATGCAATAATACAGAATCCTTTGAAATTGGATACAATGTTTCCTCTAGGGCAGTTAAATGTGTAGATACAGTAACCTTTTCTCTTAATTTGTATTGTAACAGTGTTTCTTAATGATGCGTATTTCTTAGGTATTTATACTAAATGCAAAGCTCAACTGTAAGAGATACTTAGGCCTCTGCTGACCCTGTTCATTATTGTCAAATTATAAAATACAGGCAAATAAAAAAAGTTTCATAAAAACACATTGGTATCATAATGAAACAAAAAGAAATTAATTAATTCTTATTGTCTCAATCTCAATTTCACTAGGCTTCGTTTGACAAGCAATTAATATATTTCACTTTGCCACTGTTATGAGACCTACAGAGAATTAGACAGTGTAGTGTTCCCTTTGCCAATTATTATCTGCGTATTCAAACCTTTCTCAAAATGAAACACTGCACTTAAGACATATAAAATAGTTATACATTCCTGGCATTTCAACGACAGCTTGACATTTGCGTCTATACAATTTGTGTTGTTGCAGGAAATAACTCCTCTGGTGACAACCAGGTTGAGTGATTCACTAACTAGAAAAGAATATCAACAAATGTTGTTATAGGCAGCTCTGTCCTCTGGTCTAGAAAGTGTATCCTGCACTCACATATACAGTGGATATAAAAAAGTCTACACACGTGAAAATGCCAGGTTTTTGTGAGGTAAAAGAATGAGACAGAGATAAATCACTTTTTCCACTTTTATTGTGACCTATAATGTGAACAATTCAATTGAAAAACAAACTGAAATCTTTGAGGAGGGAAAATGAAAAATAAAAACCTTACAATAACCTGGTTGCATAAGTGTGCACATCCTCTTATAGCTGGGGCTGTGTTCACATTCAAACTCATGTTAAATAGAAGTCATTACACACCTGCCATCATTTAAAGTGACTCTGATTCATCACAAATAAAGTTCAGCTGTTCTAGTACGATCTTCCTGACATTTTCTTAGTTGCATCTCAGAGCAAAATCCATAGTCCGCAGAGTGCTTCCAAAGCATTAGAGGGATCTCATTGTTGAAAGATATCAGTGAGAAGGGTACAAATAATTTCCAAAGCATTAAATATACCATGGAATTCAGTGAAGACAGTCATCATCAAGGGGAGAAAATATGACACAACAGAGACATTACCAAAAACTGGACGCCCCTCAAAAATTGATGAAAATATAAGAAAAAAAACTGATCAGGGAGGCTTCCAAGAGGCCTACAGCAACATTAAAGGAACTGCAGGAATTTCTAGCAAGTACTGGCTGTGTGCCACATGTGACAACAATCTACCGTATTCTTCATTTGAATGGGCTATGGGGTAGGGTGGCAAGATGGAAGCCTTTTCTTACAAAGAACAACATCCAAGCCCGACTGAAGTTTGCAAAAACAAACATCAAGTCCCCAAAAGCATGTGGGGAAATGTATTATGGTCTGATGAAACCAATTTTTTGGCCATAATTCCAAAAGATATGTTTGGGGCAAAAACAACACTGGACATCACCCAAAGAACACCATACCCACGGTGAAGCATGGTGGTGGCAGCTTCATGCTTTGGGGCTGTTTTTCTGCAGCTGGAACCAGGGCCTTAGTCAGGGTGGAGGTAATTATGAACAGTTCCAAATACCAGGCAATTTTGGGACTAAACCTTCAGGCATCCGTTAGAAAGCTTAAGATGAAGAGGAAGTTCACCTTTCAGCACGACTGCGACCCAAAGCACACATCCAAATCCATAAAAGCATGGCTTCACCAGAAGACGATTAATGTTTTGGAATGGCCCAGCCAGAGCCCAGACCTGAATCCAATTGAACATATGTGGGGTGATCTGAAGAGGGGTGTGCACAGGAGAGCGCTTTTGCAAAGAAGAGTGGGCAAATATTGCAACGTCTAAATGTTCCACGCTAATAGACTCCTACCCAAAAAGACTGATTGCTGTAATAAAATAAAAAGGTGCTTCAACAAAGGGTGTGCTCACTTATGCAACCAGGTTATTGTGCATTTTTTATTCTTCCCCCTCAAAGATTTCAGTTTGTTTTTCAATTGAATAGTTCACGTAATAGGTCACATTAAAGGTGGAAAAAGTTCTGACATGATGTCACGTTTCATAGAGGGAGACGGAGGCAGGCGCAGAATTTTGAGGCATTTCCTTTTTAATAAACAAAAGCAACACGGAGTGCCAGGCACTATGAAATACTCAGGGTTTCAGGAGTTCAGGAATACAAAAAAATATGACAAGCACAATGACCAACAGTGACAGGGAGAAAATGGCTGAATTAAATACACAGACTAACGAGGAGAACAGAAACAGGTGGGGGCTAAACACAGGTGAAAGGAATATACTGATTAGCTGAAACAAGAACAGGAAAGACCCTACAAGGACAAGACAAGGACAAACAGAAAACATGAAGTGGAATGGTCCCCTCAGGCTGGGACCGTTACACATGATTTATCTTTGTCTCATTCTTTTTACATCACAAGAACCTGGCATTTTAACAGGGGTGTGTAGAATTTTTATATCCACTGTAGGTAAATAGACCACTCGTTGGCTACTGTCAATAGAATTATACTGTGATGACTCTAGTCTGAGGCCTATAAAACCACAGATTCAAATATGCAGAGCCAGCAGTAGGGATACACCAGAAATGTAATTATTTCACTACCTTTGTCAAACTGTGGTAGAGTATTGGGAACAAAGGTACTTGACATAATGGAACAGATCGAAGAGTTGCAGACCCACTTTTAACATATATTTTTGCACCTCCTATTTGTACCAGAATATGATTACAATCCCTTTGGTAATTTGTACATTTTCATTTGTTTTTGGTGTAGTCTGTATTAAAAATAGATTTAGCTGAAACTTTTTTTGTAAAGGTACCAGTAAATTAAGCAGGTAAAAGGTCGAGTTGATTCCAGGTGTGGCATTTCCATTTGGAAGCTGTTGCTGTGAACCTACATCATGCAGTCAAAGGAGCTCTCAGTGCAAGTGAAACAGGCCATTCTTAGGCTGCAAAAAAAGAAATCCATCAAAGAGATCGCAGCAACTTTAGGAGTAGCCAAATCAACTGTTTGGAACATTCAGAGAAAAAAAAGAACGTATTTAACTTGCTGAAAACAAAACTTAGAGCAGAAATACTCACGAACAAACAACTGAAGACAGCTGCAGTAAAGGCCCGGCAAAGCATCACAAAATAACGTTTCAGACTTCAAGCAGTCATTGCCAGCAAAGGACTCTCAACAAAATATTAAAAATGAAAATTTTATTTACGATTGTGTTAATTTGTCCAATTACATTTGAGCCCCTGCAATGAGGGGACTGTTAATGAAAATGTTTGCAATTCTTAAATGTTTCATATGATATTTTTGTTCCACCTCTTGAATCAAATCTGAAAGACTGCACTTCAATTGCATCTCGGTTGTTTTATTTAAAATCCATTGTGGTGGCGTACAGAGACACATTTTTAAAAATTGTGTCACTGTCCAAACATCTCTGGACCTAACTGTACATTAGTATTATTGTTTCAGGGTCCAATAAGTTCAGGCACTGTAAAATCATTCGAGTATTGAATATACAAAGCCTGTCATGACTTGGCCTATGAGAACCATGATCACAGCCATGTCCCATGTGGCTTCAACGTACTGCAATCAAGAACACTCATCCCATTTTCAATGTATTTTCTTTATAAAAACAGTTTCTGCTGAACAAAAGCTGTAATGGCCCACCTTGTTTCATTCAATTTTTTTTCTTTGTGTTTCCTGGTGAATACATCCTTGGCTACAATAAATGACATGACATAAAAAAGTAAGCAAAACAAAAGTTATATTTTTATGGAAAGAATGTAAAGCAGAGATTTTCCACCAGATTCCTGCACATTCACATTTACTATGTACAAAGTCAGCTGCAAAATGATGGGTGAGAAATACTGTATAACACAAGAAATATTGCAGCTTGATTGTTAGGGATAATCTTTAACAATTTCTTCTATGCCCCATCTTCAATAATTTAGCCTACATGTCAGTTGTTTCTGCTATCATAAACCATGGATGAGGTAACATAAATGAGAAATCATAAATAAGAGAGAAAATCTAAGCTAGATATCTGCAGGAGATTTGTTTTCTTTTGCTGTGCTGGATGTATTACCCATCTTCCTGTTCCTCATCACAAAATGATCATATTGCCCAACACATATTTGTAAAACACTGGATAATGATGATTTAAAATGTAAAATAAATTATTCAAATGCAAAAAAATGATATTTGTTGGTATGAATGGTTGATTTCTGCATGAGAACATGAGCTTGCTGAGATTCATTTTATGTTACCTTTATCATGCGTTTTGTCATTTTGTGTTTTTGTCATCGCACTTGTCCTTCCTTGACAGAGCCATTGGATGTCTTTAAGGTTCAGCATATACAGCTCTGGAAAAAATAAAGAGACCACTGCACCTTTTTCTTTCCTTTCCAATGTAGTTGAAAAGGAAGCTTTGAGTTAGGAACAGAATGGTTAAAATTAAGAGACCACTGCAAATTGAACGCTTATGTTCCTCACTCAAACCTTTCCTTTTCAAATTTTTTTGGAAAGGAAAGAAAAAGGTGCGGTGGTACAAGGTGTCAAAAGTTTTCCTCGTTCTAAAATATGCAACTCTAGTGGGGCGGTACCTGCTGCTCTGATGAAGACCCTCCTCCAGGACTTCCAAAACAATCATCTAGCTAGCTAACTAATTTATATATTGTAAAAATGTATACCTAGCAAACTAAGTTATAACTTGTGAAAATGGCCAACTTCAACTCCTCTGCACTGACCCTGACCCTGAGCATCGGAGCCCCTCAGGGTTGCATACTCAGTCCCCTCCTGTACTCCCTGGTCACCCATTACTTTGTGGCCACAGGCAGCTCCAAAGTCATCCTTAAGTTTGTGGATGACACCACCATCCTGGGTCTCATCTCCAACAATGATGAGACCGATTACAGAGAAGTGGTAGGGGACCTGGCTACTGTACATGGTGCCAGGACAACAACCTCTCTTACAATGTCTGCAAGACTAAGGAGATGATCGTGGACATCAGGAAGCAGCAGAGGGGGGGTCATACCCACGTACACATCGATGGAGCTGAAGTCAAGAGAGTCTCAGACTTCAAGTTCCTCTGTTGATGCCAGCAAAACATTTTAAAAAATTGGGACAGTGGCATGTTTACCATTGTGTTGCAGCACCTCTTCTTTTTACAATACTCTGTCAGCATTTGGGAACTGAGGAGACCAATTGCATTAGTTTTGAAAAGAAATACACTCACCTAAAGGATTATTAGGAACACCTGTTCAATTTCTCATTAATGAAATTATCTAATCAACCAATCACATGGCAGTTGCTTCAATGCATTTAGGGGTGTGGTCCTGGTCAAGACAATCTCCTGAACTCCAAACTGAATGTCAGAATGGGAAAGAAAGGTGATTTAAGCAATTTTGAGCGTGGCATGGTTGTTGGTGCCAAACGGGCCGGTCTGAGTATTTCACAATCTGCTCAGTTACTGGGATTTTCACGCACAACCATTTCTAGGGTTTACAAAGAATGGTGTGAAAAGGGAAAAACATCCAGTATGCTGCAGTCCTGTGGGCAAAAATGCCTTGTTGATGCTAGAGGTCAGAGGAGAATGGGCTGACTGATTCAAGCTGATAGAAGAGCAACTTTGACTGAAATAACCACTTGTTACAACCGAGGTATGCAGCAAAGCATTTGTGAAGCCACAACAAGCACAACCTTGAGGCGGATGGGCTACAACAGCAGAAGACCTCACCGGGTACCACTCATCTCCACTATAAATAGGAAAAAGAGGCTACAATTTGCACGAGCTCACCAAAATTGGACAGTTGAAGACTGGAAGAATGTTGCCTGGTCTGATGAGTCTCAATTTCTGTTGAGACATTCAGATGGTAGAGTCAGAATTTGGCGTAAACAGAATGAGAACATCGATCCATCATGCCTTGTTACCACTGTGCAGGCTGGTGGTGGTGGTGTAATGGTGTGGGGGATGTTTTCTTGGCACACTTTAGGCCCCTTAGTGCCAATTGGGCATCGTTTAAATGCCACGGCCTACCTGAGCATTGTTTATGACCACGTCCATCCCTTTATGACCACCATGTACCCATCCTCTGATGGCTACTTCCAGCAGGATAATGCACCATGTCACAAAGCTCGAATCATTTCAAATTGGTTTCTTGAACATGACAATGAGTTCACTGTACTGAAATGGCCCCCACAGTCACCAGATCTCAACCCAATAGAGCATCTTTGGGATGTGGTGGAACGGGGGCTTCGCGCCCTGGATGTGCATCCCACAAATCTTCATCAACTGCAAGACACTGCTCAGCTGTTTAGTGTCTCAATTGTCATATTATTCATTCATAATGTGCCAAATGTTTTCAGTAAAGGACAGGTCTGGACAGTTTAGCATGAAGCCACTTACTACAGAGACATGCTGTTGTAGTACCTTCAGAATGTGGTTTTGTCTTGCTGAAATAAGAAAGGCCTTCCCTGAAAAATATAATTGTCTGGAAGGCAGCATATGTTGCTCCAAAACCTATATATAAATTTCAGCATTAATGGTGCCTTGCACTGGTTTGCAAATCACCCATGCCATGTGCACTAATGCACCCCCATACCATCATGGATGATGGCTTTTGCATTGTGCGCTGATAACAAACTGGATGGTTCCTCTCCTCTTTAGCCCAGAGGACGCAACGTCCATGATTCACAAAAATAATTTCAAATTTGGATTCGTCGGACCACAGGACAGTTTTCCACTTTGCCTCAGTCCATCTTAAATAAGGTTGGGCCCAGAGATGGCTGCATTTCTGGATCTTGTTTATATATGGTTTTAACTTGCATTTGTGGATGCAGCGACATACTGTGTTCACAGGCAATGGTTTTCAGTAGTGTTCCTGAGCCCAGATTTGTGTCTGTTTTTAATGCAGTGCCATCTGACGGCCTAAATCAAGGCCATCCAATATTGTTTTTCAGCCTTGTCCCTTGCGTACAGACGTTTTCCGGATTCTCTGAATCTTTTCAATGATATTATGTCCTGTAGATAATGAGATCCCCAAACTCTTTCCAATTATAAGTTAAGAAACATTATTGTTACCTTGTTGCACTATTTGCCTGCACAGTCTTAAACAGAGTGGTGAACTCCTCCACATCTTTACTTCTGAAAGACTCCTTTTTGGGATTCTCTTTTTATACCCAATCATATTACTGACCTGTTGCCAACTGACCTAATAAGTTGTGAGATGTTCCACCAGGATTATTTTTTTCTTTTTCAGTGTTTTGTTGCCCCTGTCCCAACTTTTTTGAAATGTGTTGCTGGCATCAAATTCAATGTGGGCATATATTTTTCAAGAAACAATAAAATGTCTCTGTTTCAAAATTTGATACATTGTCATTGCACTATTTTCTATTTAACATAGGGTATAAATGACTTGCACATCATTGCATTGTTTTATTTACATTTTATGCGCTTTTGGAAACAGGGTTGTATATATTAATTGTATTTGGATCAGAACAGTTTCACCAGGACCAAGATGGCATGAAAAAGTTAATTCTAATGATTTAAACTTTGCTTCTTGTTAACAAACATTGGCTGTGGGAATTAACATAATGATTAATCTTTATACGTTCAGAAGCTAACTATTGAGATCTGACTAGCTGTATAATGTATACTATTTTATATACATACAGTATAGGCTTATTTACGTTAAAACAGCCTTACATATTTAAAATAATATCTGTGAGTATTAAGTATTGAGACCTGGGGCTAGCAATCTCAAATGTGTGCAATCTTTGTTAGATACAACATTTGCTTGCTAACCATTCCTGGTTCATTGGAATCTGTCAGCCTGTGTACTGTATATTATACATGAGTGATTTTATCTGTCTTTAAAAATCCTCAATGAAATTACTTTGGTATTTATATAACAACTGAACATTTAGTAGAACAAACAATGTCCTTCTTAGAACAAATCACCAGATATAGTGATTAAGTTTAGAAGGCATAAATTCCCTTGCTGTAATGAAATAATCACAAAAAAAAGCATTTCTACTGGTTGATGTTTTTTTAGCAATTGTAGTAATGGGATAACCTCAAAGGTAGCCTCTTTGGCATGTATAACATCTCAAAGTTCACAGTACAATTGTCAATCAGAAATCCACCTGGTGAATGGATTTCAAATTGATAAACACACTGTAAGTAAGGTAAATACCCTGGCAGAAATTGTGAAATTCTGGCCTTGCAAAATATGGCTGATCATGCAAAAAGGATATAAAAAGATATCCAAGCATTGCAAATGCCAGTCAATCACTTATTAGGAAGTGGAAAATTCGGGGATTCCTTGACACAAAGACAAGAATTGTTCAGGATACAAAAAAAAAAACACAGGTGTCCTCAGGAGAAATACAGGCTGCTCTGGAAAAAGACAGTGTGGTTGTTTCAAGGATGAGCTGCATGATCCAGCTCACTAACAGAGATTTTGACAGATTTGTGAACAATATTTGAGAGAAATAGGCCTTTTGTATACATAGAGAAAGTCTTAGATCTTTGAGTTCGACTCATGATAAATGGGGGCAAAAACAAAAGTGTTGCGTTTATAATTTTGTTCAGTGCATAATACCAATTCTCCCAGGGTATGCAACCTTTTGAGCACAACTGTAAATGCATACATAATATCCAGAATGTGTTTTTTAACCTTGAGATCTGTACCTGCAGAGGGGTACATTGAGGTACAAAATGTGACAAACCAAGTCACTAGTTTGGGCTTGTGGCTGATATTAATTTAATATACACACTAATACTTTTTCAGTTCAACAGAATGTGAAAACACTACTCCATTCTTGTAATTGTAATTAATAATGTCTGTTTTCTGTTTTCCTTGGGATTTTCAATTATTTAGAAGACAACCCTAAATTAAATTGTGACAAGAAAAAGCAACAGGACAGAAAAGACATTGAACATTTCACATTTCACATTAAATAATGTAAATGCTCCCAATACTTCTTTCTATAAGTCATGTCTAGAGTTTCTCCTAACCTCATCATTATGCATGCCAATATGGTCGGGGAGAACCTCCGGGTCTTATAGGGATAGTTCATGCAAAGTATTTGGGTCAGTTAGTCCTCCAAAGCGAATGGCAAGCAGGGTGGGAATTTTACTGGAAACATTTAGTTTACAGGAAGGAAACTACCTAGATCAAGGATTTATATAATCACAAGTTTAACAGACTCTTACGAAAGTGTTCAGACCCCAAAACAGCCATCAATGGTCCCAGAGGGCTACCGGGCCAAACTGAGCAATAGAGGGAGAAGGGCCTTGGTCAGGGAGGTGACCAAGAACCAGTGTGGAGATCATCACTACATGTGTGGAGTTGAGAGAACCTTCCAGAAGGACTACATCAATCAGGCTTTTAAGACAGAGCAGCCAGACAGGAAATACTCCTCAGTTAACTTGGAATTGGACAGAAGGCACCTAAAGGCTTCTCAGACCATGACGAAAAGGATTCTCTGATCAGATTAAACCAAGATCAAACTCTTTGGCCTTAATTCCAAGCATTGTATCTGGAGGAAAACAGGCACCACTCATCGCCAATACCATCCCTACGATAAAGCATGGTCATGGCAGCATCATGCTGTGGGAATGTTTTTCAGAGGCAGGGACTGGGAGACTAATCTGGTTTGAGGGAAAGATGAACGAAGCAAAGTACAGACACCAGAGCGCTCATGACCTCAGAATTGGGCATAAGTTAACCTTCCAATAAGACAATGACCCTAAGCACACAGCCAAGACAATTCTGGAGTGACTTTGGGACAATCTGTGAATGTCCTTGAGTGGCCGAGCCAGAGCCCGGAAATTGTAGCATCATACCCAAGATGACTCAACTCTTAAATCGCTGACAAAGGTGTTTCAAAAATGTACTGAGTGAAGGGGTCTGAATACTTAAGTAAATTTGGTATTTCAAATTCTATATGAATTTGCAAGCATATTTTTGCTTTGTAAATATCTGGTATTGTGTCTGGATTGAGGAAAAAAAAATACATTAAATGTAACAAAATGAAGAAACAGTATCTGAAATCACTGTAAAAAAAAAAAGTTATATAAAGAAAAGATCAGGTCAAAATCATGAAATTGTTGTTTTCTTAGCCACAATGTTATTTATGATTTACCATCCCTGAAAGAGAAGCTTTGTCGTGTTTCTAAATTAGAAAATAACTTTGACACGTCAGTGAATGCTTCAATTCATAACCTAACTATGTCTCCCTCCATTAATACTTTCTGTCAATTCATACATGCTATTATTTTAGATTCTGTCAAAATGGACATTCATGCACGACACAAGGTTAGGATAATTTGACCGTAATATAGATTTTTGAACTATAATTTTCAAACAATGTTATGACATTGTGTATGTGAGTGTAGTGTTACATCGAAGCTTCCTCCCTAGGAAAGTGGAGAGTATGGCACATCAAAGCCTTGGTGGTGAGTGGGTATCATAGGGGTGAACCGAGTCGTGACAGATCTCACATCCGCAGATAAAAGAAGCAGACGTCACAAAGACCACAACAAATCCTCCCTACTCCTGCATCCCGGGTTTCACCTGTTACTGGCTTCAAACGACTCAGATTCATCTTTGCTTGTAGATGTGTGCCTGTGTGAATGGGTGCACCCGTGTGTTTGTGTGTGCCTGTGCAGGTTTGTGTGTCTGCGCCAGCAAATGTTGTTTGTGCATATTTTGAGCCGTTTGCTCTTTGTCACTTCGGTGAACCGCAGTGGCAATGGCTAAGTGCCGTGGCCGCCTTTGAGACCAGGCAGACAATGCACCCTCACAGCGGATGCTGAATGAGCGGGGAGGTAAGTGTATCCAGGTTTATTTCCCTCTGTTTGACTGCCAGCCGGATGCTCAAGTCATGGTCATACACAAAATGGAGAAGAGAAATTTGCTTGAACCGCTGTTTCAAAGTCTTGAGTCGCCATTGCAGAATCCCTTTGATTTCTGTCGAAAGAAAAAACAAGAAGAGAAGCTGTAAGCCTTGG
Organism: Esox lucius; assembly: GCF_011004845.1. Classification (NCBI taxonomy): domain Eukaryota; kingdom Metazoa; phylum Chordata; class Actinopteri; order Esociformes; family Esocidae; genus Esox; species Esox lucius. Next base: position 18,475,207 of record NC_047586.1, read on the forward strand.
CATTATTTGGGGTTTTGTTTATTTATTTTTTTAGTAAGGATTAGGAGAGGATGGTTAGAAAGGAAGGCTAGAGGAGAGGAGAGAAAAGGAGGATCCAAAAATGAAGCTGCTCCTTTGCTGTCTTAAAACTTTAATAAACTTGAGCCTCTGTGGTGGAATTAGAAACATACTGTATGTAAAGATGCATTTTTGGCCTCTGGGTGTAAAATGGGGCTGTTGAGCCATCAACAGTCCCAGAAAATGCTGTCATGTAAATGCTGTCATGTAAATGCTGTCATGTATGTGCTGTCATGTATGTGCTGTCATGTATGTGCTCCACTCCATCAAAAATAATTGCTTTCAAATTTCACTGACAACTTACATATGATATTGGTTCTACTTGTTGATTATACACATAGAAATGTAAATGTCCAGCCCAAAATGTGAGGTTTAAAAAATTGTTCAAAAAGTCAGACACTACATCTTTAAGTGTGTCTGGCAGTTTTCTGAGTCAATGATAATCTTTGGATATAACAGAGAGAAAACTAAATAAAGGTATTTTGTTCATCATCATCTCTGTCCCTTGCCTCTACTCCCCAGATATGCACACAAGAGGGTGGCTTCCAATTCTTCACTTTTCTCAGGGTAAAACGTTCTCTCCAGTGCAAACATAATATGTGCATAATCTGTAATTAGACAGCTATCTTATTTTACCATAATAGGGTTTCTTTGTCCATTAAAATTGTTCAGTGGGCGATTTGATTGCTGAAGAAGCGTCTACCTGTACTATGTTATGATGAGAGCAATTTAAGCCAATGCTTGAATTCTATCATTACTCGAAATCCCAGAAATGTTTTCTGAACTTCAGATTATTAGAAGATAAAATAACAATTGTAAAAGTAAACATTTATTCAACAACTGTTGTGGCTTAGACTGTTAGAAGAGAATGTTCTGCCCCTCTGAAAAGTTAAATAGCTTACTTTGGTAAAATAAAAGTAGATGGCATCCATGCAATTATCAGGATCTTTTGTTAATATATAACAATGAATGATGTGCTTTTGCCATTTGAGCTGTCACAATAATAATAATATATTTTTTAAATGAGTGAGTGAAGGAACGTGAGAATTGCACTGATAGCATGCCGAGTGATGGCGCAAACCGTGCAGATATGGTACAGGCTTTACCATAATCTAAAACGCATTTCTGGCCTTTGCCAAAAAACATGATATCCAATTACTGATCCTGTTACTGAGTCTGAGATCGGCGCACTCCTAGTGTACAGGACAGTCACTGTGGGGATGAAAACTGTTATGATGAAAACTCTGAATCCATGGAATCAAGCCCCAGGACTGTGACAGGGACTCCATGTCGTCATATGAATGAGGCCCTTAAAGTATGTCTGTGGTCCCCCCAGATCACCCAGGAAAAAGGAATGGCTTTTATTTACAGTAGGATTTAGGAGGAGACATCGAAGTACAGGGTGGAGACGTACTGAAACCTGGTCCTCAGAGGGGAGACGTATATGTGCCTGTCAGGAGTGTTACTACTCAACCAAAAGGCTCTTCACATGATGATTTCCCCCCCCCACACTAATACCACAGTTCATAAGGCATGATGTATTTTTCCAACCTGGATTAGAGGTAGCCTTCCTCGCTATGTTTCAGATGACCACTTCCATAACTACTTGGCCCAGATAAAGAAATAAGACCTAACAAACCCTAGCAAAACCCGTCATGGATCTTCAGTTACCCAAGCAGATAGTCAAATACCCACTACGTTGCCAGTATAGTTATTTCTTCTTATATTCTTCAGAAATATGTGTGTTGTTCTGGCCAGTGTGATAGATAGCAAGGAATCAGAGATGAGTTTTCAGCTGAAGAAGGACATTATAGACATGGAGAAGGAAGGGTTTATTACTAATATAAAATCTCCATCTTCTCCTTTTCATTTTAATTTCTAAAGGTCACCGATAACTTTATTCCTCTTATTCTTAGTTGAATTTCTTCCTTTATTATGTGATGTACATGCTGTGCTATCTCTCTCTTGGCTATGGTTTCAATGACGGTAAACTGGCAACACTTTCCTGAGGTCTCTACAACTACACCTGTGTTTAAGGAGGAGAGAAAGGGCTTGTCTGTCTGTTTAATAAGTGGCTAATCCCATGGCCTTTTCTCCTGTCTTTCTGAATAGATGAGCTTCTATGTTGAAGAGATTCATCAAATGAGACCCACCCAGTGTGTGTGTTTTTATGTGCATGTGAGTGTGTGTTTTTATGTGCATGTGCATGTGAGTGTTAGTCCAATGCGTGTTTGCTTATGCTTGCAGACATTTGCATGAACAGATATTACTATATGAATGAGGACAACCATCTAATGAAAACTATAGTGGGGGAAAAAAGTTTTTCTGCTTTTAAAGTCTTACTTATTTAGATTTTTGCCGGACCGCGTAAGCAGAGCCGGCAAAGAATGAATGTCTCTTACTGAGTGAGTGACTGAGTACTCCTTGTTAAATAGTGTAGTGGTTAGAGACGCAGACTGCCATTTAGGCGACTAGTGTTTGAGCCTTGCTGCATTCAAAACAAATGATGCATTAGTATTTGTTCAGGACCGACAAAAACATTGCTGGCTACAACCTTCAGTTGCTCCATTATAGTAAGTCTAAAATAAAACTGTTTACGGTTATATTGCAATATATATGTGATTTTTTCGATAGTACGCATCAGTGCATGCTTTTTTGGTATTAGAGTTCACAACCCCTTGCGCAGTAAAAGAGGAGGGGTTTCCACAATACTCACAATACTTTTTTTTATCAAGGGGCAAACTCTGAGGCTGAAAAATTAAGCCAACCTGGGAGTGTCCAAAACTGCAATTCATCGAATTGCCACTTGAGGCTGGCTGTAAAAGGGAGCAATCTCCAATCTCTATGGCAATATGCCCAACTTTACAACAGAAATAAACACGTTTACAGCCTGGTTAAAAAAAGGTTTTGGTATATATTGCTTATTTCTTCCTTTTAGACAGCTGTGGGGGGGTTGAATCTTTTTTATAACTCATCCGTTTAAATGATATTGAGTCTTATAATTAGGGGGCATGGCCTATTGAGTGACAGCTGTGGTGCTTGCGCTGTCACTCGTGACACTCCTAGCGGTTTTTGTCCTTTCTGCTGTTGCCTCAGCTAACACAAGTCACTGACAAGTAACGCTATAATTCAAGTGACATCCAAATAAACGACTCGGAACCATACAGTTTATGCTCATAACTAAACTTATGTGAAAATCTAAAATCCAATCTGCAAGTTTCGACCTATATTTTACAGTCTATCGTCTTGACAAAATATAGAGTTTCAAAATTACCACAATTATATATAAAAAAAAAGCATTTACGTTTTGTTGTGTAGTTTCAGGTTAACTTGACTGAAATGTTTAAGCTGGTAATGTTACGCCGACTTGCTACAAACCGACAGCTAGCAACCACTAGCAACGCAGAGTAGCATGCTGGTAGCATTTAGCCTTTGCTCACTTGGTAATGTTGCACTAGGTGGACGTTGTATTAGAGTGACAGGCTGTCAAGATGGTGATGGCAATCTTCGCCAAAAATGAGCTTCAAAACGGGTTTGGGTGACGTCACGGTTAGAACGTCCATATTCTTTTTTACAGTCCATGATTTTCATCACCTATATTGATGATAACCATAGATCAATGTTATTGTATCAATGTCAGTCATGAATGAAAAAAAATGAATGTTGTTTTGCCATGAAATGAAATAACTTTGGCTGTGTAAAGTTCATCTTCAGTCTCGTTAGCAATTACTCCATTCTTATGACTACTCCAATTAGTTAGTAGATACTAGTAAGCTAATTACTGGCTAATATCATTTCAGTCATTGAATACATTTGTTTATTCAATGACTGAAATGCAGTGGAATTAACTATACTTCATTAGTCTGTAATCTTGGTTTAATTTCTAACTCTTCTAAAGTTCTAGTCATTTAGCAGATACTCTTGTCCAGTGAAATTTACAGATGATCACAACAAGAGTTTTCTTTTACCGGATTAGAACGAACACTCTTAACCATTACCCTGCCACCTTTGATAAATATTAAATAGTTCATATGTACAATAGTCTAATGTCCATCATGCAGGGTTAGATGGCCTTGTCCAGCTATAGTAGATCCATTGTCCGGCGTTTCAGTAGACAAAAAAACGGAAAAAGACTACTGAACAAAAAAAGTTTAGGTTAAGGTTGAGTTGAAGTAAGACCAGCAGTTTTAAGGGGAATACATTTTGAGTTTGACGTGTGGACACGTGTGTATGCGTACGCGTGTGTGTCCAACGCATGGTCCGTGCAGCTCCCCTTACAGAAGGAATCTGAAACATTTAAAGTGAGGTCTGATAATATGCCATGCATACATCATAAATCACCAAAAGCAAACTGGTCCATTAGAGGCTCACTTCTTGACAGACGTTGGCAATTGGTTGAAAGGGCAACTTTAGCAGGGCATCAATTGTTACAGAGGATAATGTTTCATTTCTTTTCCACGGGGATAGAAGACCCCCCTCCCCGACCCTGTGATGTGTATCACATTCCTCCATGTTTACATTATTGTCCCTCCGAGTGAAGTCACCCGACTCGCCAAGCGTTCACACCTGTCCCGTCACGTCCGAGGAAGAGCTAGAAACTGTGATACATTTTACGGGTGGAACAGAAAGCTCATTGTGGGGAGCTTGTCTCTCGCAAACACACACACACACACACACACATTGGCAAGCTGTCAAAACCACAGAGGAGTGAGTTATGGAGCTCGTGGTGGATGTGCCTGAACACGGAGGGTAGGATTCCACCCCTCTAAAGGGTGATAAATGGGGGAAAGGTGCGGCTTGAGGACTGAAAGAGCCTCTGCACGTCTACCAAGACACGCTGGCCACCCGCTACGTCACGCAATTCACAGGGGGCGGCGGTGTCAAAACGTCAGGGGATTTCTACACACGTCTCGCACCTCTCACTGCAGAACACGCAACCCGCAGAGCAACTGTCAATTTCTCATCACCTCCGCTCCACACCAGGGTTGGTGTAATTGACCCCGTCTGATTATTCAAAAATCATACAATGCGATGAAATGCGGGATGACATATGAAGAAAGTCACGGAGAGTCACTGAAAAAGACTAGATGACAGCAGGGTCTTCTATTGTAGTCTCTGAGAGTTGTTGAATTGTCGGCTTGGGATATATATGCCTTCCAGCCTTCAGGATCCTTTGATATCGTTTCTCAGTTTTCATCATCTACAAAGTTGAGTTCTGCGTGTTGGCCAAATGAAAGAGGTTGGGAAAGCTAGAGAAAACAATGTCTCGCCAGTTGCTCTCTAAAGAATGCACTGTTACATTTGCTTGAAAACATATATCTCTTGTGTGGGACTGATTTAATCGGAGGTTCTTCCCACACAGTTCCAACTCTCTCAGAACATAAAATATCAACCTTATGTTTAGAAAAATTCTTCCACCTGTTAATTGTGTCAATAGGACCAATAGCCGAATGAGTTGATCGATTTTCATCTCATGGAAATCCACAGCACTGAAGAGATGCCTATTGACAGATAACAATGGTTAATATAAGCCAGTGTTTTACATACCTACACTTAGTATCAGTTTTGCCTAACAAACTATTTGCCTAACAAACACCTTTTTGCTGTTCACAAAATGGCAATTTTAACCTAATATGAAAGAAATTATTGGTTTAGTTGGTCTAAGGAGATACATTTTCAGTAGTGTCAGACCTTGTTCCTTGTTGCTGTATTACAGTTCAGTGGCTACTAACCAATATATTGCAATTCTAAATACTACTGCATTGAAATTGTGATCATTTTAATTAAGCAAAACCACCAGTCCACATGCCATAAATCTCCCAAACTAAGTTGTAAATAAACTCTTAATGAAGGGATTATTTATTAACAATAAACTGAATCACTATCAAGGCATATTAATTTATTTGTTTTAATAAATCCTGCACCCTCTCATTTGAGATCTTTTTTTCATGGCGAACGCTTGGATTAGCCCCGGAGTTCGTCACTTCTATCACTTCTATAGTTTATGTGTGCATCAATTTATCCTCCCCCGGGAGAAATAAACTGCAATTATAATACCAAAAGGTCCATTGTGGCAGTAATTAATTAAAACTAGCTTAATGAATTGTGCATGTACCGCTGTTGCACAGAGAGCAGAAGGACTGATACATCTCTGTATGCAAGTTTTAATTCCTCTGCAAAACTTTCATTACAGTTTCTCTGTTTCGATCTCTCTCACAGATAGAGGCACGTGCAGTGACCCCGGGAACCTATGCAATTCAGCTCTGATCTGGGTGCTGAGCAGATGTTCTAAACCCTCCCAGTCCTCTCCTCCAAGATGTCTTATAATTATGGATATAAACAGATTGTGCACACGGTGTAACCTGCCATTGTGATGAATGACTGAGTGGATACAACCCAGGTCCGGTTTAATGTAAGGAGCGAGTGAAGCCCGGATGTCCATTAAACAGCTTACTGCCAGCATTTCTGTCCATGTGCAGAGCCTGCTTTAGATCTGCTGTAGATACAACGCTGTCTGTTGGAACGGTAACAATCAAACACTCATATGCTATGTGGGATTTTTTTTTTTGAGAGGACATAAAAGCTGGGATACTTAATGCTGAGACTGACCTTTCTGTTTGAGACAAAAAGCATTTTCTGCAAACAAACGGTTTGTTTTTTTCTCCCTCAAACTATACCATTAATGGATTTTTCTGTTCATAGTTCCTGACTGTTCCACCAAGGGCCCAATGCAATCAACCTTGAATTGCCGTTTTCATGCTCTTTTTCTAATAGTCAAATTAAGTCCCTGAATGGTGTTTAAACATTCAACCACTACTAGGCCATCCGACTTTCTAGTTTTCATTATTAGAATTGTGAGCATGGGGTGAATATTCTATAAGTGAAAACCCTACTTCAATGTCACTATGGTATCTTTTAATGATCTTAGCCCGATATTCCAATAGTACTGCCTGGTTAAGCAACATTTGCAAGCATTTGTTATTTCACATAAAATACCTCAGTATTTATTTCCATGGGTTAACAATATCAACGCCGGTAAGTGTCAATGGATGCTGAGTAAAACCTTTTTTAAGAAAACATTCCAAGTAATCTGTTTCAACCAGTGTCGCCATAGCATGATTTGGTCCAATCAGAAGACATGTATCTCCAAAAATTCAACAACAGTGTGGAAATGCATGCTGTACATATTCTCCAGCTGACAGAAAAGACCTCGACATAGCACTGTAATGAAACTCAGAGGCTGTTGCTGAAATGGGAGTGTGTATCTATCGGCGAGGCTTAAACACCATGGAAAAAATGCAGGAGGGAGAGCAAAAGAGAAAGAAAAAAAAAGAAAAGAATGATACCCTGGCAAATAGATATATGGTAACAGATTTTTGCCACAACTGTGCTTCCTTTTTCCCTCTCGAACAGAATGGAAGTTGTTCTGTCAATCTGGCGGGCGGATGGTGGAATGCTGAACAATTCCCTTACTGTAATCTCCAACAGCACTGGAATTGAATAGATGCTGTTTTTATCTAACAGTTTTTTATTAGCAGTCAGAGGATGTTTGCGTGCGTGTGTGTTTGTGTGTGTGTGCCTGTACTGTACACCAAACTTCTGTTCATCTAATATTCAGCTCAAGGTTACAGTTGCTCACTGTCCAAGTCTGACATTCGGAAGTACACTCGTATAAATATGAGTAATAAAGTTACACGGCCCGACTCTCCCCACCAAAGAACATGGTCTGTGTGACGGTGCTGGAACAGAGAACAGAACAGTTCTTGTGTGAATGTGCAGATTGATTCAACCCAGACAGATGGACATTCACTGAAATAACCTTGGATTAAATTCCATTTTTTATTTTGCCTTTATTCTATTCAGACAGAGTCATACAGCAACATCTGAAAACCATCTGCTGGAACAAGGTTTTTCACATTCAACACTGCATGGGCTAAGATGCTCGTATAATGGTACGCTGGTATACAGTTAAAACCATTCAAAAACATCTCCACCAGGAAGCTCAGTACTTTCATGGTTCCATGACTAAGAATGATTTCTTAGCAGTATTTCCCTCCATCGACACCTTCCCTTCTGTATGGCCCATGTATATGACAGAGACCTAAAACAGCAAGGCCAAGGGGCCGCTGTGGGCGGGGCTAACTCTCAAACACACACACACACACACACAGTCCAGGATTTGCTAATCCTTTAGGAAAAAAAAGTAATGTTCCCTAATCTTAACCCTAACACTAACCTTAAACTAACCTCAGTAACATGATCTTCATACCTAAACTAGCCCTAACTTTAACCCATAACAGGAACTGAACCTAGTCCTATTGGCTAACCCTAACTGGAAGTTTCATCCTAAACCTAATCTCTTAACCCACAAATCTCTAAGTGGGAATGTCCCAGCATAGAAAATCTTTCATGTTTCACTTACCTTCTGCAGTCTTGCAGTCCCCAGAAGATAAGTAAAGCATGCCCACACACAAATACATATATACATGTACATACTTATAGTGTGGATAGTTAATAGTGACCGACTGTATGGCCCCTTTTTATGAATAATGCTGGAGAGAGTAAGTGTGAAATGTCTGTCTATGTTTCTGACACTGGGTGATGGATGTGGCAGAACTTTGCTTATTGACACAACATCTTCGTCTTTCACCACTGAACATGACTCATAGTGAAGGTCCATTTGTTGTGTGGGAGGGGGGAACATCAAGAAACCCCAATATAGAACCAGGAGCATACGCAAAGCCAACATAAAATATCAATTTCAAAATGTTGGAAAAGAAGAAAACTGTTCTGTGAGTGAATAGCAGTCCATTGGGCGCAGACCCTGTATACTCAGGACGAAATGCAACCGCGTCCTCCGCATGTGTTGGGCCCTCTGTCACGAAGGGCCCTGTGACTCTGATCCAGAGCAAATCGATTGTTCGCCCTGATAGGCCAGGTAATCCGAGCTGGCGCACTGACCTATGCAAATGGTGTCACAGATTAAACACACTCGTTTCCAGCCCCAAGCTGGCAGAGGGAGGTGAATGGACAGACAGCGCTGCTTTAGGAAACACGCAAGAATTGATGCTTTGTGCTTCACGGACCGCACTGTATATAGTGATGTCAGTCGGAACCAGTCGAGAACCTCTACAAGGTCCCCAAACTAGGAGACTTTTCTGTCTGTGGAAAGTGGTTCCTTTCTCCTGGTTTATGGTTGGGCTTCTTTTGTGACAGCTGGCCTGGTGGTTTTATTTGAAACCAGAATGACGTACAATAGGGAGAACAGCATTATGATAGCACCATATCAACTTGCCTATCAAAAACGTAACACAGGTGCTTTTGATTGAGCATATCTTTGTATGTCCTTGTGTGGTATAAAAATCCAATATCAGAAATTCTAAATGAACCGTTAGTTTCACATTCATTTTAGGACACAAAACGGCTTAAACGAGAACTCAGAGAGATCAGAGATCAATGGGAAAGATCAGCATATAGAAAATCTGACTTTTCCAAACCCAAGTCATAGTAACATCATATAACTATTCAGCCCATAACTTCTCTCTCTTTCCCTTCTCTCTGTTTAATTTCTCACTTCGCCTTTCCTGACTGAGCAATTTTCTTCAAACCTGACAACCTTTCAATCTATTTCTCTATCTCTCTCACCCACAAACACACACACACACACACACACATGCACACAAACACACAGCAATATTAACCCTTTTCAATTCTTTAACACACACATACATACTTCACCACATCCCAAATCCTTCTAAGACAACACACATTGATATTGGATTCTTTGCATTCTAACAAGTTTGATTCATACCGCATCTTTGGACTCCATCTATCGCCCTGTTCAATCTTACAGTCACATCCATTTCATTCTCTACACCATTTTACATTCAGTATAAATCTGTTATCAGCTGCGATGTGGCTGCCCCATTGGATAGATGAATCTGTACCAAAGTACTCCCAGACTTGTACATTACAGAAAAGCAGGCTGCCTCATCTCATCCTTGTGTGGTTTTCAACAGCTCGTCCAGATGATCTAAAGATCATGCAATCTGCACAGATGCTAACATTATGATGGATGGTTTCTCTCTGTCCACCTCACAGCATAGCGCACGCAGGCCTTCTTCACTTCCTGACATAAAAAAAGACAAGTGTGCAGCGAAGTACAGAAAGATGCAACCGAGCATTCGAAAGAGTCCACACACACTCAGACCCCCCCCCCCACACACAACACAAATGCCAGCTCCTCCTTCATTAGTGTTCTGGCGTGTTCCTTATTATAAATAATGTGTAGATTGTGGTTGTGAAGATGCAATGATGAGGACAAAAGGGCCAGAGGCTCTGAGGGGGCCATGGGATTCCTCAGAACATGTGTTGGGCCACTGACGTCTGATTCAAACATAGGCAGGCGGACCGCTGGGTCTCCGCTGGCTCGTTCTATGTTTGCCCTTGGGAGAGTGAGTTGCCCAGCGAGGGAAGTGCGCTCGACTGCAGGAAATGTTTGCCCTAGCATAGACGTACGTCCATCTTGCTGGGTGGGCTTCTATCCCTGTTGCTATAATGGTCCTCTCCCTCCCTGCCCCTCGATCCCAACCCCGCTCCCTCTCTCCAGGCGGGTCAATCCAATGATGTACGTATATAAACCCTGAATCGCTCATGCAATATATTGGCAATTGAGAGGCTTTGAAGCCAGCAGTCGGCTATCATGGCAGGCCCATTTGGAGTGGTCCTTCGTGGCACAGAATTCAATGGTATTTCAATTAAATGTTTTAAGGGGAAAAAATGAGGTATAGTGTTTATATATACAATATTTAATAAATAAATTGAATAAATGTGACAAAATTCTAATTCATACAATAAATTCCCTTTTACTTTTTTCTTTCTTTTCTCCCCATTTTCTGTCTTTTTTGCCGGACCGCGTAAGCGGAGCCAGCCAAGAAGAGCAAATGTCTCATACTGATTGACTGACTGACTGACTTATTATTGGCTAATATGTTGTTAAATCGGCCAGTGGCAAACGTCATACATAGACGCTATTTGTGGTGGAGGTAAACTTAGTAAGAAACGTTAGTCAGTTTAACTGTATCAATGTCATTAACGAATGGCCATATAACTGTTAAAATGGCCAATGGAAAAAGAGGATTTGTTCAGGATAGGCACAATAGGTTATACTGACACCTAGCAGAAGTGCTGCTCTTTGGTGTAGTGGTTAATGACACAGGATTTCATGTGGGTGACCTGGGTTCATGTCTCACAAGGGCTATACTTTCTGTCGCTTGCCGGTTGAACTAGGCTTGCTTGTTTTCTTCGGTTTTCGCGTCTCTTTCGCATCGTGACAACTCCCAATGCATTTGGGAGAGCTGAAGATCGTGACCGGCCTTCCTTCTGCTCGCCCTCTGCTCGTCAACCGGAGAGTTAAATGGGTCAACGAGTGTGAAGGAACGCCCATTATCCTGACTCACCTCAGTTAGCACATGCCGGTACCACGGCCATCAGAGGTTAATATGCATAATTGCTTCAGTCCCTGTTCAGAGCACATTTAGTTCTAAGGTGTCCTGTTGATGCATGGACGTGAGACCCCTATTGGTCAGCGTTAGCCTCATAGTTCTCTGTCCTTTTGGAGAGGGTTTAGATAAATGCCAGCAGAGAGTCCGGGCGGCAGGACTGAGCATTAATATTCAACACCCCGACCCAACTCTCATTTCCACTAGCTGCGAAGGTTAAGGTGCGAATTGCAAAACTCAAAAGATATATTGCTGGTATTTAGGGGGTTTAAACAAACTGGGAAAATGGAGGAGCTGCGATACACAGAGAGAACTAGGCTGAATGTTAAGTTCGGGATGGGCCCAAGGACACAATATAGCATTCATGAGTTATAACAAACAGTTGTTACCATACAGACACACCCACCACATGAATGTGTTATTTGGCTATCACAATGTTACAATCTTCAGAACTGTGTTGCTGAAGATTTTTTTGGGAGATCTAAAAAGAAAAATAATTGAAATTCCTTTTCAATAGGTGGTCCAAAAAATGGTCATGGCGCTATTTAATCACAGAAGTTCAATATTGCAGTGTGATTAAAATATAAAGGGCAATAAAACATTGAAGATGGTAATCGCTGCATGTGTTGGCTCAATCGGATATCGCAATAAAACGCATCTTGCACTTATCTGTAACACATTAGCCATACAAAACGAACAGAGACCCTAGTATTTTCTAGCAGTTAGGAATATCTTTACTGAAATAATAAAAAAGTCAAAACACTTTTTGAAACCCATTTGAAAACATCGCTAAAATGTTCACTCACAACATTACACATCGGTGCCTTGTTAAAATTGAATTTGGCAGTTTTAACTTGTTCAGGTTCAACTTGTCAGTCCAAATCACATTGTAAGACATGCATAATGACCACAGAAGCTGAGGCAGTTTTTGACCTCCTGAAGAGGGGTGATTTTTTTCTTCTTTGATTCCATGTGAGTTACAGCTGTAACTGTAAGCACAAGTCAATGAGCTCTTGTTCTATCAACCTGAAAAGCACACAAACACATCATTATCTCACTCTAGACCTTAAACTTCAAACACCTCCCTTACATGTATAGAGAGACAAACAGAGAGAGAGTGAGATACAATTGGGGAGAAAGAGAGATGTGTAAAGAGAGAGCCAGACATTTGAGAGAGAATTGGATGAGAGAGAGGCTGTGTGTGTTAGATTACCCATCAAACCACCCTGCAGGGTCCGGAGGAAGAGTTCCCAGGAAGCATCAGGTCAGCCTAACCTATTACCTTTCATTTCCCCTGTGATAGAGCTACACACACACACAGACAGATACACACAGACACACACACACACACACACACAGTAGTAGAAACACACAGCTATTTGCACACAGCGGCACTGTTTTCCTCCACAATACACATTTGCTGTGGGAGTTCAATGGAAGAAATTAAGCGGCAGAGCCGGAGACTCGATGGGTGGACCCCGTATAGATCCGTGCGTCGCGTGGCCGCTTGAGGCTGTCATCAAAACAAGATTTTATCGTCGAGGCCCGGCTGGTGAGAACACTTCAAAAGTGGAACATAAACCATTCCCTCTGTTGCAGTGGGCTCCAAGAGAAACAGCCTCACAGCAAAAGTCTCTGTTCTGCCAGTCTGTGCTTTCAGACTAATACACTAGCACCAGATTCAGAATTCTCTGGGGCTGACTTTTAGCACAAAGGAATGTGTCTGTCTGCCTGCCTGTCTCTCTGCCCGTCTCTCCGCCTGTGGCCTTTCATGCAAAAGTAATTCCAGCTCATCCTGGGGTAACAGGCAAGCAGCACCTCCTCACAACCCGCAGAGATTAAGATCACCTTGAATTATTAATATTCATCTCAGTGGAGGAAACTGTGGTGGGACTCCAACCCAGTAGGAGAGAGTGTTTGGAGTGTCACCAGTCCAGCGTCAACAAGCCCCCTTACCGCCATATACCCACCGACACACATGCAGGCCCTGACAACAACAGAGAGAGACACACACACACACCACAAACAAACAAATATACACACACACAACACCCCACCTCATCCCCCAGGAAATTGAGATATGGGTTCCCCGGAGAACTTAACTGGCCCCTCGTCTCAGAACTGAGTTCCATTTCCTCAGAACAAACATAACAGCATGGCCACCAGTCATCCCCCGGGGAACAAATATAACCCCACCCACCAGCCAGCCTGGGTGTTAAGACTTCTCTCTGCTTCTTCTCTCTTATGTTTTCCATGTGCTCTTTTGTTATGGTACCACACAAAAGCAACGACAGCAAAAGCATCTGTGAGAGAGGCAGAATGGGATTCTCCCTATTCTAAACCAACTCCCACAATAGAATATAAATAACCAGATTCAATTAGGTCCATGTTTCAGGTTTAGTACATTCAGTTAGCCAGGCGTGATATGCCTGGAGCAAACAACCTCAATGTGTTCAAACGAACTACGAAGACCTGTGATGAGGTCAGTGGTCCGGTAGTCACTGGCATTAAGGTTTACTTAAATAATTAAACATTAATGAAAATTTTTTTACCATACAACATATGCATGGCTCCAACAGACAAAGCAACATAGACAAAATAAACAATACATGTTCACCACTTGTAAACACTGATGAAGTCATTAAACATATGCAATATGAATAATATGACAAGCTGTTTGTATGCTAGCCCTCTGTGACACTCTGTTGTAAATAAGCTAACTAGCACATTCTCTTGTTAATTTAACATTAGAAGTGTCTTGCTTGTAAACTATACATTAAATAAACACAGAAGACAGAAAACGGAACACAATCAATATTTTGGAAAACCAATGAAGCAATAACAGTGACCAATGACAATAGCCTGGCTGCAGTATGTACAGAAGTACTACCAAGTTGATGTGTAGGGTTAGGAGGCAGTTGTACAGTACATATAGGCAGGGACACCAACAGGCATCCTTGTTCCCGGGACAGAACTGAACCACAGGCCAAATAATAAATAAATATGATATTACGGTCCAAACGGTTACAGGTCATAAACGGGTTATTGTTTAATGTTTACATTCATAACTAGGCCACATTCAAATCCCTTTGTTTTCAAAACAGGTAATTTATTAAGCTATGTCACATCTTTTCAATATATAACCTACTCAGTCACAATCAGCTATTATTTAACTGCTACACATATTTTGATGTTCTCTTTTAGATTTGTCCTTCCATTTTGTGCTCCTTGTTTTTGTTGCATGGTGGCAAAGTTTCAGGAAGCTTGCTACTGCAATGGTGGCAATGTTTTAGCCAGATAGCTACTGTAGTTAGACACATTTATGTTGGTTAAAGTTTGATTTTAGTCTTCGCCTTGCCAACTTTAGCTTAGGATTTATAGCTTAGAGCTCCTGGTAGCTTGCTATAGGGTTGATCTAAGTCTTCTTTCGCTTCTTTGCTGTTTTCATAGTGTGTGCTGTAGTAGACAAGGAAATAATTGACAGTTTGTCATCCTGGTCTCCAGCTGCCATTATAATTTCTTACAGTAAGCGAACTTCACTCCCTGTGGCATATTTATGCGATATATATCATCCAGGTAAAATGTGCATTCGCAATGTAAGCCACGGAGGATAGCCCACCTGGCAGAAGGCGATTGGTTGGAACAGGATTGCCTGAACAGAACTGTCTGGGAAGTAGCAGCATTCTCCAAAAAATATAAATTGACATTCCACTGGCACTGAACTTTAGTTTTTTCCTGAAGAAATCCTACCTAGTGCAGTCTTAACAAAGGTGTTACGTTATCACTCTGATTGGCTGTTGGTAGAACAAACCATTTTTACAGAAAAAGGTTGAATCAACGCTGTACAAAAAAAAACAGAAAAGAGAAAAAAAAACATGAATTCCCTTCATCAATGCAATTCTTCTGTTTAATAGTTGTATAACTTTCTTTATATTACTGAATACTATCACTGACAGAATTATTACTATAAATATTTAAGCCAACCAAATGCCCCCCCCCCAGGCCTGGGCCCCCGGACATCGTTCAGTGTCACTGCATTTGTGTGTGTGTCAATATGTCTGTGTGATGTTTGAATGAGCATCGGTCGGTAGAGCCCAGTGTGCGTCAGCATTAAAACACTCTTTGCCCGTTTTGGACCTTAATTATTTGTAATAACAAATGGAAATGTTTTAAGATACCTCCATTTAGCCATTTGATTTAGGTTTTAATGTACTGTTGGTATTCCAAGGGTAACTCCTGCTGGTACATGATCTACAAAATGTGTAGATTAAGAATTTACCTCACACAGAAAGCTGTGCAGGTCATCCAGGCACTTATCATCTCACAGCTGCAACTCACTGTCAGTCGGGCTCTCGGCTTGAGCCATCAAACCCCTGCAACTTATGTAGAACTCCGCATCCTGCCTGATGTTCAACCTTCTCAAGTCCTCACATGTCTCCTCACTCTTTCACACACTCCACAGGCTTTCTGATAAAGCTTAGATAAAGACTAGGCTGCCTCTACCTACATTTTAAATGCGCTCAAATCCTACATCCATGGCCAAGCTTTTTGTTCTGCCACTTTCGTTCTCATGGCCAACATATCGACACCAGCAGGAATCAAAGAGTAATGTTGTTATCCTCTGCATGTTAGATTCTGGATAAAGATGGTCGGTCATTCTGGTGAGATGAGAGCAAGGATGCACTAAGTTGCTGATACTGACGTACAGTGAAAGGGTGGCTGGTCTGCATTTTTTTTTAATTATTAACATTGACAGGTGTACAGGTCATGACAGATTTTACAGATGAAAAAGCTAATGATAATACAAGACAGGAATGTAAATACACAGTGCATTGAAAATATAACATCTACTGTCCCCATTTGGGGGATTACCTTTACCAAGAATGCATGATGTAGGAGAAATGTCCATCGTTTGACCAGTCATGTAATTGATTCCTTTTAGAACCTCTTTCCAGAATTTGAACGAATGTGCCTTCTGTAATTGTGCATTTATTACAATACTTTGAAAAAGATCCGTTCTTTTCATTGTGTCTCATTGGGGTTATATGTAGTGTGGAATTAAGGTAACCACTAAACGCCAACAGTAGTCTATGATTTATCTTAAATTTGAGTTATTGTGCTCTATTAGTGAAAGAAACTGCCGGATAGGTTGAGGCACATATCCTCCCTCTCTTTATCTACAATTTCAATACCAAAACCACTCTCCCATTTTGCTTTAATTTTAGTTGTATTGTCATTCACTGTCCCGGAGAGCGGCCCATAGAGTCGTGTAACTCATTTAGTCCTCGCTATCAATGAACATTTGTTCTAAAGAGGAGATTGCCCCACGGTATTGAAACTGTTTGAAAGTGGAAACCCCATAGCTGAGGAACTGCAAGTACTGAAAAAAATGGGTGGCTGGGATTTTGTGCCTTTCTGTTAACTGATCAAAAGTAATTTTCTACAATGACTCCCAGTGGCGTAATGACTTTACCTGACCACACACAGAAAGAGTACCGCTCTAGACCAGGGAATATATCTGGATTAGAGTACAAGCGTGCCAGTGGGCATAGTGTTGTCCAAGCCCTCTACCTTCCTTGTTAGACTCCAAACTTAAAGGGTATTTTGTAAAAGAAAGTTGCCCCAGACAGCTAAAGCGACCCACTTCCTGGAAGCGTACAATACATTTCTCCAAGGCATATGGGGCACCAGGTCTGATTCAATATCAATGTAGACTCTGGGAATGCTGGACTGATCTGCATTTTGAGATGAACAACAGCATGGTTTCTCTTCAGTTACCAAATGTATAGCCACCTATGGACTATTTATCATCCATCTGCATCATAAGCATTTTCGCGCTCCGCTTTTAGAAAACTTAAAATGAATGTCAAAACATTCCCTGTGAAGAGTCCCTTTTCATAGGGAGTTCACTTTTGCTCCAACTATAAATGGATACATCCATTGTACAATCGGGAAAGCTTGGTCATTGCTCAGGCTATAATATCCCCTATAATAATACAAAATATGACAGCCTTCATTAAAGGAGAGTGAAGGTATTCGCTAAGGGAGGAACGATTTCATAACATTTCACAGCGTCAGCGATCATCAGTACATGTTCACTCGCACACAAGATCCCCAGTTCATAATTAGCTTAAGAAGAAAAAAACATTTCTTGGCATTTACGACCCAGAAAACGGTTAACTTGTCTAATGTTTGTTATTGGCGGGTCCCATTTGGGCTGCTTTCCCACCTTTCCCCTGGTCGTGTTTCAGGGAGACCCTTTGAAATGTATGAATGGAAGTGAGAAAGCTGTCTTTTAATTCCAGGCCTGGTGGGCAGGTGTCCCAGCATGATTAGGTCAATTCCTGTTTTAAAGGAAGCCAGGTGGATGTGTGGATGTTATAGGTGGGTTTGACCGGCCACACATTTGAAATTTGATTGATGTTCAGATGGTGAAAGTTCCCTACATCAGCAAGCAGCGACCAGGACTTTTAATCCTGAATTTAGGAGCCTGTATATATTTGTATGTATTTTTAAAGGAAGCAATCTTTTATTATAAATGATTACACTGAAGATTTGGTTCACTTTTTCAAAAGTACATCCAAGCAACAACAGCACAGTTATTTAGAGAAGACGCCAGTAATGTGATCAGTGTTATGCTTTTGGAATTTTGGTCTCGAGTGTAGAAGGGAGTAAATGAATCACCATGTTGTGGAAAAGAACCTATCATGTGTTATAATAATAAATGCCTGACGACGATGAAAAACAAAGTCAGGGCTGTCTGATTAAGGTTGGGTGCTGATTAGCCACATACTTTCCAGTTTTGAAGAAGCCACTTGAGACATCATAACCAAAGGTGCAGGATAAAGTATAGGCTGTGAGGGACACAAAAGTCAACACTTTCTGAACTGTGGTACATCATACAGAAAGAGAGTGTTGTGCCTCACCCCCCGATCGGGGTATTTGCTTTGTCATGGTTGGCTCTTTGTGTCCTTCAACACAGCATTATCTGGTTTTTCGTGAACGCTGATGTGGCCCAAATAAAACAATCTAGGAGTAACGTTTGCCCATTGGAAGAATAATGCAACAAATAAAGAGTGGTCCATTTTTCTTGTTTTATACGTATATCTACACAGGTCCTGTTGGGGTCAATGTGTCCGAGCATTTATCCAAAAATCAATTCCACATGATCACTTTTGGACACGTTTCAAGTGTCTGCAGAAGGGGGAAGCCAGAATCTGAACGCTTTGTTACAAAAAGGATGACAATGTGAAATGTTGCCGTTGTGGTGGGAACCTTCAGAATGCCCAATAAGACATCACCCCTTCTGGAAGTCACCTTTCCAGTTTCACACGTTAACTGCGCATGTCTGACAGATATACAGACACACGCAGACACACACGTGAACCCTCAAGCCTGACCATATTAATCCACGCGGTTCTGTGATCATCAACATCAACGTGATTTAGGACCACTGATTCTCCTTTTTATGCCTGTGCAAATGGCCCTAAAATTTATTGGGTTTATTCAATATTTCCTAAGTTTTAGAGTATGAATGTGGAACTGACGTTTACATTACTGCCAGAGCTTTTCCCTCTCCTACTTATTTACAGCTTGGGTAACCTTGGTTTTCATCACACATCCAGCAGCACTTTCAGATATTGCAGCTTTCTCCTGACACAGAATATACAACTTTAGGCCTGGTACGTAACTAAATGTAACTGCTGAAGGGGGTTTCAATTCCCCAAGTATGAATATATTGTTTCAGAAGCAGGTGTGTGTGTGTGCTTCCACAAGCAAGCAGGCCAAAGGACGGAAATCACATGAGATATATGACTTTAGTGAGATGATAATGGGAGACGCTCTCACTATTGTTTCCTTTCAAATACTTTAGCTGCCTTTGGTTTTAAAGTGGAACTGAATCCCTTGACATACTTTTCTGTTTTAAAATATGAAATATGTTTTCTATTGTTTAAGTTAAACAGTCAGCAGAGTTAGTACCTAATTGCTTTACAATGAAAATGACAGTTGGGTTTGAATGACAGTTTTGTAAAAATGTCTACATGCTGCTCTCATCCCAGACACAATACACTGAGGTCTGCCCTGCCCTGCTGCCATGTGGACCTTTTGTGAAGTCTTCAGAAGAGCAACACGCAGTTGTTTGCTTTGGAAATAGGGCCGATTGCCAGGATGTGGGTTACAGGTTCACCAATCTATCTTTTACCTCTGTGGACTGTCAAATTTGTGTCTGATGGTGCACTGGTGAGTAAATTAAATTCATAGGTACAGACAGGAGCTAGCTAGCTAACTGTACCAATACGCTACTATTAATCCTTCAATAATTTCGACGCATGGCCTCTACCTATCATGTAGTGAAGGAGGATTTTCACCTGAACAGTTTAGGATGAAACGTTAACCATCATGCTTTGAAATAAATATTCTACTTGAAGATAAGTAGTAACTGCAAGCTTTACTTAAGTAAACAGCAAGCTAGCTTATAATCAAAAGTGATCACATTTGATGCTATCTTTAAATAATGTTAACTTTGGGGGAAGTAAACAGCAAGCTAGCTTATAATCAAAAGTGATCACATTTGATGCTATCTTTGAATAATGTTAACTTTGGGGGATGCAATGATTTTTAGAGAGCTTTGTTGCAGTGATTGACTTGAACAGAAATAGGTGTCAGTAAACATTTTTGTAAAGAAGCTTCAAAATACTTCTGAGATGATATTCTATAATGGAAACAAGAGCTCAAGCGGTATCACATTTAACGTGCTGGTACAGCTTCAATTAATGTGTTGTTTAAGCATATTAGGGTCCATTCCTTGAAACAAAATATTTGAATTGTGAAACACTTTGTAAGACATACAAAATGGGAAGAGACCTTTCCGAAGTTGTCCAACACTTTGGTGCAACCCTTTGGCAAAAAAATATATATGGGAACTGAAGAACTCAGTTGTTGTCACTTGTCACTTGTTTAAACAGTGCATGCATATGTCTGAAGAATGCCTGGAGCAATAGAGCCAAAGTCCGAAAAGGGCAACGTGTGAAGTTTGAAAACCAACTCCATAGTCAGTTGACACCCTTAGATGTCACACTACATCATTTTACATATTCAATCACTCCCTGTGTGTTTGTGGTAATGATTTACAGAGCCTGTAAAATGGACATTAAATTTGAATAAAGTTCACATGATATGTTGATTAAGTATCATCTTAATCACCTACCAAGATATGAAACCTAATAATGGTCAATGCCACGGATGTGCACTTTATCTTGATTAATATTTATAACACCATGATGTCACACATAAACAATCGCACAGGAAACAATCAAAAAAACATTTCTCCACAGATGTTAGTGACAACGTCAAATCCAGCGTGCAAAACACTGATCATAGATGTACTAGCAAACCTATTTTCATTGAGCCAATGTACAGTAGTGCATGATTGTGTTGGTAGCTACATCACTGGCTAATTTAAGCTAATGTTACCTGTTGTGTTGCTGGTAATAGCACAAACTTTAACGAGCTAGTGTTTAACGATTTCACTGGACGTTACTATATAGTCAGCAATGCAAAAAGACAAAGAGATATATGGAAGTAGCTTTGAGATCAGCACAAACTACATTAATGTATAATCAGTGTTTAATCATGCTCTGCTGACAAGTCAATCATTTTGCTGAGTTAGAGACATTACAGCTCAAACAACGACGGTTAATCTGGGTAATCGAGTGGCTACCTGGAGAGAAATGGTCACTGCACACCCGGCTCCTCGGTGCAACGTTTTTTACATGCTTGCCAAGTCTCTCTGCAAACATAATCCATTTCTGCCTGACTTTTTTGGGGGGTACGTGAATAAAATACATTATTGTAGGCTGTACGCCAAACGTTACAAGGCTGATAGATGTCGACTGAATTTGCGGCATGATGCACGAGGAGGTCATTTGCATCGGAAGGAGAATTCAATGAGCAAAACATTTTAATTGAGGGGCGAATCCAATCTACTTAGCATCCAGTTGGTTCATTTTGAAGTACTATAGGTATTTAATTCATGCAATCAAGAATATATATATATATATATATATATATATATATATATACACTCACCTAAAGGATTATTAGGAACACCATACTAATACTGTGTTTGACCCCCTTTCGCCTTCAGAACTGCCTTAATTCTACGTGGCATTGATTCAACAAGGTGCTGAAAGCATTCTTTAGAAATGTTGGCCCATATTGATAGGATAGCATCTTGCAGTTGATGGAGATTTGTGGGATGCACATCCAGGGCACGAAGCTCCCGTTCCACCACAACCCAAAGATGCTCTATTGGGTTGAGATCTGGTGACTGTGGGGGCCATTTCAGTACAGTGAACTCATTGTCATGTTCAAGAAAACAATTTGAAATGATTTGAGCTTTGTGACATGGTGCATTATCCTGCTGGAAGTAAGATGGGTACATGGTGGTCATAAATGGATGGACATGGTCAGAAACAATGCTCAGGTAGGCCGTGGCATTTAAACGATGCCCAATTGGCACTAAGGGGCCTAAAGTGTGCCAAGAAAACATCCCCCACACCATTACACCACCACCACCAGCCTGCACAGTGGTAACAAGGCATGATGGATCCATGTTCTCATTCTGTTTACGCCAAATTCTGACTCTACCATCTGAATGTCTCAACAGAAATCGAGACTCATCAGACCAGGCAACATTCTTCCAGTCTTCAACTGTCCGATTTTGGTGAGCTCGTGAAAATTGTAGCCTCTTTTTCCTATTTGTAGTGGAGATGAGTGGTACCCGGTGGGGTCTTCTGCTGTTGTAGCCCATCCGCCTCAAGGTTGTGCGTGTTGTGGCTTCACAAATGCTTTGCTGCATATCTCGGTTGTAACGAGTGGTTATTTCATTCAAAGTTGCTCTTCTATCAGCTTGAATCAGTCGGCCCATTCTCCTCTGACCTCTAGCATCAACAAGGCATTTTTGCCCACAGGACTGCAGCATACTGGATGTTTTTCCCTTTTCACACCATTCTTTGTAAACCCTAGAAATGGTTGTGCGTGAAAATCCCAGTAACTGAGCAGATTGTGAAATACTCAGACCGGCCCGTCTGGCACCAACAACCATGCCACGCTCAAAATTGCTTAAATCACCTTTCTTTCCCATTCTGACATTCAGTTTGGAGTTCAGGAGATTGTCTTGACCAGGACCACACCCCTAAATGCATTGAAGCAACTGCCATGTGATTGGTTGATTAGATAATTGCATTAATGAGAAATTAATCATCATCATTTTCTTCCGCTTATCCGGGGCCGGGTCACGGGGGCAGCAGTCTAAGCAGAGATGCCCAGACTTCCCTCTCCCTAGACACTTCCTCCAGGCGACGGGTCAGACTAAGAGCGGTTCAAAACCCTTTAATGATGAGAAAAATCTTGAGGTCCGTGACGTCGCCCGGTATGGCGCAGCCAGGGCCCCATCCTGGAGCCAGGCCCGGGGTTGGGGCTCGTACACGAGCGCCTGGTGGCCGGGCCTTTCCCCATGGGGCCCGGCCGGGCTCAGCCCGAAGGAGAGACGTGGGGCTGCCTTCCCGTGGGATAACCACCTGCGGGAGGGACCATAAGGGGCCGGTGCAGAGAGGATTGGGCGGCAGTCGAAGGCGGGGGCCTAGACAACCCGATCCCTGGACACGGAAAAATTTAACAGGTGTTCCTAATAATCCTTTAGGTGAGTGTATATATATATATATATATATATATATATACGTTGCTCTGGTAAAATGTCAGCTAAATAATGAAAACACACAAATATCTAACCTCTTAAGATAAATCCCTTCATCCAGTCACTCTGGATAACAGCATCTGTTACATGAATAAACTGTAATGTGAACATAACCCATCCAAAAGGCACGATAGGCAGGTTTAAAAGGGCTTGTGTTTCAAAACCTTGGGATTCAAGGTGTTCATGTCCTTTTGCATTTATTCCATACCTATATCTATTACAGTATGTCTCTGTAACTTTAGTTCCAAGACCAAATTCAAAATGGTCACACTTGGTAAATCTAAAAAATAAAAATAAAAACTTTATATTTTATATGATGTTAAGTTTGGGGGATGCTACTTGATGCTAATTGAAAAAAAAGTTTTTGGAAAGATAACTAATACCTTCTAACCCCATATCTGTACAGATTGTATACCCTATGTGATTTCAGTGATTTGAAAGTCTGCCAATTCAGGAAATGTCTCTTCTTTCTGTCTGTATGATTACAGCACTAACACATTGGGCTGTCTTTGACATCCTTATATCAACAGGAAACAGTGGTTTGTTCTCCTCAGGGAATGACATCACCAGGAAAGTCCCTGTGAGGATACGGTGGGTGCATCATCTCAATGGCATAAAACTTATTTGTGTCCTCTGCTCCGTTCTATTCTATCTTTCCATTATGGAGATGCTTCCTGCATGTGTCTGTTTGGTACCAGAAACCAACAACTCCTGACATTCCATTATGTCAGGACACAGATGTTATGAGTCTCTGTTTTCCTGATAATATCAATCTATCCATTGTCTCCTGATTCCCCACAGGCTATGTGTTTACAATGACAGTGTGCTTCACACTTGCACAATTGTTTACACCCATATAGTGCACGGAGCAGGGAATGAGTATAGTGCACGGGGCAGGGAATGAGTTTAGTGCACAGGGCAGGGAATGAGTTTAGTGCACGGGGCAGGGAATGAGTTTAGTGCACGGGGCAGGGAATGAGTTTAGTGCACGGGGCAGGGAATGAGTTTAGTGCACGGGGCAGGGAATGAGTTTAGTGCACGGGGCAGGGAATGAGTTTAGTGCACGGGGCAGGGAATGAGTTTAGTGCACAGGGCAGGGAATGAATATAGTGCACAGGGAAGAGAATGAGTATAGTGCACAGGGAAGAGAATGAATATAGTGCACAGGGCAGGGAATGCTGTATTTTCTTTATATAAAGAGGAAATAATTGTTGCTGACTATTCAGTTACCCAAAATATGTTCCAATTTCCCTTTTTTAAGGATTTTTTATTCGCTCTTCTTTTCAATAGTTATTGTATACTTTTATAACCTTGGCCAGCAGTAATACTGTGTTGTGCATCTGTCTGTTAGTCAGGATATGAGTCAAAGCAACCTCAGCATTCATTCAACCCCCAAACTAGCCTGATGCCAGAATCCGCTAAACATCAGATTCTTACCTCATGATCAATACATAATTGTTAATGGTTGTGTTGTCACCTGATGAGCAAGTCAGCTTTTTTAATTAGCAGATAGGTGTAAGGGCAAGGATACAGATTAGATATTTATGCATAACCGGTCCGTCTACCATCTGGGTACACATTATGGGGGCATATGCTCTCAGTGTGCAAACCTGAAGTCAAACTTCAATCCCACCTTTCAAGGTCAATGAGGGCTTGAGCATCCCTGCCTTAAAATGTGTATAGTTATGGTTCTGCCAGGAGAGGCGTATTCCTCAGAGCTCCCTCTCCTTCAGGAAAAAGGGGTTATTGACTGTAATGGGAAAAGGCACATGGAACGGACAAAGGACAGGTGTTCAGGGCCCTGGAGGGCATTTTATTAGCAGAAAAAGAACAGGGAGTGGAGTCCAGGCACTTTCAGAGGATTAGGTGTAGGTGGTCAGAACTCGGACGGCCTTTGAACCCTTCGCCTCAAGCTTGCCTTCTTGTCTTTTCGGCACCTTAGTCGCTGGTCAGAGCAGTATTAGCGGAAGCATGTTTTGTTGCTGCGCTCACGTCTTCCTTGTCTGCTTCTTCTTCAGCTGTTGCTGCTTCCCCATCTTCCCAGAGCTGCTTTTCTGGGGCCTTTTTTCTATCTCTCTCTAAACAAGTCCTGATGGGGATTTATTGCGCCTCTTTAAGGCGTTGCTGTTGGGCTGACGTTCACTGGCCACGTTTTGCCCCACCGGGTTCGATGGTTCTCATTGGGGCGTTTGCCCGAAGCGAATGCCGGAGGGGGTTCTCACCACCACACAGGTCCTACGGTTCTCACCACCACTGAGCTCAGGCTGTGTTCTCCCTAAATGGACATTTGCCGATCAGATGCACATTAAAGTGGTCGAGGTGGTAATGAATTTAAATAGGATGTTAAGACAAGGTGTTCTCACTGAAAGTTAATTTTGCAGATTTTATAAGAGTGCCCTGAACAATAATTCGCTGATGCTTTTATTGCAGCTCCATTTTCGAGTTATGGAAATTGTGTTTTGTACTGGATCTGTCAAAAGATTTGACAAAGTAATTAAATGTTTCCATTTAAAAGCAGTTCATTACATGTGATTACAGCATTACTATTCTTTCTAAGGATAGCAATCACAGAAGCATGACAATAAGACAATAATTGTAATAGTATTTTCAAAATGAACAAAACAAAGTCATTGTACAGCTGTTCATTCTCCCATTGTTTACAGTAAGTAGGCCTACTTCCTCTTATCAATGAAAAAAGTATTGACTAAAATGTGTTTTACTATGAGAAAAAGCCAAACATCTCTTGTATATGCAGCTTAGCTTGGAAGCTTGGAATCCTACCCTTTTCATTTATTCCAGTGCCATGCAAATACATGCATAGCCTAGTTAACATGATTTACTTTAGCCACATTTTTAAGTGTTCATGGTTCCCGGCTGCGAATAAGTTGAGATAATGTAACAATGATTAATATTAAATGTGTTAATGACAGATGTATTGGCCTGAGTTAATTTGAAATATGTTTTTTGTTGTTGTTGTAATTAACAGTGGGATAGCTGTGTATTTTGGGGGTGCTGTAAAATTTACATGAGCAAGGTTGGATTTTCGAAACCTTCACAAATATTTTATATTTAATCAACATATAAATCTTTATCCAGAAGCATAGTTTTCAGAATTTCAGCTTGTCTAATAAGTGTAGTGCAATATACTGTAATTGAATAATCAGTCCACATACATGCCAGACATTTAGCATTTACATTTTAGCAGACAATCTCGTCCAACCTTAATTATATTAGGGAGTGGATACATTTTCATAATATATTCATCCCCTGTGGGAATCGAACCCATAACGTAGCATGACTAATGCCAATGCCCTTCCAGCTGAACCATACAGAACTACATCGTCAAACTGAAACTGCTATGCAATTCCAACCCACTCTCTTCCTTATGCGTACATATAACACGGGCTCACACAATGTCGTGCTATGCATACGCCAAAGTCCTTTTTTGCGTGCAGTTGAGACGCAGTCTCCTACCATTAATAATAATGGTCAATAAAATCGTTTCATTGACACGCACCAACTGAAACCTATTTGACGTCACCATCATCGAGGCACGGATTTCGCGAATATTGACTAATCGTTTAAAAGCCGTAGATTTACTTTTTTCTTCAAAGAACGTCAAAGGGTAAAGGTGAAACTTTAATATCGCATTTATTCACCATAGTTCTTAATGGGAGATCGCGTCTGCACTGCACGCAAAAAGGGACTTTGGCGTATGCATAGCACGAAATTGTGAAGTGTGAACCTGTGTTATATGTACGCACAGGGAAGAGAGTGGGTTGGCAATTCACATGAATGAATGGATGAATAATGATTTCTAAAAACACAGCAGATACAGAGCATATTTGTTAGTCTGAATGTTTTTACTGTGTTACAGTGTAGCATAAATAGGAAGGGCTGACTACATTTCCCTCATATCCCTCAACAGCCTACATACCCATAGAAGAATTCACCTGGGACAGAAACCCGAACAACCCAGCAACCAAAGACGTCCCTCAAATGTATTGTCAATCCCGTTATGATTTTTTTTTTTTTATGTGATGGCTCGTTTTTCTCATTTCCTCTGCAGAACATGAGGCAGAGTACATATTTGAGAGCTCCCAATATACACCTTGGTCCATAAAAAATTAACGGTTGAGATGATTTATCTTTAGCACTCCCCGCTGAAAGCACTTAAGCACTTTAGTTTCTCAAACACATACACGCCGGCACACAAACACAGACACACACACACACACACATAGTTCTTAGCATACAGTGGGGCCACATATGGGTCATGTTTAGTTGGGGTTCCTCGAGGAGATTTGAACAATTACAATCACACCCACAACAATCCCAAGAGATGCAATTACATGTAGAAGCCGAGTTACATACACAGCTACCATATATTGGCGGACACATAATGTTTTGTAATTATGTCCCCTATTACTGCACTTGTCATATTACTGAGATGCACTTGTCATATTACTGAGATGCACTTGTCATATACCATGGAACAGAAGAGTCATAATATCATTACATTGTCTTTTGGTCAATTCAGGTTTTCATTCATCATGGCATACGGCACTTTTGAGTCATCATATCCGATGCGGGAGTGCATCGTGTTTCTTAAATTGGAGCCTCCCTCATCACTCGATCTCCATGTTCACTCTTTAGATTCTTTCCTAGCGTGCAATATGACATATAAACTCCATAGCACCCCTCTAAACTATACACACCTACAATCCCTTCCCAACATATACATCCATGATCTCTTAATTCCAATGGCTGCACATAACCTCTATTCCCCCAAAGGTTATCCACCAACATGGTCCCTGGTCCCTCAGTCTAACAACCTGTGTGTGTGTGTGTGCGTGTGTGTGCTTGTGCGTGTGTGTGTGTGTGTGAGAGACACCAGGGTCTAGCGCTGACACAGACTAATGGGAATGGCCAGACACTGGCCACATGGAGATGGTGTTTATTCCATCACATCCTCAAGGTCAGGACTTAAAGCCCCACTGCTGAATTCGAAAAACAACACAATGACATCACAGCCACTTGGTTTGACATTAGTTCTCCAGCTTTTTAGCTGGAGAACTAAAACCCCTCTCAATTTCTAGATGGCCTGGCAGTGGTGACGGGAGCAGGTGAGCCGAGCCATATAAACTGATAATATCTAAGATAGCTTAAAACATGTAGCAAGTAAAATACTCTGTGACACTGATAACAAAAGTTCACAGATGGTATATCAAGAGGATGTTCCTACATACGAACAGCATGTTCTACTTAATGTATGACTAACAAATATTCAGGACTATTTCAAATAAGACGGACAGCTAGCCCATATCCTGGCAGATAAATTTGAGGTCAGCTGACAAAGTCAAAGACATCTACTGAAATGAGAACACATGTCGGATTGGTATTGTGTATGAGACACCATGACCTTCATGGAGAATAGACGTCTCTTAGGCTACGTTACGTAGTGACATATCGCACTGAACCTGTTATCTGTTCCCAGACAGTCTCTACGTTTCCCTCTTTTCTCTCTCTATTGCTCTCCCCTCTACCGCTTTCTCTTGCCCTCTCTTCCATCTCCCCCTGCTTTCTGTCCCCATGTCTGTCTCTTTCTCCCCCTCTTTCATTTCGCCCCTCTCTCATTCCCACTATCTGTCTGTCTCTCTTAACCCATCTCCATCTTTGTGTCTAGTACATGTCCTTGGCGGGGAGAGCTACTCTGTTCTGCGTGGGGCGTATCACACTGTAAGTCACATTTTAGCATGATACATGATCAGCTAAATACCATTATGAGCTCCTCATCTCCTCATCTATAATTCACCTGAAGGGTGGGCTGCTAAGAATAGTAACTGTTTTATGCCTAGCTAGCATGCACACACACACACACACACAGTGATTTGGAATAGGTAAATGTTGACAGTACCTTTGAGTGGTGTAGTGTGGCCTGTATATCCATTATCTTTGTCATTCTACTGTGATGGCAGTGGGTCCGGTTTCCCTGTCTGTCTGAATGGAAGACAGGATGGGAGTTCTGTTAAACATGGCCTGAACCCTTCTATTGTGTAATTCTTCTGCCTTGTTAGTCAGGAAATAAACAGTGAGACTGAACGGACAGATATAGCCGTGATACTTGTCATAGCGTACCTTGTGACATTGTTTGATTTTGTCCTTTGCGAGGGTCCCTGCAACCTGCCAAGAGTGTAATCTCATGTCTGTGTAGTTCGTGGGATGCTACTTCAGTACGGAAAAACAATAAACAGACGGAAATGTTAAAATTAGTGCTCTTGTCTGCGTGTACACCCGTACACCCATACACGCACACAAATATAAGTGCACACACACAAACATTTACAAACTCACATAAACAAAAAACCCAGCCAGACAGGAAGGCCATACTATCGGAAGGAGAAATCTTCATTAATCTGCTTGGAAGAGAAGTCATTCTAAAGATGTCCGACACATTCTTTGTTATTTTCAAGGGTTGTAACAGGGCTTTTGGGCTTTTGGACACGCAGGCTTGCATTGGTAGAAAAGAATGACTAGAATTGACGGTGTTTTTGGCCTTTCCTTTCGTGCTGTGGAAAAGAGATGAACTTGAGGGGCCAACATTTTTTTTTTTACGTTGATGGAATGGCCGACATCTGACCTCTAATGAAAAGCTGCTACATCTCATCTATGCGGTGCAACATAGTTTGTTGGCTATGGAGGAGTCACTGTGGAAAGGCCGGACGGACACTTCTCTGTCATCGCTCTGCAATGCCTGAATCACCACCACAAGCCTTGTGCTGCCTATGTCCACTAACCACACTCAATTATAAAATCAGTTCCCTTCCCAGTCGTCACATTCCAATGGCCCGGGGTGAAAGTGTCAGGCTGTTTGAATGCAGATTAGATGGAGACAGCGAGCAAGAGAGAGGAAGCACTCGGAATGGGGCCCTGTCATGTCCCTGTCCTGTCCCTCTCCTCCTTGATGGAAATAAATAATAAAATACAGAGCGAAAGTCGGCAGTAAAGTGCTTAATTCATGCATACCGGGTACATAATGTGACAGTAATGTAATTTGTTCTGGGCTAAAAGCCCAGCCACACTTATCTAAGAGTTAAGGACTTTATTCAATTCTCTCTACCTCTCACTCTTTCTCTCACTCTTTTTCTCTCTATCCATTTCTCTCTCTTTCTCTCTCTTTCCATCTCCCTCCATGCATGAACTGATTTTGATGCAGCTCACCTGAGCACCAGGTTTGAGGACAATGCCTCTTATTAGATGTGACTGCATGATAATGAATGGGCCTAATGCAATGTCAGAATGGTTAACATGACGTAAAGGACTAGGCCTGTTGAAACTCCTAATCTTCTGGAGATGTCAAAGGCCTCAACTTGGGACTAAATAAGGGAGGGGGCCAAGAGCGAGGAATGGGAAGAGAGAAATGAAGACAGAACAAGAGAGGGAAAAAGGAAGACAGAGAAAGATGAAGAAGGTATTAGTTCTTGTCAAACCAACTGACCAACGTCAAATCAACTGATCTTCCTAATTTTCATTTGCTGGCACAGGAACATATGACTGGTGAATGGAAATTCGGTGCTTGTAGAGTTCTCACTTCTTCATTTCATGATTAACTTGACATCATCTGGTTTGTTATATTCTTTCTGTTTTTTATGTTAAGAAAATATAAAGTTTGTAATAGAATACTATTGTTAATAATGTAAATGTAAATGCGCTAATAAACATATTTGAAACACAACCATAGAAACAATTGTCTGAGCAGCAAACAAGAAGCTCAAATATTATTTTTTTAATCTTTATTTCTTTTTACGCTGATCAGCCATAACATGATGACCACTGACAGGTGAAGTGGATAACACTGATAATCTCATTAACATGGCACCTGTCAGTGGGTGGGATATATTAGGCAGCAAGTGAACATTCTGTCCTCAAAGGTGATGTGTTAGAAGCAGGAAAAATTGGCAACTTTGACAAGGGCCAAATTGTTATGTCTAGATGATTGGGTCAGAACATCTCAGAACATCAAATGCAGCCCTTGTAATGTGTTCCTGGTCTGCATTGGTCAGTAACTATCAAAAGTGGTCCAAGGAAGGAAATCGGTCATCCGGCGATAGGATAATTGGTGGCCAAGGCTCATTGATGCACGTGGAGATCGAAAGCTGGCCCGTGTGGTCCGATCCAACAGACGAGCTATTGTAGCTCAAATTGCTGAAAAAGTTAATGCTGGTACAGATAGAAATGCGTCAGAACACACAATGCATCGCAGTTTGTTGTGAAAATGGGGCTGCGTAGCCGCAGACCAGTCAGGGTGCCCATGCTGACCCCTGTGACCACTACCGTAATCGACTACAATGGGCATGCGAGCATCAGAACTGGACCACGGAGCAATGGAAGAAGGTGGCCTGGTCTTATGAATCACATTTCCTTTTACATCACGTGGATGGCCAGGTGTGTGCGTGTTGCTTACCTGGAGAACACATGGCACCAGGATGCACTATGGGAAGGAGGCAAGACTGCGGGGCAGTGTGATGCTTTGGGCAACTCTCTGCTGGGACACATTGAGTCCTGCCATTCATGTGGATGTTACTTTGACACGTACCACCTACCTAAGCATTGTTGCAGACCATATGCGCCCTTTCATGGCAACGGTATTCCCTAATGGAATTGGCCACTTTGAGCAAGATTATGTGCCCTGCCACAAAGCAAAAATGGTTCAGGAATGGTTTGAGGAACACAACAGCAAGTTCAAGGTGTTGACTTGGCTTCCAAATTCCCCAGATCTCAATCCAATCAAGCATCAGTGGGATGTGCTGGACAAACAAGTCTGATCCATCGAGGCCCCACCTCGCAACATACAGGACTTAAAGGATCTGCTGATAACATCTTGGTGCCAGATACCACAGCCCAACTTCAGAGGTCTAGTGGAGTCCATGCCTTGATGGGTGAGGGCTGTTTTGACGACAAAAGGGGGACCTACATAATATTAGGCAGATGGTCATAATGTTAGTATACATACATATATACATAAAAAAATTACTTGTCATTGTCATTTGCTAAGCCTAGGCTACGACTAGAAAACCTACTATTTTTTAATAACGTATAAGAGCTGGTATAATTTGAGGATAATTGGTGATAATTAAATGTCTGTGATCAGCTTGTAAAAACCCTGTCATACTCAAACCCATTTCCTCACTGAAGACAAACCCCATGTAAAAATATGTCATGCATCAAGTAAAGTAAAATGGTATCACATGTGGCGATCTAAACTGAACAATGAAGGTATTCATTGAAAACCACCAAATTAAGTGCAATGTGCTCATCATCCAGGGGATCACATTGGTCAATGAGATCCCGAGGGTGTGGCCAGTTGTAACCTAACACAACCAAAACAAAAGCCTGCACTTATACACAAACCCCCAGGTCCAAGACGGAAGGACCTTATCCTGAGTTGCCAGTGATAGCGTTGTCATGCCTGCACTCCGGTTAAAAGAACCTTGTAGCAGGTACAGACTTGCTGAACTGAATCTTACTATATGTTCTCCAAGGAGTTGTTTCTGCTGTGTCCAAGCCAGGCCTGAGCAGGAGGTTAATTACACAAAGCTCTGACCCTTCATCTCTGCAGGCATTCCCTCTGTGAACAATAACGCTGTAACGCCAACCTCGGCCGGGCAACAGGAAAGGCCATAAATCCAAGATCCGATTTATCGTTCGCTAGTAGCTCTGGAAATAAAATGAGCTGCGTCTGACTCTTTGTGCGTAAAATGGTAAATTACCTTATTTTACAACAGGTGATGTATAGGGTGAAAATAAAAAGACCTCTTTGCAGAGGTTATTTACGAGCTTTTTGTTTCCGCAACCGCGTTTAGTGTCTTCATTGGGGTCTCATAATTAAACTATTATTGCTTACTCATTATGCAGGCAATTTGCGTTTGTAGGCAGCACGTAAAGTCTCATATAAGCATTATCTTTACTGTGCTGAACATGCTGAAGGGGCCATCACTTATAAACGACTAATCACCCTGGACCCTTCACTGTGTTTTTACTAGATATATATATATATATATATATATATATATATATATTTATAGTCTAAGAGCAGAGGGCTTTAGTATGCGACAGATCACTGTGGTTAGCGCTGAAAAAACAGCTACTATTCCTAATGTCAGAAAACTTCTTGCTATACTTTATCATCTCTGAGTACACTGTATGACTCAACCTTGTACTGCCTGGATCTTAAACCAGTCCGTGTTCTCCTTCATCCACTCCTCTCTCTCTTTCTCTTTCTCCCTCTCTCTTTATTTCTATTGACTTTAGTTGATCGGATATAGGACTAAAGCGGATGACACTTAATGACGTACTGTTGGCCTACTGTACATTTCTCTCTGTTTAGGTTTGTTTTCACGGCGCCTCTGTATCTAATCAGCCCTTTTCTGTTCTGCTCCATCTAAATCTTCAGCTTCAGACACACCCCTCTAACTCACTGCCCACCATGTGCTTCTGATTACAGAGACGAACATTCCTGACCGCTCCCGCAATCGTTCAGATACTCTGATTGGCTCGCCGGCATGTCACATGGGTTCCTCGTGAGTGACTTCCCAGGCGGCGCATATCCCAGAATCTGGGAAGATGAAGACCCGGCCTCCTCCCTCTCATCCATCCCCCTTCACCCGTCCGCCCGTCAGAAGGGCCTTATTGCTAACAGATGCTAATGTAATAACTTGACCCCTGACCTCTTGGTAGCTGCTCTGTAACCTCTTTCCCCACCAGATGATATGTTAAGTGTGTCCTGGACAACTTGTCAACAAACACGTAGGATGCCAATAAGTGGCGGGCGTTGCGGTTATTTAACCCGGTGGGGCACAGGCCATTAATCAAAGAGAAAGACAGGGATGATGAGGTGTTCCGTAGTGGTTCGTCACAAATGGCTGCTTGCTGGTCAGGGTGGTGTGCGCTGGATAGGTGCCTCGCTGTTTCTCCTAGCTGTGTCGCTACCCAAAATATACGCACTCGCATTGCAGATGCTGCTTGATTGGTATGTATCCACTAGAATAGAATGTAGCCTGTGTGCCTCAGATAGGAGGAAGAAGTCCAGAGAAGAAAAAGCGTCTAGGGGTTAACATATGATGAAGTCGGGGCTTTTCACTCGGTGGTGATCGAATGGGAGTGGTGCCAATGATCTGCGGTGGGGTCAATGCCTGGCTAGGAACCTGCTATTACCGAATCCAGAGTCACTGACAAATAAACACTGTTCAAGCCCAAGTTCACCATTGAACAGGGCCAGAGATGAATGAGATTGGATTCGATTTGAAAAACATTATTGTCCACGCAGTTTGTCTTGGGCTTTACCATGTGAAAAACATAAAAATAGAAACGTTAAACATTTTCAGAAGTACAACACATTCAAGATGTAATTAAATATGTTTTACAAAGTACAAAAGCGCTACAGTTTCCAGAATCAAAAGTTCTTACCGTAGTTAATGTCTAATCGCAATTTGCATCATAGGACTAGAGTTTCCACGGCAACATGTACATAATCTGATTGAATAATAGACCATAACTCAATAGAACACTATCATCCAGTGTCCAAAAAAACCATTATCAACTTAACATATAAAATATATTTCCATCATCACAATACAAGAAAAAAAGGCCCCTTCCGACTAAGCATTTAAAATGCAAATGGCACTCGGGACAAATAGATTCTCATGCTGTGCCCTCCAGAATTATTGGCACACTAAGTAAATATGCACAAAAAATGCAGTCAAAAATTAAGTGTCATCAACAAATATTTTTTTAAATATTTTATATTATATATTTTTTTAATTATTCAAAAACTCACATGCCACATTAATTGCCACTCTTGCATTTAGTACTTTGAGCACCCTGCATTTGCCAAGATCAACGCTGTAGAGTCCTCCTATAATGTTTGATCAGGTGGGAGAACACCTTCCAATAGTTAGGGTTTTGAAATCATTGCTCTACAGTATATAGAAACTCCCCAGATCCTTATGAGCCCTTGATCCTTGCTTCTGGACTCTTCTTCAGCTCAGCCCTACATGTTTTCAATGGAATTTATATGAGGAGACTATAAAAGCCATTGCAATGGATGATTCCATGGTAAGTGAACATTTTGTGTGGATCCAGTGATGAGGAAGTTTTAGCTTCCTGGCAGAGGCAGACAGGTTTTGGCCTAAAATCTCCCTAAAAATGTTGCCATGTGTCCTAACAAAGTTCCTAGGGCCTTTAGAAGTAAAATGGCCTAGACCATCACAGAGCAGCAGCAAAACATCATGTAGCTATGTTTATTTATTGATTTGTCAACATCCCATTGTCTCATTTCAATTGTGTGTTCTGTAGTTTTTTTCATGTTGACAGATGACTAAGGGAGCCAGTGTGTCACATCATATTTGTTCCCAAGTGAAACAGGATTACCCTCTAAAAGTATAAAATAAAAATAATTACCATTGTGGCATGCTTATTTTATTTTTTTATTGTCTATTAGTTAAGGGTTTGTTTCGTGGGTATGTTTTTTGAGTTTAAGATCAAGCTGTAAAGCAACAATATACATTTTTTCACTGCTTTGTTGAAATGTACCTATGGTGCTAATAATTCAGGAGGGCACTGCAGATAATCTTGAAACCCCTCTGCATTTTTTACTTCCTCCCAGAGGGGCATGAAGGACTAGAATTATACCATATTCTGTAAATTCAGTTATCTATATTTTCAATGATATGTGCAATGATATATTTATGTGTATATTTATTGCCATACTTATTATATATATATATATATATATATATATATATATATATATATATATATAATTAATTAATTTTATTATGTATTGATTTATTACTTTATTGTTTGTGTTGTGTGTGCAATAGGAGGTGAGACACATGCAATTGGAGGTGGGACTGCAGTGAGGTGGGACTGCAGTGGTGTAAAATAAAACCACTGTGATTGGACACGACAGCAGACTAACTATACAGTTCAGATGTGAACTGAAGGGAGGGGTCATCAACAATATTCAGTTCTTTATTGCACGTATCATGTCCTTTGTTTAACTATCAATAATTTCTAGATCCCTTTTTGGCACCAGCTCTGGAGAGATGAAACATGATAAGATACAGGTCCTAAGTCACAGTGTCCCCTCAGGCCAACTAGGCTATATTGTCTGAACATTTGAAAAGGCTGAAAGCCTTGTCTTTGATCAGGATTTCATTTGTATAGACAGTGAATCGTAAAGATGATAAAACGCATTATTGTGTGTGCCCTTTTGTTGAAAACTTGCTGCTCTGACTTCGCACCATTAGTAGAGACTCTTTGTAGAGTAAGTCTCTGATCCAGAGAATAAGACACAGTTCACCCCAAAGTCAATGAGCCTTTGCAGTAGAATGTGTGTTTCCATGGTGTTAAAGGCAGCGCATAAATCTATGAATAAAACTCTGGCATAAGGCTTGGATTCCTAGAGTGGTGTCGCTTGAGTATTGTGCAGTGTTGAGAGTTGAATCCTTTCCATGTCTCTGACGTCATAAGCGACTTGAAGGGGTCCGTCCAATTAAAGAAGCTGTAAAGTGATCAAGTTAGAACTACCTTGACGCGTGTGCCACAGGGGGGATGTGATTACAACACGCTAACCAAGAAGGTTTTCACCACATGTAAACGCAACAACGGTATGTGATACAAGCATGTGTCTTAGCTGATGTGGATGAGAGACTGACTGCAGTTCTGCTGGGTGTTTCTGAGCTGTCTTTTAAGGCAGTTAGCGCAGTTCAAATATCCAATATCACACGTGGCATGCAACCAGGGGTCTCTTCACTGTGTCCAAGCCCAGAACAGAAGCTGGGAAGACCACAGTAATGTATTGACCATCCCCAGTGACTCAAGCTAGCAACAACACAAAAAAAATAAAAATAAAGAACACTTTGCTGCACAACAGGAACTGCAAAGAGACAGTCAGATGTTATTGTGTTGTCCATTTTATTTGGGGGCAGTGGGTATTGGGAATTGTATTAAAATACTAACTACTAAATAATGGCTGCAAATTCACATCATGGCCAACCACCACCGACTGAAGGCACTAAAGACCAATATAGGGACCATTTGAGTGGCACCCTTGACTCAGTCACTCTCAGTTGAAAACAAATAAAATAGCCTGGTTCATGATCGTGTTATAATATAGCCGGAAGGCTAAACATAATTCCAAATAACAGACACATAGTGCATATTAGAGTTTCAGAATGTAAATGAAGCACTGAAAAATTCAAGCAAAATCATTGGGTGATTTTTACATCATTTAACTATAATAAACCAAATATTCTAATGTTCATTTAACTGTAACTTTCTAATTGCAAAGACAAATTAAATTTTAGACCTAACTCCAACTCAGGTCTAAATTAAAATAGATACCTCATATTATTATGTGTAAATGTGCATATGTATGTACATGTAATTTGTGTATATGTATATGTAATATTGATATGTGCAGACTTAAATAGCACTTAAATATGTATTATTTATTCATCAGCTTGTTTGAAGCAAAATGCTTGTGCGAATGATAGCATCACAGGTAAAGCAGCAGAGTTTCCAATCACTGTAATCCAAGAACATGTGTAACTTTGCTTTACTTTATATGATTTAACTATATTACAGCTCCAGAAAAAATGAAGAGACCACTGCACCTGTTTCTTTCCTTTCCAAAAAAGTTGAAAAGGAAAGATTTGAGTGAGGAACAGAAGCGTTCAATTTGCAGTGGTCTCTTAATTTTAACCCTTCTGTTCCTCACTCAAAACTTTCCTTATTCAACTTTTTTCGGAAAGGGAAGAACAAGGTGTAGTGGTCTCTTCATTTTATTCTGGGACTTTATGTTAAAACGGTATACATGTACGTATTAACTGCACATATGCATATAGTTAATAGTATGTTATCATGAGCGGACAATAACGAGGAAAAACAAACAGACGTACTCTGCTGTGTTGTGAAACTCAGTTGCATTATACTGCAGGTCAAGATGGCCAACCCTCCCAGTGTTCAGCATTCTGGAACAGCGCAGATACCTTGCTTATGCTACTGCCACACACACACATGTGCACACAACACACACCTTGCTACTCGGCAGGGAATGTCCCCTTACCCTCTCCCCCTAGGTCAGAACACATGGTTGATCAGTTTCACGGTGAATGCCAAATGTGTAACGTCCACAGCTAAACCTTCAGCAGAAGCAATGAGACGCCCAAGCAAAATGTCTCTGGAGAGAGAAAGAGTATGGTGGAAAACAGGTGTTGCCTCCTTCAGAGAGAGATTGTAAAGTGTAGCAGATTTACTGTTCTAATGGGAGTTACTGATGGCTTCCCATTGCTCGCATCATCAAGGAGAAAAGAAACTCAAGTAGAGTTAGCTATCAGACACAGATAACGTTTAGGGGGTTATTTTATTATCCTGTATACAGACGCCACATCTTCATTTGAGCCTATTTTCCGCAGAAGGAAGATTCTGCCGGAAAATGTGCACTTATACGTGGATTATAATTAAGGAACGTTAAGTATGGTCTGACCTTTTAATGTAGAAATTACAAATAGAAACCCTGTTGAGTCAAATATACCACAGATTTGCATTTGGTGTGCAGATCAAATTAACATAAGCCATCTGTAAAAGAAGATAAAAACGTTTAACTTCATAGAATACATTAAAATGTGTCATTTACCACCCATGGAGGGAATTCCTAACAAAACAAAGTCATATATTGGAAGAAAACACAGGTGCTGAATATATATATATATATATATATATTTGAAAGTGTCATCCACCTGTTTCATTTTGACCAGGTTAACAATTGCCACTGACTGTTCCTAACCCAATTAAATGCCAGAATCCAAGAGACACACTGTGAACACCTTTTAAAATGGATTGCTTTTTTTGTTTACAGCCAACTTCCTACTAAGAAACTGTCCTTCCTCCCTTCTGAACTCTTTTACATTGTTTTCATTGTGGCCTCTGCTTTGACAGGTAGCCTGGGAGCCTCTCCACCCCTCTAGTCCCATCACTCAGCCTGGGTTTGGTGTTGTCTGTGTTCTGGGTGGTAGCCAGGAGCACGTCCTCCTCTCCTCTGTGGGTTTAACAGGAGATGAGATAGGAGTAGCAGTACATGCTAGCCAGCCCTGATAACAAGCCGAGGTTGCAAGTCCTCAGACGAACTGATTGAATTTAAGGCCAGACGAGAGGCAGACACTCCGAGTGCGTGCGTGTGTCTGTGTTTGTCTGTGCTGGTTCGCTGTGCGTTCACTGCAGCATATCTTGAACTCTGTTTGAACTCAGGTAAACATTTACCCGAAATAAACAGAACAGCCTATGAATTAACATCTAATTAAGCCATCATGATTGCTCATCTGGCCATTCATTCTAATTAACTGCTCTGAGAGAATTGCTTTCCAGTATTCTGTATTTTGCTGTTTTATTGGGATTTCCATTAGCGTCTGCCGAAACAGATGCTTCTCTTCCTGAAGTCCAAACATGAACTCACACACAACAAAATACTATGCATAATATCAAACATCAAATCCACACACACCAAAAAATGTACAGTACATGATACTTCACAGTGGCAGAGTTCCATCAGTGAGCGCAGAGTTTCCGTTGATTCCTACTCTCTTCTGTAAACCAGGAGAAATAGACATTTATGTTGTGAAAATATGAGTTCAATATCTGCTTCTCTGTCCTGTACCTATGTTCTTTCGGTAACACTTAGTCCCAAAATAGTGCCTGTAGATGCTCTAGAGATTGTCTACTGACTATCTGTAACATTTTAACTATTTACTAGCACTAACCCTTACCTATAACATTCACCTAACCTTTATTCTATCCCTAACCTTAACCCTTGCCCTAAACCTTATTATAAACTTAACCCTAACATTACAAGCAGTATTATATAAACCAAAAGCTTGTTTAAAGTTTGTTGATAGTATTGCTATCTATTCAACCTCTAAAGATAGAAAATTGAAGTCTCAAAATAAACGGTCCATTCTTTTGGAGAACTTGACCAGGTAACTGGACCGTAGCTGGGATAGGACGTCTTTGGTCTGTAGTGATTTCAAGGTACTGTAGCAGTGAAACGCATTGTCACAGAAAGACAAACACACTATAGTCCAGTACTATTAGCAGTTTTGCCATCTAGTTTGACACTGGATGGTAGCCAAGAAATAAATAGGTACATTCAAGTTATTCCAGAAAGTGTTAATGTTTCATGTTATTTATCCTTGTTTTAAAGTGTAGTTTTTTTCATATTTTATAATGTAGTTATTTCATTTAGAGTCAGATTATCAAAATTGCATTGTGCATTTCCCTTCAGTTTTATTAGAAAAATGAGACTTGATGGATGAAGATTGAGAAATTATGTGAGGGGGGAGATGAAATATACATTTATCTACACTGTATTGTCTTGCTTTTCTGAGTAATATTCAGCGTTCATCATCTAGCTGGCTTGTAAACACAACTGATTTGTGTAATTATGGAATGGTAATATGAGAGCTTGCTGTACGCTGCAGGCACTTCTGCATTTCCGCATCAGACACCAAAACAGTAAGTAAAACATTTCTGTGTTGCCTAAAACAGATCTTCGATGAAAATAGTTTCAGAATAATAGCTTGCATGTGTAAGACAGTGGCTTACGTGTGAGAGCGTGACTTAGCTGCACCTTGCAGACACATTTTCATTTCTTGCCCAGAGACCGCACACATGCAATGAGACAAGAAGGGATTGCTGTGGTCATGAGACCTCCCTCTTGGTGTGTACATGCGTGTGTGGGTTGTGTGTAGGAGTGTGTGTCCGTGCGTGGGTGTGTCTCTGCGTGTGTCTTCCGTGCATTCTCTAGGGGTAGTGTGAACAAATTCTCTAAGGAGTTTAGAAATGTGCGTGGAGGTGTCTGTGTGATTGTTCATTTATGTCTGACCGGGGAGGGATTGTGCCGGGTGTGGCTTCGTCCCCCCAGTAGTCATGGGTGTCTGGGGTTGGCTTCAGACATGTTAGACGTACCCCCCCACCCGCACCCCCACAGTGTGCATGTGTGTCTGTGTATTCCGGCGTGAAGAGACAGATCCAGACATAAACCAACAGAGGGAAGAGAGGTCACCAAAGGTCACCCCCGGGTTTCAAAGTGTTAGTCCCCATGCAGAGGTAAACTGAGGTAGATAATGGCCAGGTCAAGATTCAATTATCTGCCTGTCTGCCATGGATTAACAGGGCCGTCAAGAGGTCAGAGGACCAGGAGTCGGTTCAGAGAGAGTTCCAGAAACACAAGCTACATGTTTATAATATATATGTATAGAAACATTTAAGACTTTATATCAAGCCTCCGTGATTGGTCAGAACACCACAGTTATTGGCCATATTATACTGCCTCCAATATCAAGAGACAGATCAAGCTGTAATCGTCCATAAGGTGGAATCATAACAGGACATTTCTGCAAGATTTTCTGAAGCACATCCCACAGTCTCAGACTGGGTAATGACCGTCTATAGAAAATGTATCAACATTAACATAAAACAACTCCAAGTCCTAAATGTCTCTGACTGAGCTAATGGAAAACTGTACTTGAGAGGGGAAGAAAATGCATGTGATGGCTGTTTCATCAGGACTACCACAGATAACCCTCAGCGCAAAGAAAAGCCAGGAAGTCAGTAAATCAGTCCGTGCTTCTCTCTCCCGTCTCCATCTCCTCTCCTCTCTATCTATCGCTCCCGATTCTCTCTCTTGCTCTCTATCTACCCCAGTGTCTGCCTGTCTTTATGTCCGACTTCTTTATCTCCCTTTTCCTCTTTTTCCATCTTCCTCTCATTCTATTAATAATGAATAGAACGGCTTTTGTAGACCCACATGTCTCCTTCACTGTCACTGCTCTGTTGTCCAGTCCCACACATTTCGTAGATGGCATACATCTGGATGGATATTGTCATTTGTTGCCATAGTTACAAACCCCTGCCTCGCAACCCAAGAGACCTCTAACTGTTCACACTGTTCACACCCCTCTTATAGTTGGATATAAAATGTTGCCGTTACCAGTCCCAGAGACCACATAAAAAATAGTTTTTTTTTCTTTTTATCTGCCTGCTCTGCTCTCATTCATTTTTAGTTCCACTTAGAGGTGTAATAACACTTATACCACGAAAAGCACATCAACACTAATTTGTTTTCATTACATTATTAGTTTGTTCTGATTTTCATTGTTCATCAAGCACATTTGGCACCTATAAAATGTTCTGCATTTGATCGTTTTGCATCTGGGTTTTAAATACAAAATGTAAATGAAACAATGTAAATAAAAAAAGCATGCTGCCAAGTACATTTTCATTTAAATTTTATTTAAATTAGTTAGCTTATGTCGCTTCATGTTTTCAGTGGTCGGCTGTACAAAGCCTTCCAAAGGTCTTTTGTTTTTCTAGTTCTTAAATGATTGAGAATTATACACAACAGCATTTTTCCCAGTTGTACCTTTTCATATGAGGCATAATTAAGAGAAAGGTAATACAAGTATACAGTATATGCTATAGTTTTACATGAATGTTAAAATGTAAATCCAGGGCTTTGTAGTTAATCTAAAAAGTAAATCATATTATTTTATAGAATATGGTGCCTTATGTTTGAAGTGCATACATTATGCAAATCAAAGTCTGAAAATCTCGGGAACATGACTGCATAATTTTTTACAACCACAACATTGTGTAGGAACAAAAATGTCAGCCAGAGGAGCAAAGCTTACAAGCGTGGAAATATAATCAAACCATTTGCGCTTTCTGCCATGAAATAGGTAGTCTACTGTAGTATGATAAGTGGAACCTCCCTGTTCCATACAAACACAGCGGATGATATCATTACATTAGGCCACTTAACTCCATAGAACTCAATAGAAACCTGCCACCATGACTCTAATTTAAAGTGTATTATACAATCGTATAATTTTCTCATTCACTTTTACAGCCGGGAGCTCGGCTCTTACTGTAACAGGAGTTTGACTTTTCATTCTGTTGGAATCTGAGGTCACGCTACGGGAGCATTAGGTTGTTGTTCTACTGAGAACTCATTATACCGGAGACATCCTACTGGTATTCCCATTATACATGACAAAATTAAACTAGGGCTGATCACTATGCCGCCTGTGGAAAGCTATGATTGTGTATGTGTGTGTGTGTGTGTGTGTGTGTGTGTGCGGGTGTGTGAGTGAGTGTGTGTGTATGCATGGGTGTGTGTGTGTTTGTGCATGCGCCTCATTTCACAGTGCAATTTACTAAATCTATCTCTCGACAGCTTCCTTTAAATTGAAGGGAAATCTTTTGTCAGTGAAATTCCAAACATGCCAATCTAAGAGAGAACCAGACACATCTGCTGGCTCCAGTGAAGTCCAAGGCTGGGATACATCGCTGTGTATGAGAATACAGCGCCAAAGAGCTTCTGGCCAGCGTCTGCCAGGGTTAAATTACGCTGAGGTAGCCGTTAAAATCAGTAGGAGAAGCAAATCCCCATTCCTGTCATAATGACTAAAGGAGAGACAACATTTCTTTCATTGGATGAAAATGGAAGGAACATTCACAGGTTTTGCAGACTATTCAAACACAGTTTTTAAGGTGGGATTACTCAAGTCTAAGTGTGTGTTGTTTTAACAGACTTGGCTGACAGTCATTACTCAGGTATACCACTGTGAAAGGATTTCTTTTTTTTAACAAAATCTGTATAATACCTGGCAACTCAGATGGATTTCAGAGATTTTGTGGGTCTGGAGCTGGCAACTCCAGAACACTGATGGTGCCAGTAGAGGAATCTCCAGCAGAGGAAGTTCCTGGGAAGGCGGGTGTTGTAGGAGATAATTACGAGGCAGCGGTCACACCGTGAACCCAGTAGACGGGATGAAACAGCCTCCACACACCTTACTCCACCACACAGGCCTGTCTGTCTGACTCCCTCTCATACACCTTCAATAGCGTACAAAGGAAGCAGTCTCTGAACCTAGCAACCCCACTGAGTATAGAGAAGAGGCTCCAGGATTGAAAGTGTACTGAGTAGACATGATAAAACCCCAACAGCTCTCCAGTAAAGTAGATCGGGAATGGCTGTCACAGGGTTTTTTATATACTCAAACACAATTAAATTGCTTTGAAATTGTAACTCTGAATACATTCAAATTGTTATACTGTATTAATGGTTTCCCTTTTACACTTGTGGGAACTGTCTCATAATAGGGACACAGTGCATAAAAAATTTTTTGTTAGAGAAGATTTGAGACATGAGGAAAATTATTAGACCAAGATGAGGATAAAATAGTACATCTCACACAAGACTTAATCCAAACATCACATTGTTGATATGATGGGCATTTTACATGTACTGTACTGTACGTAAGTCCATTGTCGCAATAGTTTGGGTGAACTGAAATAAGGAGAATATGCATAAAAACTGTTGTCATTTCTATATGGTATTTACAGAAAGACACACATAAAATAAAAGTTGAGACATTACACTTTAACTGCATTGTCATGGTTTGATTTCAAAATCCAGAGAAACAAAAAACAATATCACTCTCCCGATAGTTAAAGCACTTTAGGATGAAGAAAATATAATGGTTCGAGTG
Source organism: Esox lucius (assembly GCF_011004845.1). Lineage (NCBI taxonomy): Eukaryota > Metazoa > Chordata > Actinopteri > Esociformes > Esocidae > Esox > Esox lucius. The sequence continues at coordinate 18,520,134 of NC_047586.1, forward strand.
ACAGTAGTAACTGGTGTCTCACATAGCAATTTCAGTATACTTTTCTGACTCAAGTTATCAAATGTTCTTACTGTGTTATGCTTTTGCAAAGCAATTCAAAGAAACCAATCATCATTTGGGTGCATAGAAAAGATGCATGAGAGCTTTCAGGTGCCTTTTCAGCAACAAAGTTGTCTTCAAAGTAGACAGAAATAGGCAAATTCTTTTCTGAACACCCCAGGTTATTGCTCTTTATCATCTTGTACATCAAATACACTGATCATTAATGTGGACAGTGTAAATGAGTTCTGATATGGAATTGTGAAGTAGTAATTTGGACATGTAAATGCATACTACTGTACCTACGTGTCAATATGTGAACGCATAAGTCATTTTTGACACTGCTAGCGTGGACCTGGAAGGGGCGCTGCTGGCCCGGACCTGAGCAAAACGCTTAACCAAAGCATTTTATACATCTTCTCTCGACCCTGACCAAAACAAATTCACCGTCTTGTTTACGTGACATGTTGTGTTTGAAAAATAGAATTTCCATATTAAGGTTACTATAGCAGCATAAATCTACTGTGTTCTAAATCAATCATCCTTGCTAGGATAAGACATATTGAATCATATATTGAATGACAAAATAAAATATTGTACTTTTTAGTAAATGTAAATAAATAATAATAAAAAGATGCGTTAGATAATTTTGCAGGCCTATATAATCCTAGTTTAGTCAGAATAACTAATCAAATGTCCGGCAAACAGAATTAAATGTATTGACTTTGGTGTCGGATAATCGAAACATTACCCACATGCCACTGTGTCACAATACGACATAACTCTATGAGATTATATAGTCCAATCTGGTATGTATTACAATCCTTAACGTCTCATCTGTCAAAGTAGCTACATAGTCCTTTAAATATACTGCATTTCCCTCACTCAGACAACAAAACATTTAAAAAAGTTCAAGTTTTATGTTTTCAGGACAGCTATCAGGACAGGACTGTGAAGCACATTGCCTAAGCTCTGATATCATGTATAGTTTGTTCCTGTACAGCATTCCAATTCAGGCACTTAGCGGAGTCCAACTCAACACATTTTCATCCCAATCCGGGTTGGAGCAGGTTGGATTTGGTGGGGATTAGAACCAGCAAAGCCTTTACTGGGACAAACCGACCTGATGAAAGACATCAGCCTCTACTGAGACAAACCTACCAGAAAGACATCAGCCTCTGCTGGAACAAACCGACCTGAAAGACATCAGCCTCTGCTGGAACAAACCGACCTGATGAAAGACATCAGCCTCTGCTGGAACAAACCGACCTGAAAGACATCAGCCTCTGCTGGGACAAACCTACCTGAAAGACATCAGCCTCTGCTGGGACAAACCTACCTGAAAGACATCAGCCTCTGCTGGGACAAACCCTACCTGAAAGACATCAGCCTCTGCTGGGACAAACCCTACCTGAAAGACATCAGCCTCTGCTGGGACAAACCTACCTGAAAGACATCAGCCTCTGCTGGGACAAACCGACCTGAAGAATGTTATTCCATGGCAACAAATGCAATTCCATCTGTTGGTAGATGTCCTTTACATTTTATCTTAAAATGATTACACAGCACCCCCTAGATTTGGAGTAATGAACAACCTGGTGTCCCCTACTTACCTCCCCCTCCCCCCTGCAACACCCCCACTTCACCCTGTGGCTGGAAACACAGGATTAGAGGCCAGGGATGTTCACGAGACAAAACCTATATCTGCTGGAATATTGGAGTGTAATAGGGGCTTTTAAATGTTGAAAATGGGATAATCCGAAGGTTTTGGAAAGGCAGGAGGTGTCAGTGCCTTCTTATTAATTAACCCTGGCCAGTTGTTTGTGAGGTTTTCACTGTTCCTCTCTCCCACAAAGAGGATTGGCAACGTCATCTTCTTTCAGTCTTAAGCACTTAAACACCATACACACACACACACACACACACACACACATAAATGCCTTTTCCATAGTTTACTATACTTGTATGGACTTTTAGTTCACACAAATATAGTACAATTAGTACATTTCTGAACTCCAAACTGAATGTCAGAATGGGAAAGAAAGGTGATTTAAGCAATTTTGAGCGTGGCATGGTTGTTGGTGCCAGATGGGCCGGTCTGAGTATTTCACAATCTGCTCAGTTACTGGGATTTTCACGCACAACCATTTATAGGGTTTACAAAGAATGGTGTGAAAAGGGAAAAACATCCAGTATGCGGCAGTCCTGTGCGCGAAAATGCCTTGTTGATGCTAGAGGAGAATGGGCCGACTGATTCAAGCTGATAGAAGAGCAACTTTGACTGAAATAACCACTCGTTACAACCGAGGTATGCAGCAAAGCATTTGTGAAGCCACAACACACACAACCTTGAGGCAGATGGTCTACAACAGCAGAAGACCCCACCGGGTACCACTCATCTCCACTGCAAATAGGAAAAAGAGGCTACAAAATTGCTCACCAAAAGCTCACCAAAATTGGACAGTTGAAGACTGGAAGAATGTTGCCTGATCTGATGAGTCTCGATTTCTGTTTGAAACATTCAGATGGTAGAGTCAGAATTTGGCGCAAACAGAATGAGAACATGGATCCATCATGCCTTGTTACCACTGTGCAGGCTGGTGGTGGTGGTGCACTGTACTGAAATGGCCCCCACAGTCACCAGATCTCAACCCAATAGAGCATCTTTGGGATGTGGTGGAATGGGAGCTTCGTGCCCTGGATGTGCATCCCACAAATCTCCATCAACTGCAAGATGCATCAGTATGGGCCAACATTTCTAAAGAATGCTCCCAGCACCTTGTAGAATCAATGCCACAAAGAATTAAGGCAGTTCTGAAGGCGAAAAGGGGGTCAAACACAGTATTAGTATGGTGTTCCTAATAATCCTTTAGGTGAGTGTATACACACACACACAACACAGTCCTAGGCACTTGGATGGCAGGAAGCGTGACTTATTTATATATTTACTTGAGTGGACGGGAGACCATTAATCATGCAGGGTTCATCAAGCTAGCCGAAGTGTTTAGTTTGCAAACACATTTCTAAAAAAATAAAGGTCGCCGACTGGAGGACGGTGTGATGTTGTTAACCTTCAATGCTGTAAATGTGTTGTGGAGGTAACTATTAGTGAAATTATAAAAGGTCACATGTTAAATTACCGGCATCTACTTCATGTAGACACGTTTTCCGACAGCTATCTAGGGACTGGAAAAGGTTAAAAAAAGGAAAAGTTACAGCTTCAGCTGGAAAAAGTTAGCGGCTTCACCTTTGTTTGCCAGTTCCAAATTCTGCTCATGTGGACTGTAATTGAAACTGATATCATTGGCTTGATCGCAATTGTTTTACGCCAAATTAATGTAATTATTTCCATGTTGTTAAGCAATACTTGAGAAGATTTGTAACATTGTTATGAACAGGGGAAGAATCTCCAAAGTACTGACACTCGACCACACACATCCTGTAGGCCCGGATTTTACTGAGGAACTTCCCTCCCTTTTCACTGGATCCCCAGAGTAAAGTTCAAGTATGTAAGAGCTTTTACTGTAGAACATTACAAGAACTTTGGACTAGCTTTAGGTTTTACACTATTTCTTGCTCTTGGTCAATGACAGGCAAAAACATTTATTTTCATACAGTAGTTCATATCCAATCCAGGCAAGCAGCACAGTTTCCTCTAACCTGAATGTCACATTTACATATTTTCATATGTGAAAAATAACATCCATATGAGATGATATTGAAGCACCCTTTGCAACAATAAGACATATGGAGATCATATCTGCGGTGTCTCTATGTTGAGCTTCAGCTGTTTGTCTTTGATCATAGAATGAGATACAGTGCTGTATGAAATTGGTTATGGATCATTTCTGATGACTCACACTTTTTTTTTCTTTCTATAGAAATTTCGGCTGATGGGAGGGGTGGGGGGGGGGTCATATCTCAAGACAATGAGTTGTCGAAATAAATGTCTGCCTGAGACCAAAGCAATGTCTTTAAAGTCTGTCCCGCAATTGATTTTCAGGGGCGATCCTGGTACCTCCACGGGCACTGAAATCCCATACATCTCAGCGACTATTACCTCTTTATCTGTTTATTCTTTCTTTTCCTTTCTTTCCTTCTCTCTCTTTCTGCTCCCCCGTCTCCTCCTCTATGTCTCTCTGTCTCCACATCTTTGTGACGTTCTGGCTCTGTCGAAGAGGAGAGCCCAGACAGTGTGTCGCGTAATAGGCTATCTGAACCCAGGGGCAGTCCGTCTTTTCAATCAGCCCCAGATGGAATGTCTTCTCAAAGAGAGAAGAATCGCCATTATTTGTCCTTAGAGTGGTGTGTCGTGGCTCTTGGAATTGAAAAATGAATGAACTGATTTGACATTATTCTTTAATATCAGTTGCATCACTGGATTTGAGATTGGATTCTTTTAAAGGCTGATACAATCCACAGCCGAAATATATTTAAATAAAACAATGAAATTCACAGCACTTTGTCTTTGTAGTCCACCACTGTAGTTTAGTCAATGTCAAGCGCTATAATTACAGTATTGATTAAGTCATAGAAATATATTACCCAGACCATGACCCTATGGGTAGGTAAGCCAAACCCCTTAAGTTGATTTCTGGTAGATCATCAAAATAATTAAATCTGAGCATATTTTGGACCACATTCGGCAATTTTTACTTGATTAACTACAACGTCACTGGAGATGAATGTTAAAAATGTGATTGAGATGCCTTAAACTGAAGGTAAAACGATTCTGTCACTGCTACATTTTACCTATACATTCTGATAAATAACACAGTTTTTCCATGTCCGAATCAATAATCAATTTGAAGTAGTTGTTGCAATATTAAAATGTGCTATCTACACATATTTACAGTATTTGCAAGAGTAGTCATTAAATTTAAATGCCTACTTTGATGAAAAGTCACCAGACAAGAGGGACCTGTGTGGTTCTGCTCTGTGAATGGGGCAACCCCAGTTGCCAGAAATCCCTTGTTCTCCCGATTCCTGCACTTTTGGACTGGTAAGCAAAGGGAGCACCTTGGTGGGCAAGAAGGTGTTTGTAAAAAAGTTTGGTGTATCAAAGCTAATCAGCTAACTGGGCAGATTTGTAGCACTCAAGACTGTTTTAATGTGTCTGATGATGGGTTGAAAAGCATAGCTGGTGCTAATGACTAGACCTAGTTGTATGTCAGGCCATTTGTTTGCTTGTATCTAAATCTATGGCCGTAGTTGTATGCTTGGGAATATTTGTTCAGGTATGATTAGCAGCAGCCCTATAATATGTGGCCTGCTGTCATTTACAAAAGAACCACGTTACAACATTGTGATGCAGTGTGGGATCGGATGCACCACAGGTCTGCAGGCTGCTCTGTACAACTCTGGTGAACTGCTTGAATGTCAGCAACCGTCAGTCAAAACGGCTTGGCACCAGTTATTAGCTCACCGTAGAGGCCATGAACGGCAACGCACCATCGCTCCCACACTCAGTTAAGAAGACAATTAAAATGTTTTAAATGAAAATGTATGTGAGTGTTCAGAAAAACAGCAGTCAGAATTTTTTTGTCCAAAATTTTAAGATGGTTTAAATGCAGATGGGGAAAAACACAGTTTAATCAAAATATTTGTACTCATGAAAACATAGCACTTTCCACAAGGAACCTCCTTTCAACAACCAACAGGGCTCCCCCAGTCTGCCATCTTGATGTTTTTTCTCACAGACATTAAAACAAAATTGCTGGTTGTCATGCTTACAAATGGTGAATACGTAAATTATATGTGTGATGAACCATTAATGGCGTATGTATTAACCTGGGAAAAATATCCACATGATAATAAAGATGTCTTGTCTCATAGCTGTATGCGCCGCACCTTAATTATTTCATTCCACTGAGAACAGTGCTAAGAGACCATTTTAGCAGCAATTAGCTTAAGAAGGAATTAGCAGGTAGCAAAATGTAAAAGAGGAACATGGCAAGTATTGGCGAGCCAGAACTATCTCATTCAAATCTGTTGTCTGGGAACATTTCGGTTTCCCTGTAAACTATAACGGGGATTGCCAACGAGTGGTGGATATAATTTCTGCAACATATAGGCTCGGTTCATTGACTATACTTGGGTAGCAATACAAGTAACATGACTACGCATTTATTTATTGATATACATGGAAAATAGAAAATGCATTTTCTCACGCTCAAATATTTTTGGGAAATTACACGTTTCAAGTAGTCATATTTTGTTTAAGGCACTGCTATGTGACTTAATATTATTAAATACTGATAGGCTACGCACTCTTGTTGAAGTTCTGTTTGAAATGACTATATCATTTTATGAGGCAGGCACTGCTGTTTTTTCTTGTCCCTTTGTTTCCATATGCCCCTGGGAATTCAAGCTACACATGTTTACTGTTATAATGAGTGAAAAATCAAAATACAAATTAGGTATTTCTATGGCATGTATTTTGTAGATGTACCAAAACCGTCCCTAACCAAACCTTGACACACCGATATCGTATCGTACCAAACCATGAGTTCGGTGAACCGTTTCACCCCCAATGTACATGTTGCACATGTGTTCCAAAGACTTGTGTTCCAAAGACTGATTGGTTGATTCAGTGATGACACCGATGCTCTGAAATCACCCCAAATTAAGTTAAAATGTAAAATGGTTTGAATAAGGCATACGGTTAGGGTTAGGCTAGTGATATTCAAATTTGGCCAAAGAAGCCAGATATACTTCCTTTTTCTTCATTGCAACACCCTAATTAGACCAGGCCAGATGTGCAAACCACTGCGATAGTGGTCGAATGTCCCTGGTCAAATGTCCTCTTTCACCATGTAACCATGTAATTCATCATTTTGGTTACTTCATGAGCTCCACAGTACATTTAGGAATAGGACCTTAAAGGGATATTTTGTTTTCTGGCATGTTAAATTTCATTTTCCACTTTATGTGTTCATCATCCAAGCAGTTGTTTTGGTATCAACCAGACAGTTCCAATTCAGAGATTTATTTGGGGGTTTAGTACTAAAGAAGAAATGTTGTCAGAGGACCTTTCAAACAATTTGATTTATTTATTTCTGCATACAAGTGGTCACTAGTTGTGCATTTCAAGAAACAGACAAGCTACTTCAGCCATGGTGCATTCAGTGTTGTTCCCCTCCCTGACAAAATGGAGTTAGCATGTCATCGTTTGCTTGTCTACACAGGCTGCACAGCTATACATGAAGAAATAAGAAGGAAGCTCTAGAAAGTGTCACCAATGCTACATTAGCCTTGAGAAATTAGTTCTGAGACAAGGGCAAATCAGGAAGTTTAAACAGTTCGAGAGATACATATTTATGATTGGAGTAATGGAAATAGCTAACTGTTTTTGCATTGAAATGCCATTATAGACCTCAAAGATAGTAGATGGTTGTGTAGTTTATTGTGGCAATAGTTTATTGCGCGCAATTTGAAATCCAAATATATCTGGAACTTCAACCAAAACAACTGTCTGGATTATTATTCGACACTAAAAGAAAGTGGAAAGTCAAGTCTAACATGCTGAAACCTGAAATTTTACTTGAAGAAGTGGAACATTTGGGGTACCCAGCTCTGGTGAGCTCCTGTCCAAGTCATGCAGTGCTTTCATGATCAGAGAGTGACAATCCTTCCCTCTCTCCTGTTCTTTCTCAGAATTTGAAGTGTTCAGACCTCGTCAAGCTCTGGCAAATCTTTGTGACAGGTTGGGGCACTGTAAGCTTAATAGTGGAGAATTACTGGAGAATATGTTCTCCTCCGATCGCATTGGTTCCCCCTAGTGCTTCCTGGTTGGGTGAGCAGTGTAATAAGAACAGCTTCGCAATACATGCATCAGAGGAGACATTTATTGATCCTTATCAATCCTGAACCTGCCATAATTACCAATTGAACTGGTGAGAGAAACACTGTAACTTCCAAAAAAGGGAACAGTGGGCATGGGCAGATTATTCAGAATAAAAACAGTAAACATTTCATTAATATTCTGAATAAAGACACATTTCATGACCAACAGCTGATGTCAAGGTTCCTGCTATTAATCTATCCTTTTCATTTGGTTGATTCTCACTATCATTCTCCTGGAGAACCCAAGCATGTTATGCATGACTTAGAGCTACCTGTCCCATTAACTCCAGGACGTCTATGTTCTCCATCCATCTGGTCATGCTTACAATCCATTTTCTGCTGCTCTGTCTGTGGCAGTTGGACCTAACCAGTGTTAGTCTCTGCAAAGCGTCTCACAGGAGGAGCGCTGGTTAAGAGGCAGGGTTTACCAAACCTCGCCACGGGGCAGCCCGAATGTTTCACATTTCTGTTATAATCCTGTAATGGCACACCTCATTTAAACAGTCGACATGTTGATGATTAGTTGACTAATTTAATCCAGTGCATTAGTTTAGGGTTAAACCACAAACTAAAAGTCTGGGGGGACCGAGGAGAGGAAAACCCTGATCCAGGATCATATCCCTTGGCGAGGGTAAGATGTGACTGACATGTTTGGCAATAAGACAATTGTAACATTTGCATGTTTTATAATTAGCAGAAGACTGCTCTTGAATTATGTGAAGGATGGTTTAGTCTACACAGAACAGTTACACTTCAAAAGTTATCAAAACACATTTTGGACAAGTTTAGCCATTGCACTCTTCTCATGTTTCTCGTCTTTGAGTCTTTACATGGCACTCCACCCCTTCAGCCACCTGACTGGTCTTCATCACCTACTGAAGACATGAAGACAAACATGTCCAAAGAGCTGCACATGTCAGTGTGTGGTTAGTGAAATCCTAAGAATAGAAATTGAATACCCCTCTAACTCATTAATTCCGCCAAAGAAAACGTCTTAGTTTGGAAACATGTCAAACGGAAAAAAATATGGGGGGATCTCGACGAATTTGTCCAGGAAAAACTATTTTTAACAAAAATGACTTGGCAGCATTAACGCCACAGTTGCCCTCTAATCAAGCCAGCAATTTCATTTGTTTATTGAATAATTGATTTAAAACCTGAATTGTAAGTAAGTTGTGCTTTCCTTTGTTTGAAGACCACAGAAAGGAATCCAGTCCAGGGGCATGGTTATTTCAAGGAGCATGAGGGGAAAATGGATACTTTTGAGTTTGAGGGAAGCAAGATGGCTGCCTGCCTCCTGGGCTATATCACCTCTTGTGCTGTTTTGTTTCTTTGTTAGTTTCATGCTGGAACTGCTCCTACTTCACTCAACCTCAGTGTTAACTTTCTAGCTCTTGACCACTAGGCTACCCTGCCACACATATGCTTGCTTAATTTAGCCTTCACAAATAACTAAATTAGCTCTCCTGTGATGGCGGGTATATTAGGTGGGGATATGTCCATAACAAAGCTGGCTTATCTAAACTGTCACTTCTCACAACTGCCGTGTTTGTGTGTGGTTGAAAAACAAATAGGGACCCACATCAAACAACACCCCCCCCCCCCAAAACCAGCTCTTGTTTGAATTCTGTCATGGCCTCTTGCCTGTCCTAATGACCCAAATCTTTAACATCGCCAGATCAGATTGTTCAGCTACAGAGAAAGTTATGATTTATTAATGATGCAAGGATTAATCAGTTTAGACCTCTCACTCTCACTGGTGAAATTATATAATAGATACTATTCCCACTCATGTCAAATAAAAACTTAATTATCCCTTCTGATTGTCGGAAAGTTAAATAATTATGAAGTACCACTTAAAATGTTCATGTAGTTATTTTATCTGGATTTGTCTTTGTAATAACACATCTGGCTCTGCCTATGGACCAAATCCATGGACATCTATCATTTCATGTGCCATAATGATAAGTTGAACCAAATTTCAAGCTGTAGTAATACAAGGCAACATTGAACATTCCTCTGCTTTCCTCTCTCCGGTGGCCTAGATTACTTAGTAATAGGCCGTAATGGCTTAGCCAAGCTTCACAGCCCCACTCTACCTTTGAAGTCAGGTCAGGCGAAGCTAGCTGCTAGCCTTGTGTTGGCCTGGCAGCAATACTGCACTAGATAGAGAGACTCACCTCCTTCCCAGTGTCTTTAAGTGCTTTCAGAGGTAGTTTTAGAAGGAGCCAGCCATGTGGCCTTTGCCATCAGCCTAATACCATAGTCCCAAGCCATGTGGACTGGTTTTGTGGGAAATCTTTGAAATGGAAATGAGGCACAGAGGCAGAGCCTAGGGGAGAGCTGCCATGTCTGAGAGAGGCTTTTTGAGAGAGTTGCATTGTGGGTCACCCAGACATAATGGCTTGCTGAGATGAGCCTGGATTGGCCTGAGGATTACATTCTGTCTTTGGAGCTAGGATGCTATTTTCTCAACAGCCATCATATTTCAATCCCTGTCGAGTCACAATTTCCCACTCGCATCAGAAACAGAATACGGCACTGATGATAATGTGCGTATAACACAGTTGCTGAGTATACCGTATTTAATGTGTATATTATCATGAAGGCTAGCTTTCCTTGAGATCTGTGTGTGAAGATATTTGAGCCTTCTGTGTGTTGTTACTGATGACCAGTATCTGTCATCTGTTACAACTGAATTGGGCTATGAAGTGTCATCCACTGTCTCTTTTCATGGTATCCTCTTATATTGTTCCGGTCAGCAGATCAATTCAGTTGCTTCAAAAACACTGTCCTCACCAATAGCTTTATAGGAGACAAGGCTCGTACAAACATTCTGTTGGCCTACTAACATTGTGCCAACAATAGTTACATTACGTGGAAGGTGTGGTTAAAGCACTTGTCAATCAATGTGAGCGATGATTTTAAGAGTTCAGGTTGTTTGACAGTAAGTGGTGTTCTTGACCTTTATCCTAGCCCGACTTTGAGATCTGGAAGCTATCACTGTCTTCAATATCTCCTTCATTCAGTTACAGATGTAAGCTCACATCATAAATATCCTTAAGTTCTGTTTGATTGCTCTCCAAATTCACTTTGTTTAAACAACCATGGAGAGCTCCTCCCTGTTCTCTTTGCCCTGTCTTCCTCTCCCCCTCGCCATGCTTTCAACTATTACTGCTACAGTTGACTATTTATTATACGCACCTGTCCCAAGTGACCGATAAGAATAGTGATGAATGAAAGATTCCATAGTGCCAAAATGGCCTTATCTTCCATCCAAGACTGTATCTCTCAGGAGCAATGATTTCTGCCGCTCTCTTTCCCTGGGAAAAGAATCCAGAAAAAAAGGGATGGGTGGGGGAATAAATAAAAAAATACTTAAAACAAATAAACTTATTTCACTCGAAATGTAATTACGTATCCTTCCTTCCCTCTCTCTCTCACCATCTCACTCTCTCTATATATACTGTATTCTCTCTATATATACTGTATTCTCTCTTTCTCTGGCACAATGTTTATCTATCTATCTATCTATTTATGTATATATATATATATATATCAAATATGTCTGTCTATATACATATATATATATTTTTACTTTCTTTACATTTCTACCGTTTTAATCTTATTTCTTCTTCTATCTCTCTATATATTTATATATACATCTATATCTATCTATAAATTATTTATTATTTACTTTCTTAACAAATCTTTTTCTTCTTTTGATTTCAAAATTTTAATTTGTGTTTTTATTAGATTTGTTACATTTTTTCTATAAAGGTAAAGAGAAATTACCAGCTTTCATTTTCTTCCTTGAGATACTTACTGTAAGCTGCTTTCCTAATGTGCTGAATTACTTTACTCAGTCAATCAATCATGCTATTACTTTTGGTAAATCCTCTTGATAGTTATTTTTTTTCTGCCAATGGCATTTAAGTCATTGGAGATTTGATGAAAAAAGGGACCAAAACTTAAAAAACTGTTTTCATGTGTCTTTGTGTGTGAGTCAGAGGGAGACATTCTGTTTACACTGAGGTGACGAGAGATAGAGGGTGATGGAGGGGAAATGTGTTTGATCCCCCTGAAGGCATAACTTCCTCTTTACTTGATCTTTAAAGAAGTTTATCCAAAATCCAGAAAGTGATTCCATACATTGAAACTAGTTCAGTAGAGTCTGCCTCCTCTCTCTCTCTCTCTCTCTCTCTCTCTCTCTCTCTCTCTCTCTCTTTCTCTCTCCCTCTCTCCCTGTCTTGCTGTCAAGAACGTTATAATGCACAGGCTAACTGGTGCTTTAGCCCAGGGGCCCCAGCTGGCAGTGCCTTCAGGACATTGGCCAGAATATTTCTATTTTGTTTCATGAAAATTTTATTTAATCAAATTTGTGGCCCAGGATTTTATTTTTTTAAGAGTAACATGATTTGCCAGCGGCTGACAGACAGTAGTCCTTATTTGGAGTTGTAGTAAGCGATTGCTTATCTCTGGTGCAGTGAGTTTTCTGTGTCCAACATTTGAAATGTGGCTGCTATCTTTAAACCATTATTGGGTCTGTTGTGACTGCTGTAAACAAGGTGTACAGCTCTGACCTTAACATTTTTGACAATGTGCATAGTTACCTGGCTAAAAAAGGGTCCAGAATCGTGTCAGAACAAGAACAATGACATAGTCCCCTCAGAATATCAATACATAAACCAGAAACAACACCTCTCTAAAGGCCATTTCTGACATTAACCTGGTAATGGTGAATGTGTGGCCAGGTAACGGCTGAAGCAATCTCCCTATGAAGGTAATGGGTTTTGCTTTGCTTGCCGACTTAATCGGGACAAAGTACTGTAGACATATTCAAGGCTTTTTTGAAGTACAGACACAAATACCTCAACGGTTAACAGTTCAAGCCAACTGACAGGTTTTTTTTTTACAATATTGTCTATCACTTCATGCCATTTAACATAAAGTATACAATTTCATACATGATACAGGATTTGTCAAAAGCAAAAGCTGACCAGGGTTTCCCAACTACTGGACCACGGTCTGGTATTGGTCCCCGGTAAATCAGTAGACTCAACACAGCCTAGTCTAAGAGCCAATAATGCATATTCTGAATACCTGAAACAAAAATAAACACACCCACAGAGTATACGCTGATTGTAGAGATTGAACATTCCATCTCTAAAATTCTAGTGAATTATCCGGATTTACAAACGATTCCTGTTTCTTAAATAAATGACAGCGGACTTTCAGCCAACATGAATATATTATAATAGCAGGCTAAAGTAATAATTCAGGATTGGCTCCGAAATGTTTTTTTGTTCACTAAATATGAATAATAATAATTAATATGAATAATAATTTCAATAATAATATGAATAATAATTTATATGAATAAGTATTATTATTTCAGCAGACATCCTGCCAATGTGAGAACTCATGCACTAGAGATTAGGTTTTAGGCTATGGATGAGAAAGTAAATTGTAATTTACTTATATGCTGGAATGTTGCTTTGCAATCAATTAACAACATGGGTTTCACTGGGCGCAGTATTGAAGAACATACAGAGCAACAAAACATTATGATGTCACATTGTCAAGAATCAACCTCTGGGATTTTAATACCTGATGCTAACCAGGAAATATTTACTTTCAATTAAATGGGCATTATGCAACATGTTTTGCATTTTAATTTAAGAAAATGTCCATAATATGTTTGTAATAATGTGGAATGAGAGTGTTTCACTGCATTAATTCACCAGATATTTTTATGGTTCTTACATCCTAAGATCCAGAATCTATGCATCCACAGAAGAGGAACACAGTTCACAGATATTTTGTTCAAGTGATTGCACCATCTAAATCACACAAAAAAAAAGATACGTGTAACTTGCAGAACAGAAGGGAGAGTTGTTTTGAATGTGTTATTGCTGTAATAAAATTTCCACAAGGAAGGAAATCCCATCTAACCTATAGCCATGCACAATATCTCCACCTATACAAATGTTTAATACTGATAGGACACAGAGCGACAGACACTAAAACACACACACATACAGAGAGAATGGTAGAGCAGATTCCCTCAATCTGTCATCGCACCTCTCATTCCTCCCTTCTCTTTCCTTCTCCTTCTTATTTTCCTCTCTTCTCCCGCATTTGAATTATCACTCAACTCTTTTCAAATGCTGTCATTCTCAATTTCAAAGTTTGGCATCTGCCAAATCCCAGTGTTTGGTGTCTGTCAAGTCTCCAAATATTTTTCAACTTTGGTTTTGATCGCACTGTGGGGGGGCCCTGAAGAAGGCACGTTGATACCGAAACATTGTTGATTTACGCAGTCAATTCCTGGGAAGTTATACATGTTCAACTCCCTTTATTTGTACAGCCCACAGCTGAGTAACAGAACCAAAAAAAAAAAAACATAGCCGAATCTGAAGAAGAAAGGTATGTGTATAGCGTTTCAATGTCTTTCTATCATTCCGAAATGCCGCCAACCATTCCTTCTTTACTCTCTCTCTCAGCAATGATAAATAAATAAACTCCTTAATTAAGAAATGTGTCTCAGATGACATGCAGATTACACCGCCTTGCAGATCTATATTAGATGCATGTTATGGATTTGTAGCTGTTTCCATACATTCTAATTTCTCTATTGTTCCCCATTAGTCATAAACGGACTAAACTATGTGAGGCTGTGTAAATACAGGCCCAGGTCCTTGCCATTAGCCACTCACCCACACACACACTCACAAATGCGCACACATCCGTGGGTTCACACAGAAAAACACCCGTTAGCTCACACACACAAACACAGTGAAAATGGAACATATTAGACAAGACTGGCCTAATCAAAGCAAGCTGAAAAATGTCAATGTGTAATTTATGACATGTTAAATTTGGCTGCTTTTTTTACTGCCTAGTATATAACAGAATGCTTAAAGGTACAGTCTGGGAAATGGTTTCAACTGCAATTTCAGTTACATACTTACTCTTTGATTCTGCAGTGAAAAAGTATTTTCTGATTTCCTCTATTATTGTTTATTTGTCACACTGAATGGTGTCAGATCTTCATTCAACATATAATAGGAGATGACCAGAACATAAGTAAAGAGAAGATTCAGTTTTGAAATTAGAATTCAATTTATTTAAGGAAAACAGTTATCCAAAAATGATTGCCGTCCATAAGCCAATGCCCCACCAACAACTGCAAACAAATGCTTCCTACATTCGGGGATCAGTCTTTCACATCACTGTGGAGGCATATTGGCCCATTCTTCTTCACAGAATTCCTGCAATTCAGAGTCATTGGAGGATTTTCGAGTTTGAACTCCAAAAATCCTGCCACAGCATCTCAATTGGAATCAAGTCAGGACTTTAACTACGTCACTCCAAAAACGTTCATTTTGTTTCTTTTGAGACGTTCTGAGGTGGACTTCCTCATGTGTTTAGGATCAATGACCTGCTTCGTGATCTAATTAGACTTCAGCTCATGGACTAATGATATGATGTTCTCTATAAGAACTGTCTAGTAGAGAATAGAATGGATGTTTCCTTCAACGATGGCACGTCTTCCAGTGCCTGAGGCAGTGAAGCAACCCCACACCATCCCACTACGACCAACATGTTGGACCTGTTGGAATGATGTCCTTACTGTGAAACTCTGTGTTTGCTTTATGGCAGACCTAACGGCATTGACTTCCAAAAAGTTCCACTTTTGACTTGTCGGTCCACAAAACGTTTACCGAAACGGTTTGCGGGTCACCCGTATCCGTCTTTGCAAATGTGAGACGAGCATTCATGTTTCTCGTACTTATCAGTGGTGTGCACCTTGTTGTCATTTTGAAGCCGCCAAACATTCTGAACACAAAACATTGACGAACATGAGCAAACTAACTAATGAATGAATTAACCAAAGAACGAACATGAACTCAGGAAGTGATTATCCACTTATTGCTTAAGAAGGATATAGTCTGAATGAACCATACACGGATCAAAGTATCATCTGCTATTCTTATGATTAGATTTTACTGCCCGAAATTGTTCTGTGTAAATGTCTGTAATCTGTGGGAGAACAAGCTTTATACCCATTACTCCACTGTCTACCAAAACAATATCCAATGTTGTAGCTTCAAGCAGAACAACACCAAGCAGACCCAGCCTGCCATGGCTCGTAAAGAATAGGAACTTTGTTTTTATAGATATAAGCACACTGCAGTTGAGGCATGACCTGTGTATTTTCTTTTTCTCCACGTTGTTTATTTGCTTGGGGGGATGAATTCACCAGGACCCAGTCAGTTTCCCAGGACCAGGATCACCTTTCCAGGGCTGCTGAAGAACAGCAGGTGAAGACGTTTGTTCAATCCGGAATGAGTTGATTAGATTTACACAGTGGAAACATACAATCTCCTTCTCCTTGTTGTGCTGTTAGGAGAAAAAAACTAGCCGTCTTTGTCTACCATTGTTTACAGCACAGATGAATGTCTCTTAGCTCGGCTATGGGCCTACAGTTTGTGATTTACAGTTATAGTTTAGCAGACACTCTTATGCAGAGTGACTTATAGTTAATAAGGCTACAATATGTTTAATGATTTACGTTCTGGTGCTCCTTCTAATGGATAAAACACACTTTCGGAATGACATCAGAATAAGTAACTAATAAGTTTATTGTTTATTATTATTATTGTCATCCTATTATCTGTACAATTGGTTACATTAAAATGCGTTGATTCATACCCAACTCCACCAAGAACATCTTTGAATGTCCAACAAAATAAAAAGTTTAAAGCCTATGACAAATGTGTCTTATCTCTGGGCAACGCAATGTCCACAATGACACAAACGGCTGTGGATTGTGGGTGACGGCTAGCTGGAAGATTTCAGAGACTGGGGAGACGCATGTTAGATAAACAGGACATGCTCGGAGGAGTGGGACAGGAGCCAGTAGACACAGCTGACAGAGCAGCTGAGGAGAGAGGGGGATGAGATAGGGATGAGGGAGGGTGTCGCGTGGAGGGCGCCACGTCCTGACCGTAGTCGGTTCTGTGGGACTGCTCCGAACCTGACAGGTGGTCAGAATCAAGTCCAGACCAGGGCTGATCAGGAGGGGAGACAGGAGAGGCGATTCTATTTTTAAATGATTCTCTCTCCGCGTGGGTCCTACTCTCAGTCTGTCAAAATGCGGATGCTGCCATCAGCCTCCTACAGAAGACTCTCACATCCACAGCCAGCTTTTCATTCCTCGTCGTTTCACACTCTTCCTCGAGTCATCATCTAGCCACTGTATTACCTTCGCACTGTCACAACAGCAACTTCAAGAGGGGCCTGCGTGCTGCGAAACGCGTCGAGATCTCAGAATATCTCATCCAGTTCTGTCGATAGAATTTTGCCCGGGTACATCGTGGATGTAGTAATATATCCTGCCTCATGTCTCTCACAGGTGTCCCACTCCAGGACTCCAGTTGGGTGGGTTACTTGCTTTTGGGGAGAGTGGGTGGGGAGGGGGGGGGGGTAGCGGATGATGAAACTGTACTCTGAAAAAGTGAAAGACAGGCTATGCTTTAAATAACATCTGACACCTAATCTGATACACCTTTCGGGACGACGATGAGGTTTTGTGCATGCGTGCGTGACTGCGCACGTGTGGGCTGCTCCTGTGTTATTAATACATCAGGACTGAGACAGTTCCGGGACATGGCTTTGAAACGGAGGGAGTGTATGTACTGCACTTGGTGAGTGACAGATGAGGAATGCAGGGGAAAAAATCATTCCAACTGACTTAGAAATTCACCCACGAAACCAACTGGGATGAAATTATGGGAAAGACAACAATTAAGGGGAGCTTCCAGGACAGCTAGACAAGACCCCCATCGCTAAGTTGTCACAATTCTGTACTGCATCACTATATCACAAGGGGAATTTGGCTGCCTGGATCACAGGATGTGAGACACCAAGCAAAGAAAACACAGCATTTTATATGATTCTGCAAAGGGCCAAGGCTGAAATGATTCACTTGACAATTGATTAACAAAAACTGACATGAACCCCTGTGGAGGAGAACTTTAATGCAGAGAAAGTTCATGCAAATGTCCATCAACTACAAGATTTAAGATGGCTTCTAAAGTTTGTAAGTTCTACTTAAACATTTCATATCTGGGTTTTTTTATGACGAAAATGTATCAACCTATTTCTAAAATAATCTAGTAATTATAATCCACATGAAAAAATGATGAGTTACCGTTGATGCAGTATCATTGTCTGTCCCTGAGAAATTAGGTGTCAAACTGGTTCCATGGAGGGCCGAGTGTCTGCGGGCTTTCACGTTCACTTTTTACTTGACTGATTAATTAGGTCACGAATTGGGTAGTTTCTACTCTAACCTGGTTGTTAAGGCCGGAACTTGGAACCAATTTATTGGAAAAAACTAAACCCTGCAGACACTCAGCACTATGTGGAACCGGTTTGACACCCCGGTTTTAAAGTATGGCATCTTAAGACCTTGCAACTAGGTTCGTAATATAGAATATTACAGTTCTGATAGGCTAACCTGTGTTCAGCAACAAGATTGTATATGCATAGGAACTTTGAATATTTCAAATTGTAGAGATTTAAAAGACAATGTAATGACTAAAATGAGAAAATCCAATTTTTTATACTGTATTCATTCAGCTTCAATACACTACAATGCACACAGTGTTGCCGGACCGCCCATGTCTCAGTCCCAAGGTCTTATGCTGCTATACTATTGTGCTGGGGGATTGGGTCAGTTCTCCTTCCCCACTAAGTTCTCCTTCTCCACTATAAATCATTGTTGATATAAGGAATGCATTTTCTGAATTTTCCCAGTCCCCTCCTGTTTTAAACTTTAGGAGGACGTGAGGTCCTGGTCCACACCTGCGGAATACCTAGTTTGGGGGGCCCGTTGCTGTCCCTGTCCAAAGTCCTTCTGGTCATACTTCTAAATTTAAATATACTCTGGATTTAGCCCACATGCGAATATTAATTATTCCAATTGGACTCTTAATATCTCACCCGGGACAGCCAGAAGAGGACTGGTCACCCCTCTGAGCCTGGGTCCTCTCTAGATTTTCTTCCTTAGGGAGATTTTCCTAGCCACTGAAATTCAACACTACTGTTGTTTGCTCCTTGTGGTTTAAGGCCTGGTGTTACTGTAAAAGCACTTTGTGACGACTGCTGATTTTTTTTTATGTGACACTTTTAATGACAAACACACCACATCCTCATTGCTAGCTTATCCCTGGTCTGGGTGAGTAAATTGATAGAGACATGATGTATTGTGTTGGTTTGATACCCAAAGTATCAGACCAAGTACTTTTTTAGTGAAAACAATTTGGGAAATAAAATTGTAAATACCACTTTCATGGATTATTTCATATTGATAGAGAATAAGACAAAAACAGCGATGCCACCAAAATGGGTCTTAAACATGCTCTATGGCACCAGAATGTATTTGTTTTCATCATAAACTGCTTATGCTAAATTAGTTCGTCTGAAAGTGGTGCAAATTGCAAAAGATAATTATCAAGAACTTGGGAATTGGAATGTTCCATCTGTATAATCTACAGTATTTTTCAGAATTCCAAGAGGTTCAAGTGTAGGACATCACCTAAACTACTATAATTTTTTCATCGTTCTGTGATTAGATTGCAGATGTAACTTTCTACAACCAATTATAAAGGGGTCTGTGCTGATACAACTATATGGTATTCCATTTTATCTTCAATTTATGAGAAATCTGATAAAGTATATGCATAACAGAATGATGTAATTAATTTGTCTCTGAACAACTTTATGATAATAACAAAATTGTCCGATATGGTGTCTCTATCTGTATGTATGTTGTTGTCACTCCTGGCTATCTTAAGACAAATTAACTAATTGCAAGTCGCTCTGGATAAAAGCTTCTGCTTAATGTCTATGTAAATAAAATTTTAGGAAATTAAGTCTTATAGTGAGATGCATAAAAGATGAAAACCCAGATATAGCAGTGGGATATTTAAAATTTTCAGAGAGATACGGTTGCATTGTCCTTTTAGTGAGCGAGGAGACAAGGCTGCATTCACTTGCAACAGATTATTTTCAAGGACCAACCATACCCCTGCCAGGACCAACCATACCTCTGGCAACCATAACTCTGCCAGGACAAACCACACCTATGCCAGGACCAACCATACCTCTGCCAGGACCAACCATACCTCTGATACCTCTGCCAGGACCAGCCATACCTCTGCCAGGACCAACCATACCTCTGCCAGGACCAACCATACCTCTGCCAGGACCAACCATACCTCTGCCAGGACCAACCATACCTCTGCCAGGAGCAGCCATACCTCTGCCAGGACCAACCATACCTCTGCCAGGAGCAGCCATACCTCTGCCAGGACCAACCATACCTCTGCCAGGACCAGCCATACCTCTGCCAGGACCAACCATACCTCTGCCAGGATCAACCATACCTCTGCCAGGACCAACCATACCTCTGCCAGGACCAACCATACCTCTCAGGAATTGCATTTGTCTGGAGCTATTTTGTAATATTTTGTTAA
This sequence comes from Esox lucius, assembly GCF_011004845.1. Taxonomy (NCBI): domain Eukaryota; kingdom Metazoa; phylum Chordata; class Actinopteri; order Esociformes; family Esocidae; genus Esox; species Esox lucius. The sequence goes on from NC_047586.1 coordinate 18,540,566, forward strand.
TGTTAATGTTTTGCTATTATGTTGGTCCTTACGGTTAAGCATCCCAGTAATGGGAATTAGGGTTATGATTTAGGTTAGGGTTACGTTTATGGTAAGGTTAGCATCACAGTGCTGAGGTTAGGGTTAGAATGAAAGTTAAGTGCAAGGTCGGAAAAGACAGAAAAACACCTGTCTAAACAACACTCGCAACCATCAGACTGGTTGTGGAAACGCCGGCCCACCATCCCCAACCTTAACAAGCTAGCAAACAGCCACTTTATTTAACTATGAATACCATCAGAACTGCCTCTAGCGTCCGGGTTTCCAACGGGAAACAACACTTCTCATATGTTCGCAATGAATGCAATTGTGAGTCATTGAGGACAAATAGCCCTGCGATATGTTGATATCCTGTAGTTTAACATATGTTGACCATCCTGTAGTAGATCTGGACTCTCCTATAGTAGGAGATCTGGACTGAGCCTTAAAATTGACTTTAAGTCTCAGTCTAGAAGTGTATAAACAAAAACAATACAGTATGGTATTTGGACCTGTTCTGAGGGTTGATAGGAGTGGAGGCCGGCTACAGACAAAATACTTCTGGTCTTTATTTACTGGCTGGTGTCTTAGCCTCAGTGTCAATTGCCAAGGACATTAGTGTCCAACTGCAAGTTCATAACAATAAGTGCAGGGTTTAATTTGGAGGCAGAGCGATTCCAATGATTTGTTCCTGACACTTTGTGCACAAGAGGATTGCAGGGATCTGTCTAGAGCTTTTTTAAGTAAATCCATCACTATGCATTCTTACAGACAGGCTGTCGGGGAGTAGGATTAAAAAATATAAACATGTCTTTGTATAGCCTTTACTTTCTTGTATTCTCAAATGTATAAAGTGATACTACAATTCTAACAATACAAAAGCATCAAGTCACATGCACAATGCAGTTAGCTATTTAGCTCATTCGCAATCTAATATGTCTATTATAATACAACAAAACAACATATCATTTTTAAAAGCTCTAAATCATGTGTTGACCTGGGTTAGGTATGGATCATGATCCTTTGGTGTGAGGTGTTTATTAAATTCTCCTCTGTCATGTCTGCATTCCTCATTTAATCCTTTAACATTGTGGTACTTTACGGCACAAATCAACAATTTGCTGAATTCCGAATTACTAAATGATGCATTTTCTTGGCAAACATTGAAAGAAGTGAGGGCTTGAAAACACGAAACACTCAGTGTGTCACATTCCCCGCGTTTCTCAACACAATCCCAGCTGCACAATTTTTGGAGCACATATTAGACATTTAAAATACGAGGTCAAACTATCCCTTCATGCTAGGCCACTGAAGCCAGAGATAATGATACATAATGCACTGTAAGCCCATTGCTGATTCATTGGTCTGTGGGTTTATCTTCTGTTCATCTCTGTGTTGTGGTGGTGCAGGCTTGCTCCGTTTACAGGTAGGTTCTGTGTGTGACAGCGGTGGCGATAGTACTGACGGAAAAGGGCCAGGCCGGGACACAGAATGCATACCACAGGGATCGCAGTTCAGGGTTAATGTCTGGCTCCAGTGCTGGGTCATTGACTAAGAAAAATGTCTCCCTCTCTCACAGCTAATGGTTTCACACTCCTGATCCTGCCGCGGTCGCTCATTACCAGTGAGTGCGTGAGTGCGTGCACGTGCGGCAGGCTAGTGGTGGCAGGCGACTGGACTGTAGAGTGAGACGGTAGGGAGGGCCGACTGTCTGGTGCTGACAGCAGCTAAATCATTACATATGGGACCGAGCTGGCACTTATAGCATATAAATGTCTGTGGAAATGAGTTGGTTTGGAGAAACCAATGAAATTTGCTGATGTGTGTGTGTGCGTGTGTGTGTGTGTGTGTGTGTGTAAAGGAGATGAGTGTTAACAGTGTTTAAGAATCAATATTTCACTGCTGTCATGTCTGACCACTAAATGTGATATTTAATGGTCCAAAATTCCAAGTGGTCATTTTCCATTAGTATTGTCATAAGACTTTCAAGGATTATTCACAAATCAAATAATCAAATACATAAACAACCGTTATTTTCAAACAGTTCACGTGCAAGTAAAAGTTGGAGCCAAGTCACATGATTAGCTTTCATAACCGAGTTGAGTAATGCATGTTGGGACTAGTCTGTACTGTCTGCTTCCACTACATCATTTCTCCTATTTATGGGAGCTCTGGAACTTTCAGCCAGGACCAGCCGTTCAGACAGACGCACACACATACAAACACACATCGCTGAAAGGTGATGATTAGCGACTGACCTTATGCTTAATTAGAGCCAACTAGTACGTTACCCTGAGAGGCTATGAATCATGAGTAAAACCCAACCCCAAGGGAAATGTTACCTAAGTGATTAGGAAAAGGCTGTAAATCAATACTCCCTTTGACATGGGCTGGTAATGGACTGACAGAATGGACTGAGATGATGAAAATGGATAAAAGAAGAAATAAACGTCATTACACAATGGGGTTGTACTGAACCGTCAAACAAAGATGAAAAAATGGAGAGACAGACAGAGAGAGAGGGAGAGTGTTGTCATACATTTTTTTCCCCACTTGGTTTGTAAACAAATGTTTCCCATACCTACAGTATAAAGCCCTTAAAATTTTAACATTTAGAGACACCGAAAGGTACCAGTATTTTACATTTAAAGACGTATTTATCTATACATTTTCAGTACATTTCTTGCCTGAAATCATCCCCTACATATACTGACTACTAAAGACGTATATGTATGTTGTCACAAGGCCAAAAGTGGCTGTTGAGTGTTTCTTCCTCCCAGGCCATTTTGACCAAATAGTATTGTCTCTCCGTATTTAAATCATATTTAAAATGGCACACCAGCCTCCCGTTCCTCCACTAAAGGACAAACAGGTCACAACCTCATTGCCAATCTGCAAAGTTTCAATTATTTCCCCAAGCCGTTTGTTGCTCTCGGTTTGTTTTGATTAGTTGTTAATGCATAATTCACCCTCCCTCACATCTCACTGACTCATATGTTACCAAGGTCACAAGATGTATTATCTATTCAGAGAGGAAATCAATAGTCAAAGCAGACCTTGACATTGCATGGCACCACCACAGAATGTGTAAACGAACCATTAAGCATGCCGATCCACGCTATCTCTTAAAAGACTTGCTACGATTTAAATAACTCTCAATAGTTACTCCAACAATGCTTTAGTCAATCCAGAAGGTTCTACTAAATCTGGACAGTTTTATCAATAGTCCATTTAACTTAATAAAAGTACTGGAATAAAAATAATCAGTCACAATAACAAGATTTTGCCACACATTACATTTTGGCTATCTGTCCCTGGTGTTAAACTTTCCTTTTCATGCTAATTCCTGGAGCCTAAAATGCCACATTTGTAGGGGGACGTTTTAAATGGAAATTAATTGATAGAAACGACTTTTCGGGAATCTGCACTCAATTAATGTTGGTTCTTAATACCCCATGAAAATCTGCTTTTGCAAATAGCCGCTGTGCCACTTTGTCACCTCAGGTGGCGAATTCCCATGTGCCTCTTCTGGTTTTTAATTGACTTCATTCAGTGGCAAGCTAACAGAACACTTTTTCATGGGTCAGCCTAATTGGGTTCTGCGGCCTTACCTTTGACACAAAAAGCATTGATGGAGTGATTTAAAAACACCTAGGCTATGTAATTAAATGAATGCGGTAAAGAACAAGGATCTGCAGAGCTGCTCATTCAATGACCTCAAATGAGGATGTATTAAACTGTTGCTGATGACTATGTTAAAGTTGGTATATGATGTGTCCAATTGTCATTGTTTGTAACGCTCTGTAGGCAGGCTGATCTTTTGTTTGAGTAACCATGACGTCCAACTTCTGAAAACCATGTGAATGGGTGTGTTTTAGCCAAATACAGTCATTGAGCATTTGAGGTAGGAATTAAGGAAGAATCACATTATGGTAACTAACGATAGTGCTGTTGGCCAGTGCTGTAAATAAATTGTTATTCATATTTCTCAATTATTTATCCTTCTTGGCAGTTGTTGTCTTGACCTGCATGTCCTTTATAAATACAATTCACAATCATAAACTCTGAGATAGCACCAGATGTTTGGCACGAATAGGTATGTACACACACACACACACACACACACACACACACACTTCCTCTGGCAGTCATTGGAAAAATCAGTTTTTCCCCTTAATCTTGTTTTGGTTTTCCTGTCATCTCTGTATCATTCTGAGCCGTTGATGCATTATGGACCTGCCTTTCAACAGTCTGACCCAGCCACTGTTTGGAACCCAGAGAGGCTGGGAAATGTAACACCATTAACATAAAAACCCAAGCGTATGTTTCAGGCCCTGAAAAAAACATAATTAATGATTTGTAAATACTGTTGGATGTAGGTACCCTTCTTAATCATCAGTTGATATGTCTGTTACTGAGTGTTGAAGATAAAATCTGTAAACATACTCATTAACTATTCGTATTCATTCTATCTATTGATATATTTGTATAGTAAGCATTTGAAACTTGTTTAAAAATAATGAATCAAGTACATAAATACTATAATGAAACCCCTATAAATGGTATTATCAATCATGAATACAATATAATAAAAGGCCTTTTCAAAAAGTCCCAGCTAGCTGGTCCTGTTTTTGTGGACTGGTTTGTAATGTAGCACCATGCAGGATGTATTTTGTGGATCTTGAGCCTGGCTTTCATGTGAACAGGGTCTGCTGACTGGAAAGCACGTATTAGGCATCAACCAGCCAACTGCACACTGCCGTTAAAGGCCTTCAACAGTCTATTCATTCCTAAAACACGGTTTGTGAATGGCGTGTCGACATTACTGAATGTAAGAACAAACATTTACAAACGCCTAAAAGACTATTTCCAGGTTCTTTAACAAAATTAACAGAGGACATCACCTCAAGAATGTAAAAACCTTAGAGCCAATACAATATTGATCTGAGGTCACTGCACGGTTGCTGCCCACAATGATGTATGGTGGACAGAACACCTTTGGTATTTCAAAACAGTGCTGATCTGTGGCAGTGGAAGCTATAGGGTTTAAAAAGGTATCAACATGTGATATTAGCGTAATTTGGACTCAGATTGAAACATGTGTTTTAGGGAGGTAACCTCCAGTTATTTATCAGGGCTGCGGTCACATCTGGCAAATGTATGGTTTGAAAAAAAGATTGTCATGATCCTCTCTTCCCAAATAAACCACTCCATATCAACCATAAACAAACATTTACAAAATTCCCTTAAATTCTCTGGAACAGCTTGAAACACTGGTGAATCACACTGAGAAACTCTGGCTGAGCAATCATCATTGTATTTATATTTTGATAGCAATTATAATTTTGTGTAACTTTCACCATATTATTATATATTTCGACTAATTGTTATTAAAGAGAATTCATCCAGAGGCTGAGAGCCTGTTTTTATTTGCACAACCTGATGTTAAATAGCACCAATGGTAACCAAGGACTTCACCTGGGAAAGGGTTAGCATCGGCATTTTTAGGCTGTCCTCAGAAACAACAAAACAGAATGTGTGGAAAGGGGTAAAGAAAAATGGGTGATTCATGTCAAATGACAAACAACACTCTGCTCCAGATGCCAAGGAGTGTAGGCAATAATCGCACTAGGGTTGGGCCAGAGAAAAAGTACCGGATATATTTAAGTGAAATGTGTGCCATCACCGGTATCAACGAATAAATGTCACCAAGAAAGACCTTAAATATCTCTAGGACTCCATTTAACTAGGCCTGCGAAAAGGAGACAGACATCGTAATATAAAATCCATCAAAAAGGGAGGAGGAATAGTCTGTCCTAACAGGCCCTGCCATTGCTTCATCTCATCCAGTGACTTAAATTTGTGCCGCTCGTCATTATTATGTAAATGTCATAGTAGACTCATATTATTGTATCCTTCCATTAGAGAAGGAAATACAGCGTTGTCCATTAGCCCAGGGTTTTCGGATGAAAGTGTAACTCTTCAGTCCAGGGCTAAAGATTAGCCTGTGGTTAATTATTGTGCCAATGTGGGATAATCTGGACCAGGGCGAGTCTTAGCCTGGGGGCTGAGATCAAAAGTTTAAAAAAGACTAATAAGAGACGTTTGTAATCATATATGAAAAAATATTTCAATTGTATTTACAATGCCACTTCACACAGTCATGGAACAAAAATGCACTCAAGTCTGGCTGGTTGAGCGACGAGAGAAAGAACATACACATTCATTCACGAAGGCAATAACAGGTCAAATTTCCCAGAGGCTCCTGACACAGGCATAGAAATTAATTGCAGTGTTGTGAGATTGAATAAAGGCGTTTCTGGCATGATTAAAGAGAGCGAAGTAGGCTCTCCCTGCAGGCCTGAACCAACACACTGGAAGCACACAGCCCTCATCTCACAGGCCAGGCCAGCCACAATGTCTTAAAGAAAACAGCAGCTTCACACAAATCCCCATGTAAAAACCTAATTTAATTTTGCTTCCTAAACAATGACAGGAAGTGTGGAATTAGAACGTAGATGTGGGACTGTCGAGGTTTGCCGTCGGAGTTCCCAAGCAAGTTCTTTTCATTAAACTACAATGAAATGTATATGGGACACAGTTTTGACTGATATGAAAGAACTGAATAAAAGTACAATAATATTTTTTTAATCAATTCATAGGCTGTATGACGTAATTTATGATGAATTTGTTTTTCTGAGCTGTTTCAATTTGTAGGTGGTGTATTATTGTGCATGGTGTGGTACATACACATACACTCACCTAAAGGATTATTAGGAACGCCTGTTCAATTTCTCATTAATGCAATTATCTAACCAACCAATCACATGGCAGTTGCTTCAATGCATTAAGGGGTGTGGTCCTGGTCAAGACAATCTCCTGAACTCCAAACTGAATGTCAGAATGGGAAAGAAAGGTGATTTAAGCAATTTTGAGCGTGGCATGGTTGTTGGTGCCAGACGGGCCGGTCTGAGTATTTCACAATCTGCTCAGTTACTGGGATTTTCACACACAACCATTTCTAGGGTTTACAAAGAATGGTGTGAAAAGGGAAAAACATCCAGTATGCGGCAGTCCTCTGGGCGAAAATGCCTTGTTGATGCTAGAGGTCAGAGGAGAATGGGCCAACTGATTCAATCTGATAGAAGAGCAACTTTGACTGAAATAACCACTCGTTACAACCGAGGTATGCAGCAAAGCATTTGTGAAGCCACAACACGCACAACCTTGAGGCGGATGGGCTACAACAGCAGAAGACCCCACCGGGTACCACTCATCTCCACTACAAATAGCAAAAAAGAGGCTACAATTTGCACGAGCTCACCAAAATTGGACAGTTGAAGACTGGAAGAATGTTGCCTGGTCTGATGAGTCTCAATTTCTGTTGAGACATTCAGATGGTAGAGTCAGAATTTGGCGTAAACAGAATGAGAACATGGATCCTTCATGCCTTGTTACCACTGTGCAGGCTGGTGTTGGTGGTGTAATGATGTGGGGGAAGTTTTCTTCACACTTTAGGCCCCTTAGTGCCAATTGGGCATCGTTTATGCCACAGCCTACCTGAGCATTGTTTCTGACCATGTCCATCCCTTTATGACCACCATGTACCCATCCTCTGATGGCTACTTCCAGCAGGATAATGCACCATGTCACAAAGCTCGAATCATTTCAAATTGGTTTCTTGAACATGACAATGAGTTCACTGTACTGAAATGGCCCCCACGGTCACCAGATCTCAACCCAATAGAGCATCTTTGGGAAGTGGTGGAACGGGAGCTTCGTGCCCTGGATGTGCATCCCACAAATCTCCATTAACTGCAAGATGCTATCCTATTAATATGGGCCAACATTTCTAAAGAATGCTTTCAGCAACTTGTTGAATCAATGCCACATAGAATTAAGGCAGTTCTGAAGGCGAAAGGGGGTCAAACACAGTATTAGTATGGTGTTCCTAATAATCCTTTAGGTGAGTGTATGCTGGTAGTTATTATGACAATGTTGAATGTTTGTTTCAACTTGACTTACAAAGTCATAAAAAGTTGCTGTGCAATCAAATTTTTTGGTTGCCTATTTATTTTAAAAGCATAATACAATGACACCAAGCTTTCAATTAACTTTTTTGGGGAGTTTAAAAAGTGCCTTAAGTGTGATGATTAAGGGCAAAAGTAAACAAATAACAGCAGTACTTGACCATTACAAAGAAATCCTTGAAATTCCTTGAATTTAATTTTGCAGCCAATAAACAAGATCTTAACATTAATATGTATGTATTAATAGGTAAATAAACTCTTAGATTTTAAATAGATTGATTTAAATGATTTATTAATTAGATTGGGACTTGTTATAACACATTTTTGAATTGCTTATGTGTGTGTAACAAATGTGATATTAATGTGCACAGCATACATCTTGACAGTTTTGACTAATTCATCAATCAATCAATGAATCAATTAAAGACATATTAATCTATTAATTTTTATTGTGCACAGAGTTCATTTGTTTTGCCATAGGGCAATTCACTTTTGCTGCTAGGGAGTTCTTGACACCATAGCGGAAATCTGATCGCACCATCTAAAGTCTGATCACCATCTAAAGTTCCCTTGAGGTTAGACCCTATGATCACCAACAGCCATTGGCACGACATGGTAATAAACCATAAACCTACCAGCCAGGGTCCAAGCACACTGTGTCAGTGGGTATCATGGCTGTAGAGCAATAGCCCGGTTCTCAATTGCAACTTTGCAGTTATTTGTCACGCTCCATGTCGGTGGCACTTCCACATCACCCCTCCCAGTCGGAAGTCAGGACCACAGGCTCAGAGACAGCTGGATGTCATTACACCTTCAACACCACATATCAGTTATATCTGACAGCGCCGAACACCGGCTTCCCAGCCACGGATGTGGAGTCCAGATTAGGACTTCTTCAGAACCTCAAGGAGCTGGTGTCAGTAACCAGTTAGGACCACAATGTGAATATTCAGGAACTTGTATATCGTTGTAATCCAACTGAGTGAAATCTCGATTATTTAAAACACCATATCATAAGAACGCATTAATAGTTAGGGGTTCTTAGGTGGTCCTAATATGGTAACAATGAACGTCTTTTGAGCCACACGATGGTTTGTGTATGTGACAGAGAGTAGATTATCTGTGTATCTCTCTCTTTCTTGGGTTCCTCATAAGAATGTTCACCAATTACATCATTGTAAAGCTGATTGAATTATAATTGAAACCATAAATGTCTATCTTTACGAGGTGGCTGTGTCTTTGCTATCTGATAAAGTGAAATAGAACACTGAGAACGGGAGGTAGGTGAATTAGGTACCTCATCCATCAGTGCTGTGTCAACCTACATGGGAGATTCATGACGTCCATTTTGTGTCAAAAATCTCCCCCACAAATAAGTTTCATGCAGTGGAGAAGGGCAATGACATGCTCAGTTCTCAGTCAACACAGGAAGAACTCAAATATGGATGTCTGAGTGTGCCGGAAAGTTTCCTGGCATGAAACCCCATCTCTAGGGGAACCTGACAACAATAGCCATTGTTAAATGTTTAACAATTGTTTGATTTCACAAGCTTCTATTGTTATTCATTTTGTAATATTCAGATGCTCATCATGACAGTAGGCTTGTGTTTTATTTCCACTACTGACTGCAGTGGTTGTGTACAGAGGGCTTCCTTCAATGTAACCTTTCGAAAATGTTTATGTTCCGATCGAGCGAAAAGAGGAAATTCACTTTGGTGTGGCACGATACCCCTCCAGCAGCACAAAGTCGTTTCATCGAGGACGTTCATCCTTGCTTTTGAAAACTCGGTATGTTTCGTTAAATTTTTTATAGCTTTTTATGTTTGAAAAGTGTCTCCTAATTTCCCCCTCCTTCTCTTTGAAATGAACAATAATGTTATCAGAATAAGAGAAAAGCCACCCTGTCTATAAAAAGCTGCTGAAGTCAGAATGCACACACACACACACACACGCTGCCAAACGACACTGAAAGCAATTACCGTGTGTTTCAATACCCTTTCAATCGAGAGGGCGCCGTCTCATGAGCAATCGAGACACTCTCTGCTGCAGCATATGAAACTCATTTGGTTCTCCATTAGCATATCCTGTCGGAGTATATCCAATCCGAGCCTCTCCCCGTCAAAGACGCTCTCCCTCTGTCTGCCGCCACCGTGTCAATGTATCAGGCCCGGATTAGCCGCATCTTCCATGCAAACGTGTCTTTGTTATCAACCGCTCCTCCACCAACACTGCCTCCCCTCATCCATTTCAAGTAACCATCCCTCAAACGATGATTACCCAGAACTCTCTCTGACCCCGGATGGACGACTCCGGAGCAGAATGATTAAGAAAGCGAAAATAGAGAAAGGCAGAGTCTCTCTTCCTTTTTCGCTCATTTATTCCTTAACTTTCAGGTAGTGACAATTCAGCACAGAACAAAAGAGGGAAGGTGATGATTCTTTCCTTTTCGGCAAGAACAAAGCCGTTGTTGAATGTCACAAAGGCCTAGGAATTCTTCATGAAAAAACTTTTTTTTTTTTTCTTCTCCTGCTGTTTTATCTCCCATGATATTTCCTCTCTGAATCCACCCTCTGGCAGTTGAACTCTGAGTGGGTTGCCTGTTAATTGGATTCATATTGCCATAATAATATAGCGATGCTGGGACTATGTGTGTGTTTTGTAGCCTATAGTCTGGTTGGGGTTTAGGTTTGGACTTCTTTCTGTAAAATATGTAAGTACTCAGATTCTGTAGTTGATTGTGTGAGAAAATCTCCAGTCTGCATTGCATGTGTTCCATTGGGTCTGGCTAGCTTTGGTTTTGTGTCGAATAGTTATAATGGCAAAGATGTAGTATTCGTCTCGTTGATTATTGTGTGAGAACGTCATCTGTTGTGCACGTGTTTGGTGGGAGCGACATGGAAGCCAACTCTTTATAAGGTTAACAGATTATTATTGACTCAGGGCTGATGTCATTTACCATTCAACCCCCCCACCCCCCCACCCCACATTAACACACACACTACCCAGACACATGTTCATCGGTCTGACTGATGACACCAGAACTGCCGCTGGCCTGCTTAGTCAGCTAGGTGCTTGTGTGTATGCATCTTTGTGTGTTGATGTCAATGGGTTCATGGATAACTTTGAAATGAGAGCATTGTTTGTTATCTGAGTGTATGTAAGTGCGGGTGAGAGTGTGTGTGAGTTTCTTATGTGCTTGCTTGTGGAGAGACTCGCCTCATTTTGAGGGGACGGCGGGGACGGCGGGGGGGGGGGGACGGCGGTGATGGTGGAAGGAGAAATGTGATTTTCCATCTTTAGAATGCCAGGAAATAATCGGTGCTGCGAGCAGACGAGAGAGAGAGAGAGATCCATGTGAGGTGCTGTTTCAAAGGTCCACATTTGTTTTCAATCTTCCCAATGCAACCCTGAAACCCAAATCTCTATTGGAGGAAAGAAAAAATTGGCACACACATTTCCTTTTCCCTCCATAACCCTTCTCTCCTTTTAAAATAATATTTTCTTTCACAGGCAGGGAGAACGTTTGATCATCTGACTTAAGAAGAGGGTTGTCTAAGAAGTCCCTCTAAGCACTGTTATTGTCACTGGCTCTGTCACTGGCCTGTCATTGTCTCTGTCACTGGCAGTCACTGGTTCTGTCGCTGGTTCTGTCTCTGCCACTGGCTTTGTCTCTGTCAATGTTTCTGTCTCAGTCACAGGTTCTATCACCTTCAATGTTTCTGTCACTGGCTCCATCACTCACTGACTCTGTCACTGGCTACATTATACTGTCACTGGCTCTATCACTGTCACTGGTTCTGTCACCAGCTCTATCATTCACTGGATATATTACATTCACTGGCTCTGTCATTGTTTCTGTCACTGGCTCTATCACTCACTGGCTCTGTCAGTTACTGGCTCTGTCAATTACTGGCTCTGTCACTGGCACTGACAAACCGACCCATGTTCAGAGGTCACATGCAATGGACTGTATGTGCCAAGTAGTCTGGATGGTCCATCTGAAGGCTCATAATATGTACAGGGATTGGCTTCCCCACCACACACACACACACACACACACACACACCCACACACACACACACTGAGGGGAGGTGAGGTGCTCCCTCTTGCCTTGATCAATAGTACATGTAACAGTTTGCATTAATCTTACTGAGGCCGCCCACTCTGGAATGTGCAACTCAGGGAAAAATCTTACAAGATGTAATTTCTTCATGTCTGAGCAGAGCTGGGACTGTGAACAGTGGACTCAAAGCCAAGGAACCTGGAGAGTGTATCAACTTATACATGTTTTTTATATGATCCTCTTTTTTCCAGTTTTCAGTTTGGAAATGTAGGGGAAGAAAATTCCGTAGCTTTCTGAAACCGTGGTGTTTGACTTAATTGTCTAGAACATAGCAGCTGGAGACGCTTGGTTTGTCTTCCTCTTGCCATGGCGGTAATCATGACACAGTCCAGGGTTAGGTCAAGAGACCCATTGTTTCTCTGCTGCTGTCGGTACGTTTAAAGTTCCAAAGTCATTGTCTGTTTCCTCTGATTATTGCATTCTAACTAGTGCATCTTAAGCTGAAGATTAGAAAGTGCTCATGCCAAAGTCCCCTGGCCAAAGTGCCCTCTTCCCCATTGAATACGTTGCATATCCTGTTTATCAGTCGAGTAGAAACTTGAAAGGGAAGAGAAAAGCAGCGGCAAAGACACCTAGGTTAAGCATTGGTCATACAGCAAAAGGCTTGTTACAGTACCTTAGAGAATAAACAGATGTTTGAAACCAAACAATTACAGGCAGTCCATCAGTTTGGATGAACTGAAATAAATTAACCGATTTGTTCTACAACCCAAGAAAGTACTGACGCTGTGTAAAATGCAAATGCAGCAATTATTAAATGGGTGACAGGTCTGGACAGCAGGCAGGCCAGTTTAGCATCCAGACTTTTACTACGGAGCCATGCAGTTGAAATATGTGCAGAGCGGGGTTTGGCATTGTTTAACTGCAATAAGCCTTCCCTGAAAAAGACATGGGCTGGATGGCAGCATATGTTGCTCCAAAACCTGTATATATTGTTCAGCATTAATGGTACATTAACAGATCTGCAAGTCACCCATGCCATGTGCACTAATGCACCCCCATACCATTACTGATGCTGGCTTTTGAACTGTGCATTGAGAAACATTGAGAAACAGTTTTCTTCAATTGTTGCACTTTACCCACACAATCTATCACAGAGTGAACCCCTCCCCATCCTCACTTCTGACAGACCCATCTTCTCTGGAACGGTATTTTAATACCCATTCATGTAACTGACCTGTTGCCGACTGACCTAATTAGCTGCGTGATATTCCGCTAGGTTTAGTTTTTTAGCATTACACAATTTTTCCCGTTGTTTGTTGCCTCTTTCACAACTTTTTTGAAACGTGTTGCTGTTATAGTTGTACTATTCTCTATTGAATAGAGGGTATAAATGATTTGCACATCATTGCATTCCGTTTTTATTTACATTCAACACAGCGACCCAACCTCATTGTAAACGGGTTGTATATTGAAGAAGATTGGGTATTTAGTTTTTTCTATCCATAAGCAGTTTGCTTCCCTATTCTGGCCATCACAAAAATATTTGTGTTCTTGAATGGTTGACTTTCAAATATGGATATTATATAATCTTATTTGTATAAAGGCATCTTTGATACACATTTATCAATCTGGCTGCCTCAAAAGGAAGCAGGCGTTTATTACCCAGCACTCCCTCTTTGCATTGATGGATTGGCTTGTAGAATTTACAGGCCCATGAATTATAAATCCTTCCTTCTCTGACCTTAACCTATAAAGCTGGAATCAGGATCTAAGAGTGTGTGTGTGTGTGTGTGTGTGGGGGGGGGGGGGGTGCACATGTGTGTGTGTGTGGAAAGTTGTGGGGTGATAAAGATTGCATGAGTTGGTTGGTGTGTACAGTATGTGTCAAGGCATTTGTTGGACACCGGTATTAAAACAGCCAGATTGTAAAAGGCTGAGTTATTGCTATGCACCGAATGCATCTTGTTTTATTCAAAGCTGTAGAAATGAACAGGGGTGGGGTGTGGTTTTGTCAATATGTTGCATTTATTTAATTGCACATGGAGAGCCTTGATTTGAAGCGGAAAAATGAACTGCTGAGAAAGCTGCAGATGACCATCTTATACAAAGCAGTGAGCAATTGAGTGAGTGAAAGTAATTAAGTGTATGTTTTTCTAAGTATGTAAGTAAGGCTAGAATCCTTCTATAGAGAATGAACTGATGAACTGTCATGTCACCATTTATTTTTCAGATTTCTGTTGCTATTCCAAAGAGTTCTCCCAGAGTTATACATAATTCCCTTATGGGAAATCAGTAATTGTATTAGTGTATTAGGCAGTGATAATATGTGACAAAAGCATTTCAGGATTTAGACGAACATTGAGCTAGCGTCAAGCTGACCACTACCATCACAGTTGCGATCTTCAACTCACCCGTATACACTCACAGTTTTTGTGTTGAGACAGGGCTGCAGGAACAATTGGAGATGGGACTAAAACTGTTTGAAATTAAAAAAAACGGGCAATGTCTTTTTCAACATGTCTTTTTCATGTGGAAAACCTGTGGAGAAATCAGTTGCTTAGCTCTTACTGCATTGATCTACCTCCTCAGTTGCTGTATCAATGATTCGCTTCATGAGGTTGGCTATTATGTGCTGCGAAAGTTGAGAAAGGACTTCACCAAACGACTCATAAAAGTTCAGTGTTTAACTTTTCTCATTAGGTTCCAGTCGTCTTCGATTTCCTCCACAAGCCAGGAGTGACTGTAGCAGGTTGGCCAGGCTGGTCGCCGCTCTCTGTTCTAAATGTAAATCATGGCTGAATGGAATTACGCCGCCGGTGCAACATCTGTATTTTAACTGGCCAATGGCCACTCCCCCCCGGTCCCTTCCAGCCCTTAGCAACCGTTACGGGCTCCCACAAAAACACACATTTATAGATGTATGCAGAGAACCCCGCCGCACTGCACTGTGCTGTGCAATGGAGGGCCAAATTACTGTACATGGCAAAAACAACATTTAGAAGATGAGGTCAGCTGTCCTCATTGTAGCATCAGCATGAGAAGTCAGCAGAAAGTATTTCGGTTGGCTTTTTGCTTTGGGGTTTCTAACCCTCTGGGTGTGTTAGGTTTCTAACTGGGCCTGTTTTGTGCCTTTGTTTTGACTTCAGGCTGCTTATTTTGCTATAGGCTATCTGGACTATAGCTACGTTAATTTTGAGTGGAGCTTGAGTGCATGTTTGAAAAATTAGAGCAGATCTCTGGTCCCTCTCTCCTTTCATACTGCGCTGTGGTAGACCCGAATGTTTTGCCAAAGTTGGCTTTTGACTGTCAAGGAGAAAGTCCTAAGATGTACAAAGTTAGGGAGAAAAGGAAAGAAAGAGTTAAAGGATAAAAGAGGGTAAGAAAATAACCATGATCATCAGGATACGTCCATGATGTATTCCAAATACTTACCCACAGTACTGTCAGCTAAGAACTCCAGACGTCCACAGAAAGCCACAGATGGCTTCCGACCGTTGGCCAGAAGACCGAGAATGCCGGGAAGACGGGATCGACAAACTGACCGAGACCTTTATTGGATTTATTTTGTGTGAATAACAGTACTATGGATTTTGTTGTTGTTGTTGCATTTATTTATTTCCTCAAGTATTTTTTTTTTCTTTCTAATCTGCCATTTTGCCCAGGGATTTACAGGCGGGCGCAGAGAGCACCCAGAAAACCACTCAGTGGAATAAGTCCATTATTCACTCAATTACTGGAATAGCATGGCCTGCTGGGTAGGACTAGCTGTGTGGAAGGAGAGGGAAGTAAGCAAGGCCTTCTGGGTAGGATGCCAATTGCTCAGCACTAAACATCTTTTTATTAGCTTTGTGTCACCGACCAATGCGGCAATAAGCCATTGCAAATTTTTTTTGCATTGTTTAAAAATTACAGAAATTACAGCTGCTTGCACATTTTCAAAACATTATAGAATAATCCAATATCAAAACCTAGTGCAAAGGTGATATGAACTCTATTACATTTTCACTTTTGAACCCTTTCACAAATTAATTAATGCCTAAAACTCTATGCAAAACAGTATCCTTCATCAAAATGAAGCCCTAAACTTAAAAGTAGACAGGGTTGCAGTTGGACTAAGAGCATCCAAATTGTGGTTCAGTTTGGGTTTTGGAGCCTAACCACGTGAAAACGATTGAATTGAAACTGACTTGTTGGTAAATGTGCTTGACTTTGATGACAGATTCACAATGTAATCTAAATACTGACTGTTTTTAATGGCCTTGAGGTACGAAACTAAAATACTGCTGTCTCTCTGTTGTTGAACTTGTGCATGCCTGTATAACACAGATTACAAATGAAAAAAATAAGTTAATACCCCTTGATTCAATAAAATATTTTGGTGGATTTATTTCAGTTCACTATAATGAACACACATACTGAGGAAACAGTGATTATCTTCACACACTTCATTTACAATTATTCTACAGTACATTGGTTACATGTACCCATGAGGTAACTAACACACAGCAAACATGTTCCAATTGTAAGCCATCTTGTGTGACCCTGTGGATTAGCTACATACCATGTCCCTTTTGTATGTTACCATGTATAGAACAATAACTGGCTACATTTTGCAGAGATCCCTTCGAGAGAACACCCTCTTTTGTCTCAGCTTTCCATCCTCATTTCCATTGTTTATTTCCCAAGTGTTGTGTGAGGCTTATCAAACACTATCTCCGCTTACACACTCTGATTCTCTACCAAGGACTTCCTTCTGTTTCCTTTGTTCAGAATCAGACATCTGGTATTTTGGAGTTTGGGCTACAGGCCTGGCCAAAAAAACCTCTATAGGGGAGAGAAGAAGAGAGGGAAGAGGAGAGATCTTAGCATGTGTGGACGAAGAGAGAAAGAGAGATAGACAGATCATTAGAGAAAGAGAAACACACACACACACACACAGCATAAATCATCACAGATCCAAAGATAATAGAATGTGGCAGTTTCTGCAGTCTGCTAAATCAGGATCCTGCTTCCTCCTGCTTCCTCAGTCCGTTCTGTAATTGCACCAAGTGCTGATCGGGTTGTTTTGGGGCGAAGACAGGAAGAAAAAGAGAGAGCTAAACGAAAACAGGCACAATTGAATACAGTCAAGTCACATCGGTCTAAACCAAAGACGGAGTGAACCTTTGCGGGATCTTTTTGCGGATTTTTGCTTTGCTTTGTCGTAGGGTTGTTAGATGAGGTTTGTGTCTGATGGCAGAGGGATACACACTCTCTCGACTCCAGGAGGTGTCAAAGCAAAATCTGGCACTGCCTTGACCCCCATCTGTACAGAAAACAGGAGTTGTGCAGGAGGTACCATGGCGTTCTGAGGTGCATGTCCGTGTTTGTATGTTCCTTGGGGAATAATTAAGTAAGGAAATCTGTAAAATATACAGTACTGCACAAAAGTCTTAGCCACTTGAAAGTCAAAATAAAGTCATTTATTTGGATAGTAAGTATTTGTAAAAAAAGAAATTACACCGATCAGCCATAACATTATGACCACCTGCTTAATATTGTGTAGGTCCCCCTTTTGCCGCCAAAACAGCCCTGCCCCGTTGACACAGGCCTCTGAAGGTGTGCTGTGGTATCTGGCACCAAGATGTTAGCAGCAGATCCTGTAAGTCCTGTAAGTTTTAGATTAGATTCTACTTTATTGTCATTGAACAGTAAAAGCACCGTACAACAAAATGCAGTTTGCGTCCAACCAGAAGTGCAAATAGAGGAGCACAGGAAAATATGCAAGCATTACGTATATGTACAGTATCTCACAAAAGTGAGTACACTCAATTTCTTTCAAATATTTGATTAGATCTGTTCATGTGTCAACACTGAAGAAATTACACTTTGCTGCAATGTAAAGTAGTGAGTGTACCGCTTGTATAACAGTGTAAATTTGCTGTCCCCTCAAAATAACACAACACACAGCCATTAATGTCTAAAACGCTGGCAACCAAAGTGAGTACACCAAATTGAAAATGTCCAAATTGGGCCCAAAGTGTCAATATTTTGTGTGGCCACCATCATTTTCCAGCACTGCCTTAACCCTCTTGGGCATGGAGTTCACCAGAGCTTCACAGGTTGTCACTTCCACTCCTGCCAGTTCTCTTCCACTCCTCCATGACGACATCACAGACCTGGTGGATGTTAGAGACCTTGTGCTCCTCCACCTTCCATTTGAGGATGCCCCACAGATGCTCAATAGGGTTTAGGTCTGGAGACATGCTTGGCCAGTCCATCATCTTTACCCTCAGCTTCTTTAGCAAGGTAGTGATCGTCTTGGAGGTGTGTTTGGGGTCGTTATCATGTTGTAATACTGCCCTGCACCCCAGTCTCCGAAGCGAGGGGATCATGCTCTGCTTCAGTGTGTCACAGTACATGTTGGCATTCATGGTTCCCTCAATGAACTGTAGCTCCCCAGTGCCGGCATTACACATGCACCCCCAGACCATGACACTCCCACCACCATGCTTGACTGTAGGCAAGACACACTTGTCTTTGTACTCACCTGGTTGCCACCACATACGCTTAACACCATCTGAACCAAATAAGTTAATCTTGGTCTCATCAGACCACAGGACATGGTTCCAGTAATCCATGTCCTTAGTCTGCTTGTCTTCAGCAAACTGTTTGCGGGCTTTCTTGTGCATCATCTTTAGGGGCTTCCTTCTGGGGTATCATCTTTAGAGGCTTCCTTCTGGGACAACAGCCATGCAGACCAATTTGATGCAATGTGCGGCATATGGTCTGAGCACTGACAGGCTGACCCCCCACCCCTTCAACCTCTGCACCAATGCTGGCAGCACTCATACGTCTATTTTCCAAAGACAACTTATGGATATGACACTGAGCATGTGCACTCAATTTCTTTTGCCGACCATGGAGAGGCCTGTTCTGAGTGGAACCTGTCCTGTTAAACCACTGTATGGTCTTGGCCACCGTGCTGCAGCTCAGTTTCAGGGTCTTGGCAATATTATTATAGCCTAGGCCATCTTTATGTAGAGCAACAATTCTTCTTTTCAGATCCTCAGAGAGTTCTTTGCCATGAGGTGCCATGTTGAACTTCCAGTGACCAGTATGAGAGAGTGCTCCCCATTCACACCAGAGACCTTGTAACCCTAACGAGGGAAAATGGCTAATTGGGCCCAATTTGGACATTTTCAATTAGGGGTGTATTCATTTCTGTTGCCAGCGGTTTGGACATAAATGGCTGTGTTTTGTTATTTTGAGGGGACAGCAAATTAACACTGTTATACAAGCTGTACACTCACTACTTTACATTGTAGCAAAGTGTCATTTCTTCAGTGCTGACACATGAAAAGATATACTCAGATATTTACAAATATGTGAGGGGTGTACTCACTTTTGTGAGATACTGTATATACAAGTGGAATGTAAAGATGTGCAATTAATGCAAATGCATTACATATGGCAATTCTAAATGCAGTGGAAAATGTATGAATTTACAGAAAATGTACAGGTACAAGTGGCAATCTCAATATCATTCTGAATTCGCAATCGAGGCAAACTGAAGGAGTAGGGTAGCATTTGCAACTGAAACACAGGGATAGCAGCAATGAGGTTCCCAAGGTTGACGTGTATCTGACAATTTAAAAATGCAAGTACAGTGGCAGTTGTAAATGTGCAATTAAGGCATATTCAAGGTGCAAGTTTAAGTTTAAGGTGCAAGTCGGCATGTGCAAATGAAATACAAGAATAGCAGCAATGACACATACCTGTAAAATGAAAAATCTTATCAGACTTGTAAGGCAGTGACAGAGACCAGTAGTACAAAGGGTGGGCATAGTAAGTGATGGAAAGTCAGAGTTCAGAAGGATTACAGCAGCACAACTGTTCCTGAGCCTGCTGGTGTGAGAATGGAGAGACCTGTACCGACTGCCTGATGGGGGGAGGGCAAACAGTTTGTGGTATGGGTGTGAAGGATCCTTGTTGTGAAGGATCCTTGTTGATGTCGCAGACATCACTTGCGCTGCATGTCTACGATGGCTGGGAGCTGGGTACCCGTGATGTGCTGGGCGGTTTTCACCACTCCATAGCAGGGCCTTCCGGGCGGCTACGGAGCAAACACCAAACCACACTGTGGCGCAGTTGGTCAGGATACTCTCGATTGTGCAGCGGTAAAAGTTCACAAGGATCTGGGAAGACTGACGGGCCTTCTTCAGCCTCCTTAAGATGTACAGATGCTGCCGCGCCTTTTTGTCACTGATCAGGCCAACCACCGTGGTGTTGTCTGAGAACTTGACAATGATGTTGGAACTGTGTACAGGAACGCAGTCGTAGGTGAAGAGGGAGTACAGGAGAGGACTCAGCACGCAACCTTGTGGAACACCAGTGAAGTTGTCTAACCTGACAGACTGGGGTCTGTTGGTTAGGAAGTCCAAAGTCCATTTACAGAAAGAAGGGCTGATCCCTAGGTCATGGAGTTTGTTGACCAGCCTAGAGGGGATGACTGTGTTGAATGCTGAGCTAAAGTCTATGAATATCAATCTCACATAGGTGTTGGTTTTGTGCAGTTGGGTCAAGGCAGAATGTAAAGCTGCGGATATGGCATCCTCTGTAGACCTGTTTCACCAGTAGGCAAGCTGGTAGGGATCCAGTGTTGGGGGAGGAAGAACTTGATGTGGGCCAGAACTTGTCTTTCAAAGCAATTCATGATCATAGGGTTGAGTGCGACAGGTCTAAAGTCATTCAGGCTAGACACAGACCAGACCATTGCCTGGGCCAGTGACGGGTGGAAAATGTCAACTGCCAGGCACATGCTCTGAGCACACGCACGGGAACATTGTCAGGACCAGCGGCCTTGCGTACATTCACCCTGCTCAGTGCAGACAGCACATCTGCGATGGATAGGCCGAGGAGGGAGACGTCCGGGAGAAGTTCAGCTTTAATGGCTGGATCTTTGTTGTCCCTGTCGAAGCGAGTGTAGGACCTGGTGATGGAGATGTCACTGGCTGTGGGGCTATATTTGGCCAGTAGGCTGTGACGGCTTGGATGCCATGCCACATGCGTCGAGGATCAAGGTTGTCGATCCGCAGTTTGTGGTCATGTTAAGTCATCTTCATGGCCATTTTCAGGTTGGCCCTGGATGAACTGTAGGCCTCCACATCGCCGGATCTGAAAGCAGCGGTTTCGGACCTCACTGTTCATCCACAGCTTCTGGTTGGGGAAGGTCTTATTAGTTTATGGGTGGTGACGTCGTCGGTGCAGGCGTTGATGTAATCCAGAGTGAAGGAAGCAGATGTTTCAATGTCCGTATGGGAGTCAAGGGTGGCCTGAGTGGCAAACAATATCCAGTCTGTGTGTTGAAACTGGTGAAGTCTGCTCCTTCTGGCCAAACTTTGACTGTCCTCACTGATGGTTTCACCCATTTATGAGGGGTAAATACTTGGGGAGTAGGAATAATGAGAGGTGGTCAGACTGACCCAGGTGGGGGAGGGGGATGGCTTTGTAGGCCTCTGGAATGTTTGTGTACACCTGGTCCAGTGTGTTTTCACCTCTGGTGGGGCAGAAGGAATTTTGATGGAATTTGTGAAAACCAGTTTTCAAATTTGAGTGATTGAAATCACCTGCTACAATAAAGGAACGATCTGGATGGGCAGCTTCCTGCTTGCTAATAGCAGGTGGGGCAGCGAGGTGGGGCTTCCTTGGATCGGACCTGTTCTTCCAGCACATTCCACAGATGCTTGATTGGATTTAGATCTGGGGAATTTGGAGGCCAAATCAACACCTTGAACTATTTGTGCTTTCTGGCAGAGCGCATTATCCTGCTCAAAGAGGCCAATGCCATCAGGGAAAGGGTACAGATAATCTGCAACAATGCTTAGGTAGGTGGTACGTGTCAAAGTAAAATCCACATGAATGGCAAGACCCAAGGTTTCCCAGCCAAACATTGCCCAAAGAATCACACTGCCTCCACCGGCTTGCCTCTTTCCCATAGTGCATCCTGGTGCCTTGTGTTCTCCAGGTAAGCGATGTACATGCACCCGGCCATCCACGTGATGTAATAGAAAACATGATTCATCAGACCAGGCCAACTTCTTCCATTGTTCTGTGGTCCAGATCTGATGCTCACGTGCCAATTGTAACCGCTTTCAGCAGTGGACAGGGGTCAGCATGGGCACCCTGGCTGGTCTGCATTAACGCAGCCCCATACGCAACAAACTGCAATGCATTGTGTGTTCTGACACCTTTCTATTTTACCAGCATTAACTTTTTCAGTAATTTGAGATACAGTAGCTTGTCTGTTGGATCAGACCACACAGGCCAGCCTTTGCTTCCCACGTGCATCAATGAGCCTTGGCTGCCCATGACCCAGTCGCCAGTTTACCGCTTTTCCTTCCTTGGACCACTTTTGATAGGTACTGACCACTGCAGACTGGGAACACCCCACAAGGGCTGCAGTTTTGGACATGTTCTGACTCAGTCGTCTAGCCATCACAGTTTGGCCTATTTTTCCTGCTTCTAACACATCACATTTGAGGACAGAATGTTCACTTGCTGCCTAATATATCCCACCCACTGACAGGTGCCATGATAACGAGATTATCTGTGTTATTCACTTCACCTGTCAGTGGTCATAATGTTATGGCTGATTGGTGTATATATATATATATATATATATTTATGTATTTAACATATATTAATGTATTTATATATTATTAAAACACTTTCTACCCAAATAAATGGCCTTAGTGCGACGTTCAGGTGCCTAAAACCTTTGCACAGTATATATATTTTTTAGACATTCATTGTTGCTCCTTCCACTGGAGCTCATGTGTGGCATTGTCTTGCTGCACAGCCAAAACTGTAATGCCCCCCATACAGCGATGAATGAAGAGCTGGGGGTCAATAACACTACTATTAGAAGCAATTTGCTGAGGATTTGAGGGACGCAATTGGACCATTCTGTGGGTTGGGGGATGTAGATTACAAGTTGGTGGAAGTGAGAAAACAACATGTAGGCATTTCCTCTCTCTCTCCCTCTCTCTCTCCCTGTCTCTCCTTTTATATCCAGGACTTCATTTGATTCATCCCTTCTTAACTAAATCCTGGTTGTGGAGAGCCTGAGACTTCCAGAATTATGATTGCTTCATCCCTATTGAAAGCTGGGACAAAGAGACAGAAGAGGTTGGAGTTGGAGTGGGGCCTGCTGGATGCAAAGACAATTCAAGTTTTGAGTTGTGGGCACTGCTCTCCCTCTTTCTTTTTTTCCCTCTCTTTCTCTTTCAGGAGTGAAGACAAACCACACTAAGACCATGTGGGTTGTGCAGTCTTCTGCTAATCCTTCTAAACTAGGCCAGAAAGCCTCTTCCAGGAATGCAGAGGAATTGCTAGGAACTTTTGCTATTTATCTGTTCACTTCTCTACCCAAAGAATCTTGGTGTATTTTTTTCTCTCTCCAAATGATTCCCACGAACACTGCCACAGGCCTAGTTTCAGCTCGTCAAGTCTACTGCATGCCCCCTACATGCACTCACTAAATAGAACTGTCAAATTCTGCACTTTTCATAATCTCAAACAGTTGTCTAAATGCCCAAATCTTCAATTGACACAACGCCATAAAAGTTTCCCTTTTGTTCCACAGATAGTAAGAAACTGATTAATGTGAATCATGTCAAATTCCATTTGAGAGGCAGCATTAGCACCAGGCATCGATATGAAAAGCCATGACGCAGAGTTGAGTCTGACCCGATAGCCTACCCATGCGAGAAAGAGGCCTATGATTGGCGATTAATCCCTTTTTTTTTTTTATTATATAAACCGGGCCTATTTAAAACGTCTCTGTGACATTTCTCAGGGTCTGGTGATCACATCAATTAAAGAGTGAGTCTGACATTATAATCCATGCTGAAGCACTCCTCTAACAGTACCGTGTGATCCGTCTCCCGGGTCCATCTGTCGACCAGCCCGTCCATGAGTCTGTCAATCTGTCCATCCACCTGTCTGTGCTCTATGTAACACAAATGAAATGAGACAAATGAAAGATCACATGCATAATTTGGGCAATGGCGGTGGAATATATAAAGAAATAAACACAGGACAATACCCATCTCCACTAATAGGGACATAATTAATTACCCACCTCCATGCCAGCAAGGTATTTAGAAGTTTCGCCAGACGAAATCCTCTACATTCATCAAGTCATAAACGCGTCTGGACTTTGCTTTCACAAAATTCGACATAATCGCATTAGTGGGCGCAAGCAATATAACCAGATGACGCAGCACTTGCGCTAGATCGACCATGCTCTTTTTAAGTGAGAGAGTTGCGTACATGGAGAGACAGTCTAACAAAACTTTAAACATTGGATTTCTGTCATATACTCAGTGTGAGTTCAAGCTGATGAACAAAAATTCTCATCTTCATGAAGACAGTTAAAACTCTGTAGGGCACATTATGTAACGCAACGTGGAGGAGAGCACGGCAGCAGCAAAACATCTAGGAGCACACCCTGTGTCCCATGTCCCACAGCACTTAATGAGAGCAGTACAGTACCCATGTAATAATGAATATACAGCTCCTGAAAGAATTAAGAGACCACTGCACCTTTTTCTTTCCTGTCCAAAAAAGTTGAAAAGGAAGGTTTTGTGAGAGAGACAGAAGGGTTCAAATTAAGAGACCACTGCGAATTGAACGCTTCTGTTCCTCACTCAAAACTTTCCTTTTCAACTTTTTTGGGAAGGAAAGAAAACGGTGCAGTGGTCTCTTAATTTTTTCTGGAGCTGTGTGATGAGAAGAGTTAAGTGGGTGGTTATATTTGTCATGTTTTACATGGATTGTGGATGTGCTCTTTACAGATCCCCCTCTTTCAACTACAGACAGTCAGGTTATACACAGAATCAGCCATTTTTTCCATGGCCCATGGAGACATTAGGGTCAACCCTCTTGCTCAAAGAAATGATAACATTTTACTTGTCAAACTTGTCAACCTTGGAATTCAATTCAGCAACCTTATTTGTCGGAATCGCAGAGAACTAGGCTACCAGCCGCTCTGAACTACAGTAGCATGAACAACTAACAACAACTGATAAAGAATTTATGATGTTTGCTGATATTAGTGGAAATATGGACAGGTTCAAGCTGAAAATTCCATCTGCACTTTTATTGATAACAATGTAATACAAACCTTCTTTTTGCCTGAAGTGAACTGAGATCAACTTAATAAACCAACTGGACATAGGGGACAGTTTTCTAACAAGCATGTCTAGCCAGATACTTTATAGGGATACCAATATGAAAGTAACACTGCTAGAGTATCAATCATGTTATCAACTTTGTACCAAGGGAATAACATTAGGAACAATTAAAAATGTAATTTATGTCTAAATTACCCTACAGAAGCTTGTAAATACTATGATATTCCAAACATAGTAGGTGCTACATATTTAGTAGGAAACATTTTTGACATCATCATCATCATGTCCTCACTCATAATTTACTTGGCTATGTGTAATAAATTAGGTAATGTAAGCAATTCACCATTACATCCAGAAAGCGGGAGTGTATGGTTGAATAAAGAAAGAGGTTGAGTCGGCTAGAACTAGAAAATCATAAGAATGCATACAGTATACGTCTACTTTAAATTAACTGATCTTTAAGTCAACAACAGGTTTTGGTGTAATCACCTAGTTTTGAAACTATCATCCAGTAGCTTTCTAAATGGACCTGGCTAAGCCAGTGTCTGTCTGTCTGTCTGTCTGTATGCGTGTCTCTCTGTATGTGTGTTGAAGTAATTCACAGACCCACAACTGGCTAGCTGGCTGTACTTAACCTGAACATTGAACCTAATGGAGTTTGGTTATTTATATGGGAGTTTGTTTAGAAAAGAGAGAATCCCATTCTGTCTTCTCCCAGATGCTTATTTAAGGCTGAAGCACATGTACTCAGCCCAGTAGTTAGGTTCTATTGCCCATCTTAGAGGACATCAATTCACTGTAACCCGCCCGCCTGCAGTATGTGAACACGTCTTTCTCCTCCCGTATTTCTGCTCTATGTGAGATTAATTCCGGTAATATCGGGGAGCTGTATTTCACAGAAAGTAAATTTACTTGGCATGTGCTTCAGCGTGTGGTATTGGAAAGTGGCTTATTACTGTTAAATTCCTTCAGCACTGAATTTGTCCACAAAAACACTGTGGTTTTATGAAGGAAAAGCAACACAAACTTAAACAGATTTCAAAATATGTATCATATATATATACAGTATATACAGTGGGGAGAACAAGTATTTGATACACTGCCGATTTTGCAGGTTTTCCCCCTTACAAAGCATGTCTGTAATTTTTATCAAAGATAAACTTCAACTGTGAGTGACGGAATCTAAAACAAAAATCAAGAAAATCACATTGTATGATTTTTAAGTTATCAATGTGCATTTTATTGCATGACATAAGTATTTGATGCATCAGAAAAGCAGAACTTTATATTTGGTACAGAAACCTTTGTTTGCAATTACAGAGATCATACGTCTCCTGTAGTTCTTGACCAGGTTTGCACACACTGCAGCAGGGATTTTGGCCCACTCCCCCAGATCTTTTAGGTTTTGGGGCTGTCGCTGGGCAATACGGACTTTCCGCTCCCTCCAAAGATTTTCTATTGGGTTCAGGTCTGAAGACTGGCTAGGCCACTCCAGTACCTTGAGATGATTCTTACGGAGCCACTCCTTAGTTGGGATGGTGTTCTTGGGGTTGTACTCATCCTTCTTCTTTCATTTTCTAATAATTGCGCCAACAGTTGTTGCCTTCTCACCAAGCTGCTTGCCTATTGTCCTGTAGCTCATCCCAGCCTTGTGCAGGTCTACAATTTTATCCCTGATGTCTTTACACAGCTCTCTGGTCTTGGCCATTGTGGAGAGGTTGGAGTCTGTTCGATTGAGTGTGTGGACAGGTGTCTTTTATACAGGTAACAAGTTCAAACAGGTGCAGTTAATACAGGTTATGAGTGGGGAACGGGAGGGCTTCTTAAAGAAAAACTAACAGGTCTGTGAGAGCCAGAATTCTTACTGGTTGGTAGGTGATCCAATACTTGTGTCATGCAATAAAATGCAAATTAATTATTTAAAAATCATCCAATGTGATGTTCTGGATTTTTGTTTTAGATTCTGTCTCTCACAGTTGAAGTGTACCTATGCTAAAAATTACAGACCTCTACATGCTTTTTAAGTAGGAAAACCTGCAACATCGGCAGTGTATAGAATACTTGTTCAATAGCATTATACAAGAATTGCCTGATTGCCACATTCTTGACACAACTATGTAAAGTCGTTCAAAGGCAATCTGGTTGATTTTCCATTGGTATATATTTAGAGACACGCAGACACCCATCTATGTTAACAAACACATTAAAAGCACACGCACACCCTGATTTTTCCTTTCACACATGAACACATATGAATGCACTCACATAAACAGACACTAAACATGATTCTTTCTTCAATAAACTCTCAGATGAAAGAGATTTCTGGTCTCAGACTTTGAAGTGATCCTGAGGGACTGCGAACTGTGTGGTTAGTATGTAAACAACGTCGGATTTAAGGCCACTGGCGTTTGATAATGGATGCTTAACCCAGAGCCTAGCTCCCCTATATTGATGTACTCCCCGCCCAGAAACACTGCCCCGCTGAATTAGCCCAGAACCTTTGACACGACAATGTAAATAAGAGCTGGCTGAATTTACTGGGTACTCTCTGCTACCTCTGAAACCACTCTGAGGAAGAGAGGGTAGAATTTATGGCTTCGACATCTCGGTGGGAGAAAATACAGCATGCCCAGACCTACTAAGCGTGTCTCCAAAACACTCCCATTGATCTATAAAGGAACTGACGGAATAATCTGATACATTACTATAATGTGCCTTATTCCTATCTTCGAGTGCGTGTACGTGCGCGTTCAAGGGAGAATGTGTGCCGGTGTCCAACAGCATCCTAGATGCTGAATGTGTCTAGAGAACATATTAAATCAACTACATATAAAGCCTAAGACCTTGAGACATGAGGGTATCATTTCAACTCTGGCCCTGTCCCATTATGCACTAAGTTAGACGCGGGTTATTTTAACTGCATTACAACCCAATGTTAATCGGCCACACGTTGCCCTCTCAGTACATTTATGGCTCATAAAGACAGGGTAGACGTACAGTGAGATCACATCGGGCTGCCCGACAGTGGTTTGGATGACGCTAATGGGAATTGCGGAGATTAATAGGAGCGCACGTTCACACGCATGCGCAGATTAGGCGATTTTGACAGTACGGGCCGGAGGAACCTTAAGCTGGACCAGAAGATAGCTGTGGAGTAAGTGGGCAGGCTCGTTTTACCGTAACGGGTGTGTGGGCTGCTTGGCCCCGACAAGTGTGTTTGAAGTGAGCGAAGGGGGTCATGGTGCGTTTGTTCCTTTTACCGACACGCTCCACTGTATTTCAGCGTGACAGGCAGGGCTGTGTACTGGTGAGTCATGTCTGTGGTGGGGGGAGGCATTCGGCGGGGGGGGGGGGAGGCTTGAGAGTGGTCTGTGTTGATACGCAAGCCTGTCGGCAGAGGGAGGATGCAGGGTGCGCGTGTCGGCACGCACGCTAACCACCCTCCTCAACAGCTAGATGTGCATAAACCCTCACGCTGTGACGCTGACAATTTTGTTCCTCGTTGTCGCTGTGAATCTCACCCAACCCCCAGGGAGACTGTAGTCTAAAGAGCGGCTGTGACCTCTCCCAGGTGAAGACAAGGGGTAAAGAACTGCTTTGATGTGGTTAATACCTGAAGCACTCTGAAACAACACGCCAGGGGCAACTCTTATCTGGCAGCTTACCATCTGCCTGAGTGGTGTTTCAAAGTGAGGTGAGGCGAAACACACTCATACACTCACACACAGGTGTCTCTCCAAATTGGATTTTCATATCATATCTTCTTCCTCCAATCATTTCACTTCCCACCACTGGTCTATTTGTTTTGTCTAATTCCACGCGATGCAGCTGATCGTATTGATCCAGTCAGTGAGAAACCTACAGTAATATGATGGGTTAAGCAGACGAAAGGCCATCTGGGAAGGAGGAAAATGTATTCATTTCAAAGAGATTGATCTCCCTGTTTCTGTTTCTCAGAATGTTTCGCCATCAGACTCTAATAACATTGACAACCGTGTGTGTGTGTGTGTGTTGCACGCGTATGTATGTATGTATGTATGCACGTGCCTTGCTCACAGACGGACAGTATGTGGCATTCAGATTGCAAACAACCAGCATGGTACTTTTGTGTTAGTAACCTGTCTTATGTGCTTGCGAGCGCTTGCTCATTTCTTTGCGCCCCCTTCTGCCCATTCCTGCTCGCCCCCATCTGTCTGTTTCAGCGCGCACACACGCGTCTGTCCATTTCTGCACGCGCAGTGTTATTACAGAATTTAATAACCCTGACAATCTGACCACTGGACAATGACTTAAACAGAACCCAGCTGCTGCCAGTCCAAATCAACCTCAGCGTAATGATTACAGCAATCCTGACTCAAAACCAGCATCCCAGTATTCATTTAAACTATTGAAACGAACGTCTCAACAATCCTTGCATCTGAAACGATTAATTGTCATCCGGAGAAAGCAATTGGCTAATGGTAATGTGATCTGGAAAGATAACGAATATAGGCTTTCTCCCTATCACTGTGTTCTTGTGTTCTTATTGTTATTATTATCATCAAAACCTCCATGCCAATCATAGAAGCAATCAGTGTGTAGATGAGATGAGAAAATTACAATTAGAGCTTGGAGGGGATAGATTCTTGACGACACCGTGCATCGACTGGTTAACACGTACCGTACATATTCCTCTGGAGACGATGACAAAGATCTTCTGAGCATTAAAGCCCAAGGTTCTACTTAGGGAGGGGGTGCTTTTTCAAAGGGATGTCACTTGAGTCATGATGACACTGTGCTTTCCTGAATAACAATGAAGGCACATTCCTGAGACGTGAGGATGATGGAGATCATAACCGAGATCCTATTTTAGCGTAGCAATGTTTTTCCATGAAAAGTAATGTGCCTTTCATTTGACCTAATCTTCTGCTGTTATGACTCCCAGGCTCCAGTAGTATTTCTTCCTCTACTTACAGGAAGTAGAGGTCAGTATTCAGTTCCTATCGTGACCTTTGACTTGTCTTAGTCAGCAAGCCGTTTCTCATCCGCCCCTCTCCTCCTGTTCGCCCCCACCCTCACACGCAAGCATGCACACACACCCCCGCCGCTTAGACAGAACAAAGGGGGTTCTGGGAAGTTTACAGTCGTGACAACCCGAGACAAGTCCTGTCAGATCCACTCTGGCGTGTACAGCAGGCGCACACTCACAGAGACATCCTCACACACAAACAGCAGAAACAGCAGTAGGCAGAGGTCAGCCTGTTGACATCTGACCAGGGTCAACCAAGATATCCGTTTCTTATTGCTCTGAGCAGGCACAAGATGGATGTCTTAACCCAACTGTCAGATAATGAATACGGAAAATGTCTGTGCCCTTGACATTCCTCCATTGTCTTCACTCCATCCTGGCCGACTATATTTTCTCAACAAAGTATAAGGAATTCTAGGTGTAATATTATATGTCTGGCAAATATCCTTTCATATTTTTTGCCAGATGTTAGAGAAGCAACAATACCAACAATACATCTCTATGACTCGCTGTAGCCCCGTCATCTCATCGGGATCGTCGAGCTAGCAACTGGACATTAAAGCCACATCTGGTGTGAACCTGGCCCAAGAGAGCCATCCACAGAGCTTTCCCTACCCGCCCAGCTGGTGTGAACTCAGCCACAGCAGAGGACACTAGAAAAATCATGAAGGGAAATAAGGAGTTGTTCTACGATTCACCCAGGGGTTCCTAGACAGACTTTTTAGCTGCATGTTTTGCTGACAGAGTGCATGCGTGCGATGTCTGTCTGGGTTTTTCCATATGTGAGTGTGTGTAGAAGGCCTTTGCAGGATTTACTAGTGCTTCTTGAGTTTCAGATGATAGATGATTGCCCTCTGGAGCGTAGGCCTTATAAAAGGCAGAAGCAGAACACCCATGGTAAAAAAATATATATATTAGTTGAGCTTATAGCTCTCTCTCTGTCTCCCAGGTCAACTCTGTCCATCTGTCTCACAGGTCAACTCTCTGTCTATCTGTCTCCCAGGTCAACTCTGTCCATCTGTCTCACAGGTCAACTCTCTGTCTATCTGTCTCCCAGGTCAAATCTGTGCATATCTGTGTCCCATGGCAACTCTCTGTCTATCTGTCTCCCAGGTGAAATCTGTGTCTATCTGTCTCCCAGGTCAACTAACTGTCTATCTGTCTCCCTGGTCTCTCTTCTCATAAAAGACATACACAAACATAAAGAGACCACTGAAGAAGAAGAGACTTGCTTGGATCACAAAAGAAATTGAAATATGTCCTTTGGTCTGATGAGTCCAAATTTGGTTCCAGTCTGTGAGATGCAGAGTTTACACTGTGAAGCCTGGAGGAGGTGTTGGTGGTGCTTTGCTGGTGAAACTGTCATGATTTATTTAGAATTCAAAGCACACTCAACCAGCAAGACTACCATAGCAATCTGCAGCGATACGCCATCCCATCTGGGTTTGCAGCTGGGACTGTGGGTCTATCATTGGTTTTTCAACCGGACAATGACCCAAAACACACCTCCAGGCTGCGCAAAGGCTGTTTGACCAAGACGCACAGTAATGTATTGCTACATCAGATGACCTGGCCTCAACAATCACCGGATCTCAACCCATAAAAATGGTTTGGGATCACTTGGACCGCAGAAGGGAAATCAGCCAACAAGTGCCAGGCATATGTGGGTCCTTGGAGAATGTTGTAAAATCATTCCAGGTTTTACAACATGTTGTAGTCATTCCAGGTGACTACCTCATGAAACTGGTTGAGAGAATGCCAAGAGTATGAAAAGCTGTCTTCAAGGCAAAGGTGGGCTATTTTGAAGATTCTAAAATATAAATGTATTTTGATGTTTAACATTTTTGGGTTACTACATGATTCCAAGTGTTCACACATGATACCATGCATATACAATAAAGATATTTACATTGATTTAAATGGAAGTGATTCCCTATTCAGCGCCTGTTTTCACACATCAATAACTATTTCATGACCTGTGCAAAATGTGTGCAATCAGGAGATTTCAGAGGGATTTCACTTACCCTGTCTGCCAATGTTCATGGATATGCTTGAAGATGAGACACTTCTCTTAGTGACACTGAAGAAAGAGAGGGAGGGGGCAGCGTTTTCATTTGACAACTGATCTGTCTTCTACTGCTACATCCAAAGGTATTCATTTTAGAATGAGCTTTTGCAAGGACCCAAAATATTACCTGAGTGAATAAAAATTGTAGAACACTATCATTTCACTGTCATAGCAGACATGTTATAAATGTTATTATATTACAATACAAACATTTTACATATTGCTCTTACAAGGCTGCAATTCATTTATACATGTTATATGTTTCTGTAATGGGTTTTCTCATCCATACTTAATTGTATTTCATATTCTTGAAGCTGATGTAATCTTAAACAATACATGGTGGGTAGGGTTGGACAAAAATGTTGCTTAATGCCCAAAGGTTGTATGAAATAAAATATACCCTCGGAATTGATTTCAATCAGACCAATAACTGCTGGTAAACATGAATAATAACGGTCTATTGATTACAGATTCACTCTGTAAAAGTATTGACATTAAAAACCTCCCTGCAGATCCCTTCTAGTCTTACCTTAACACAAACACACCCATGGATAGTGTTGAAAATAATCACACACAATGTCACTGTATACCATCAAATTGTAACACGTAGTAAAATTGATTATATACAATTACACTATATAAGCAAAGCAATGTTCATTAGTCATACATAAGTGGATCAAATAACACATACATAAGTCAACCATATATTGAAATTTTAAACAACATTCGTCCGAACACTGATTCTGGCTAAATGTCAATCCTAGTGATATTGGACCTTACTGCGGCATTTGACACAGTTGACCACACAATACTGCTATA
This sequence comes from Esox lucius, assembly GCF_011004845.1. Taxonomy (NCBI): domain Eukaryota; kingdom Metazoa; phylum Chordata; class Actinopteri; order Esociformes; family Esocidae; genus Esox; species Esox lucius. Next base: position 18,573,753 of record NC_047586.1, read on the forward strand.
CAGACTGGAAAACTGGGTTGGCCTTAGTTGCACGTTAAATCTTATTTATAAGACAGGGAATAAGGTCTCCATAGGCAACTGTTAATCAGAGAAAACTCGCATGATGTGGAGGTCCACAAGGCTGTAACCTTGCCCTCTTTTATTCAAAATGTACATGCTTCCATTAGTCCATTTCATGCAAAGCAGTGATATTGCTTTTCATAATTACGCAGATGATGTCCAAATTTATATATCTAATCCAGTTAATGCGGTTGATGAATTTCACTACACATAAAATTCCTAACAAAACCACCCTACAATCACCTCAAGAACATAGCTAGAATTAGAGAATTAATGTCCAGACAAGATCAAGAAAATCTAATCTAAGCTTGTATCTCCAGTCGGTTGGACTACTGTAATGGGCTGTTTTCAGGCCTCAGAAAAATGCAGCTCGTTCAGAACGCAGCAGATCGAGTTCTAACAAAAACTAAGAAAGCTCAACACATTACACCAATTGTTAGGTCTCTGCACCGGCTTCTCATATAATAGATTTTAAGATATTGCTACTCATCTATAAATCACTCAGTGGGTCAGGGCCAAAATCTTAGACTTGCTCCAAAATTGATCACTTTTACATAATTTAACAACTTGGTAAAATGTATTGATTCATGTAGTGTGCAAGTCAAACTTAATGTTCTAATTAGTAATGTTAGCAATTATACATTAGTGTCATAATTACAAGCTCTTCTCAAGACAATCTAGAATGAGCGAATTTAAATGTCATGCTACACTCCAACAGTATGGACTTCCTTTTTGTTCTTCTGTCGCTAGAATACCACAGGGTCCAGCATCTATCACGAATGTACATGAAAAGCCACCTAAGGGGAGGGACTGGGCCAAAGCAGGAAACACAGCTCCTACAGATAAGTTGTATTTTAGATTATGGGAAAACATAGACACCTTATACATTTATCAATATGTCTGCTGACTGGAACATTGTTTAAAGACAACAACTGCGGCAACACAAAAACTGCCTTGTAGTGTGATCAGTATCGTGGATTGAAATAATATATGACTACATTTCTTTTTCAGGTTCGCCCTTCAGTGCACGTTCCTACATACTAAAGTGTGCAGTTGAGCACGCATAGCCCATTCTCATGCTCCTCCTGACCAATAATGTGTGGAACAAATCTCACTGACCTAAAAATCTGTCAAACGTGATACAAACCACCTGACGGTCCCCCAGGGTGAAATGCCCCTTTACATTTTCAAATCATGATCTTAACTCCAAAGCTTAACCCTAAATCAAACCTGTAATACTTCAAACTAACCTTATTTCTAACAATAATTTCTACCCTACACTTAAAGGGATAGTTCATCCAAAATTCATATATTTCTTAAAGTCTACTCACCAAAAGAGAATCCGGAAGAAACATACAGTGGATATATTTTTTCAAACAATCTATTATTCAGCTCTGTCCCCGCCTGTAATTATCATTATTGGCCTCGCCAAATTCATGAATGCAAACAGTTTATACCCCTATCGCAAAGCTGCATTGCAAGCGGAAAACTACTCTAAAACACTCCAAACTAAGACAGCTGGTGTTGTACCCAAAGAACATGATAATATTTTATTCCTCAAGTACACTGGTACTTCGTGCTCTGGGTTGAGAACCCCTGAAGATTGTTTACTGTACTTTTCCACTGTAGGAATTAAGAAGAATTTAATCCTAAACATTGTTTGAAGTATAGTAGAGTACAATTAGACTTCATGAATATTTTATTTTAAATTTGCCATTCTTGTGAATAGGTTTAATTGTAGCTTGGACATAACACAATTCAAATGAATTCTGAAAGCAATTCTGAGTGAATTAGGCTGTTTGGTTGGGTTTGAATCCCAAGCACCCTGCCAGCACTTTTATTTAAGTACCACAGACCACGTTAACAGTGCTTTCATATCCTTGTGTTCAGACCAACACCTACATCTAAAGAAAACATATATGTTTTTACATTTTGTGATTAACTCAGTAATGCCATCGAGACACTTTAAAAGATCGAAACCCAGTGACTGCATGCTGCCATAGCCAGTTCTGATAATGTCATTACAGACATCTTACACACGTGCGCACACACTTATATGTAAACCTTTGTGTGGAATCCATGTACCCTGTCTGCAAACAAAAAAAATTACCACAATGAAACAAGAACCTACCTAACCCTCAAAATAAAGTTGTAATTTACGCAATATTATTCTCATTTCGAATAAACGTCTGCTTCCTGTGTTTACCGGTCAGTTTTGTTCACAATTGATGCAAACCACCTGGGGATCCCCCAGGGTGAAATGCCCCTTTACATTTTCAAATCATATAGCATAAGATTGGCAATTGTTTGTAGAGGCTGTAATACAGCCAGAGGCCTAATAGACTACCATAGAAAATAACCTGACATCTGAACTTTGAATCGAAGTTACTTTGGATGCATAAAAGAGTGCAGCAGAGTGACAAAATTGAAACCCCCGTCCTTTGCTTTGAAATGATGTACAGGGAGAGCTCTGTGGCGGTCGTGACGGTAGGGGGAATCAGAAGTTCAGCTGAAGTACGTTGGCTAATTAGCCAATGCAGAATGCTGAATCAACACTACTGTGGCCTGGCCTTGCACCCAAACCCCAGGATGTCCCTAAGCCTCTCGGTGTGTGTGTTTGTCTAATCCAATGTCGGTTAATAGGCTCCTCTGTAATCCAAATCCAGGAAAAGGCAGTCCCACTAGTGCTAATTGTGTGTGTGTGTGTGTGTGTGTCCGCCATCCAGGTCTAACAATACCAGAGGTCCCCACAAAGATACTATAACTTGGAAAATCAGGCTTCACAGGGTTTTTCAGCCAGTGTACACTAGGAATAAGACTTAGAGGTTAACAGTAAAGTTCGTCCAGAATTCATATTGTTCTCAAAGTCTACTCACCAAAAGGGAATCCTGAAGACACACAGAGTAATTTTTTCAAACAATCCATTATTCCGCTCTGTCCCAGCCTGTAATTAGCGTTATTAGCACTGTCTAAATTCATGAATGGGAACGGTTCATACCCCTATCGCAAAGCTACATTCCAAGCAGAAAACTACTCCAAAAGACTTAAAACTACATTCAGTAATCTGTCACGGTAGCATCATTTTTATTAAACTGTGCACTGAAATTGGTTGAATTCAAAGTGGCACTAGCGAACAATTTCCCATAGCCACCATATACAGCTTCTGTTCTTTCGGCAGCAATGTCATTGTGGTGAGCGTGAACTTTAGCCTCAACAAGGTATGTGAAGATAGGTTGCTTCACCCAGCTGGCCCATTTTTGTCAGTGGACCTCAGAACAATATTTGTAATTGTGGAAAATGCCATGGTCATATGAAAAGGTACAAGGGACGTAAGAGAGGAGACTTGAGGTTTCACTCATTGCCATGTCTGTAAGGTCTGTTCACAGTTCGATCTCTCAAACCCATCACCAGGACGACATAACATGGCCTCCAGATCCCAAGATCCTCCAGATCCCAATCACAACGAAAGCAGGACTCCACCCAGCTCCTAATCACAGAAGTACTGAGACTGTTCAAGAATTAGTGATAGCTTTCTAACGTACTTTGATCCTAGCATGCCTTTGGTGTTTACGATTTAGCTTATCCTAGTCTGTATTATTTCTATGTTTTTGCTCTATTTTAGCTTCATATATTTCTTAATTATAACTATGTAGATGATGTTTGCCATGTGACAAGGATGTAATTGTTTTGGTTTGAAATATAATTCTACCCGCTCTGCAATTGGGACAATACCTCTGCCTCTCCCAAGTGTGTTGTCGGAATCAATGGAGTCACTTCGCCAACAACACATACAAAGTTTTTTTTTTTCAGAGCATCGCAACCCACATTCACTTCCATCAAGTTACTCAGTTCAACCTGTGGAGACAAGACTCATATTCAGAGTCAGATTTAATTTATAGCTTATGTATTTTACTTTCTCTCTCAAGCAAATAAAATGTGACTGTCCGAGGTTTATACCAGAGACGAAATCGGTAACTTGCTTTCTAGCTAGTGAATACTATCGTTTACTCCTCCCGAAAGAACATGTGGATTGATACAATTGTGAACAAAACTGACCGGTAAACACAGGAATCAGACGTTTATTTGAAATTAGAATAATATTGCGTAAATTACAACTTTATTTTGAGGGTTAGGTAGGTTCCTGTTTCATTTTGGTACATTTTTTAGTTTGCAGACAGGGTACATGGATTCCACACAAAGGTTTACATATAAGTGTGTGCGCACGTGTGTAAGATGTCTGTAATGACATTATCAGAACCGGCTATGGCAGCATGCAGTCACTGGGTTTCAATCTTTCAAAGTGTCTCGATGGCATTACTGAGTAAATCATAAAATGTAAAAAAATATATGTTTTCTTTAGATGTAGGGGTTGGTCTGAACACAAGGATATGAAAGCACTTTTAATGTGGTCTGTGGTACTTAAATAAAAGTGCTGACAGGGTGTTTGGGATTCAAACCCTACCAAACAGCCTAATTCACTCAGAATTGCTCTCAGAATTAATTTGAATTTTGTCATGTCCAAGCTACAATTAAACCTATTCACAAGAATGGCAAATTTAAAATAAAATATTCATGAAGTCTAATTGTACTCTACTATACTTCAAACAATGTTTAGGATTAAATTATTCTTAATTCCTACAGTGGAAGAGTACAGTAAACTATCTTCAGGGGTTCTCAACCCAGAGCACGAAGTACCAGTGTACTGCTTGTTTTCTACTCTGCCTGCTGGTTAATTGCATCCACCTGGTGTCCCAGATCTAAAGCAGTCCCTGTTTATAGGTCTGAAATGAAAACCAGCAGTACATCAATATCAATGACCCAGGGTCAGTTGTCGCTGCGAGCCAGATAACATTAACCTTGCTACAGAAGACAGGATGTGTTCCAGCAGGGCCAGTGTATTGGAGGCCTTGGTTGTGTGGATGTTCATACCCCAGTGTCGGTATTCACTGGTTTGGAAGGAAACCTGAAACGGGCATGTGCTCGGCTTCCCGCCTTTGTGAGTGTGTGTGTGTGTGGGTGTGTGTTTGTCTTTCCAAAAGACCCCCGCCTCAGTCAGTACCAGTCGGACACTGACGCCGGCGTCACGCGGTGCCTCCGCTCTCTCCCTGTCCCAGTCGGTTCCCAGCGCTCCGTCTGCTGTGCGGCTAATCCCGCAGTGGCGCTCCCTCGTCCCCGGTCCCGGCTCCCAGCAGCGTACCTGTCATCCCCTGGCGTCTGGGCTCTCGGGAGGTTTCGACAACATCACGGCGAAGCAGCGGGAAGCCGGAGCGGGATGGGGCTCTAGCTGGGCTTGGAACCCTCCCTTCTCCCCACAGTCCACTCCTACTAGACATGCAAATAAATTGAATATGCATGAATGTTTGCATAATCCCCAACGCACTTAGATTTTTGGTCTACGAGGAACCAGTTTGTTGAAGCGCCGTCAGCCGGCACACCATTCTCAATAACATACACGAACATATGGCGTACTTTGGTGTAACTTATCAAATACAGCTTACAATTCATTCTGTACATACTCAGAACCCAGTGGACCGCTCCATCCCACTGTAAGTAGAAAAATCCAATCTGTTGTCTCATTCCTCTCTCTCTCTCTCTCTCTCTCACTCTCTATCTCTCTCTCACTCTCTCTCACTTTCTCTCTCTTTCTGTCTCTCTCTGTCAGTTCCCCCCTCCAGTCCCCCAGGTTCTTGTGATTCAGTCACCCGTCTCGTCTGTTACACGTCTGCTTTGACACTGGGCCCTTTGGTGGGGATATTTCAAACTGCTGTCCGTGTGGCTTGACTCAAACATCTCCATCAATTTATCTGACACCTTCGCTCTCTCCCCGTCACTCCACTGCTCCCTCTTTCATTTTCACTCTCTCCACCTCCCGCTTCTATTTATTGACATGACACCTTCTCTCTTTCAAAAGCCATGCTTGACCTTGGCCTTGACCTTGTCCCTAGCTTCCGTTCCACATAAATGAACATAAGGAAACAGACAATCCCTAGTGGGAAGTGAACGTAAATGTTGTTTTCTTTTCTATAGTGCCACGAGGGGCAGGGGGATTGGAGATTTCTCTTTCTGCATACGGCGGTTGCCATATCTGATGTTTACTTTTCACACATCAAACCAGAGTCTTAACCAAATGCAGATGTGAGCGCCGATTACCTGACAACCATCTGCAGATGGAATGGTGTTATACTGAAGCAACATAAAAGACGTCATTTAGCCTAAACATATTTCTGCTCCTCGGGGGAGTGTTGCTATGGGAGATCACAGGACCTGATAAAATAAATTGGTACATTTGTATTGAATGGAATTTTCTTTTTAATGTTTTAAGAACAGTTTGTTGGGTTTGCAATGGAACTAGCAGAGTTATTTTGTTTTGACGAGTCCTGTTCTTTTAAAGTGTGAATTAAACAATGCAGACAGTTCCGAGCCAGGCAAATATCTTGGTTCTTTTGAGTTTGCTCTCGTTCTCCTTGCTCATTATTTATTGAACATTTTGTTTGTGTGTTTTGTTACACAGCACATCTATATTGCATTAAATGTTATGTTTTTAGCGCAAGGTGTGATTTAGGTAAACTAATCTAAAATAGATACATCATTATTAAGACAGTAGTGTCATCATTATGGCTGTTTTGCAAAGTGCACTTCTGCCACAACAGTTTGTGAATATGCCAATAGACTAAACCACTGATTTATTGCCTTTACCTGAAATGCACTGCAGGCACTTTTGACTGTTAAGCTTATTTGTGATCCTAAATAGGTCTGTTGCTAACCTCTGTCTTTTCAATGCTTTCCATGATGCATAAACACCCACACATGGTTGAATACTAAAGGTGGTGTTTGTATAGTATGTACACATCACATTAGTCAGTCATACTGGTCTATGATTTTTTTTTAAAGGGCTTTATAAAAAAAAATTGTTTGATTAAGATTACAAATACATGAATGCTATACAGTATAGAAGAAATATATGCAGTCAAGTTGAAATGAATTATTTTTCGCCTTTGAATAAACTATGTAATGTATTATCTGTTTCTGCATTAATTCAATTCATAAAGTTTTACAGATTTTGCGACAAAAGTGAATAGTTAGCCATAGCCTTAAAGCGTTATGATAGTCTCTAACCTATCACTTTCTACTCCAATCCAGTTACAAACATGATAAGGCTATATCTTTAAATAAAAAAAAAACAATGTCAGATAGATTTCAAATCATCACAGTTGATTAAACGCCCCTTTGTCCATAATATATTTTTTTTTACCTGAATATAAACTTAAAATGTATGTAAAGTATGTATTAGCCCGTTCTGTGGTTTATGCTTGTCTGAACTGAAGATTTGGCCCATTGCCTCAAAACATGGTTGGAGAAGAACTGCATGTCTAGAGCAAATAGAGATGAAAGAGCTCTCATCTGTGTATCCGTGCCATTAAAGCATCTGTTCCAGTATGGACAGACACATTGAGGCCATCGCCATGATAAAGTCATCCATTTCTTTTTAATTAATTGGCCAATCCCTGCTGATAAACCGGTTGGAGTTGCCTGATGACCCAATTAGAGTAGTGATCACATGGCCAACCAGATCAGCAGGAAGATCTGCCAATAAAGTTTAAACCTCCCCCCGTTTTGACTACATAACAATTGCTGAGACTTTCCGCTGGCAGTGTCCATGCTAGTGTAATATTACACCCAGATATGTCCTTTAACTATCTTCAGGCATTTTCCATCTAAGTTGTCAGGTGCTCACTAATGTTAAAGTTGGTGTTGTGTTACTGCTGTCTTTAGACATATAGCCAGTTGCCACGCAAACCAATACTATCTGAAATAAGAAAATGTGAAGTGTAACGTGCATTCTTAATGACTAATACACTAAGAAGCAATAATCTCATCTTTCTGCGTCTACCACTCAAACGCAGATCATTTAGTTCCAGGCACGTCGCAATATTTTGATATGGAATCGAGACTGCTATTGCTGAATCGAGAAGACAAGGGACTCAGGGTTATCTGTCTTTCAGTTGCCAAATCCATAAATTCCTGACAGGTTTCTGTTGGGGACAGTCATTCTGCATGTAACATGCATTATACATAATATAATGCAAATTATGTCTCACATTTTGACCTACAGTAGGGTAGATCTCTGTCTTACATAAGCATAAAAACGTGATGATAGAAGCACGAAAGGATTTAAAACAATGGTGTATTTCTATACTTGTGCGGTAAAGACCTTTTCCATTTCTGTCATTCAAAAGATTAACACATTTTTTAAAACCTCTAGTGTGCTAATCTGACATCACTTGCAAGGCCATATCTAGCACTCCAGAAATACTGACATCGGGAGTTGCAGCACCTCCCCAGGGAGGAAAAACTGAAATCACTTTGTAATAATTATTAACCCAGGAAAAGAAATTATAATGTTGTTCTTTGCTCAATTGAATTAATAAAATAAACTCCCTAGATTGAAAAATGTATCACAATGTGTAAGGCAAGGCACATAAATGTATGTAATTAATATCTGTTCTCAAAAAGCGTGTACACTCTCAAATGGCCTAAATGTTGTGAACACACAAGTGTACTGATATTTCAAACATATGGCATACTTCTTCTTTAAAGCCATTTTCACAAAAAATTAACTAAGCTCTTTATTGACATAATAAAAGCAATTCCTACCAAACAAAATCACTGCATTGGCTAAACCTAATGGTCCCCTCAGTTTCCACTGAACTTCTTTGACAATATCTGCAATTTCTCTCACTTCCATCACCTCACCTCTATTTTCCCATAGCCCTCGTGTCGATTGCCTTCCCAAAGTTTCTGTGTATCTTTGCAGTGTAACTCAAGAAAGGAAATGTAGGGTCAATCATTGGATTAATACAATGAAAAGTGTCCTCACCAATTTCCAACTACCTGCATATAGTCATCAATCATTAATTTGATTGAGGCTCAGTGTAAGTACATATATAGACATAACATTGTAGCTAGTTGATTGGCATCACTTTCAACTCTAGCTGGGTTTGTGTGGCGTAGATATTACCCAGGGTCCTAATGACTTTGATATTAGGAAATGAAACGTTAACACTTTAGCTAATGTGTTTTAAATTAAGCCAATTCAGTTCAAAGTGTCAGCAACCCAGCAAACCTCAAGAATCTGCCAGTATAAAGATTTTTCCATTAAAGGGAAGCTGTGAATCACTGTTTTATGAGTGCCATGGTGTTACCAAGTGGACTACTGTACAGGAGGCCATATCGTTTAACACAACATTTATTTACCGCATCAAACCTGAAGAGAACGTAACAGCCTTGGCGGCATGTTTTTTAATGAGTTATATTGGCATCATTAGTGGATTTGTGATTCTGAGTGTGTAGAAATCCTCTTCTGTTCGTGTTTTATATTAACAGAGAGATTTATGATACCATTAAAAAATGTGAGGTCACTTAGAAATGTCTTTGATTTTGAGAGAAAAGCTATTTTTTTGTCCATTAAAATAACATCTAATTGATCAGAAATACAGTGTAGACATTGATATTGTTGTACATGACTTTTGTAGCTGGAAACTGCAGATTTTTTATGGAATATCTACTTAACACACAGAGGTCTATGTGATCATTAGAGGATCCTGTTGCAATTCGGTTAGCACAGATGAGAACTATTTTGCTGATTAAAGAAGCAACAAAACTGGCCTTATTCAGACTAGTGAAGTATCTGGAGCATCAGCAACTGTGTGTTCTATAACTGGCTCAAAAGGGCCAGAAAAAAAGAACTTGTTTTGAGAAATTGTTATTCCATGCATGAAATTGCCAATAAACTGAAGATCACATACAACATTGCGTAATACTAAATGAAAAATCATTATTTCTAACCTGGTGAATGACTATATTTCCTATTCACTTTGCGTTATCACTTTGCTTTAGACTTTTGAACAATGGAGTACGTCTCCCCATAAAGTGAGATTTCTACATGGCAGGGCTGATGGTTCTGTAACGATCAAATTTACACACTCGAACAACAGCTCCAATAAAGAGATTCACATACTACTTTCCAAATCCTGCCATCACTAATATTTATGGCTCTAATATCTATAAGTCAGAACATGACAGACGCTCATTATAATGATGTCTTTCCTCGGTTTTCCAAAGAAACCTAAGGCTTATAGACTTGACCCTAATCAGATTAGGGTGAGTCAATATGATAATAATAATAAATTGAATATTTACTCATCATAGCCCCTGTCTCGGGCTAACACCGACATAGGATTCCTCACAGAGACAGCCATGATATGAATATTCCTGGAACAGTCATTAAAAATGCATGGCCACGCACGGTGATATGCATAACAGACATTGGCTATTATTTCAGATCAGACTTCCAAGGCTTGGTCTATTTGCAATAATGGTCCGTTTGGGGAGATATCATTGGTGAAATCGGAAAGGTAACATTTCTCAGTTTGCCCAGAAAACGTTCTGAGATCAAATGGCACGGTGTCAAAGACGGTGAATCATCACTCGACGGTAGCACGCGAGGCTTCCTGTTATTCCACGTGCGAGTGTAAATACATCACATGAACGCATTCACGCGTGTGCTGTATGTTCCATAAGTTTCGCCCTTACAGCTCTCCTGGCAATAGACAAGAGATGAAAGAGAGTGACTGGAACTATAAAGAGAGGCCTGACGACTCCGCATCTACGCTGATATCCAACGGAGCCAGACATGATGCGGTCCTTGACCTCTTCCCCTCCCAGAGGTCCAGCTGGAGCCCAGCTTTATAGTTCAGCCGTAGCCATGTGGAGGGGTGGTAGTCTGCCAGTCATCAGGCGGCCTCAGCTGCCAGGAACACTGCTCTCCCCTGACCTCTCACCCCTGGCCCTTCAGCTGCTTGACAACTCAGTGGACCATGTCTCTTGAAGATGGGTTGTGTTGGTCTAGGAAGGCTGAGACACGGGTTGAACAAGGCCAAACATGTATCCTTCAGACACTTTCAGCGTGCGTGTGTGTGCGTGTGCTTGCATCTGTGTATGTGCATGTGCGTGTCTGCTTCCTGAGGAGACTCCATCCTGCCCAACCTACTGCTCCCCAGACTGATCTATATGCTGTGATTGCACTGGGTAAATATGGAAAAAGGCATCTCCAGAAAGCAATACTCTGCCAAACAGATTGGTCCGCTCAACCCGTGCTCCAGCTGACTGGCTGATCGGCCTTCCTCTCTGGTGTACCGCAATTTGGAGATCTGGTTCCATAAAGGCTGGAGTACACACACACACACACAGACACACAATGTCCCTCAACCTGGACCTGGTCCTGGTCCTGTTCTAGCCCAGCAATCAGGAGAATGGAGAGTCCTTGCTGTAACTAAAGGACTGTTGCATTCAGTGCCAGGCAAAAGGACTGCTTCCAGCCATATGCTATCATTCACTCACATCTGGTTTGGATAGGAGGGACAGCAACTGTCCCTCCCTGCCCAGCCAGCCTTGCCTTCCCACAAACAAACACTGACTGACTTTTGTCTTTAGCCACTTCCATTCACAGGGGGTTGGTTGTGAACAACAATAAGACTCTTAATCATACGCTTCGGAAATGAACAAGAGAAAACAAATGAACGATTTTGATAGATTTCGGGTAATTGTGATGGAATCTTAATTGTCACGGAAAGGCTCTAATGTGAATTTAGCAAAGTTGTCACTGTGAATTGACTTACGCTGGTACTACTGATGTATAACTCACTATAATACTGTATTTTGTGTTGAGTAGCACTAGCCTGCAAATGTGTGTTTATTAGACTTCCTGTAATACTGTTGGCAGGGTCCTCCTGTTGTGTTGGAGGGCTTTTAGATGCTTACGATGATGGGGTCACATCCCTCCCTATTCCCAACCTCTATCTCTCTCCAGCTCACAAGCCTCTCTCTACACCATCTCTCCCCCAATTCATTATTAGCATATGTAGCCTATTTGCATTGGCAATGAGTAATTCCAGGTGTCGTCTCACACAGATGTCTGAGCCAATTAATACTGCTGGATACCGTCAAGAGATTTCTAAATGTTCCTTTTTAAGACCCTTAAAATCAACAATATTTGATCAGTTTGTTTTAGTAATTTTTAATTTCTGATATGTTTGAAGAATATAAACCGACCAGGACTCGTAGATCCATGAACACAGGTCAGCTAGTAGAGCCCAGAGTCCAAACTAAACATGGAGAAGCTGCGTTTAGCAGTTATGCTGTACACAAATGGAATAAACTACCAGAAGATCTTAGACGTGCACCAAACGTATACATTTTTAAAAACACTTCTCTCACTTAAACTTAACCGCACTGTTTAGTCTTACAGCCTTTATAGCTTCCAATGTTTTTATCATGTTTTATTTTGTTTTCTTATTCTATGTTTTCTTATTATGTTGTATTTTATATTTATCCTCTTGATTTATTTTGTTATTAAACTTATATTTTGCTATATTTTACCAATCACAATGCAAGTTCTGGTGCTATAAGAGGAATAACCTCTGTGTAAATGTTACAATCTGCGGATGACGGATAATGCAAGTTCTTGTGCTGCGGTTTAGACATCGATGTAGGGTATTTTCTCACAAAAGGACTGACGAGTTTATCCAAATGCTGGAGCACGAGTATTGAGATACTGAAGCGGTACAGTAAACCGTTATGGTAACTGTAATTCATTGAGGATGAATATAAAATGCATGTACAGACATGGCATAAATATCCCCCTGGATAGACCCAAGTAAGACATTGATGCAATGATTATCTCATATAGGAACTGATGGGTTCATCCTAGCGTTGGAATGCAAGGATTGAGATACCAGGGTATTGAAGTTCATGCAGTCCCCCTGGATACAGCTGGGCTAGTAAGATACCGGGGTGTTGAAGTTCATGCAGTCCCCCTGGAGACAGCTGAGCTAGAGAATTGTAATAATATGACTGTTTAAATACGATTGCATTTTGTAATTTTATTTTCACTGAAAAGCACATTGAATTGCTTCTATGTATGAATTGTGCGGTATAAATAAACTTCTTGCTTGCTAATTCCATTCCTTTTTGATTTACTATATTAAAACTTGCACTCTGTTGAATCACCAACTTTATCCAAGCTGGAGATCTTTTTTGTCGGACTGAGTCGGACTTTCACAGAGTGAGTGAGTGACTGATTGACTACTCATTGTTTAATAGTGCAGTGGTCAGAGACAAAGTCTGCGACACAGGAGACCGTGTATTTAATCCAGTCAGGGACAAAACAAATTAGGATTAGTTGAGGATAAACTAAAACTTCACTGGCTACAAGCTTCAGTAGCTACATTTAGTATGCCAGAAGTAAAACAGTTTATGGTAATGTTGAGATGGACAAACTGAAACCGACATGTCCAACATCACAAATGGCTTGAAGTGTTGGACCCTTTGTCTGGAAACGCTGCTCTCTCACTCAGGAAGAGCAGGTTAGAGTGAGGGCAACAAAACATACTGCACTCTCCCAGCAAATTTAATTACTTACGTTACCCAGATGTAAGTACAAATGATACCATGGAGGGCCGGATGTTTACTTTCATTTCTAGACGTTATTTTTTCTCCGGTTTCATCTTAAGTTCAGTCAGAAAACACCACGTATTTGTTTAATCATTTATTAGAGAATGTATGCACAGCCCTGTACATGCAAGCATCAGCATCCGACTGAGTGAGTAACCTGATGGTTAAATAGACAGGTATACAATCTGACATGGTGATTGGAGAAATCTTGCATCAGCTGATGCGTTGCTGACCAATGACCACTCGGGTTTCCGGCCTGAACTGGCTACGCTAAAAACGATTGTAGCAGTCAATTGAAAAAGACAAAACTTTGTATGTGCCATTTTGAGGAAACTGAACTTTAACAATAATTCAGGCCAGAAGAGTTTCAGTGAAGGCTCGTTTTAAATTCACTGGCTGTTTTTATGCGTTCTACTGTCCAGCCTAACCAATACCAATCCATGTTTTTAACTGAGAAAGTAAAGCTTCCAATTTTTGAAGCTATTCAATTTGATTCTGCGTTATCAAGAGGTTGTAGGATGAAGTGTAAGTCCATGTTGACTGCATCCTCCATGTTGGCTGCATCCTCCATGTTGACTGCATCCTCCATGTTGGCTGCATCCTCCATGTTGACTGCATCCTCCATGTTGACTGCATCCTCCATGTTGACTGCATCCTCCATGTTGGCTGCATCCTCCATGTTGACTGCATCCTCCATGTTGGCTGCATCCTCCTCCATGTTGGCTGCATCCTCCATGTTGACTGCATCCTCCATGTTGGCTGCATTCTCCATGTTGGCTGCATCCTCCATGTTGGCTGCATCCTCCATGTTGGCTGCATCCTCCATGTTGGCTGCATCCTCTTCCATGTTGGCTGCATCCTCCATGTTGACTGCATCCTCCATGTTGACTGCATCCTCTAGTTGACTACATCCTCCATGTTGTCCCCCACTGACAAAAGCTGGCTAACAACAAAGTGTTAAGCTTCACCACCATTTTCCCCACTTGGTGGGCAGTTAACGGCCAGTGCCCGACGACTCCACCCAGGTACAGTTCTGTCCAACGCCAAACTCCATTGAAAATAAATAAGCCACCCCATATCCACCCATTGCTGTCTGAAACCACCTATTGCAGTAACCAAGCCGAAACAAATGTAGCTCACAAATACGACTTAAGTAAATAAATAGCTGCTCTTCAAGACCCCTACCTGGGTCTCCACAGTCAATTATATCCACAGGTTGGCTGAACTAGGCTTGCCTAGTTTTCATTTCTTGTTTTAGTCCTACACCTTGTTTAAGCTCTTTATAAGGAGATGGATGACTTGTATAAAACTTGTAAAGGAGCAATCTTCCATCTCCTTACAACCTTTGAAGAGGAACGTTCCCAGATCTTCTTAGTCCTCCATGTCCTCGCAACATACAGACAGTATAAGGCAGACATTTTGTTGTGTTTTATGTTAATGTTAATACAGTGAACGTATCTACATTAACAGCAAATGTAGGTGAACTGTTTTGGTTCAAGGATACTGACGGTTAAATGAACATGTAACTTTCCTCATGAATGTCTTAGGTTAAGATAGTTCTCTTCAGTGTTCTGGGTTTAATGTCCATCATCCGCAACAAAGAAACAGGATATTTTATAGTAGTGTTTTGATTACATGGATCCTTGGAGGTATTTCCTGTGTTGCTTGAGAGAATGGTAATAATCTGATTATAATCAGTATCTTCTTAAAGATAAACATTAGCAGGTAAATATTTATACAGTACACACAGTACACACTCAGGAATAATGTAAATAATGAAATGAAAATATATAGTCTATTTTGAAATGCAGTCTATTTTGAGACATCTGGGTTCAGAAAGTGTTTTTTTTAACAAAGCGGTCTACTTCTATCACTGACTACAGCAAAGACAAAGAGTAGTGAAATAAAATCATCAAGTATAATCCGAATCCCATTATGATTGCTGAAAAAGCTGTGTTTTTAGATTTATATCAGGAAGTTGATCTTGGACAGTTTTGCTCTGAGCATCAATGACACGATCACCCACCTTTCAATTCCATGTGACCACAGTGACTGGGTTTCTTTTCAAGTTTTTCAGCATCACACCCTCACAGCCAACTGGCACACACACACACACACACACTCATTCCACAGACAGCTGTGGAGTTAAAGGTGAACTATTACTCATAGATGACCTTTCATTTCCCTCCATCATGCTGTATGTACTCGGTAAACTCAAACACACGCCACATGGTAAGATCATGAAATTTGATGAAGTGTTTGTGTGTGTATGTCTGTGTGTGTCTGGTTGGGCTCTGTCTAGTATTTCTCATATGAGGAGGATTAACAAGGTGTGGACAATTCCACAAAATGTTCAACTGACGGTTTTAGAACAACAATGCAATGACAGACACAACAGAGTAAAATAAGCAAATTAATACATTTACATATTAATATAGACAAAATATCAAAGACTGCAGCGATTGCAGTACGGCAGTATTTACATGTGCATTTTGTGGTGAGATATGGATTTTTCTAACTGTTTGGTGGTGAGTAGTAATGATCTGAGCATGAATGCGCAGTCACCCTGAGGCTTGTAGCTGCATGTAGGGTGTATGGCAACAACTCCTGTGTAAATCTATATGTGTGTGGGTGACTGCAGTCAGTCTGTTCAGTTATGTTGGCCAGTCTAATGACTCTGGAATATAAGCTGTCTCATGCTGGTATACGTTTGGTGCCGTTCGTCGAGCATTGCTTCCACTAGATGTGTCGGATGGGATGGAGCTTGACCCCAGTGATGTGCTGGGCCATCTTAACCCCACCATAGGGCCTTTTGTGGAGCAGTTCCCAGGCTAGGACGGTTTGCCCCTGTGCAAAGGTTTTTGATGGTGCGAGGACAGTGTTTTTAGAGGACCCGGGGTTATTTGGTCGCCTTAGGGAGTTGAGCTGCTCTGTTTTGCCCTCTTGACAACCTCAGCAGTGTTGGTGGTCCGTGACAAGTCATCAGCTGTCCGAAGGCAGAGGAACTTTAAACCGCTGATGTGGATCGGGGCATGTTCCCTCCTCTGCTAGTCAAGAACATTGGTTATCGAGCCTCAGACCGCGGCGTTGTCGGCAGTCCTGATCGAGTTCGGGTGCCACAGAGCCTTGGATGTTGTTGGGTGAACAGGGAGCAGAGCAGAGAGCTGATGTTAAGCTGATGTTAAGAATTCTTCACATCCTGAGATTGAAGTCCTGTATGGAATTGAAGAGACTGTCCAGACGTAGTGTTGGGCTTGGTGATTGGGATTGGGAGGGAACAACAATGCTGAACTACAGTCAATAAACAGCATTATCTCAAAGGCGTTCATGATCACATAGGCTGTTCAAACATTGACCAAGGTTCGCGCATTGATTTGAAAGACCAAATGCTTTACTGACCCCTAGTCTAAGTGGTCGCTGATGAATGACATGCTCTCGACCTCATCTCACACACACAAACATGCACTTTCCACCCGTAAAATACATGGTGTCATTGTAATCAGAGGAATGTTAGCTGCTTATGTGATTGATGACGTTTGTAGCAGGGAAAACATGTCACAGTCCAGAAGATGGCCCAGGCAAAAAAACAAAAACACCATCATAAAGTAAAAGTACACTTGGCACTGACAGCTGAATATTTTTCCAAGTCTATCCGCAGCTGTACCAAACAGACGTCATCAGTTCTCTGGTTAAGAAAGCTGTTTTTTTATTCACTATGTGTCAATATTTTTGGAGACTGTGGATCTTTTATGTGCAGAGAGTAGAGTCTCTGTTCGTGACATTTTTCGATAGGGAACATTCAAGCTCATCCTATACTTTCCTATGTAATCAGTAAGTTTTTTATAGTAATAGTAGTTTTTTTAGGAATGTTTTTTATATAGGGCTGTTGAAAAGCACCAAAGGGGTTGGACTGAGGAAATGTTTGAAAATATATATGTGTGAAAACAAAGGGAAAAACACTTAGGATTAATTCTCTTACTATGGTTTCTAGAAGTGTAACGGGGAAAAAATGCCCATAGTTTTCTTATTCTTGATTCTTACTCAAACTTTTGATGTCAATATCAATGTGAAAAATGGAAGGATGAATCGACAGAGCTTTGCGACAGTTGTAATTGAGCCTCTCTTTCCTTCTTTCTCTCCACGTTTCTCTCTTGCTCCATCCCTCTTGTTCCTATTGTTTCCATATTGTAATATCTGCCAATTAGGTTTTAATCAGCATCCCTGCCTCGCACACAGTATGTGATCTCTGGGAGCACATCAGGAGGAGACACATTCGCTTTGATTCTGGAGATAAAGCGTAAAGAACCTGCCATCCTCATCTCCCCACATTACCAGGAACAGTCCTCTATTCAACCCATGGTATTATATTTGGCATCGAGCTGAGGTTTTGAAATAAAATAATGAAGGCAGCTGTTCTTTCTGGATCACTCCATTTGCTTTGCCTGTTAGTTGGGTCTGGCTTAGCCTGTTAAATAATACATTTGTTTCATTAAAACTGGACTTCAGATGGCACGGAGGTCGACTGGAGAACTCGGTTTCACCTTGAGGTCGTAAATCACTGAGAAAAGCTGTCAGGATTAAGGGGAGAGCTCACCACCGACCCAACATGCCTTTGCTTTACACTAAAGGAACGGTTAAACACAGTATTATACATGGCCTATGGTATTCCCAAAAACGCAGTTAGTCAGCAGCTCACAGCCCTCGCTAATGACCATGGGACTGGAGGCAGTGGAGCAGAGACTCTCTCAAGGCGTCGCCCTGTCTCTCCAGCAGCGCCCTGGTGCCCGGAAACCAGCCACCACGGACACGGCACCTCTGCCTCCGCCGAGATGCGCTCATTATTTTATATTAAGACCGGTGAGTATTTCGTATTTTCCATGGGCCTAACACATCCAAGCCTGCATGTTCTGTGACGCTCACTCCAGGTTCTGGTCGCCCTTCCAGCTATGTGACCGTGTGGGTGATGGAGAGATTTGTGTTTGTGTGTGTGTGTTTGTCCCCACCTAAACCACATGAGTAACAGCAGGTTGCCTGGTGACCAGGAGGAGATGATGAGATGATGAAGAGATTGACTGGGCACACGCAGGCCCATCTGGCAGAAACATCAAATATGGAACATGGTGAAGGAGATGTGACTGTCCTCGTACCGTTACAGGGGACTGGGTGACTGTGTGTGTGTGTGTCACATCTGCCACACGAAGCACACCGTCCCAGCCAGGCCCTCCCTTCCCCTCCAGCTGCCTCTCCTCTCCGCTCACCCCGCTCCGCCACCCGACAGGAGAAAAAACAAAATTAGTCAAATCAGGTCCAGCGCTGATGAGGAAAAACAAGGATACATTTCCCACACATCTGCCGCCCAATCAGAATGCTTCGCCAGGAGGAACAAAGCACAGAACAGAGAGCGGCCTCCTGGGCCGTGCGCGATGCCGGGCAGCCGGGGCGACCAGACAGGAGGGTTGGCGGGTGTCCGGTTGCGTCTGGCCAGCGTGCGGCAGAGCTCCGGCGGCGCGCCGCACTCTGGGCTTTAGCCCCTTCAGGCCTGTTCCCCGTGTGTCAGGCGGCTGGGTCAGGTTCCACCGTGCAGCGTGACACACAATGCAGCGACAAATAGAACCTGATTAGTTCCTTCCTCCCGCAAAGCCGGCTTAATCGCTGGGAAAACAGCCCCGTCTGTGGGGAGAGTGTGTGGGCAGGACTGGAGTCCAACCTGCTCCAGTGGAGAGGCAAGAGGCCACGGAGTATACTATTACTCACGCTGACCTGTGAAAAGGCTCAATGCCCGTCTAGGAAACACAATTTAGCCGGAGGCTGATGAAAACGACGACTTCGCTTGCTGTTATTTGCTTGCCAGGCTTATGTTCACACAGCGCGGTGTGCGCGCGCTCGGGCACGTTCCCGTGTGTGTGCGTGCGAGCGTGCGTGTGCGCGTGTGAGTGTGCGCAGGAGGGCATGCGTTTGACGGAATCCGATTTGACAGCTTTGAATGACCTCATTGCCTCACTGGCCTACATGTTCCATCAGTTATTTTAGTTCAAATGAATCCTGATGGTTTTCAGTTGCTGTTGTTGAGTAAAACTATGAATCTACAGCCCAAAGGAACCTCGGACCCAGACAGACGCCGTGGCTCAGTGAACCTCCATTACACTTGGATGTACACAGTGGTCAGTGTCCTTACTCCTTCTAAACTACGCCCGTCCCGGCTCTGACCGCTTCCTAACAAACACACCAAGTGGATTAGCGAAAAAGGTTGACAGCTGCACACTTTTTGAACACTCTTTAACTTAAGTGCCAGGTAATTTAAAGAGCCTCACTTTGATCATTTAAGCCCAATCTAAGTGGAACATCAACTGAGGCTTAAGTGATCAGAAAGAAGTTAGTAAGGTGACATATAAACCCAGGTAGGTTACAAATTATCGAGGCCATTAAATCGTGAGTGTTAAGCTGACACCCAAACACACACACACACACACACAGAGACGCACACCCATCTAGGCCTCTGCTCTCAGATATGAGCTGTACTGTGGGTGGCTGTCCCGGAAGAGGGCCCAACACACAGCTTCTTTCTATCCCTTCATCTCACTCTATCCCTCTATCCATACTTCCACAGTGGCCTGTGTGTTCCCGTCTTCCATTGGAACGCCCAGGGCCTTGTTACCTCCCCCCACTGTTTATTTGGGAAGAAATAATAAAAGGAGGAAGAAGTACTTTTGATCAATGATTTCCTGTCTCCTGGATGAAAGCAGGAGCTCTCTATCTATGCTTTTTTTTTCAGGACTTACTAAATGCACACACACAAACACAGACACAAACACATGTACACACATATTTATGTAGACACAGAAACATGTTGGGAGAAGAATTGGGAGCATATTGTGTATTGTTGTCATATAATTCAGATCCTTTGGTTATTTTTTATAACAGTTTGGGGGGTCTGGCTTTCCATGAAAGGCTCTCAATTCAAACGTATGGACGTATGATGCTGGTAATGTTTCAAATGAGGGCTCACATCTGAAACATCAGAGAAATTAAGAAAGAAATACTGATCACATTGCAGGAATATAATGTTACAAATAAAGGAAAATAGCTTGGATCTAACACAAACGAAATGTAGAATAAGGAGGGTTTTTTTTGTTCAGTAAGAACGGAGCAGGTTGACAACTTGTTGTCACATAATAGAATTCAAGAAACATGGATGAAAGGGGTTTTGTCTGTGGTGTTCAAAGTTTTTTGAGGGAAAAGTACAATTCTGATTCTAATATTTTTTCTTCTACAGGAGAGGTTTAAGAAAAGTTAAGTTGGGAGCTCATGACTTGGCACAAGGTGTTTTAGTAAAGAACAAAGAATACAAAGCCTTTGTGAGGCAGGCAGGCAATCAAAATGATTCAACTCACATAATCATTTAAGGGGCATAGAACAAAGATTCTGAAAACAATGCTCATAAATGAAATCTCTCTCACACACACAAACACACAGCTCAGTAAAAATAAAATGATCGGTTGGAAAATAGCAGACCAGTAGCCAGCAGCCAAGGGAATGGGATACGGCAGGGATGTGTTGCAGTACTGGGTTGCTTAGCCTCTGCGCCCTCACTGCTGTCTTACCCTCTCCACTGAAGAAGAGCGAGTCCTCCTGCTCTGCTGTTTTAACCTCTCTGGTAAAGAGGAATCTGTCCTCCTGCTATGCTGTCTTACCCTCTCTAGTAAAGAGGAGTCTGTCCTCCTGCTCTGCTGTCTTACCCTCTCTAGTAAAGGGGAGTCTGTCCTCCTGCTCTGCTGTCTTAACCTCTCTAGTAAAGAGGAGTCTGTCCTCCTGCTCTGCTGTCTTACCCTCTCTAGTAAAGAGGAGTCTGTCCTCCTGCTCTGCTGTCTTACCCTCTCTAGTAAAGAGGAGTCTGTCCTCCTGCTCTGCTGTCTTACCCTCTCTAGTAAAGAGGAGTCTGTCCTCCTGCTCTGCTGTCTTACCCTTGGTTCTTAAGAGGAGCAGGTCCACCTATCCCACAACTATCCCCATTCATCGCCTAATTTGATTCCCCCACGTTTTTTGTAGCAGAATGTTCTCAGCCGCGTTTGGCTAAGGCCCTAACAGACCCCAAAGTGTGTGTGTGTGTGTGTGTGTCTGATGTGGTGAAGGAGTGCTGAGCAGTAAAACTGTCATCTTTAAATCAAGCCGAGTGCTTGTTGACTACCCATGGTGCAGCAGTGATTTACACCACCCGCGGTGCTTGCTCTTTTTCTCAGACCTCAAAATCACAAATGGTGGAGGACAGAAAATAGCATATTTACTTAGGTGCAATATTAATCACTCATTAGGTCGCCTATTTAACAGGGAGGAAGAGCGCTGAGCGTTAGTTCACTCTGCAGCAGACAGAACACCGGTTTACTGCCCCGTTGAAAGGACCGGCTATGGATGGGAACATGGAAGGAAAGGCTACTTATTTCTAAGAGAAGGATGGAAACAATTACCAGCGCGAGCAGCTGGGAGAGGTCCAAGGCCCAGCACATCAATCACAATGACTCTCCCTTTAGTGGTAATATGTGTGCAAGAGCGCCCCCATGTGGGAGAATGTTCCACTGCACCATGTAGTCGACCATTCAAATCATCCACGGGATGAGGAGGGTGGAGGGGGATCCTAACAGTGTGGATTTTTCCTTCACAATTAATTTTAACCTCTAATTGCTCTTCTCATTATGGGGGCACAATATGTCACATAGCAACAATAGCCTGTCTCCGCGTGATTTCCATGGCGAATGTTAAATGAGTAAAATTAGCTTTGCCTCTACATCTGAACAGCCGGTAGTTTCAACAAAAAGCTGCAGAATGTGGAATGAGTAGAGAGAAGGGAATTAGCTAAGTGATAATTTTCTGTGTCAACTGTTGAGTCATCCGTAGGTTGTGTTCCGTCAAATAAAGTAATGCCTCCACTTCCTCCACTGGCAAGCCGATTTACATAGCTAAGGCAAAGATGATTACTTAATGCTTTAAAGACGCAGGCTGTAATTTTTTTTCCCGTATGGTTGTGAAAGTGGTTCTGTTGAGCCAAAGGCTTCAGCTGAAAATTTTATTCTATGTCAATTATTTGTGGATTTTTGACTCAAGTCATCAAAAACACTAAATTTTTAGCTTGGAAATCAATGTGGTATGACAGTGATTCTACATTCAGGTTGTGCACATATCATCAACATATCATAGTTCCTGGCCAAAATGTTGTTTATTGCTAAAGTCCCAGACTGTGATTAAGGAACTCCATTACAAAAAATATGATGCATCTGCAAAGATCAACTCCACTTTTGAAGACTAGGTGATGTTTATTTCTTGGGGATTTTTTTTTAATTTTTATACTTTTTTATTCTTCTTCGAATGTTTCACGAAAACATTATCAGGTCCTTCATGCAACTTTAAAAAATATCTAAAACACAACATATTTTGCAGTAGCTTGTTTATGAGTCAGAACAATGATACAATGTTAGAAGTTTCCATTTAACTACAATGTATATTTATTGGTAACATTTCTTACAGCTGTGGTATATCTGAACATATACAATGGGAATGACAAAATGATTATAATAGGAACATGTACTGCTGGGGTTCAATGTGTCGTGCATGAAAACAGCCCTTAGCCTAGATGCTACATTGCCAATAGTCCACTCCTTGGGCCATTACACAAAAATATCTCATGCAGAAGCATAATACAAATATTTATATAAAAGTCCAGATCTTTATCTCAAGAGGAAATTCTGTGAGAAAAAAAGCATTTCAGTGTCTTGGTGAAATGTTTGTGAAGCAAAAATGAGCTAGTTGTCTTCTGCACTGATCTCTCTCTAGTCTGTAATTTTCTATTGGTTGGTCCAAAATGTAGCCTTTATCCGTTTGGTTAATTAGAGCTGCCAGAGAGTGAGGCATTGTGACATTTCACTGTTGGTTATGCTACATTAGCTGTCCAGCCTCAATTATGGACATTTAAGATTTTCTGACTCCCATCATTAGCTATTTAAAATAGAGGCCAGCGTAGGTGGACCCAATTGCCTCGAATTGCCGACTCATGGTTAGAGAATAGTTTTATTATTCCCCAGATCACTTGAAAATTCTGGGTTGTCACTCCACTTAATATTCTTGAAATTAAAATGGCGTAAAGGTGAGAGAAGATCAGCCTTTCTTGATTAATTCTCAGCTCTCTGTGTCCTCCATAGTTACCTTCTCAGAGTTTCAGCCTCAGAATACTGAAAGACAAAAACAAAAACATAACAATACATGCTACACACTCTGAATGAGTGACACATGGTATTGTAAGGCATTTATGTTATACATACAATATACATATTAGATTTAACTCATAAATATACATTACTGTTCAAAAGTTTGGGGTCACTTTCCTTGTTTTTGAAAGAAAGCTAATTTTCGATTAAAATAACTTCTAATTGAGCAGAAAACCAGCGTAGACATTGTTCATCTTGTAAATGCTGGAAACATAGGCGTTCATAGGCGTTCAGAGGCCCATAAACAGCCACCAGTCCTGTGTTCCAATAGCGCAATGTGTTGGCTAATCGAAGTTTATCATTTTAAAAGGCGAATTGATCATTAGAAAACCGTTTTGCAATTATGTTAGCACAAATGAAAACTGACAATCTTCAGACTAGTTAAGTGTATAACTGAGCAAAAGGACAAACACATTATGGTATCTAGTTTGAGAAACAGACGCCTCACAGGTCTTCAGTTGGCAGCATCATTAAATAGTACCCACAAAACACCAGTCTCAATGTCAACAGTGAAGAGGAGACTCCGGGATGCTGGAGTTCTTGGTAGAGTTGCAAAGAAAAAGCCATTTTTCAGACATATCTCATACTGCCAATAAACAGAAAAGATTATGATGGGCAAAAGAACACAGACACTGAATAGAGGAAAATTGGGAAAATGTTTTATGGACAGACATATCTATGTTTGAGGTGTTCAGACCACAAAGAAGAACATTTGTGAGATGCAGACCAAATGAAAAGATGCTGGAGGAGTGCTTGATGCCATCTGGCAAGCATGGTGTGATGGTCTAGGGGTGCTTGGTGGTGGTAAAGTGGAAGATTTGTACAGGGTTAAAGGGAAGGCTATCATTCCATTGAAAGAAGGCTATCACTCAATTTTGCAACACCATGCCATACCCTGTGGACAGTGCTTGAGTGGAGTAAATTTCCTCCTACAACAGGACAATGGCCCAAAACACTATCTGAACACTATTGAGCTGTGGTGGGAGCAGCTTGACCATATGGTACGAAGTGCTCATCAAGCCAATCCAACTTGCGGGAGCTAGGTGCTACAGGAAGCATGGGGTGAAATCTCTTCAGATTACTTGAACAAATTGACAATCAGAATGCCAAAGGTCAGCAAGGCTGTAATTGCTGCACATGGAGGATTATTTGACAAAAGCAAAGTTTGAAGGACACAATTATTATTTCAATAAAAAATAATTATTTCTAACATTGTCAATGACTATATTTCCTATTAATTTTGTTATATTTAATATCCAAACTCAATTCATGTATGTTTTCATGGAAAACAAGGACATAACTAAGTGACCCCAAAATTTTGAATGGTAGCATACACTGACCTAAAGGATTATTAGGAACACCTGTTCAATTTCTCATTAATGAAATTATCTAATCAACCAATCACATGGCAGTTGCTTCAATGCATTTAGGGGTGTGGTCCTGGTCAAGACAATCTCCTGAACTCCAAACTGAATGTCAGAATGGGAAAGAAAGGTGATTTAAGCAATTCTGAGCGTGGCATGGTTGTTGGTGCCAGACAGGCCGGTCTGAGTATTTCACAATCTGCTCAGTTACTGGGATTTTCACACACAACCATTTCAAGGGGTTTACAAAAAATGGTGTGAAACGGAAAAACATCCAGTATGCGGCAGTCCTGTGGGCGAAAATGCCTTGTTGATGCTAGAGGTCAGAGGAGAATGGGCCGACTGATTCAAGCTGATAGAAGAGCAACTTTGACTGAAATAACCACTCGTTACAACCGAGGTATGCAGCAAAGCATTTGTGAAGCCACAACACGCACAACCTTGAGGCGGATAGGCTACAACAGCAGAAGACCCCACCGGGTACCACTCATCTCCACTACAAATAGGAAAAAGAGGCTACAATTTGCACAAGCTCACCAAAATTGGACAATTGAAGACTGGAAGAATGTTGCCTGGTCTGATGAGTCTCGATTTCTGTTTGAAACATTCAGATGGTAGAGTCAGAATTTGGCGTAAACAGAATGAGAACATGGATCCATCATGCCTTGTTACCACTGTGCAGGCTGGTGGTGGTGGTGTAATGGTGTTGGGGATGTTTTCTTGGCACACTTTAGGCCCCTTAGTGCCAGTTGGGCATCGTTTAAATGTCACGGCCTACCTGGGCATTGGTTCTGACCATGTCCATCCTTTTATGACCACCATGTACCCATCCTCTGATGGCTACTTCCAGCAGGATAATAGAGCATAGAGCATCTTTGGGATGTGGTGGAACGGGAGCTTCGTGCCCTGGATGTGCATCCCACAAGTCTCAATCAACTGCAAGATGCTATCAATATGGGCCAACATTTCTAAAGAATGCTTTCAGAACCTTGTTGAATCAATGCCACGTAGAATTAAGGCAGTTCTGAAGGCGAAAGGGGGTCAAACACAGTATTAGTATGGTGTTTCTAATTATCCTTTAGGTGAGTGTACATAGAGATATTGTACTACATTCTAATAGTATACTATATACTACTACATAAACTGCACATTATATTGGACTGATGTTATAGAAATACTGTACTGTATGTATATAGATATCCAGAAATACATATATATTACACTTAAAATGCAACATGGCCCTGCATCATCCTGTGAACGGTTAGGAAATATGGGTAACCCCTGGAGGTAAACACATTGGCTTCAGTTGATTTTACACAGGATAAAGGGATTAACTGGATAATTAGATCAACTGTTAAGTGTTCCACCTGTGCAGGTTAAAGGAAGACGAATAAAGGCTGTTAATGGATGAAGGTCATATCTCACTGAAACAGGTCTCCTCGATCTGGAGTAACACATTTACTGTGGAGATTTAACTGGCACATACGGTAAAAGAACGATATCCTTGTGTGAATATATGTCACAGTGTGGAAGGTGGAAGCAAAATTGCTTCAGTGCATTTTAAGGGAGTTCTTACAAATGCATATGGAGATCTATAACAGAGAAAACTGTCATGTCGAAAAGGCGTAAGTCTTGACGAAACGGACCACGGACTGCTATACATACCACGAAGGTAACTTTCTCGTGGTACTGTGAAAGTACTAAGCATTGCTATAATGGGGCGTGAATAAAAATAAGATAAAGGTACAGCTATTCTGGAAATACTTTGCTTTGCTCACAAAATCCTATGTTGTAAAATGTATATGTATTGTTTTAAGAGCAACGTTTTGCCACTGAAATGTAACACAGCCTCTCGTTATTTACCTAATTATGGTAGTTGGAAGAACAATGCTTGAGAGTAAAACTATTCCATTGCGAGCAAGGAGACACTTTCCTCTCAAAATCAAAGAGGATGAATTTGAATGAAGAGAAACAGCTCACTAGAAAACACTAGAAAAGTGTTTGTCTCACTATGTCCCCTGCATTAGAAAGTTACAGATGAAGAGTGTATATAAGCCAGAGACACAGTACCCCTTTAATGGTCTTCTTCGGTCTTCATATTCATCTTACCTTGGACAACTTACTCCTCTCACAATAACAACCCATAATGCATTGAGGAGTCGAAAAGTATGTGTGACAAGCATCACCAAATTATTTGTTATGTTGTTTCTTTACCTTCATTCGTGCAAATAATCATTTTTGGCACTAAATGCTTCCCCAGTCCAATCCCATGTTCTTATACCGGTGAATAAAGAAACCCATTTTTATGTTTAAACATTGGCGGCCCCTGAGGATGATAAAGGCCATAGAAAGACAGAGATACCCTATAGTGTGAAGTCATAGGCCCAGTGTCAGAACAGCTATATGCCTTTTTACTGGACGGTACACACACAAACACACACAAACAAAAAATCACCCTGCTCAGTAGAACTACAAAAAACAAACATTGTGACACAGACCAGGAAGGAGACAGATCATCACATGACAGTGAAGTGCTCAGAAAACTCACATAAACAGGGGATCAAGCTGTATTCACTTTGGTTGTGGGGTTCATCTGCGGTACAGGATGTTAACAGACTCTTGGTCATCAGAATTTGAGTTAAAGTGCTAGCTACATTACTGGGTTATTTCCAGTATTGTGTAAATTTCAATAATTCTTAAGCTATCCAAATCAAAATGGTCAGACTCTGGGTAAGAAGACAATAATTGGGGTTGCAGGTTTGTAACTGAATTCAACATCCGTGTTTTAAAATTCTGAATGTATAACGTCGAGACCTCTGTATCTCAGCTGAATTTGCATGGTTGAGGGTTTGATTCCCGGGACCACCATGACATTGTTGTATGCATGACTGTAAGCAGCTTGGAATAAAAGCATCTGCAAAATGCTATGTATTATACATGAATAATCTTCTTTGGCATTTGAGGCTTTTGGGATACTTTAAACACCCTACTTACAAAAGCACAGAAACAGTTTGCACACTATAAATAATTCATGTTTCCTCAACCTGTGCATGACTCGTGTCCTTGCTGTACCCTACTGTTCCTTTGACAGTAAACTGCAATAATGGTTACCCAGCATGCATTTATGCCTCCATATACTTCTGCTTGCAGCCCTGAAGATCGATTGATGATGCCTGTTACCGTCAGAAACCACCAGAAGTAGGCGGGCAAACAAGAGGAGGTGTACATATATTTGGATACACAATCAGTCTCCCAACAGCCCTAAGAGCAGAGATTCTGCTTGGGATGCAAGTAATGTACATAAAATCAATCTACTGCATTTCTTGTTAAACAAATAAATAATAATAATAACAACTCTTGAGTGCATTTCAAATCAGGTTGATCGTACATGCTTTGATGAAAGTGAAGATGAAGTGAGTCTTTTTTAGGAAGTTTTTTAGGAAGGAACAACAGTACATAACAATAAGGAATTATCTGCTGGTGTGTGGCTGTCTGTCAAAACTCAACCTGAATGTGTTCAAATGCATCATGATTCATGATCCAGAGGTTGATGCTACAAAAGCAGCAAAGGAGTAAATAACACTGTCCCCTGTAATCCTGAAGATGACTGACAGTTCGGTGGGATTTTCAAACAATGACAACAGATTAGAGAGCCAGTTGACAGTAAAATTACATACAATTGAATTTAAGAATACACTGTTACCACAAGCCTGCGCTGAGATATGGCAGGATGCGCGTTTAGCTGTCTCAGGGTTAGATATATTTTTCGGATCATTATTCGGCTCAACGTTGTCTCATGTCCCATTTCATTTTCTAGAATCCAAGAAACACTAATGTCTGGAATATAGTCCAATCAAATCAACTAATCAGACATTTTATAGCCCTTTTAACATCAACATGTGTCACAAAGTGGGTATGCAGATACAGTCAAAGTCAATGATAAAATAACATTGCAATAACACTGTTTTGTTTTTTGAGTAGGTTTGTGGGAAAGGTCAAAGGATTTCCATAAGGCACAGTAATCATTATTAGCAACTCAATGATCAAACGCATGAGCAAAACAGACAAGAGTAACAGGCTGAATATACATTCTCAGATATTGTGTTAGGTGTATATTTTTGAGCAAATCATTCCTACATGAAGGTGGAGTAATGTCAGGGTAACAATGACTAGGTAGTAGCTGGGAGCCTCCACTCTGAAAATGGGGACATTTGTTGATGACTGTTTCTGATGGAACACATGAACAGTGCGTACCTTCAGAATTGTTTTGCAACATACTTATAAATGGTCTGTGAGCCACCAGTAACTTGAGATGAACCTGTAAGAGTTCCTGCACTTTAGGACATTAATACAGATTGTGAACATTACAATCTGTATTAATGTTATGAACATTACAAGGACAATTCGAACTGGATACAGGTATATACATAATTGTCGACCTGGACCAACCCTTAGTATAAGAAGGAATAGAGAAGGATGTGATCTCCTTACTAAACTAATTCAAAGGCTCTCTGCCATCTATATGACTCCATAAAGCCCCACAGAGTATCAATCAGTGGAGTGGTACGATCCTATAAATGGCATAGCTGGTTGATCAAGGGAATAGTCAGCGTTAATCATTTAACATGCATGATGCATGAAATATGAAGCTGTCTCGCTGGGTTTAACTGGTCTCATGGGTTACAATTAGCAGTCATCTCATGGTCGTGATCGTGAAATTTGGTCAAGTTAACGGTACGTGTGAATGGGGCCAGTGCTGGTCGGGTCCGGTTTCATCCGGTTTCCTCTGGTCTGCCTCGTTAGGAATGCATTCCCTGACCTCCTTCTCTCTTATCCCCACTGTGGGTTTGCCGGCGATCCTGTGTGTCCCTGTATCTGGTGTAACCCCAGACTCTTTCTCCCGCCTCGCTCTCATTGTGTGATTGTGTTCCTGTTCCTCTGTGGGGATGAAGGGAGCACGGTTTCACGCGTCGGTCGGCTGCTATCTGTCGGCTCCCCTGGGCCTATCACCGGAGTACAGTCTCACAGCCTCAGACACCTCCTCAACACTGGATCTGTGAACAGCGTAGTACATGGTGAACTCACATACACACACACACGTACAATATAGATGTACAGTAAATACACTATATGTATATATTCACATACATACATATACACACAGTCACACATGCACATACATACAGTACATGCATACACAGACACACACATATACACACACACACATAAACACACACACACACAACACTGTCCATGGCAGTCCATAAGTCACGGGCTACAGAATTTAGTGCAGCAACCCTTTGACAGGCTGCACAAAGGATTACCTGTGATTCTGGTCATATACTCTATCCATAATTCTGTCACTTCACTGCAAGCTGCTTTCTGTTGGTATTATGACTCACACAACAACATCACCAGTGAGAGACTGTCCATACAGATGCTTTAACTTCATTTAAACATTGTGTGAGAATGTGGGGTGTGAAGTTAGTAATCTCCACTTTAACACAGCAGACTTTATTTGTCATTAAAATAAAAGCCTTATTTTTTCTATTGATACAAGTCAGGGTCAAGTTAAAATATAGGATCTGTAATTGGCAGGGTTGGGTAGGTAACTTTTAAACTGTAATCCATTACAGTTACAGGTTACCTGCCCAGATTTGTAATCAGAAACGTAACTTTTTGATTATTCAAACTCAGTAAGGTAATCTGATTACTTTGAATTACTTTTAGATTACTTTCATATTAATAGGCATTAGAAAACAAATAGGAATAACCTATAACCAGTTGGACACCTTTGGCGGGATCAATCAATGTAGAGTTTACATAGCTGGCCAAAATAGGAATTTGCATTATACCTTATAGGTTTTATACAGCGCCTTTGGAAAGGGTTTCTAAAACATTGCTTTCCACATCAATGTGATTGGGCTACATCTCTACATTACACGCTAAAGGTCTGTCAGATATTCAGTCTTTCCAATTAATCCAATAAACCTCGACCTTCCAGAATCTGACTTTTTATCTGAACATAACCAAAAATCTAATGAGGTGTAAGCCTATTCTGTTATTTGTGTTTTATTCATGTTTTTAATTGCTTCAAAACATTGTTGAAAAATAAATGGCAATTACTCGAAAAGGGTATTGACATTGTTGTATATAAAAATTAAGATATCCGTACTGTAGCTTATCGCGCATAAACTAAATCTGCAATAGTCTGATGTTTTGCTCCACAACCAACATGGTCAAAATGTTACATAAACCCCTGGCACGCGAATGCACGTTTACAATCGTGAACACCCACATAGAAATAAGATTTACCCGCGTGAACGTAACCTGCGATTATTAGGGCCACCAGTGATGTGTTTTCAATATGCAAATGCTCTAAATAAACTGTGATTATAAACCTGCACTCTTAGTTTAAAGTAAATGACGTCAGCAGCCAATGATAACCAATGAACACAATTTTCAGAGATGCAAAGCAAGCAGAATCACATGGCCTACCTGTATGGACGGAGTTGATGTGGCTGCATCAAACAAATAATCATCCTTTGGCAGAGTGATTCCCAACACACATTTTTTCCTCAAATGTCATGGTAAATTCCATATAATGTTTTATCTTGAAGGCAGCGCCAAGTTACAGCTATCTAACCAATAGTTGAATTCCTGTAGAAGTTCTTCGGTGCAACTTGTCCTGGCTGTGTTGTTCAGCGCATTTGGCTAATATTATCGAAGATATAGCCTACTCTCTTTTTACCAGCCGTCCAACCAACCAAAAAAACACATTTCAACTAGCGCTTCCTCCGTCACTAAACTGGTTGTGCGCGTCCACCTTTGCACGCATGATGGTCACACACACAACTGAGGCGCGCAATTCA
This sequence comes from Esox lucius, assembly GCF_011004845.1. Classification (NCBI taxonomy): domain Eukaryota; kingdom Metazoa; phylum Chordata; class Actinopteri; order Esociformes; family Esocidae; genus Esox; species Esox lucius. Next base: position 18,605,814 of record NC_047586.1, read on the forward strand.
TATTATGGTTGAAATAACGCTAAATTTATAACATTAAATAATAAACTCAGACATACAACATTTCATAATTATTGCGCACACCTATTCTTTTTCAATTGAAGCAATCCAAAAGTAATCAGACATTTTTTCAAATGTATCTATAATTGGATTACAATATTTTTGTTGGTAACGTAACGGATTACAGTTACTGTTTTTTCTAATCCGTTACTCCCCAACTCTGGTAATTGGAAACAAACAGGGCTCTTGACCCAACTTGATTTCGGAGAGAAACGTAGCTTTGAAAATCAACACATTTTGGCATGGGTGTGTAGATAAAATGTTGCCATTTCAAAAACAACCTTAAATTCTATTTTCTTGTTACTATGACGCAATGCATTTAACTTTCATGCTGGTCCCTTGGCATTTGAACCCACACCGACTGGGCTTTCAGTGGCATGCCGACTGAACCACAGGAGTCTTGCCACTTTTCCCTCAGCTTGTCATTCTTACAAACATTTAGTAATGTCAAATGCAGCAGGCCTGATGCATTGTTGGCCAGTTCAGCTTGACGAGAGCACAGCAATGTAAACAAGCTATAATTGAAAGTGGAGGCTTTAGAAATACAAATTCTCTGGTCATCTATGTGAGTTCACCACCAAACGTCTGGGACATCTCGGTCTGAGGCATTTGATTTGCAGGACAAAATGGTCCCCAAATATAATTATAGGGGTGTGGTCCTGTTAGATTATGTTTTTTATTGTCCCTGCACAGCATAAAGAACTTAATGGGCAGGAATTTGGCACTGTTATATTGGCTGATCAAGCCAGGCAAGCTCAATCAAGCAGACAAATGATTTCAAACAATGTTTGAACCCATGGCCGCTCTTGCCTTGTCCTGTTTAATGAATCACAACATATGCTGTTAAGTCAAACCTCTGAGAATGGTCTGTGTGTGTGTGTCTGTGTCTGTGTCTGTGTCTGTGTGTGTGTGTGTGTGTGTGTGTGTGTGTGCGCGCGCGCGTAGTTGTAGTGTACAGTGGGACTGAAGGAGAAAGATAAATGCCTTCTATTACAACATGGTTAATTACATCCTTAAGGAATATGACGGAATCAATTATGCGCCTTCACCTTCCAAATGTTCAGCATTAAAAAGGATACCGTTTATTTTTCATACAAATGTGTTCCAGAGAGCATGAATAATGGTGAAGTGCACCACCTCCACCTCTCAAAGATTAAAATTTATGAGGAAATATAGTTGGCTAATTCTTCCTGAGAGCTATGCATTAGCGCATGTTTATGGGTGATTATTTGAGAAAGAGCTGGCCGACGAGGAAAGATAGGACAACATTATCCAAACGTGTCCATTTTTAGTCTTAACTTCCCACTTACATCTCATACTGGATACATGGCATGGCCCGGTGTCTGAAACTACAGATCTCACATCCATCACCTACAGGTCAAGTCATAGTGGACATACTCTGGATTTCACACACACACACACACACACACACACACACACAGAGAGCTCTGTCCAAGTCTCTCTCTTTCTTTGGTGTTACAGTGAACACCAAAGAAATGTCCAGAGTTCTCAAGCCTCATACAGTATGTAGGTCCTGGTTCTGGGGATCACTCGGTATCTCTTGAGATGTAGGCCGTACTAGATGACCCCGTTTGGTATGGCCACAGTTAAAGCCTGGGTGAAATATACTTGGTATATAGTATGCAGTCTGGATTTATAGCTAAGCCAGTTTTAGGGGATTGTTGACAAGTGACTGGAGATGTAGCAAAATGATACATTGTAAATTTCTAAATGCATTAGGATATGAAAAGGGAACAGCGACAAAGTACATTCAACATCATTCATGAGTTAAATAACTTCCGACATGAAACGCCACATATTTGTCTAACTATTTTTTGGAGACATCATGCAAAACAATACACATACGATATCTTCTCATTAGGCTCTGTTCTTTTGTGGTAACTCACATTGACTGATCCTTTATACAATACTACCAACAACAACAACATAAACACTGTAATATTATTAATAGCTTTACCTATAGGCAACAAAAAACAGTTGGAGGCAAGGGTGGTGGGTGTGTGTAGCAACTACGCATGCTAACACGAGCAGCAGAGTATCCTAAATACTCATTAAATAAGGATATCTGACTGTGGTAGGAACAATCCTAACGTAAGCTGATGCATTGCTGAACCAGTGCCCACTTGGGTTTCCTGGCTAAATGTAATGCTCTTCATTGCTTAATACTTGTTTAGACTTTCTCATCCTTGAGTGATTGCAGATCTGGCAAAAACTTTTCTCTGCTGTTATATACATTTTAAAAAATCACAATATAGTGACATATTGAACTTGATGCTGTAAAATACCAGTATATTACTGCACAAAACTTTTTGTGTGGAGATCTCAATCAGAAGTGTTCTGTAACCTTGTAACATCTTCTATCTTCCTATCTTGTAATCTGGAAAGAGTTTTCCTGAGCACACATATCCAAAACAACATATGTGATTACACATTCCAATACTTCTGACAGAAACCGTTACTCATGTAACAAAACAAAAATCAATACTTTCATTAATAGGGTTCTACAATAATTATAAATAACATATTCAATGTTGTAAAGCTATGAGGGGACGTTATAAGCTGATTCAGGAAGGGACATTAGGAATGGCAGTTAAATATCTACTCCGAATATGAGCCATTAACTCCTTATTTAAAAATTTATTTAGATGAATATCTATGTGTGTATCGAGTTGCTGAATAATGTTAATGTTGGGGTGGGATTTTTTTTTGGAGCGCTGCAAGTACATGCCCAATGTTCACCACCGGATGTGTCCTACACAAAAGTCAGGCCTGCTTCCTTCATTCATTTAGCCCTACAAAGGTACCTACATTAGATGTTGCACTTTTCCAGTTGGTAACTGGTAGCTATAATACATGCTAGGATGGCTTTACATTGCCAATTAAGTTGTTTTACTGATTAATAGTGGTGTTTTCACTGTTAAATAGAAACTGCACCCAACTGAATTGGCCTTGGTTTAGAGTTTCCTCATTAATAATTGCCGGAGCAATGACATGTTCAAACGAGATTTGTCTTGGAGGTGCAGTTTAATGCGGGTCACTTGGTGTGGTAAGTACACACCCACTTGTCAAAACTTTGAAACCGACAACTAGCTTTTTCTACCCCAATCCCAGCAAGTGCAATGAATAAGAACTACTCATCACCACTGGTTGCGAGTTGCACAACAGCCAGCCAAAAGCGTAGTGTCTTCTGACCATGTAACACTGGAAGGGGCAGAATTTCACAGTTAGGCTCAACATTGTGTGGTACCCAATTTCAACATGCTGGAAGCAAAAAAGAAAGAAAAAGAAAACATTTGCAAGCAAAATGTGTATTTTCCTCAAAAGTAGCATCACTGGTGCCAACTGAGAACCAGTAAATTACTGTAGGCATCTGCTCTGCATGGAGAAATGGTCCTAGCGCTATTAACTGGGAATAATCTAACTCATTCTAGTGGATCTCGTGCTACCACTACAATAAGAACAAATAAAATGTGTAGGGATTTTTGTTCAGTCTCAAAGAGAATTTCATGACAGTTTAGAGCTAGCCACTATAAAGATTAGCCAAAATGGTGTAATTTGCATTCTACCTTCAAATAGAATGTAAATTAACCAAAAACATGCAGACAAATGTAAAAAGTGTAATTGTGCCATATTTTCATTGAGTACATTTTTTATTGGATAATAAGTAATAATTGATCATTAACTTAATTTTACATTTTTAGACAATATGCTAATGTTATGTAGCATAATATTGCTGTATAAATTTGTTTGCATGTCTTTGGTGGGCTTTGATTTAAAAGGCAAAACACAAATTCCACCATTCTAGCCAATTCTTATCGTGGTTCAGATCAAAGGTCAATTTCACATTGAGCCTGGTCTATATAGAGGCATTGCCATCGAAAATATGGACAAGCTAGAACATGACATGGTGACAAAATCACTGGGGACTTATCGTTTTCAACAAGAGTGAAGAGTAAGTTCTCGTTGCAGTTTTAGATAATATTGCATTATAGTCAAAAGCGTTACTCAAGCCTCTAATGAGTAGACTTGGTTCTATATTAATTGATAAGAAATAATGAAAATGTGTATTATAACAAATTAATCTTATCTACTGAGATTAGGGTTAAGCCACTTCATCCTAATGAAAGCTTAATACATTGAACAAGAAGCGAATACTGTCATGTGACAAGAGTTAACAAGTCTAATATTTAAAATAAAAACAGGAATGTAGTGTTAAATTAAAATAATTAATCATTGTAATATTATTTAAGTATTTCCTTCTATCTCCTTCCAGAGGATTAGACAGATTAACTGCAGTTATCAGATACCCAATCCTAAGCACTGACAAGTGTGGGTGGAGCGCAGTAATATTTGATAAGTGTGTATATGATATTAACCCAAATTGACTGTAAAAAATAACACACATTAATGAACAAAGCCTATTAATATGATATCAGACTCCACAAAGATATAAAGAAGGAACGTATTTATATATGCATGCAAGAAATATTTCTTAATTAGTTGAATTGGCTGTTGGTCGATCAAGGATATCAAATATGTCAACAACTTTTACAAAGAACAGATACATTCAACAATCTATAAGATGCATCTAAACGATCATCTATGTCTAATGCACAACAAATTGAAAGGTATGTTATTATTGATTTACAATGCTTTTACAAACAATTGGAAGAAAGATTGAGTTTGTTTAAGACACTGCAGCTCTACAGTGTCTAACACATTCCCAACGCTAATAAGGCCTCTACAGTATATGGAAACAACCTTAACTGTGAACAGTGCCATCTCATGGCCAGAATGGAATTGGCCTTTAAAAATCAACTTAATTCAAATACAGACAGAACAACCAGCTTTTTATTACTCGTCACATGGTGTTCTGTTGGGTGGTCTACCTAATGCAAAATTAGAAAAATACTATTGAATGATAACATTAAACAAGGCTTAAAATGCTAGCCCCCACCATCCAATATTAGCAAACCAATAATGTCCTTTCAGAGGAAATCACAAGAGACACATCAAGCCATTTCATGTGGACGCATCCACTGAAACCAACAGGAGTAACTAGAGACATTTTTCCAGCACTCTGTGTGACATCAAAGTGAGAACATTTGGAAATATAACCTATCGTGAATGATGCAGCGTAATCACTGAGTAAATATGGGAGAAAATGACAAACACACAAACAAGTAAAATACAGCCCTGTCGACCCGACCCCAGATCCCATCATCGTTGGGATTACAACACCTGACAGAAAGGTTGTTTTCACCCTTCGGGCTTGCAGGCTGCCTAAAATATGTGTGGGGACTCTGACTGAGGGACAGGGGACAGGTCTAACATGTTCGACCGCATGTCCTTGCCATTTACAGACATAACAACAAATGCATTTGGCACGTTACGGTTTAGACTCTGGTTTAGCCGTTCTAATTTCTGTGTTGTAAGAAATCCAAGCACATCATGTAGTAATGACCTAGGGACACCACACTACTTTTTGCGTGCTTGCGATTCGGCTGCAACTTCTATTTTGCAGATTGAGCTCTGCTGGGAGCAAATATTTGTATCAAGAATTGCTGTGTCACAATTTAGTTATTTTGCAAAGGAGAAGGAGATGGCAAGCTCTAGAATTGTTATCTTACTACATTTCCTCCTATCCAAGTCAACCAGAGGACGTAAGCAGACATTTGTAGGCTCGGGAAGTGCTTTTGTGGAACCTGATTGGAAGGACATGGCTGAACAAACCAAGTCTATGGCCCTGCATTATGCCCACTTATTAACAACCAAAATAACATTTTGCTAGTTTCAAGCTCTCCATGCTTTCTTGTCATCCTACATTTGAACTTGGAACAGAGAACTTTTTGTTTTTTGAACATTCTATTAAATAGTTTTTGTATGTTTTTGAAGTCATACAAACACATTGTGGCCAAGGCTGGTCTACAGTAAAAGCATCAATCTCCAGTGCTCTTTGAGCAAGAACTCTCTCTCTTCACTGTTTCTATTAAATGACAAAACCATCAAAAAGAAACACCATCATTGAATAATGGAGACTAGTATAGTAGCTTGATTGTATCTTGTACAATAGCTCTACTTCATGCCTTACTCATCTGTTTTTATAACAATATGTTTGAAAAATATTTAATAGCCAATATTCCAAAAATCTATTTTCCCAAATGACAGAATCATCTGATGATTGGATGTTTCAGTATAACTTAAAAAAAAACTATTTTTATAACAACAAAAGAAAATCCTTCAGTGCATTCATTTTCTGGATCAATTACACAGGCCGTCAGTGACCTATTTCTTGGTCAACACATCTGCTCAATGTGCATATTAGAATAGTAGTTGTGGGATGGGTAAAAAAAACTACAGAACAGACTGTATTTAAAGAACACTGATTAGGGAAACATGAATTGGGGTCCAGAACCTACCGAAAGCTACTGGCTTAACAGAACTGGAGTGAAACTGGAGTGAGACAGAATGTTTTGCTGAACCTACTTCGTGCTCTAGTCACATAATGCACACTTGGCCGCTTCACTCACAAGCTTTGAGGCCAACGCTTAGCCAGTACTTAAGAAGTGAATAGCTAGTTCAGTCAAATGTAACACTCTTCTCGCCTTTCTCGTTCAACTTCGCATTAATCATTAATAAGAATCGATTGATATGAGTAAATTGTCATGAGGTTGGCATATCTGTCCACATCCATGTTCATTAAAAATCATGGAATTACTGTGAGATTAATCATGCTGGGGCCACTGTGTAATGAAATGCGGTAACATTTAGTATGTGTACTGTACATAATGCATGTACTGTATATACCCAAATACATATTGTACATATTGTACTTTTGATAGTTACTGACCATTGCAAACCGGAAACACCCCACAGGAGCTGTAATTTTGGAGATGCTCTGACCCAATCGTCTAGCCAGCACAATTTGACACTTGTCAAAGTCCCTCAGATACTTACGGTTGCCCATCCTGCTTCTAACACATTCACTTTGAGGACAGAATGTTCACTTGCTGCCTAATATATCCCACCCACTGACAAGTGCCATGATAACAAGATTATCAGTGTTATTCACTTCACATAATGTTATGGCTGATCGTGTATTTTTTCCCATAGTTTAAATTTGTTCCTGGTTCTGTCCATTTTGCTGTGAGGCATACAGTGGAATAAATCTACACACACCCATTCAAATGCCAGATTTTTGTGATGTAAAAGAATGAGACAAAGATAAATCATGTCAGAAATGTTTCCATTTTAATGTGACCTATAATGTGAACAATTCAATTGAAAAACAAACTGAAATCTTCGAGGGGGAAAAAGGAAAAATAAAAACCTTACAATAACCTGGTTGCATAATTGTGCACACCCTCTTATAACTGGGGATGTGTCTGTGTTCAGCATTAACCAATCACATTCAAACTCATGTTAAATAGAAGTCATTACACACCTGCCATCATTTAAAGTGACTCTGATTAATCACAAATAAAGTTAATCTGTTCTAGTTGCATCTCAGAGCAAAAGCCATGGTCCGCAGAGAGCTTCCAAAACATCAGAGGGATCTCATTGTTGAAAGATAGCAGTGAGGAGAAGAGTACAAAATAATTTCCAAAGCATTAGATATACCATGGAACACAGTGAAGCCAGTCATCATCAAGTGGAGAAAATATGGCACAACAGAGATATTACCAAGAACAGGACGCCCCTCCAAAATTTATGAAAATACAAACCCGATTTCAAAAAAGTTGGGACACTGTACAATTGTGAAAAAAAACAGAATGCAATGATTTGGAAGTTTTAAATTTCAATATTTTATTCAGAATACAACATAGATGACATCTTTGTCATGTTGGAGAATGCAAGGTCTTCCCAGAAAGAGACGACGTCTTTATAGGAGCATATGTTGTTCTAGAACTTGGATAGCATTGATGGTGCCTTTCCAGATGTGTAGGCTGCCCATGCCACACGCACTCATGCAACCCCATACCATCAGAGATGCAGGCTTCTGAACTGAGCGCTGGTGACAACTTAGGTTGTCCTTGTCCTCTTTAGCCCGGATGACATGGCGTCCCAGTTTTCCAAAAACTTTGATTTGTCTGATCACAGAACACTTTTCCACTTTGCCACAGTCCATTTTAAATTATCCTTGGCCCAGAGAAAACGCCTGCGCTTGTGGATCCTGTTTAGATACGGCTTCTTTTTTGACCTATAGAGTTTTAGCCAGCAACGGCGAAAGGCACGGTGGATTGTGTTCACCAACCATGTTTTCTGCAAGTATTCCTGAGCCCATGTTGTGATTTCCATTACAGTATCATTCCTGTATGTGATGCAGTGCCATCTGAGGGCCCGAAGATCACGGGCATCCAGTATGGTTTTCCGGCCTTGACCCTTACGCACAGAGATTGTTCCAGATTCTCTGAATCTTTGGATGATATTATGCACTGTAGATGATGATAACTTCAAACTCTTTGCAATTTTTCTCTGAGAAACTCCTTTCTGATATTGCTCCACTATTTTTCGCCGCAGCATTGGGGGAATTGGTGATCCTCTGCCCATCTTGACTTCTGAGAGACACTGCCACTCTGAGAGGCTCTTTTTATACCCAATCATGTTGCCAATTGACATAATAAGTTGGAAATTGGTCCTCCAGCTGTTCCTTATCTGTACATTTCACTTTTCTGGCCTCTTATTGCTACCTGTCCCAACATTTTTGGAATGTGTAGCTCTCATGAAATCCAAAATGAGCCAACATTCACTTTCAACATTCGATATGTTATCTATATTCTATTGTGAATTAAATATACATTTATGAGATTTGTAAATTATTCCATTCATTTTTTACTCACAATTTGTACTGTGTCCTAACTTTTTTGGAATCGGGTTTGTACAAGAAGAAAAATGGTCAGGGAGGCTTCCAAGAGGCCTACAACAACATTAAAGGGACTGCAGGAATTTCTGGCAAGTACTGGCTGTGTGTTACATGTGACAACAATCTGCCATGTTCTTCATATGAATGGGTTATGGGGTAGGCTGGCAAGACAGAAGCCTTTTCTTACAAAGATAAACATCCAAGCCTGGCTGAAGTTTGCAAAAAGAAACATCTAGTCCCCCAAAGCACGTGAGAAAATGTGTTATGGTATGATGAAACCAAGGTTGAACTTTTTGGCCATAATTCCAAAAGGTATGTTTGGCGCAAAAACAACAATGCACATCACCCAAAGAGCACCATACCCACGGTGAAGCATGGTGGTGGCAGCATCATGCTTTGGGGCTGTTTTTCTTCAGCTGGAACCAGGGCCTTAGTCAGGGTGGAGGGAATTATGAACAGTTCCAAATACCAGGCAATTTTGGCACAAAACCTTCAGGTGTCCATTAGAAAGCTGAAGATGAAGAGGAAGTTCACCTTTCAGCACGACAACGACCCAAAGCACACATCCAAATCCATAAAAGCATGGCTTCACCAGAAGAAGATTAATGTTTTGGAATGGCTCAGTCAGAGCCCAGACCTGAATCCAATTGAACATATGTGGGGTAATCTGAAGAGGGCTGTGCACAGGAGATGTGCTCGCAATCTGACAGATTTGGAGCGCTTTTGCAAAGAAGAGTGGGCAAATATTGCCACGTCAAGATGTGCCATGCTAATAGACTCCTACCCAAAAAAAAACAATTTAATTGTTCACGTTAAAGGTCACATTAAAGGTGGAAAAAATTCTTTGTCTAATTCTTTTACATCACAAGAACCTGGCATGTTAACAGGGGTGTGTAGACTTTTTATGTACACTGTATGTCTTACCTTTCTGGAATCAGGTAATGACATTTTGAACCTGAAACAGTCTAAAAGTTACAGCAAATTTTTATCTGAAAAATAAACCTCTCTCTTTATTACTTAGTTTACGCACATGGTTTCAGTTGTACGGATGTGTATGTTGTACGGATGTTGTACGGATATGTTGTACGGATATGTATAAATGTAACTTTGGGTGGCCGGCCCAGGTGTAAATTATACTAACTTAACTTTACGAAGCAAAACGGCCTGGTTGTAGCTTTGTCCAACATACCCATTCAAATCGCTGGGTTGTTCATCAATGGAATATCAATGGAAAAAAATCAATCCTTTAAATGTCATGCTGAAGGTCCCAGACACATCTGAAGGGTTTTGGGATCCAGCCAAAACCCAACTCCGTACCCCCAGATAAGACACTTCTGTAGATCTAAGATGATTGGGTAAGTGTAAGCAATTCCACCGGAGTTCCATCGAGCCCATCAGAGGGTAAGGCAAAGCGTTCAGCATGTCATCGCCCATCAATTCCTCTTAGATCTCCAAAGGATTCTGTAGGGTGTGGGTCTATCAGTCCACCCCTTCCTCAATCAATACTTGCTATCACTGTTCTTGGAAGCATCTAAATAGCATTTCCTTTATTCATTACATCCTCTCTCCTCATCCCCTTCTCAAAACCCATTGGATGAAAAGTTTGGAAGTTCCTCCCCACTCACCTTTTTATGCATTGGTTTTGTAGGAGGAGGTGAGGAGAGAGAAGACATAAATAATCAGCCATTGAGATTCTCACTGTGTTTCCTCCATTCCTCAACTCCCTCACAAAGTACATGGAGGTAGAGGAGTGAAGGTTTCTCCCATCATGCTCCAATACTTTTAAAATATAGGCAGGAAGCATGGACAAAGAAAGCAAGCATTTGGCTGCAAACATTTTGCCAGACTCACAAACATACACATCTTAGAAATTCTAACCTTTTGAGGGGATACAAAGTAATTCAATATCCTGTCATCCCTGACCATCAATCCTATTTAAACAAAGGTTTATATTAATCAGAAATGTCGACTGCAATGTCACACAATGGTACCTAATGTTATAGTAAGACCAATATATGCTCTTCCTTCTACGCGGCCACCAAATGTAATTCTACCCACGTACAGTATAAAGGGAGAATTAGCCCTAAAGAAAGGAAAGATATGTTTTATCTAGATACGAAATAATCTAGATAAAACCTCTCACATACAAATTCCACTAATCAAACCTATCAGAACATGGTGGCTGCCCCAGGGCCTGCTAAGCAGGCTGGCATATGCAAGTGCATGTGCTGTTTATAAGTGGAGTATACATGGCAAAGGAGAAGAAATACAGGCCTAGGTTTTATTACACTTTTTAAATGTTAATATGTTTCTTCACTAGCTGTCTTTTTCCTATTTCTCATTACATTTCACAAATGTTGCTATGATAATTGCATAGTAAATACATTGTCCATTTTTCTCAGGGAGGTTCTTGTACCCACACTGAAAACTCATGCAAAACATATATGCATATATAGGTAGAGGATTTCTCAACTAATTATCGTTGGCAAAATGGGGAGCAAACCAACATAACCACTAGTCTAGGCATAAATGCATTACATTAATTACTGTGAAATGACAATTATTATGTTTTACAGACAAGATTTGTAAATTTTACAGTATGTATTCACCATCATCTCTATTAAATACTGTACCTGGCATTGCACAGGCCATGTTCTATCAATTGAGCTACACATTCTCCCAATTCCCTGTTACTTTCACTGATCTTTAATAAGCAGTGGCTAAAGTTAGCCTAGCAAAAGTCATTAATTGCTTTTTAAAGTATCCTGAACCATTATTTTCAGTCGCTCTTGACTCATACAGTACACGTCCTTTAGGATGAGGAACCATAAGTTGAATATAAATTATCTTTTGCTTCAATAAACAAAAATCTGAAGAATGTATGATCCAAAACAAAGATGCTGCCCATAAGTTTATAAGTTCAGGGTGAGGAAAAACCTAGCATTGTTGGAAAAAAATGAAATTCTCCATTGACTTAATATGGTCCCAGAAATAATTTGAATTGACAAACTTTAACAAGGCAAGATGGTGTGAAAGACAATGTCAAAGACCCTCTCATTCGGAGCGAGACACTGAATCCTACTTGCTCCCAGGTCTGGGCTGTAAATAAGCATGTTCTTAGCATATTTACCTGGTAGAATAACAGCAAAAATTATCCATATATTGTATGCAAATCTTGTCAAACCAAAATTAGCATGTGTTGCTGTTATTCTACATCTACATTTTCTAATGCTACATTTACACCTTTAGTGGTATGAGAGTAATATAGTAATTAATCTAGTAATATGAGAGTGATTTTCTCGCCCTCTCTTTAAAACAAGGCTTTGTGTTGTCACAGTACCCTTAGGGGAGCTCTATGCATCCCAATAAAACCTGGTTTCAAGCCAGGAGTCCTGGTCCAAAACCAAAAAGGTGCAAAAGCAATAACCATAAAACAGGACAATCGAATAAGGCTCTGCTAAGATACTGTATAGTGTTTATTGGATATATTTTATGAAGCTGCATGTTTTCATTGCTCTCCACAGTCGTTCTTATTAATCTTAGACTCTTTAAAATGTCTGCCCTGTGAAATAATTTTTAAAGTCTACATTGTCTTTATTTACATCAGAATAAATATTTTTCTGTACTGCTGTACTATCCTTGTATTTATGAACATAACATTTGAGAGACTTCTATCTTTAACAGGGTTTGAAAAAATGCTTAGGTGGGTAACATCCACCCAATGACGAGTTTGAACTTTCCAATCAGCTGGCTGGAATAGAATGAGCAGTCCAATAAGCAGTCTACTTGCATTCATACTTTTTTGACTGGAATATGCAAGCGCCAAATCCCTTTTTTGTCATACTTCGTTTAAACTCTAATTGGAAGGAAAACATTTGAACTCATATTGGAAGTAATTACACTGTAGATACAATTTCATAGAAATCTGGAGGCAGTCTCTTTTTGAGCTCCTGAGACGGGGAGAATATTCGAGTCATACGCGACCGCTTCAGCTCTGTCAACTCAAGCCAAACACACAAGGCAGAGTCAATTAACGCGAGTCTGACGAAAATTACTTTATTGATTTGCATCAGGAGGTTCACTCTCTTAGAGAGGAAAGCGAACCCTCAGAGTGTGCGTGTGTGCGTGAGCACTCTCCCCGTAGTGGCTCCACAAACAGCTACATCCACCACGTGGTTCTTTTCATTTCCTACTAGGCCCATGCTGTGATTGGGCAATGCTCTCATCACTCCCCATCTGAGGGCCAAGTGTTTCTGCAGTGAAGAAGCTGGCAAAGCGCTCTGTCGTCTTTGGTTGGAGCTGCAGGGGAGACGTCTGGAGACTAATGCCCTGGCTTTCAACACACATACACACACACACACACACACACACACAGGCTTCTAGTACATCTCTCTGAGAGCTGTATACTATAATCCTCCCCAGAGTCAAGAGCAAAGCCATGTGTTGCTCTGCTGTTTGCCTAGCTGTAAATGAAAGCCACTCTGAACACAAACAATATTATTTATCCAATTCACTGTGTTGTTGTGAGTACTGCATAACTACATGCACCAAACCTATTGAGAGAACCTAATCAGAAATAACCTTCACAGGGCCCATAGCCCAGCAATGCAGTTGCATTCATTCATCTGTTCAATGAGTCAGGGATCTTAACCGTGAACATGAAAGTGGCATGTTAAGGATCACGCTGTAGATTAAGCACATTCTTGGCTCAGTCTGGTTCTGGACTCCTTTGATACTGGCTTTGATCACTAGTATCAAAGGCAACTAAAAGTATATATATTCTGAGATTTAATTCTGAAATCCCACAGTCATTAAATGAAAAGTTTGATGAAGTATTGCTTCATAGCTTTTACACATTTTATAGTCCTTACGTACCTCAGTGAAAAGATGTCACATTTTACAAAAGGCCATACAAAGTGATTTTTTAATTATTGTACTAGCTCAGTAGCCTGTCATTTCAAGACACAGTGAGAATAACAGAAATGCAGTAAAGTGTGGATGCTACTGAAGATTGTCTGCTGTGTTGACCAGCGTGCATACTGTCAAAATTTGAGATGTGATGGCAATAACGCTGCAAAGCACAAGGGTCCAGCTCTTGTTTCAATCAACAGTAAAACCCTCCCAGCTAAAAGGCAATAACAAATACAGAATTAAAACTGTGTGACTACACTCAACACACACACACACACAGGTTTACAGACAAATACACTCTCACACACACACACACACACGTTTACAAACAAATACACTCACACACACACACACACACACACACACACACACACACGTTTACAAACAAAAACACTCACACACACACGTTTACAAACAAATACACTCACACACACACACACACACACACACACACATACATATTTACACACACAAGAATCACAGATCTTAGAAATTTTATTTTTCTCCTCTTCATGTAATGTACTCAACACACTACTATTCAAAATAAGCACCATGAGTCAAATTTTACTTTACACATATCCCATTATTATATATAGAAATGTTTTCTCATAAAGAAAAAAAATATACAGCACAGAAACTTAAAAAAACATACTTCATTTTGTTAAATTATACCAAGATCTGTTTTTCCATCTGTTCAAAATGTTAACTTAGTAGACACCTCCATGAAATGGCTTGGATCTATTTTAATGAATAAAGGACATGCTGACTGTTGTATGTCTGACTAAATGACAGAAAGATATACGCAGAGTTGTAACCAAGTAATCCAACCCTTCCTGAAGAAATAAAAGAAATGAAGAGTACACAACACCGGACAAATGAACATATTAAAAATATTCACAAGAAACTAATCTTAGAACATAAAACTGATACCTAACTGATAGTTAAGGTATTTCTGATGTTTAGGATACTTATATCATCCTAGATTCATATTTCCCCATATGCTATGTCCCAACAGACTACAGAGAAAATGACAGCGCAGTAAAGAGCTCTGGTCAAACGGAGTGCATCACCTAGGGAACACCCTGGTCTGAAGTATAGAAAAGGTTGACATTTGGGTGCAGATATTAACATCCGTTCTATTTATAATCCCAGTATGTGGAGAATCCGCAGTATTGTCCCAGAGGCCTGCCGAGTGCATTCAATCTTTTTTTAAACTATTGAACGTGTTCTCCCCGCGGTTTTTCGTTCTAATCTTGCTCATGTAGAGATTCTCAACACCTCATAATCTTAAGGTGTGTCGTTTAAGGCTGGGACCCTTCATTGTATGGTGCACACTGTGTATGGTGACCTGTTCCTCTAATGTTTCCAAGACTGAATCTCAAACAATGACATGACTTGACTCCTCATCGTCTTCCATTACGAAACGAGGACGGAATAATCTTACTTTGTCCATGGGGTTTTGGGGCGGTGGGATACTACAGACAGTGTTTAAAGAGAGTATAAGGATATTAACAAGTCACTGCGAACTGATAAACTGGTGAGAAATTTTCATTAGGAATATCTCAGGCCCTCTGAATTTTTCTTTATAAGAAAATACATTTGAAACATTAGCTTAAAAAATGTATTTCAGATGTGTTCTGGTCATTCATGCTAGTAGGATGACATCAATTTTATATGTTGCCCCTTTAACAATAATAAAGTGATCAAACTACTTGTGTTTTGGTAAAAGGTTTAGGGAATAGGCTAGGGAAATATATCTACCCTCAAATTCAAAGACAGTGCTATGAAAGCTAGCACAGACCATTGTCGTTTCAATGTGTGGAGGCTATACTGTACATTGCTTATTTTTGGATACATATACAAACTTCTGAATAAACAACTGGGTTACGCTAAGCTGAAGGTACTGTACATTCTTGAGGAATCCATGTATAAACCAATTAATTATCATCTAAAATATGGATGCATCAATCAAGGGTCTCAGACTCCTGAACAGCTCAGTAGTCCACAGAACAAAACTTGATACCATCAGGATACCTGAGCCAGACACATTAAACAACCATCTTTTACAACTGTCTTTTTTTTGTTTCCCAGTGTAGTCGTGCACACGCTATTAAGATGTGGAAAAGATACAGGGGGGGCTTACACATTACAAGGTTCTTTCACTTTTTTGTGAGGATTCTCAATACCACCCTGCATGATGTCTCACCAAAGTATGATCATTTGATTATACTATCAACACTGCTATTGCGAGTCTGGCTCAAAGCAACCAAAAACCTTTCAGTCAGACAAACAGCAATGAAATTTCTAGCCAATACATTTTTAATTTAACAACATTGCCTGTGAACTATTTGGCAATTGCAAACAAACTTGACGGCTACTAGTCATCTCTCCTAGTCTACTATACACATTCTGGTTGATGAGATGTCAGGATCATCTCTTTTTGGCTATTGCTGATTGCCGTTGTCAAAACATGTCACAGAACATCTCACACTACAAGAGCATTGCAGAATTTTGTTGCCTGTAAGATCAAACACGTTTGAAAATATCAGGAAGCCTAAAAGATGAAATCCCCAAGATTGACAGGTGCATCCCCCGAGTTGGCAAAGACTCAAGGATTTTGTTCAAATTGTGTAGTGCTTGCCAAGCAAAAGTCACAGCCTCTCAGTACAGACCTGCTCCCTGTTGAGGTATATAGAGAAACATGTTCAGTTCAAAAATATAATCAGCTCTTTGCAGCCTTACCAATAAAACAGAGATTAAAACAAAAAAAGTACTGAATTACCCAGTCTGACACATTAACAGTATACAAAAAGAACTAGTATAAAATGTATCTCCTCCATATAAGGGTAAAGGTTTGACAGCTGCGCCATACGGAATTCCTAATTGTTGGGATGAAATTCTTAATGTCCTACTTGTTTGGCAACAGTTGTTGGGAATGATATATAAAATCACTTTTGACGCTTCAATCCACCCACTCCAGTTTCAAGTATTATGTATAAATCAATCACATTTATTTATAAAGCCCTTTTTACATCTGCAGATGTCACATATGCTTTTACAAAACACCTGGCCTTAAACCCCAAGGAGCAAACAATAGTAGTGTTGAATTTCAATGGCTAGGAAAAACTTCCTAATAATGCTAAAATTTAAGAAGAAACCTAGAGAGGACCCAGGCTCAGAGGGGTGACCAGTCCTCTTCTGGATGTGCCAGGTGAACATATTAAGATTACAATTGTAATATTTAATAAATGCATGTGGGCTGAGTCTAGAGT
Organism: Esox lucius; assembly: GCF_011004845.1. Classification (NCBI taxonomy): domain Eukaryota; kingdom Metazoa; phylum Chordata; class Actinopteri; order Esociformes; family Esocidae; genus Esox; species Esox lucius. Next base: position 18,622,938 of record NC_047586.1, read on the forward strand.
CTATTTAAATTTAGTCCAGGTCAGAAGCATGACCAGATGGACAAGGAAAGGGACAACACAGGGGAGGGGGAGGTGTCAGCACAGTGGCAGCTGAAATCGTCAGGTATCGTCTTGATCTGCAACACAACCAGGAGGACTTTGGACAGGGACAGCAACGGGTCCCCCAAGCCAGGTACTCCACAGATGTGGGCCAGGACCTCATGCCCTCCTAAGTTCAAAACGGGAGGAAAATGCAACAAGGATTTATAGAGAAGGAGAACTTAGTGGAGAAAGAGAACTGACACTACTCCCCCAGCACAATAATATAGCAGTAAGACCTTGGGACTGAGACAGGGGGGTCGTATCTGGGGGAGGCCCCGGACAGGGCCCAACAGGCAGGAAATCAATCCACCCACATTGCCAGGAATCAACCAAGGAGACACCGACCAACTGCAACCACCCTGAATGAGGGCCGAGTATTGCCAGAAGAGTACAGCCCAATTGCACAAGTGTGCAACAGAGAGACAACAACAAGCCAGTGACTCCATCCCCAAGAGGCATTGGAGGGAGGGCATCCCAATGGCAATGAGAGCCCACCTGGCAAGACAGCAAGGGTGGACAGTATCAAGCCTTTCTGGTCACCTTCATGCCTCTGGGCCAGGCTACATCCAATCATAGACTGTGCTGTAGAGATGAGTCTTTAGTAGACACTTGAATTTTGGCACTGAGTCTGCATTTCTAACCTTAATTGGCAAATAATTCCACAATAGTGGAGCTCTATGAGAAAAGGCCCTGCCTTTGTTTAGAGATTCTAGGTACAATTAAAAACATCATAAACATAAGTACCCCAGATCTGGGGTACTAGAACCTTGAACCCTTTAGAACCCAAAATAATAATAAAAATGCAGATGTTGCTATCTTCCCTCTATAGCATCTCTGAGCTTGGTCTTACTACCTTACATGGGCATGGCCCCCACCCTCCCCTCCCCAGCGTGCGTCAGACCTCCTGCTGGCACAGCTACTTAGTAAGTAAACAGAGCAGTTGTCAATAAACAGAGGATAAAGTTTAATTCGCAATGAAGCCAGACACTCAATCGATCATAAGGACATATATTTTGGATGCCTGGGACTTACCTTTATCAATCCAGCCATGTGAGACGCCATCTTTTTTAGAAAGTTGGCCACTTTTCTCATCACAAGATAAGCTCTTGTTTGGTCTGTGCTTGTGATTTAGCTTCCATCTCGGTACCAAATGAATTGCTAGGTTCTTAGAACCTTAACCAGTCTATTGGCAATGTTATCCAATCATGTATGACTGATAAAACATATTGTTTGTCTGGGTGTTCAGTATGCATTATTGCGCGGGGATGCCTTAGTTTCGTGGATTGTTCAGTATTCCTTTTAGCTAATGCTATGTTAGCGTAGCTTAGCATAGCTTTAGGTTAGATTGACAAGTCTAATAGCCAATTAGATTGCCCCTTCAGTGGTAGGCTGATTTGCCAGGCTGGGGAGAGCCTCGCCATGGATCCTCGTTGCGCAACAGGTTCGCATGGAAAGTTACTGGGATTTATTTATTATTATAAAAAAAATTTGTATGGGTTACTATACTAAATAAATAGCATTTAATACATTAAAGATGTACATCAAATAGTGGAATGTGGTAATATACACATTTGAAGTAAAGGGACACTTGGAGACGGCTCTTGACACCACTTACTAAACTTGCTGCCCAGATCTAGTACTTATGTCTATCAATCCCGATTTTTTTTTTTCTGATAATGTTGACATGATTAAGTAACCATAGGATGTGTGTATAGCTTAGAATACCAATATTTGAGTTTTAGCCTCTCCATGAAAGAACAGAAAGAGTAAAAACGTTTTTTGTGTGTGTGTTTTCTAGCTTGTGCCTGAAAACCTTATTTCTTCCTATCTACATTCTGCTGAATTCCTCATAATCTCCCATGTGTATTTTATACAGTATACCTTCAATCTGCATGTCCTGACAACATATGTGCACATACATTGCAGTTATAATGGGCAAGTGCAGTATAGGCGGAATTCTCAATTTCTTAATTTACATTCAAGGGGTTTTAAAAGGCCTATATCTTGCGGTAGTAGGTTACTGGATCATTTCAGTGAAGTAAGTAGAAGCGAGTCCATGTATTGATTTATAGGTTAACAATAACATCTTAAAATCAGCCCTAACCCTAACAGGCAGCCAGTGTAAAGAGGCTAGTACAGGAGTAATGTGTTATAATCTTTTAGTTGTAGTTAGGATTCTAGCAGCCGTGTGCAGCACAAAAAATAAGCAACTTTTGAGACATATTTTATATTTTGGGGCTTCTCCATGCTTCATTGAAATATATAACTTTGTGTCATCAGCATAAAAGTAAAAGTTGACATTGTGATTCGGATTACATCACCCAGAGACAGCATATATAGTGAGAACAATAATGGGCCCAGAACCGAGCCTTGAGGAACACCAAAACATACCTTTGACTTGTCTGAGGATATGCCATCCACACTAACAAACTGATATCTTTCAGATAAATAAGATTTAAACCAGGCTAGAACATGTCCACGTAGCCCAATATGGGTTTCCAGTCACTCTAAGTGAGTGATCAATAGTGTCAAAAGCAGCACTAAGATCAAGAAGCAACAGAACGGATGCGGAACCTTTGTCTGAGGCCATTATAAGGTAATTTGTTACCTTCAAGAGTGCAGTCTCAATACTATGGGGTCTGAAACCGGACTGGAGCATTTCATTAAAAAAAAATTGTCTTCAGGAAGGCATTCAGTTGTTGGGAAAGATTTTTGAGAGGAACGGGAGGTTCCATATTGGCCTATAATTGTTTAATATGTCAGGATACAGATTTTATTTTTTTAGAAGAGGCTTAATTTCCGCTATTTTTAGTGCGTTTGGTACACATCCGGAGGAAAGAGAGCCATTTATTATGTTCAACATTGACTGACCTAGCACAGGAAATAGCTCCTTAAGTAATTTTGTTGGAATCGGGTCTAGCTGACAGTTTGTGGGTTTAGAACTCATTACAACTTTAGTGAACGTGTCGAGCGATACGGGATCATAAAATTCAAGTGTCCCCATTGACACCTGGTCAGGGAGGTTCAGGACATTCTCAGAACAACTGAGATTTTGGGGACCATAACTATTTAAGGAGGAATCAGTTATTTGTTTTCTAATGGTGATGATCTTTTCATCAAATTAGTTAATGTATTCATTACAGCTAAAGTAAAGACCCACTTCACTTGTTGAGCTTTGCTTTTTTGTTAACTTTGCAACTATATCAAAGAGACATTTTGGATTGTTTTTGTTCGCCTCAATCAGGTTGGAGAAATAAGCTGATCAAGCAAATGTGGGGAAAAGAAAGTGGTATTGTAGTGTACTGTCTATCCAGGCTAGTCTGAATACTTCCAACTTGGTGGAGCACTACTTTCGCTCCAATTTTCTGGAGGCTTGCTTGAATGCTCTAGTATTGTCGGTGTACCAGGGAGCAAGTTTCTTATTGCAGATTTCTTTTGTTTTTAGTGGTGCAACCATATCTCAAGTGTTTTGCAGTTTTGAGTTTAGATCCTCGATTTGATCATTTGCGCATTTAATTACTCTGTCGTTGATAAGCGAACTTGTAAGAATATCAAGGAATCTATTTGTAGTCCGAAAATGTATAGTACAGCTTTTGAAACTCATTGTTTGCGGAGCAAGTGGATTTCATGTTTTAAACGATAAATGTAATAAGACAGTGATCTGATAATCCAGGATTTTGGGGGGAAATTATTAGATCTACAATATCTATTTCTCATGACAGGAATAAATCTAAGGTGTGATTGTGGTAGTGTGTTGGACCTGAGACATGTTGGATAAAACCCACTGAGTCAATTATGGCTTCAAAGGCTTTTTAAAGAGGATCATTGGACTTTTCCATATGAATATCGAAATCGCCATAAATTAGAATACTATCTGCCAAGGTTAGAAAATAATTCTGGAAACCCATTGAGGAGCATTGTGTATGGCCCAGGGGGCCTGTAAATAGTAGCTATGTAAAACAATTTATCAGCATGGTTAACTTTCATGAGTAAAACTTCAAAAGAATGAAAATCAGTGATGTGTTTGAGAATAAATGTATATTTACTGTCATAAATATCAGCAACACCCCTTCCTTTTCTGGATGCACGAGGGATATGATCACTAGTATAGCCTGGAGGAGAGGCCTCATTTAGGGCAGTGAATTCATCAGGCTTTAGTCACGTTTCACACAAGCCAATAACATCTAGTTTATGATCAGAGATTAATTAATTTACTGAAACTGCCTTTGGAGCAAGGGAGCTAACATTTAGGAGTCCCATTTTGAGATGCGACAAAGGTGGAGGAAAGCTTTCTCTTAATAAGGTTGCTATTGTTAGGACTACCTTTTTAACTTTTCTCAGCCTGGAACGAGTCACAGTGGCAATAGGTAAAACTGTACTAACTACTCTGGCTATGCTATCGACAGACTCCACTATGCTACCAGGCTGGCTAACAGCCTGCGGCCTGATCTGCACCCTATCTCATGGTGAGGCCATAGGAGTGAGACTCATGTCAATGTTCCTAGATAAAAGAAGAGCACCACTCCTAGGATGGAGTCCGTCGCTCCTCAGCAGATCAGGCCTGGCCCTATTTCTGGGAGAGTCCCAAAAAGAGATACAGTTATATACAAACTCTACCTCCTGCGACAGGCAGAACTCCGTTTTCAGCCAGCGATTGAGTTGTGCAAGTCTGCGGTAGAGCTTGGCACTACCCCTAGCTTGAAGGGGGCCAGAGACAATTACTCGATGCCGACACATATTTCTATCTAGTTTACACGCTGATGCTATGTTCTGCTTCGTAACCTCTGACTGTTTCATCCCAACGTCGTTGGTGCCAACATGAATAACAATATCTCTGTACTCTCTATACTTGCCAGTTTTAGACTTCGCTAGCACCAGTCCCAGATTTGCGGCTACGTCGGTGGCTCATCCCCCCGGTAAACAGTGTACGATCGCCGGCTGATTCTTTAGTCTAATACTACGGGTAATGGAATCGCCGATTACTAAAGTTTTCTGTTTTTCCGGGCCACCGCTATAACATGCCTGCCGATCATTCCCCTCCGAAAACGGCTCAGGCTTTGACTCCGACTCCAGTGGGGAAAACCGGTTGAAAATCTCAGTTGGCTCTGACAACAACTCAGGTTTAACTGGTCAACGGCATTTCTTCCCAGTGACCAAGAGAAAGTTGCCCGGCTGCAGGAGCAGTGTCGGGGGGCTCACAACACTATTGTTTCTTCCTTGTGGCACAGACGCTGTTTTTCTAATTTCTACATTAACATAACCCTTGCCTGACATTTGCACCTGAAGCCGAGCCTCTAACTCTGCTATCTTTACCTGAAGATGATAGTTCTCCGTGTTGTAGCTACAACAATTCCAATGATAAGGCATAGTAATGTTACTTAGCGTCGGGTGTTCAGGGGTGAGTAATTCCATTAATTATGTCCAAAAAGAGTCCTGGTGTAGAAAAGTTGGGTAAAAGGTCAATAGATAAAAAATATTGTGTTGGTAAAACTCTTGAAGTTATTGTTCTCAATATATATGCTCCCTCTGGGCGATGTAATCCGAAATCACAATGTAAACTTTCACTGTTACGCTGATGACACACAGTCAAATATTTCAATGAAGCATGGAGAAGCCCCTAAATTAGCTACTTGCGTTTCAGATATGAGGAAGTGGATGACAGAGATTTTAATGCTCTTAAACTCGAGGAAAACATAAATGCTCGTTTTAGGACCCAAGAAACAAATAGCGTTGTAAGCAGATCTCACTGTGAACCTCGATGGCTGCATGGTTATATCCCAAATAATCCCAAATAATTATTGTTCTTATATATTATTGTGCTGGGGGATATGAGGAATGCACTTTCTAACTTTTCTCAGTCTCCTCCAGTTTTAAATTTTAGGAGGAGATGAGGTCCTGGTCCACACCTGCAGAGTACCTGGTTTGGGGGGCCCGTTGCTGTCCCTGTCCTTGTCCACCTGGTCATACTTTTGACCTAGACTAGAATCAAATAGACTCTGGATTTAGCCCAGAGAAATGTATTTATTATTATAATTGGACTCTTAATATTTCACCCGGCACAGCCAGAAGAGGACTGGTCACCCCTCTGAGCCTGGGTCCTCTCTAGGTTTCTTCCTAAAATAGGCCTTCTTGGGGAGTTTTTCCTAGCCACTGAAATCCAACACTACTGTTGTTTGCTCCTTGGGGTTTAAGGCCGGGTGTCTCTGTAAAGCTCTTTGTGACAACTGCTGTTGTAACAAGGGCTTTATAAATACATTTGATAAATACATTTGATTGAATTTGACAAATTAGTTTATATAGAGTAAATTTGAAAAAGCTTGGCAGGTAGCCAGGTAGGTAACAGCAGACAGAGTACAGCATGTCAACAATCATGTAACATTCTTGCAACAATGAAAAATGCTGTATATGGGGAATTGAACAGTCAGACCCTGTACAGACTCTGGCATGATGAAATACAATCAATAGATAATCTTTCCATTGAAAGCGGTCTTCTAAAATCGGGTTAGGATTTATTGATGAGTGATTGTGTCTCTATTGAGATGAACCTACACATACAGCAGTACTGAAAGGCCGAAACAGGTTTTATCAACAGGTACTGAAAGACCCGAACAGGTTTTATTAAAAAGTATTTAGAACCTTTCCCCCAATGGAGTTATTGTAAGAAGAAACTCAGTCTCACCCTTTAGTTTTTATGTTGGGGATGGCGTATCCATCCACTGACGCTCCCTGCCAGTTCCAAGGCGGGTCCCTTCTGCTCCGGCCTAGATGGAGTGTGAGCTCCCTGAACCACACTGTTGTGGTCCCTGTGCATAGTTAACCTTGGAGTCCCCTGGAACGAGCAGTGAACGGAGTTAGCCATCCCATCCTTGTTGCCAAATTGTCGTGGAAATGGGAAAGGCACACTGTAGATTATTTTCACAAGTAAAGCTTTACTCAAGATTTGCAAACCTGGAGTGGTTAGCAACACTCAACAGAGTCAGGTAAAAAGCTCTTGGTTGAAGGTTGAGCTCAGGCCTTTATACATTCAGTAGAGCCCAATGTGTCCCCTTCCTTTGCATGGTTAGTCTACATGTCTACCCCTCTAAGCCTGGGTCCTCTCTAGGTTTCTTCCTAAAATTCTGCCTTCTTAGGGAGTTTTTCCTAGCCACTGAAATTCAACACTACTGTTGTTTGCTCCTTGGGGTTTAAGGCCAGGTGTTTCTGTAAAAGCACTTTGTGACAACTGCTGTTGTAAAAACGGCTTTATAAATACATTTGATTGATTGATGTCTTTGGCTTAGAAAGATAACAAGATGTTTACAGCCCTTGAGAAATTTAACCAAAACTGTAGTTATCTGTTGTAGTGAGCAGAGTCGAAACACAATGGCCTTACTAAATGACTGGATTATACTTAGAATAAACAATATGATATTAATGTACTGCTGGGGGACTTCAACGCACACGTGGGCAATGATGGAGACACCTGGAGAGGCGTGATAGGGAGGAACGGCCTCCCTGATCTGAACTTGAGTGGTTGTTTGTTGTTAGAGTTCTGTGCTAGTCATGGATTATCTATAACGAACACCATGTTCGAACATAAGGATGCTCATAAGTGTACGTGGTAGCAGAGCACCCTAGGCCGAAGGTCGATGATTTATTTTGTGATTGTGTCATCGGATCTGAGACCGCATGTTTTGGACACTCGGGTAAAGAGAGGGGCGGAGCTGTCAACTGATCATCTGGTGGTGAGTTGGGTCAGGGGGTGGGGGAAGACTCTGGACAGACCGGGAAAACCCAAACGGGTAGTGTGGGTGAACTGGGAACGTTTGGAGGAGGCCCCCGTCCAAAAGATCTTCAACTCAGACCTCCGGTGGAGCTTTTCTGGCATCCCTGTGGAGGTTGGGGGCATTGAACCTGAGTGGTCGATGTTCAAAGCCTCCATTGCCAAAGCTGCGGTGGGGAGCTGTGGTCTTAAGGTTTTAGGTGCATCAAGGGGCGGTAACCCTCGAACACCCTGGTGGACACCGGTGGTCAAGGAAGCCATCCGACTGAAGAAGGAGGCCTTTCGGGATATGTTATCCCGGAGGACTCTGGAGACGGTTGCAGTGTACCGACAGACCCGAAGGGCTGCGACCTCTGCTGTGAAAGAGGCAAAACAGCAGGTGTGGGAGGAGTTTGGGGAAGCCATGGAGAAGGACTTTCGGTCGGCACCAAGGTGTTTCTGGAAAACCGTCCCCCACCTCAGGAGGGGAAAACGGGGGAACTATCCAAGCTGTGTACAGTAAGGATTGGACACTGTTGACCTCAACTGAGGAGGTAATTGGGCGATGGAACACTTTGAGGAACTCCTAAATCCCTCTAACACGCCCCCTATAGTGAAGGCAGAGCTGGATGCTGATGGGGAAACATCGTCAATCTCCATGGCAGAAGTTACTGAGGTAGTCATACAACTCCACAGTGGCAAAGCTCCGGGGATTGACGAGATCCTTCCAGAAATGTTGAAAGCTTTGGGTATGGAGGGGATGTCTTGGATGACATGCCTCTTCAACATTGTGTGGGAGTCGAGGAAAGTGCCTAAGGAGTGGCGGACCGGGGTGGTAGTTCCCCTGTTCAAAAAGGGGGACCAGAGGGTGTGTGCCAATTACAGGGGTATCATACTTCTCAGCCTCCGGCAGATAATCGAACCTCAGATTGAAGAGGAACAATGCGGATTCCGTCCTGGTCGGACAACCGATCAGCTCTTTACTCTTGCAAGGATCCTGGAGGGGGCCTGGGAATATGCCCATCCAGTCTACATGTGTTTTGTGGATTTGGAGAAGGCGTATGACCAGGTCCCCCGGGAGATACTGTGGGAGGTGCTGCGGGAGTATGGGGTGAGGTCCCTTCTGAGGGCTATCCAATCCCTGTATGTCCAAAGTGAGAGCTGTGTTCAGGTTCTCGGTAGTAAGTCGGACTCGTTCCAGGTGGGGGTTGGCTTCCGCCAGGGCTGCGCTTTGTCACCAATCCTGTTTGTAACTTTTATGGACAGGATATCGAGGCACAGTCAGGGTGGGGAGGGATTGCAGTTCGGTGAGCTGGGGATCTCATCGCTGCTTTTTGCGGATGATGTGGTCCTGATGGCATCATCGGTCTGTGACCTTCAGCACTCACTGGACCGGTTCGCAGTTGAGTGCGAAGCGGTTGGGATGAGGATTAGCCTCTCTAAATCTGAGGCCATGGTTCTCAGCAGGAAACCGATGGAGTGCTTCCTCCGGGTAGGGAATGAAGCGTTACCCCAAGTAAAGGAGTTCAAGTATCTCTGGGTCTTGATCGCGAGTGAGGGGAAAATGGAGCGGGAGATTGGCCGGAGAATCGGAGCAGCCGGGGCGGAATTGCATTCGCTTTACCGCACCGTTGTGACAAAAAGAGCTGAGCCGGAAGGCAAAGCTCTCGATATACCGGTCAATTTTCGTTCCTACCCTCACCTATGGTCATGAAGGCTGGGTCATGACCGAAAGAACAAAATCGCGAGTACAAGCGGCTGAAATGGGTTTTCTCAGAAGGGTGGCTGGCTTCTCCCTTAGGGATAGGGTGAGAAGCTTAGCTATCCGTGAGGAACTTGGAGTAGAGCCGCTGATCCTTTGCGTCGAAAGGAGCCAGTTGAGGTGCTTCGGGCATCTGGTAAGGATGCTGGGAGGAGACCTCGGGGCAGGCCCAGGACTAGGTGGAGGGATATTGTTAGATTTAAGTCGAATCAGGGCTATTTTATAGTGATTTTCATATGTGTCAAAAGTCACAGATGTATGGGTATTCTGGATGTATGGAGGGGGCTGTTTTTCCAGTATAGGCTGTCAACATTTTCTAGTTGCCAGTTTAGTCTATCAACATCAAAATTAGGTAAAAGTTTTATAATTACCAACATTTTCTGGAGGTTTCAAATCCTGGGGTCAAATTGACCCCAAGGATAACAGATGTTAGTAAATTTGAGGATAACAGGAGGGTTAATGTACTATAGAATAAGAGAATTTCTACCAATTGTGTGATCTGAGAAGTTACGATTAAATCAACAGAAAATATTGTAAAATGTATCTTTAAAGCGACATCAGAGGAGATTTAAAGCTACAATTACAGAGATTTTAATGCATAGTATCACAGCAAGACAGAAAGATGTCATTTTGCAGGTGGAAATGTAAAAAGTACTGGAAAAGAAGGTTGAATTTCTGAAACTTTGAGGAATGGAGTTAAATGAGTGAGTTAAATGAGTGAAGGGAAGATACAAATAGTATATTGCATTGGGTGTTGGTGGGGGACTGTCTACCTGTTATACCCACAAAGATAAATCCGACAAGTAGGTAACCACAAGGTTTTTCTGGCAGGTCCTTGCAGTGGATTTTCCTGCTTATCGGTTGGGTTAAGTGAAGACCTTAAAATATGTCAGTGTCAGAATTTTGGGTTCATTTTGGGTTTACGCAAGGTCATACGGTGCTATGATGAGGCAAGCATTGATTTAAAGCCTGCATTTAAAAAGCAGGTAAGATGTCACTTTTCTTTGGTTTAACTGGCCTTTGGTTGTAATGTTGGTATGTTAGGGTATGTTAGGGAACCAGGGAAGGAGAGAGAATGGCTAATCCATTCGCAAATGTCCCTGAGGACCACAATTACATAGATGCTGCATATCGATGCTCTACTTTGTCAAACTGGCTCAGGAACACACATTAAGAAGACACTAAAGAAAAGTTAGTAACTCAAATTGGCCGGTAATCCATAGGGGAGGGGTTCTAAATGTTTTCTGGTATCTGTACCACCAGCTGAAAATGTCCATGCACTGTGGTACCCCTAAAGTGTCACCTTGTATCAGTAAGACTATGAGTCATCTTGAACCAGTAATACCAGTAAGCCTATGAGTCACCTTGTTCCAGTAATACCAGTAAGTCTGGGAGGCATCTCAAGTACCACCTGGGGCCCCACTAGTAACCGTGGTTGGGAACCACCACAATAGGGACGGAATCTGCAGGATAAACACATTTATACCAGGCAATATATGAACAACAAATTTATTGTCTGACTTAAAGACTCTGTTGTAGCTTAACACAAGGCCAACATCAGCTGCTCCATTACGTTTGGAAGGAGGCGTGTGGCGTGTTGCCTTGGCAATGTAACAACCAGGCCATTACAGCAAATATTCCAATTGAATCTGTCATTTCCAGTCATGTCAATGGAACGCTGGTGTTCTGACGATAGTGAAGAAAATCAGTTTTGTATAGGGCACGCAGTGACAGAGCACGCTAACCAAACACTTCATAGCTCAATAAGCGGAGTTCTCAACATCATGTGTTAAGTTGCCGTGAGAGCAGTGTAAATAACAAAATACTTATCATGGTAATAACATATCAAACACCTACGAAAATACTAAGCAGAATCAGTTCCTACAAAACTGAAACAAAGAAAGTGTAACTACTGATGCTGTTACACATTCTATTGTTCTGCTGTGTAACAAATGCTTAATTCCTTATTCCAAATGTGCAACAGTAGATTCCACAACGATACCCTTGCCAGGTAGTTACATAGTATTACTTATGCAACTACTATGATAATAAAACAGTAATTTCAGTCTTAGCCTAATAGTAATTAGGGCAGCCTTGTAAATGGTAAAATGTCACCGATTTCTCAGCTCTCTAGGATGGAGATGGAGAGAGATAGAGAGGCATAATTTTGCTTCATTTAGCTAACAACCTAACTGAAGGGTCTGGAGATGGTTAGGATAATTAGATAATAATATTGCAGTGAAGTGAATAAATGGCCAATTAGAATTAGCAGCCCTCACAGGTGTTTCACACTCACACATTTAATCACAGTCATCAAAATGTAAAGAACAGAATAATACAAGGCACCTGGCCAGTGGATTTTCATAAGAGAAACAAAATATGTTCAAATTTTTTTTTGAGAACTTTTGATCAACACGGGTGTATGGTCAAAAAGAAAATAACACCCAATGTTTCAGAGGAATCAAACTTGGATTGGCCCTCTCACTTAATTAACACGGGCATGAGTGAGTGTGACTCAGTACCGGAGCCGCAGGGGATGAAGGTCATGGAAATCAAAGTCCCCACGTTAAAAGAACACTCTTGTAGCAAAATACATGTGTGTTTTTTTTTTAAAGCAAATAACATCTGGGAAGCTGTACCGCAGTGAAGGTAGATCTAAGGCACTTCATACAGGGCTCTGCTGCTGTCACGGTGGCAGCGGTACAGGTGGATTAACTGACACATTTCTTCAGTCGGTCTGTCATGGCTCTCTGTTCGTTGTCACCCCTCCAGGCATACAGCAGAGGCTGGAAAGAATGCAGCGCACCCCACCGTTGAGTTAATCCCCATAAAGCTGTCCCCTTTTCTACCGGAACTTCTGCCAGACCTGTCGTGCCTGATGTCTCCATCGTCGTGTTGTCCCCCCTTTCTCACCTCTCTCACCCCCACCCTCCCCCCTCGTCCTCTCTCCCTTCCTCCCATCTCGCCCCATCTCTCCCTCTCTGCCTCTCTCTTCATTTCTCTTTCCGACCAAATCTCCGAGCTTATCCGCCCCGACCCCTACTCCGAAAGCCTTACCCAAACAGCCGCTGGTGCTGTATCGCACTCTGTCAGGGATGAGGAACGTGAAGGTCTGCCACGCCGTACGCTATCTCGCTCTGCGGGGTGAGGACTTCCTCCTGGCACTGAGTTCTATCACGCTGCAGTGGGGCTGATGCATAACTGATGAACGCAAAGTTATCAGGGACGAAAAAGCAAAAGTGCGGGCTGCATAAAACACACACGGAGACACTCACGGAGACACACACGGAGACATACACAGAGACACACACAGAGACACACACAGAGACACACACAGAGACACACACAGAGACACACACAGAGACATACACGGAGACACACACGGAGACACACACGGAGACATACATGGAGACACACTGAGACACACACAGAGACACATACGGAGACACATACGGAGACACAGAGACACACACAGAGACATACACAGAGACACACACGGAGACACACACGGAGACATACAACGAGACACACATGGAGACACACGGAGACACACACGGAGACACAGAGACACACATGGAGACACAGAGACACACATGGAGACACACAGAGACACACACAGAGACACACACAGAGACACACACGGAGACACACACGGAGACACACACGGAGACACAGAGACACACACAGAGACACACACGGAGACACACACAGAGACACACACAGAGACACACACGGAGACACAGAGACACACACAGAGACACACACGGAGACACAGAGACACACACAGAGACATACACAGAGACACACACGGAGACATACAACGAGACACACATGGAGACACACGGAGACACACACGGAGACACAGAGACACACATGGAGACACAGAGACACACACGGAGACACACACGGAGACACACACAGAGACATACAACGAGACACACATGGAGACACACGGAGACACACACAGAGACATACAACGAGACACACATGGAGACACACGGAGACACACACGGAGACACAGAGACACACATGGAGACACACACGGAGACACAGAGACACACATGGAGACACACACGGAGACACAGAGACACACATGGAGACATACACGGAGACACAGAGACACACATGGAGACATACACGGAGACATACAAGACCACATCTGGATGGATAGCTTTTTCTGCAGTTAATAAGTGTAATTATCTTTATCAATTGTACATTATCATTGTTTGCCTCCGCCTTCTTTCACACGTGTGTTAAAGATAAATCAGCCGAATACAGGCAAAAAATGGTTCAACGTAAAGACAAAGCAGATATTTGCTGAAGACAATCTGATGGGAAAAGGCTTTCTCCTGACATGGCAAGGTAACCAGTGATTCCTGGAGCAGAGTACCGTACGGTATGTAGTCCGTAGCACTCAGTGTTATATCTACCAGCTCTCAGTCAGTGGCTTTATCTGACCATGCATGAGCTATCGAGCCACACAGCTCTGCCTCAGAACATCCTGTGAGGGAGCTGGAGACGATGCAGCTCTGTGAGGCGATGAAGGAGGAGGATATCTGGCCATTACATCAGCTGTCACAACTGATGGCCTTGTACACAAAAGGAAAGGCACAATAAATTACAGAGCGGTGAGGAATTCATGGAATAAATCAGCCCACACACAAACACACAAATAGGCCTCTTGGCAACAAAGGAAATCCGCAGATTGACAATTTAGACAATGATTATGTATCTTCTCTGAAAAACTGCCTTCGTCCCTCAATTCAATTTGTTTCCTTGCTTAATTTAAAGTGTAAAAACGACAAGGGAAATGAGCGGTTAAATTGTTCCTGTCCATACTGGCTGCTGCTGTTGTAATGTGAGTTATCTGTTTGTTCTCTATCTGGGGTACTGACAAATTGGGTCCCAGATGTTCGACTGTCACACACACACATAAACCCATACACAGGTCCCAATGGTTCAAAAAGCCTTTATTGGATTCCAGACACTTTACTGTTACTGTTTCATAAAGACTAATTATAGCAGAGCTGAAAAGCAATGTCTGGGGCCCCCAAGTGGCACAGTGGACAAAATCAGGGGGTTCTCCAACCCATCCTCTGGGGCCAGCATTTTTTTTTTAACTAACCCTAACCCTTCAAGGTCAAGCATACCTGATTCTACTTGTCAATTAATAACTGCTCCTGTGATTTGCTGCAACAAATATGAGACTTCCGGGCTACAACAAAATTGTGAATTGTCTCCCCGTCCCAGAGGAGAAGTTTGAAAAATGTGTTCAATAAAACTACACAGTTTTGTCCGCTTTGTAACAAGGCATCAGTAAAACATGTTGTCAATCCCTTTTGCTGATTAGTAACCGAACAAATGGTCTCAATTAGTTTCATGGGGGGAATGTATTAGATCTTCCTGAGTTACACAAAGTGTGCTGACCACTAGACTACACATCAGCAGGGATATAATGGATATATTACATCTATGCGTGTGCCAATCAAGATAATATCAATAATTCTGTCTCTCAACAGCAAGACATAATTTACCCATGTTTAGTTACCAAATTTAATAGCTTAATAGATGATAATTCTCCACAGAAGCCTAGTAACCATTAAATCTCAATTAGATTCCTGGGAATATGCATTTACATCTTCTTGTTTAAAAGAAAACTGTGAATTTTCTATATAAAACAATGCAAACACGTGTTAATGGACTTCTTAGGTCTCTGCATGTGCTAATCAACACAATTTTGAAAATACCATTTATCATCAGCAAGACACATCATTTACCCAAGTTTTGCCATAAAATGTATAGTTGGGACTGAGAAATATCCTGTGATACGCATGAATGAACAGACCAAACTTAATGTGTTACATCATTATTAGATTTGCAGCCTCTTCTCTGAGTATAGAGAAGTTAAACGTGACCCAATTTAGTCAACTCTGAATCTGTTGGTCAACTGTAAACAAAAGATGGACTGAAAACAGAAAATCCATAAAAAGTCTGATCCACTGCCACAGCCAAATAGTGAGTGAACCCTCTATTTTTGCCTCTTCCTCTCTGGTCTTACAGCTCTCTGAAGATAAAAGCAGATTAATGATAGGAAAGGATTAAGCAGAGATGTGAGATAGGATTTATGGGTTAATGTAGTGGTGATCTTAAATTCATGACCTTAAATTCACCACCAGTGAAATAAAGATGGGCAGGTGTTCACTCAAAGGCCTAATTTGTGAATATTTATCCAGCAAGGGTTTGTAAAGCCATTTAATCCACTACGGTGACTGACATAAAAGTGTGCTTGCAGACTTTGTACTGTTGCTTTAAATGGTATGGGCTTTGCAGCCCATTCAGCTGTCTTCAGACCCCTTTTGTCCTATTCATCAGTGGATTTACCAGGACACGGTTTGCCACAACACACATCCTCCATATTGTCGACCCACTACTCAAAACACAGCGGAGCACAGCGACATTAAACCTGCTTGCTCGACTTTCAAAACCAATGACAGTATAGTGTACACAGCAGCACGGCGTCCAATGTTCTTTCTGCCTGTGTGGAGCGCTGGCTGGGATGTTGGCTGGCTGGAACCAGGATGATAAATGGTTGTACATGGATAAAGCCTCGTTTGGCTCGAGGAGCATCAGTGATAAAATGAGGAGCAGTGCTGAAGCATCGGCTGGTCAGGGTTGAGAGTCTGTCTGTTCACCTGTATTACAAGGACATGGCCTTACACATACACCCATTTTGTTTGTCTAACCTTGCAGGGACAAACAAAACATATTGCCATTCAAAATCCTGTTTTCCTAGACCTCAAACCCTAACCCTTAAACTCACCTTTAACCCCAAACACCAAACCTTTTGCACTTAAAGAAACCACAAATAGCGTTTATCCGCAAAAATATTTGTAGAAGAAAAAAAAATTGCATAGGACTTTTTTCTTGGATTCATGTGCTGTTTTCTTGTGCGTTAAAGGGGCAAAATATAGAATATTAATATTCTATATTTGCATAGTAATATAATATTCACATATCTGCAGTAGTGGAATGACTGTTTCACAACAAATCTCTCAGAATAAAAATCAGTTCACTTCATTTCTTTAAGTAAGAATAGCATAGGGAATCATTGTACCATCTACATCATAATGACATTTCTTAACAACAAAAAAAAATATTATTTTACACCTTCTGTAAACTGGATCTAAAGATATAATGGAACCTACTAACCATGTGTGTAATTCAGTAGATATTTGTGATCTCTTTCCAATTGTCATATAACAGAGTAACCAAATAATCACTGAATGACCATTATGAAACAAACCTTACGTCACAGGAATGGGAAGAGAATGTTTGAATGTGAACTGCTGATGCTAAATTTCCATGATCCTTTAAAATCTATTCCATTTGTGCTGCTTGGTTGTAGCCTTTGTTCAGGTCATTTCTTCTTGTTTTTGTTCATTTGTTTAAAAAAACATACTTTTCTGATTCAATTGTATGTAGTCCAGTTATGAAACATGATTACATCTAATAATAATAATAAATAACCAACAGAGAAACAATCAAAATTAAAGAATTTGGAGAAGATCAATGTTATACTCTGTACATATTTTCCATAACTACTTTAATTACTCAAATCAATTTAATTATGAAGAACATTTAAAAACAACCAATGCTGAACAAAGTGATGTACTGTACACAGTTATGCAATCTCTCAAAACATAAAATAATAAATCGAAATAAGAAACAAACAAGAATGTTAAGCATGAACGTCCCTAAACTGACTCGAACGCCAAAGAATAAAAATAAGTTTTAAGACGTGACTAAAATGTCTCGGTGGTGGGGGATGACCTGATAATAATGGGCAGTTTATTCCACAGTCTAGAGGCCACACCTGAAAAGGCACAATCAACTTTTGTTTTCATCTGAGACTGTGGAATGGCTAAAAGGAAGCGATTTGACGATCTAAGAAACGTGATTCATCAGACCAGGCCACCTTCTTCCATTGCTCCGTGGTCCAGTTCTGATGCTCAAGTGCCCATCGTAGGTGCTTTCGGCAGTGGACAGGGGTCAGCATGGACACCCTGACTGGTCTGCGGCTACGCAGCCCCATACACAACAAACTGCAATGAACTGTGTGTTCTGACACCTTTATATCATTAGCAGCATTACATTTTTCAGTAATTTAAGATATAGTAGCTTGTCTGATGGATTGGACCACAAAGGCCACTCTTCGCTCCTCACGTGCATCAATGAGCCTTGGCCACCCATGACCCTGTTGCTGGTTCGCCGCTTTTCCTTCCTTGGACCACTTTTGATAGTTACTGACCACTGCCTACCAGGAAGGGCTGCCGTTTTGGAGATGCTCTGATTCAGTTATCTGGCCATCAAAGTCGCTCAGATCCTTACACTTCAAACACATCAACTTTGTGGACAGAATGTTCAGCGGCTGCCTAATATATCCCACCCACTGACAGGTGCCATGATAACGAGATTGTCAGTGTTATTCACTTCACCTGTCAGTGTTCATTATGTTATGGCTGACACTGACTTACTCTTGATGTACTGAATAAGTTCCATAGGTCAAACAGTTACTTTTAGAAACATTCAATTAAAACATATATTATAATATATGTATTTTGGTTTGTGGATTGTATTTTTTAAGACTTTATAGGAAGAGTAATCCCACGATGCAAATGTAATGGCCCCTTATAAGTATAAACATTTTCCAAATCTGGTCCTTTTAAGAACAAAGTAAAATAACACTGGTCTACTTGGTTCAATTAAAACACATTTTAAATTGAAGCTCAAAGGGGACAGGAATGGAGCTAAATCGAGGTTCTGTTATGCTGCGAGGTCGAAAAAACAATTTATACCTAATGTTGCCTACTGTTGATTGGGGAGCTTGGGAGAGACCAAATAGCTCCGTCATTTACAAGCTAATACTTGACAGATTGCACTTGATGCAAAAGCATGCAAGGTGAAATACATGGGAAATTAATTACTGGTGGACGTGCATGTGTGTCTGACTCAAGTACTTTTCAGAATGATGTTCTACCTACACTAAATCATTATTTAGAGTTCTCTCCAGCAGGAATGCGTACCAAATCACGATCTATTTCAAATATAGGATGCCTATTCCCGAATCTCCATGATCTCCCCATAGGGCTCGAGTGAAATGTAGTTCCTTCTATAAGAAATAGTGTGCTATTTAGCATACAGTCCGACAAATCACTTATCAGGCTGGTAAGACACTTAACAGACAGGGTCTTACAATAATCCGTTCCAATGAGGACGGGGAAAAATCTTTAATTAAAGGAAACAAGCAAACAAAATGAAAACCCACACACCAAATTATGTTCAATCAATCTGCAATCATAACAAAGTGTGGATCAATTAAAGGATTTCAATAGCCTCATCATGTAATCCTGCCCGGGACGTTCGGGATGTTAAACAAGCTGTTCGTGACCAGACCGCAGGCAGACACTAATGCGCGAGCGCCTACACACATGTACACACACACTTAACTAACCCACTGCGAGTGCTGTTATGCCATAATTGATTTTGTTGCGATACGACTGTGTGACGTCCCTCCCACTCTGTCTGCCGGCCAGTGCTGTGTTGTTGCTTGTTTGTTGCGGGAGGCTGGTCGGCAGATCTGGGAGGGTCGTCAGCTGATCTGGGCACCTGGGCGGGCTTGGCCTGCAGACTATGCCACTCCACAGTCTCCCACTCTTCCCCGACTGGCAGTCTGGTTTCCACCAGCTGTGTTTGATTCTTTGCAATATACAACGCCCCCACAGAAGATCCAGTCACCCATTCACTGTGTACAGCACTGTTCTTGCAGATATCCTTAACTCTTGTATATTTTTGGTATACCTTGTTTGAGTTAAATATTTTCTTTTTTACACGTACATCATGTTCTGAGCCAGGAGGAACAACTGGAGGAACTGGACAAGGTTGTTTCTGCATCTGTCCTCTTCCTGCTTGTCCAACATCACATGACACCTGCTTGTGATGGGGAAGCCTAATTGTGCCATTATCCGACACATTTGACATACAGAAGACAGTTTAATGGATTTTTATATCATTTAAAGGACGATAGTTGTAGGTGTTTTGAGCGAATGTGTATACAGCCACACATTTCTATTACTAGTGGTATGAAAGATGGTTTTAGAGGAGCGAGAGGTAATAGAAGACATAAGGAGAAGAGGGCACAAAGACAAAGAGAGAAAAAATAGAAATTGAAGGTGAGAAACAAAGAAGCTGTTTTGAATGAGGAAGTTCCATTAGAATGCCCATGCTCTTTAACTGCAAGCTCTCTGTGACGGTGGGTTTAATGTTATGGTAATGATTTAACTTGCCCTTTGTGAAGCTCAGTAACCTTTCTGAATGCTTCACAATGTGTGGTTTCATCACTCCAAGAGGGTGAATGAATTAATAATGCAAACCCTTAACTGAATGTTCATCATGTTAAATGCATTTAACATCTTATTTTCAATTTTAATCCTCATTCTGTCACTTCTTCTAACATATTTGTAGGGGTTCTGAGCAAAACTCCATCTGACAGAGGATGGTAGAACAAGTTCAGATGAAATACAGTATGGTAGCAATATAATCAAATCTAACACCAATGAATGTTTTTGGTTCAGAGGAAAAGTCAATAGATTCTGACCTATAATGGTAAAACCGTTGCATCACAATTGACAGTATCAAAATGAATAAGCCTAAGTAACATTGAGCAGTTATTGAGAGGATTTAGAGCATGGGCTAATTAAAGCGATGTAAAGTATACCTCAGTCTAATGATTAGTTTAGAGGTTCATATTTTTGACTCAAAGCATATTTTCTATCTGATCAATTTAGGAATAGGCCTGGCTCAACCTACGTTCTTTTAGGTAAGTTAGGTTAACTGGTTTGATATAGTGACACACCACAAGGCTGCATGCTAGACCAGCATGGATGCTGTATTAATTAGCTATCCACCTCACCACCATAAAGCACACACCTTATAGGATTCTTTAATGGATATCTGTAGTATGTGATTCTACAAAGAATCCAAAAAGATAATGCTGAGTGACTTTCAGAATGTTCACGCAACTAAGCCTAATTAAAAAACTGTCATTGTTGATCATTACACTCAAAAGATTTTAGGTGAAACTGTTCAAATAAAATGTTTTACCAAGATATAAATACCTTTCTTTCACAAAAACAATGTGTTTCACTATTAATGGGACACAAAGAAATTGTCATGAACCAAATCTAATAGAAGAAACTTCTCAATGATTTATGTTTTTTCTAAGGCATTAGGCGGGTTCAACCTGCACCTTATCCTAGGGCTCCTTATCCTAAGGGCCTCCTAAGCCCTGGGCTAAACTAGTGTTCACACTTTGATGTTTGAAGTGGGTTAGCACCACCCTTAGCCTAGGGCTAGCTGGCCCTCCTTTGGAACAGGGTTAGCACTGACTTTTCAGGGCTAGCCCCAGAAACACAGTAACAAAAACACCAGTTTAAAAAGGGGTCAGGAACAGAACCATAGAAAATGTACTGTCCAAAACCTGCCCTTTCACTTAATTTAAAAATGCTCTTGACGCGCGCCACTATCAACAGTCCTTTCAATCTGCTAACTTTTGTTGTTTCATTATACCTGCTAAATCTTAGCAAAGTAGTTATTGCAGTTTGCTTTGGATGTAAATCCAGCAAATATGTCAATAGAAATGAAGAATAACTAAAGTTTTTCTCTTTGCTTAGTTTTAACAAAGTTGTCAAAGCAAATATCGAGAGGGTATGCATCATAATCAACCAATGTAATGAGGTCATTAAATGAATCATGGTAGCGAAACACTGATCGTCAGTGATGTACTGTAGGCTACTGTAACATTATTCACATGCCAGAGAGAACACAACATTTGTAGCTATTCATAGAATGTAAAATTGTATTGTGTCGTATTTGTCCGTTAGCCCAGGGCTTACAGAAATACAAGCGTGAATCCTTAGCCTAGGCTTAAATCTTACCCCAGGGTTATCTAACTCTTGTGTGAACACAGGCTAAGCTAAGCCGGGGCCAATCTTAACCTAGGGCAAAAATAGCCCAGGGCTAAGAACAATGCAGTGTGAAAAGGCCTGTTTCATGTTTCACTGGGATAACGAGGTGGATTACATGCAGAACTCCCATAGTTATCTATCAACATGGGAAGGGTCAGAAAACACATCTTCAATAACACAAAAGGATGTTGACCATAGGAAATAACTATATAAATAAATAGCTACCTATCTACACTGTTAGACAATAATTAAGACTTTTAATTTAACTGAAGCTTTCATTAACCTGTCTTGAAGAGGACCCCAGCTTTTCTTGCCCACATGCACAGTGCGGAAGATGGATTGAGAGGAAGCGTAGAAATTGGTTAAATATTTGGGGCACAAATTCTCAATGTGGCCCGCAAGAACATCGGACCAGTTTGTTAATCTAGACTGTGTCACTAAACCAAGTAATAGCAGACAGAGCAAGTATGCTCAATATTCTAACTCAACATACTGTACAGGGCTAAGAAAGCAGCAGTACAAGCAAGCAAGCTGTAAAGCAATAAAAGGAAATTGACACGATTATTCTTTAAGAGCATTTATTAACTGGTTGTTTAGATCCTGGATGCTCATTGGATGAGCAGCATTCTAAGCAGAGCTGTATAGGCAATCATCTATGCCCTGCTAACAGTCCAATCAGAAAATGACCACACTACATCTCCATAAGAATTTCACCACAATCACATTACATTTGACATTTTAATAATCTACCAGGCGCTCTTATACAGAGCCTGCAACTTACATTACTGTCTGAATCATTGATTGTATTCATCTACATACATTATGTTTTGCTACCAGGCCTGCATTTCGTTTGGTACATCAGGGATTTGTTTAAGACTAGCCGTCTGCCCGTCGGACCTTGGACGATCGTTCTCCAGAGTAATGTGCGCACTCTGCAGATGAGGGACAACCTTTCTCTGAGCCAGGCATAATCACTCATCAACATTATTATTACAGAATTATCCAAGTAAATGGCAATAACTCACAAATCATCTGAGAGACTTATAAGACTCAAGAGAATGTCTCTGACTGGACAGATAGTGCCCAACTGAGCACAGGAGGTTGAAAAGACGCATTTCTGGTTAAAAAGACGTTGAATAGACTTTGAAAATACATCAATTATTTTTCTCTGTGGTTTAGGGGTGACTAACTTATGAATTGTCGGGCAATAAACTAAAGATAAACTAGGGGTACACTAAAAACAAAACCTGAACATTTGGCTGTTTTAACACTACATGTGTTGTACTTGTATTTCCACATGAGAGGATCATGGTAAAATCCACCCCATTGCGGCTGTCTTTGCTACAAGGCATCAAGTATAAAATTTACTTCACAGTCTCACTCTGGAAACAGACTTCATTCCCGATTGCTAGCAAGATAATTAGCCAGTCATGCTGTGTAGCTTGGAACACCAACCGAGTACTAATACATAAAAAATTTATGTATGTATCTCAATGATTGAGGGAGGAACAACTTGGAATATTGATCTAGATGTGATAGAGTGAACGTGACATCCTAATAAGCTAACCTCACTGCCCTTTGGATGCACAACATGCCGGTGTGGATGACCAGAGTAATGATGCTGTATCGAGGTGCTTGATGACAGTTAGCAGGGATAAAGTTGCAAACATGTTTTCCTTTAATGTCTTCTGAGTAATTACTTGTAATATTATCGGTGGTGTTTATCTGGAGTGAACTGTACTGCAGTGACATCATTTGGGAGCACGACAATACCCGGGGCTGAGTTTCCTTCTGACACCCTATTTTCTCAATTGTACACTACTTAGGACCAGAGCCCTATGAGCCTTGGCCAAAACTATAAATGGAATAGAGTGAATGAAGTAATTTGTTGAAAAGTAGTGTACAATTGAGAATAGAGTAATTTGTTAATGCTCCATTTGCTCCAATCACATGACAAATGTTTAACTCTCTGATGACTGGGTAGTAGAAATGGCAAACCATAACATACTATTGCATAATGTTTAATACAGATTCATCACCAGGTGGGATTTCCATATCAAATTGTCTGTTTGGACTGATGATTACAATCACGTTCCTGTATGATGTGTGCCTTGTCCCTATGTTCCGATTATCATATCATATTGAGTAATACCTGATAGACGGTTTTGTGCAAGTTGTCAGTCTCATTATTTCCAATGGTCGTCTTCTGATACCTGACTATACTGTGCAGTTCCATTTACAAATTAAACAAATCTGCATTATTTTCATATGGTTCTCGCTCGGATCATAAAAAGGGGAAGTGTGTGTGTGTGTGCTTGTGCGCTCTTCAGCTGGGTAGCCTATGTATTCTAGTGTGTTTTGACAACTTAACCTATCTTGAAGGGAAATCTCAGGGTTTTGGTAATGGGGACTGTAGCATTCCCGGCTGAACAGATGCAATTCACTCTCAGGAACTGACGTTTATAAAAGGATTTAATTTCCATAAAACACTGTAAGAGTTGTATGAACGAAACAGACAAACTTCAGACATACGTATTGCATGTAAATACCCATAAACATGCAAACCACAGAATGCACCTGTGCAATCTAATTAGCCTACACCATAAATAGTGTAATAATAAAATCACATTCTAATATACATGCTAACATAATAACATAATAACATTGTTTTACTGTACTGTAGCAAGCCTGAATAATATTAATTGTTTTTAATTACAACTCCCTTGAGTGCAATGTAAACTAAATTAATTACACACACTATGCATAACAACATTAGCAAATGAAATTGTCATCTCTGATATTCAAAACCTATGCTAACGACACACTAAACGTTAGCTAACAGCTTTTGAGTAAATTGATAAACAAACACTTAAAAGTTTCTCAAAGTTTACCACACCGAATAAAGTTAAAACGGTACCTTGTGCCCTTCATCAGCCAGGAGGTGAGAGTTAGAAATAAACCTTTTCTACGTTTGCACAGCGTGTAACAGAACATTAATTACTCCTCTCAGGTAACGTTAATCAGGACACTTCACGTAGAGAAAAAGCGCCCACGTACACACTACGCCGCTGCACTTTCATAGATTTCAAAATAAAGGTGTGAGAAGTAGAAAATGTAAACACTCTTGTAAAATAAATAAGAATACAGTGTCCACATTAATTATTCAGCGAAAATTATTAGTCAACCAAAATATAAACAAATAAAAGGTTATTTGGTAACATTTGGTTCAAATTCAGTTTAATAGCCATTTACAGGGACCTTTCTCTACCACCCTAGAGTTAGATGAAGTTGGGCATAACAATTTTATGTCCCATTTAAAGGACATTAACAGTAGTTTTGCAAAACAATGCTAAATACATTGACTACTTGTTAGCAACTGCACATCCACAAGAATCATAATTTGGCAAAAATCAGTAATGTCTTGATATTCATTTTTGAAAACAAGTACTTCTTCCTTCCTAAACTCCCATGTAAGTTTGTGTAGTTTCTTTCTGACTTTTCACTTAAAAAAATTAAGGGAACAAGTAATCATCACAGTATAACACCAAGTCTGTTCAACTTCAGGGATATCAATCTGTCCAGTTAGGAAGCATAAGTGATTGTGAATCAATGTCACCTGTTTTAGTGCAAATGATAATGAGAACAGGTGCACTGGAGAGGAAACAGCAAGACAACATGGAGCAAGAAAAGAGCTGGACAGGGCCTTAGAAGGGCGTCAACCGAGCAGCAGGACCGGTATCTGCTCCTTTGTGTGAGGAGGAACAGGAGGAACACTATCACAGCCCTACAAAATGACCTCAAGCGGGTTACTGGTGTGCATGCTTTCGACCAAACTGTCAGGAACAGACTCCATGAGGGTCTGACATCCTCTAGTGGGACCTGTACTCACAGCCCAGCACCGTGCAGCTTGATTGGCATTCATTGGCATTCAGAACACCAGAATTGACCGGTCCACCATTGGCGCCTTGTTCTCTTCGCAGATGAGAGCAGGTTCACACTGAGCACATGTGACAGACGTGAAAGACTCTGGAGACGCCGTGGTGAACGTTATGCTGCTTGCAACATCATCCAGCAAGACTGGTTTGGTGGTGGGTCAGTGATGGTCTTCGGAGGCATATCCTTGGAGGGTTGCACAGACCTCCAAGTGCTAGCCAACAGTACCCTGACTGCTGTTAGGTACTGGGATGAAATCCTCAGACCCATCGTCTGACATTAGTAGGCCCTGGGTTACTCCTGGTGCAGGACAATGCCTGGCCCCCATGTGACCAGAGTGTCTATGCAGTTTCTGGATGGCGAAAGCATTGATGCCATTGACTGGTCCTCATGTTCCCCAGACCTGAATCCAATTGACAACCACAGGCGCGTTATGTATCGGTGCATCTAACGCCGCCATGTAGCACCACAGACTGTCTAGGAGTTCACTGATGCGCTGATTCACATCTGGGAGGAGATCCCCCAGGATATCATCGGCCGTCTCATCAGGAGTTGCACTCCTGACTTTGTCTGGAGTGTATACAGGCACGTGGGGGCCATACACACTACTGAGTCACATTATGAATTGCTGTGAATGAATTCAAATTGGAACAGCCTGTCATTTCAAATGTTCACTTTGACTTTTGGTGTGAGTTTGAATCCGGCCCTCAATCGGTTGGCGATTTTGGTTTCCATTGACCGTAATTTTGTTCTCAACGAATTGCACAATGTACAATAAAAAGTTTGATCTTTAATTTATTTCCTTCATCGAGACCCGATGTGTGATTTAAGTGTTCCCTTTCTACATTATACATTGATTGTGGCAAGTGAGGCCTGCAGATCCCTGTTACCCAAGGGTCTTTAGAGACTTTCATGACAATCTTTGGGTCAGTTCTTGGTCTGAATTTGGCGGGATATTTGAAGTACGTCATTCCACAGTCCAATGGATCATGAACAAATGGAGAGAATTTTAGACCACTTGCAGCCTAAAGGTGCTGGTCATGAAATTAGAATATCATCAAAAAGTTGATTTATTTCAGTAATTCCATTCAAAAAGTGAAACTTGTATAATGTATACATTCATTCCACACAGAATGATATATTTCAAGTGTTTATTTCTTTAAAAAAAAAAAAATTCAGTCTCTCAGAAAATTTGAATATTGGGATTTTCATTAGATGTCAGTTAGAATCATCACAATTAAAATAAATAAACCTTTGAAATATATCAGTCTGTGTGGAATGAATGTATACATTATACAAGTTTAACTTTTTGAATGGAATTACTGAAATAAATCAACTTTTTGATTATATTCTAATTTTATGACCAGCACCTGTAGGCTGCCAGTGGTCTAGAATTCTCTCCATTTGTTCATGATCCATTGGACTGTGGAATGATGTACTTCAAATAGCTTAGAAATGGCCTTCTAACCCTCCCAGACTCAAAGGCATCAATAACCTTTCATCTCAGAGGCCCTCTGATAGGTCTCAGATCTGGGTATAATGTGTTACCACACATCCATTGGGTTTAGAACAAACCAGACCTTATGGAAGGCTGGACCTTCCCAAATCACTCTATATTGCTTTTCTAATAATTTGCACCTGTTTGGTACACCTTTTGACATTTTATGTAATGTTAAAATGTAGGGGTGTACTGGCTATTTTTGCATGCAGAAATTGCATTTCTGTTTATTTTAATTGGATGAATTAAAGTTGAATTGCTTTTTGTGTGATTTGTTGAATTAGGTTACTTTTATCAATGAATGTGTTTGGAATTTCGTTCAGATATGCATCTGTCCAAATATGTAGAAAAAGTGACAACTTTTCAGGGGGTATACTTGCATTTTCAAATGGCTGTGCATCTCTGGACAAATTGATACAGGTTTGCATTACCAAAATTCCAAACTATACCTTTAGTTGCATACGTAGGTGTAGTTCAAGAGTTCAGCCAAAGGAAGTGACGGTAATGTTTTTCTAACTGAAAAAGAGGAGCTCGGGGTCAAAGCAGGGCCAAATCTTTAATTACACTGCTCTGTCTGTGGCCTTTAGAAACTACCAGAGCTGAAATAAAGATTCATTAAATCCCAGCATCTGATCTCGCCCACCCCCACACATGGACACACACACACACACACACACAGAAAGACAAAGAGAGAGTGAGAGACTAACACATATACATCGAGCAGAGGTGGTGAAGCAGAAAAGACCAGTCTTCCAAAGCCAGCAGGCCACAAGGTCAACATTTCCTCATGTGATGAGGCTGAATGGACAGAGCAGTTATGTGTTTTCTTTCAAGGAAATTGCTTCAAATTGTTTGTAGAATTGTTCATCAATATCTCTCAGTTTTTCAGATATTTTGTATTTACACATTTTCTCTAGGTTTTCATTCAACTTCGAAGGTTTAGTGTGTTGAAATGGCATCGTGTGGTAATAACTTAAATCACACTGTTACTCAGAAGTAATTTACTGCGCACATGTTAGTACTGCACCAATATACACTCACCTAAAGGATTATTAGGAACACCATACCAATACTGTGTTTGACCCCCTTTCGCCTTTAGAACTGCCTTAATTCTATGTGGAATTGATTCAACAAGGTGATCAAATACTTATGTCATGCAATAAAATGCTAATTAATTACATACAATGTGATTTTTCTGGATTTTTGTTTTAGATTCCGTCTCTCACAGTTGAAGTGTACCTATGATAAAAATTACAGACATGCTTTGTAAGTAGGAAAACCTGCAAAATCGGCAGTGTATCAAATACTTGTTCTCTCCACTGTATATATATGTTTATTTACAGAGGGGAATAGGGGATGAAGGAGAAAACGGGAAGCGAGCCACAATGTGATGGCCATGATGATTATGAGGGTAAGATTGGACATTTTGCAGGCCTTCCCAGGGTTAAGATAATCCTACCATAAAGGCCATGGGATCTTTAGTGACCCTGGTGTCAAGATACCTGTTTAACATACCACCTGAGAGACAGCACCCTACACAGTGTGAGCTGTGCTCCAACGCCACTTCCAGCAACATCTATCCTCCCCTCCAGGGACCGACCAGGACTGTCCCTGCTAAGCTTCATAAGCAAGTCAACAGTGAAACTCAGAACGCTAAACTGATGGCATCCATTCAAATAGTTCTTGTTTTGGAGACATCTAAAATCATCTGTCATGAAACACAAATGAAATCCCGCTGTCGATCCGACACGAGAAGTACCCCATCCCTCAATGCTTACCATTCACCCCACTACCTGTGGTAATCTATGGTGCTGTGACTATGAAGGCGTTTCATTCTACCTGCATCCTGGGTGCCTTCCACTGATTGTCATTGGAGAAATACACACACACACACAAATATATATGCGATGCTATCACCCCACCAGACACCGTGGTGCTGCCATGATGATATGATTTCTGAAAAAGACGATCGTGTCAGTGGCCTTCATAGATTGATCTTGTCATTTAATCCCGTTAACGGGAGGGCAACAAGGGCTGCAGTGGGCATGTCTGCTCTTATGCTACACCACCAACGAGCATGACAATTTGTCTTCCCCCCTATCTGTTGCTACGCTATAAAAGTCAGCCAGGGGGATAGAACAGGAACTAGACTGTGGATTTGTCTGCGATGATGACGATTAAGGTGTGCTATTGTCAGGTGTCTGATAAGAGAAAGCCGGGAGTTATACACGGCTTCAGTTATAGTCCCAGATGGGATTAAAGGTTAAGTTGCTCCATTAAATTGGACACCTGTTTTAATCAAGAGGTGTGACGTCAACGCTGTAATACTTAACCCAGAGCCACTGGCCACTGGGAGACAGTTTCAAGAATCCAAAAAGAAAGTTAATGGTAGAATACACCATTTAAAGTTTAGTGAATCAGAAGTTTTTAAGTTAAAATTCGTAATTCTTAAGATTGTGTTGGCTTTGTTGTTCTAGCTACTTGTTCACTAGTTAATGAGTGTTGTAGTTTTGGGCATCAAAATATATCGCTGTTTTCTTTATCCAGATGCAGACTTGATGATTTGGAGGCCTGAGGCATATTCCAGTCTGAGCCCCCTCCCAAACCAACATATATTTTTTATTAATTTCAAGTAAATGTATATTAACATCTTCTGTTTACCGCAAAGGGGAAAGTATTTTTTTCGAACAAGGAGGATGTCTGTAATATGACTTGGGTATTGATCCCAAATTATAAACCAGGCAGTCCAAACAGTCTGATGTTTATTAGACTGCATACCAAATGTACAACATGAAGTATCGTTCCTGTTTTAAATGCGGTAATCAGTTTAAAACAGAACAAAAAACATTTATATATAACATCAGTATTCAGAACATGGGAATGTTTCTTAAGATATCTATGAAACATTTGTTTGTAATTTCCTACTTATTAAGAGTCTGTTTTTTATTGTCTCCATGAAGATAAGCTAACTATAAAGGCATGTTCTGGAAGTGTTTGGCGGGTCCTGGTAGCTTGTTCCTTTCAAATGTGGGTAAAAAGAGCTACCACTACACAAAAACTGTTGGGTGCCTATTTATGATTTTACTTCACCAACATAGTAATAAATAGCATCCATTCAAACCTGGCATGCAATAATGTTTTTAGACATCCACTTTTGAAATAGTGGGATCGTAGTTTTGATTGGCCAGAATTCTGTCAAACACGCTTTGCTCGTTTTCGAGCATTCTACTTAACTCTAAAAGACCAACAGACTTGTATCTTAAAGTCATATTTGTGAACACCTATGCTAATTTCTACTGTTAACATTGCTTACATAGTCCACCCAAATAACTAACTTTGCATTTATATTGTGCTCTTTCTTCCAAGTTACTAAATCACAGACAGCCAGACAAGGCTACATGCTCATGCTATATCCTACAAATGCACTTTTCATATTGTCATTAACTTCCCCCCTTTCTGTTTTTCAGACTAGACATACGGAAGTGATTTCAGGGACAGACTATTGTTACCATGGCAACTGGTCCCAATAACAATGTGTCTGATCTGATAAGGTTGCTGTTATGGCACTGCTGTAGCAAAGTGTTCTGCCATGTGATAAATAAAGTTTTGCCACATGCCATTTCAAATAAGAAATCGTCTCGCCAATTAGTGTTTCAACATTGAGCATAATTCTAGAAGCCAAGAAAGGCATCAGTCAAGGTTCAGACTGATTGCTTGCATCATGATGCCAAATTATATCATACTTTTTTTTATCCAGCAAGTATCTTTGTAAAGTAAATTGGAACAAATGGGATATGGGTGAATACCAAGAGGAGTATGCATCATATAAAGTCTCCACATATCACATAAGTTGACTTTTTATTTATGCTTGTTTTCACCAGATAAAAAAAATAAAATTGAGATTGAAAACATATTACAAAACGATTAAAGCTACACTATTTACATCATGTTTGATTACCTAAAGTAAACTGCAAATTTGTCTGCTTGTACAAATTTGTCAGAATATCGAGATCAAGTTCCCATTTCAGCAACCAATACAGAATAGAATAGCCAATTATAATACTGGCAGGTAAGTGATAGTGTAAAACACAATCATTCCTATCAATGAATATAACTCGAATGGACAATATCTGCAATTGCAATGCTAAAATCTAAACATTTCATGTGTAAAGCCTTTATATCCTCATTACATAATATTGGATCCAACAATGTCAACCATTTAGTGTGATACATTAAGCTTTTTGGAATTTGTTATTTTCACAAGGAAATATGATCTGTTTGTAGTTTTTTCCCCAGCATTTGATTGTCTAACACTTTGATCGCTCAGATTGCTTAAGCATACAATTGAAATGGAACTGTCTGGATGGGATTCAGGCCACTACTTTCAGGGATTGGTATGCAATTACATGCAATGCTTCTTTTTCTCTGAAAAAAGGCTGCTGGTTTGCTAAGATTTTCTTACTGAATTGAATAGTGTTATCAAACCACAGCAATCAGACTTTTTATTCTTCCTCAGAAACGTAGTAATTCAAAATGCTACTTAACCACGTGTGTGTAAATGGGCATGTGTGTAACTACTACTCATACACAAGATTACATTACAACACAATATGAATAACAGCTTGGATATAGGTTAGAGAGAGGAAATGTTCATGGACGACAATGCTTGTTTTAATCACAAAACAATGTTGGCCAGTTATACCTTATCAGTGTGGGTGATGGTTTTTCTTTTAGTTATTTATTATTAGTTTTGTTATACCCCTGATTCAAAGCTTGCTTCTATATTGCTCACCCCTGAAACTGATTTAACCTAATTTAACCTCTACACTTGAGGTCACAGGATCTTGGCTGTGGGTGGAACGCATGTGTTCTTATGTGAATGTGATCCCGTTACGACCTGTGTCCCCACTCTCTGACTCATCCACACTGGAATCAAAGCAGGGGTCCTCTGCTTCAAAACACGTGACTGCTCTACTCGGCAACATTCCACTCAGATCAGCCATCCTAACGATACCCCTTAGATTTTCTCACCCGTGACATCCCAAGCTAACTGTGGAGCGAGCTTACTGCACATTCTTAACTCTGTTCCATGTGGATGACTTGATGGATGAACGCATGATTCCCTGTGCATATTGGACTGGGGACACATGTCAGCTCAGCTGCTTCTTTACACTTTCCCTGTCATGGCGAGCAGACTATGCTACATCCTTTTGGAGTAGTTTAATGCTAAATGGTATTTTAGCATTAGAAAAAACAACAAAGCACCACTTACTTCCACTCTCCCAGATTCTCCTACCATCATCAGAGGCTCTGCATCTATCTGTCACACGTGGAAAAGAGTGGTTTGAACATAAACCCGAAAAGGGTTGTGAACAATGGGGAGATTAGAAAGCTGTCGAAACCCCAGAGGGGAAGGTAAATTCATTAGCGCATCCAGCAGGAAGTGGCAGCCAGGGACCTGAAAGGTTCCCCCAGGGCCTCATACTCTGACCATGCAGAGAACTAATCTCAAACACAGATAGAGGGGTTGCTAAGAAACCACACACAAATATTCCCAGATTCCGAATAAACAACTTATGACGTGCAATGGATGTTGAGCGTGTAAAAGCACAGACCACTGGAAAGGTCATGGCAAGGTTTAGAATTAAAAAACCCAAAGAGGATGTTAAAGGGGAAGAACAGCAAATTTGGCAACTATTCAAATTTGTCTATATTTGTGTCTCTCTCACTTGGTGTTGGATAGACCCAATCTGAACCAATCATGGACTTTTGGTCTAAACTGACTTAGAACCCAGAACAGATTGAATCAAATAATGCTGACTATAGTTTAAGATTTTGGCAAGGGCAGATGGTGGCAGACAGCGCTCAAAACTTTGAAGAGAAAAACCTTTGTTATTACCTTGCACTGTGGCAAGACGACAACCGAAGAGTTCATTTTGAACATGCTTTTTCTTTTGTCTTTCATTGACAGCACTGTCCAGATGTCACACAAATCAGCATGTCCCCTTTAAATACTCCAGGGTTGTCTGATTCTTCGGGTTCATAATGCCCTCCAAGTTCCAGCTCAAACGCTCCAAAGCATTTTGGGAGTCGCTTTATTTGTAAGAAATGTGCCAATTCCTGTTATGTTGATGAACCTTGATGAATATGTGATCGATTTCCTATACCTGTATTGCTATGTTAATGTAGCTTTGCTATTAATGGAAATACAGCATTCTGACTTGTGCAGCCACACAGGTCGGCAAGAATGTTAAGAGTAAAGCTCTGGAAAACATTCAGAGACCACTGCACCTGGTTCTTTCCTGTCCAAAAAAGTTGAAACAGTATTTGAGTGAGGAACAGAAGGGTTCAAATTAAGAGACCACTGCAAATTGAACGCTTCTGTTCCTTACTCAAAACCTTCCTTTTCAACTTTTTTGGAAAGAAAAGAAAAAGGTGCAGTGGTCTGTTAATTTTTTTCCGGAGCTGTATATTGCTTCCTGACACTGCACCTTGTTTGACGCAGATGTCCTGAATGTCAGTCACCGTCTGTTTGTTTTCTAGACCTGTGGCACATACCATGATGACATTGACTGACATATTGCTCCTTAGCACCATCTGTGGAGAACCAGATCAGTACCTGATATAGACCCTTAGGTTCAACAGTACATAGACCAGGGTGTACATTCCAACACACCAAAGCAGTCCAGTGACATTCTGCTATAAAAGTAATGTTATGAGATGCCATAGTTGCATCCCACTCTCACAGCAAGCCATTCCTATGCAATCCAAGAGCTGACAGTCTGGCCCAAACCCAGACAATGCTTCTGGCTAGTGGTAGATAACCATAAAACAAAATGTTCATAATATTTTTATTATCATATATGTTGATTCAAACAGTAAAATGTACATATTTATCGATTTTTATATGATTTTTAACATAATCAATTAAATGTAAATGATATAGTTCCATCGATTATACAGGATATGTTTACACCCCAGAGTTGGGTGAATTCAGATTTTTACAAGATGCATTTTTATACCATTTTGTGTAGTCATCTATGTTGTTCTTCTCCTTCAACTCCCCCAACAACATATATATTTGAAACTAATTAAAATTAGACACACATCACAGGAATTTGACATTTTAATGGCTCACTTATTCTATCACTACCACTATTATTTTGGACGAGGTATTTGGTTAAGTTTATCAACTCAGAAATGATTTGCACCCTTAATGAACATAAAACACATCCCAAGGATATGATCTTAATCTAGAAAACATCTGCATTAGTGTAGAAATCTTTAAAAACATATAACATCCTTATTTACAAGTGATTCCAAACGTACATTAGTACACAATGAATAATAGTTTGTTTTGTAGTCTTTCCAGGTTTATGTTTTAACCATACTACTGCACCCCAATGTGCTCTGAACATTTAATTTAACCCACCTGTGTCAACACAGCTGTAGTGTACAGAAGTTACTGTCAGTAGAATGGAGTATTACAGGAGTAGTAATACATTCAGGCATGCTGTGTGACATTGAAAAGTCTTCAGAAACCTGAAAAACGATGGATGGTTGGCTGCTTGACTGACTACATGCCAGCTATCCTCCCTTTTATTGCTAATAGTTGACTTCATCTACCATTCTCTAGTTTGGCTTTTGGCCCAAGGATTCTCTATGAATATATTTAGAGAAGGGTCTTCTTTTTGGAAAATGATGGTTCGGGGGATTGTGAGAATACAGACTGCTTATGTTTTCCCCGTTCCCTTCACACACATCTGTCCTTACCTTGTATCTATATTTTGCATTTTAATTGCGCGTTGGCAAAAGCTCCAGGCGATTTTGCAAGGCAAATGCGCATCTTCATGAACACTACTGCTCTTCTCACACTTGAGTCTGCCACAGGAAAAGATGTGGGATCAACATGCAGTCATCAAAGCCGGGGGGTGCTTACCAGTGTTTAACCCTTTACAGCCTTGAAACTGTGGTGACTACTATGTAGTTTTAAGGTGTTACTGCCTGAATTGTCCTTAATGTTTTCCAGACCTAGACAGTAGTATGTAGGTAACATAAATGCCCCTTTTCTTACTAAGCTGGAACGACTAACACTTCCTCATCAAATAATAAAAAAAGGTTGTGGAATTTGGCATGGTTGAGTTTAGATATGAAGGTTAGGTTATTTGTGGTTATTGTTATTTTTAGGTTAAGGGCTAGAGCTAGGTTAAATGTAGGCATAAAGTTAGGCTATGAAGGTTAAGGTTAGGATTAGGTTAAGATTAGGGTAAGAGTTAGGGAATTGGGAACATCGATTTCTTGGTTTGGGTCGAAAGACATTGTGCGTGTGTTTGTTTGCGGTGCATTACAGCAATAGAATAATCGTTTTTCTTAGTGTGGATGGTCACTATATGGAGAAATACTAAAATAACTGTGTCCCATTTGGGTGGAATCGATGGTCTCCATAGTTCTATTAGAGAATATTGTGGAGAGCCAACCTGATTGCTGCTTCATCAGTCATTGTTTATTGTTCCAGGGGGAAGTTGTCTAGATGGGGCTCCAGTTCTAGTAAACACCATCAAAAAGTGATTATTTGGTCAAAATCTTGCATGTTCTTCCCGTGAATTGAAGCTTGTTTTTTAAGGCATTTTTCTTTCTCACTTGTTCTCATTTAGATGCCAAACCACCACTGGTGTGTGTGTGGCCCGAAAACCATTTCTTTCAATCAGTCTTACAGCATTTTGTTACTGTGGCATTCTGTATATAATTACATAGATGTATATTTTCCATTTGAAAGATACCGTGGGTTTTAACAGGGATTTAAGTAAGCACAAACAGCTTGACATTGGCTAATTAAGATGAAATTCTGATTTAAAAATAAATAAAAATAAACCCCATGCAAAACTCAGAGGAAAATAATGAGGCAAAAAGTACAAAGTCTTTCACATCTTAATGGGAAGAAAATTGCGTTGTCATTTGAGTTCTGCCGGCGCCCATGCATTCTTGCTGTGTGTGTGTGTGTGTGTCTATGAGAATGAGTGAATGATACTTTGTAAGCGTGTCATTCACTCTACATAATTGGGTCACCTCAGTGCTCCAACGTTATATTAGTCCCTTGATATGGTGGTTTAGCTGACAAGGAGTTCCAAGGAGCCAAGGGGCGAGCGGTACAGAAACACTGTATGTACCATTAATATGGGGGAATGTTCAAAATGCTTTCACAAAAACAAGCTGTCGCTTTTCAACACCATGTGAAACGGGAGGAGATGGGGGAGGGTGTGTTGACATCTAGGGACTAGTGGATTCAAATTATTTTTTAATAGGTTGGTGGGAAGTCAGTGACTTCCTGTCCTGGTCTATTTAAATATTTCATGTGTGGTCACAATACTGTTTTGAATGTTCATTTGGGGGCTGATGCCCAGCTGAGCCTACATGAATCCTCACTGTAGAGCTGATGAGGATTTGGTCTAATGTGCATTACTGAGGAATGATACCGTCTCAAACAAAGGCAAATAATTAGGAGAGAAACCCATGGTCATTATTTGACTTTATGTTATATCCTTGCAGTATAACATTAAATAATTAGTTTTATATTGAGGGTTCTACTGAATTTTAGCCAGCAAAAATTAGCATCTCTTGCTATTCTTGAATGACTTATTCTTCACTGACCTATAGTATTTATTTCCCGTAAACTGATATTAGCCCCTTATTAAAGTCAGTAGCACCGTTCAACTTCTGATCATCACAACCAAGTGCAATCTACACTGAACAAAATTATAAATGCAACACTTTTCTAATAGCCCCCAATTATTATGAGCTGAACTCAAAGATCTAAGACTTTCCCTATATACACAAAAGGCCTATTTCTCTCAAATATTGTTCACAAATCTGTCTAAATCTGTGTTATTGAGCACTTCTCCTTTGCCGAGATAATCCGTCCACCTCACAGGTGTGGCATATCAAGATGATGATTAGACAGCATGATTATTGCACAGGTGTGCCTTATGCTGGCCACAATAAAAGGCCACTCTAAAATGTGCAGTTTCACTGTATTGGGGGGGTCCGGGGGACCAGTCAGTATTTTCCTCACGCAGTGCAACACATTTACTTTGCATAGAGTTGATCAGGTTGTTGATTGTGGCCTGTGGAATGTTGGTCCACTCCTCTTCAATGGCTGTGCGAAGTTGCTGGATATTGGAAGGACCTGGAACACGCTGTCATATACACCGATCCAGAGCATCCCAAACATGCTCAATGGGGGACATGTCCGGTGAATATGCTGGCCATGCAAAAACTGGGATGTTTTCAGCTTCCAGGAATCGTGTACAGATCCTTGCAACATGGGGCCATGTATTATCATGCTGCATCATGAGGTGATGGTCGTGGATGAATGGCACAACAATGGGCCTCAGGATCTCGTCACGGTATCTCTGCGCATTCAAAATGCCATAAATAAAATGTACCTGTGTTCGTTTCCATAACACACACCTGCCCATACCATAACCCCACCGCCACCAATCTGCCACTCGATTGACATCAGCAAACCGTTGACATCAGCAAACCGTTGACATCAGCAAACCGCTCACCCACACAACACCATACACGCTGTCTGCCATCTGCCCTGTACAGTGAAAACCGGGATTCATCCGTGAAGAGAACACCTCTCCAAAGTGCCAGACCCGATCAAATATGAGCATTTGCCCACTCAAGTTGGTTGCGACGGTTGGTTCCTAAGGCACACCTGTGCAATAATCATGCTGTCTAATCAGCATCTTGATATGCCACACATGAGGTGGATGGATCACCTCTGCAAAGGAGAAGTGCTCACTAACACAGATTTAGACAGACTTGTGAAAATTATTTGAGAGAAATAGGCCTTTTGTGTACGTAGAGAAATTCTTAGATCTTTGAGTTCAGCTCATGATAAATGGGGGCAAAACAAAAGTGTTGCGTTTATAATTTTGTTCAGTTTATGAATAGTCAGTAACTCTTTATTTTCTCTCCTTTACAACAACCTCGTCTCTGGTAATAGCCTTGAGATCAACCACTTCTCTGGGCCAAAAAAATAAAAAATGTAATCTACCATTTTGCCTCTACCGGTTGTCAATCTGGCTAACAGTCTGCAAAAAAATATCTATTGTTACATCATTAAAACAACCTAGGCTCTATCTCAATGTCCCCACTACTTAACATAGTCAAGTTTTTGGCCTGTGTACGGTATCCACAGTCTCCATACTTTAGGTTGAAATACCAGACTCATCACACTTCGTACATCTTCTCCTGATGAAGATTTGGCCTGAGAGCCTCTGCGTTAAGCGCTCTAGTCATTGTAGCAGGCTGATTGTCTGTCTGAGCTCCTGGCTCCCTTTGTGTCCTGTCAAGTGGATCAGTGCAGCTGGAGTGGCCCAAGTACTAGCCTTTCCAACATATGGATTTTCAAACACACATAGACATTCTCATTACTTAGGTCCAGCCTTACCCTGGTGTGTTTGTGAGTCTCCATCAATTAATATAATCAATAATGTTACAAGGTAACTTTTTATACTAGCAGTTACAAAGTGCTTGTACAGACACCCTGCCAAAAGTATAATGATGTTGAAGTACAGTGGCTAAGACACATTTCCTAGTAGGTTCGGCGCTTGTGAGGAAACGTACACAGGAGCAAGGTTCTGAGGGGATGCCAGTCCAGCTTCATATGGGCATATTGCTAAAATATGAGTTAATTTTGGTGTGAGGCATTACGGGTTAGGATTAGGACTTAAGGCTATGTTCAATTTAGGCATACATGTTAAGTTATTTTGGTTAAGTTTAGGGTAAGGGTAGGGGTTAAAGAAGATTTAAAATAATATTTCTGGTTTTCCCATCCCCACAAGGATATAAAAACAATCGCGTGTGAAGCATGAATTACAGTGTGTGAACATTCATTTTCTGTTCTTGGAAGTTATACATATTTGAAAGAACACTAAAAGAACTCTGTCCCATTTGTGTGGAATCGATGGTCTCTATGGTTCCATTAGAGAATATTGTGGCGAGCCAACCTGATTGATCCTTGAACATTCAAACTCATCAGTCATTGTAATTGTTCTTGGGGGAAAGTTGTCTAGATGGGACTCCAGATTCAGTAAACATCAAAAAGGAATGCCCACAGTACATGTGATTATTTAGACAGACTTTCATGTTCTGAGGCATGTTATAAAAGGCATTATTCTTGAATTGTATGTTTATTTATAGATCTCACAGAATCAGCAGTTTTGCAAATTGGGGTGTTAACCCTCATTTGAGCGGTAGAATGTCTGAATGATGTTTCCCTACAAAACCCTACAACAATTTGTGTACCAGGCAAACATTTGCGTTCACGTTGTGATACAACACCCACTGATTGTTTTGACTAGCAGCAGTACGACTTGGATTAATTCATGATGAAAGAGACGCATACACTCAGAATGTTGTGTAACAGTAAAACTAAGCATTATAATGTTGTGTAATTTCCAAAGCTATCTAAGATACACTCTTAGATAGCTTTGGAAAAAATCAAGATACCACTTCGCCTTTTTGAGTGAGGAACAGCTTTGAATTTGCAATGGTCTCTTAATTTTAACCCTTCTGTTCCTCACTCAAAACCTTCCTTCTCAACTTTTTTGGAAAGGAAAGAAAAAGGTGCAGTGGTCTCTTAATTTTTTCTGGAGCTGTATTAGAAATACTGTGAAGTCTAAAATTATTCACACCCTTGCTGTATGAAATATTTTAATTGCCGAGATTTATTGTATTCTCCAAAAAAAAAAACGAGATTGTTTAGCTGGAAATGTCACCTTCACAAATGAATGGACATAATTTTCATGAATATACAGTACATCAGTTACATTTTGCTCTTAAAATGTTCTAAGGTTGCCAATGACTATGAATTAAATAATTGTTGATATCATTTGTTTTACAATTTTTACTCAATTAAAGATAAAAAATTTTCACAGCTTTTATTGTTATATTCATGCTGGAGATATTCATGCTGGAGATAATTGTTTACAAATATGTTTGGCGGACTGAAAACGTGCATTTATCGGATAGCAGCTTGTTTATTATATTTTGAATTAAGTGAGTTGTGATGAAAGTGTTAAGTTTAAGGGTCTTTTCCTAATTATTTAAGTCATTGGTTTGGCAATATGAAAGGACTGTTGACCAAAGGACGTGTAGCATTTAGGAGTGATCAGTGTGAGATATATGCTGGACCGCTGGTTATTATTAAAGCAACAGATT
Source organism: Esox lucius (assembly GCF_011004845.1). Taxonomy (NCBI): domain Eukaryota; kingdom Metazoa; phylum Chordata; class Actinopteri; order Esociformes; family Esocidae; genus Esox; species Esox lucius. The sequence goes on from NC_047586.1 coordinate 18,663,206, forward strand.
TAAAGGACTGAGCTAAAGTAGAGGTAGCAGTTATGTAAAAGGGACTAGTAAATACTGTTCATTTGTACCACCCTTGGTAAGTGTAAGTAAAATAGCCTCATAATACAAAATATCCACTATCAGTACAGTCGCCTGTTTTACAACATCAAAATGGATTTAATTTAAGTGAAAAATTATATCTGGCAATTCTTCTACATAAATTTTTATTAAATTAAATATATAACAAATGACTGAAAATCGAAAAATAACTGATGGCATAAGTACCCCCTTGAATCCTATAACAAACCTGAAAGAGCTTCTCTTTGTCAAGTCCTGGAAAGCTTGTTGAGGTTGAGGGCACAAGAACAGAAAAAAAGCTTCGGAAATCTGAAAGAGACCTGGGACATGGAAAAATATTTATCTCCCAGCGTCTCCTTTCATTACAATATATATAAATTGTGTATGCCATCGCAACAGGGTGTATGAGGCAGCAGGAATCAGGACCATGGACTGAGCGCACAAGAAGAGGAATGGAACGCGACATGGCCTGAGCAGCATGGTGGGGTACAAAACGTTCTAGAAGCAGCCTGGGGGGCCAGTACCGCCTTCACACACTTGCCCCTTGGGAGAGATGATTTAGGCGGTCATATAAAGAGCCGACCAAGAAAGACACAGGGGAGGAAAACTAATGGCTGACTGTCTGTTTTTGGTTTTGATTTATTTTTCAAGATGACTGAGTCCTGTGGGACACTGCTGCTTTATTACCCGCCAAACCCACAGGACGAGACACCACTATAGCCTGAGTTGTTTCGTTATCAGTTTTACCCTTTGTTGATTCTTTGAGTTATTTTCCCTTTGAGTTTATGTTTTTCATTGTAAGGCCACCGGCCTACACCTGCCTCCCTGGTCTGGCTGTCTCTGTCTCTGCACAGTATCTCACAAAAACGAGTACACCCCTCACATTTCTGTAAATTACATCTTTTCATGGGACAACACTGAAGAAATGACACTTTGCTACAATGAGTGTACAGCTTGTATAACAGTGTAAATTTGCTGTCCCCTCAAAATAATTAAACTCACAGCCATTAATGTCTAAACCGCTGGCAACAAATGTGAGTACACCCCTAACTGAAAATGTCCAAATTGGGCCCAATTAGCCATTTTCCCTCCCGGAGTCATGTGACTTGTTAGTGTTACAAGGTCTCAGGTGTCACTGGGGAGCAGGTGTGTTAAATTTGGTTTTATCGCTCTCACACTCCCTTATACTGGTCACTGGAAGTTCAACATGGCACCTCATGGCAAAGAACTATCTGAGGATCTGAAAACAAGAATTGTTGCTCTACATAAAGATGGCCTAGGCTATAAGAAGATTGCCAAGACCCTGAAACTAAGCTGCAGCATGGTGGCCAAGACCATACAGTGGTTTAACAGGACAGGTTCCACTCAGAACAAGCCTCGCCATGGTCGACCAAAGAAGTTGAGTGCACGTGCTCAGCTTCATATCCAGAGGTTGTCTTTGGGAAATAGACGTATGAGTGCTGCCAGCATTGCTGCAGAGGTTGAGGGGAGGGGGGGTCAGCCTGTCACCAACAGTTTGCTGAAGACAAGCAGACTAAGGACATAGATTACTGGAACCATGTCCTGTGGTCTGATGACTTCAGAGGGTTCAGATGGGGTCAAGCGTCTGTGGCAGCAACCAGGTGAAGAGTACAAAGACAAGTATATCTTGCCTACAGTCAAGCATGGTGGTGGGAGTGTCATGGTCTGGAGCTGAATGAGTGCTACAGGGAGTTCTGACTCTACCATCTGAATGTCTCAACAGAAATCGAGACTCATCAGACCAGGCAACATTCTTCCAGTCTTCAACTGTCCAATTTTGGTGAGCTCGTGCAAATTGTAGCTTCTTTTTCCTATTTGTAGTGGAGATGAGTGGTACCCGGTGGGGTCTTCTGCTGTTGTAGCCCATCCGCCTCAAGGTTGTGCGTGTTGTAAAAAGTGGTTATTTCAGTCAAAGTTGCTCTTCTAGCTTCGTACCCTGGATGTGCATCCCACAAATCTCCATCAACTGCAAGATGCTATCCTATCAATATGGGCCAACATTTCTAAAGAATGCTTTCAGCACCTTGTTGAATCAATGCCACGTAGAATTAAGGCAGTTCTGAAGGCGAAAGGGGGTCAAACACAGTATTAGTATGGTGTTCCTAATAATCCTTTAGGTGACTGTATATACAGTTGTGCTCATAGGTTTGCATACCCTGGCAGAAACTGTGACATTTTTGCATTGATTTAGAAAATATAAATGTTTATATCCTTTTCCATCTTTATAAAGTTCCATTACCTTGTTATGCAGATCTTTTGACAGTTCTTTTCTGCTCCCCATGACTCAGTAACGAGCCTGCTCAGTGCATCCACGTGAGAGCTAACAAACTCATTGACTATTTTTACACAGACAGAAATTCACCTTTAATTGCCATTTTCGCCTGTGTGTCCCCTTGTGTGTCTGTAACAAGAAAGAATTGGACACTCACACAAGTTTTGTTATTTTAGCGGTTTACCAAAATATACAGTTTAACATATACAGTTTTTGGTGAAGTTACAGTTAAATGAGGGTATGCACATCCAATTTGGAGAAAGGGTTTAGGAATGATAGCTCTTTAATATGTAGGCCCCTCTTTTAAAAGCAACCTAAAGTCATTGGACGACTGACTCAAAAGCTTTTTCATGGACAGGTGTGGGCTTTTCCTTCGTTATTTCTTCTTCAATTAAGCAGGTAAAATGTCTGTAGTTCATTCCAGATGTGGCATTCGCATTTGGAAGCTGTTGCTGTGAACCCACAATATGCGGTCAAAGGAGCTCTCAATGCAAGTGAAACAGGTAAGGGAAACAGCAGCCGAATGAATTCTGAAGTTTGAAGGGATATAAGGGATATATTTTCACAAGGGATATATTTTCAGCTCAAATTCAGCCAAATTCAGCGAAGTTGATTGGACGGAGCTTCACTTTACAGATGGACAATGACCCAAAACATACTGCAAAAGCAACCCAGTTGTTTTTAAGGAAAAGAAGTGGAATACTCTGCAATGGCCTAGTCAATCACTTGATCTCAACCCGATCGAGCATGCATTTCATTTGCTGAAGACAAAACATGAGGCAGAAAGACCCATGATCAAACAACAACTGTAGACAGCTGCAGTAAAGGCCTGTAAAAGCATCACAAAGGAGGAAACCCAACGTTTGGTGATGTCCATGCATTCCAGACTTCAAGCAGTCATTGGCAGCAAAGGATTCTCGACAAACTATTAAAAGAGAACATTTTATTTATGATTGTGTTCATTTGTCCAATTACATTTGAGTCCCTGAAATAAGGGGATTATGTATGAAAATGGTTGCAATTCCTAAACGTTTCATACAATATTATCGTTCAACCCCTTGAATTAAAGCTGAATGTCTGCACATCAATTGCGTCTCGGTTGTTTGATTTCAAATCCATTGTGGTGGCATACAGAGACAAAATTATGAAAATTGTGTCAGTGTCCAAATATTTCTGGACCTAACTGTATATATATTCAAATTATGTACATATTTTATTTTAAATGCAGTTGATTTTACTTTAATATTTGACAAAGCACAAACAGCCTGACATTTTCTAATAAAGAGCAAGTTCAGGTTTTAAAATAAATTAAAATAAAGCCTATGCAGAACTGGGTTTTTAAAGAAAATAATGAGGCACAAAGTACAAAGTCTTTCACGACTTAATGTGTAGAAAATTGCGCTGTCATTTAAGATCTGCAGGAGCCAATGTCTCTTCGCTGTTTGTGTTTGTATCTGTGTGTGTGTTTATTGTTTGCTCTACATAATTGGGTCACCTCTGCTGAAACGCTGTATCATTCCCTTGATCTGGCAGTTGCGTTGACAAGGCATCCCTTGGGAGCCAAGTACACAAACATTTTATTTACCATTAACAGGATGTTCAGTACAAACCTTTACAAAATCATGTTGTTCCTCTTGGACTACATGTGGGAGGCAAGGAGATTAAGGAAAATGGTGGGGGACGTACAACGTGCTGAAGTCCTGGGCGGCCTTTCAATTTGATCTAGAGTCAATGACTTCCTCTCATCGTCTCCTTAAAGCATTTTATTGTTACATCAGTAGAAACAACCTAGGCTCTATCTCAGTGTCCCCACTACTCAATATAGTCATATCATTAGCCAACGGTATATGGTTGCCCTAGTCTTTGTCCTTCAGGTTGTAATACCAGACTCATCACACTTCATATAGCTTTTCCTGATGAAGATTTGGCCTGAGAGCCTCTGCGTTAAGCGCTCTAGTCATTGTAGCAGGCTGATTGTCTGTCTGAGCTCCTGGCTCCCTCTGTGTCCTGTCAAGTGGATCAGTGCGGCTGGAGTGGCCCAAGCACTAGCCTTTCCACCATATGGATTTTCAAACCCACTTCAATTTTCTCATTACTCAGGTGCGGCCCGACTGTGAATGTGAGTGTCTCTGTGTGTGTCTGTGAGAGCGTGTGTTTAGAGGGGTCAACTCTTCAAAGTGGCCAATATCTGGCAGTAGATTGAAACAAAGATTGAAACAGATGTGGCATCTGCAGCCCCTACTCCTCCTCTCCGTAATCCTCATCCTCTTCTTAGAGGGACCAAATATTCTGTTTGGATATTTATCTCCATCTCTCGCCCTGAACTCCTTGCTGTGTCAGACAGGGTTACGGGCGCTAGGCAACATTTCAAAGATGGATTAAGCCAACCGTTAAATTGCTTCTTTGAGGGAAATGAATGAATAAAATTGAGGAACTAATTCTTTGACTGTGCAAATACGTATCTTGTGTGTGTGATTATATAATGCTGGCTCGGGATGTTCCCTCGACATCAGGGGCAGACCTACCCTGGGGCATTTCTGGCCTATGCAAGATGGGCTGGTCCAAGTCATCTGGCTAATGTAGTAGCCTATTTAGAGAAAGCTGGTGCTACTGTGGGGACCCAAGGGAAGACATAGATGACGTAGATTTTATCTGGGATGCTGGCCTGGTTGGTTGTCTGCAACGTGGCTTGACCCACGTGTCCTGGTTGAAAAAACAGTGAGGAGGAATAAGCAGAGTGACTTGATACGTATGGCTAGGTATGAGGAGGTTGCTGCGATCTTCAGCTCTCCCGATTCTTTTGGGTGTCATTGCTGTGAGACAGGGCTGTAAATACAATGCAACATTTAAAAGAACTGGGGGAAGGAAAACAGGGCACGCAAATTATTTTATATGAGCACTGAAGATAAATCAACTACACAGCTAAAGAGAATTAAGAAAAATTAACAAGCAATCATCACAGTATGACACCTAGTCAAGTAAACTGCAGAGATATCAATCTGTCCATTTATTAAGCATAAGTGATTGTGAATCAATGTCACCTGTTTTGGTCCAAATGAAAGTAAGAACAGTTGAACTGGAGAGGCAACAGCAAGACAAACCCCAAAAGGGGAATGGTTTTGCAGGTGGTGGCCACAAACACTATTGCTCACTCTTTATCCTTCCTGAGTGTTCTCTTGGTTTGCCTTTTGCTAGTGTCCTTGTCACTACTGGTAGCATGAGACAGTACCTGCAGCCCATTCAGGTTGCACAGGTAGTCCAACTCCTTCAGGGTGGCACATGCATACGGCAGTGGCCGGCTGGCCATCAGGAGCAACAGGACATTTCCTGGAGGCCTGAGGATTATTTTGGCCTGCCTTGAACAGTCAGCTTGACCAGCGGCAACGATAATATAGCAAGCAAGAATGAGATGCACCTTTCACTCTTTTGCTGCAGATGAATAATAGTGTTTGTTGAATTTGAGTTAACTTACAAATGAAGTACAAGAGTTCCATGACCATTCAACAATTTAATTAAGCTATTATTGAAACAGAATACAAACGATATAGGCTACTTTACAATTCAACGTACAACACTTTACCATTTTTCAATAGGAGATTCAGCATTCTTGTGTAGGTTAATTCATCAAATGTAAATTAAAAATGTAAATCTAAACAATTATTCACAAAATACCAGACCTTTGTTAGCAATCACCAATTAAACAAACTTATTACACCATTACTGTTTTTATAATAGGAAAGAAAGATAAACTAAATCATACACACACCACTGTCTCTTTAAATCTTCTTTAGTTATTTTACTGAAGATTAATATTCTACAAATCTATTAAGCTAAATGAACTGAAATACCAACAATATTCTTTGCCACTAGAGCTATGCAATGGCATTAAAATAAACTTGATAGCCCCACTAGAAACCCCCGGGAGAGACCTGCAAAGACACGTCGTTCACACAGCCTATTCATTTTGGGTGTATTGCCCCCTCTGGTAGAAAGCCGTTCCCCCTCAGTTTTGTTTCCCCATTTACATAACCGATTGTACATGAATGCAACCTGGTCCAATCGTCATAGTCAACAAGTTACAATAAATGCGTTTCAGTCAGCTTCACATGCATATAGAGCTCCACTACTCATAGAGCTCTACTACTGTGGAATGATCTGCCAATTAAGGTTAGAAATGCAAACTCAGTGCAAACTTTCAAGTGTCTTTCTAAAAACTCATCTCTACAGCATGGTTTGTAATTAGGTGTAGCCTGGCCCGGGGGCGTGAAGGTGACCAGTAGGCTTGATACTGTCCACCCTTGCTGTCTTGCCAGGTGGGCTCTCGTCGTCACTGGGATACCCTCCCTCCAATGCCTTTCGGAGGAAGAGTCACTGGCTTGTTGTTGTCTCTCTGTTGCGCACTTGTGCAATTGGGCTGTACGCTGCTGGCAATACTCGGCCCTCTTTCAGGGGGGTTGCGATTGGTGAGTGTCCCTTTGGTTGATGCCTGGCAATGTGGGTGGATTGATTTCCTGCCTGTTGGGCCCTGTCCGGGGCCTCCCCCGGGTAGGGCCACAGTGTCGCCGGACCCCCCCCGTCTCAGTTCCAAGGTGTTACGCTGCTATATTATTGTGCTGGGGGATATGAGGAATGCACTTTCTAACTTTTCTCAGTCTCCTCCAGTTTAAAATTTTAGGCGGGGATGAGGTCCTGGTCCACACCTGCAGAGTACCTGGTTTGGGGGGCCCGTTGCTGTCCCTGTCCTTGTCCACCTGGTCATACTTTTGACCTAGACTAGAATCAAATAGACTCTGGATTTAGCGCAGAGAAATGTATTTATTAGTCTAATTGGACTCTTAATATCTCACCCGGCACAGCCAGAAGAGGACTGGTCACCACTCTGAGCCTGGGTCCTCTCTAGGTTTCTTCCTAAAATTCGGCCTTCTTAGGGAGTTTTTCCTAGCCATTGAAATCCAACACTAATGTTGTTTGCTCCTTGGGGTTTAAGGTTGGGTTTCTCTGTAAAGCACTTTGTGACAACTGCTGTTGTAAAAAGAGCTTCATAAATACATTTGATTGAAATAAATTTGATATATATGTTTCTACATTTTTCGTCTGGGGGGGGTGTTAGACAAAAAGCACCCTCAGTCATGTAATCCTAGCTTCGGCCATGCCTATGCTAATGACGGGAACAGCATTTGACTTTAGCGGTTAATGTTCAAACCTGAAAGGTTTGGCGTTTCTAGTGCTAATAAGACTACCGGACAACTCGATTGGCATTTGCCAGAGAACACCAGACTTGGCAGATCCACCACTGGCGCCCAGTTCTCTTCACAGATGAGAGCAGGTTCACACTTGGCACATGACGACTGGAGACGCCATGGTGAATGTTATGCTGCCTGCAACATCATCCTGCATGACCGGTTTGGCAGTGGGTCAGTGATGGTCTGGGGAGGCATATCCTTGGAGGGTGGAACAGACCTCCATGTGCTAGCCAACAGTACCCTGACCGGTGTTAGGTACCTTGATGAAATCCTCAGACCCATCAGACCATACGCTGGTGCAGTGGCCCCTGGGTTCCTCCTGATGCAGGACAACCCCCGGATTCATGTAGCCAGAGTGTGTAGGCAGTTTTGGATGAAGAAGGCATTGATGCCACTGACTGGCCCTCATGTTCCCCAGACCTCAATCCAATTGAGAACCTCTGGTACGTTATGTATCAGTGCATCTGACGCCACCAAGTAGCACCACAAACTGTCCAGGAACTCACTGTGTCACATTATGAGTGTCACATCACAAGTTGGAACAGCCTGTGATTTCAATTGTTTACTTTGATTTTCAAAGTTTGAATCCAACCCTCAATCGGTTGGTGATTTTGTTTCCATTGACATCGATTTACACAATGTACAGTAAAGATTTTGATCTTTAATATATTTTGTTCATTGTTTTGTAAATCATGTGAGATGTAGGTGTTGCCTTAATCTATTTGAGAAGTGTATAAACAAAAGATATCAATCCAACATCAACACTCTGCTATTCTGATTGCAGCCCAACTTCACAAATATGGACCAGCAATATAATCTAACTTTATCTTCAAACCCTAACCAAATACAAGCCAAACACCAAACCAAAATGATATTTAAACCTATGGCACACACTGTTGACTTTACACAACAATAACACTTACCCAACATTACGTGCAAACCCTAATCATAGTGTGTTGAGCTGATACAACACTAACACTAACTGAACTCTATATATTCAAACCCTAAACAAAGAAGGGAAAGTTACAGACATGCGGCCATGACAGCGCACAGTGTGCAGGCAGTGTAACTTTACTTAAAATGACTGCTGGTCACTAGCCGGTCAGATTAAAAAAACAGTGGTTTGAGACCTTCACCTACATGCAGGCAGCATCAGGGAGGAAAGTGGGGAAAGAAAAAGACAGATAGAAAAAGAAAGGTGAGAGAGAACAAGAGAGAGAACAAGAGAGAGAACAAGAGAGAGAACAAGAGAGAGCGAGGAAACAGCTTAATGTCTGGAAGAAATAGAACCATAAATTAAATAACTTCCTTTAGTCCCTTGCTCCCTACACTGAAGAGGCTGTGCGTCGCTCACCTGCTGATAAAGTAAATTAAAAGCTCCATCCGTCCAGCTGTTGCAACGCTACAATACCAAAGCACCAAATAATCTTTACCCATGACAATTCAATGACTATCCCGGGAGAAAAATGGGTTTCTGCATCATCTGATAATTCAACAGACAGGTGAGAATCATCTTGCTTCATCAAAGACCATGGATGCCTTCCATGAGCTATAGCATTGCTGGGCTGGGCGGCTCTCTGAGCTTCTACCAGTTCAGGCCAGCCTACTCTTCTAGGTGGATCCTCAGGCTCTGAGTCCCAAATGATAGTAATAGGGCTCTGTTAAACATAGCGCACTAAATAGGAAATAAGGCATATCCTTTGGGACGTGTGTATGAGCATGCCCACTCATACACACATATAGAGCAAGTGAGAATTATTTTATTTCTCACCTGCTGTCGCACTTATATATTACTTCGATATCAGAGACAAACACAGACACCTTAACACATATTCTTTTCAGTATACACACCTCTCTTCCTTCTCCCTCTCTTTTTGGTTCCCTCTCCATCTTTCTTACTCAGACTATCTTCCTCTTATCCTTCCATTCCTCATCCCTATGCTCGACAATGCAATTTAAAACTCACCCACCTCCCCATGTCTGCACTGTCATTGATTTCTCATGAGCTCATCTCAATTTTAAAAAGCCTAAATCATATTTTTTTTCCCTGTACATATTTTTGTTGAACGTGATATCTAGAGAAAAACCAGAGGCGCTTCCAATATGTATTTTACTTAAACGTGATACCTAGAGAAAAAAATATCCTGATAAAATAACTCAAAAATATGAAATGGGTATAGCTACAGCGGTTTATATTGGAACCCCATTGTGTGAGAATGGCTCCTATTTCTATAACAACAGGCTGATAAAATTCACCTCCATGCATTTCTATTCCTCCCTAAGAGGATTAAGGAGTTTGCAGTGCAGTTTTCTGATATTTGGGATTAGTTCTGGCGCTGCTTGATGTGAATTTTGAGCACTGTAGGACGTGAGCCTGCATTCTGACCAGGGGAGAGGTGACAAAGTGGGTGAGAGGAGAGAGACACAGGGGGAGGGAGGGACAAAGGGAGAGGGATAGAGATGGGAGACATTGGAGGTGGTAGAGAGGGAAAACAAGGAGATGGGGAGAGAAGGAAATAGGGGAGAAAGAGGGGAAGAGGTTATGTCAGAGATTGGGTGGTGAGGACAGAGTGAGGAATAGGTCATTGCAAGGAGGTGGAATGCCAGGATAGGAGAGATGTGCATTTGGGTGACTTAGTTGCTAACAGCATGACGCTCTATCTTGGCCAAGGTTGAGGTTTGTTCTGGGCTTTTGTTAGTACTCTAAAGCATGATTTGGCGATGCATTTACTAGAAAGTGTTACTCTCAAATGCTGGTGCAGCGAATTTAAGTAGAGCAAAAGCCTTCAAAATAATGTCTAAAGAACTGGACTTCTAAGAAGTGAAAAAACAATTTACCGTCGTTTTCAGTCCAGTGTGTGGAGTCTGACCCCATGTCTAGCGCTGTTTGTCTGTTTCCCAGGTTACGTCTGTCATCTAGCCTTGAATTTGTTTGGTGTTATGAAACCCGCAACACAAATGCCACCCTACTACATTTATAGTACATTGCACTAAATTAAAATAGAGTATTCATACAGGAATTCTGATGTTAAGAGTCAAGGGATTTTGAGTCTTTTCACTGGACAATAAATCCTTGCTTCTTTGCTAACTATTGACATAATCATTGGGGCTTATAAACAAGATCCAGTCCTGTTGGTTAATGTTGCAACTTTTATCTCTGGAGCTTTTATCACATATTATTACTAATATTCATTAACTGATATTAATTCCCGGAATCATTAATAAAAATGCCATTGCATAAGGGTGAAGATTCTAGTGACCTTGATTATTATATTCTTATCTCTAAATTGTTATGGCTTGCTAAATTCCTGGAGTCATTGGAAAATATGCAGTTATGTTCCTTTCTAACAGAAAATTGCATTTTGAACATATATCAGTCTGGTTTTAGACCTGGACATAGTACTAGTACAGCGACTACATTGGTTGTAAATTATATTGTCAATGCCTTGGATGTGAAGTTGAGAAAGACCTGTGTTGCTCTTTTTTTGACCTGACGAAGGCTTTCAATACAGTTGATCATTCAATCTTCCTGAAAGTCCTCACTGGGCCTGGCCAAAAGATACACTTGCCTATAGTTTCAGTACTACACCAGCGTTAGAGCTCAGGCTATTGTATGGGATTAATATAGATTACTTATAGTTCTCAAAGGAGTTCCACAGCATTTAGTTGTGTGTCCATTATTATTTACTCCAGGTGTATTGAAATCTTACCGAGCCGGCTCGTTTTCTGTTCTCATCCTCTACTGCACCCATCTGGTGTCCCAGATTACTTTGAACCTGTCCCAATATCTGTGCACTTGCGTCCTTGTGCCCCTCAATTGCACATTCTTGCTAAGGGGTGTAAGACCGTAGGATGTCTCAATTCTGTAGTGTTGTTCTCCAGAGGTGATCTTCAGCACCTTCCTGCGCACTTAATGCACCCCTTCCGCAAGTGTGCATCAGACCTGACTTTGCTATAGGCTATTACCCAGAATCGCTAACCAATGGGGAAGCAAAACGTTTGTTTTGGTGCAGGTAGGACAACTGGAAAGAGTGGCGACCATGGCCATGAGTAATGGAGAAGAAAGAACTGTCCCAATTCTGCTCTTAACAGCTTCGGGCACTTGCACACTTACGTTGCTAAGTCCACTTTCAGCAAGTGTGCACTTTGTGGAATACCTTAGGGCGTAGTGCAGATATTGGGATAGGCCAAATAAGTCCCTGATTAGGGGGTTGCAATGAAAATATGGAGTGGAACTGGCTTTGAGGACCAGATTTAAACACCACTGGACTTTAATCTGTATATTAATGATGTCTATAACTGTGAGAAATTTTAATTTTATGCTGATTACACAGTAAAATATGCCTCCCTTTCTCACAAAAGCTGCTGCCCACCTGCAGTGTGATTTCCATCTAAATGCAAATAAAACTAAGTATATGCTATTCTGCAGGTCCCAAACTCTTCTTTCGGATGATCCAAAAATGACTACTCTAAATGCATCTGTTATAGAACGGGGACATTTCTACCATGGGATTTGGTTAGATGAAAGAAATATGTATTTTAAAACACGCATCAACAAGTTGGTGAAGAAGCTGAAGATCAAATTTAAATTTTTTATAAATCATGTCTATCATTTTAGCATTGATGGGAAACCATGTAAGATAGTTTTACATCACTGCTAGACTATAATGATGTGCTATATGCGTTGCTCAGCATCAGGAATGAAACTTTGCATGCAGTCTGTCATTCTACCTTTCTCCTTTGGTGTAAATGTTCTTTAATTTACTTCCGTTGGCTGGGCTCTCAGGCATTGGTTGATGTTAATATATAAAGCTGTCCTGCATTAACTTCTTACTTTCTTGAAGTTGTTGCAATAACAGCAGTTATCCAACTTTCTTGGACTATGAATTTTCTATTGTTAATTGTGATATATTTTCTTTAAGTGTGTGTTTCATATACAAATGTATGTTTTCATCCTGTATGTAATACAGGGCTCAGCTGTTGGAGAAATCAAAGGCTTAGCTAAATTCTCTGAACAAAGGTAATCAAATAAAACCTATTCTGACCAATGTGCTGGATACTATGGGGAACTGAGTGCCTTTCACAACTAATAGGAAAGCAGAGCCAAATACTCAGGGGTCAGCTTTTTGTTGGCTAAGAGAACAAATATTCACAAACTGGAGGAGGACACATTACCCATGGCAACCTTAACACTCCTATCCTCTCATTGGCTCAATAACCAGGAGTAGATATGGCACCTGTAGCCAGAACAATTCCCCCTTTTTTTCCATAATTCTTGAGGCAGAACCCAGACATAATGAAATGGAGGGAGGAAAACAGCAGAATTAAAATTAATCACATCGCCTGGGACAAGGTACACTTGGAGACTTGGTTTTGAATCAATCTCCCAGTGCTTTAAGACCCACCCTGGCATGGAGAATACATGCACACACACACTGTGCTTTTAGATTCATCCTGGCATGAAGAACAAATTGAGCATGCCGTGGCCCATCCATCTTTAAATTCTCCCATTAGCACCGTAAAAACGATGGGCCACATTAATTATGTTGGATGTTATAGTCTAGTTAACAAAGTTCAAAGTTTTTATTGGCCAGAAACACATTATAACAGATGTTGCAAAATGCTTGTGATTTCGCTTAAAACAATGCGGTGGGTTAAATGAAATCTTAAACAAGAAACAGTTGTGACCTTAACTTGGCAAAGTTAAAATCAATAACTGGAATCAAAAAGAAATTATAAAGGGTGTTTTTTAAATCCGAAATTCTATTTGTCTGAAAGCTGTGGTATACAAATATGTTTACTACAGGTATGACAGTTCATAACACTGCAATGCAAAAAAAAATATTGTTGACCCTATACTACTCCCCCGTGTACCTTATTTCTTAATTTTACTATCCTAGGAGCCTTCAAAACCTCCTAAGGTTTATGTGCACCCTTAGCAGATTGGTCATTTATGTGAGATGAATGTTATTATTAGAATATATAGGAATAGAGATTGGTAAAGTAATTTGTATTCCTCTAAACAATGTTTTTTTTAAGGAAATCAAATAGTCACTTTATGCTACATTGCTCTATTCTGATGTATAACAGCTCTATGACATCACCTATCTAGGTTTCTATTATTATTTTCAAAATTCTTAGTCAAAGTATTGGGGCACATGGCTGCATGGCAATTGGCAAGTTAAAACTGGAACTGGGCACACCCAGTATTGTCACTGTATCATTGGTAAACAACTCAACTGTAGATAATTTCTGTTTTTGGTTATAGTTCTGTTCACAGGCGAATCCTTTCTTTTTACAATATTTTCCAATGCCAAGCATACACACATCCTGATGCATCCACCACCATTTCTGAGAATAATGAAGATAAGGAAGTTTTACATCAGTATTACAACGCTGTTTGCAAAATAGATGGGACGTTGCATAAATTGTAGATAAAAACAAAATGCAATGATGTGCAAAAAGTACAAAGACAATATATCAAATGCTGAAACTGAGACATTTTATTTTTTCTTGAAAAATATATGCCCACTTTGGATTTGATGCCAGTAACACTTTTCAAAAAGAATTGTGACTGGGGCAACAAAAGACTGGAAAAGTTGTGTAATGCCAAAAAAACTAAACCTGGTGGAGTATCACACAAATAATTAATACAATTGTCAGAAGTGAAGGGAGGGGGGGTTCCTCACACAGTGAAAGACTGCGCAAGCAAATACTGCTACAATTTAAGAAAAACGTTCTCAACTTAAAATTGCTAAATGTTTGGGGATCTCATCATCTATGCTACATCATTAAAAGATTCAGAGAACCCGGAGAAATCTCTGTATGCAAGAGACAAGGCCAGAAGTCAATATTGGATGGCTGTGATCTTCGGGCCCTCAGGCTGCACTGCAATAAAAACAGACACGATTCTATAGTGGAAATCAGTGCATGGGCTCAGGAACACTTCTGAAAACCATTGTCTGTGAACACAGTATGTTGCTGCACCCACAAAGGCAAGTTAAAATACTGCCATGCAAAGAAGTTGCGGTAGATCACAAAAGACAATTTCTTACGTTGAGCACACAAGTGCGTGTGTCGTTTATTTTTCAGCAAGCAACAAGAAAACAGTAACGTCAAAATGTCATCACGCATTCAGAACATTTAAGGGAACCGCGATCCCTGAACAGTCATAACTACATGAAGTGACTAAGGACAGTAAATTACATGCATAACGTATTATGTTTATCACTGCATTAAGAAACATGTTAAGAACAAAGTGCTTAACAACAAAGGTGAATTATGTATGTCACATTCACAACAAAACCATACATCATCATACAGAAAAGCCAGCGCCTTTTCTGGGCCCAAGCTCATTTAAGATAGACTGAGCCAAATTACTGCCCTGTGGTCTGACAAATCAAAATGTGAATTTTGTCCTTTGGACATAAGAGGAGAGGGAGCATCCAGTTTCTTATCAGCACACAGTTCAAAAGCCAGCATCCGTGATGGCATGGGGGTGCATTAGTGCACATGGCCAGACTGCTAGCGAAGTCTAAAACTGGCAGGTATAGAGAGTACAGAGATATTGTTATTCACATTGGCACTAATGACATTAGGATGAAACAGTCAGACGTTATAAAGCAGAACATAGCATTGGCGTGTAAACTAGCTAGACAGATGTGTCGGCATCGAGTAATTGTCTCTGGCCCCCTCCCAACTAGGGGTGGTGACGAGCTCTACAGCAGACTTGCGCAACTCAATCGCTGGCTGAAAACGGAGTTCTGCCCTTTGCATCTCTCTTTTTGAGACACTCCCAGAAATAGGGCCAGGCCTGATCTGCTGAGGAGCGACGGACTCCATCCCAGCTGGAGTGGTGCTCTTCTTTTATCTAGGAACATTGATAGAAGTCTCACTCCTATAGCCTCACCATGAGATAGGGTGCAGGTCAGGCCGCAGGCTGTTAGCCAGCCTGGTAGCATAGTGGAGTCTGTCGATAGCATAGCCAGAGTAGTTAGTACAGTTTTACCTATTGCCACTGTGACTCGTTCCAGGCTGAGAAAAGGTACTAACTACTCGGTAGTGCTAACAAAAACAACCTCATTAAGATAAAGCCTTCCTCCACCTCGGTCACAAATAAAAATACAAATGACTGTATCACCTCGCATCTCAAAATGGGACTCTTAAATGTTAGATCCCTTGCTCCAAAAGCAGTTGCAGTAAATGAATTAATCTCTGATCACAAACTGTTATTGGTTTATGTGAAACGTGGCTAAAGCCTGATGAATTCATTGCCTTAAATGAGGCCTCTCCTCCTGGCTATACTAGTGATCATATCCCTCGTGCATCCCGAAAAGGAGGGGGTGTTGCTAATATTCATGACAGCAAATATAAATGTACTCTCAAACACATCACTGAATTTCATTCTTTTGAAGTTTTACTCATGAAAGTTAACCAGGCCGATAAATCGTTTTACATAGCTAGTATTTATAGGCTCCCCGGGCCATACACAATGTTCCTCAATGAGTTTCCAAAATTCTTGTCTAACCTTGTAGTCGTGGCAGATGGTATTCTAATTTTTGCCAATTTCAATATTCAAATGGAAAAGTCCAATGATCCTCTTCAAAAAGCCTTTGAAGCCATAATTGACTCAATGGGTTTTATCCAACATGTCTCAGGTCCAACACATTGCCACAATCACACTTTCGATTTAGTCCTGTCACGAGAAATAGATATTTTAGATCTAATAATTTCCCCCCCAAATCCTGGATTATCAGATCACTGTCTTATTACATTTACCGTTAAAACAAGAAATCCACTTGCTCCGCAAACAATGAGTTTCAAAAGCCGGACTGTAAATTCTCGGACTACAAATAAATTCCTTGATATTATTACAAGTTCACACATTAACAACAGAGTAAATAAATCTGTAAACAATCAAATCAAGGATCTAATCTCAACACTGCAAAATACATTAAACATGGTTGCACCACTAAAAACAAAAGAAATTCGCAACAAGAAACTAGAGCACCTAAGCAAGTATTCAGACTAGCCTGGATAGACAGTACACTACAATACCGAAAATCACTCATGTCTGCTCGATCAGCTAATTTCTCAAACCTGATTGAGGTGAACAAATACAATCCAACATTTCTCTTCGATACAGTTGCAAAGTTAACAAAAAAGCAAAGCTCAACAAGTGAAGTGGGTCTTCACTTTAGTTGTAATAAATACATGAACAACTTTGATGAAAAGATCATCGCCATTAGAAAACAAATAACTGACTTAAATAATTATGGTCCTTAAAATCTCAGTTGTCCTAAATTTCCTGAACCTCCCTGACCAGGTGTCAATGGGGACATTTGAATTTTTTGATACCATATCGCTCGACACATTCACTAAATTTGTAACGAGTTCTAAACCCATAAACTGTCAGCTAGATCCAATTCCAACAAAATTACTTAAGGAGCTATTTCCTGTGCAAGGTCAGCCAATGCTGAACATAATAAATTGCTCCCCTTTCCTCTGGATGTGTACCAAACTCACTAAAAATAGCACTCTCTACACCTTGACAAGTCAAAGGTATGTTTTGGTGTTCCTCAAGGCACGGTTCTTGGCCCATTATTGTTCTCACTATATATGCTGCCTCTGGGCGATGTAATCCGATATCACAACGTATAAAATCTGAAACCTTCTACCAAAAACTGATGCAGAAAAACAAATCCATGCTTTCGTTACTTCTAGACTAGATTACTGCAATGCTCTTCTTTCCGGTTACCCTGACAAATCAATAAATAAACTTCAATTAGTGCTGCACACGGCTGCTAGAATCCTAACTAGAACACATTACTCCTGTACTAGCGTCCTTACACTGGCTGCCTGTTAGGGTTAGGGCTGATTTTAAGGTTTTACTGTTTACTTACCTTGCTGAAATGATCCACTCATACATACTTACATGTAACCTACAATCGCAAGATGCAGGCCTTTTAATTGTACCTAGAATTTCTAAAAAAACAGCCGGAGGCAGGGCCTTTCCTCATAGAGCTCCACTACTGTGGAATGATCTGCCAATTAAGGTTAGAAATGTAAACTCAGTGCAAACTTTCAAGTGTCTACTAAAACTCATCTCTACAGCATGGTCTATGATTAAGTGTAGTCTGGCCCGGGGGTGTGAAGGTGACCAGAAGGCTTGGTACTGTCCACCAGAAGGCTTGGTACTGTCCACCCTTGCTCTCTTGCCAGGTGCCTTTCGGAGGAAGAGTCACTGGCTTGTTGTTGTCTCTCTGTTGTGCAGTTGTGCAATTGGGCAGTACTCTGCTGGCAATACTCTGCCCTCATTCAGGGTGGTTGCGGTTGGTGGGTGTCCCTTTGGTTGATGCCTGGCAATGTGGGTGGATTGATTTCCTACCTGTTGGGCCCAGTCCTGGGCCTCCCCCAGGTAGGGCCACAGTGTCGCTGGACCCCCCGTCTCAGTTCCAAGGTCTTATGCTGCTATACTATTGTGCTGGGGTATTGGGTCAGTTTTCCTTCCCCACTAGCCCACATGCATTTATTAATTATCCCAGTTGGACTCTTAATATCTCACCCGGCACAGCCAGAAGAGGACTGGTCACCCCTCTGAGCCTGGGTCCTCTCTAGGTTTCTTCCTAAAATTTGGCCTTCTTAGGGAGTTTTTCCTAGCCACTGAAATTCAACACTACTGCTGTTTACTCCTTGGGGTTTAAGGTCGGTTGTTTCTGTAAAAGCACTTTGTAACAACTGCTGTTGTAAAAAGGACTTTTTCAGCAAGACAACACCAAACCACATTCTGCAGGCATTATAACAGCATGGCTCAGTAGTAAAAGAGTCCAGGTGCTAAACTGGCCTGCCTGCAGTCCAGACCTGTCTCCCATTGAAAACATTTGGTGCATTATTAAACAAAAAATACAACAAAGGAGATCAAGCAAGAATATCAAGCAAGAATGGGAAAACATTTCACTTTCAGACCTAAAGCACTTGGTCTCCTCAGTTCCCAATTGTGTTGTTGAAATAAGAAGTGATGAAACACAGTCATAAACATGCCCCAGTCCCAACTTTTTTAAATCATCATATTCAAAATGGTTTTTTAGAAAAACAATAACATTTCTCAGTTACAACATTTGTTAAGTTTTCTTTGTACTATTTTCAATTAAATACAGGGGACAATGATTTGCACATAGCGTCTCATTTTATACGTAGCGTCTCATTTTTGGGGGGGAAACGGGATTGTACATTGGTGTCTTCTTACTTTTAGTTTACATCATTAGAATATGTTTTAGTGTATATATTCACATTATTCTTTTCATTCTTTTGTTTAGGATTGTAGTCACTACAATGATTGATCTGTTTTCTCTTAACAACAAACAAACTTTATTGGCATTTACAAAAAAAGATATACTCTAATATCCCTGAGCAGTTGCCTTCCTGTGCCAAAAACAACATTTATAAAACTGCACATAGCCAAATATGGGCAAACATCAGATTAATTAATTTATGAGATCTGGTAGGTCTGTCATGTATTTTCTTCTGCATGCTGTCCTACAGAATTTCCTCTTGTTAGTAACAGGCCTTTGTCAGTCAGACGTGTGGAGCTGTAAATAGCAAAGCTGACTCTTAAGTAGCCATTTGATGTCAACCTGTGTGTCATCACTCACCGTCACACTTGATCTATCGCTCTCTCACACACCACTCACACACCTGTGGGACCCTATGCAAGATGTTTCACTGGGCCCTCTAGCTAAAATATTTGTTAGACAATTCGCGATTTGAACACTTCATCAATAAATCTGGTGTGCAATAGCATGCAGGACCCTATCTGCAAATATCTGGGTGGACTGCAAATCTAGACTTTGAATAATTGTAGGCCCACGTTCATGGGCCCCAGAATATTTACACTGCTGGACTCTACACCAATCACACACATACTTTACACCACTAATACACACACACTAGCTAGTAAAAACCTTTATTTATTCAATATCAAAACTCCCCCCACACACACATATCAGTACCATGTACAGCCATTTATTATGTTTTTAAGTATCTTTCATCAGCTTAGCACACTGAATGTACCAAATCACTTTTAGTATCTTTAGTTGTTGTAACGTCGAATTCCAGAAATTGAAACCGTTCATGGTTTTAAATCAATAACTGATACATACAATATGTTTTATGAACCTTACCATACTGATGTTGCTAGAATGGCTGAGGCAGCTTGTTTTATTTCGGACTTGCAGCAGCTGTTCATGGTTTTAAATCAATAGTTATTTAGGTGTCTGAACATTTCAAAAGATTCTTGGCCATGCGGTAGCTCAAGCAACCAATATGCTTTATGGGCTTCACTGGGCACATCCACTATGGGACTGTTGTTTTCTGGTTGTATCAGCCTTATTACAAAATATCATGGTGGAAAAAAGACTTTGGTAATATTTGGTAATGCTAAGCCGAAGATAGAGGTTACCATTGAGGCCCAAGAGTTCCTTTCCTTTGGTCTCAAAAGACCATTGAATCCACTTCCACTTGGTCTCAGATTCTCCAACATAGACTTCTGACACCTAGCCGAGATTCAATGCGATATCGCACACACAAACCCCGAGACGGACACAGAATGCACACAGGCGCAAGCCCGCCCAGGCAATCACCGCACAGCTGTGAGAAAGTATGTCAGATGACTTCAACAAATCCGCCCCATTCACCGCGATCTTCCCCTCTAGCTCTGGCTTCAGTTCCTACACTCCGCTTTCCACCAGATGAAGCCAAGGCTCCATACGATTGTCACTTCCGCTACGCCATCCTGCACCGCCTCAGAGGACGTCTAGTCTGCGGGTGGCAGGTTTGCCATGGACGATTCAGGGTTCAGCATGTTGTGCGTAACATGACGTGACAAGTTGAAAGAGCTACAGGGGTTCCCCTCCAAACGTGGTTGAGACACCGCAGCAACCAGACACTAAAGGGGCTGGTGATTCACCTACTTTGATGTTTACATCTGTAAACTAGAAGGAGACGTGCGACGCGGAACGAGACGTGTTGCACTCTCCCTCTTCCTTTCCCCATCTCTCTTCCTTTCTTTTTCACCATCTCTCACTCTGTTTCCCTTTCTCTCCCCCTCTCACTCACCTCCTCCCGCTCACACTTTTGTGGTATGTGCTCTACATTAACACAGACAGATTAGGTTTTTTTTGCCAAAGGCTCGAGGGCAACTAACAGCGGCCGCTAACTCCAACAGTACAACTCGGAGTGGCACCTGAGCTGTTGTTGCGACACAAACGCAGGATTAATTAAAGTAGCACCCACATTTAAAGTAACACATCGCACATTTCCACTGATTAACCTGAGAAAGAGAGACGTGAGAGAGAGACGCGTGCCGGATCATACTGAGGAGAGCTTAGCAGTGCTTACTGCTGCCAATACAAAACTGGTCTTCTTTTACACGCACTGACATTACTGTTGGCAATCAGCTGATCAGCGGTGATGGCACAACATTCCACTGATTGCATCTGCATCTATTTGTAAATCAGTGTGCACGTGTGTGTGGGTGTGCGTGCGTGTGATGCGGGTGTGCGCATGTCTATGTGAGTGTCCTTCTTAATAACCAGCCCGCAGGAGGACAGATGAGTGGCTTTTGATTGCTTTCAGCCTTGTCCCTCTCGGCCCCGTACACAGCCCTGGGTCTGACAGTGGCATAATAGAGACACCAGCTGAAGAATAGCGATCTCTTCACCGCGTGACAGGGCAAGGCTGAGGTCACTGAGTCTGCTGAAAGACCATGATCACAGCACAACGATAAAACCACTGATACTTCATCCCACATACACCGGATGAAAGCCTAATAAGCACTTGTGTGTGTGTGCGCGTGCACGCGTGTGTGTGTGTGTGTGCGCGTGCGGGGGCCGCGCTTGTCTTGAAAAATTGCCGACTACATCCTCCGACATAACATACATTGGCATCAATCCATCACCCGTCCCCATGTCCATCCAGTCTTGTCAACTCATCCGGGTGGCCACAAGCCACAATCCCAATCCAAAGCAAATTAACGGTCAGGGAAGGAAATGAGTAATATGTGCGGGAAGATATTGACATCTTTGACATCCAAGACATGGAAATGTAGGAGACGAGAGGTTTGAACTTTCCACAGCATAATCATTAACTCTGTGCCCTTAGCCGTCTCCATTCTACATTCATGAGAGATGTTTAGCCGGGCTCGCTGGGGCTGGAATGCTTAACTTACGGGGCCAGAGCCGTGGCATGCTGTAGCCAGCGGCTGGTCTCAGTAATAAGCTGTGCTGGCCAGATCATGAAGACTGCATTTCAATCAGTACGCTCATCGATTTCTTTGGAAGGTACAACGTTTTTAAAGGACCAGTGCAGTAAAAAGAACTTTGGACACGTTAAGGTACAAAAAAAACACTAAATCCGTGTCATTTGTGACACAGATTAAGCCCGGGGCTGGATTAAAATATCAAGCCAAAGAAAATCTCTATTGAGTTTGAGATTTTAATCTAGGGAAACTGGTCCGAACAATATATTTACTTATTAGATGGTACTTTTGGCCAGCTGCATGATGTCACAAGGCGGATTTTATTATAATTGACCAAAGACCTTTCAGCTGGGTAAGGGACGGCCTCTAGACCATCCTATCAGTCAGTCAAGTCTGTGCCAGAGGCATTGCTATGACCACAATACTGTACATTCGGAGATTAGACCCCCCCCCCCATCCAGAAAATACAGGGTTTTGAATTGAGGAAAATGTCCATGTACATGCTAACAGCCTACACATCTACATTGTTATAATGCGAGATCGAAATTATAGATGACTAGATATGGGGCTATTTTTTTTGTATTATTATTTTTGTTCAATTTGAGATCCGGGGCTATTCGTAAAAGAACCAGGGCTATACCCCCGGACACCCAGGCCTAACGACACCACTGCTGTGTGCTGGCAAATCTTCTAATTCTAAATGCCTACATTCAGACAGTGCATTTCAAGGACCAAATTAAGCTCAGGGATATACATTAGAAAAATATATTGTGGAATTATATAAATAAAATAGCAGTGATTTTCTTTAGACTGTGTTGATTAAAATAATGATTTAAAAATGCAATTACACAGACCAAGTCTGACTAAGATTGTGTGTGTGTCATAGGTCAGCTGAACCACTCCATCTGGCTCACTTGTCTGAGTCTACTTTAAATCCTAACAAAATGATTTAGTAAAAATAAAATAGAAGTGTTCCTAAAATCTTGGTACGGTAGGCATCCTTTGTTAGTTAAGTCAATACTATTAAATCTAGAAACATGTCTTCTACAGCAGGGATTTTTCTGCATTCAGCACGCTGGTGAGCTTGATTTGTATTGGTCCAATATGCTCCAGTTTAATAACTCGAATCTGTCTGAGAGCCCAAAGGTTAAAGCAGAAGATTTATCTATCAGCATCCTCCCCTCCCTGTACTGCAAATCTTTAATTGCCTGTGGGTTAATTGTTAAGGTGTACGGCAGAGATCATTTGGAAATGATCCATCATTTAGCAACGTAATAATGAGTTTCCAATGACTTACTGGGCTGCCCAGGCCTCCGCTGCCTCCTTCTCCTCCCTTAGATAGCCTGCCGTCAGCGGAGGGCGTGTGCGCATGGTGTGTAGAACAGCTAGCCTTAGTCAAACCCTCAGACTCCCCCGGCAGCTCCAGACCTGTAAGTACCAGAACAGCCCTCAGCTACAACACTGTTTTCCTGTGGATGTGGATGTAGACAATATTGTTTCAGACTAGTTCCCAAAGAATCACATTGATCACGTTGACTCTTTCCGCCACTTACCCAGAAAATTATGGTCAGAAATTATTCCAATTCAGAGGATCATTTAGTCTTTTTTTTTTTTTTAAATCTACTTGGCCCTGCCAGTAGGTTATGCAGCCTTGATGTCATTAGAGAGACTTTTCAAAGGGAGTCAATGTGCTGGCAGGACCAGAGGTCATGTTTTTAAAAAACACTTAAAGTAGCCATTATGATAAAAGGCCACTTTAAACTGGGACAGTTTTGCAAAGGGAGTCAACCTGCTGTTAGAGGAAGCTTTGTTTAGGAGATGGAGGGGAGAAGACAGTCATTGCATATGCACACACACACACACACACACACCAACTGCTATAAAGCATGTTATTTTCCATTTATTTAAACAAGGTCATTTCAATTTAGAGGTCATTTTAATTCATGCAATCACTGGCACCAGCTGTGACAGCTTTAACAGAAGTAGATTTTTAACTACCAGGTACACTGTTAAAACAAAGTGCTTTGTAAAAACAAAAAGTAGTGACATACAAGCTGCCACCAATTTAAAGAAAACGGAGCCTTGAAGTACACTTACTCAGTGTTTCCAGATTTCTGTGAAATACGAAATACTTAGAGAAAAACATACTTTCCTTAAGGATTTTTTGAAGTGTGATTGTGGGGTTGAGTGTTTGAACTTTCATCTGATTTGACCATCTCTAGGGTTTTATTTCAATATCCACCAGCCAACTTTCACTCCTTTTCTGTCTCCTCCTCTTTCTAATCTGAATAAATGAAGCATTGAAATAGGTCCTTATCACCAATCGATATATATGCTATAAACCATTTCCATTTCTTAACTATTTAATGGTATTAAGGCACTAAGCCTGATTCTATTACATGCACCAAAAACTCCAACACATGTTTACTCAACAAAATTCAAAGCAGGCACCCAGATTAATGTATATCTTAACTAACTAACTAACTAACTATCAATATGCCTTCACAATAACTTTTAAGTTTTAACATTATGTGTTAGTTAATGGGAATATAAATTCCTGAAAAGCGTATTTTGTGGATACAAGGGATTTTCATCAGACAACAACAAAATGCTATTGCCACTACATGCCGCAATTATTTACACAGCATTTTGAAGAACATTTGAAAACAAGATGGTGTTGGCTCATAGCACCTAAATTAACAACCTTGTCTGGATACTGAACCACATTCTGTCAAACTTAACACAGTTTGCTGTCTATGGATACAAACATTTAAAAAAGAATTCCAGGCGGCTATAAAATTAGTGATTTATATCTTCAGTGTGTGCATTCCTATTCTGTTAGGCCCGTGACAGGCTGAAATTGCTTTATTATTCCCCCCGAGCGCTGGCTGATCCCCCAGCAGCCTCCCCGCTATCTGTGATTGCTGACTTCTGTCTGAGAGGAAATAAAGTGTTGGGGATTCGACGACGACGGCAGCATCAGCTGGTGACAGTTTGTTGTATTGCCTTACGTTCTGACAGAGAAGGAGAGAGACGGAACGGGGCCCAGTGAAGGAATGGAAAGTTATTCAGTGGCGTCTTTGTCAATAAGAAAGGCGGGCAAATTTTGTTTTTTGAAGCAGGAACGTGCTCACAGCTGGTGGGCTTTAAGACACTTTAGTGTTCTGAAACATGGCAAGACTTAGTTCAACTCCCTCAAAACCCAATCTGTTCCAGTGGACGTCTTCAGGGAGCCTCACAAGACAAGCCACAGGTCTCACTGACACACTGTTTGAGGATAGTAATCAGCGTCACACTGTTTGATTTGCTTTTAAGAACATAGCAACAAAAAAATGCAATTCAGTGGACAATGTTATTTAGTTAGTTACAAAATATAGATGAACCCTGACAATAAAAAAGGTTATTGTGAAATACTGGTACAGTATATGAAAAGGAAATCTGCAGGAATGGTAAGAAAGCCAGAAATGCTTGTAAAGGCCCCGCTCCCTTTCGATGTATATAAGTCATAATAATTACAAATCAATCATCAAAATATGTTTTTTAATGACTTCGATATTTTAACAAGAAAGGGAAACGTGATTAACTAGAGGTTAAGAGGAAAAGACAAAAGACTTGCAAAACATAAGTCTAATTGATAGGCTTATAGGTATATAGGTTTGTGTGTCCCGGAAATATAAATTTTATTTTGGATTTAAAACCATTGCAGTGCTAATATCTTCCCAAAAATGTTTTACCTCTGTAGGAAATGGAACATTGACCGGTAATCATGTATAGATAAAAGGGTTGTGTGGAGATCAGTTACAGTTCTTGAGTGGGAGTGGTGGACATTAGTGTGAAATTTGATTAGCAAACTACAGTAGGAAAAAAAATGTAAGCCCTCCCATTTTGGGCTGGGTGTGTAAAATGTTGTTTATATGAGCATACTCTACAGTGGCTCTCAAAATTATTGGCCAAATAATTGATTGCATAAGTTTTAACCCACTTTAGTAAATATTTGGTAAAGACACCTTGGCAGCAATAAAAGTCAAGAGTCTATTTGAATAAGACTCTACCAGCTTTGCACATCTGGACACAGCCCATTTTGACCAATCTTCTTTGCAAAATTGCTCAGGCTCCATCAAGTTGGACCTCTGAACGGCAATTTTCAACTCTTTCCACATATTCTCAATTGGATTGGGGTCCAGGTCTTGACTGGGCCACTCCAGGACATTGATGTTATTCTTTTTAAGCAACTCCAGTTAAGCTTTGGCTGTATGTATTGGGGTCTTTGTGTTGCTTGAAGATGAATCTGTGACCAAGCCCCAGGTCTATTGTACACTTCAGCATGTTTTTTTTCCAGGATTTCTCTGTACTTTGCTGCATTTATTATTCTCAAATATCCCAGGCCCTGATGCAGATAATCAGCACCACAGCATGATGATGCCACCACCATGCTTCACAGTAGGACTGTTGTCCTTCACATTCAACAAAAAGATGTTGGTATCGTCTGTGACAACTAAGTATACAGAATCATAAATTAAATACTAGTATGAACATAGCACAAATTATGTTTTTTTTTTATTCAGAAACTGTTCAGTTCCATGGTACTTTTTTCTATTATTTTGAAATCCAACCAGTCTAGTTCTGTATTAAAAGCCAATAGGATGCATGTTACTAATATTAATGTGTGATGCAAAACATTATGTAACATGTGGTGATACAGCCATTTCAAATCAGGACCTGACCAATGGGAGACACTAAGGTTTAGAGACAGTTTTTCTCTATTTCCTCTGAAGTTCAAACAGAAAGCCCTGTTCCAATAAAATATACTAATTACCTTGATGTGGGGTTCCAGGTTGAGCTCATTAGACCCACTATAGTTTGTTCTCTATTCTCTGAGCTTCTCCTCACATCCTCCCTGGATGACACAGCAGTGAACGTCTAACATCACACCGACACAATTATCTCTAAAATATTCTTCATCACACACACACACATCACAGTCTTATGATGCATAGACACAGAGATACAACAGACACACATGCCTCTTTTCATCCCCAACTAAGGTGCTGAGCACTTTATTATAACACTCTCTACTTTTGCTTTGATTTAATAGTTTTCCCCTCCGCTTTCTAGGTCTATTAAGTTGATTTTGATTTGTGGGTACTGTGGTGTCTTCTGTTCTTGGAGGATTGTATGTTGTCCCTAGGTTCTGGTTACCATAGGAACAGTAGCGACTCCAACACAGTAGGCCCATCCCGTCTTGCTAATTATTATTATTTTCCCCCGGATAATGGCTCTGGGTTTTGGTATCTGGTCAAGGTCAAAACAAAGGGTCAAAAAATAAAAGTATAAGTAAATGAACAAATTCATAACCCCACCGCCCCCCCCCAAAAAAAACTCACTCTAATCAATGATTGCAAGAAGTCCATGTCTAGCCTTTCATTTCACTAGTCACCTTACCACTCAGATATTTCCACTCCATGATAATGCCACCCTAAAACTCTCGCTAGATGTAATTCTGAAGTTGAAGCTCTCCCCAGTTTGTCTCAGATGTTTCCTCCTCCTCTTAGCAATAAGAGAGAAATCTCAACACAAAGAACCCTATGCCGTCAGACAACAGTTTGACATCAAACCGAACATATAACGCCGCTAGCAATCACGCTATGGGAGCGCCTCTAGAGATGATGCGTCAGTCAGATCTGACACAGGGACATCATACCCCATTCATCCTCCCTGCTCCTCTCTGCTCCTATCTACTAAGGCCCCCATAGAGACAGCGCACAGCGAAGGAGTTTTGTCACTATCAAGCACAGGCAGACAAAAACATACGTTTTAATGCTGTGTTCTACAGCTACTGCTGCAACCGACTTTGAATGGGGTTTTATTGACATTGCTGCATTGTGGTCAATGTGAAAAAGAAACGTTCAGTGCGTGTGGCAACATCTGTTGTGTGGGGAGACGACTAGGGAGTAAAATACTCAGGGACAGTGTCTTCATGTTTGCACAAGTGTTGAATACCGTATAACTGAATTTGAATAGTGCTTTATTATCTGTCTGTGATAACAAATAGATGTCATCGACACTTCTCTTTACCCCTCGGAGACAAGTCTCTCTCTCTGTCTTCGTCTCCATCCGTCTGTCTGTCTCAATTTCTCTCTCTGTCACTGTCTCTCTCTAATTGAGTGTATGTTTACAGTTGCCGCAAATGTCTTCCAATTCTTCTAATTGAAAACCAAAGCAACTGAATTGATGTGTAGGGCTAGACCTGAACTGATGAAATTAAACCTAGCACATACAGTAGTGAGAGGCATCTCAAATGAGTCTCTCCTGTAAAGGTAAAGGAATAGACAAAAGGAGCGTGCAGGGCTTTGTTTGCTTTGATGATCACATTTCTCCAGGATATGAATTATGAATCAAATCTCCCAAACTGTAATTGAAAATGAGTGGAAGCGTTTGAACCGCTGCTCACGCTGTCACACTAATAAGCCCTGATCCAGCTTTCATCTGTCTGCTCCTCGCGAAAGAAGGACTCTTCTTCCTCCTCCCCCCCCCCCCCTACAGATAAACTGGTATCTCCAGATTTGACTCATGGCATCCCATCTTTGACACAAATGTAATTAATGACCAAAGGGCGCACACACTCACATGTTATGTGAGAAGCAGTTTTGAACAAGGAGATGTTCATAATTTATTGATGGCAGATTTGCAGTGTTACAACTTTAGGCTTTTTTTTATGGAAAATGACTGAAGATGAAGGAACAGCGTGATTGAAGAACAATGACACACACACTGAAGCATCACAGCATGTAAAAATAATATTTCATCCTGTTAACTGAATAACATTGTTTCTTCTTCTGAGCCATGACAGTTGGCAGATGTCGTAGGCATTCATTTTCTGCCCTACCTAGCTAATGCCCTCTTAGTAACAGTACCATCACATCGTGAAGACTGCTCACTCCTGCCATGGTCCCAAATCAGTTTGAGCTCCTGTGGAAATATGTTAGACTAACAGACACATCCAGTTCAGCGTAATTCTTCCTAAGAATTATACATCTACATTTAATGTAGACTTATTTTACAAAAAGCCGGAATTATGAAACTACGGTTTCACGCAGCTTCTATTGCCCCACAGTCACAAGATATGTTGCCATTGGAAAAATGAGTGCCACAACATGCATTCATGTTGAATTTTTTTAAATTTTGGGGGGTAGTTATTGCAAGTGTATAATGTATGGATTGTTGGTCTATATTAGATTGCTGTTTGTTCAAAATAAAATAAAAATAAATGAAAAAATGTATATATGAAATGGTGTGTAAAATACATGATGGGTTGAGGGTTGTAGTAAATCAGACTCTGTAGTGGGGCGTAAACGCAGCCCAGCTGCAACCTTTGAACAGCCCCCCCTTGACGAGGCACACCGGCCCCCAATCAGGACACATCAGTGGGAGTAATAGGGGGCCCTAGAAAAGCAGCTCTGGGCAAAAGAGTAAAAAAGGAAGAGTTTAATGCTGTGCTCTGCCTTGTGCTTTGTGATTTCCACAATTGTTTTACATTTCCCTCTACCATTTCATTAGTAACATGCCCTTCCAGGCCCTGAACACTGGCACTGTTCCCTGCATCTTTCCCTCTTACACTGGTGGAGGAAGCAGCCAACAGCCCCTTGGCTGGGGACACAGGGAATGACCTTTTTGGTTTTAACCCTTTTCCAGAGTTTTGGCCTCCACTACATGTAGGGATCTTTCCAGCACCAGCTGGCAGGCTGAAGTCAACTCCCAGCTGGGAACTACCTGTGAGGCGGTGTGGGGGGGTTGGAGAACCTGTATAAAAACGCTCCAAAAAAAAGTCTGCATAAAAATGCTCCAAAAAAAGACTGTGCAGCAAAGGAAGGACAGGAAGAGCGTGACATCATACCCAAACCATCATGTTTTTCAGTTTTCCCTGTGTCTCTCCCCGTTCTAGTATCCTGTACAGTTGATTAGAAAGACAGGCCTAACACAGCATCCATCCAATCCTCTGTATGTGATCCATGTTGTCCAAACAGATTATGCCTAATGTCAACAGTACTCATGGATTTATTTAGGGTTGTGCTGCAACAAGAACACATCCTGAGGAGATGCTTTTCATAATGTCTACTTTTCCTCCTGTTAATTACAGACGTCAGCTACAAATGTAAGCTGCAAATACTATCTAAACAAAATCAGTAAAGATTTAGCAGGTTTTCCCAGCATGTAGAAGTCTGTTATTTTTATCATAGGTACTCTTCAACTGTGAGTGACGGAATCTAAAACAAAAATCCAGAAAATCACATTGTATGATTTGGAGGTCTGTATGGAGGAGTGGGCCAAATTCCCTGTTGCAGTGTGTGCAAACCTGGTCAAGAACTACAGGAAACGTATGATCTCTGTAATTGCAAACAAAGGTTTCTGTACCAAATATTAAGTTCTGCTTTTCTGATGTATCAAATACTATCATGCAATAAAATGCAAATTAATTATTAAAAAATCATACAATGTGATTTTCTGGATTTTTATTTAGATTCCATCTCTCACAGTTGAAGAGTACCTATGATAAAAATTACAGACCTCTACATGCTTTGTAAGTAGGAAAACCTGCAAAATCGGCAGTGTAATCAGAACCCCATTCTGTTTCACTGAAATGTTCCACATCTCTCCAGGGCTTAAATGGGCCTAAGGTCCTGACTGCAATGCCAATACCATTGTAGATTCAGAAGCCGTTTTAACAATACCTTTGAGTTTAGCTAGCTCTTTGTTTTCTTCCGGACTTAGCTCTGTAGCTTTGAGCTGCAGTAACATGCAATTTAATGGTAGATAAGAAAGAACAATTCCATGACCTACCATATATTTAACTTAATTGAAGACTTAGATGTGTAAAGTAGCTAGCCTAATAAATTAGAAGGAGATTGGGGCTTGATTTGGCTTAGTAAAAAAAATTCAAATGGATAAAGACATCCAGTAACTACACAAAGGACTGAATTGGCTGGAGACACAACACTGCCATCTGGTGAGAAACAGGGACAGGACAGCATAGTGAGTGGGTGGGTGTGCATTCATACATGCTTGCTTGAACTGCATCCTAAATTTCTACTCTCACGTATCCTTTCAAGTACTACAAGCCGACATAGACCAAAATTGATCTGTTCATGAAAATTGAATGAATCTCTAATGAAATTCTCTTCCTTGGAAAGTGAATGCCTTTCAGACATGCCATTCATTTCAACAACATCTCCAAGAAAGCATGCATGGAGATTTTTAAGCACATCTTTACAGCTTTCTAAAACACAGTAAGCGAAAAGAGGTTAGCAACATAATGGTTGGACTGTAAAAATTAAGCCTGTGTATGAGATCATGTCAACAGCTTATATGTGATACACTGAATGAACAAAGCAAAAAAGGAAGGAACAAATAAATTGACCGAAAACAATGAAAAAGTACTAAGACTCTTGTATTGAGCAAGCTTTCAGGTAGACTTTCCAGTAGATTGGAGTGAGTTATCTCAAAATCCATTTCTGCCCACACCACAATGTCTCTTTTCTTTATCTGTCAGACCTTAAAATGAGTGCTGTGGCCTTCAAGAAGAAAGTAAATAGAGGACAAAGTTCTCTCTTCAGTCAAATTTTATCTTGACTTTTTTCTCTGTCTCCAAAGGAGACTTCCCATTGTTGCATGATGTGTTTTTTCAGTCGCTCTGATCCGTCAGTTGAGTCCGGTCTTGCATGAGCTACAGATTAAATCTACAGGCTTGATGAGATATCAGCTCCAATCTTACTATGCATTATAAATGGCCACTTCACACAATCCATCTCCTACCCTGACTGTGTGTATCTGGCCATTTGATTACTGTACGATGAGACGATGGGAGGAGCAGATAATAGATGGCTGAGGGTTAGAAGAACTGAGGGGGTTGAAGGACCTAATGAAGAGCCAAGCTTGTTTACTTATTCATTGAAAGCTCAAAAGGATGCCTGGTTCCTGATCTGCAGTTTAGACCCTCCTCTGAGATGTTGGCTAACCCCTAGAAATTTTGAGTCATTCTATCACCATTTCACTCTAATATTGTACATGTAGAGATATCTCAAGCAATAGTCTTCAGTTATATCAAAGTGATTTGCCATACAGTGTAACGTTCTTGTTCACACATCGATTTCGAAGAGCTCCCAAGGATCAATTAAAGTGATTATTCTCTGAAGTACTGTGTAATTCTGTTAAACTTTTTAAGATGCCTGTGTTAAAATCGTTCAATGTTCTGAGGTTTATCTGGTGGTCACAGGAATATCTATGACTTAGCAAATGGTATTATACATTTTTAATTTGTATAGAAAAATATATATCTGAAGCTGTTTTAAAGTGCAAACCCCAACATAGGGGGTCAGACGTCTCTGTCTACCGCATCTCCTGTCTTTCTCGTGGGTCAGTGTTTCAGACCTCCAGGGGGATAGAATGCGAACAGTGTTATTGATTGATTATATAACATTCTCTGCAGCAACTCCTCTATTGACAGTTCATCGGTCACAGCCTCAACTAGGGCAGATGAACCCCGGGTTACCTCTCTACTTTTGTAATCTGCTGAGTAAACTCTACCAGGAATCCTTTGAAGCTCAGGATCCATTTTGATGGACAGCAGATGTTTAGTTTACCTGTCAATACACATAGACTTGAAATGCAAGTCAATTGGAAAAATCTGTCCAAATGAGAATACATCAGCGCTGTCAGGTAGCCTAGCAGTTAAGTGCAGTGGTCCAGTGACCGAATGATTACTGGATAAAATCCCCCAGACTACAAGGTTAAAAATCGGTTATTCTGTCTTTGAGGAAGGCAGTTTACCCAAAACTGCTCAAGCTTCAACGTAAAGAAAATGTTTATCCCCTGATTGTGAACCTACTCAGGAATGGCCGAAAAACACGTCTCAAATTCACTCATGGATTATGTTCCCATTCATTTTGGGTTACTGAGCAAACGTATGAGCAAAAACCTTGAAGTTTGGAAGATTCTGTGTAAATTCCAGTACACAGTAACAGTGAACACTGAGGCTGTACACACTTTATGTTATAGTTTCAGACAGTAGCCAACAGGCTATTAGGACTGTTTGGGGATATATTCTAGGTCTGTAAGGGTGCCCCTACATACAAAACAAGTGGATTCTAAAGCATTTTCACATCTGATTCAAATGCAGTCTACAGTAGCCTTCTTATGGTGTTCAATGCAGGCATACATTAAATTAAATGCCTAACATTCATGACTTTGTTCTGGGTCTGTAACCACTGTATGGGCAATGCGACCAGTATTGTTGCTAGTGAATTTTGACAGCCAGATGAAAAGGTTCCCTAATAAATGTTAACTCATTGCCCTGGCAAATATATGTACTGTAGGTAGATGCACTACTGAGGGAGACAGTAGAGACAGTCTGCTGCATACTTATTTGCATTAAAACACTTAGGAGCTGTGCGCTCGCCATGAGGAGCTTAGTGGGAACATTGCACATGGAAACAATACACTTGGTCCATGTTTAAATTAGGACGCATATAAGCGCCTACCAAATAATGAATATAAGGTTATCTTAGATTTACAGAAAGTCAAACGATGTTGACATGATTTCATTTAAAAGGACACATGGGTACAATTGCATGCAGTTACCATCCATATTGTGTGACGTATTCCCCTTCCCTCCTGCACCATGGTTAAATCACTCAGTACGTGCTCACATAGGAGGGCTTCAGGTGGCTGAGCAAAAAGGGAGGCGATGCTCCTCGCGAATGTCATTTCATCTATGTGCTGTCAAAGCCACTTTCTGTCACTCAAACATCCAAGATTTTTCCTCCCGAGAAAACCCCCAGGAAACAACTTTTCCTCAAGCCTCCACCTCCCCCCAACTTCCCTCTCAGGCGATGAATTGGTCAAACACCATCAAGTGAAGGTTGACGACATCCGTGCCTTATTCACTCAGCCTGGTGGGTCTACTGGTCACTCACACACTAACTCACACATTAACCACTTTTTTTCCAGCTCTCTTAAGATGATAACATGCAACTAGTGATGTCCGGTCACATGCCCGCTTGATCCAATACACTTTTATCTTCCTTCGTCTCAGACTCATATCATTTAAAATGGGCATGCTGAAGATTGATTTAAAAAAGGGAGACTGTAAAAAGGGACTGTATAAACATTACCCATCTTTTTCTGGAAAAACACTGCAATGCCTGTCTAAATAGGATAATATAGAGCAAAAATGAATTGACATGGCCATTGGAGAGCTAAAGGATTGCCTTGACACCACAGACTGGGTTTTGCTGGTAAGCACAGGAGGACCTCATTAGCAGTTACAGATTCTTATATAAGGAGGGCAATAAAAAGCAACACTCAAGAATGAAGGAAGCCAAGCTAAAGTAGCAGCAGTACTCCAGCAATGGAAATTAGAAATTAATTGAAGAGATTACCAACTATAAACCGAATGCTTACCTGGCTGAAAACGACCTCTCACTAAAGAGAAACCTAAGCCTGTAATACTATAGACTTCACTTTCAAAGACACCTCCATCACCAGAAAACGTCTCCACAGCATGCAGTACAGGTTAATAATGACCGGAAACGTTCTGCCCCTAAACAACTGGTAATGTGTCCCACTGAGTAACAGGATCGAACTCGCCAAATCAAACCACCTCTAAAAAATAAACTAGGTTGCTGCTCTATACTGCACTCAAGCTGTTATTTTCCTTTCATCTATAGTCTGCTGATACTGTAGGTGTGTACATCCACTGTAAATCCATGGATAATATATACTCATCATCGCACATTTTCTGTTATCTGTTCTTATGTCAGCGTATATGCTAACCAAAAATGTAAAATAATGTATGTAAACTTCCCTTAGATGTTGTGCGTTCTCTTTATAAATATTGTCTACCAGTAGCACCACTTTTCCACCAAGTAAAATGTTGATAGTGCAAATGCACTAAATGAAGGTGAACATGATTCATAGTACAGTGGTTTCTTGCCTTTTTTCTTGACTATACAACATTAGGAGGATTCCCAATACTGACTACCCTTAAAGGAGCCTTTTACCGTATGCATTTTACAAGTAAGCCTTCGATCTTATGGGTCTTTTCAAGTTACCCTGTGGAGAGGCCAAATACCCCCATGGATCCTGGTAGGCCTGGTTGGAGCCACCATCCCAGTACACTGTTATGATGTAACATGTTCTATTTATTGTTGCTTCAAAATGTTTAAAGACAAGTAAATAATTGTCCCTTGGTTTGTGTTTTGACTTTTTATTACCTAACTAGATGTGTTTCACAAAAACAGTTGTATATAGCCTCCACTCCACAAAGGCTATAGAAACCCTATGTCCTACTTGATTATCTGAAGACAACTCAAGGAGACATAATGATGACACAAAGCTGCTTGCAAAAATGCTTTTCACCAGACTGGCGTGGACATCAGTAACAGCTTAACAGAACCACACAAACACACAAGATCTTTGATTCTAGGCATAAAGTGAATACAAAAACACATGTAGGATATCACCCCCCCCCCCCCTATAAATGTCTGCCACTTTGCCTAGACAAAATGACAAACACTTGAATGCTCTACTGCAAACGGCAAAGTCAGATACATATGTTTCACCATACGTTACAGCACAAGTGACCTTCCTTAAATCTCCTCAAATGAGCTTTCCACTCTCTTTTCTCTCCTTTCCACTCCATCTCAGCCTCGTTCACTGGGCAGTGGGGTCGGTGATCTTGCCCATGAAGACGATGCTCTTGGTAGTGTCCTCCAGGATGTACATCAGGAAGGGCCTGTTGAGCTTGATGGTGTCTGGGAGGGACATGGGCATTATTTCTATCGTAGTGGCGGCAGCCGCTTCAGTTCCCTTCTCATCCACAGTCAGCACAGCCTTGTGGCTCACCTGCGAAGGGAGCGGACTGGGTTCATTTTATGGTTTTCTTTGGCACCACTGACGCCCATTGTGTTCAGTGAGCATAGCATAATACGATTATTTCTATTTGTCCATCATTTTCTCCCACCTCTCTGACAGGAAAAGTATGGTGCCTCTCAACTTACCCTCGACACCTTCAATGTGGTGGCCTCAGAGATGCCAGAGAGGTCAGCGGCGTCACTGAAGGCACTGACCACGCCCATCTCCTTCAGATTGTCATCCAGGGTGTAAGTGGTAGAGGCTGAGAACTTGGGCATGTATATATCCACGTTGCTGGAAGAGACATCAAGTCCACACTGTTTACTGCTGATACGTAAACTGTCCTCGCCATGTTCAATGAGATAACAACATACTGAAAAGTTGCCTTATAAAGAAGTTTGAAAGGATTTCCCTTTTTGTCTGGGAGAACCTCTATTGCCATATGCTACACTGACCATATGTCATGAATGACCAACAGAGAATATTAACATTGGCGTCCCCATGAAGTCAAGTGGTCTCACCCCCTGTACAGGCTGCTGTGCACATGCTTGAGGTATTCTTTGTTGATGAAGGCCTCCACTTGCGCCATCTTGCCCTCGTCAGGCAGGATCACCATCATGGAGGCATTGCCTCTGTAAGGCAGCAGGACAACAGTGGTGAAGTTGGTCTGGTCCTGGTACATCTCATAACGACCAGACCTCATCATCATGTCCACCTCAACCTTGGTGCTTTCATCCACATGGAATTCAGCCTTCTGTGTGTGCTTGGCGTCGAAGGGCTTGTCCCACTTGCCTGAGGGTGAGGAAATCATTACTAAGAGACAGGAAACATGGAAGCTGAAAGCCTGGCTGGCAGGTAGCCTAGCCATTAGACCTTTAGTCAGAGAGTCGGGCCACTAACTGAAATGTTGGGACATGTTAAACAGATGCATTCACAATTCAGACCAACACATTTGTACTCGTGTGTGGAACAAGACAAATATATGCACCCTAAATACAAGTGGAATTAAAAAATCAGTTAGCCAGTAATTAGAAAATCAGTCAGCCAGTCAATAATTGGCTTGTACTCTATATTGTTTCTAAAATAATCAAGAAGTGAATGGTTATTCTGTCACCTTAGTTCCCTCATACCTCTGAAGAAGACATAGTTGATGAGCACCATGGCCGTTTCAGGGTCCAGATCCTTCACAAGGTCTTTGATCTTGTCCGCCGTCTTCTCTGCGATGTACTTGTTGATCTCTGCAGCAGCCAAGGCCGGGTCCCTGTAGTCGACGGTGAAGCCCTCGCTGGCGTAGAAGTGCTTGGCGTCCTCCAGGAACTTGGGCTCGGGCTTGAAGCCTTCTCTCAGGGCCACGGCGTTGCCCATGTCCAGCTGCATGGCCTCATCGGTGTGGCCCAACATGTGATTGAGGTGCTCGAATGCCTCGTTCACCTTCTCGGGTGCCAAGCCGGTGTAGCCCAGAGCAGAGAACAGTTGGCTGTGGGTGTCTCCCTTCGCCCCAAGGGACAGCATAGCCAGACTAGTAGAAATGCCCAGAGGAGAGAAGAAGACGTTCTTGTTCCCTGTGTTGGATTTACTCAGGCTCTTATACAGGGCAAAGGCGAAATCTGCGTTGTGGGGGGTCAGCAGGTGGCAGGACTCTTCCCCATGGCTGTGCTTCGGGTGGGTTTCGCCGGCAGCGTGGTGGAGGTGGTGGAAGAGTTCTTCCGTGTGACCGGCGTGGTCGCCGTCGTGAGGCGCCGCCCAGGCTATGCAGAGGAGCACAGCTGCTATCGCACAACAAGATATACCCTGCATTGTATCTGCCAATAGAAGGACAATGGGCAATGTCAACACATCGGGCTAGACTCACAAGTCAAGCGGTGCTTAAGTCTGTAAGCTAATTACTATTGAACCCCATCACCCCATTAGTAGTGTTAGCTGTGTTTTGTTCGCCACGTCAGACTTTACCCTCTTCTAGAGACTAGACAGTAAAAAACAAGGTCATGGGTTATTGCACCGTAATAATCTTTTGGCCACGAATTTGAGTTGTTAATGCCATCTGCTCAGCCGCCAAGAATAACACTTAGGACAAACAAGCAACGGAAAAGCAGAAGATAAATAGGTAGCCTAAGAAACAATGTTTATGAAATTGACAAATTGCTAACATCAGA
The DNA here is from genome assembly GCF_011004845.1 of Esox lucius. Lineage (NCBI taxonomy): Eukaryota > Metazoa > Chordata > Actinopteri > Esociformes > Esocidae > Esox > Esox lucius. The sequence continues at coordinate 18,701,114 of NC_047586.1, forward strand.
AAACATTTCAATTATTGCTATATTCAAAACGTGTTTAGATTGTTCATTTGAAAATCCTGCAGAAGCTATACATTGGGACATTTTATACTAAGAGTGGAATGAAACTATTTTTGTTATTTATTTGCTGTCATATTCTAGTTAGGCTAAGAGAGGATCTTATATCAGATGATATGGAAGCCATAGGCTAGAGGTTCACATGCTTCAACTAAAGCCTGTTCTTGAATGACTAGTGGTTCCCAACCAGGGACAAAACAACTCCTGGGGGTAATTGGCCTATCCACAGGGACAACTTGAGAAGATTCATTAGACCACAGGCTTATTAGTATAATGCACATGCGGTTCTTCAGGGGCTCTCAATGTCAAAATTCTATAGATGTTACAGGTGTTACAGTTTGGTCTAATGCGGTATCTACACCTTTTGGATGTAGAAATCATGTTATAGCCATATCCCAAAAAACTGAATTCCACTGCCTGCCCCTAAAATAGTATATAAGAGATAAAATATAAGCTTTTGTAATTACACATATGTTAAAGAATGAAAAATATACTTTTAATTGAGAAAATTACATAAATGAATTAGAAAGTAATAATAACAAACAGCAAAAAATGACGAACAATGAAAGAAAAAAGCTCTGCAATACCTTGCTGAATGAAACTTGCCCCAATAATGCTAGCTCATTGTTTCATTGACTGTGGTGGCTCATTCATTATGAAAACCTTTGAGATTGTTAACTTGGTTTACAAATTAGCAGACTATATTGCTGCTACCATTTACCCTATCTTTGCCAACAGAAACTTAGATTTGAACATCCATTTTACTGTATGTCTATGATTTAATTGCTGGAGTTAGACGGACACAAAGTGAGTGCAAAGAAGCCATGCACTGAACAACTAACCCAATAGTGGGCATTTATAGTAGCACAGAAATCCCTGACCCCTCCTTTGTTCAAGTCCCACGACCAAATGTGTTCCATGTTTCTCTTCCCGTGTCACTTCATAACTGTCTCAATATAGTGTCACAACCTCTACTGTCACACCTTCCAAAAAATATAAAAAACAGAATTGATGGATGGCTGTACTGTTAGACTTCATTGCAGCTTTTTATATTATTGATCATAAACCAATTCTGAAAAACATAAGTGGTCTGGTTTTGAGCTCCCTGTTGTGTCAGATTTTGAGTTTCTTAGTCTGTGATGGTGTGTGTTGGTAGACCCAAGAGCAGGAATGAAGCAGAGTCCCTTCTCAAAATAAGAAATAATGAACGTTACTATTTTTTCTAGAAGAGAGACAAAATGGCATAAACCACTGGCATGAAAACTCAAGACTAAGCACAGATCAGCCATCTTAAACCAATTTAAATATTAAGCCTGGCCTTAAATATAGCCTGTGTGTCTATGTGCACTGATAACACAAACTAATAAATCAGCAACATTAAAAGACCCAGAAAACTGAGCTTCAGTCAGCTTTGAAGTGTATATCTAGCAATAAGCTGTTTCTAAATGTCACAAAAAACTAAAAGCATCTTGGACAAATCCATTCAATCATTATCTAGATCTGGTATTGAATGATGTGAAGATTGAAGTGATGGGATTCCGCCTAGATTGCAAGCTGACATGGTCCAAACATAAATAAAATGTTTACCAAGCTGGGGAGAGGGATGCCTGTGGTAAAACTTTAGCTAGAAATCAATGAACAGTACTTTATCTAGCAATGAACAAAATAAGTCCTACAGCACTCGTTTTATGATCCCAGTTATACTGGTCAGTTAAATAGTCAAGCGTCTCAAATACATAGAAAGTGAATATCAGTGAATGGTATGCATGTCAACCTCTCCTGGCTTAGAGATGTATCGCTTCTCTATTGGTATAAATGTTCATACCTAACGGTCTGCACAAATATTTTACAATTAGCTCAGACCATTAAATACTTAAGATGACATGCCACCAGAGGTGTCTTTACAGTCCCTGAGTCCTGAACAACTCTCTGCTATGTATAGTAACTAAGGCTAACAATTCAATCCCATTTTTTGTGTAGTTTTGTTACTGCATATATGAATATATTTACTATTGCATTATGCATTTCGTTGTGTTTTGACCCAAGGAAGAATGACTAATGGTTAATGAGGACTCTGAAGAAATTATTTAAGAAAACACTGAAAATACTACACTGCACAGATTTATAAAATTATTATAATGTACTTGCTATCACAATTTTAGCTGTTACTATACTGTAATATACATCTAGAATGAATTAGACATTACTTTCTTAAAACTATTTAGGGATTTTATCACCTCAATCTTTTTGAAATCATGATTAACACCAATCATGACATGGGTGAATGAACAATAACGACAAATGCAGTATTACAGCTATAAATACAATATTACAACTAGAAATACAATATTACTGCTAGAAATACAGTATTACAGCTATGCCTCACATAGGAACATTTCCAAGGCATAGCATTAGATTTACTTTTTACCTGGTGGTTTTTACCTTTTATTATTGCAAAGAAATGCGCTCTCTCTAGGAACTGCTGGGAGCTACCAGAACTAAACTATGGTCAAATGAAATATTTTCAACTCTTTATAGCGTGACATCCTGTAAAGCGCATTGCTTACCTTTAATGTCCCGTTTGCCGGAGACAGTTTTGCAGGAACTCTGTCAATTTATTTGTTCTGAGAGGATCAGCTGATCCCATTTAATTAATTATTTACCAGATGCCGTCCCCTTCAACTTATCTGGCTTAACAAGAGATTTATCTGTCCAGACTAATTATCCGGAATCATGAACATTCCTTTAAAACCATTGCTTCTGGTGTTTTTAAAATACCTTAGTCAACTGAAGAGACTCAAGATGAAAAAGTCATTATTTTCCCACATCACACATACAAAGCAGAAATTATTTTTTTATTCTGGCCCAGTCTTGGTATGGGTCTGACATTTCAGAAAGCAGAACTACAAATGTTGCAATCTCCAAATCTCTTGACAATAGTTATGACATGCTAGAACCCCTAAAGACCAGTGTCTGTACAACAAAACTCGATATTGGAATCACCAATTGGCTTATGACTGTGATCTGTCACTGTTGAAAGCTGGGAAGCGATTACAGAGATAACATGTTCTGCCCACTCATGACTGATCTGCTGTCTGATTCATTTTGTTCAATTCTATTCACCATTTCATCTCACAGTTTGAAATATCAGAATGTAATCTGCAGGGCTCCAGAATGGAAGGATAGGAGACTCTAACTCAGAGCTTTGCTCTTTGTGTGTCCTTGTGAAATGTTTGATCTAAAAAACAAAAGGAGATGTAGTCCAAGGATAGAATTAGGTTGAAAGCATCACTGTCCACCTCATTAAAATGATTTTCACTCAATAAAAATATTGATTGAGACTGAGTGAGGATTGAGTTTGTGTAGTGTTTTCTTTTACTGTAAGGGTTTTGTACGACTAAGCTGCATAACAAACAAAAAACGATGTAATTACTAGTGTAGTGTTTTATCTAAAATAAAAGTCAAACATAAATAAGACTAGAAGAAGTACATTTGTTTTTCTCAACAAATACCCTTTCATGGCATCATTATGAGAATTCACAAAACTCAAACAAGCAGGTGGTTTCCAAATCCCAGTTTATGATCAAAACATATGTTTCACAGTATCCATTTCAAAGACACAGACAGTCTTGCAAATGCAGTTTCAGGATGCAACGTTGCCCAACTTTATATCACAGCATACATATTAGCAAGGAGAAAGAGGATTTTCCATAATCTAACAAGAACAATTATTTTTTTCTTTCTTTTAATCATCACCAAAGGAAGGACAAAATGATGGAGCTTCACAACAATGAAATCAAATAGTTTGAGGATGTTCCATTTCTGTCAGGTCAAAGATCTCTCCATTGAGCAGAATGAGGACAGTACACCTAAATGAGTCCTGGGGCATAAATGGACATCTAGTTCATTGAACATTTCCTTTGAATTCACACACCTGTTTCAAATAAAAGAAAATGGATGAAAATGTTATGCTTTATTGGTCAGGAAAGTTGTGAAAGATATAGGAGAAAAGTCTGCTGAAAGTGCAGTAGGTCAGATTGAAACCCACATTGAAGCCGTATTTGTGCACTTTGACCGCTTGACAACACTAAGCCAAAGCTTAATTTTAATTTGATTATTTTGATCAATTTAATGGCAGACAAAACTGTGCCCCCCATTGGGTTGCAGGGATCAGGATTGAGAAACATTGTTTTACACTGTGAATTAATGGCTAGTAATGGTGATGGTGGTGAGTCCAAAGCACCCGAGTGGGTGTCATCCCATCCACCACACCTGTGACCTCATGAATACCCTAAAATGGGGGGTGGGAGGGGGGTTATTTTGAAAAAGGACTTACAAGATAGCAACTGAGAAAATGTCTTATCTCAACCCCAAATACCTTCTTATGCCTTCTTGACCCAAAACATTTCAGTGCCACTCAACTGTTGTACTGGAATATTATTTGTATTTATCAACACTTCCTACAGCCCCCAGTCATGACCAATCTTACATTTGTGTTTTTATTTTTATTTTCAAAGAGACCCCAGAGAAGTGTTGTGTTTTTAAAAACGGACGAGGTCCCAGACGCTTTGCGTACACATTACAAATTGTAGGATTTATTTTTGAACAACATTGTGAACCAGATTTCTGCACGCCTCTGTGGAAAAGCACCAATCAATGTGTTAATGGATTGTGTTTACGAAACTGTCTTGTTATTGCATGAGTCCATGTAGTGGGCAACTCCACGCTTACTGAAGCAGAAATAAGTAATTATTGCTGACTCGGGATCAGCTCAGCATAATTCATCAATCTGCTAAACAACACGCGTTACGTGACACGACTGGCCCTGTGGAAAAGGTCCCTCAACAGCACACCATCAATCAATAGACACCCACGAAACAAACACACCCACGTACACATACACAATTCAAACCCATGCATGTATACATGCACACAGACACACACAGAGAGACACATACACACACAAAAGCGAATCCACCCACCTGGCCACACACACAAACACGTTCCCTCCCTCCCTTTAGGTGTGTCAAGGCCAATTTACCCAAGCTTGAGGTTAGATAGCTTTGTCCCGCAAACAGTAAAAGTCCAAATTATTATGGATGGACTTTAGGAGAGCCAGAAGTCCATCCAAGATGTGGAGAGAGACTCCTCCAGGGACTGAACCTTTGCCTGGGCAGCAGGAGGGAGGTAAGGGGAGTTCTGTTGTGATGAGGGGGGGGGGGGGGGGGGGGGGGGCTGGAGGACTAGGGCATCCCCGAAAATCTACTATACAAAATGTATAAAGACAAGTATATTTCAAAAACGGCATGTGGACTGCTGTGGAAAGACTACATTCTTTATTGTGCTCAGGGCTAATTTGACACAGAATCCTGAATTTGCTTTGAATTAGTACTTTCAACATAAAAGGATTAATGCACGATTTGCATGTATAAGGTTCAAAATAATTATGTGGTCGGAGCCATGGGGACTGGAGAGCTTTAGGTCCCTAGGCAAGTGCCTGCTGGGCATTGCTGTTATTGACAATAAGATTGGCCTTATGGGGTTGGGCAATACGATCCTGCAGTACTGTTCTGCTACAGTAGTATCACTTGGGCCTCCCGTCCATATGAAGGTCAGTCTACCCCATGAGAGCATATGCAGATCGGTCTTCCCACAACCCACACCGCCCCCGCCGCACGATACCCCCACCTCACGAAGCCCCCACCCCAAGACGCCCACACCTCACGGCGCCCCCACCCAACGACGGAAGGTTTGACAAACCAGCTCCACTCACAATCCGGCTCCCCAGGAGGGGAGCAGCTCAGTGCGAGTGAGAGAGATGAGAGAGGGGTTGATGGATAAGGGCAGCACCAAGGGCTGAGCTATCCAGCTGTTGGTAGCCCTCCTCTCTTCTCTTCCCCCGTATGTCCTCAGGGAGGGCTCCCTGGCAGTGCTGCCAAGGCACCACCAGGCCTCAGAGTCCAGCCAACGATGCTAGCTATGTTACGCTGCTCATTATCAACACCTATCTGCTAATCTGTCAATCTGTCGCCTGGCCAATCCACTGAGATCCGTAGCTTGAGCTTTCATTTTCTTACGTGACTCTTCAAACTCCAGTTTTTTTTCTGCGTTGGCCGACTTGTCAGTGTTGAAATGTGTTGATCTCTCCAACCAGTCATTGACCCACAGGCTGACGTACAACAAACAGCTTGCGGCTCGCTTCTCAGAACAAAAAGCCCAAGGCCACATGGTGATGGTTGAATGGCAGAGAGGACACACCATAGAGAGTGATAGAGGCCTCAAAAGGCCATTTCAGCATGCAACGCCATCAATGCCTTCCACCAAATTGTAGTCAACTGGGTGGGACTTCCTATAGGTTAAAGATCACAGGACTCCATCTGGGTGATCAGGAGGGATTATTCCATTAATTATAACAAAGACATAGATGGATATATTGAGTCGAAGCATGTCACCCCCTCAACAATATGTGTCGTTGTCTACAGAGTGATATGTTGGTCAACCAACCTGTTCCCCTATTTGGACTGGTGGATACATCTGGTTATTGATGGAAGTAAAATATTTTATGAGGAGTTTTGACATTAACTGCCTATACTCATTGGAGAGTTTGTAGCTTTGCCAGTCCTGATGAATTAATGCATATCAGACCATCTCAAATTTCGAAAGAGATTATTTTGATATAAAGTATCACATTTCAGCCTCATAAACCAGATGGTGCATAGCATATATAAATCTTTGACACAGAAATGATGTTGTTATGTTTGATACAATGACTGGGGGCAAAGGTGAGCACTATTAGAACAGATTCCTGATTTGGGGGAATTGCTAGTAACAGGTCATTTTTTTTCTTAGAGCACTGGTGGCTAAACCAGTCCCAGAAACATGTATCATGAAACTCCAATCATTTCAATGGAAGCCTAAGTTCTGTTAGTGGTTTTAAAAGTTTACCATGAAAAAGTAATCCGTCTGTGGAATTGGGAGATGCTTAACTTGGGCCAGAACAGTCCGGGCAGTGTTCCGATACTTTTTTTAGGTACTAATTTTAGGCAAACAGCGTTACGGTTCCTTTTATAGGCAAAATAGCCATCTAGGACATTTGGGATAGGCTACATTAAAGGAAAAAGCATTATTAACCCAAACATTTTGATGAACATAATCTAATGTGCAATTTGTCAGTTTCTGCAATTATTTTATCCCAAGTCAAGCGCTGGTGAGATCCTTATGAACAGTACCATAACTATATAGTTCTAGTGCTGGAACCTCAACAGATTCCTTCCAAAAATGTAATATGTTTCTTGCTAAATTATTAGTACTAGGAAATACATAAAAATGTCACAACAAATATATTTGTCATTAATTCACAAAATTGTATATCCTAGGAAGGTGTGTATTGTGCCTTTAAGCCACAAACTCTCACAACAAAGACAAAAGTTTGGATCCATAAAGATAATGTTTTTTTTTTTTTGCCATTCCCAAACTCTAAAACTCCTTCACATTGTAATGTTACTTACTGTAATGTGACATAATACTACTTGGAAAGTCTCCGAAATAAAGGTATGGAGGAGGCAGCAGCCCCACTGGTATATAATATTTGCAAATAGAGACAGAAAGACACTAACACAAGATCAGTGAGAGACTGTCTGAAGAAGAGTTCAGAAAACCTCCTTTTTGTACAGGTAAGAAGCTGTTACAACATCTCACAAAATAACTGACATTTCATCAATATATGTTAATCTGGTCTAAACCAGTTAGGTTTATTCCTCTTATTAGTTTCTCTCTCCGCCCACGGTTCACCCAAACGCAGGTTATCCATCTGTATTTTACAAATACCTCTTGACTTCAAGAGGTATTTGCAGGTTATACATCTGTAAAAGGCACTAATACATTAGTTCTACACATTTCTATGACTAACAAACAAAAAGCATTACAAAACATCTCTTAGATCCACACGTATCAAAATAACTACATTTTATCTTAAATTAGTGTAACACACTCAGTGCCCCCCACCCATACAAATCTCTGCACATGGCTGTCAAACAAGTTATTTTCACATAGACAGATGTTGGGCAGAGATAAAGATTATGCTTCACCACTTCCTTTGATTATACTGGCAAGCAAACGTTCCATTCCTGTAAGGGGTGGTACCATAACTGCAGGTAAGAGTGCCATTCATGGCTTTATACCAGCTGAAATGGAACTGTTGTACGCGGCACTATGCACACTGTCAGTGTGTTTGCCAACTAAGAAGTAGTAGAAGAAAATGGACTACTTCTACATGGAGCCTCATGTTAAATCCCAAATGTAGCCCTTCACCTCAGACCTCCATCTGCACGTTCACGTCTCGGCCATTTACACAAGCTTCCCAAAGATGATGAAGTGAAAATGATCAACTGGTGTAAGGGCTTATTATATCCTCTAATGTCTCCTAACATCACATGCAACAAAGCCATTTCCAAGAGTAAAGTGAAATCCCATAATACACCACTTTATTTTTGAACTTTTAATTATTTAAATGACACAAAAAAGAACAAACCGTAATGCCTAATTGTAGGATATGAGCATTATTTTATGTCTGATTTTGAGACTTAATGCATGCAAAAGACGAGATATAGCCTAAATCATTTAGATGTTAACAATGGCAATTTCTTCTAAATTCTCTAAGTCACGTTCACTGTCAAAAACAGGGGCCGATCGAGGGCACTCCAATTTAGCTTGTAGGGTCTAGCGGCAGGTTTAGGATTTGTGCAATGTCACTGCCCTTGAGTTCAAAGACAACATAACAGGTCATTTCTAACACACCGTTTGTAACACACCAATGTCCTTTGATGGCCCCTTCTTATTGCAGAATGCTGTCTTTAGACTGTTATTAGCATTTAGTGTACTGCTGCACTCAATTTATATACTAACTCTCAGCAAAATCAATTATCCTAAGCAGGGGCGAAAATCTGATATCAACTTTGGAGGGGAAAATTACATGACATTTTCTCAAGAGCTAATCATGAGGGGGACACCAAAAGTAGTGCTATACTGTTTTAGTTCGCACCCTCGGTTTGCTCACTATTGTAGCTCTGCTAATTCTACACTTGTGTGTGAGCCCTACCAACATAAAACTAACTGACTGGTTGTTAGCTACATGCATTGAGTGCCTTTCAGACGGTAGACATGAACACTGTCACCTTGCCAGCTAAGGAACACTACAAACATTGCACTGCACACTTCTCAGACTGACTCAAAACCAATCAGCTGCAAACACTAGTTGATGTTACTGTAGCTAGCTAGCAAACGTCAGCAAACTGCTAACTAACAAAGTGTGACCTGTAATTCAGTGCAGCAAAAATGAAGATTTTTTTTTGTATTGTACTGAGTGGTAGAAGTAGGGTTGCCATGAAATACGTAATCGTCCCGTATTTGACACTTAAATCTTGCTTCCAGTTTTGAATCAATACAGGACGCGATTTGTCCAGTATTTTCATAACGTTCCATACACAAATATTAACAAAATAAATTGTAAGGCCAGCAAATGTATTGTTGGATGAGTCCTGCACCTGTGTCTTTTATCTGTGCCAAATACAGTGTGTGCAGGTGCATAGGCTACTGTCCCGGTTGCTTACTGCAGCGTTTTGAAAGACAAACACATACTCAGCGCTGCAGGGTGATAAGAAATACACATGGAAAAACACAGCGAGGAAGAGAGAAAGCTGTAGACTGTTTACTGATGTTACTGGTCCACAAAAACAGTGGATCAAACCATTGTGAGGCAAAGTACAGGGTATTGCAATCTTTTGAAACTTAAAAACGCGCTATTAAGTGTCTATAATGAGCACAATTGTTTTCACTGCATATTATTAATGTTATTGAAATTACACAGTTATGTTTACAGTGACATTCTGGGGGGACAAAACATACAGGTGCTGGTCATGAAATTAGAGTATCATCAAAAAGTTGATTTATTTCAGTAATTCCATTGAAAAAGTGAAACTTGTATATTATATTCATTCATTACACACAGACTGATATATTTCAAATGTTTATTTCTTTTAATTGTGATGATTATAACTTACAACTAATGAAAATCCCAAATTCAGTATCTACGAAAATTAGAATATTACATAAGACCAATAGAGAAAAAGGATTTTTAGAAATGTTGGCCAACTGAAAAGTATGAACATGAAAAGTATGAGCATGTACAGCACTCAATACTTAGTTGGGGCTCCTTTTGCCTGAATTACTGCAGCAATGTGGCGTGGCATGGAGTTGATCAGTCTGTGGCACTGCTCAGGTGTTATGAGAGCCCAGGTTGCTCTGATAGTGGCCTTCAGCTCTTCTGCATTTTTGGGTCTGGCATATCGCATCTTCCTCTTCACAATACCCCATAGATTTTCTATAGGGTTAAGGTCAGGCGAGTTTGCTGGCCAATTAAGAACAGGGATACCATGGTCCTTAAACCAGGTACTGGTAGCTTTGGCATTGTGTGCAGGTGCCAAGTCCTGTTGGAAAATGAAATCTGCATCTCCATAAAGTTGGTCAGCAGCAGGAAGCATGAAGTGCTCTAAAACTTCCTGGTAGACGGCTGGGTTGACCTTGGACCTTAGAAAACACAGTGGACCAACACCAGCAGATGACATGGCACCCCAAACCATCACTGACTGTGGAAACTTTACACTGGACTTCAAGCAACGTGGATTCTGTGCCTCTCCTCTCTTCCTCCAGACTCTGGGATCTTGATTTCCAAAGGAAATGCAAAATGTACTTTCATCAGAGAACAGAACTCAGCAGTAGTCCAGTCCTTTTTGTCTTTAGCCCAGACGAGACGCTTCTGACGCTGTGTCTTGTTCAAAAGTGACTTGACACAAGGAATGCAACAGCTGAAACCCATGTCTTCCATACGTCTGTGCATGGTGGTTCTTGAAGCACTGACTCCAGCTGCAGTCCACTCTTTGTGAATCTCCCCCACATTTTTGAATGGGTTTTGTTTCACAATCCTCTCCAGGGTGCGGTTATCCCTATTACTTGTACAGTTTTTTCTACCACATCTTTTCCTTCCCTTCGCCTCTCTATTAATGTGCTTGGACACAGAGCTCTGTGAACAGCCAGCCTCTTTAGCTATGACCTTTTGTGTCTTGCCCTCCTTGTGCAAGGGTGTCATTGGTCGTCTTTTGGACAGCGGTCAAGTCAGCAGTCTTCCCCATGATTGTGTTGCCTACAGAACTAGACTGAGAGACCATTTAAAGGCCTTTGCAGGTTTTTTTTTGTGTTAATTAGTTGATTAGAGTGTGGCACCAAGTGTCTTCAATATTGAACTGAATTTGGGGTTTTCATTTGTTGTCAGTTATCATCATCAAAATTAAAAGAAATAAACACTTGAAATATATCAGTCTGTGTGGAATGAATTTATACATTGTACAAGTTTCACGTTTTGAATGGATTTACTGAAATAAATCAACTTTTTGATGATATTCTAATTTTATGACCAGCACTTGTTCCTCGGGATGGGGGGGTTCATGTCCAGAGTTAGAATGCAATAAGTCTGGTAGTTTTCAGAGTTCTTCACAATTTTCTAACAATATTTAGCTGCCTTATTAGATATTTATGATTATCACAGGGGTCTGTAATTATCTGCATTTCCAGTCATGTAAAGTGCCTAATGAATTAGACTTAAATGAACTGTAACTCAGTAATATCTTTGAAATAGCTGCATGTTGAGTTTATAAATGTATTTATATAAGTTCATTCATTCATCCTTCATTCATTCATTCATTCATCTTCTTCCGCTTTATATAAGTTATTCAGTGTATTTTACTATGTCAATATGCATTTGTTGGCATCACACTATTGGCACTTGTGAAAAGTCAATATTAATAAGTTGCAATGTTTATTTGAATATTTCCTCTTGAAACAGTAACTATATTCTGGAAACGAATGTGTCTAAATAGTTAACCTATTCAACTACAAATGACCAATAACCATGGATTGATATAGATTTTTGATTATAATCAAATAGAGAAAAAACATAAGCAGCGCTGATCAACTAAAAGTAGCTTTCCAACCTTAATCATGAACCATTTAACGGAGTTGACTGCCACCAATGGAGCATTTCCCAGTTTTTATTTATCATGTAACGGGAGATATGTGTAACAATCAAGACAACACCCAATTTTACACAAAGTTCTCTTTTTAATAAACAACCATTCCGCTCATTATTTTAATGTGGCTGCAGCTTGTGCAATAGCTTGTTAATACTAGTCAGTCTGTTGAAATGTCAATGTGCTCATTAATCACTGCTTGCTTGAACTCACAATGATACCCATGCTAATTATCCACCTTGCTGGCAGTCTGTTTTACCAGACAGCACTGTAACTAATCTTAACTCACTACTGACATGGCCTCATGTTGCCACCTTGTGGCTAAGAGTAATACAGCTATAGCAAATGCAGTTCCAGTAGACTGTGGTAGCTTTGCGTAACTACAGACTGCTGACAAATTAAAAGACAAACCTAAATAAATTAACGGAGGAACATTAATGCAGATGTTTCCATACAGGTGTACTGCACGATAGAATTAAGCAATCAACATCCTACCATGCCCTGTGGCATATATCAAAATACTGAGCAGACCCAGCTGACCTTGATTTTGGACCAATGTGTTAGACAGGGCTCACTACCACCACCACCTGATCAAAACAGCAAATATCTTTTGGAAGTCAGGTGTTCCATCTCTCCAGTAGACCTCCAGAGTATAATCTATGAGAAGCCGCAGTGAAGCTGTTGTGGCAGCTTGTGGTTTAGTGAAAAATACCAACATAAAGTATTTATCACCTGTCTGTAGGTGAAGTCCAGTGGTTCTCAAACCTCTCATGGGGACACCCAACCGGTCCATGTATTCCAGAGCAAGCACACCTGAATTAACTTATGCACAAATTGTCAAGCCCTACTTGAATCATAGGAGCTGGTTCCGAGTTACAACCAAACTTGTTGACTATAAAACGTCTAGCCAGATATCCTGCCTCCTTGAATAAGGCTTTGAACTGGCATCCCATAATAACATTAATTAATGAAACTTTAACTAATGAATCTATTAATTTATTCTTGTTAATATACATTTTCTGTAAACTCTACATCAGGGTGTCCAAACAGTTCCACGAAGGGCCAAGTGGCTGCAGGTTTTTGTTTTTTCCTATAAATTGGTTACCAGTTCACAACTAAACAACCAGGTGAGGGTAGAAACTAAGCAATTCGTAACCTAATTAGTCAATCAAGTACAAGGTGAGTGAAAACCTGCAGATCCTCTGCCCTCCGTGGAACTGCCTGGACACCCCTGCTCTGCCCTCCGTGGAACTGCCTGGACACCCCTGCTCTGCCCTCCGTGGAACTGCCTGGACACCCCTGCTCTGCCCTCCGTGGAACTGCCTGGACACCCCTGCTCTGCCCTCCGTGGAACTGCCTGGACACCCCTGCTCTGCCCTCCGTGGAACTGCCTGGACACCCCTGCTCTGCCCTCCGTGGAACTGCCTGGACACCCCTGCTCTGCCCTCCGTGGAACTGCCTGGACACCTCTGCTCTGCCCTCCGTGGAACTGTCTGGACACCCCTGCTCTGCCCTCCGTGGAACTGCCTGGACACCCCTGCTCTGCCTGGACTGGCAGGCATTTTATCAGTATCATCCTTTTAATCTTTCCTGTGTCGGTTCCTCAAATTTGTCAAATTACCAGACACTGTGAGATAGCGTAAGGCAGTGTTGGGGTCTAGAATCACAGGAGTGTATTGTGACCTATTTTCCATCTAACTGTAACTGTAAGCTGTCTCTCCTGCAATGCTTTTTGTATTTGTAGTTTAAAAAGAGCTCTCTCCATCTGGCAGTCTGTGCAGACAGCAGGACACCATAGAATTAAATTTGACCTGAAGGAAAGCCTTGCACATGTTGGTAACACTATTTAATTGCCATTCGTGGAACACATTATACATGTACTCATGATGCAACATAATACAGTAATAACACAGTATAAGCATAGGTTTAGACACGCAAAGGCTCATGAAGACTTGTGATGTTGTACACAAATACATAATGCATTATATGTTTAATTATAATAACTTATAATGTACAGAAACGTAGTGCTTCACAATTACCAGGAAGTCTTTCCTTAAGGACAATACAGCATTATAATTGACAACACTGTGATTCATCTAAAAGATGGGGTCAATGAGCAGCAAATCACTAATAGTGTGCATCACATAGCATACACCAGGGGTATTCAATTCGGGTCCCGGAGAGCTGAAACATTTCTGGCTTTATCCTCTACTAATAATACAGGACTGCTTCAGACCTGAGATGCCAGGTTAAGGCAATCAACTAGCAGTTAGAGCCAAATCCAGAAGTGTTTTCAGCCCTTCAGAACCGGATTTGAATAGCCCGGGCACAGACCAATTTGGAGTGGACGTCACGGTTACGTCACTGAAGTTTGGTGGTGGCAGAAAACTACGGGAACAAGTGTAGGGAAACGGGCAAGATCCTCAAACTAAAGGGAAAACATTTCTTCTTGTGCCATTGGATGTCAGAATAGGAATGCAAAAAAAGTTGAAGACGTTTATGGTTGCAAGCCATTAGACAGACTGGACTGATGAAATCAGTTTGTCCCTGTAGTGCTCATTTCATATCAGGCAAGGTTTTGTCCACAGTTTATCACACAGGCAAAATCAATGATGAAGTTATAATAATAAGGATAAATTGGTAACAGAAGCACAAACCTGGCATTCACAGTAGGCTATTTCGTAATGGTAAACACAATTGACCAACGTAAGCAACCTTAGCAAGCGTGTAAGCAGAATTAGCATGCAAACAAACCAAATTGCTCATACTTAGTTTAGCTTAGATCAATCTGAATTAATGCAAGCATTCAATGAATTAATTGGATACATTATAAGTAAATGACATTTACTGCACAAAATAAGTGGAGGTCTCAGGATGATCCATATTCACATATGTTGTAAAGAGGTTACTGACACTTTCTGCAACCAGTTCGGGTAAGCTCATTAAAATACGTCAGCGCTGTTTACTAACACAAAAGGGTCTATACTTATAAGCCACTACTAGGTAATCTTTGATTATTTTAGGTAGTGACGAAATGTCTAATCACACAAACATAATACACCACTATAAAATTAAGTGGCGTATAATGCTGTATAAAGCGTTACACATATTGCCTTAAGTGTTACCCAGGTGTTCTACAGGTTGCAAGCGGGATAGTACCTCCTAAATCTTTTACCGTAAACTGGAAATTCCCAGAATGCCTTGTGTCCAATATTCTTCATACCGGCTTCAAGCACACTGACTACGTTAAAGGCATCCCTGATTTTACAGCACAGGTTATGAAATCTCTCTCGTGACACCCGCGATGCTTGATGCTACCTGTTCAGCAACAGAAAGGGAGAAGGTTTCAAGTTATTGAATTTCAAAAGCTACGCAAGCCAACTGTCGGTGCTAAACATCCTACTGGATCCCTGACATAGAGCTACAAATGCTAGACATATGTGGCAACTCGACAGTGTTAAACAGGTACAACTTCCCCTGCAAAACAATATCAGGTTTCCGTACACAATATTTTTTCTTCCTGCTTCAAGAATGGTGAGGGAAATATTCGTCCCATCACCGCCGTGGAAAGCAGGGTTCTCTGTAGAGAATCTGTCCAAAGAATATCGCACGTGGAACTCCTGAAACTCCAGAAATCACGCCTTAGCTTCCTTGTTTTAATTTATGCAACATTGTTTCGCCCCGAGCAATAGTCCTTGCAAGAGGATATATCACAATGTTGCACGGCCAACAAACACACAGCGCATTGCCTATGATAACCTAGTCATGTTAACGTTTTAGGTGAGCTGTAAATCGCTCGGTCAGTCGGTCGCGCAAACTAGCTATTTAGGCACTCAGCACAATCTAAGACGGTGTCATTCACTGTTGTTGTGAAAATTAATGAATACCGTTGTTATTGCAAAACAATTAATATCGATATTATATGCTTTCACAAACCAATATTTTCATCTTCGAATGACCCGTAAAAAAACAGCGTTTCGTATTTCAGCGTTTGATTGTGTATCTGCGTCTTGTGATCAACATTAAAGAAACACTTCCGGGTCACGAAAATCTGGAATTTTTCAAAATAAAAGAGACCAACGAATTACTTAAAAACGGAGATAAATTGAGTTTATTAATTGTTTGAAAACATGTACCTCTCAAAACATTGACAACAATTCAAATATGATCATATTTAAGAGTAATTTCGATAAAAAGTAGGTGTTAAAACACGTTCAAGGGTAAAATACATATTGCCTCATAGCTCATAAAATATTGAATATTCCACAGAGAAAGCAGTGTAGGAAATGTCAAGGAAGGTGGATAGAGTAATTTTATTCAAAGAAATCAAGGGGCACTGTGTATTTGCAATTGTTGCTGGTGTTTTACTCCTCCCATTCTACACGCAGCAGTGAATGTATGGCCCCAGCACACACACACTCCCAGAACCGGCACAGGCTCCTCCCACACACACACACACACATGTGCAGACAGTTTTCCCACCCAGCTGAGTTTTGTCACGAAGCCGGGAATTGTGAGTTTAGGTGCAGCTGATATCGGTAAAAGCAAGTGTCAAAACTGCACACTTAAGAAGAAAAAGGGTTACTATTTTGAGTTATAACTAAGAAAGATAGAAAGGAATAAATAAGACGATAGGACTATTAGTGACTCTTTCCCAGGACAGCAGAGAGCGACAGTAGCTGCAGTGAAGGAGCAAACACCGGTCTTCTCTGAGGTAATTAATGGAATCACGTAATCTGAGGAAATTTAGTTTATATATTGCTCTAGCTGCTTGCTAAAAAACTTTAACCATAATATTTTTTAAAGTGTTTTGAGGGAAACTCCTTTTGTGTCTGTTTTCAAAAATGAAAGTGAAAGGTTTTCTCCCTTACAGAGCCTTTCCTGTTAAGGTCATTGATTTCCTGTAAATGGTCATTCATTCCCTTTGGAGTGAGCACTCTGTGCTTGCACACAAACCTTACCCTGTCTTTCAACAAAGCCCAAGTTTGGCCAATACATCTGTAAGTGTCTCCCTCCCGTTCTGTTCCTTTGACCCCTGGTTGAGGGAAGAGGAGGTTTCCCGCTGACCATCCGGTGTGTTTGCCTGTTTCGATGTTTTGTCAGGTTCAGATGACCCCTGTAGATGTATTGATTGTATAAGTTAGTGAACTGTTGTGAACTGTTGTAAGCAATGAAGGAAAATATTAATTGTTTGTAATATGAGCTAAAGCTGAAGGTGCAAGTAGGAGAACAGGAAACCCTGTTCAAGCGGTTGCCGGGGAGAGAAAGATTTAGTATGTCTGTCTTTTGAGAAACAGGACACAGGTTAGAGGCGCACACACATAGTCGGACAGACAACACAGAAACCACAAGGGGGGCAAGGGGATACTTGTAGTTATCCTTATAAGGAATAGAACTGGGATTGGAGCAATAGCGCACTTGCTTTGTAACTTAACGCCTCTATCTTTTGGGCGTAGTGGAAGTATAAAATGATGTTTTGACTGTTGATCCTTAGACATTGTGCGGCAACACCTTGTCTCCAAAACCTTTGTAATAAACGGAATATGCGGTATGATAATTGACCTGACTCTTGGTGTTTTATTCTCCTTTCCAACAAACCAACTCGGGGAAGTGTTAGACTTCAACACCCCTGTGTGTCGTCCTCCCTTGTGTGGTTCTGTCTCTTCCACCAGGAGATGATGTCAGAAATGCGGCTGACCATCTCACTGGGGTGGTGAGTTGGGTGTTGGTCCTCCCTTATCAGCATTTTGTCGCCCATGCAATTAGTTAAATCCACCGTGACACCTTAATCACAGAATCCACCCTTCCTCCAGTCCTGCCTACAAACCTGCTGTCCCCCTTTTGTATTGGCCTGGCGGCTTTTGGTAACAAGTGGAAAGTGTGCACGAACCCTACATGGACCGTCACCAATGGTCAAGTCCAGTCTTCTGTTTGTCTCATGAACCCCCCCAATTTGGGTATACTTCCATTAAGTAGCTTATGACGGCTTTGCCAAAAGTTTGGAAGTTTTAGAAACTTCACAGTTAGATCTTACTTCCTAGAGGAAGGTCGCACTGTCAATGGCTCTATATTTTTTGCTTTTTACTGTTTATTTTGCTTTTATTTTTGTTCATGCTGCACTGTCACTCATACAGTACGATCTATTAGCACTTTTAGAAATTCGTTCATCACTGAATAGACTTTTACATTACTTACCGGAGCACTTGCTGTGATTCCTTTGTCCTGCTGACGATTTGTTTACCAATACGCCGATGGAGGAGAAAGAAGAGAGGCAAATGAACTGGTATCCTATGTAGATCCCGGACAAGATACTGCAATCTGCCATTACCAAGCATTTTTTCTTGCAAATGTTCAATCCCTGGACAATAGAATGGACGAACTACATGCACGGATTAACTTTCAGTGAGACGTTGCAAACTGTTGTGTGCTAGCGTTTGTAGAGACCTGGCTGGATCCTATGGTGCCTAACTGCCATCACGGATGTTTCTGTACTTTCGACACACTGTTCACCAGACCTGGAGCTACTAACTGTAAAAGTACGGCCCTTCTACCTTCCACGGGAATTTAGCTCCGCTATAATCACTACAGTCTACATACTCCTGCAGCCGCATAAAACGCGTGCTGGAGGACAAACCTCTGCTAGCTGGTCGGCGCACCCCCTGAGGACACGGCCTGGAATGACTTCAAGTTCCTAGGTGTGTTCATCAAACATTGCCTCACTTGATCCAAGTAAGCGAACTCGGCGGTGAAAACAGACGAAAAGCGACTATACTTCATGAGGCGACGCACAACTTTGAAGTTTGGCAGGTCTGTAAAAACTCTCACCAACTTCTACAGATGCACCATTGAGGATCCTCTCAGACTGCATTACTGCCTGGTACAGCTCCGCTGCAGATCGCAAGTCCCTCCAGATGGTGGTGAAGTCTGTGGAGCACATCATCGGCTGCCATTCCCCCCTCTGTACAAGGCATCTACCATAAACAATGCCATAGGAAAGCACGGAACATCATCCAAGACTACAGCCGCCCAGGCTTCTGTATGGTCTGTTCACATTGCTGCCGTCTGGTAGATGCTACCAGAGTACAAGGGCACGCATTTCCAGACTCACAGTTTTTTCCTCAGGCCATAAGGCTCCTCAACCAACACTGATCTATGATCATACGGATCACACGTGAACATTCTAAATGCTCTGATGTCTTTCCATGTACATTCAATGTACATAGAAAATAATATTCTATGTTCATAGGGATATTACACTCATATTTATTATATTCAATACTTCTACCCATATTGTTCATATTCCCCATCCTACACTTTTTAAAATTGCTTCTAGTTTACATGATGTATATTATTGCTAAATATTTGCTTTATCCATTTCTTAATTCTTACTACATAAATGTTGTATGCCATGTCACAAGAATTTCATTGTTCAGAATGATGCTGTATGTTTCGGTGCATTTGATAAATCAATTTTGAACTTGAGATTTAGCTTTACAAGGATTTCTTGTTTTCTTCAGGACATGGCAGGGACCAAAAAAAGGCTTTGACCCAAATCAGCCCACCCACCAGCCGATGCACATTCCCACCAGCAACAACCCCACATCACTACCTAGCTTCCATCACGATTAAATGTCATAATTACGATGTAATTGGTGGAATACGAACTGAGGCTAAGAAACCCTGTCTGGCTGCTTAGAAAGAACTCTGGCTTAACTCTGTAAAAGCAGATTACAGGGCTAACTGCTTGTTGAACAAGCCACACAGTAAAGAAGGTGAAAGTATTAAACTAGAAAAAAAAAAAACAGCACAGTGAAGCAGATCAAAGATAACAGTATGTCCTGGCTAACTTATTTCAGGAGCAGTTTTCTCAGCAGGCCACATTCAGTGTCTCTGTCTGGAGCCGTGAAGGCAAAATAAAATCTGCAGAATGTTCTAAATGAATTATAAATGTAAAATAGAAAATTGTTGATTGCATACACATTCACCCCTTTTAGTCAATATTATGGTAGTGGTACCTTTGGCAGCAATTATGTCAGGACACAACCATTTTTGTCCATTCTTCACAAAAATTATTCAAGCACCTTCAAGTTGTATGGTGAACTTTAGTGAACAGCAATTTTTAAATATTTCCACATATCCTCAATTGGATTGCTATAAATGCTTTGAAAAGGCCACTCCAGGACATTGATCTTTTTGTTTATAAACCACTCCAGTGTGGCTGTGTGTTTGGGGTCATTATCCGGGTGGAAGATCACTCAATCAAATTTACTGTCAGTGGTGTGACAGGGTGTTGTCTTGATCTGCAACACAACCAGGACTTTGGACAGGGACAGCAACGAGTCTTCTGAGCCTGGTACTCCAGAGGTGTGGGCCAAGACCTCATGTCCTTGTAAGTTTAAACGGAGCAGGAGACAAGGAAAATGTAGAGACCACATTCCTTAGATTTACAAGGATTTACAGTGGAGAAGGAGAAATGACCCTACACCCTTGGCAAAATAATATAGAAGCGTAAAACCTTGGGGCTGAGACAGGGGGGTCCAGTGACACTGTGGCCCTATCTGGGGGAAGATAGATAAATCTTCTTCCAAGTCCCAGGTCTGTTGCAGACATTACCAGGTTTTTCCAGGATATCTCGGTACTTTGCTGCATTCATTTTGCCCTATACCTTCATGCTTTCCAGCAAACTATAGCTAGGTTTTTTCAATAATGGCTGTCTTTTTGCCAATCAACCATGATGGGAGATGAGCAGAATGCCACTTTCCTGTGAACCATTGTTGCTGTATGCACAGTGTCCCCCACCTCAGCCATTCAACTAATAACATGACTTACAAAGTCAAAGTTGGACCACAGGTCATTCAGTTGTTACACAGCAATAGTGGACATTTTTAAGCATTTGTAATTCATTAAGAAATTAGCAGAGATTATTATAAATTTGACATTAGGAAAATAATTGACTAACAGAAACAAATCGATTCAGACCTAGGTCTCTTTTACAGCCATACCCTGTATTTAAGCACAACAACACCTGCAAATAGAAAATAAAACATATGTAGATTAAAAAACCCACCATAATAATTAATCAATCATATTTTCAAGATTTCTTATAAGCAACAAGACATCAAGTATAATGTTAGTATGTATGCAATTCCATAAATGTGGGGCATAACACTTTTTTCCACCTCGTTTTCAATGTAGATTTGATGGTTATGAATTTTCTGAAACATGAAACTGGTATCTTGCTGCAGAATAGGGCAAGCCCTCTGGACAGGGCATGGCGCAGAGTCATTCTTGCAGTGTCTACAATCAAAATAAGTGTACCAGTAAAAGAAACAGAATCCAAAATAATTTACCGTACAATCTTCACTGTTTTTCACAATTTTGCCTGGGTTTCCAATACAATTAAAAAGTGTGTTCATGTAAAAATATAATTCTGAATTTAACCAGGTTTTGGATCTCTTCTTAACCCTTATCCTTTTATATGTGGCATTCCAATCAACAACTGAGATTAAAACAAGTAAAAAATCTCTTAGTACAAGTTTTGCCTCTGAATTCACATTAATTTAATCCAATTCACCTTGGTAGCAATGTATAAGATCCACTCACCTAAAGGATTATTAGGAACACCATACTAATACTGTGTTTGACCTAGGGCTGTCAAAATTCCTCAAAAATTACATTCAAATATTCCCTCTAAAAAAACACACAATATTCAAACTATTCTGATTGGGCATGCGCATTTTGTCAATGACGCGCATTACGTAAATAACAGGACAAATTAATACAAAGAGACATAACTACTTGTATAGGTAGTCTATTTAAGTTTAAACATATTTTACAACGTATTTCCTACACAAAAACAAGTAAATCATGATGACCAAGACCGTAGGCCTCACGCTCGCTCGCTCGCTCACTGACTCGAGCACTTTCTCTCTCTCGCCCTCACACTCTCTGCGCAATAACTCTTTAAATTGAACAACAATAAACACATTTTAAATGCTGATTAAGAGATTTGTGCAAACAATATAAGGTTGCGACTATTGTCCCAAATATAGCAGGCTTCATTCAGTGATTGAAACAAATCTTAACATTAATTGAAGTTTCACAGTTGTAGAGTATCCAGTAGAAGTAGACTAATATCTTTCAAACTAACCTTTGTTGAGCTGAAATGAAGACAGATTCAGCAACTGCATGGCCTATTTCTCACTTAAAATGTTTTCAGAAACACGTTTCAGTGAACTATTTTTGTAAAATACGAGATCGTATACTCAACGAGTTGCCATGACACTCTGTTGAAATTCTGGAGTATTCACACGCATCACACGTTCATCCAATCAGCTGCTGGTCAGGGGCGTGGAGCATCAACCATGGCTGTATGACGTCGCAACACCACGCTTCAGTTGCGTCGGACATATGGATCTGTACCGTCAGGCGCGCTTGCGCGCCCACTCGCAAAGCAGACAGCCAGACAACCTCTGCTACCGCAAATGTTTTTTTCCAAATTAAAAAAAAAATTCAAATATTAATTTACCTTCAAAATTTGTTTTTTTAAAACTATTCAAATATATATTCGAAATTAGAATATTCATTGACAGCCCTAGTTTGACCCCCTTTCGCCTTCAGAACTGCCTTAATTCTACGTGGCATTGATTCAACAAGGTGCTGAAAGCATTCTTTAGAAATGTTGGCCCATATTGATAGGATAGCATCTTGCAGTTGATGGAGATTTGTGGGATGCACATCCAGGGCATGAAGCTCCCGTTCCACCACATCCCAAAGATGTTTTATTGGGTTGAGATCTGGTGACTGTGGGGGCCATTTCAGTACAGTGAACTCATTGTCATATTCAAGAAACCAATTTGAAATGATTCGAGCTTTATGACATGGTGCATTATCCTGCTGGAAGTAGCCATCAGAGGATGGGTACATGGTGGTCATAAAGGGATGGACATGGTCAGAACCAATGCTCAGGTAGGCTGCGGCATTTAAACGATGCCCAATTGGCACAAAGAGGCCTAAAGTGTGCCAAGAAAACATCCCCCACACCATTACACCACCACCAGCCTGCACAGTGCTAACAAGGCATGATGGATCCATGCTCTCATTCTGTTTACGCCAAATTCTGACCATCTGAATGTCTCAACAGAAATGGAGACTCATCAGACCAGGCAACATTCTTCCAGTCTTCAACTGTCCAATTTTGGCGAGCTCTTGCAAATTGTAGCCTCTTTTTCCTATTTGTAGTGAAGATGATTGGTACCCGGTGGGGTCTTCTGCTGTTGTAGCCCATCCGCCTCAAAGTTGTGCGTGTTGTGGCTTCACAAATGCTTTGCTGCATACCTTGGTTGTAACAAGTGGTTATTTCAGTAAAAGTTGCTCTTCTATCAGCTTGAATCAGTCAGCCCATTCTCCTCTGACCTCTAGCATCAACAAGGCATTTTCACCCACAAGATTGCCCCATACTGGATGTTTTTCCCTTTTCACACCATTCTTTGTAAACCCTAGAAATGGTTGTGCGTGAAAATCCCAGTAACTGAGCAGATTGTGAAATACTCAGACCGGCCCGTCTGGCACCAACAACTATGCCACGCTCAAAATTGCTTAAATCACCTTTCTTTCCCATTCTGACATTCAGTTTGGAGTTCAGGAGATTGTCTTGACCAGGACCACACCCCTTAATGCATTGAAGTGACTGCCATGTGATTGGTTGATTAGATAATTAGATTAATGAGAAATTGAACAGGTGTTCCTAATAATCCTTTAGGTGAGTGTATATCCTTTCTATCAGTATTTCTATGATGTATCCTCTGCTTGTTGTATATACACTGCTCAAATAAATTAAGGGAACACTTAAATCACACAACACGTCTAGATGAATTAAATATATTAAAGATCAAAATCTTTACTGTACATTGTGTAATTCGTTGAGAACAAAATGACGTAACAATGGTCAATGGAAACCAAAATAACCAACCTATTTAGGGCTGGATTCAAACTCACACCAGAAATCTAAGTAAACAATTGAAATCAAAGGCTGTTCCAACTTGTGTGATTTTCATCACGGCAACTCATAATGTGACTCAGTAGTGTGTATGTCCCACACGTGCCTGTAGGTACTTCCGACAAAGTCTGGGCATGCTCCAGATGAGACGGCGGATGGTGTCCTGGAGGATCTCCTTCCAGACCTGGAACAGGGAATCAGTGAGCTCCTGGACAGTCTGTGGCGCTACTTGGCAGCGTTGGATGCACTGATCCATAACGTCCCAGAGGTTCTCAATTGGTTTCATTACTAGAGTAATGTCTGACGATGGGTCTGAGAATTTGATCCCAGTATATAACAGCAGTCAGGGTACCGTTGGCTTGCACATGGAGATCAGTGTGACCATCCAAGAATATGCAGTATGCTCCTGCTGTTCCTCCTCGCACAAAGGAGCAGATACCGGTCCTGCTGCTGAGTTGTGTCTCAATATAGTATATTAATTCAGTGGTACATATCTGTTATCTGCAGAGCTTAAACATGAACTGTTTTTAATTTTTTTTAATTAAAAACATGTTTGTACTTCAGAGTTTGTCAACTATGTTACCGACAAACAGGGTGTTATAAAAACCATTCAATTCAGTCTTGCACTTGAAATGAAATGCAATTTAGAAGGCTCTTGAGTCTATTACTGCCACACATACAATTATTATTTAAAATGATTTTCATAATCAACCTTTTTTTAAAGATGAACATGCAATGCATTTATAATTGTCCTTATGGACAAGGATGTTTTCATCATAAATCTACATTAAAGTTATTTTTGAAAATTAAAAAAGATGTTATAGTTAACTCCAACCTATTCAAATATATAGGATGCTTAAAAATGTCAGAAACATCAATATTGGCTATTTTAACTTTAAAAATCTAAGTGTAACCTAGGTGACAATGAAAAACACACGGTTGACACTAGGTCACCTTCTGCTAGTATAGCAAACTCCTGCCCTTTGCAATCAGGACACACGTTGTACATGCAGTCCTTTGATTTTGTATTGCAGCTTATGGATGTCATCATATCCTCCATGTCTACACCCTTAATTAATTTAAGCGTGTGAAGCTTTTCGGCAAGAAATAAAAAATTCTCATGGTCCTTGCAAAGACAGGTTTCTCTGTCTGTGATTGTTGGATGAACTACCCAGAATGGACGTAGACAGCAAAACAAGGAGTAGGAAAGGCTGGAATGAGGATGGTCAATGAGAAATTTCCTGTGGAGGTTTCTCAAGGTGTCATTTAAAAACCTCTTCTGTTTTTTCTTCTTCCCTCTCGTGATTGTTTGAGCTTTGCCTGCCCTTGTCAAAAATTCGTGAACATTTTCTTGCAATCTATAGCACAGGCTTCTGTACTGAATTTTCCCTTCAGCATCAGCTAGATTCTTCTTTTTTCTGGACAGGTGTAGTGTTTTAGTTATTTCATGCTGTAAGCCATATTTTTTCAGGATTCTTCCTGTTACAATCCCTGACATTATCCGCCTATGTGCCCTTCTCTTTTTGGTGAAAAAGGCATCTTTCATTTTGGCCATAAGTGCATTGTGCACAAGCAGTGACCTGCGCACCTCAGAGGAAACAGAGGCATGTTGAAGTTGTCGCCTAGTCTTGGATCCTGGGGATTCTGACACATGCTCTTTTGAAGTGCTTTTGTATCTTTTTAGTTTCTTGTGAAGTTTATCTGATTTTCTTTTTTGCTTTTCAAGCAAGTCTCTCAGTTTCTGTATTTCTTTATGTAATTTTGAGTTTCCTCTTTTGGCCTTTATTCTTCCAGTTTTCTTCTGTCTTAAATAAACAACCAGTATAGTTTGTATATTAATGTACAGACAAAACATGTGGGTAACTAGGAACATTAAATAACCTGTTTCTGTCTTGCCTCATGAACTCTACCTGCTGCTCTGAGGTGGATGGTTGTCTGGACTGTCCGGTGGTGTAATTACGTTCCCAAGCCTGCTCTTTCTCTCTATGCTATTCTGTTTTGCTTTCTTCCAGTAAGCCCTCTTTCTTCTTTTCTCTCTCTGACTCATATCTGCCACTGTCTTCACCTTTCCTTGTGACCTGAGCCTGTGCCATGTCTCTGTCTGCTTCTCCAAATATGCTGCCCTTTTTTCAGGATCTGCATCACGCCGAGCCCAGTATCTCCGATCTGTCTTTTAGATGAGGAGACCTATTTAAATGTATAATTTTTAAAAGTAAAATAATATATCTATATCTAAATATACACGTTCAGTCCATATAAATAACATAGAAACAATTAATGATCATGATATGCCATAGAGCACTGATGTAACTTCGTTGAAAGATAGTTGAGCACTGGTGTAACTTAGTGAAAAGATAGTTGACCTTTACCTAGTTGACCATAACTTAGTTGACAATTTCCATGTTTCTTCCCCGTAACAGAAATGGTGGACCTAGCCTAGCTAACCACATGTCATTTTTTTGAGCAGGTTAATGTAAGAATTCAACACAAAATGTTCATTATAATAAATAAAACTTTTTTGCCATGACAATGTACATAACATAGTTGATGGTTAATAATACACCCGTTGACAATATGCTTTTCTACATCAAATATTGAAAAAACTGAGAGGAGACTCACCATGGTGTGTTTGAAATGGCCTCCACAGAGGAAAATGACATCACTTGGTGCTGGTCAGATGGTCTTGGGACAAACCATTTTTGAGTTGCTGGGGGAGGTTTTGTTTGTATCATAGTTGACCAACATTTTGTGGACACGAATAAATTAATATACTTTAAGTATTTAAATAAATAACTTATATTTTAAACTATTATTTTCCTTTAATATTAAGACTTTTGTAAACTATAGCAAAAATAATGTATTTATTTTAATGGATGTTTTTGGACCCTTAACTTTCTCACATTGAAATCGGACATGGACAAAACTGCACATTTAGGGCCATAATGACAAATTTTAAGCAAAATGAAGAATATATTGCACATATTGTCTATGTGATGTTATTTCATGAAGCAAGTTTACACATAAAATGCAATTTGTTTAAAGATATTTTATTGTATAAGTATATTTAACATCAGTGGACATGCAGTGTACCCTAAATTATAGAATCATCCCATTATTGATTGTGTTATGTGATTGACTAGGTTACATGTTTGTACACCCTGTGGTCACTTGTGCTGTGCCAATACAACGATTTAAATATTCTGATCTCTAGAATCGATGTTTATTTATTATGCTATCGACAGCCCTCTTTAAAATTACTGTAGCAGAACGGGCGCGCTTCTTTAACAAAAATAGTTGTGTATATATCACAAAATCTACCTGATAAAAGCGTGTTTGTATTCCCATGGATGTACATAAAATGCTAGTGCCAAAGCGGCTAAGACTTCTTGTGAGAAGAGATTTTTTCTGGGTTGTTTGGTGATGCGAGGTTATAAACATCCTTATATAAAGCGATAATGTCGAGGTGAGAAAGAAATAAACCGTCGAATTAAGTTGTGTTGTCCATACTTTATGCTGTGAAATGTTAGTAATATTTTTTAGACGACAACAGCAACCCTGTCGTGATAACTTGATACACAAGGACATCAGCTGTGGAGCTCAAATTGTTGCTTGCTCAGTCTTGTAATGGAAAGCGTTGCAGTAGCCGTGTAGCCGGCTGACTAGTTGGTTTTTCGCGTTTCCTCCGATATCATTAAAATAAGGAAAATGACATTGCTAACTAGACACCTAATTGTCCGTTGTCTGTGTCGTCTGCCAGACTAAAATAAAGTTGTCTGCCCACAAATGTTTCGCTTGTGCAGCAACAATCTGTCACTTTGACTAGCTAGCCAAAAAGCAGTAAAATGTTGTCACTTGATTGCGGTGATGTCCTGCATCTGCCAAAGATGTACGCCACATACTTCCCCTTATCATTTATAAAAACCCATAAGTATTGAGATTTGTCTTGGGCTTACTTTATTATGATCACATTGGCTGTAGGGACCTAATTCATTGCAATATATCGTTTTATGGCAACTTAAGACAATCGTTCTTTTTTAATGGGAGAAAACAAATTATATTATTCCAAGTTACATTAATATGTTAAAGATGAGTACGTGCTCTTAAAAAACAAAGTTAACTTGTCATTTTAATTTAGTTTTGGTTTTTGTCTGTTTGATTTAAATGTGTGAAAAACTATGATTTATTTTGAGAATGTTCAGTAATCAACAGCAGCATTCTAGAATTATATTGGGGTCTAAAGGGTTACATTTACAAGTTCTAAGTTATTTAAAATTTAGTGGTTCTTTTTTGCGGCTGACACACGTTTTGTTCATTTGGGTGTTTACCAAAATGTATTCAAGTTACAGTTAAATGTGAATATAGGCATAAAGTGCAGGCTCTCAGCTTTAATTTAAAGTTATTCACATCCAAATTGGAAGGTTTTAGGAATTAAAGCTCTTTAATATGTAGACCCCTCTTTTTCATGGGACCAAAAAGGACAATTGACTCAGAAGCTGTTTCATGGACAGATGTGGGCTATTCCTTTGTTATTTCTTCATATGTTAAGCAGGTAAAAGGTCTGGAGTATTTTCTAGCTGTGGCATTTGCATTTGGAAGCTGTTGTTGTGAACCCACAACATGTGGACAAAGGAGCTCACAATGCAAGTGAAACAGGCCATCCTTAGGCTGCATGAAAAACTATTCAGAGAGTTAGCAGGAAGATTAGGAGTGGCCAAATCAACAGTTGATGATGTGACAGAAGACAGAAGCAGCCAGATTAATTCTCAAGTGTATAGGGATATATTGTCTGCTCACAAATTTAGCCAGATTTAGCTGATTGGACAGTGCTTCACTTTACAGATGGATAATGACCCCAAAATATACTGCGAAAGCAACCCAGGAGTTTTTAAGGCAAAGAAGTGGAATATTCTGCAATGGCTGAGTCAATCACCTAATCTCAACCCGACCGAGCATGCATTTAACTTGCTGAAGACAGAACTAAAGGCAGAAAGACCCATGAACAAAAAAACACTGGAGACAGCTGCAGTAAAGACCTGGCAAAGCATCACAATGGAGGAAACCCAGTGTTTGGTGATATCCATGCGTTCCAGACTTCAAGCAGTCATTGCCTGCAAAGAATTCTCGACAAAGTATTAAAAATGAACATTTTATTTATGATTGTGTTCATTTGTCCAATTACATTTGAGCCCCTGAAATAAGGGGACTGTGTGTGAAAATGGTTGTAATTCCTAAACGTTTTGTATAATATTTTTGTTAAAGCTGAAAGTCTGTACAATTGCATCCGGGTTGTTTCATTTCAAATCCATTGTGGTGGGGTACAGTGCCAAAAATATGAAAATTTTCCAAATATTTCCAGACTTAGCTGTACATCCTATGTTTACTATCTTCATGCCTGACAAAAAGTTTTTCACTTAATTATAACACTTGCAAGCATCAACAGTGTGTGAGAGTATTTCTATTCTTCATAACCATGTTTTAGATAAAATAAAGAAGTCAGAAATGGATTGGGGGAAAAAACTCTGTATATTCAATTAGCAGAAATCTAAACCCCTTACAGTTTTTAAAAGCAAGTGGATTGTCAACATCTACTGGAGTGTTGGCATGGGTTACCTATAGTTAAAGTGTGTTTAAAATGAATGGGGACCAGATTATTACTATAAATAATTAAACATGGTTAAGGAGCACATGTTATAATAAATTTTTAGATTAGGTTAGATTCAACTTACTTGTTATTTAACAGTACAAGTACCATTCAACGAAGTGCAAATAGAAGAGGGCAGAAATGTTCATGTATTTAGATTATACTTAATACTTGTACAGTATGTTACCAGTGGGATGTATAGATGTGCAATGAAGGCAAATGCAAGTACAAAAGGCAACTCAAAATGTGCAAGAAGACAAACTGAACACCATCATCAAGTTAGCTGACGACACCATGGGAGTAGGCCTGCTGAGTGACAATGACGAGTCTGTCTATGGGGAGGAGGTCAAGTGCCTGGCGGCATGGTGCGCTGACAACAATCTGGCCCTCAGTGCAAAGAAAACCAAGGAGCTCATTGTGGATTACAGGAAGTCTAAAGGCTGTAGTTCTCATCGATAACACTGAGGTGGAGCGTGTGCCCAGCTTCAAATTCCACATCTCCTAGGACCTTTTCTGGACACTCAACACGTCAACCCTGGTCAAAAAGGCGCAGCAGCGCCTGTAATTTTTGGGGAGGCTGAAGAAGGCCCATCTGTCTTAAAAGATCTTTGTGAACTATTACTGCTACACAATCCACAATCGAGAGCATCCTGACTAAATGTGCCACAGTGTGGTTTGGCGGAAGCTCCGTGGCCGACCGGAAGGCCCTGCAATGGGTGGTGAAAACCACTTAGCAAATCTTTGGTACCCTGCTCCCAGCCATCGTAGACCTCCAGCGCACGTGGTGTCTGCATAGGACGCGTGGCATCAGGGACCCTTCACATCCATGCCACATACTGTTTGTCCTCCTATCTTTAGGGAAGGCGGTACAGGTCTCTTCGTTCCCACACCAGCAGGCTCAGGAACAGTTTCTTCCCTACTACTGTAACCCTGCTGAACTCTGTACCCAACACTAACCATACCCACCCACCCACCCACCTCTTAGCACTGCCTCTCAGTACTACTGGACTCTGACACAGCTTTACAAAATCTGAGAAGGACATTTTCTACATGCATGTGTCTACCTTAGGAACCTCATTGCTGCTCTCTCTGCATTTCTGTTGCACATGCAACTTCAATATGCCTTCATTGTAGGTTTAGAATTGTAATTTGTACTTGCATTTACCTTCATTGCACATCCATACATCCCACTTATAACAACCATTATACTTTGTACTTGTAAATGTTCTTTGTCTCTGACACTGCTTTTCAGATTCTGAGGATTTTTCATGTACACAAACCTCGGGAACCTCATTGCTGCAATTCCTGCATTTCAGTTGCACGTGGAAAACACCTGATAAAATCCGCTTCAATTGCATGTTGTAACACAATAAAACGTAGAACATTTCAAGGGGGGCGAATATGTTTGAGAGCCACTGTATATGTTAATAAACAGTTTTTTTTGTCTTCCAGGTTTCCGATCATCTCTTCAGTCACAGAGGACCCAAGCCAGTATGGGAGCTGTACTGTGCAGAGAGTGTGGGGGAATAATAGAGATGGACTTTCTGGCTTTTCTTATCAAACTTGTTTTTGGTTTGGCTTTTCATTGGAACCTGGTAGCTAGGCTTAAAGATATGGAATTAAACGTATGCAGGCAGTGTTACAGGAGAAAGCAGGATGCAGAAGAAGAGCAAATGAGGGAGGAGGAGGAGAGGAAAAGGAGACAAGAGAGGAGACGGAGAGAGGAGGAGGAGAGAAGACTGAGGGAGGAGGAGGAAAGGAAAAGGAGACAAGAGAGGAAACAGAGAGAGGAGGATGAGAGGAAGAGGAAACAAGAGGAGGAGAGAAGACTGAGGGAGGAGCAGAGCAGGAGACAAGAGGAGGAGAGCAGGAGACAGGAAGAGGAGAGAAGGCAGTGGGAGGTGTGGAACAGGAGACAAGAGGAGGAGAGGAGGAGAATTGCAGAGGAGAGAAGGCAGTTGGAGGAGTGGAACAGGAGACAAAAGGAGGAGAGGAGGAGACTGGAGGATGAGAGGAGACTGAGGGAAGAAGAGAGGAAAAGGAAAGAAGAGGAGAGGAGGAGACAGGAGGAAGCGAGAAGACGGTGGGAAGTGTGGAACTCAAGACTAGAGGAGGAGAGAAGGAGAAAGGAGGAGGAGAGAAGACTGAGGGAAGAAGAGAGGAAAAGGAAAGAAGAGGAGATGAGGAGAAGGAGAAAGAAGGAGGAGAAAAGATTAATGGAGGAGAAGAGACAGAGACAGATGGAGGAGGAGAAAAGAGAGAAGCAGGAGGAGGAAAGGAGAATAAGGGAAGTGGGGTTTAGTCTGGAAAAGACTCAGTCTGAGCTGCAGGAAAAGAGGAGAAAGGAGAGGAGAGCAGAGGAGGAGAGGCGTGAAACCACAGTGGTCAGAGAGACATTCCAGTCACAGTGCAGCTCTCCAGAGAGCAGACAGCCAGACAGAGGATTACTCAGCATCCTGTCTCAAAAGTGTGGAATCCCTGAGGGAGACATAGATCTCCGAAGACTCCATCCCCAGCAGGTCCTGTCCCTTTCTTGCTCTCTCCGGGAGCTCCTGTTCCAGGAATGGGAGGAGCAGCCACCCCAGATGGACACTCTGACTCACACTCAGGTCCTGCTCGCAGAGCTTTGTGTGATGGCGCTGGATGCTCACAGCAATGCCTCTCTGGAGTGTGCTGCTGACCAGCTGCAGCTGGCAGTACAGACAGTGGGATATGCAGTGACGGTGGCAGTAGTTGAGGAAGAGGCGTGGCAATATCTCAACTTCACACAGGCCCTGTTCTTGACTTTCACTAATCTCTTTGAGGACAGGCCTGATTCCCAGCAGAGCGTCTTCTCTGCAGCTAATGAATGGAGTCAGGAAGACATCTCCTTGGAGCAGCTCTTCCTCGTCAGGTTCCTGGAGCTCCTCCTCAGAGCCCTGGAGAAGGAAACAGGCCCAGTTTTGGGTGCCCAGGAGAAGTGTCTAGAGCTGATACTAGATGCTATAGGGCAGTGGCCACTTACAGAAACCGATTCCTTTGCTGCTCTGTCTCCAGCAGTACTGGCACTGTTGGATGTTAACTGGACATCCCTGGAGGCACTGGACTTAATAGGGAGTTTAGCACGGAGCAGGGTGAGCCCCAGTGGTGCGCTCTGTGTCCTAGACCTGGTGGAACGGCACAATCTGCCCTCATCCTGGAGAGACAAGCAGGGCCACTCATTAAACACCCTACTGGAGTCAACATGTGATTTCAACACATTTTACTCTGGTTTAGACAAGGAGCTGCAGAAGGAAAGCACACACAGCCTGGAGGTCCTCCTTACCCAGGTGCCAGAACGACTGTGGAGTGTTATCAATACCGTGCACAAAGATATGAATAAAGACAATGCAGTTATATTTCACAAAAGCCTTTACAGGGGCTCTTTGAGAGGCTCCAAATTTGGGCAAACAGAGCTGAAGATACTACTTTCCATCCTGAGCAGAGCAGTGCTCCACACACAGGGCAGGGGGCCCACAGTAGCTCAAATGGTCAGATGGTGTAACCTGGCCATTAATAACAGCGACGATGAGTTCCTCACACTGGAAAGAGACCCCTGTGTGGCAGTAATGCATGCAGCCCTGATGGTCTTTCAGGGCAGACAGGTGGGTATAGTTCTGGGCTCTCCCTCCTATAGGCCACAGGACTGGTCTTCATTCTACCAGATGCTTGGAATTAACGTGCAAACAAGCACTACTGTCCCATTAACCCAGCACTGTGAGTCTGATATTGTCTGTGGCAGCCTTGAGAGTTTTATACATGACTTCCTCCAACATGGATCTGGTCCAAGAGGGAGAGGCTTGGCACCACTGCCTGACTGCCTCATTCTTGGACAACCTCTGTCAAACAGAGACTTATGTTTCCCCAGGCTGTCCCAAAGCTCAGAGCTTGCACATAATCTGACTGATCTCCTGCACTCTCTAATGCCAACCTCAAAAAACAATGCAGATCAGTGCTTCAAGTTAATGCACACATTCCTCCACACACTCTCAACCCTCACCAAAGACATCCAGCTACCATTTGGAGAGGACCTGGCGTCAATTTTCCAGCAATTCTCAAAGCAGGCCATTTGTCCGTATCAGCAGTACATGTTGAGGTTCCTGGAAACTTTCCTCAGGTCTACTTGTGACACTCAGACAAAGGAACAGTGCTATGAGCTGGTGACTGCCACAGCAGTACAGAACTGCAGTGAGGAACTCTGCATAGAATCTCTATCCAAACTATCAGACCTGGTAAGGAGTGGACGATGGGCTCCGGCAGATGCTTTGGACCTATTCATTTTCTTGGTGAAAAAGTTCAGAAAAGGGGAAAACCTTTTCACCTCGGTCCTGACAGTGCTTCATTCCCTGGAAATCCACTGTGTCTGTCCCAGCTTCAGGGACAGAGATGGATGCTCACTGACTCAGCTGCTAGACTCTGAAGCCTCCACCACTCACCTAATTTCTCGGCTCAGAGACTCCTTGAGCACAGAGGGTGAGAAGAGCCTGGAAGACATTCTCCAAGAAATGTGTGAATCAAATAGAAGCATCACAGAGACCACACTCCAAGAGGTGAGGGGCATTGTAGCGTCTTGGCAGACTTGCAAGATTAGGACTGTCCCAAAATTTTCCAAAGGCTCCCTGAAAAACTGTACTTTGAAGAGAGAGGAGCTGGCTGCAGTCCTGTTTGCTCTCTGCAAAGCTGTGTATGAGACACAGGGCTGGTGGCCCAGAACAACTCAGATAGTCAGCTGGTGTCTGCTGGCTCTCTCTGTCTCAGGGAGGCTGCTGCAGCTTGGAACAGGTGAGGGGAAGTCCTGTGTCGTAGCCATGTTCACAGCCTTCAGGGCTCTGCGAGGGGAGAGAGTGGATGTGCTCTCCAGCTCTCCCATTTTGTCCAAGAGAGATGCTGATGATTGGCGTCCATTCTACAGCCTATTTGATGTCTCTGTCGACTGCAACACGGATAAAGACAAAGACGAGGATCGTAGGAGGTGCTACAGTTGTGATGTAGTCTATGGCACGGCCGAGAACTTTGCCGCAGACTGCTTGCGCCAGAGCTTTGAGATGAAGGAGGTGAGGCCTGACCGTGGATTTCAGTGCGTCATTGTGGATGAGGTGGACTCTCTCCTGTTAGACAAGGGAGTACAGATGACCTATCTCTCTACTGATGTTGCTCCTATGCAGCACCTAAATATTGTCCTGGCCATGATCTGGGGTATCGTCAGCCAGTACGGTCTGGTGCCAACAGGCACGGGAACCATGATCCGAGGCCCCGTCCTGCCTTTTCACAAAGCCCTGTTTGACTCTGTGGAGACTGAAGATGGTGTGGAGCCGCTCACAGTCTTACAGCTGGCAGAGAACAGTGGGTTGATACCCAATGGCTTCTGCAAGGACTGTGACTCTACAGAGAAACTAACAGAGAAATTAAAGACAGTGTCCCAGGACACAATGCTGCAGTTTTTCCGCTTGGCTGAGGATGAGTTCCCTTATAAGTTCATCACTTACACTCAAGACCAGCGAGGAACCCTGCTGCGTCACTCAGACAATGACAGCGAAAGTGAGGGAGAAAAAAATGATCACAAGGTATTTTTCTTGGTTTTGGAAGAAGGCCTATGCTGTGCTCTGTATGAGGATGAGGAGACCCTCTGTGACGCCATTGTGGAGGGTGTGAAAGATCGGCTGCAGTTTAGCGCATGTAAACCAGACAAGAATGATAAATGTCAGTGTGGAGCAGATAAACACAAAACCCGAGTCCCTGGGTTCCTAAAAGTGCTGGTGGAAAAGAATCTAAGGGTTTGGGTTCAAAATGCCTTCCTGGCCGTCAAGGTGCAGGAGGGTCAGGAGTACATAGTAGATGGGGAACAAATTCTCCCGGTGGATTATAGCTGCACCGGTATCGTTGAGCGCAACAAGAAGTGGGGAAACGGCCTGCAGCAGTTCCTGGAGATGAAACACCAAACCAAGCTGAGCTGCATGTCCATCATTACCAACTACCTCTCCAACGTGGCCTTCTTCAGGCAGTACGGGGGCCAGGTGTACGGCACCACTGGGACTTTGGGGACACAGTCAGAGATCGATCTGCTGCAGGAGCTCTACCCAGGCCTCTCCACCTGTGAGATTCCATCCTTCAACCGGAAAAAGCTGTCTGAGGTCAAGGGGGTGCTGGAGAGCAATGTGGATAAGTGGAGGGAGAGGATTTGCTCCTCTGTCTTGGAGCAGACTCGCCCAACCTGCTACAGAGATGGAAGGGCAGCACTGGTCATCTGTGAGTCTATCAACCAAGCAATGGACATCCACAAGGCTCTCAAAGAGCAGGTGAGTGGGAAGCAGCTTAGACTCTATACCAACAGCAACCAGGACAACTCCAGCATCACAAGCCAGCTTCTCAGACCTGGGGATGTGATCGTGGCCACTAACTTGGCAGGTCGTGGAACAGACCTGCTGGTCTCCAAAGAGGTGAATGGGGCCGGGGGGCTGTTTGTAGTCGTCACCTTCCTGCCTGAAAATGCCAGAGTGGAGATGCAGGCTTTCGGGCGCACGGCGAGGAAAGGGAGCCCTGGCTCGGCGCAGCTCATCATCTGCTCCGCACATCTGCAGGAGCCCCTGAGAAATGCGTCCACACTCCAGGATGCCAGAGCAGCTCGAGACTCACTGGCCATGGATCAGGTATCCCGTGTCCTGCAGGATGATATCCCTGAGATCTCCCTCAGAGAGGAGCTCTTTTCCCAATATTGCCAGATTCTCAAAGGGATCTACCAGCCCTTTTCCAATTCATCGTTAGGCAACTTAGACATCTACAACAGCAAGCGCAGGGTGACATTGGCAGTGCTGAACGAGTACTGGGGGATTTGGCTGCTGAGAAAATCAGATGAGATTGAAAAGTTGGAAAAATCTCAGCTGATGAAGAGCCTGGAGACTGATATAAAACGCGCCCATCAGCAGTCCCAAGAAAACCTCTCTCCCTGTTCTAGCATCTACCATTTCATCAAGTTTGGAAACAAATTACTCGGTGAAAATAAACTGAAGGAGAGCGCAGAGCTGTACAGTAGTGCCATAGAGCTGGATAGATGCTGGGCTGCTATTGCGCTCTATAAACGTGCTTACTGCACTCTGAGGCAAAAACAAAAAGACTGTATGGAAAATGCATCAAAAGACTTGGAGAAGGCCTTGGTTTCTGTGGAACTGTTTTTAGAACAGTGCACAATAACCCAGCAACTGGTGAGCCTGTCTGATAGAGACTCTGGGAAGACCAAGAGTGCCTTCCAGAAACAGATGCAGGTCAGGATACAAGTGCTCACATACTTCCACAATAACATCAGCAGAGCAATGGAGAAGCTTGAGTTGATCAAACAGGATAAAGGAGAAGCCCTTGTTGATGAAAGCTCTGTCTTCAATCTGGTCGAGGATCCCAATGACGACGTTCACCAAGAGCTGTATGAGTTTTACAAGCTGGGTATGGAGATGGTGTTTTCAGTGAAGCAGAAGCCCAGATTCTGCTGGAAAGGCCTAGCTGTATTCTTCCTGGGGGTGGCTCAGATTGTGGGGGGGGTCCTCCTCACTGCATTCACTGGTGGGGTGCTGCTACAAGTGGGGTACCACCTCATCAGTGAAGGGATTTCAGACTGCATCACTGGTGTGAAAGCCATGATCACAGGAACTTTCAGCTGGGCCTCCTGGGCTATCAGCAAAGCTGTGTCCCTGGCTGTCTCACTCATTGGCTTTGGAGTGGGAAAACTGATCTCCAAGGGCTGGAGAGCCAGCAAAAATGCCATTAGTGGCTTTGGAAATAAGCTCACTTCTCTTCAGAAACTAATCTCTAACCAGGCCAAGGGTGGACTGCAGGCAGTCATGAGAGAAAATGTGAAAAACACTTTGAAATATGTGGGAAAGGAGGTTGTCCAGCAAACTGTAATGTATGGAGTGGGAAAAGTAGAGGAGAAAATTATTGATAAAATCACTAATGAAATTAAAGAAGTTGTCAAAAACACAGTCTTGGACAAGTGTAAACATAATATTGGCTGCCAACCAATGGGACCCTTGGTCAACAGGATGGTGCTTGTGCACATTGAAGAGCAAGGATACCTCAGTGACCTTCTAGATGAACGAGAGAACAGAACACAGTTAAAAGGGATTTTTACAGATATCTGTGAAATGGTTCTGAGGTCTCACTGTGCAGGCCTGGGCTGGCAAAATCGTCTGCATTCATCCCTTCAGAGTGTCATTAAAAGAGTTGCACAGGAGAATAATGGAAAGATGAGAGCAGTTTGTAAAGCAATTCAGGCAGCTCACATGGTAGGTCTCTGTGGCGATGCAATTTATTCAGCCAAAGAAGTTGCCAATGAATTCAACAGTGCATTCTTGGAGGAGCTGCAGAAAAGAGTGAAAGAGCTTTATGGAAAGAGAGGAACAGATGAAAGTAAAATAGAAGAGAAAAGAAAAAATATTTGTGGCAATGACATGGTGAAATTAAATGCATTTAAAACAGAGGTGGCCGAAGTGATGGCTTCTTGTCTGGCTGAAACAGTATTCCAGGTTTTTCACCAGAAATTCTCCAGCCACTTGGTTGGGCTCGCTCAAGAACAAATAAATGGCTACATTGGTGGGTTCATTTCCAAACGTCTGATGACTGATAGGACAAAAGAGAAGCTGGTAGTAGGCCTGAACAGCAGCTACGTAGCCAATGCCCCACTAAGAAGGAAATCCAATAAACTTTCAAAAGTGGAAGATCAACTTTGGGCAGAATCATACGCAGAGGAAATGAGGCCGCGAAGCACATTCCCTCATGATAACAATCCAGCCACCATCCTGGAGGCCAAGTTACTAGCTGAAGAAAGCGGGAAGACTGTTGTTATTTACATCACAAACAGGCAAGGACAGAAAATGAAAATGTCTGTGGTTCATCCCAGCCAGAGCTCCAATCAGGGCAGTGTGAACCTACTGTACCATCCCATTAGTGAGCGTTATCCCCAGGGTCACTACGACGCTCTGCACAATGACCAGGTTGTGCCGGTCTCTGGCGAGGGGAACAATTGCATGTTCCAGGCGTTCGCTCGTGGCTTGGACCCTGATGCCTCTGATGAACAGATCCACTCCAGGGCCTCCCAGCTGAGGCAGCAAGGGGCAGATATGGTCCTGAAGGAGCCGAACAAGTGGGTGCCGCTTATCAAGTGCAGACAGAGGGCACTGGAGATACGGGGAGGCAGCTGGTTCATGGCAAAAGGGGGGATGAATAACCCAGAATATTGGGGACGGGCTGATAGCTACAATAACAACCGGAAACTACTGAAAGGTGTCAGTGTTAGTAAAAATATCCATGCTGACCACCAGCCAGCAGTTGACAGTATCTTACTTGCTTACAAAATGGATCCTGAAAGCAACCTGGCAAAGTCACTGATAGAGATAGGAACCAATAAACCGTTCACCAGTGACTCCCTAAAGAATCTGAAAGACCAGCATGGACAGCACCTTATAACTGTCACACTGCCTGATCAATTACACAGGAGTTGCCTCACCAATTTAAA
The DNA here is from genome assembly GCF_011004845.1 of Esox lucius. Lineage (NCBI taxonomy): Eukaryota > Metazoa > Chordata > Actinopteri > Esociformes > Esocidae > Esox > Esox lucius. The sequence continues at coordinate 18,740,407 of NC_047586.1, forward strand.
AGAATTTAGAACTCTACAAGCTCAATACATTAGCAGTAATGATGTGGAGGGCTTTTTAAAGATGTCTGTCCTGGCCGCCTCACCAGACCTAATGTGTCTCCGGAATAACACTCTGGTGAATACACAGGCGATGAAGAATTACAAAGCTATGTACCAAGACAGCAGTAAGAAGCTAATTGACCAATGGGCAGTTAAACTTGAAGGCAGAGGTTTCCAAGTACAGCAGGAGGTACAAAACGTGAAAAGCTGGCTTGGTGGGACAATAGAAAAGAACGATGCTCATTACAAAGCAGCTTTGAATACTATAAAGCCGAAGGTAGGATTTCATTATTATTTTGTAAATAATATTGTGAATAGCTGCTATGTTGTTAGCTAGAAATGTGTGTGAATTTTCCCATTTATCTGTCTCACTCTGAAATTAGACATTCCTGACTTTTTACTCAATCTACCAACATCTAACTCTAATCCTACCCATCTACCTGTATTCTGACTGATTGATCTAACTCTCCTTGTAGCCAGCTACCTGTTTACTGAATGTCCTAACTCTACTCGTAGTTATCTCCCTATATACTGATGAATCTAACTCTACTCCTAGTTGTCTCCCATAATACTGATGAATCTACCTCTACTCCTAGTTTTTCTACCAATATTCTGATGAATCTAACTCTACTCCTGTTTATCTACTACTCTACTTACTAGTTATCTACCTATATAATGATGAATCTACCTCTACTCCTAGTTATCTACTCAACCAATATACTGATGAATCTACCTCTACTCCTAGTTATATACCCATATACTGATGAATCTACCTCTACTCCTAGTTATATACCCATATACTGATGAATCTAACTCTATTCCTAGTTATATACCCATATACTGTTGAATCTACCTCTACTCCTAGTTATATACCCATATACTGTTGAATCTAACTCTACTCCTAGTTATCTACCTATATAATGATGAATCTACCTCTACTCCTAGTTATCTCAAGATGTTAAACCGACTTGTAGTATCCCCTTAGTGAGTTTCATGCATTGCTCTAAATGCAAAATGTTGTTTTTACCTGCTAAACCACACCAGGTTTACATACACACAAAGTCTTACAACTTTCTTTTTTTTCAGAATCAGAATTCTGCTAGAAACAATAACCAGACCAAGGTAAGAATTATGTTGTTTGTTCTATTTGAAAGTTATTTCCATTGTCATTATTATTCAACCTATCAAGCTAAGAGACCAAACTTTTTTCTGTGTTCCTCTCCTTTTTTGCAATTAAATTCAAGTCAGAACAATTGTACTAACAATTGTACTAAGCACAACTTATTTCAAAATTGCAAAAGCAAGCTCCAGTAATATTAGTAGAATTATTAATACAGTAGTATAATTGCTATTAGTGTTGATTTTACTATTACTATTTTTACTGTTACTTATATTATTGTCCAGTAATTAAATACAACAAACTTAATCAGCATAACACAAGTGACAACAAACACTTAAATACACAAGAAGTCACACACACACATACACACACACAGTAACTCACACAGTGATAACACATCTTTCAACTTTTCTTTCTTTATGTTTCAGACAAATAAATCTACTTCAAATTGCTAGAACCAGGTAAGAATGATGGCTACTCAATGATTTCAAATAATTTTCACCTTTGCCATTTACCCTGTCTTCTCTTGTTACAACTTCCAACAGAAACCAACATTGAAGTAAAGGAAGAGATTCATGCAATCCATCATTATGTGGACTTCTATATGGACTCTTTCCTGTTCCAAAAAGTCTTTGCACTGTGCCCAACACCCGTTTCCTAGTCCTAGTTATCTTTATTCCTCTGAAAAATATTGCCACCTCCAGGCCAGTGTTGAGAACTACAGTCATAAATGACTTATTCGTAAAATGCTTTTGATGAAGACGAACTGGAAAAAGAACTATCAACACTCAGTCTGCGTTTGAATCCTGAATAGCTACATCTCCAGCTTCGGCCATTCCCCTTTTTGCTTCTAATGTTATTTGCTTTTCAGATATACAGTGCCACTTCAGTAACGTTTCAATAGCGCCAACTAAGATCAGATTAGATTCACCTTGGACAATGAACAGTACAAGTACAGTACAACGAAATGCGCTGCTGTGCCTTTTTGACCCGGGTTGAGGTTTTGAGGGTCAAGGAGAGGTCCTCGGAGATGTGGTCACCCTGGAATTTTAAGCTGGCCACACGCTCCAGCTCAGTGCCATCGATGAGATCTGTGGCATGACTGCCTTTAAACTTCCTGTTATCCACAATGTGCTCCCTGGTTGTCTTTGGTTAATGGCCAGATTATTGTCAGCGCATCATGCCGCCAGGCATTTGACCTCCTCCCTGTGACCTCATCCCTTTTGAACCCATAGCGGCTGTCTATTGCAACGACGCAAATGGCCTGGTGTCTTCAACAATAGTTTTTGTGCAAATATCAAAGTATATTTAAAAATTTAAAGTTTTATAAATATTTGTCTAGCGCTAAAGCCCCCACAACCTTTCACTTTTTGTTGTTGTTTGGTGATAAAGAATTAGAAACATCGTTGCTTTATTAGTGTTAATGATGTCAGGGTGACTAACATAAATAGTCACAGCGAGTAAATGTTTGGGGATGTTTGATGCAGTGACATTTTTGTAATATCTTTACGATGACAACTCTGTTGTGTTTACGTGATGGGCGAGCACATCAACTGTGGAGCTCAAATGATTGCTTGTAATGGGAAGAGTTGCAGTGTTTAGGCTTTTTTATTCGGCTAGCAAGTTTTCATGTGTTTCCTCTGATTTAAATGTTTCTATTATTTTATATATAGAAATTGCCCCAGCTGTAAATTGTTGCCTCCAATTGGGGAACCTATTTATGTTCTATGTTTGTCCACACCTGGTGTGGATCATTGTGTTTGTGCTACTTGTGCAACGTGATCGGTTGCTGCCTTGCTTTTGGTTTTCTCATTAAACCATGGATTACCACGACTACGTGTCTGTGCCTGTGTCCTGCCTTCACAACCGTGACAGTGCATTATGGTTACTTTCTGATCACATGAGCTTTTTGAGCTTGTTAAAAAGGTCACATTGGGTTAAAAAGGCTTTACTCTTTCAGACGTGCTTCTACAAAAAGTCACAATGATAAATGTTGAAGATTGATGTGCTACAGTATGTCCTGTTTCCATTTGTTTATAGTACGGTAACAAGCCTTTTATTTCTGCAAAATTATGTAAGTCATGTTACAAGTCAGCTGCAATGTACTTTCTTTAAGAGAGAGCAGTCAGCACACAGGACTAATGCTGCTCAAGATTATCTGATTGACAGTTCTGGTTGCCTAGTGATGAAGGTTAGTCTGGGTTCAAACCGCATTGACTGAAATAGTATGGTTCATAACACCAATCAAATCTTTTTTTTTTAAATACAATCAATTGCATTAAGAGCCATAGAGAGAGAGTGGAATACAAAGCCAGCAATATGACCAGTTTAAACTCCTCTGATTTGTATTCTATTGAGTTGACTGGATCCTGGTTTTATGGACAAAGAATCAATAGCCTTTCCTTTACAGGGCAGGTTGTGCATTTCAATGAGAGTACAACTTTGCCTTAACTCTTATGTATAATGTACCTGTCTTGAGATCCTAACCTGCTATATATTTCTTTAACAATTTAAACATTATTCATTATGCAATGCTGCAAAGCTATATATATTTTTTATTACATACACATAGGCCTCAGATGTTACATTTCCTCTGACAAAAACATTTTGACAACACTGCTGGTCATGCTTCCAAATATTTAATCAGCATCTTGTGAGCAACATTAAGAAAACACTTCTGGGTCACAAAGAAAATTGAAGATTTCAAAATAAAAGAAGCCAACGTATAACGTCAAAACTGATATAAATTGAATTCATTAATTGTTTAAGAAAATGTGCCTCTCAAAACATTGACAACAATTAATGATAATAATTATAATAATAATAATTGTTCATATGTAGAGTAATTTCAATACAAAGCGTGTATTAAAATGTATTATGAGGCAATATGTATTTGATATACAGTCATTTGCATTGTGGCCAATGGAATGGGTAGAGTAAAACCTCAGGAACTGTTGCAATTACATAGTACCCCTTGACTTTTTTTGTGCATATTTTCACTCTACAGTTACCTGATCATTTCCTACAATATATTCACTGCGGCGTATAGAATAGTTCTTTCTCTATCAGGCAATATGTATTCCATGTACAGTATGTTATAGGGTTTTGCCTTGGGTGCTGAAGAGGGTGCGGAAAATATTGTGTTGTTGGATGTAGCACACCAAAAACACTAAGACCACCTGCTTAATATTGTGTAGGTCCCCCTTTTACCACCAAAACAGCCCTGACCCGTCGAGACATGGACTAGACCTCTGAAGTTGTGCTGTGGTATCTGGCACCAAGACGTTAACAGCAGATCCTTTAAGTCCTGTAAGTTGCGAGGTGGGGCCTCCACGGATCAGACCTGTTTGTCCAGCACATGCCACAGATGCTCGATTGGATTGAGATCTGGGGAATTTGGAGGCAAGTCAACACCTTGAACTGGTTGTTGTGTTCTTCAAATCCTTCCTGAAATTTTTTTGCTTTGTGGCAGGGTGCTTTGTCCTGCTGAAAGAGGCCAGTGCCATCAGGGAATACCGTTGCCATGAAAGGGTACACATGGTCTGCAACAATGCTCAGGTAGGTGGTACGTGTCAAAGTAACATCCACATGAATGGCAGGACCCAAGATTTCCCAGCAGATAATTTCCCAAAGCATCACACTGCCTCTGCCGACTTGCCTCCTTCCCATAGTGCATCCAGGTGCCATGTTTTCTCCAGGTAAGCGATGAACACGCACACTGCCATCCATGTGATGTAAAAGAAAATGTGATTCATCAGACCAGGCCACCTTCTTCCACTGCTCCGTGATCCTGTTCTGATGCACATGTGCCCATTGTAGCCACTTTCTGCATTATACAAGGGGTCAGCATGGGCACCCTGACTGGTCTGCGGCTATGCAGCCCCATACGCAAAACACTGTGTTCTGACACCTATCAGGACCAGCATTTTTCAGCAATTTGAGCCACAGTAGCTCGTCTGTTGGATCGGACCACACGGCCCAGCCTTCGCTTCCCATGTGCATCAGTGAGCCTTGGCCACCCATGACCCTGTCGCCAGTTCACCCCTTTTCCTTCCTTGGACCACTTTTGATGGGTACTGACCACTGCAGACCAGGAACACCCCACATGGGCTCCAGTTATGGAGATGCTCTGACCCAGTCATCTAGCCATCACAATTTGGCCCTTGTCAATGTCACTCAGATCCTTACGCTTGCCCATTTTTCCTACTTCTAACACATCAACTTTGAGGACAGAATGTCCACTTGCTGCCTAATATATCCCACCCACAGACAGGTGCCATGATAACGAGGCAATCATTGTTATTCATTTCACCTGTTATTGGTCATAATGTTATGGCTGATTGGTGAATTTGGTTAGTAGACACACTCCTGAAGGTACTCTACAGTAACTGTTGTGTATAGAATACTTTTTGCTGTATGATGCAATATGTATCCCATGTACGTTATAATGTGTTGCAATGGGGGGGGGGGGGGGGGGGTGTGGAGAGTATTTTACTGGATATAGCACACAGACCCCATATATAACTAATGAGCACCAGCAAATTAACAAGAATTACATCATCGTACTCTTCAACTGTGAGTGACGGAATCTAAAACAAAAATCCTGAAAATCACATTGTATGATTTTTAAGTAATTCATTTGCATTTTATTGAATGACAGAAGTATTTGATACATCAGAAAAGCAGAACTTAATATTTGGTACAGAAACCTTTGTTTGCAATTACAGAGATCATATGTTTCCTGTAGTTCTTGACCAGGTTTGCACACACTGCAGCAGGATTTTGGCCCACTCCAAAAATTGATCTTTGGCCATTGTGGAGAGGTTGGAGTCTGTTTGATTGAATGTGTGGACAGGTGTCTTTTATACAGGTAACAAGTTCAAATAGGTGCAGTTAATACAGGTAATGAGTAGAGAACAGGAGGGCTTCTTAAAGAAAAACTAACAGGTCTGTGAGAGATGAAATTCTTACTGGTTGGTAGGTTATCAAATACTTACATCATGCAATAAAATGCTAATTCATTATTTAAAATTCATACAATGTGATTTTCTGGATTTGTTTTAGATTCTGTCTCTCACAGTTGAAGTGTACCTATGATAAAAATTACAGACCTCTACATGCTTTGTAAGTAGGAAAACCTGCAAAATCGGCTGTGTATCAAATACTTATTCTTTCCACTGTAGATATTCCTTTTATTATCTATATCTTTACAATATACTCTAAGCAAAGTGGCAAAATAGAATCACTTATGTTGCCTGCATGATACTTAAGATATCAATGTCACTAACGTCAAGTGAGCAACATAATCTTTCTTTGTTGACATTTTCAAACAAGAAAAGTTGCCAGGGTATTAGTAGAAAAATGGCAACTATATTCTGTCATGATTGAAAAGAACTTTCCAAACATTAACAACAATTAATGTTTGTTTATATTTCAGTGACATTTGCAATAGAACTCCCACAACCGACACAGGCTCTAAATGTAATCTGGCTCCTCCCATACACACAGAAACACATGGGCATGTGCAGACAGTTCCCTCCACCCAGCTTTGTTCTGTCATGAAGCTGGGAGTTGTGAGATTAGGTGCAGTTCATATCTGCAACAGCAAATTTGGAAACTATACACTATCTCAGAAAAAAGGGGTTATAACTTATAAGAAAGACAGGAGTTTAAGACAGATAGGACTGATATTTACATTTTCCCAGGGCAGCAGAGAGAGACAGTAGCCGCAGTGAAGGAGCAGACAATGGTTTTCTCAAAGGTAAGTGCTGGAATCACTTAATCTGTATGGAGGACCAACCCTGCCACAATTAGAAATAAATGAATGTTAATAATATATTCATTTTAATTAATAAGTGTATACATTTATATATTTATACATATATATATATAATAATACATGTATTCAGCAATTATTATTATTCATTATTATTCCTTGTTCTTAAGCTAATGAGGGGACGGGACTAACAATCAGAGGTCGCAGTCAAGCACATAGCACCAGATAGTATCAGACTGTGAAGAGGGTGAGTGCTGTTTTAGACCCTTGGCATGTCCCCATGTTAACAATCACTAGTCCTAGTTCAAGAACATACATGGTTTGTGCATAGGTGACATGAGTAAGGTATAGAAAAACCAAGAGGAGTTCTCAGAAAAACACAACGTATATTTAATAGGCTATGGGAATGTCCCGTCTTTGTGGGTCTGGCCCAGGTGTCCTTGCATTGAAATTGGTTCATTTCAATGCCAGTGCATAGGACCAGATTCATAATTTAGGCGATCATATTGTCCCCAAACCCCTATTGGTTTGGACCTATGCACTGGCATTGAAATCAACATGCTATCCCCATCAGATCCCCAGTGAGAGACCCACAAAGACGGGACCTTTTTGTAGCCTATTCACTTTCCAAAAATCCCTCTCGTCATACATTTGCACTGGTCAAAGTTGTATCCACTGTGAAATATCAACAAGTGTGATGGCACTTTCATCGATCAGCACATTTAAAAGAGTAAGAACAGAGACAAAATTCTCTTGGTACAATTTAATAGTTTATTTGCAAATAGAGAGATGCGTCAAATGCTTGCAGGATAATAATCTGAAGAGTCTCTGAAATAGATACATGAAGGCTTCACACAAGGGGCAAGCTGTCCTTCCCCAAATGGGTAACCTCTTGAACTCTAAATAGATGCCCTGATGAGTTATACAGATGGGCAGATTAAGAGTAACCTTATAATCTGCTGATACTAGTCAATGATGCCCCCTAGGCAAATACCAGATCCCCCTCTCCTACATTCCTAAGAAACAAAGGACAGATACCCTCTTGGTTTAAGCAAAGGAACATGGTCAGAGTACCTATTGATGCTCTGATATTTATACAGACGTGTTTATGCAGACATTTCTCAAATGCACCTTAGTTCAAAATGTCCATAACACCATCCATCACACAATCATGATATTTTTGAAAGTGTTGGGAGGGAAACACCTTTTTTTGTCTGTTTTCAAAAATGGAAGTAAAAGGTCTTCTCCCTCACAGAGCCTTTCTGGTAAAGGTAATTAATTTCCTGTAAATGGTCATTCATCCCTTTAGGAGTGAGCACTCCATGCTTGCACACGAGCTACACCCTGCCTTTTAACAAAGACCAAGTTTGGCCAATGCACGTAGAAGTGTCTTCCTCAGTCCCATTGTATTCCTTTGATCTCTGGTGGAGAGAAGAGGTCTCCTCCTGACCCTCCGGTGTGAGCATGTGGGCTTTGGGGTAGCTTTGTCTGTGGCTGAGATTTGTGTGTCGTTGTGTGATTGTTTTCACGTCTTTTTGTACACCTCTCCGGCCTGCCGCCTTTGGTGATTTCGGCTTGGAGGACATCAGGCCTGTTTTCTTATGGCCCATCTTTTTGGAGCAGGCAAACTGTTTTTGCTGGCGCACACTTCATTTCAATTGAGCAAGGTTGTTTGTCATATCAGTGGAGAATGTCTGCATTAGCAGTCGTGGTAATATGTTTGCCAGTTTGGTTATAATTCCATTAAGTAGCTTATGACTACTTTGCCAGCAATTTGGAAGTTTTAGAAACTTCACTGTTAAATTTTGTTTTTCTTCAGGACATGGGCTGGGACCAAAAAAAGGCCCTGGACTTTGACCCAAATCAGCCCACCCACCGGCCGATGCACATTTCCAACAGCAACAGCACCACATCGTTATCTAGCATCCATCATGATTAACACTAGAACCAACAGGCCTTTTTGACCCCCAGGATCCGCGAGGACCCAACGCCATTTGACGTCATTAGCATATGAATCGCCCGTATTAGCATGGACATTCTCCTCCACAGCATCACCATCCAGCCAGAGCATCAGTTTATCTAATTGGTCTTTATCCAACTATATAGAAAAAATGAGGAATTACAGAATTTGTTTGTTTTAAATACTTAATGAATTAGAAAGATACAAGAATGTGTTTGTAATGTAGGTCTCATCATACAAAAAAAAACGACAAAAAAAAGAATACATAGAACAATAATTTCTAAGAACACAGGCTTTAAGACCGATAGGACTGTATTTTCATTAGAGCTAGTATTTTCTTTCATTTATTGGCCCTACAAATGTACAAAATGAAAATTGCACAACACTTAAATGATTCAAAGATAAATCCATTAGAATGTACTAGTTTTACTAGAATTGACTAGTTTGCGACAATCAAAGTGTATATGCATAAATAGCCTATATAGTTGCCTGATAAACGTAAAAACAGTAACGCTAAATACGTTTATTGGATTGGTAATTTGTGATTGGTAAAGAAAATCTTTGGTATTTAGTTTTGTGAATAATTATGTAGCCTAATGCATTTGTAGAATCTAAATAATAGCTTAATTACGTTTTTGAATGGTCATGGAAATCTTGTAGGTGTTATTAGAAAAAGACAATGTCCAAAACGAATAGACTATGTGAACAGTGTATTTTTGCATGTCCCTCCCAGGGGTTCTAGAGGGGCTATCGGGTTGAGGTCAAAAACTTAATGAAGCTATAGAATAGCTGTAGTCTCCTAGATTACTGGCACATAAGACTTTTCTATAGGTGACCTTAATACATTATGGATAAACCGAGAGGAATTATTAGAGAAAGGTGAGGTCCGAAACGATATTGTTGGAATTTTGTTGTGTGAATATTAATCTTCAGTAAAATTAGCAGAGAAAATTCAAAGAGAGACGTGGGGATGTGTGTGCAATTTAGATTCTCTTTCACTCTTACATTTTCAATTTACATTTGATAAATTAGAATACACAATAAGCTGAATCTCCTATTGAAAAACGGTAACTTGTAATATGAAGCCTATATCATTTGTATTGTTTCATCTGGGAATATCGCATATTTATCCACTGATGTCATGTATTCAGTGAGGGGTGATACCAATGCTAAGTGGCATGGGCTGTTAAGTTGGAAAACAGGTTAAAAAAAACTGGTAAATAGTCTCTAAATAGTTTTCTGTTTGTTTAGAATTCCGACAACAGAATAAGGTAATATACGCCTGTTTAGCAAAAGTCATGGAAGGAGGAGGGTGTAGCTTTCAAAATGGCAGTTTTATTTTAATTACATGCTCAATATGAACTAAGGCAAAGAAACAATGTCTGGCTGCTTAGAAAAAACTAAATGGCTTAGCTCTGTCAAAGCAGATTACAGTGCTAACTGCTTTTTGAACAAGCCACACAGTAAAGAATGTGAAACTACTAAACTAGAACAAAACAGCACAGTTAAGCAGACCAAACACAAAACAGTATTGTGAGATTTGCGCGTCATTCCCGGATCCAGGTCCTCCCTGTCACTCTCCTCACCTGCCACCGTTACGCTCTCACTTCCCGATACGCATGAACGCACCCAGCAATCCAGATCCCAATCACCAGATTTCTGAACACCTGTGCCAGTTGGCCTCTCTATTTAGCCTGTTCTCTGCCTCCACTCCAGTGTGAGGTATTGTTCGTTGTGGACCTGCCAAGCTGTTTGTATAGCTCGTCGCATTTGCCGTTTGACTCCCAACCTGTTAGTCTCTCCTTTCCCGTCCCAGTCCTATCTTGTGATCTAGAAGCCTGCATCCTGACCCGTCTGCCTGCCCCTTGGATTCTCCGACCGTTTAACCCTGCCTGTACTGTTGCCATCGCGGGCTGATCACCCGGTATTCCGACCTGCCTGACTGCCCCTGGATTCTCCTGCCGTCTACCCCTGCCTGTACTGTTGCCATTGCGGACTGATCACCCGGTTTCCTGACCTACCTGCCTGTCTCTATCGTTTTTGCTCTTGCCTGCTCCTCTGTACTGAAATAAATCAACAGTTGCGTTTCTGCGATTGGAAACACACACCCCTGAACTCGGTGTTCATTACAAGTATTTCAGGAGAAGTTTCCTCAGCAGGCCACATTCATTGTCTCTGTCTGGAGCTGTGAAGCCAAAATGAAATCTGCAAAATGTTCTAAATTAATAAAAAATGTAAAACAGAAAATTATTGATTGTGTAAACATTCACCCCCTTTACATAATTTCTTATAATGTATTTCATCAAGTTTGACATTATAGAACAAAATTGCTCTTTGCGGATGATGTTGTCATGTTGGCCCCTTCAAACCAGGACCTTCAGCATGCACTGGGACGGTTTGCAGCCGAGTGTGAAGCAGTGGGGATGAGAATCAGTACCTTCAAATCCGAGGCCATGGTCCTCAGTCGGAAAAGGGTGGCTTGCCCACTTCAGGTTGGTGGAGAGTGCCTGCCTCAAGTGGAGGAGTTTAAGTATCTAGGGGTCATGAGTGAGGGAAGGATGGAACGGGAGATTGAAAGACGGATCGGTGCAGCTTCTGCAGTAATGCGGTCGATGTATCGATCTGTCGTGGTGAAGAAAGAGCTGAGCTGCAAGGCGAAGCTCTCGATTTACCGGTCAATCTACGTTCCTACTCTCACCTAGGGTCATGAGCTTTGGGTCATGACTGAAAGGACAAGATCCCGGATACAGGCGGCCGAAATGAGCTTTCTCCGCAGGGTGGCTGGGCGATCCCTTAGAGATAGGGTGAGAAGTTGGTCACCCGGGAGGAGCTCAGAGTAGAGCCGCTGCTCCTCCACATCGAGAGGAGTCAGCTGAGGTGGCTTGGGCATCTGTTTCGGATACCTCCTGAACGCCTTCCTGGGAAGACCTAGGACACGCTGGAGGGACTATGTCTCCCGGCTGGCCTGGGAACGCCTTGGTGTCCCCCCAGAAGAGCTGGAGGAAGTGTCTAGAGAGAGGAAAGTCTGGGCATCTCTGCTTAGACTGCTGCCCCCGAGACCCGGCCCCGGATAAGCGGAAGATGATGATTATGAGATAAAAATTGAATAGAATTGACTAACAGAAACAAATCGATTCAGACCTAGGTCTCTTTTACAGCCATACCCAGTATTAGAGCACAACAACACATGCAAATAGAAAATAAAACATATACAGAGGGGAGAACAAGTATTTGATACACTACTGATTATGCAGGTTTTCCTACTTACAAAGCATGTAGAGGTCTGTCATTTTTATCATAGGTACACTTCAACTGTGAGATCCAGAAAATCACATTGTATGATTTTTAAATAATTAATTTGCATTTTATTGTATGACATAAGTATTTGATGACCTACCAACCAGTAAGAATTCCAGCTTTCACAGACCTCTTAGTTTTTCTTTAAGAAGCCCTCTTGTTCTCCACTCATTACCTGTATTAACTGCACCTGTTTGAACTCGTTACCTGTATAAAAGACACCTGTCCACACATTCAATCAAACAGACTTCAGCCTCAAACAGACTTCAGGGATAGAATTGTAGACCTGCACAAGGCTGGGATGGGCTACAGAACAATAGGCAAGCAGCTTGGTGAGAAGGCAACAACTGTTGGCGCAATTATTAGAAAATGGAATAAGATCAAGATGACGGTCAATCTCCTTCAGTCTGGGGCTCCATGCAAGATCTCACGTCGTGGGGCATCAATAATCATGAGGAAGGTGAGGGATCAGCCCAGAACTACACGGCAGGACCTGGTCAATGACCTGAAGAGAGCTGGGACCACAGTCTCAAATAAAACCATTAGTAACACACTCTGCCGTCATCGATTAAAATCCTGCAGCTCACGCAAGGTCCCCCTGCTCAAGCCAGCGCTTGTCCAGGCCCGTCTGAAGTTTGCCACAAGTGCAAATATACAGTGCCCCTTGATTTTTTTGCATATAATCATTCTATAGAGTCTCCTGAACATTTTCTACAATACATTCACTGCGGCGTATAGAATAGTTTTTTGGCAACACACAGCTTTTTTCATGGCAGCAATACAACACCGTACTCCTGAGTTTTTTCTAGGATACATTTATGGTGTCATGTAGCGTAGTTTTTTCACTTTGCAGTATTTGCATTAGTTGTAATTATTATTGTATGTATTTGACCTTGGAACATGTTTTAAAACCAACATTCTGTGCGAATGTCACTGAAATATAAACAAACATTAATCGTTGTTAATGTTTGGAATGTTTTTTTCAATCATGAAAGAATATAGTTCTTTGCCATTTTTCTACTAATACCCTGGCAACTTTTCTTAAAAAAATGTCCAAATTATTTTTTATGTTGCTCACTTTACGTTAGTGACATTCATATCTTAAGTATCATGCAGGCAACATAAGAGATTTGGCAGCAACAATAAGACTTGCGGTTTTTGGATTTTTCCTTCAAAATGATAGTTAGTGGTAAAACGTGATGTTAATGATAATAAATTAATCTATTTTGCCACTTTGCTTAGAGTATATTGTAAAGATATAGATAATAAAAGGATTATCTACAGTGGAGAGAACAAGTATTTGATACACAGCCGATTTTGCAGGTTTTCCTACTTACAAAGCATGTAGAGGTCTGTAATTTTTATCATAGGTACACTTCAACTGTGAGAGACGGAATCTAAAACAAATCCAGAAAATCACATTTTTTAAATAATGAATTTGCATTTTATTGCATGACGTAAGTATTTGATCACCTACCAACCATTAAGAATTCCATCTCTCACAGACGTGTTGGTTTTTCTTTAAAGAAGCCCTCCTGTTCTCCACTCATTACCTGTATTAACTGCACCTGTTTGAACTTGTTACCTGCATAAAAGACACCTGTCCACACATTCAATCAAACAGACTCCAACCTCTCCACAATGGCCAAAGATCAATTTTTGGAGTAGGCCAAAATCCTGCTGCAGTGTGTGCAAACCTGGTCAAGAACTACAGGAAACGTATGATCTCTGTAATTGCAAACAAAGGTTTCTGTACCAAATATTAAGTTCTGCTTTTCTGATGTATCAAATACTTATGTCATTCAATAAAATGCAAATGAATTACTTAAAAATCATACAATGTGATTTTCAGGATTTTTGTTTTAGATTCTGTCACTCACAGTTGAAGAGTACGATGATGTAATTCTTGTTAATTTGCTGGTGCTCATTAGTTATATATGGGGTCTGTGTGCTATATCGAGTAACATACTTTCCACTGCAACACATTATAATGTACATGGGATACATATTGCATCATACAGCAAAAGGTATTCTATACGCAACAGTTAAAGTAGTGTAAGAAAGGTTCAGAAGAGTGTCTACTAACCAAATTCACCAATCAGCCATAACATTATGACCAATAACAGGTGAAATGAATAACAATGATTACCTCGTTATCATGGCACCTGTCTTTGGGTGGGATATATTAGGGAGCAAGTGAACATTCTGTCCTCAAAGTTGATGTGTTAGAAGCAGGAAAAATGGGCAAGCGTAAGGATCTGAGTGACATTGACAAGGGCCAAATTGTGATGGCTAGACGATTGGGTCAGAGCATCTCCATAACTGGAGCCCATGTGAGGTGTTCCTGGTCTGCAGTGGTCAGTACCCATCAAAAGTGGTCCAAGGAAGGAAAAGGGGTGAACTGGCGACAGGGTCATGGGTGGCCAAGTCTCACTGATGCACATGGGAAGCGAAGGCTGGGCCGTGTGGTCCGATCCAACAGACGAGCTACTGTGGTTCAAATTGCTGAAAAAGTTAATGCTGGTCCTGATAGGTGTCAGAACACAGAGTGCATCACAGTTTTTTGTGTATGGGGCTGCATAGCCGCAGACCAGTCAGGGTGCCCATGCTGACCCCTTGTATAATGCAGAAAGTGACTACAATGGGCACATGTGCATCAGAACAGGATCACGGAGCAATGGAAGAAGGTGGCCTGGTCTGATGAATCATGTTTTCTTTTACATCACGTGGATGGCCGTGTGCATGTTCATCGCTTACCTGGAGAAAACATGGCACCAGGATGCACTATGGGAAGGAGGCAAGTCGGCAGAGGCAGTGTGATGCTTTGTGCAATGTTCTGCTGGGAAATCTTGGGTCCTGCCATTCATGTGGATGTTACATTGACACGTACCACCTACCTGAGCATTGTTGCAGACCATGTGCACCCTTTCATGGCAACGGTACTCCCTGATGGCACTGGCCTCTTTCAGCAGGACAATACACCCTGCCACAAAGCAAAAAAAAATCAGGAATGGTTTGAAGAACACAACAACCAGTTCAAGGTGTTGACTTGCCTCCAAATTCCCCAGATCTCAATCCAATCGAGCATCTGTGGCATGTGCTGGACAAACAGGTCTGATCCGTGGAGGCCCCACCTCGCAACTTACAGGACTTAAAGGATCTGCTGTTAACGTCTTGGTGCCAGATACCACAGCACACCTTCAGAGGTCTAGTGGATACCATGTCTCAACGGGTCAGGGCTGTTTTGGCAGTAAAAGGGGGACCTACACAATATTAAGCAGGTGGTCTTAGTGTTTTTGGTGTGCTACATCCAACAACACAATTTTTTCCGCACCCTCTTCAGCACCCAAGGCAAAACCCTATAACATACTGTACATGGAATACATATTGACTGATAGAGAAAGAACTATTCTATACGCCGCAGTGAATATATTGTAGGAATTGATCAGGTAACTGTAGAGTGAAAATATGCACAAAAAAAGTCAAGGGGTACTATGTAATTGCAACAGTTCCTGAGGTTTTACTCTACCCATTCCATTGGCCACAATGCAAATGACTGTATATCAAATACATATTGCCTCATAATACATTTTAATACACGCTTTTTATTGAAATTACTCTAAATATGAACAATTTTTATTATAATTATTATCATTAATTGTTGTCAATGTTATGAGAGGCACATTTTCTTAAACAATTATTGAATTCAATTTATATCAGTTTTGACGTTATACGTTGGCGTCTTTTATTTTGAAATCTTCAATTTTCTTTGTGACCCAGAAGTGTTTGCTTAATGTTGCTCACAAGATGCTGATTAAATATTTGGAAGCATGACCAGCAGTGTTGTCAAAATGTTTTTGTCAGAGGAAATGTAACATCTGAGCCCTATGTGTATGTAATAAAAAAAATATATAGTTTTGCAGCATTGCATAATGAATAATGTTTAAATTGTTAAAGAAATATATAGCAGGTTATGATCTCAAGACAGTTACATTATACATATGAGTTAAGGCAAAGTTGTACTCTCATTGAAATGCACAACCTGCCCTGTAAAGGAAAGGCTATTGATTCTTTGTCCATAAAACCAGGATCCAGTCAACTCAATAGAATACAAATCAGAGGAGTTTAAACTGGTCATATTGCTGGCTTTGTATTCCACTCTCTCTCTATGGCTCTTAATGCAATTGATTGTATTTAAAAAAAAAAAAGATTTGATTGGTGTTATGAACCATACTATTTCAGTCAAGGCGATTTGAACACAGACTAACCTTCATCACTAGGTAACCAGAACTGTCAATCAGATAATCTTGAGCAGCATTAGTCCTGTGTGCTGACTGCTCTCTCTTAAAGAAAGTACATTGCAGCTGACTTGTAACATGACTTACATAATTTTGCAGAAATAAAAGGCTTGGTACCCTACTATAAACAAATGGAAACAGGACATACTGTAGCACATCAATCTTCAACATTTATCATTAAGACTTTTTGTAGAAGCACGTCTGAAAGAGTAAAGCCTTTTTAACCCTTTAGATTCCAACAGAAATCTTGAATGCTTTTGGAGATTAATTGGAATGAAAGAAAATCATAATTTCTAACAGACAGCAAAAGAAACAAGAACAAATTGCAGTTATAAGTTTATTTTGTTTTATAGGGCACATACTGGTATTTAATTTGATATCGCATTCTTGTAACTTGGAATTATATAAATCTTTTCCCATTATAGACACAATCATAAAATTTTCCACCACACAACTTATTTAGCTAACCTAGATAGCTATCTAGCTACAGCAAGCAGCTGGGGTAGTTTCTAATTGAATGACATGGGTAGTCACAAGAAATACTTTGCTGACAACATAAAACTAAACACAACAACTCTCTTTATGATTGAGCCAGCAATGATTCAAGCTCAAAAAGCTCATGTGATCAGAAAGTAACCATAATGGACTGTCACGGTTGTGAAGGCAGGACACAGGCACAGACACGTAGTCGTGGTAATCCATGGTTTAATGAGAAAACCAAAAGCAAGTCAGCAACCGATCACGTTGCACAGGTAGCACAAACACAATGATCCACACCAGGTGTGGACAAACATAGAACATAAATAGGTTCCCCAATTGGATGCAACAATTTACACCTACCTCCAATTGGAGAGAACAAAATGGCACTAGAGGTGCCTAGAGGCACCCCTTTCTGTCTGGTCCTGACTATGGCCCGAGCCCAGCGCAGAGATGGCTAGGGGCATAGCCAGGATGTGACAGGCACACAAACCTCAAGACATTACTTTGTATAGATAAGTGAAAACACATCTTTATGCAGATTCAGGATATCATCACGATCAAGAGTTCTCAGCATAGAACAACATTACCACCACAACGCATAGCTAGCTAGTGAAAGTGACATCTCGTTGCTTTGCAGGCTAAGCAAACATTTGCGGCCACAGTTTTTCTAGATGGTCTGACAGTTGGCTGAGTAGTTAGCTAGGACAAGCAGCTGGGGCAATTTCTATATATAAAATAGAAACATTTAAATCAGAAGAAACACATGAAAACTTGCTAGCCGAATAAAAAAGCCTAAACACTGCAACTCTTCCCATTACAAATCAATTACAATCATTTGAGCTCCACAGTTGATGTGCTTGCCCATCACGTAAACACAACAGAGTTGTCATCGTAAAGATATTACAAAAATTTCACTGCATCAAACATCCCCAAACATTTACTCGCTGTGACTATTTATGTTAGTTACCCTGACATCATTAACACTAATAAAGCAACGATGTTTCTAATTCTTTTTCACCAAACAACAACAAAAAGTGAAAGGCTGTGGGGGCTTTAGCGCTAGACAAAAATGTATAAAACTTTAAATATTGAAATATACTTTGATATTTGCACAAAAACTATTGTTGAAGACACCAGGCCATTTGCGTCGTTGCAATAGACAGCCGCTATGGGTTCAAAAGGGATGAGGTCACAGGGAGGAGGTCAAATGCCTGGCGGCATGATGCGCTGACAATAATCTGGCCATTAACCAAAGAAAACCAGAGAGCACATTGTGGATAACAGGAAGTTTAAAGGCAGTTATGCCACAGATCTCATCGATGGCACTGAGCTGGAGCGTGTGGCCAGCTTAAAATTCCAGGGTGACCACATCTCCGAGGACCTCTCCTTGACCCTCAAAACCTCAACCCGGGTCAAAAAGGCAAAGCAGCGCCTGCACTCTTTAAGGAGGCTCAAGAAGG
Source organism: Esox lucius (assembly GCF_011004845.1). Lineage (NCBI taxonomy): Eukaryota > Metazoa > Chordata > Actinopteri > Esociformes > Esocidae > Esox > Esox lucius. The sequence goes on from NC_047586.1 coordinate 18,758,837, forward strand.
CCTGCCTGTCTCCCAAGATCCTTGTGACTTTTACTGCTTCACAATCGAGAGCATTCCCACAGTGTGGTTTGGCGGATGCTACGTGGCCGACCAGAAGTCCCTGCAACGGGTGGTGGAAACAGCCCAGCACCTCATTGGTGCCCAGCTCACAACCATCGTAGAACTCCAGTGCAAGCGATATCTGAATAGGGCACGCGGCATCACCAGGGACCTTTCACATCCATGCCACAAACTGTTTGCCCTCCTCCCATCAGGCAAGTGGTACAGGTCTCTTTGTTCCCACACCAGCAGGCTCAGGAACAGTTTCTTCCCTACTACTGTAACCCTGCTGAACTCTGCACCCATCACTAACCATACCCACCCGCCCACCTCTTAGCACTGTCGCTCAGGGACCTTGTGGCACTACTCCCTGGTACTACTGGAGTCTGACACTCCTTTACAAAGTCTGATAAGGGCGTTTTTCAGTTGCTACACAAGTGTCTACCTTGGGAACCTCATTGCTGCTATGCCTGCATTTCAGTTGCACATGCACCTTCAATGTCCTTCATTGCACATTTAGAATTGCCATTTGTAATTGCATTTGCCTTCATTGCACATCGATATATCCCACTTGCAACATACATTATAAATAATACTTGTAATTTTCTCTCTGACTGACACAGCTTTGCAAAGTATATTGACGAATTATTCAGTTGATACATGTACAAATCTACCTCTGGAACCTCATTGCTGCTATTCCTGCATTTCAGTTGCACATGCACCTTCAATTGCCTTCATTGCACATTTAGAATTGCCATTTGTAATTGCATTTGCCTTCATTGCACATCGATATATCCCACTTGCAACATACATTATAAATAATACTTGTCATTTTCTCTCTGACTGACACAGCTTTGCAAAGTATAATGACGAATTATTCAGTTGATACATGTACAAATCTACCTCTGGAACCTCATTGCTGCTATTCCTGCATTTCAGTTGCACATGCACCTTCAATTGCCTTCATTGCACATTTAGAATTGCCATTTGTAATTGCATTTGCCTTCATTGCACATTTATACATTACACTTGTAATATACATTATACTTAATACTTTATATTTTCTGCCCTCTTCTAATTGCACTTCTGGTTAGATGCAAACTGCATTTCATTATACTGTACTTGTACTGTTCATTGTCCAAGTTGAATCTAATCTGATCTTAGTTGGCGCTATTGAAACGTTACTGAAGTGGCACTGTATAACTGAAAAGCAAATAACAATAGAAGCAAAAAGGGGAATGGCCGAAGCTGGAGATGTAGCCATTCAGGATTCAAACGCAGATTGAGTGTTGATAGTTATTTTTCCAGTTCCACTTCATCAAAAGCATTTTACAAATAAGACATTCATGACTGTAGTTCTCAACACTGGCCTGGAGGTGGCAATATTTTTCAGAGGATTAAAGATAAGTAGGACTAGGAAACGGGTGTTGGGCACAGTGCAAAGACTTTTTGGAACAGGAAAGAGTCCATATAGAAGTCCACATAATGATGGATTGCATGAATCTCTTCCTTTACTTCAATGTTGGTTTCTGTTGGAAGTTGTAACAAGAGAAGACAGGGTAAATGGCAAAGGTGAAAATTATTTGAAATCATTGAGTAGCCATCATTCTTACCTGGTTCTGGCAATTTAAAGTAGATTTATTCATCTGAAACATTAAGAAAGAAAAGTTGAAAGATGTGTTATCACTGTGTGTGTTACTGTGTGTGTGTGCGTGTGTGTGTGTATGTGTGTGTGTGACTTCTTGTGTATGTAAGTGTTTGTTGTCACTAATTAAGTTTGTTGTATTTAATTACTGGACAATAATAATATTAACAAAAAAAATAGTAATAGTAAAATCAACACTAATAGCAATTATACTACTGTATAAATAATTCTACTAATATTACTGGAGCTTGCTTTTGCAATTTTGAAATAATTTGTGCTTAGTACAATTGTTAGTACAATTGTTCTGACTTGAATTTAATTGCAAAAAAGGAGAGGAACACAGAAAAAAGTTTGGTCTCTTAGCTTGATAGGTTGAAAAATATTCTAACAGACATGGAATAATAATGACAATGGAAATAACTTTCAAATAGAACAAACAACATTATTCTTACCTTGGTCTGGTTATTGTTTCTAGCAGAATTCTGATTCTGAAAAAAAAGAAAGTTGAAAGACTTTGTGTATGTGTGTGTAAACCTGGTGTGGTTTAGCATGTAAAAACAACATTTTGCATTTAGAGCAATGCATGAAACTCACTAAGGGGATACTACAAGTCGGTTTAACATCTTGAGATAACTAGGAGTAGAGTTAGATTCATCAGTATATGGGTAGATAACTAGGAGTAGAGGTAGATTCATCAGTATATGGGTATATAACTAGGAGTAGAGTTAGAATCATCAGAATATTGGTTGAGTAGATAACTAGGAGTAGAGGTAGATTCATCAGTATATGGGTATATAACTAGGAGTAGAGGTAGATTCATCAGTATATGGGTATATAACTAGAAGTAGAGCTAGATTCATCAGTATATGGGTATATAACTAGGAGTACAGTTAGATTCATCAGTATATGGGTATATTACTAGGAGTAGAGGTAGATTCATCAGCATATGGGTATATAACTAGGAGTAGAGTTAGATTCATCAGTATATGGGTATATAACTAGGAGTAGAGGTAGATTCATCAGTATATGGGTATATAACTAGGAGTAGAGGTAGATTCATCAGCATATGGGTATATAACTAGGAGTAGAGTTAGATTCATCAGTATATGGGTATATAACTAGAAGTAGAGTTAGATTCATCATTGTATAGGTAGATAACTAGTAAGTAGAGTTAGATTAATCATTATATAGGTTGATAGACAGCAGTAGAGTTAGATTCATCAGAATATTGGTAGAAAAACTAGGAGTAGAGTTAGATTCATCAGTATTATGGGTATATAACTAGGAGTAGAGGTAGATTCATCAGTATATTGGGTATATAACTAGGAGTAGATGTAGATTCATCAGTATATTGGTTGAGTAGATAACCAGGTGTAGAGTTAGATTCATCATTATATAGGTAGATAAACAGGAGTAGAGTTAGATTAATCAGTATATTGGTAGAAAAACTAGGAGTAGAGTTAGATTCATCAGTATATAGGGAGATAACTACGAGTAGAGTTAGATTAATCAGTATATAGGGAGATAACTACGAGTAGAGTTAGATTCATCAGTATATAGGGAGATAACTACGAATAGAGTTAGGACAATCAGTAAACAGGTAGCTGGCTACAAGGAGAGTTAGATCAATCAGTCAGAATACAGGTAGATGGGTAGGATTAGAGTTAGATGTTGGTAGATTGAGTAAAAAGTCAGGAATGTCTAATTTCAGAGTGAGACAGATAAATGGGAAAATTCACACACATTTCTAGCTAACAACATAGCAGCTATTCACAATATTATTTACAAAATAATAATGAAATCCTACCTTCGGCTTTATAGTATTCAAAGCTGCTTTGTAATGAGCATCGTTCTTTTCTATTGTCCCACCAAGCCAGCTTTTCACGTTTTGTACCTCCCGCTGTACTTGGAAACCTCTGCCTTCAAGTTTAACTGCCCATTGGTCAATTAGCTTCTTACTGCTGTTTTGGTACATAGCTTTGTAATTCTTCATCGCCTGTGTATTCACCAGAGTGTTATTCCGGAGACACATTAGGTCTGGTGAGGCAGCCAGGACAGACATCTTTAAAAAGCCCTCCACATCATTACTGCTAATGTATTGAGCTTGTAGAGTTCTAAATTCTTTTAAATTGGTGAGGCAACTCCTGTGTAATTGATCAGGCAGTGTGACAGTTATAAGGTGCTGTCCATGCTGTTTTTTCAGATTCTTTAGGGAGTCACTGGTGAACGGTTTATTGGTTCCTATCTCTATCAGTGACTTTGCCAGGTTGCTTTCAGGATCCATTTTGTAAGCAAGTAAGATACTGTCAACTGCTGGCTGGTGGTCAGCATGGATATTTTTACTAACACTGACACCTTGCAGTAGTTTCCGGTTGTTATAGTAGGTATCAACCAAACCCCAATTTTCTGGGTTATCCATCCCCCCTTTTGCCATGAACCAGCTGCCTCCCCGTATCTCCAGTGCCCTCTGTCTGCACTTGATAAGCGGCACCCACTTGTTCGGCTCCTTCAGGACCATATCTGCCCCTTGCTGCCTCAGCTGGGAGGCCCTGGAGTGGATCTGTTCATCAGAGGCATCAGGGTCTAAGCCACGAGCGAACGCCTGGAACATGCAATTGTTCCCCTCGCCAGAGACCGGCACAACCTGGTCATTGTGCAGAGCGTCGTAGTGACCCTGGGGATAACGCTCACTACTGGGATGGTACAGTAGGTTCACACTGCCCTGATTGGAGCTCTGGCTGGGATGAACCACAGACATTTTCATTTTCTGTCCTTGCCTGTTTGTGATGTAAATAACAACAGTCTTCCCGCTTTCTTCAGCCAGTAACCTGGCCTCCAGGATGGTGGCTGGATTGTAATCATGAGGGAATGTGCTTTGCGGCCTCATTTCCTCTGCGTATGTTTCTGCCAAACGTTGATCTTCCACTTTTGAAAGTTTATTGGATTTCCTTCTTAGTGGGGCATTGGCTATGTAACTGCTGTTCAGGCCTCCTACCAGCTTCTCTTTTGTCCTATCAGTCATCAGACGTTTGGAAATGAACCCACCAATGTAGCCATTTATTTGTTCTTGAGCGAGCCCAACCAAGTGGCTGGAGAATTTCTGGTGAAAAACCTGGAATACTGTTTCAGCCAGACAAGAAGCCATCACTTCGGCCACCTCTGTTTTAAATGCATTTAATTTCACCATGTCATTGCCACAAATATTTTTTCTTTTCTCTTCTATTTTACTTTCATCTGTTCCTCTCTTTCCATAAAGCTCTTTCACTCTTTTCTGCAGCTCCTCCAAGAATGCACTGTTGAATTCATTGGCAACTTCTTTGGCTGAATAAATTGCATCGACACAGAGACCTCCCATGTGAGCTGCCTGAATTGCTTTACAAACTGCTCTCATCTTTCCATTATTCTCCTGTGCAACTCTTTTAATGACACTCTGAAGGGATGAATGCAGACGATTTTGCCAGCCCAGGCCTGCACAGTGAGACCTCAGAACCTTTTCACAGATATCTGTAAAAATCCTTTTCATCCGTGATCTTTTCTCTGGTTCATCTAGAAGGTCACTGAGGTATCCTTGCTCTTCAATGTGCACAAGCACCATCCTGTCGACCAAGGGTCCCATTGGTTGGCAGCCAATACTGTCTTTACACTTGTCCAAGACTGTGGTTTTGACAACTTCTTTAATTTCATTAGTGATTTCATCAATAATTTTCTCCTCTACTTTTCCCACTCCATACATTACAGTTTGCTGGACAACCTCCTTCCCAACATATTTCAAAGTGTTTTTCACATTTTCTCTCATGACTGCCTGCAGTCCACCCTTGGCCTGGTTAGAGATTAGTTTCGGAAGAGAGGTGAGCTTTTTTCCAAAGCCACTAATGGCATTTTTGCTGGCTCTCCAGCCCTTGGAGATCAGTTTTCCCACTCCAAAGCCAATGAGTGAGACAGCCAGGGACACAGCTTTGCTGATAGCCCAGGAGGCCCAGCTGAAAGTTCCTGTGATCATGGCTTCCACACCAGTGATGCAGTCTGATATCCCATCACTGATGTACTGGAACCCCACTTGTAGCAGCACCCCACCAGTGAATGCAGTGAGGAGGACCCCCCCCACAATCTGAGCCACCCCCAGGAAGAATACAGCTAGGCCTTTCCAGCAGAATCTGGGCTTCTGCTTCACTGAAAACACCATCTCCATACCCAGCTTGTAAAACTCATACAGCTCTTGGTGAACATCGTCATTGGGATCCTCGACCAGATTGAAGACAGAGCTTTCATCAACAAGGGCTTCTTCTTTATCCTGTTTGATCAACTCAAGCTTCTCCATTGCTCTGCTGATGTTATTGTGGAAGTATGTGAGCACTTGTATCCTGACCTGCATCTGTTTCTGGAAGGCACTCTTGGTCTTCCCAGAGTCTCTATCTGACAGGCTCACCAGTTGCTGGGTTATTGTGCATTGTTCTAAAAACAGTTCCACAGAAACCAAGGCCTTCTCCAAGTCTTTTGATGCATTTTCCATACAGTCTTTTTGTTTTTGCCTCAGAGTGCAGTAAGCACGTTTATAGAGCGCAATAGCAGCCCAGCATCTATCCAGCTCTATGGCACTACTGTACAGCTCTGCGCTCTCCTTCAGTTTATTTTCACCGAGTAATTTGTTTCCAAACTTGATGAAATGGTAGATGCTAGAACAGGGAGAGAGGTTTTCTTGGGACTGCTGATGGGCGCGTTTTATATCAGTCTCCAGGCTCTTCATCAGCTGAGATTTTTCCAACTTTTCAATCTCATCCGATTTTCTCAGCAGCCAAATCCCCCAGTACTCGTTCAGCACTGCCAATGTCACCCTGCGCTTGCTGTTGTAGATGTCTAAGTTGCCTAACGATGAATTGGAAAAGGGCTGGTAGATCCCTTTGAGAATCTGGCAATATTGGGAAAAGAGCTCCTCTCTGAGGGAGATCTCAGGGATATCATCCTGCAGGACACGGGATACCTGATCCATGGCCAGTGAGTCTCTAGCTGCTCTGGCATCCTGGAGTGTGGACGCATTTCTCAGGGGCTCCTGCAGATGTGCAGAGCAGATGATGAGCTGCGCCGAGCCAGGGCTCCCTTTCCTAGCCGTGCGCCCGAAAGCCTGCATCTCCACTCGGGCGTTATCAGGCAGGAAGGTGACGACTACAAACAGTCCCCCGGCCCCATTCACCTCTTTGGAGACAAGCAGGTCTGTTCCACGACCTGCCAAGTTAGTGGCCACGATCACATCCCCAGGTCGGAGAAGCTGGCTTGTGATGCTGGAGTTGTCCTGGTTGCTGTTGGTATAGAGACTGAGCTGTTTCTCACTCCCCTGCTCTTTGAGAGCCTTGTGGATGTCCATTGCTTGGTTGATAGACTCACAGATGACCAGTGCTGCCCTTCCATCTCGATAGGAGGTTGGACGAGTCTGCTCCAAGACAGAGGAGCAAATCCTCTCCCTCCACTTATCCACATTGCTCTCCAGCACCCCCTTGACCTCAGACAGCTTTTTCCGGTTGAAGGATGGAATCTCACAGGTGGAGAGGCCTGGGTAGAGCTCCTGCAGCAGATCGATCTCTGACTGTGTCCCCAAAGTCCCAGTGGTGCCGTACACCTGGCCCCCGTACTGCCTGAAGAAGGCCACGTTGGAGAGGTAGTTGGTAATGATGGACATGCAGCTCAGCTTGGTTTGGTGTTTCATCTCCAGGAACTGCTGCAGGCCATTTCCCCACTTCTTGTTGCGCTCAACGATACCGGTGCAGCTATAATCCACCGGGAGAATTTGTTCCCCATCTACTATGTACTCCTGACCCTCCTGCACCTTGACGGCCAGGAAGGCATTTTGAACCCAAACCCTTAGATTCTTTTCCACCAGCTCTTTTAGGAACCCAGGGACTCTGGTTTTGTGTTTATCTGCTCCACATTGACATTTATCATTCTTGTCTGGATTACATGCGCTAAACTGCAGCCGATCTTTCACACCCTCCACAATGGCGTCACAGAGGGTCTCCTCATCCTCATACAGAGCACAGCACAGGCCTTCATCCAGAACCAAGAAAAATACCTTGTGATCATTTTTTTCTCCCTCACTTTCCCTGTCATTGTCTGAGTGATGCAGCAGGGTTCCTCGCTGGTCTTGAGTGTAAGTGATGAACTTATAAAGTGATGAACTTTTAAACCCCTTCTCAGGCAAGTGGAAAAACTGCAGCATTGTGTCCTGGGACACTGTCTTTAATTTCTCTGTTAGTTTCTTTGTAGAGTCACAGTCCTTGCAGAAGCCATTGGGTATCAACCCACTGTTCTCTGCCCGCTGTAAGAATGTGAGTGGCTCCACACCATCTTCAGTCTCCACAGAGTCAAACAGGGCTTTGTGAAAAGGCAGGACGGGGCCTCGGATCATGGTTCCCGTGCCTGTTGGCACCAGACCGTACTGGCTGACGATACCCCAGATCATGGCCAGCACAATATTTAGGTGCTGCATAGGAGCTACATCAGTAGAGAGATAGGTCATCTGTACTCCCTTGTCTAACAGGAGAGAGTCCACCTCATCCACAATGACGCACTGAAATCCACGGCCAGGCCTCACCTCCTTCATTTCAAAGCTCTGGCGCAAGCAGTCTGCGGCAAAGCTCTCAGCCGTGCCATAGACTACATCACAACTGTAGCACCTCTTACGATCCTCGTCTTTGTCTTTATCCGTGTTGCAGTCGACAGAGACATCAAATAGGCTGTAGAATGGACGCCAATCAGCAGCATCTCTCTTGGACAAAATGGGAGAGCTGGAGAGCACATCCACTCTCTCCCCTCGCAGAGCCCTGAAGGCTGTGAACATGGCTACAACACAGGACTTCCCCTCACCTGTTCCAAGCTGCAGCAGCCTCCCTGAGACAGAGAGAGCCAGCAGACACCAGCTGACTATCTGAGTTGTTCTGGGCCACCAGCCCTGTGTCTCATACACAGCTTTGCAGAGAGCAAACAGGACTGCAGCCAGCTCCTCTCTCTTCAAAGTACAGTTTAGGGAGCCTTTGGAAAATTTTGGGACCGTCCTAATCTTGCAAGTCTGCCAAGACGCTAGAATGCCCCTCACCTCTTGGAGTGTGGTCTCTGTGATGCTTCTGTTTGATTCACACATTTCTTGGAGAATGTCTTCCAGGCTCTTCTCACCCTCTGTGCTCAAGGAGTCTCTGAGCCGAGAAATTAGGTGAGTGGTGGAGGCTTCAGATTCTAGCAGCTGAGTCAATGAGCATCCATCTCTGTCCCTGAAGCTGGGACAGACACAGTGGATTTCCAGGGAATGAAGCACTTTCAGGACCGAGGTGAAAAGGTTTTCCCCTTTTCTGAACTTTTTCACCAAGAAAATGAATAGGTCCAAAGCATCTGCCGGAGCCCATCGTCCACTCCTTACCAGGTCTGATAGTTTGGATAGAGATTCTATGCAGAGTTCCTCACTGCAATTCTGTACTGCTGTGGCAGTCAGAAGCTCATAGCACTTTTCCTTTGTCTGTGTGTCACAAGTAGACCTGAGGAAAGTTTCCAGGAACCTCAACATGTACTGCTGATACGGACAAATGGCCTGCTTTGAGAATTGCTGGAAAATTGACGCCATGTCCTCTCCAAATGGTAGCTGGATGTCTTTGGTGAGGGTTGAGAGTGTGTGGAGGAATGTGTGCATTAACTTGAAGCACTGATCTGCATTGTTTTTTGAGGTTGGCATTAGAGAGTGCAGGATATCAGTCAGATTATGTGCAAGCTCTGAGCTTTGGGACAGCCTGGGGAAACATAATTCTCTGTTTGACAGAGGTTGTCCAAGAATGAGGCAGTCAGGCAGAGGTGCCAAGCCTCTCCCTCTTGGACCAGATCCATGTTGGAGGAAGTCATGTATAAAACTCTCAAGGCTGCCACAGACAATATCCGACTCACAGTGCTGGGTTAATGGGACAGTAGTGCTTGTTTGCACGTTAATTCCAAGCATCTGGTAGAATGAAGACCAGTCCTGTGGCCTATAGGAGGGAGAGCCCAGAACTATACCCACCTGTCTGCCCTGAAAGACCATCAGGGCTGCATGCATTACTGCCACACAGGGGTCTCTTTCCAGTGTGAGGAACTCATCGTCGCTGTTATTAATGGCCAGGTTACACCATCTGACCATTTGAGCTACTGTGGGCCCCCTGCCCTGTGTGTGGAGCACTGCTCTGCTCAGGATGGAAAGTAGTATCTTCAGCTCTGTTTGCCCAAATTTGGAGCCTCTCAAAGAGCCCCTGTAAAGGCTTTTGTGAGATATAACTGCATTGACTTTATCTTTAATTTCACACTGATTGTCTTTCATTTCTTTGTGCACGGTATTGATCACACTCCACCGTCGTTCTGGCACCTGGGTAAGGAGGAACTCCAGGTTATGTGTGCATTCCTTCTGCAGCTCCTTGTCTAAACCAGAGTAAAATGTGTTGAAATCACATGTTGACTCCAGCAGGGTGTTTAATGAGTGGCCCTGCTTGTCTCTCCAGGATGAGGGCAGATTGTGCCGTTCCACCAGGTCTAGGACACAGAGCGCACCACTAGGGCTCACCCTATTCTGTGCTAAACTCCCTATTAAGTCCAGTGCCTCCAGGGATGTCCAGTTAACATCCAAAAGTGCCAGTACTGCTGGAGACAGAGCAGCAAAGGAATCGGTTTCTGTAAGTGGCCACTGCCCTATAGCATCTAGTATCAGCTCCAGACACTTCTCCTGGACACCCAAAACTGGGCCTGTTTCCTTTTCCAGGGCTCTGAGGAGGAGCTCCAGAAACTTGGCAAGGAAGAGCTGCTCCAAGGAGATGTCTTCCTGACTCCATTCATTAGCCACAGAGAAGACACTCAGCTGGGAATCAGGCCTGTCCTCAAAGAGATTAGTGAAAGTCAAGAACAGGGCCTGTGTGAAGTTGAGATATTGCCACTCCTCTTCCTCAACTACTGCCACCGTCACTGCATATCCCACTGTCTGTACTGCCAGCTGCAGCTGGTCAGCAGCACACTCCAGAGAGGCATCGCTGTGAGTGTCCAGCGCCATCACACAAAGCTCTGCGAGCAGGACCTGAGTGTGAGTCAGTGTGTCCATCGGGGGTGGCTGCTCCTCCCATTCCTGGAACAGGAGCTCCCGGAGAGAGCGAGAAAGGGACAGGACCTGCTGGGGTCGGAGTCTTCGGAGATCTATGTCTCCCTCAGGGATTCCACACTTTTGAGACAGGATGCTGAGTAATCCTCTGTCTGGCTGTCTGCTCTCTGGGGAGCGGCACTGTGACTGGAATGTCTCTGTGACCACTGTGGTTTCACGCCTCTCCTCCTCTGCTCTCCTCTCATTTCTCCTCTTTTCCTGCAACTCAGTCTGAGTCTTTTCCAGACTAAACCCCACTTCCCTTATTCTCCTCTCCTCCTCCTGCTTCTCTCTTCTCTCCTCCTCCATCTGTCTCTTCTCCTCCTCCATTAATCTTTTCTCCTCCTTTCTCCTTCTCTCCTCCTCTTGTCTCCTTTTCCTTTCTTCCTCCTCCCTCAGTCTTGTCTCCTCCTCCTCTCTCCGTCTCCTCTCTTGTCTCCTTTTCCTCTCCTCTTCCTCCCTCATTTGCTCTTCTTCTGCATCCTGCTTTCTCCTGTAACACTGCTTGCATAAGTTTAAATTCCTTTCTTTAAGCCTAGCTACCAGGTTCCATCCAAAATCCAAACCAAAAACAAGTTTGATAAGAAAAGTCAAAAAGTCAATATCTATTGTTCTCCCACACTCTCTGCACAGTACAATTTCAAGTGCAGCTCCCATACTGGCATGGGTCCTCTGTGACTGAAGAGATGATCGGAAACCTGGAAGACAAAAAACATATTTATTAACATATACAGGTGCTGGTCATATAATTAGAATATTGTCAAAAAGTTGATTTATATCAGTATTTCCCTTCAAAAAGTTAAACTTGTATATTATATTCATTCATTACACACAGACTGATATATTTCAAATGTATATTTATTTTAATTGTGATGATTATAACTGACAATTAATGAAAATGCCAAATTCAGTATCTCCAAAAATGTGAATATTACTTAAGACCAAAACAAAAAAAATATTTTTAGAAATGTTGGCCAACAGAAAAGTATGAACATGAAAAGTATGAGCATGTACAGCACTCAATACTTAGTTGGGGCAACTTTTGCCTCAATTACTGCAGCAATGTGGCATGGCATGGAGTAGATCAGTCTGTGGCACTGCTCAGGTGTTATGAGAGCCCAGGTTGCTCTGATAGTGGCCTTCAGCTCTTCTGCATTGTTGGGTCTGGTGTATCACATCTTCATCTTCACAATACCCCATAGATTTTCTATAGGGTTAAGGTCAGGCGAGTTTGCTGGACAATTAAGAACAGGGATACCATGGTCCTTAAACCAGGTACTGGTAGCTTTGGCACTGTGTGCAGGTGCCAAGTCCTGTTGGAAAATGAAATCTGCATCTCCATAAAGTTGGTCAGCAGCAGGAAGCATGAAGTGCTCTAAAACTTCCTGGTAGACAGCTGCGTTGACCTCGGACCTCAGAAAACACAGTGGACCAACACCAGCAGATGACATGGCACCCCAAACCATCACTGACTGTGGAAACTTTACACTGGACTTCAAGCAATGTGGATTCTGTGCCTCTCCTCTCTTCCTCCAGACTCTGGGACCTTGATTTCCAAAGGAAATGCAAAATGTACTTTCATCAGAGAACATAACTTTGGACCACTCAGCAGCAGTCCAGTCCTTTTTGTCTTTAGCCCAGGCGACGCTGTGTCTGTTCAGGAGTGGCTTGACACAAGGAATGCGACAGCTGAAACCCATGTCTTGCATACGTCTGTGCATGGTGGTTCTTGAAGGACTGACTCCAGCTGCAGTCCACTCTTTGTGAATCTCCCCCACATTTTTGAATGGGTTTTGTTTCACACTCCTCTCCAGGGTGCAGTTATTCCTATTGCTTGTACACTTTTTTCCACCACATCTTTTCCTTCCCTTCGCCTCTCTATTAATGTGCTTGGACACAGAGCTCTGTGAACAGCCAGCCTCTTTAGCTATGACCTTTTGTGTCTTGCCCTCCTTGTGCAAGGTCATCTTTTGGACAGCTGTCAAGTCAGCAGTCTTCCCGATGATTGTGTAGCCTACAGAACTAAACTGAGAGACCATTTAAAGGCCTTTGCAGGTGTTTTGAGTAAATTAGCTGATTAGAGTGTGTGATAGTAATTATATCGATCAGAACTCTTTTAGAAGGAAGTACAGAGACGACATTCTCTGGGCACAATTAACAGTTTTATTAAAATGTGCAAATATGAGACGCGTCAAACGCTTACATACATAATCTTTCGAGGAGTCTCTAAAGCATTGGGAAATACATTCAGTACTTATAGAGAAATAGGTGGGGTTAGGAACCCACATGGTCGCACCATAAAACCACCTATGTTCCCTATCCTTCCTACCCCCTGTTGTGTATCTTCTCCTATCCTGTCCTAAAACCCATTGATCTGCATCTACCCCCATCCTGCTGGAGCTTCATGTTTACCTCAACACCTCATACTTCCTTTCCCACAGCACAACCAACATTCCTTTTCTCATCTAAACAGAGGCTCAGTCGTTTAATCAGTTAGAATACATTATTAAAGAAATTGACAATCCAGCCTCTTGATACCATGTCAAACCTTGGTACCAAACCCTAAACAGTTCACTCATTAGGATGTAGACTGCAACAAAACAGTACTCTTTAACAACATGACCCAGTCAATATCATTACCCTTAATGATTAGAGAACAGAACATCATCACAAATATGTCCATTACATTAGCTTGTTGCATCTTGCTGATACATTAGAATCACACACTATCAAACGCTCAAACCCTATATTTCCAATGTCTTTCTACTTCCTTTGTCTAAATAGATTAGAAAAGTTGTAATCAATAACAGTATCGTTAAAACATTAACATTTCTGGTGCTTCTTTTCTGTTAGTGTAGCAAAATAACAATTCCACTCTCTTCTATAGTTGGTTTAACAACCAACACAAAGAACAGAAGAACACAATTTCACATTTCTCCTTACTGTTCCAATAACTCATCAGTTAAGACAGTTTGCTTACATTAAAGTACCGCTCTCAAAGAGTAGTCCATGAACAATTCTCAGTTCACCTATATAATTTACATCGGATTGTGTTGTATCGGAACTACAATCAAATTCCCTATTGTTTCACATAAATGATCAAATACCTTATTTCAAATCAAAACATGTCACACCATCTTGAAGGTCAGCCAACATAACTGTTATTTAGCCAAATTTCTCTACAAGATGAATCTCAGTGTGAATGTCTCCAAGTCACATTGTTAAGGGACACATTGTTATCTTGAGAAACAACCCATTTCAAACATGTAAGAAATAACAAAATGTGCTCTCTGCATAATGCATGAGATTTAATATGATTACTTCTAATCAAATATTAAACAAACTGAACAGTAACACTCCCATCAAATTAGTTGTTTTTGCTAAACCATTTCAAAATGGTAAGATGTATTCTACTCAACCATGATCATGTTAGATTTTGCATATAACATACTTTTCAAAATCCAAATTAGACCAACTAGATTATTCACGTAACTTCTTTAGGTACCTATTTAATTGCTTTGAACTCAAAGTTCAACTCTTTTTCATCATAGATAATCATTTCTTACAACCCCCCCCCCCCCCCCCCCCCGCTTTCACGACAGTCAACGGAAAATGACTCAAAGTGAAAGCAGAACCATTACAGGGCGGACATGAAAAAGAAAATTCTAACATGCATTCAATAAAAAGTCGCAAACTCAAAATCTAAGAAAAACAAATGCAAAAATCAAAAAAACTATTACACCACACGGTCGCTCGTGTGAAGGAAGCATATTGAAACAACTCCCAAAGTAGCATAACAAAATTAGCATTTCCACAGGCAACGGCTAAACGAAGTTGAAACAAAACAAACATCATGACTCAATTTACCTCCTAAAGTCTAAGGAATATACTCAACTTTAAATGTCTACGTCATTCAAAATAGTGGCAGTCAGCCGAAATCGCTACTTTCACGCATATGTCATGCGAAGACATCAAATGTGTTCTAGCAATTAACAATGTTGGATGACTTAAGGTCTCCACCCTTATTACAATTTGATTCGAAATCATAAATGTAAATATTAAAGCTATTGAGAGGAACATTTATTTTGCTTTCACTTAATGTTTGATCATCCCAAAACTAACATACTAATGTAGGGGAAATTACCACGGGTGAGAACAGGCTGAACACTCGAACGGAACTGTTAAGAATTTTACGTGTACCAGAATTTCTGAAGAAGGACGAGGATCCGGTCCAAATTGAAATTTAGCACAATGATTTATTAATATGAATTGATAAGTCAAAATACATGAAATACACTGCAGTGGTCAAATATTTGCTTAACCCTCGAGCTTCCACAAAATATTCGCCCCGAACAAAGATCGAACATTGGTTTTAATACTCCCGCCACAGGGGCGGTTACTTTTCACTCTCGTGAGTAAAACCCATCCTTATTGGTTCTTTGTTGACATGGTGACATGTTGGACGAATCCAATCCAATGAAGACGGACATGCTCTAACTCTCGGTCATAGATCAACAGGTTCTTTGCATACAGGTGTGAAATCTTAACCAGGTTACAGTAATTTACATTCTATTGTCCTAACCTAGACTATAACATCAGGGGGCTGGAGACAGAAGGTCTCTTTGTGCTGTATAGGGGGCAGTTTCATTTTTATGTTAATTGTGGGGTTTTGATCTCTAAACGCAGACACATCTACCCATCAGGCTATAATTTAAAACGCCAGTAACGAGCATCAGGCGTAGTTCCGAGAACACAAGTATTACCCCAGGTATCATTGTAAATACAAACGAAGTGAAACTACATTAATTAACCAAATCCAATTGAACATTTAAAATAAGACATCTAATTTAACAGATTATTTATTCAGTGAATAAACAGTCTTTGGCTATTTGGGGAATAAACAGACTTTGGCTATTTTGCCCTCTTCTGCAGGCTATGACTATATTGGCCGCGAATCCAATCTTCATGGAAAGCAGCGTGTTATTTAATATTAAAACTTTCGCCATGGTCTGCATTCTACTCCATATACAAGGGAGAGAGAAAACACTTACGAAACCACAAGACCATATTTTACCAAAATAGAGAAGCATCATTATACCAACATCCAAGCTATCCCTCTAATTAAATTTAGGCCATTATTTTCTTAAACAAACCTAAGTTAGCAGGCTAACACCTCCACGTGTGCCAGCCAAGCGTGCCGCACAAGCCCTGAAAAGTGAAGCCAAAACGTCTCGATCGCCCCCTGGTGAGTGGTCCCAGTATAGGTCATAAACCCCGCCCTCCCCATGTTATTCAATGGGACGCAAGACCAACTAAACAATTAAATTACCCTTCAAATATATTTTTTCCGAAGCTGGTTTCTGTCATTTACTGTAGTTTGAATCACGCTAATGTAAATTCAAGAGTTTGTTTTTAAAATAAGTTGGTTTTTAGTTAGTTATTTAATGCTCTAAATACGGTGGTGTGACGTCGTGATTCACAGCTGTGATTGACAGCTATCTGAGCCGAGGATCAGGCTTTTTTCGCGATCTTCGGAGGACTGAGGTGATTGGAGCTTTACATTTAATCTCTAAATTTCTATAATTGATATCATTTCACACGGACATAATGGGTTGTTCTGCAGTACATTGTGCTAACCGATCTGGCATTTCCAATCGATCTTTGAATTTTTTTCGGTAAGTTAAATTTATAAGCTATTTAATTAGTAAATAAATGTAATGGGTTAGCTAAAAGACAACAAGCCTCGTTAATAGCCATGTTAATAGCTAGCAGGTGATCGTTAGCTAGAAGTTACCAATAATTCTTGTATTAGGCCTATTCTAAATTAAGGTTAAACATGATGTAAGTTAGGCTATAACATATCGTCTATGTTTAACAAGCAAAGGTTGTACTGTACTTGGACTTGCGATTGATTACGGTATGCGCATTCTGCAAGGGAGAGTGAGGGCGGGGCACAGGGGTGGGGCTGTTGATTTCGCGGCTTTACGGCTTTACTTCCTTCTCGCTACTGCGCATAACTACTGCGCAGAACTGGTCCCAAGATCGTTATCTGCGCAGGCGCAAGTCCAAGATGTCAGCGCCGTATCGGGACACTGGTGGCTTCAGTTTTCACCAATGGAAAAGAGCGAAAGGGCGTCGTCCATTTTTTTTACAGTCTATGGTGCCAGCCATCAGCACGACACTTGAAGGCAAATTCAATTTCGCAATTTCAGCACAAAGGCACAGGCCGAAAGTGTAGGCCCCCCCAAAGAAACACAACAACGACGCAATGAATGCGTTCACCCAAATGTACACAAAACAAGACAAAACATTGCGATTACAAAACTTCCAAGTTAACACCAACCTCGGTAAACGAGATCAAATATTCAATCAAGGAATATACAATGCAGCCAATCAGATCCCTTGTGCACAGGGAATTGAGAGGAATTTGTACCAAAATGGACAAATGCATTTACTAGATGTCGACCACAAACAGACATATTCACAATTCAACATCCAAAACCATTATATACAGGAGCACTCTATACTCCATCACGCAGTCCAACTGCCTAATCTGCACTAATCGCAACGCAATAGGTTAGCTGCACGGGAATGGG
Organism: Esox lucius; assembly: GCF_011004845.1. NCBI lineage: Eukaryota > Metazoa > Chordata > Actinopteri > Esociformes > Esocidae > Esox > Esox lucius. Next base: position 18,776,244 of record NC_047586.1, read on the forward strand.
TGTCAGGACACGGAACAAAAACAACATTTCCCTAACTACAGACATTTCCCTGACAAGTTTGGCACCAGGTGTCTTCAATATTGAACCTTTTCACAATTTTCTAATATACTGAGAAACTGAGTTTGGGGTTTTCATTCAGTTATAATCATCACAATTAAAAAAAATAAACACTTGAAATATATCAGTCTGTGTGGAATGAATTAATACATTATACAAGTTTCACTGTTTGATTGGAATTACTGAAATAAATCTACTTTTTGATGATATTCTAATTATATGACCAGCACCTGTACAGTGGCTCTCAAAGATATTCGCCCCCCTTGAAATGTTCCACATTTTATTGTGTTACAACATGCAATCGAATCAGATTTTATCAGGTGTTTTCCATGTGCAACTGAAATGCAGGGATAGCAGCAATGAGGTTCCTGATGTAGACACATGCATGTAGAAAATGAAAATATCCTTCTCAGATTTTGTAAAGCTGTGTCAGAGTCCAGTAGTACTGAGAGGCAGTGCTAAGAGGTGGGTGGGTGGGTATGGTTAGTGTTGGGTACAGAGTACAGCAGGGTTACAGTAGTAGGGAAGAAACTGTTCCTGAGCCTGCTGGTGTGGGAACGAAGAGACCTGTACCGCCTTCCCTAAAGATAGGAGGACAAACAGTATGTGGCATGGATGTGAAGGGTCCCTGATGCCACGCGTCCTATGCGGACACCACGTGCGCTGGAGGTCTACGATGGCTGGGAGCAGGGTACCAAAGATTGGCTAAGTGGTTTTTACCACCCATTGCAGGGCCTTCCGGTCGGCCACGGAGCATCCGCCAAACCACACTGTGGTACATTTAGTCAGGATGCTCTCGATTGTAAAAGTTCACAAAGATACATGAAAATTTCTGCCCTCTTCTATTTGCACTTGATAGATGCTAACCGCACTTTGTTGAATCGTACTTTTACTGTTCAATTACAAGAAAGTTGAATCTAACCTAATCTGAAAAGGTGTTTTTACCACTGATTAACACATAAAGGATAATGTGAGAAATCTGATTATATTACCCCATCATATTTTTACGTGTTCCTTAACACCCCGCCAACACTCCTGTAGATGTTGACAATCCACTTGCTTTTAAAAACTGTAAGGGATTTAGATTTCTACAAATTGAATATACAAAGTTTGTTTTTTCAATCCAATTTCAATCCATTTCTGACTTCTTTATTTTATCTTAAACATGGTTATGAAGAATAGAAATACTCTCAAACACTGTTGATGCTTGCAAGTGTTATAATTAAATGAAAAACTTGCAACTTTTTGTCAGACATGAAGATATTAAACACAGGATGTACAGCTAAGTCCGGAAATATTTAGACACTGATACAATTTTCATGTTTTTTGCACTGTACCCCACCACAATGGATTTGAAATGAAACAACCCGGATGCAATTGTACAGACTTTCAGCTTTAACTCAAGGGGTTGAACTTATATCATATGAAACATTTAGGAATTACAACCATTTTCACACACAGTCCCCTTATTTCAGGGGCTCAAATGTAATTGGACAAATGAACACAATTATGAATAAAATTTTCATTTTTAAGTCGAGAATTCTTTGCAGGCAATGACTGCTTGAAATCTGGAATGCATTACCAAACACTGGGTTTCCTCCATTGTGATGATTTGCCAAGTTTTTACTGCAGCGGTCTCCAGTTGTTCTTTGTTCATGGGTCTTTCTGCCTTTAGTTCTGTCTTCGGCAAGTGAAATGCATGCTCGATCGGGGTCGCGATTAGGTGATTGACTCAGCCATTGCAGAATATTCCACTTCTTTGCCTTAAAAAACTCCTGGGTTGCTTTCGCAGTATATTTTGGGGTCATTGTCCATCTGTAAAGTGTAAAGTGGAGGAGTTTAAGTATCTAGGGGTCTTGTTCACGAGTGAGGGAAGGATGGAACGGGAGATTGACAGACGGATCGGTGCAGCTTCTGCAGTAATGCAGTCGATGTATCGGTCTGTCGTGGTGAAGAAAGAGCTGAGCCGCAAGGCGAAGCTCTCGATTTACCAGTCAATCTACGTTCCTACTCTCACCTATGGTCATGAGCTTTGGGTCATGACCGAAAGGACAAGATCCCGGATACAGGCGGCCGAAATGAGCTTTCTCCGCAGGGTGGCCGGGCGATCCCTTAGAGATAGGGTGAGAAGCTCGGTCACCCGGGAGGAGCTCAGAGTAGAGCCGCTGCTCCTCCACATCGAGAGGGGTCAGCTGAGGTGGCTTGGGCATCTTTTTCGGATGCCTCCGGAACGCCTTCCTGGGAAGGTGTTCCGGTCCCGTCCCACCGGGAGGAGACCCCGGGGAAGACCTAGGACACGCTGGAGGGACTATGTCTCCCGGCTGGCCTGGGAACGCCTCGGTGTCCCCCCGGAAGAGCTGGAGGAAGTGTCTGGGGAGAGGGAAGTCTGGGCATCCCTGCTTAGACTGCTGCCCCCGCGACCCGGCCCCGGATAAGCGGAAGAAGATGGTGGTGGTGGTGTCCAATCAGCTAAATTTGGCTGAATGTGAGCAGAAAATATATCCCTATACACTTCAGAATTTATCTGGCTGCTTCTGTCTTCTGTCACATCATCAATAAACACTAGTGACCCAGTGCCATTGAAAGCCATGCATGCCCATGCCATCACACTGCCTCCACCATGTTTTACAGACGTTGTGGTATACTTCGGATCATGAGCCGTTCCAAGCCTTCTCTATAAATGTTACTTCCCATCATTTGTTACAGGTTGATCTTAGTTTGCCTGTCCAAAGAATACTGTTACAGGACTGGGCTGGCTTTTGCAGATGTCTTTTGGTGAAGTTTAATCTGGCCTTTCTATTGTTGAGTTTTATGAATGGTTTGCACCTTATGGTGAACCCTCAGTATTTTTTATTGTGAACTCTTTATGGTAGACTTAGATAATGATATGCCTACTTCCTGGAGAGTGTTCTTAACTTGGCTGGATGTAGTGAAATGTTTTTTCTTTACTATGGAAAGGATCCTACAATCATCCACCAATGTTGTCTTCCATGGACGTCCAGGCCTTTTGGTGTTGCAGAGCTCACCAGTGTTCCTTTTTTCTCAGACTGTACCAAACTGTTGATTTGGCCACTCCTAATCTTCCTGCTAACTCTCAGAATTGTTTTTCATGCCGCCTAAGGATGGCCTGTTTCACTTGCATTGTGAGCTCCTTTGTCCACATGTTGTGAGTTCACAACAACAGCATCCAAATACAAATGCCACAGCTGGAAAATACTCCAGACCTTTTACCTGCTTAACTTATGAAGAAATAACAAAGGAATAGCCCACACCTGTCCATGAAACTGCTTCTGAGTCAATTGTCCTTTTTGGTCCCATGAAAAAGAGGGGGCTACATATTAAAGAGCTTCCTAAAACCTTCCAATTTGGATGTGAATACCTTCAAATTACAGCTGATAGCCTGCACTTTAAGCCCATATTCACATTTTACTACTTGAATATATTTTGGTGAACACCCAAATTAACAAAACTTGTGTCAGTGGCAAAAAATAACCCATCAATTTGAAATGACTAGACCTTGTACATGTAACCCTTTAGGCCCCAATATAATTCTAGAATGCGGCTGTTGATTACTGAAAATTCTCAAAATTCATTATCTTTTTTTCACACATTTCAATCAAACAGACAAAAAACAAAACTAAATTACAATTACAAGTTAACTTCGTTTTTTAAGAGCACTTCTTTAATTTGACAACATATTAATGTAACTTGTAATAATATAATTTGTTCTCTCCCATTAAAAAAGAACGATCTTAAGTTTCCATAAAACGATATATTGCGACGAAATACAGCCAGCAGTCAAATTAGGTCCCTACAGCTAATGTGATGATAATAAAGTAAGCCCAAGACAAATCTCAATACTTATGAGTTTTTATAAATTATAAGGGGAAGTATGTGGCGTACATCTTTGGCAGATGCAGGACATCACCGCAATCAAGTGACAACATTTTACTGCTTTTTGGCCAGCTAATAAAAGTGACAGCTTGTTGCTGCACAAGCGAAACATTTGGGGGCAGACAACTTTATTTTAATCTGACATACGACACAGACAACGGAAAATTAGTTGTCTAGTTAGCAATGGCATTTTGCTTATTTTAATGATATCGGACAAAACGCGAAAAACAACCAACCAAGTCAGCCGGCTACACGGCTACTGCAACGCTTTCCATTACAAGACTGAGCAAGCATTAGTTTGAACTCCACAGCTGATGTCATTGTCTATCAAGTAATCACGACAGGGTTGCGGTTGTCATCTAAAAAATATTACTAACATTTCACAGCATAAAGTATGGACAACACAAAACTTAATGCCACGGTTTATTTCTTACTTACCTCGACATTATTATTGCTTTAAATAGGATGTTTATAACCTCATATCACCAAACAACGCAGAAACAATCTCTTCTAACAAGAAAAGTCTTAGCGGCTTTGGCACTAGCATTTTAGGTATCGAAATGAATAAACCAAAAAAAGTAAAATAATGGCATACTCTTTTCAGTTTTTTTTATTAATGACGACATCCATGGGAATTAGTAACATGCTTTTATCAGGTAGATTTTGTGATATATACACAATATTGTTAAAGAAGCGCCACCGTTCAGCTACAGTAATTTAAAAGACGGCTTCTAAATTTAAACATCGATTCTAGAGATCAGAATATCGATACGATATTTTGGGGGGGAAAGAACTGCGATTTTACATTAAATCGTTGTATTGGCAAAGCACAAGTGACCACAAGGTGTACAAACATGTAACCTAGCCAATCACATAACACAATCAATAATGATGACAACATAATTATATATTTGCAAAAAGGAACATGAGTCTAAAATACACTGCTCAAAAAAAATTAAGGGAACACGTACCCATCACAGTATAACACCAAATCAATTAAACTTTAGGAACATTAATCTGTCCATTTAGGAAGCATAAGCGACTCTGAATCAATGTCACTTGTTTTGGTGCAAATGAAATGCAGGTGGTGCCACAGACAATTGCTCTTTCCTTATCCTTCCTGACTGATTCTTCTGTAGTTTTGCATTTCTTTAGTGTCTTTGTCACTACTGGTAGCATGAGGCAGTACTGCAACCCATCCATGTTGCGCAGATAGTCCAGCTCCTCCAGGATGGCAAATCCATACATGCCTTTGCAGGAAGATTTGCTGTGTCTTCCAGTACAGTTTCAAGAGCATGGAGGAAATACCTGGAGGCGGGCCATTACACGAGGAGAGCTGGACAGGGCCGTAGAAGGGCATCAACTCAGCAGCAGGACCAGTATCTGCTCCTTTGTGCAAGGAGGAACAGCAGGAGCATACTGCATATCCTTGGAGGGTCACAATGACCTCCACGTGCTAGCCAATAGGACCCAGACTGCTGTTAGATACTGGAATCAAAATCTCAGACCCATCGTCAGACATTACTCTAGTGCAGTGGGCCCTTGCTTCCTCCTGGTGCAGGACAATACCTGGTTTCATGTGGCCAGAATGTGTAGGCAGTTCCTGGATGACGAACGCATTGATGCCATTGACTGGCCCTCACGTTCCCCAGACCTGAAACCAATTGAGAACCTCTGGGACGTTATGGATCAGTGCTTCCGACGCTGCCAAGTAGCGCCACAGACTGTCCAGGAGCTCACTGATGGACTGATCCAGGTCTGGGAGGAGATCCCTCAGGACACCATCCGCTGTCTTATCAGAAGCATGCCCAGATGTTGTCGGAAGTACCTACAGGCACGTGGGGGACATACACAGTACTAAGTCACATTACTAGTTGTCGTGATGAAAATCACGCAAGTTGGAACAGCCTTTGATTTCAATTGTTTACTTAGATTTCTGGTGTGAGTTTGAATCCAGCCCTAAATTGGTTGGGGATTTTGGTTTCCATTGACCATTGTTACGTCATTTTGTTCTCAAAGAATTACACAATGTACAGTAAAGATTTTGATCTTTAATATATTTAATTCATCTAGACGTGTTGTGTGATTTAAGTGTTCCCTTAATTTATTTGAGCAGTGTATATACAACAAGTAGAGGATACATCATAGAATTACTGATAGAAAGGATATATCATATACATTGTTACCAAGGTGAAATTTATTAAAATAATGTGAATTCAGAGGCAAAACTTGTACTAAGAGATATTTTACTTGTGTTTTTGTCTCAGATCTTGATTGGAATGCCACATATAAAAGGATAAGGATTAAGAAGGGATCCAAAATCTGGTTAAATTCAGAATTATATTTATACATGAACACACTTTTTAATTGTATTGGAAACCCAGACAAAATTGTGAAAAACTGTGGATTCTGTTTCTTTTACTGGTACATTTTTATTTTATTTTAGACACTGCAGGAATGATTCTGCGGCATGCCCTGTCCAGAGGTCTGACACCATCCCCATGCCCTGTCCAGAGGTCTGACACCATCCCCATGCCCTGTCCAGAGGCCTTACACCGCCCCCATGCCTCGTCCAGGGGCCTGACACCGCCCCCATGCCTCATCCAGGGGCCTGACACTGCCCCCATGCCCCGTCCAGAGGTCTGACACCACCCCCATGCCTCGTCCAGGGGCCTGACACCGCCCCTATGTCTCGTCCAGGGGCCTGACACCGCCCCCATGTCTCGTCCAGGGGCCTGACACCGCCCCCATGCCTCATCCAGGGGCCTGACACCGCCCCCATGCCTCGCCCAGGGGCCTGACACTGCCCCCATGCCTCGCCCAGAGGTCTGACACCAACCCCAAGCCTCGTCCAGGGGCCTGACACCGCCCCCATGCCTCGTCCAGGGGCCTGACACCGCCCCCATGCCTCGCCCAGAGGTCTGACACCAACCCCAAGCCTCGTCCAGGGGCCTGACACCGCCCCCATGCCTCGTCCAGGGGCCTGACACTGCCCCCATGCCTCGCCCAGAGGTCTGACACCAACCCCAAGCCTCGTCCAGGGGCCTGACACCGCCCCCATGCCTCGTCCAGGGGCCTGACACCACCCCTATGCCTCATCCAGGGGCCTGACACTACCCCCATGCCCCGTCCAGAGGTCTGACACCAACCCCAAGCCTCGTCCAGGGGCCTGTCACCACCCCCATGCCTCGTCCAGGGGCCTGACACCACCCCCATGCTTCGCCCAGAGGCCTGACATCACCCCCATGCCCTGTCCAGAGGCCTGAAGCCACCCTATTCTGCAGCAAGATACCAGTTGCATGTTTCAGAAAATTCCTAACCATCAAACCTACATTGAAAACGAGGTTGAAAAAATATTGTGTTATGCCCTACATTTATGGAAGTGCATACATACTAACATTATGCTTCATGTCTTGTTGCTTATAAGAAATCTTGAAAATATGATTGATGAATTATTATGGTTAATTGTGTTTTTTTTTCTATTTGCATGTGTTGTTGTGCTTTAATACAGGTTATGGCTGTAAAAGAGACCTAGGTCTGAATCGATTTGTTTCGGTTAGTCAATTCTATTCATAATGTCAAATTTATAATAAAATATATCAGCTAATTTCTTAAAATGAATTACAAATATAAAACATAAAATAATGCTTAAAAATGTCCACCATTGCTGTGTAACAACTGAATGACCTGTGGTCCAACTTTGACTTTGGAAGTCATGTTATTAGTTGAATGGCTGAGGTGGGAGACAGTGTTACTGGAACCCGTGTCAGCCCAAGGTTTTACGCTTCTATATTATTTTGCCAGGGGTGTAGGGTCAGTTCTCCTTCTCCACAGAAAATCCTTGTAAATCTAAGGAAGGTGCTCTCTACATTTTCCTTGTCTCCTGCTCCATTTAAACTTAGGTGGACATGAGGTCTTGGCCCACACCTCCGGAGTACCAGGCTCAGAAGACTCGTTGCTGTCCCTGTCCAAAGTCCTGGATGTGTTGCAGATCAAGACAACACCCTGAAAAGTCCAGCTGTCACACCATTTGACTGAGTGATCTTCCACCCGGATAATGACCCCAAACACACAGCCACACTGGAGTGGTTTATAAACAAAAAGATCAATGTCCTGGAGTGGCCTTTTCAAAGCATTGTCAGCAATCCAATTGAGGATAGGTGGAAAGATTTAAAAATTGCTGTTCACCAAAGTTCTCCATAAAACTTGAAGGTGCTTGAATAATGTTTGTGAAGAATGGACAAAAATGGTTGTGTCCTGACATAAAAAGCTGGTAGAGACTGCCCACAGTCATTGCTATAATTGCTGCCAAAGGTACAAATACCATATATTGACTGAAAGGGGAGAATGTGTATGCAATCAATAATTTTCTATTTTAAATGTATAATTCATTTAGAACATTTTGCTGATTTTATTTTGCCTTCACAGCTCCAAACGGAGACACTGATTGTGGCCTGCTGAGGAAACTGCTCCTGAAATAAGTTAGCCAGAGTATACTGTTTTATCTTTGATCTGCTTCACAAGTGAATCTTTGGATGATATTATGCACTTTAGATGATGATAACTTCAAACTCTTTGCAATTTTTCTCTGAGAAACTCCTTTCTGATATTGCTCCTCAATGTTTCACCACAGCATTGAGGGAATTGGTGATCCTCTGCCCATCTTGACATCAGAGAGTCACTGCCACTCTGAGAGGCTCTTTTTATACCCAATCATGTTGCCAATTGACATAATAAGTTGCAAATTGGTCCTCCAGCTGTTCCTTATCTGTACATTTAACTTTTACGGCCTCTTATTGCTACCTGTCCCAACTTTTTTGGAATGTGTTGCTCTCATGAAATCCAAAATGAGCCAATATTTGGCATGACATTACAAAATGTCTCACTTTCAACATAAGATATGTAATCTATATTCTATTGCGAATCTAATATAGGTTTATGAGATTTGTAAATTATTCTATTCCTTTTTTACTCACAATTTATACAGTGTTCCAACTTTTTTGGAATCGGGTTTGTACATGTAAAGACATCAGAGCATATAGAATTTTCACATGTGATCAGTATGATCATAGATCAGTGTTGATTGAGGAGCCTTATGGCCTGAGGGGAAAAACTGAGTCTGGAAGTGTGTGTCCTTATGCTCGGATAGCGTCTACCAGACGGCAGCAATGTGAACAGACCATACAGTAGCCTGGTTGGCTGTATTCTAGCATGATGTTCTGTGCTTTCCTAAGACATTGTTTCTGGTAGATGCCTTGCACAGAGGGAAGATGGCAGCCGATGATGTGCTCCACAGACTTCACCACCATCTGGAGGGACTTGCGATCTGCAGCGGAGCTGTACCAGGCAGTAATGCAGTCTGAGAGGATCCTCAATGGTGCATCTGTAGAAGTTGGTGAGAGTTTTTACAGACCTGCCAAACTTCAAAGTTGTGCGTCGCCTCATGAAGTATAGTCGCTTTTCGGCTGTTTTCACCGCCGAGTTCGCTTACTTGGATCAAGTGAGGCAATGTTTGATGAACACACCTAGGAACTTGAAGTCATTCCAGGCCGTGTCCTCAGGGGGTGCGCCGACCAGCTAGCAGAGGTTTGTCCTCCAGCACGCGTTTTATGCGGCTGCAGGAGTATGTAGACTGTAGTGATTATAGCGGAGCTAAATTCCCGTGGAAGGTAGAAGGGCCGTACTTTTACAGTTAGTAGCTCCAGGTCTGGTGAACAGTGTGTCGAAAGTACAGAAACATCCGTGATGGCAGTTAGGCACCATAGGATCCAGCCAGGTCTCTACAAACGCTAGCACACAACAGTTTGCAACGTCTCACTGAAAGTTAATCCGTGCATGTAGTTCGTCCATTCTATTGTCCAGGGATTGAACATTTGCAAGAAAAAATGCTTGGTAATGGCAGATTGCAGTATCTTGTCCGGGATCTACATAGGATACCAGTTCATTTGCCTCTCTTCTTTCTCCTCCATCGGCGTATTGGTAAACAAATCGTCAGCAGGACAAAGGAATCACAGCAAGTGCTCCGGTAAGTAATGTAAAAGTCTGTATTCAGTGATGAACGAATTTCTAAAAGTGCTAATAGATCGTACTGTATGAGTGACAGTGCAGCATGAACAAAAATAAAAGCAAAATAAACAGTAAAAAGCAAAAAATATAGAGCCATTGACAGTGCGACCTTCCTCTAGGAAGTAAGATCTAACTGTGAAGTTTCTAAAACTTCCAAACTTTTGGCAAAGCCGTCATAAGCTACTTAATGGAAGTATACCCAAATTGGGGGGGTTCATGAGACAAACAGAAGACTGGACTTGACCATTGTGACGGTCCATGTAGGGTTCGTGCACACTTTCCACTTGTTACCAAAAGCCGCCAGGCCAATACAAAAGGGGGACAGCAGGTTTGTAGGCAGGACTGGAGGAAGGGTGGATTCTGTGATTAAGGTGTCACGGTGGATTTAACTAATTGCATGGGCGACAAAATGCTGATAAGGGAGGACCAACACCCAACTCACCACCCCAGTGAGATGGTCAGCCGCATTTCTGACATCATCTCCTGGTGGAAGAGACAGAACCACACAAGGGAGGACGACACACAGGGGTGTTGAAGTCTAACACTTCCCCGAGTTGGTTTGTTGGAAAGGAGAATAAAACACCAAGAGTCAGGTCAATTATCATACCGCATATTCCGTTTATTACAAAGGTTTTGGAGACAAGGTGTTGCCGCACAATGTCTAAGGATCAACAGTCAAAACATCATTTTATACTTCCACTACGCCCAAAAGATAGAGGCGTTAAGTTACAAAGCAAGTGCGCTATTGCTCCAATCCCAGTTCTATTCCTTATAAGGATAACTACAAGTATCCCCTTGCCCCCCTTGTGGTTTCTGTGTTGTCTGTCCGACTATGTGTGTGCGCCTCTAACCTGTGTCCTGTTTCTCAAAAGACAGACATACTAAATCTTTCTCTCCCCGGCAACCGCTTGAACAGGGTTTCCTGTTCTCCTACTTGCACCTTCAGCTTTAGCTCATATTACAAACAATTAATATTTTCCTTCATTGCTTACAACAGTTCACAACAGTTCACTAACTTATACAATCAATACATCTACAGGGGTCATCTGAACCTGACAAAACATCGAAACAGGCAAACACACCGGATGGTCAGCGGGAAACCTCCTCTTCCCTCAACCAGGGGTCAAAGGAACAGAACGGGAGGGAGACACTTACAGATGTATTGGCCAAACTTGGGCTTTGTTGAAAGACAGGGTAAGGTTTGTGTGCAAGCACAGAGTGCTCACTCCAAAGGGAATGAATGACCATTTACAGGAAATCAATGACCTTAACAGGAAAGGCTCTGTAAGGGAGAAAACCTTTCACTTTCATTTTTGAAAACAGACACAAAAGGAGTTTCCCTCAAAACACTTTAAAAAATATTATGGTTAAAGTTTTTTAGCAAGCAGCTAGAGCAATATATAAACTAAATTTCCTCAGATTACGTGATTCCATTAATTACCTCAGAGAAGACCGGTGTTTGCTCCTTCACTGCAGCTACTGTCGCTCTCTGCTGTCCTGGGAAAGAGTCACTAATAGTCCTATCGTCTTATTTATTCCTTTCTATCTTTCTTAGTTATAACTCAAAATAGTAACCCTTTTTCTTCTTAAGTGTGTAGTTTTGACACTTGCTGTTGCGGATATCAACTGCACATATAAGCTCACAATTCCCGACTTCATGACAAAACTCAGCTGGGTGGGAAAACTGTCTCCACATGCGTGTGTGTGTGTGGGAGGAGCCCGTGCCGGTTCTGGGAGTGTGTGTGTGCTGGGGCAATACATTCACTGCTGCGTGTAGAATATATTTTAGCAAATCCATCAATATGGCCCAATGACAATCATTATTCCTAAAATAATTCCCCAAAGCGAGTGGGAAAAGTTGGCTACAAGCAGCTTTTTTTCATGGCAGCAATACGACATTGTAGCCTACCTGAGTTCTTTCTAGGATACATTCATGGCATCGTGTAGACTATATATTTCGCTTTGCAGTATATTATATGCCGTAATTTGCATTATTTGCATTTATTTGACCTTGGAACGTGTTTTAAACCCCAATTATGTAATTGTCACTGAAATACAATCAAATATTAATCCTTGTTAATGTTTAGAGCATTTTCAACTAAGACATTGGCTACTTTTATTTTGTAAATGAAAAAATTCCGTGACCCAGAAGAGCTTTTTTATGTTGCACAACATGTAAGTGATGTTTGTATCTTAAGTGTGTGGAGCTGTAGTTGAGTAGCGTCACCTTCAAAATAGAAGTCCGCGTTAAAACGCGATTTTAATGATATTAAATGTATCGATTTTGACACTTTTCTTAGTGTATATTGTAAAAATGTATTGTAGGAAATGTTCAGGAGAGTGGATAGAATAATTATATGCAAAGAAATCAAAGGGCACTGTGTATTTGCAATTGTTGCCAGCATTTTACTCCTCACATCCTAGAACCTGCGTGAAGTTGGCCCCCCACATAACGCAAAACGTCGTCAAACTATCCGTTTGTGCTGTAAACATTTTCGTTTGTGCTGTTTCGGTTTTTTAGATATTAACATAATATTTTTAGGTTGTTTGTTGGGTTTTAAAATATTAGACATTAAATTATTGTTGATGACGTCACCAGCCCCCACATGCTCAATAAGGTATATCTGCAGACCGCAAGTCGGGGGCGTTACTTAATATGGGGGTTCCTAAATATTAGGTTACGCCCTCTGATGTTCTCTATTGGTCAGTTTAAATGGGGGTTCCTGAATATTAAGTAACACCCACTGATGTTCGCCATTTGTCAGTTTGGGTACATCCTGGTTTGACACACGTTTCAACACTAGGTGTCATGTATGCGTATGACGTCATTACGTTGAGTGTACTAATGGAGGAAGAGTAAACTAATGTTACAACTTTATCTCAGAGTCCATGTGATTTCATTCAATATCATTTGTCAAGATATAACACTAGGTTCAAGCGGTTGAAGCACTGATATAGAAAACAAAAGTGTATTTGCTTTGACTACTGCACTCTAGTCTGATAATGCTTGTACCAATTATGTCAAATAAAATGGTATTTTCCAATAACATTTAATTGTATTTTGTTTCAGTATTAAAATAGTTTGATAACAAACAACTGAAATACATTCATTTGAAAACTGAAGTGCCTCTAAAAAAGTTTTGGTTACAGTCAAGAATGAGACATGGGTGGTTTAGAAAGCTGCTGAGTGCAGTTATAATACAGACACATGCACAGTCATACTCACTATGCCTGCCATGGTCAGTTTTTCTTTGAGTTGCCATTGCTTGGTTATATGTGAAACAGTAGAAGGCCATCATTAGGAGGTAGATGGTTGAGAATTCTGCTTATTGCAGTTAAAATATAGTTGATCTGAGCTCTTCATTTTACAAAGTGAAACAGGCCTCCCTTTTGCACAAGTTTATACAGTATTACAATTTATGTATTTTCCATAGATTCAACATATTAGACAAATGTGAACATGCTGTGTAAGGTACATTGTGCAGTGGACCTGTGAGCAACAACTTCAGTGACAGCTAAACTGTTCTGAAGGTCCTTTTCCGAGACCTGTGGGTTCTGCTGTATAGATCTGACCAGTTTTCTTACAAATCATTGTAATGGTTTCTCCTTCCTCTGACTTGTATTGTTCAATTGAACAGCAATCTTCTAGAAAGTTGAAATTAGTAACTGGAATTGTGGAATTTTCTATAGCTTGTTGCAGAAAGGTGGCAAGTTTCAATTTGCATAATTTAGAGGTCAGGTCAACATCTGTTTACAGAACAATACATTTATCCAGGGGTGCCTGGAACAAGCACAATTTTTATTATATAGTAATGATGGTTATGGACTTAAAACATTGTTGGGAGGAATATGTGTTACATCTAATTTAACCCTTCTCCTAAAAAAAAATCAATAGCATAAATTACAAGTAGAACAGGTCAAAAAGGGCACAACATATATTATTGAAAGTAAATTAATATAGCCCAGAATCTTAAAGTTAATGGCATAACCTAAGAAATCAAAATTAAATGAAATGCCAGTTAGACAATTAAACATTTAATTACCCCATTAAATATTCTAAACATTACATTCCAACACTGTCAAAACTAAACTGTTTCTTTATGTACTGTGTATTCAGCTTTGCCCAGATTCTGTAGGCTTTGGATTCATCCTATCATGTTGTCACGGCTTCAGGGTTTTGGTGAACAAGGAGGAGCAGGAGAAGGCGTGGTGGAAGGATCTTTTAATGGCGTCCTTACGAAATATACAATATAGAAATATATATATATATGTGACGAAGCGTCGTACAGCTCCTTACAGACTGGAGACAATCACACACAAAGACAGGGGGAGCAGAGGGAACATATATACCGGGGGTGATAGCGATGATGAGGAACAGGTGCACTAAACGGGACACAGGTGAAATGAATGATGAGACGGTGGTGTCAGAAGGCCGGTGACGTCGACCGCTGGAGCCCGCCCGCAGCAGGGGGAGGTGAACCAGCAGAGGTCGCAGTTGTCACAGAGACACATGGAACGAGGGGTTAATACGGTAGTCGGGGGGGAAGGCGTAACCAATATATTACCTCGTTGACTCTCCTCAGGACTTTAAAGGGCCCCACAAACCGCGGGGCCAGCTTCCGGCAGGGCAGGCGGAGGGGCAGGTCCCTGGACGAGAGCCAGACCCGGTCGCCCGGCCTATACACCGGGGCTTCCCCGCGGTGGCGGTCTGCAGAGATTTTTTGACGGCGGACAGCGAGCCGGAGGCGGGCTTGTACTGCCTCCCATGTGCCCGCTGCCCGCCGGAACCAGTCGTCCACCGCAGGGGTACCGGTCTGGCTCGGCGTCCAGGGCGCCAGGACCGGCTGGTAACCCAGAACGCACTGGAACGGCAACACGCCCGTGGAGGAGTGGTGCAGAGAATTCAGGGCATATTCCGCCCACGGCAGAAACTCTGCCCACTCCCCCGGCCGGTCCTGGCAGTAGGACCGGAGGAACCTACCCACTTCTTGGTTTACCCGCTCCACCTGCCCGTTGGACTGGGGATGGTAGCCCGAGGTCAGGCTGACCGAGATCCCCAGGTGCTGCATGTAGGCCTTCCACACCCTGGATGTGAATTGGGGACCCCGGTCAGACACGATGTCCTCGGGCACCCCATAGTGCCGGAAGACGTGTGTAAACAGGGCCTCCGCGGTCTGTAGGGCAGTAGGAAGGCCGGGCAGGGGCAAGAGGCGGCAGGACTTCGAGAACCGATCCACAACGACCAGGATGGTGGTATGGCCCTGGGAAGGGGGGAGATCAGTC
Source organism: Esox lucius (assembly GCF_011004845.1). Lineage (NCBI taxonomy): Eukaryota > Metazoa > Chordata > Actinopteri > Esociformes > Esocidae > Esox > Esox lucius. Next base: position 18,791,544 of record NC_047586.1, read on the forward strand.
AAAAAATCAACAGATAGGTGGGACCATGGCCGTTGTGGAATGGGCAAGGGGTGCAACTTGCCCACGGGTAGGTGCCGGGGTGCCTTACTCTGGGCGCACACCGAGCAGGAAGAGACATATACCCTCACGTCCTTAGCTAAAGTGGGCCACCAGTACTTACCGGCCAGGGCGCGCACTGTTGGCCCGATGCCAGGATGAGGGAGGAGGGAGATGTATGCGCCCAGTAGATGAGGCGGTCGCAGACAGACGGCGGCACATACGTACGGCCCTCAGGGCATGCGGGCGGAGAGGGCTCGTCGCGCTGCGCTCTAGCGATGTCCGCGTCCAGCTCCCATACCACCGGTGCCACGATGCATGACTCCGGGAGCACGGGAGCATCATCCACTGCCCTCTCCTCCGTGTCATGCTGGCGGGACAGCGCGTCAGCCCCGACGTTCTTACTCCCCGGCCTGTAGGTAAGAGTAAACACAAACCGGGTGAAAAACATAGCCCACCTTGCCTGGCGAGGGTTCAGCCTCCTCGCTGCCCGCATGTACTCCAGGTTCCGGTGGTCAGTCCAGACGAGGAAAGGGTGTTTAGCCCCCTCTAACCAGTGCCTCCACGCCGACAGAGCTCGAACCACGGCCAGCAGCTCACGATCACCTATGTCGTAGTTCCGCTCCGCCGCACTGAGCTTCTGGGAGAAGAAGGCACAGGGACGGAGCTTGTTACGACACCCCGTCCGTTGGGAGAGGATGGCACCGAGCCCACAATCGGACGCGTCCACCTCCACAATGAACTGGAGCGACGGGTCGGGATGGGCCAGGACCGGAGCGGTGGTGAAACGGTGTTTCAGTTCCACAAACGCCCGCTCCGCCTCCACGGTCCACCGCAACCGGGTCGCCCCCCCCTTCAGAAGGGAGGTGATCGGAGCCGCGACCTGGCTAAAGCCCCGGATAAACCTCCTGTAGTAATTAGAGAAGCCTAAGAAACGTTGCACGTCCTTAACCGTGGTTGGGGTCGGCCAATTACGCACAGCGTCAATGTGAGGCTCCTCCATAGCCACGCCTGTGCTGGAAAAGCGATATCCCAGGAAGGACACAGACGACTGAAAAAACAGACACTTCTCGGCTTTCACGTACAGGTCATGCTCCAGCAGTCGAGCCAGCACCCTGCGCACTAACGAGACATGTTTGGCGCGGGTGGCAGTGAATATCAAGATGTCATCAATATACACTACCACGCCTTCGCACAACAAGTCCCGGAATACGTCGTTGACGAAGGACTGAAAGACTGAAGGAGCATTCATCAACCCGTACGGCATCACTAAATACTCGTAATGGCCGGACGTGGTACTAAAAGCAGTTTTCCACTCGTCTCCTTCCCGGATACGCACCAGGTTATAGGCACTCCTGAGGTCTAATTTAGTGAAAAAGCGGGCCCCGTGCATCCTCTCCACCTCCGCAGAGATCAAAGGGAGAGGGTAGCGGAACGGAATGGTGATCTTGTTCAGCGCCCGGTAATCGATGCACGGGCGCAAACCACCGTCCTTCTTTTTCACAAAAAAGAAACTCGAGGAGACCTGTGACTTGGAGGGCCTAATGTAGCCCTGTTCCAGCGCTTCCGTAACGTAGGCGTTCATAGTCTCCGTTTCGGTGCGGGACAGTGGATACACGTGACCCTTTGGGAGTGCGGCTCCGTCAATGAGGTCTATCGCACAATCCCCCAGCCGGTGTGGTGGCAACACAGCAGCCTTGGCCTTGGAGAAAACCGTAGCCAAGTCCCTGTATTCGGGGGGAATGGGCACGGCGGGCGCACTGTCTGGACTCTCCACCGAGGTCGAGCCAACGGAAACACCCAAACACCTACCCTGGCACTTCCGCGACCACCCCGACAGACGTCGACGAGACCAAGAGATGACGGGGTCATGTAGGGACAACCAGGGGAAACCTAAAACGACTGGGAACGTGGGTGAGTCGATCACGTGAAATGAAATGGTTTCACTGTGTCGGTTGTCGGTAACCAGGAGGAGGGGAACAGTGCAACTTGTGACCAGACCTGACCCTAGTGGCCGGCTGTCTAGAGCTCTCACGGGCAGGGGGGTGTCGAGGGCCTGGAGGGGTATGCGTGACCGCAGGGCAAAGGATCTATCCATGAAATTCCCGGCTGCGCCTGAGTCTACCAGCGCCTTACACCGGGAAAGCAGCGGAAAGCCGGGGAACCTAACAGGGACAGTGCACATAGAGAGGGAAGAGGTTAGTGGCGAATGTGCATGTGCTACCTGGGGTGATGCGGAAGTGCCCTGCCTGTCACCTCTCGACTCGGGGAGGGAGGTGCGGTGCGGCGCGGTTGTACGGCCTCATTTCCTCTTGGAGGCACTCCGCACCTCTCCTCCCCTACACCTGCCCGACAGCGCAGCCGCCCCCAGGTCCATGGGGACGGCGGCGTCTGGTTGGCAGGGTGGAACGGGCTTGGGGAGGTGGAGAGACGGCCGGTGCTGCGGGGTTCCACTGGCTCAGCTCTAGGCGCTGCACCGCATTCAACACAGTGTCCATCGCGGCGCCTAGGCTGGCCAGCAAGGTTGAGTGTACTTTTACCGCCTCCGCAACACCGGCCTCGCCTGTGGCTCCTCGTTGCTCCATATCCTTGTTGTAGTCTTGGTGTGTGATTCTGTCACGGCTTCGGGGTTTTGGTGAACAAGGAGGAGCAGGAGAAGGCGTGGTGGAAGGATCTTTTAATGGCGTCCTTACGAAATATACAATATAGAAATATATATATATGTGACGAAGCGTCGTACAGCTCCTTACAGACTGGAGACAATCACACACAAAGACAGGGGGAGCAGAGGGAACATATATACCGGGGGTGATAGCGATGATGAGGAACAGGTGCACTAAACGAGACACAGGTGAAATGTATGATGAGACGGTGGTGTCAGAAGGCCGGTGACGTCGACCACTGGAGCCCGCCCGCAGCAGGGGGAGGTGAACCAGCAGAGGTCGCAGTTGTCACACATGTTGTATTGCCAGGTGAACACTTCCAAAACACTGTCCAGTTTACTCTTGCTAAATAAATGATGTTCCTTGTCTCTTTGTCTCGTCAAACTATATTGTGTTTTCTGGATCTTGTAATTTTTGTTGTGTGGAACCCAGCATTAGCTGATGGTTTAAAGACAGCTAATAGGTATCCTCATCAACAAACATAATTAACAGGGAAGCAAATTTATTTATATAGCACAATTCATACATCGAGCCCTGCTCAGTTTATATTCTTCAAACATATCAGAAATGTAACCATTCAGAGATTTATATTTAAATCTATATTTATATTTATATACCACTTTGAAATCTATTCTGTAACTGACTGGAAGCCAATGCAAAGATTTAAGAACCAGAGTGATGTGCTCTTTTCTCTTTGTCCTGGTTAGCATTCTGAATGAGCTGCAGCTGTTTTAAAGTATTTTTGGGGAGTCCAGTTAAGAGGCCATTACAGTAGTCAACCCTACTAGAGATAAAAGCATCGATGAGCTTCTCTGGGTCTTTTTGGGGCACCAAGCCTGCAAATCTTGCAATCTTTTTTAGATGATAGAATGCTGTTTTGGTGACCATTTGAATATGACTGTTAAATGTGATGTCTGAGTTTTATCAGAACACCAAGATTACGCACTTGATCTCTGGTTTTAAGGGCCTGAGAATCCAGCTCTTTACTAATACTTTATTTTTAATTTTTTTGCCAAACACACTAATCTCATAATTGTACACAATATTGAGAGTTCAAAACTAACCAGTGATCAATAAAATTAAAAGGAAGAGTGTAAATAATCAATTAAGATCACTGGTTAGTTATGAACTCTGTTTAGGTAATTTAGCTCATCCTTAGCAACTTCACAAAACCGGTGAAAACAGCCAAATACTATTTTTTACACCACTGCATAGAAGATGGCCATGACAAATTATTATTTTGTTTACATTTCTAAATAATGACAACATAGTGTATATTAAGCTACAAAATAAATGGATCTTGCCTGAGTAGAGTGACAGGTGCATCACACATCTTTAGCTAGTTATAACGCGAGACAAGGCAACCGTGTTTGACATCCACCTGTCTAATCCCGGGCCGTGTACATTTTGCACCACCCTCTGTTGGAGCCTCATGCACTGTCAATACGCCTCAACCAGGATTCGATTGAAGCAAAGTTGCAGCTGCACTGCAAGCTGGAACGCTGCGGTACGTTACCGGTAGGTTTTAGGTAATAATCACAATCCATGTGCCACATCATGGCAGAAATAATAAAAAGTGGCCTACCTCGTCGCATAGCTAGCTATCTTTAAACGTAACTATAAGGGTTGTCGTGTAGTCTGTCTCTGGAAAGCTATTTGAATCTCAGATTCAAAGATTTTAGTAGATAAGCGATCTTAGCGAACACGTTAACTATCCCTAAATATATAGCTAGCGGTTGTCAATTGGAAGCACTTACCAAAATCTTCGTCATTGACCCTGTAATACTTCCTTCATAAATGCATGCACTTAATCGAAAACACCACACCAATGGAAACCTTCAATGGGCGTAACTTAATATTAAGGAACCCCCATATTAAGTTATGCCCCTGACTGGTCTGCAGATATACCCTCCTCATGTGGGGGGGCTGGTGACGTCATCGTCTATAATTCAATTTCTAATATTTTAAAACCCAACGCAGCACAAACCAAACTTTTCCCGGTACAAACCAGCACATACGAAACAAACGAACAAGACTATTTTGGGTCAATTTGGAGCATGTATGGGGGCTGAGTGACCTCAGAATGACCTAAATATATTATGTTAATATAAAAAAAAAACGAAACAGCACAAACAAAACATTTTACAGCACAAACCAACACAAACGGAGCACAAACGATTGAACATAGTTTGACGACGTTTTGCGTTGGGTGGGGGGCCAACTTCAAGCAGGTCATCCTAGATCTTATTGGCCACAATGTAACTCAAAGGATATGAAATACATATTGCCCTGTACAGAAAAAACTATTATATATGCCGCAGTGAATGTATGGTAGGAAATGTTCAGGAAAGTCTAAAGAATGATTATATTCAAAGAAGTCAAGGGGCACTGTGTATTTGCAATTGTTGCTGGTGTTTTACTCCACCCATTCTATTGGCCACAATGCAAATGAATGGATATGAAATACATATTGCCCTATATAAAAAAATAATAATTCTATACGCCGCAGTGAATGTATTGTATGAAATGTCAAGGAAGGTGGATAGAGTGATTATATGCAAAGAAATCAAGGGGCACTGTGTATTTGCAATTGTTGCTGGTGTTTTACTCTGCCCACCCCATTGGCCACCACGCAAATGAATGGATATGAAATACATATTGACCTATAAAAAAAAACTGTTCTATACGCCGCAGTGAATGTATTGTAGGAAATGTTCAGGAGACTCTATAGAATGATTATATGCAAAAACATCAAGGAGCACTGTGTATTTGCAATTGTTGCTGGCATTTTATTGCGCTCATACCATTGGCCACAATGCAACTCAGCTCATGTGTTCGGCGGCAAAAGACCTTGGTGATCTAGTGAAGAAGGACAAAGTGGTAGTGTTTATGAAGGGGACCCCTGCCCAGCCTATGTGTGGCTTCAGTAATGCCGTAGTTCAGATCTTGAGGATGCATGGTGTGAATGAATATGCTGCATATAACGTATTGGATGACCAGGATCTCAGACAAGGTCAGTCGAATGTTATTACGCTTACCTCCGACTCGACTATCTTTCCTTATTTCTGTATATTTGAACCTCGTTGTAGCAACAGTTTAATTATATTAATATACAGCTGTATGTATGGTAGAGCACTACGTCCAAAGCAATCCCATCCTGTCTATCGTTCTTTAACATGTAGCTGACTAGAAGCAAGCTAGGTTTGCCAAGTTTTTATCAGTATTCTGCAGCAGGACCGAAAGGGTGTGGTTCATGTCTACTACTTCTGTCAAGAACATTTCTTCTTCTTCTACTTCTTCTTCTTCTGTGGGGTTTAACAGCAGTTGGCATCCAACGTTATTGGTGCATTACCAACACCTACTGTAAAGGAGTGTGGGTCCGCTCCAGGGAGGACCTAAATTCTCCCTGCCAACCCAGTTTCTCTCAGGAACACAAACAGACACCTAACCATAGCACCCAAACACCCCCTCCCCAACATAGATCCTATACTCAACATGTTCACCCCCTCTGTCCTTAAACCCTGTTGCAACCTCTCCCTTTCCCTCCCATAGAGTCTGCACTGCCTCAGGACGTGATCCACCGTCTCCACTTCCCCACAGTCACACAACCCAGTCAGATGCTTCCCTATCATGTGTAGCGTGCCGTGCAATCCACAGTGCCCCACCCTCAGTCTAGTCAAAATCCTTTCCTCCTTCCTACTCCTAACTGCCCTCCTTCCATCCCCAAACTCACCCTGTATCTGGAACAAGTGCCGTCCATTTGTGTCCACATTCCACTGGTCCTGCCACATCTTCCTCACCTCATTCCACACCACCACAGTCTCTGCCCTGCTCAAGGGCACCACCACGTCCACCACCCTCCTCACCAGGGCCTGTTTCGCCATTTTATCGGCTGCTTCATTTCCCAAATTGTTATGGTAATTCTATCCATCAGAACTCTTTAAGAAGGAAGTACAGAGACAAAGTTATCATGGCACATTCTAACAGTTTTATTAACTATTATGCAAATAAGAGAGATGCGTCAAACATAATCGTCTGAGGAGAGACTCCATACATGAACAATCCGTATTTATTTTGAATGTTAGAAGGGGTGTGGTAGGTTGTTGCCCATCTGTCTTGTTTAACATTTACCCAAAAGGGCGGGCTCCCCCCCCACCTTATCCTTCTCAACTCCTGAGGAGACACAATGTCTGGATAATCAACAGAGACACTAAAGGGTTATACAGATTTACGAGTACCCCTCTAATCCACCGGTGCCGGTCAAGGATGTCTCCTAGTCAAACACCAGATCCCTCTCGGCATCTTTAACTAGTAACTCATTCATACATGTATAGGACGACCAAGAATACATCAGTTCAAGAATTTCCACAACAGAGTCCATTCTTCACAGCAAATTTCCTGGACATCACCGTCCCCACCCTCACCTGAATTGACCTACCAAACAGGAAGTCTCTAATCCAATTGTACGTCCTGCCTCCCACCCCCATGATTCCTAGCTCAATCAGCAGCCCCTCCTTCCACAACATGTCATACGCTTTCTCCACATCAAAAAAGACAGCCACCACTGTCTCCACATTCATCTGTGCCTTCCTGGCCTCCGCCTCTCAACACAGAACAGGGTCCATAGTACCCCTTCCTTTCCAAAATCCACTATTATACGGAGCCACCAACCCCCTGCTCTCCATGAAAAACACCAATCTCCCCACAATCATCCGTTCCATAACTTTATATAGATGTGACGTCAGTGCTATCGGCCAATAGTTAGACGGTCTTGTCGGATCCTTCCCACCTCAGCCCTCCTCACTCACCTCCCGGGAACCATTTCCAATCTGCTCTACCAAACATCCTCCTCCCCACTCCACTCTCCAACTCCTCCTTTTCCAGTCTCCGGCCTACTGTACACCTTATGGGGCAGTGATCACTCCCTATTGTCGAGGCCCCCAAAACCTCCCACACACAACCTCCTGCCACCCTACTGGAAGCCAACGTCAGATCCAACACTGACTCTTTCCCTGTCCTGACATCAATCCTAGTCCCACTACCATCGTTAAGGCACACCAGGTTGGCAACGTCCATGAGCCCTTCCACAACTTGCCCGTTGCCATCCGTTCGCAGCCCACCCTACAATGTACTTTGAGCATTAAAATCCCCACACCACACCACCTTTTGCCTGGCTTGCCCCTCCACTGTTTCCAGGTCCCCCTGTGTCAATCTCAAACAGGGATTGTAAAGGTTCACACCCACTATCACCCCCCCTCCTACCCACAGCTCAACCACAATATACTCCAGCTCCACACCCTTACCTACCTCCCTAAACGGTATTCCCTCTCTGACAAACGTGGCACAACCCCCACCTCCCCCCACTGCCATGTCTCTCCGAATCCCCACATATCCCTGTATACCAAATTCCAACCTTGGCCTGAGCCATGTTTCCTGTATACATAACAAATCAGGAGCCACTGGACCATCCACTAGAAATTGCTTTGGACTCCTGTCCATTAGCCAACAAGCTTCGAGCATTCCCCTGCAGGATGACCACCATAACTACACTCACCTAAAGGATTATTAGGAACACCATACTAATACTGTGTTTGACCCACTTTTGCCTTCAGAACTGCCTTAATTCTACGTGGCATTGATTCTACAAGGTGCTGAAAGCATTCTTTAGAAATGTTGGCCCATATTTATAGGATAGCATCTTGCAGTTGATGGAGATTTGTGGAATGCACATCCAGGGCACGAAGCTCCCGTTCCACCACATCCCAAAGATGCTCTATTGGTTTGAGATCTGGTGACTGTGGGAGCCATTTCAGTACAGTGAACTTATTGTCATGTTCAAGAAACCAATTTGAAATGATTCGAGCTTTGTGACATGGTGCATTATCCTGCTGGAAGTAGCCATCAGAGGATGGGTACATGGTGGTCATAAAGGGATGGTCAGAAACAATGCTCAGGTAGGCCGTGGCATTTAAACGGTGCCCAATTGGCTCTAAGGGGCCTAAAGTGTGCCAAGAAAACATCCCCCACACCATTACACCAACACCACCAGCCTGCACAGTGCTAACAAGGCATGATGGATCCATGTTCTCATTCTGTTTACGCCAAATTCTGACTCTACCATCTGAATGTCTCAACAGAAATCGAGACTCATCAGACCAGGCAACATTCTTCCAGTCTTCAACTGTCCAATTTTGGTGAGCTCGTGCAAATTGTAGCCTCTTTTCCTATTTGAGATGAGTGGTACCCGGTGGGGTCTTCTGCTGTTGTAGCCCATCCGCCTCAAGGTTGTGCGTGTTGTGGCTTCACAAATGCTTTGCTGCATACCTCGGTTGTAACGAGTGGTTATTTCAGTCAAAGTTGCTCTTCTATCAGCTTGAATCAGTCGGCCCATTCTCCTCTTACCTCTAGCATCAACAAAGCATTTTCACCCACAGGACTGCGGCATACTGGATGTTTTTCCCTTTTCACACCATTCTTTGTAAACCCTAGAAATGGTTGTGCGTGAAAATCCCAGTAACTGAGCAGATTTTGAAATACTCAGACCGGCCCGTCTGGCACCAACAACCATGCCACGCTCAAAATTGCTTAAATCACCTTTCTTTCCCATTCTGACATTCAGAATGGAGTTCAGGAGATTGTCTTGACCAGGACCACACCCCTAAATGCATTGAAGCAACTGCCATGTGATTGGTTGATAAGATAATTGCATTAATGAGAAATTTAACAGGTGTTCCTAATAATCCTTTAGGTGAGTGTATGTACCACTGATACATGGCTCCTGCCTTGGCTGAATGAGGTCCTTCTGTACCTCTTCCCATGTCAGCCCTACCATATCTAGGTGCCTCTCTGCTGCTATAACTATGAGCCTAATCCTCTCCGTCTTATATTCAATCTTAGCTGTACAATTTTTTGCACCCACAATAAACATAACCAGTTGTCTCTTACTCACCACCACCAAGTCCCCCCCTTTTCCCACCACCTTATTCTTTTTATCTTGCCCTTGCTCCCTCAGACTCTCTTCATTCCTAACCTCCCTGGGCTTCTCAACCCTCCGCCCCTGAACCCGCCTCAAAGCCTCCGCATAGGACACTTTACTCTCTTCCCTCACTTGTACCTCCACAGCCTGATTCATTACCACACACCCACCATACGCTACGCTATGTGCACCCCCACAGTTACAGTTACCAACCCCACACTTCCCATAATCATTCTCTACCCCACACCTGGCACACCGCTTCCCCTCCTTACACCAAGCAACCACATACCCAAATCTCTGGCAGTAACACCTCAAAGGCTTGGCCACATACGGCCTCACAAAATAACTCATATATCCAATGGTAACCTTACTAGGCAGCACACTTTCCTCAAAACACAACAGTATAGACGTACTGTCCACCCTAACACCATCCCTTGCTGTTTGCATTCTTTGTACTTTCATAAGCCGGCTTCCCCTCAAATTACCCTCAATTTCTCTACTATCAACACTCAAAGCCACCCGTTATCACCCTTTTGACCCATTGCTTACCTGTCTGAGTCTCCGCCCGGCTCGACCCTACCTTACGACCTCCTACCTGCTTCACCCCCAAAGCCCTATTTCTCTGCTCCTTATCCTTACACTCTGACCAAATCCCCACCTTTCACCACTTTAGCCCCCACCACTTCCCCCACCTCTTTGTGGATTGCAGCCGTCAGTTTCATTGGACTCATCCCCCCTACACCCCCAGCCTCCACATCAGCCATATCTTGTTCCCCATACCTCTCATCTACTCCCAGCTCTTCTTCCCCACTACTCTCTCCTCCCCTATCGCCATTACCATTACCCATACTGTCAAATTTTCGTCTCTTGTTCCCCTCTCCCTCCAACCTACTTGTCCAGCCTTTTCCCACACCCTTTCGTACGTCCCCTATTTCAGCTTCTTGTGATTGCGTATCAGCTTCTTGTGAACAACATTAAAGAAACACTTCCAGGTCAAGAAAATTTGGAAATTCTCCAAATAAAAGAGGCCAACGTATTACTTCAAAACTGACATAATATGAATTGTTTAAACAACTGTATCTCTTAAAACTTGGAGAACAATTAATAATTGATCATATTTTTGTGTAATGTCAATAAAAAGAGGGTATTAAAAAAAACATTCCAAGGTCAGAATTCAGACAATGCAATTGTTAGATTCTGTCCAAGTTTGATCCATGAACAAAATAAATGCAACCAGAAGTCAGGGGAGAGACATCTTTATTCAGCATGAGTCTATGATGTTGTCCTTCCATTTCTCATTTCTATCTCTTCCATAATTACAGAGGCAACACTGTCTTTATGCCAGAATACATAGGTGGCCAGTGGTCATTACCAACCATTACACATTCCAATACCCTCCAATAACAAAGGTTTATCCTACAACAGACCCTTGTATGGTATGTTCCAACCTATGGTCAACGGACCTATCCATATAGCCTATGTCAGTCACATGGGCAACTCCTAGCAGGAGGTATGGACAGAATGTATAGACAGGATGTGTGGGGCCCATCAGTAACAGGCAACACGTCCTGTTGCTCCTTCTTTCAGAGTTAGTCAGCACATCTGTGTTGTGTTAAGTTTCTCATGCCCATTTCCTATCACAATTGACTGAATATGGAATACATATTGCCTCATAGCTTAAAAACTATTGAAAGTGCCATAGAGAAAGCAATGTAGGAAATGTTCAGGACAGTGTGCAGAATGAGACAAACCTGTCTAATCCTGAGGAATGGTGTGCTACATCTAGCAACAAAATATTTTCCACACCCTCTTTTGCCCCCAATGCAAAACACTGTAACAGACTAAATGTACATATTGCCCTGTACAGAAATAACTATTCTATACACCACAGTGAATGTATTGTAGGAAAGTTTCAGGAGACGATATATAGTGATTATATGTTAAAACATCAAGGGGGACTATGTATTTGCAATTGTTACTGGCATTATACTCTGCCCATACCATTGTCCACAATGTAACTGAGTGGATATGAAATACATATAATAACATTAAAAAAGGTACTTCTGGGAAACGAAAGTTTTGAGAATTTCTAAATAGAAAGCCCAGCATATTAGTTCAAAAGAGACACATTGAATTAATGAATTCTTTAAACATTACAAATGAATAAAATGTGTTCATATTTATGTGATACTTTCATAAAATGTTGCTTTTAAAACTTGGTAAAAAATTCTCCCAATGCAAATCACTGAATATGGAATACATATTGCCTCCCAGTGCAAAAACAATACTTTGTGCCACAATAAATGTGGAGTTGAAAATATTCTGGAGTAGTGTTGTCATGATACTGGAATTTCTAACTTTGATACAATACCTTGACAAATATCTATATCGGTGGAAGATTTACACATTGAGGGCATAACCTTATAGATTTTAATTTAAAGTTAAACAAAGCTATAATATGACGAGGTATGACTTTTCTTATCCAGGCTACCAGCAGAGAACAGCTGAATAACTGTACTAATACTGTAATAATAATAGGGATATTTGCTTCCTTAAGAAAATTAAATAAATTATTTTCAAAATCATAATAATAATTTTAAAAAATATTCTTTAGATCAGGCCTTTAAAAAATATAGATGATCTAATCTACTTCTCATCTCATCTTCATCCGGTTATCCGGTATCGGGTCGCGGGGACAGCAGCTCCAGAAGGGGACCCCAAACTTCCCTTTCCCGAGCCACATTTGCCAGCTCTGACTGGGGGATCCCGAGGCATTCCCAGGCCAGTGTAGAAACATAATCTCTCCACCTAGTCCTGGGCCTACCCCGCAGTCTCCTCCCAGCTGGACGTGCCTGGAACACCTCCATAGGGAGACGTCCTGGGGGCATCCTTTCCAGATGCCCGAACCACCTCAAATGGCTCCTTTCGATGCAAAGGAGCAGAGGCTCTACTCCGAGTTCCTCACGGATGACTGAGCTTCTCACCCTATCCCTAAGGGAGAAGCCAGCTACCCTTCTGTGAAAACCCATTTCAGCCGTTCCACTCGCGATCTAGTTCTTTCAGTCATGACCCAGCCTTCATGACCATAGGTGAGGGTAGGAACGAAAATTGACCGGTATATCGAGAGCGTTGCCTTCTAATCAACTTATCTTATAAATTAAGTAAAGTTAATAGTAATGTGTGTTACTTCAGCGATGTTAAAAGGGAAGACGCCACCAACCTCTCAAAGTTATTTACAGAGGTCGGCGTTTCGGTCCTTCAGGTGCTTTGCTAAATTGGTTGTGTTAGTTAGCACCTTTCGTCAGCACTGCTAAGTAGCATCGCTTGCACATGGGCTTGCTTGTATCATTTGCCTCTCCTTGTTCATCTGCCTCAAATACTCCTGCTGTTTTCAACCAAAACCAGTCACAGAGACTGCACTCGCCATCTTCAATTATCTATTCAACCAGAACGAATGAGATTAGTGACGAGCAGTGTAGCCAACTCTCGCAAGTCAAACAAGCAACCGCAGCTTCAAAAGTTCCAAAAGAATCCCAATACTGTAATGGCGTGTTACGGTCAATGAATGAGCCTGCGCAGCCTGCAAGATATTCAACTGAAGCCACTCAGAGTTTGAAACGCAAAACATGTATTTTAACATTAACGAACAAATAATTATTTACAAAAATCATCAAACGTCAACAACGAATGGAAGGCAGGCAACATCCACTCAACTCTGATCACCTGTGAGCCGAATATAAGAGGAGAGATAGAAAACGAGGGAACAGGAGCACTAAGGGGCAGCGTAAAATACATTAGTACCATGTGTAACTACTATTAGTAGGCTATATATATATATATATATATATATATTTTCTATCTCTCCTCTTATATTCGGCTCACAGGTGATCAGAGTTGAGTGGATGTTGCCTGCCTTCCATTCGTTGTTGACGTTTGATGATTTTTGTAAATAATTATTTGTTCGTTAATGTTAAAATACATGTTTTGCGTTTCAAACTCTGAGTGGCTTCAGTTGAATATATATATATATATATATATATATATATATATATATATATATACGCTGGTCAAAAAATTAGAATATCATCAAAAAGTTGATTTATTTCAGTAATTCCATTCAAAAAGTGAACCTTGTATAATGTATACATTCATTCCATACTGACTGATTTATTTCAAGTGTTTATTTCTTTTAATTTTGATGATTATAACCGACAACTAATGAAAATCCCAAATTCAGTATTGATGTACACAGTCTTTGTTGTACATTTTGCCATACTTGGACCACTTTGTTGGCGGCATCGTTTGTGGAAATGTATCTAGTGCTATGTCATCTAATGTAATGAATGATGACTCATCCCTACGGTACTAAATGTCTAATATTCAATACTTCTACCATACTATTCATACTCCCATCCTACTCTTTAAAACATTTCTGCTAGTTTACATTGTTATGTATATTATTGCCAAACTTGCCATAGGCCTAACTGTAATTTTAATTCCACCACCAATATTGCTGCTAGGTTACAGTAAACTGCTGCTTGTGTACAGTGTTATGTATATTATTGCTTTCTCTTCTTGCTATATATTTTTCTTCCTTATTCTCACTACGTCGTTGTAGTGTGCTATGTCACCAATCATTAGCTTATTACACTCATATGTATCTATAATATTCAATAATTCTACCAAATTGCTGCTAGTTTACATTGTTTATTACTGCCTTACTTGCCATATTTATAATGTTCAATAATAGGATAATACCCAGATTGATGCTAGTTACAGTACGCTCTTTTAAACTGCTGCTTGTGTGCACTGTTATGTATAGTGTTGCTTTATTATTTTCTGGCTATATTTTTGCTTATATATTCCTCTTAACTCTCACTACGTAGTTGTCGGGTGCCATGTCACAAGACTTTAATTGTTCAGGATGATGCTGTTTTGCTCTGTGCATTTAAAAAATAAACGAAATTGAAGCTTGTAACATCACTTGGAATTCTAACTCGATTTTTTTGCCAATGGGAAGGAGGTGGGGGCAGGAAAGATCCATGTGGGGATTTGTAATAGAGCGAATTACACTACAGCACTTATATTATTGTGAGGCTGTGAGCAGACAGTGTCAATCAATGCATTTAAGGAAAGTAGCAACCATAAATGTACAAAAACAAAGTTGCTTGTCATATTTTTCTAACAAGCGACCAAACCTTTTTAAAAGAAGCCCAAAAAAACACGACCCACAACCTGTGATTATTTCAAGCGACTGCTCTGTGCAGGCCTTGAGTTCCATGTCTCGTGTCGAACCATGTCTTTATGGACCCCGTTTTCTGCACAAGGGCACAGTCATGATGGAACAGGAAAGGGCCTTCTCCAAACTGCCACAAAGTTGGAAGCACCCAATTGTCTACAATGTCTTTGCATCGTGTAACATTAAGATAACCCTTCCCTGGAACTAAGGGGCCTAGCCCAAACCCTGAAACACAGCCCCATACCATTATCCCTCCACCAAACTTTACAATAGGCACCATGCACTAGGTAGCGTTCTCCTGGTGTCTGCCACACCTAGATTTGTCCATCAGACTGCCAGCATGATCCATTACTGCAGGTCACATGTTTCAACTGCTCCGGAGTCCAGTAGCGCCGTGCATTACATCACTACAGCCGGCACTTGGCATTGAACATGTTGATGTGATGATTGCGTTCAGCTGCTCGGCCACAGAAACACATTTCATGAAGCGCCCAACGTACAGTTCTTGTGCTTATGTTGCTTCCAGGGCCAGTTTGGAAGTCAACTCTGTGATGAGTCATGCAACAGATGATAGTCCATTTTTACGCGCTATGTGCTTCATCACTCGGCGGCCCGCTCTGTGAGTTTGTGTGATCTATCACTTCGTGGCTGGGCTGTTGTTGCTCCTCAATGCGTCCACTTCACAATTATAACACTTGCAGTTGACCAGTGCAGATCTAGTAGGACAGAAACTTCACACATTTGTGGCAAAGGTGGCGTCCTATGACAGTGCCACATTTAAAGTCACTGAGCTCTTCAGTACGTCCCATTGTACTGCCAATGTTTGTCTGTGGAGATTTCATGGCTGTGTGCTGGATTTCATGCACCTGTGAGCAATGGGTGTGGCTGAAACACCTGAACTCAATAATTAGTAGGAGTTTCCATATACTTTACATCATAAAGTGTATGGAAGACAAGAGAACTGATTGTAGTACCTCCAAAAGCTGAAAGCCTCCAAAATCCTTCATGAATTAATCATTAAAAAGATATACAATCAATTTTGAAAACTTATTATCGAGAAAGCTTTTCTCTAAATAGTTTTAGAAAAAATAAACATAGTGATTTATATTTTTTTTATTAATTGTTCACCACAGATATGTATCAAAACAATTAAATATTTGTAGCATTGACCAGCAGTGTTGTCAAAATGTTTCTGCCAGAGGAAATGTAAAATGAGCCCTATGTGTATGTAAATAAAATTGGTTTTGAAGCTTGCATAATGAATAATGTTTTTTTATTGTTAAATGCACAAACTGCCCTGTAAAGGAAAGGCTATTGATTGTGTGTCCATAAAACCAGGATCCAGTCAACTCAATAGAATACTACCCCTCCATTGCTCTGCTGATGTTATCATGGACGTATGTGAGCACTTGTATCCTGACCTGTTTCTGGAAGGCACTCTTGGTCTTCCCAGAGTCTCTATCAGACAGGCTGACTAGTTGCTGGGTTATTGTGGACTGTTCTATAAACAGAAAGAGTAAAGCCTTTTTAACCCAATGCAACCTTTTTAACCCTTTAGATCCCAACAGAAATCTTGAATGCTTTTGGAGATTAATTGGAATTAAAGAAAATCATAGTTTCTAACAGACAGCATAAGAAACAAGAACAAATTGCCAATATAAGTTTATTTTGTTTTATAGGGCACATACTTGTATTTAATTTGATATCGCATTCTTGTAACTTGGAATTATATAAATCTTTTCCCATTATAGACACAATCATAAAATTTTCCACCACACAACTAATTTTGCTAACCTAGATAGCTATCTAGCTACAGCAAGCAGCTGGGGTAGTTTCTAATTGAATGACATGGGTAGTCACAAGAAATACTTTGCTGACTACATAAAACTAAACACAACAACTCTCTTTATGATTGAGCCAGCAATGATTCAAGCTCAAAAAGCTCATGTGATCAGAAAGTAACCATAATGCACTGTCACGGTTGTGAAGGCAGGACACAGGCACAGACACGTAGTCGTGGTAATCCATGGTTTAATGAGAAAACCAAAAGCAAGGCAGCAACCGATCACGTTGCCCAGCGCAGAGATGGCTAGGGGCATAGCCAGGATGTGACAGGCACACAAACCTCAAGACATTACTTTGTATAGATAAGTGAAATCTCATCTTTATGCAGATTCAGGATATCATCACGATCAAGAGTTCTCAGCAAAGAACAACATTACCACCACAACGCATAGCTAGCTAGTGAAAGTGACAGCTCGTTGCTTTGCAGGCTAAGCAAACATTTGCGGCCACAGTTTTTCTAGATGGTCTGACAGTTGGCTGAGTAGTTAGCTAGGACAAGCGGCTGGGGCAGTTTCTATATATAAAATAATAGAAACATTTAAATCAGAAGAAACACATGAAAACTTGCTAGCCAAATAAAAAAACCTAAACACTGCAACTCTTCCCATTACAAGCAATCATTTGAGCTCCACAGTTGATGTGCTTGCCCATCACGTAAACACAACAGAGTTGTCATCGTAAAGACATTACAAAAATGTCACTGCATCAAACATCCCCAAACATTTACTCGCTGTGACTATTTATGTTAGTCACCCTGACATCATTAGCACTTTAACAAAGCAATGATGTTTCTAATTCTTTATCACTAAAAAACAACAAAAAGTGAAAGGTTGTGGGGGCTTTAGCGCTAGACAAAAATTTATAAAACTTTAAATATTGAAATAAACTTTGATATTTGCACAAAAACTATTGTTGAAGACACCAGGCCATTTGCGTCGTTGCAATAGACAGCCGCTATGGGTTCAAAAGGGATGAGGTCACAGGGAGGAGGTCAAATGCCTGGCGGCATGATGCGCTGACAACAATCTGGCCATTAACCAAAGAAAACCAGGGAGCACCAGGGGTATATCCCACTTGCAACATACATTATAAATAATACTTGTCATTTTCTCTCTGACTGACACAGCTTTGCAAAGTATAATGACGAATTATTCAGTTGATACATGTACAAATCTACCTCTGGAACCTCATTGCTGCTATTCCTGCATTTCAGTTGCACATGCACCTTCAATTGCCTTCATTGCACATTTAGAATTGCCATTTGTAATTGCATTTGCCTTCATTGCACATTTATACATTCCACTTGTAATATACATTATACTTAATACTTTATATTTTCTGCCCTCTTCTAATTGCACTTCTGGTTAGATGCAAACTGCATTTCGTTGTACTGTACTTGTACTGTTCATTGTCCAAGTTTAATCTAATCTGATCTTAGTTGGCGCTATTGAAACGTTACTGAAGTGGCACTGTATATCTGAAAAGCAAATAACATTAGAAGCGAAAAGGGGAATGGCCGAAGCTGGAGATGTAGCCATTCAGGATTCAAACACAGATTGAGTGTGGATAGTTATTTTTCCAGTTCCTTTTCATCAAAAGCATTTTACGAATAAGACATTTATGACTGTAGTTCTCAACACTGGCCTGGAGGTGGCAATATTTTTCAGAGGATTAAAGATAAGTAGGACTAGGAAACGGGTGTTGGGCACAGTGCAAAGACTTTTTGGAACAGAAAAGAGTCCATATAGAAGTCCACATAATGATGGATTGCATGAATCTCTTCCTTTACTTCAATGTTGGTTTCTGTTGGAAGTTGTAACAAGAGAAGACAGGGTAAATGGCAAAGGTGAAAATTATTTGAAATCATTGAGTAGCCATCATTCTTACCTGGTTCTGGCAATTTGAAGTAGATTTATTCGTCTGAAACATAAAGAGAGAAAAGTTGAAAGATGTGTTATCACTGTGTGTGTTACTGTGTGAGTGTGTGTGTGTGTGTGTGTGTGTGTGTGACTTCTTGTGTATGTAAGTGTTGTTGTTACTTGTGTTATGCTGATTAAGTTTGTTGTATTTAATTACTGGACAAAAATAATAGTAACAGTAAAAATAGTAATAGTAAAATCAACACTAATAGCAATTATACTACTGTATTAATAATTCTACTAATATTACTGGAGCTTGCTTTTGCAATTTTGAAATAAGTTGTGCTTAGTACAATTGTTAGTACAATTGTTCTGACTTGAATTTAATTGCAAAAAAGGAGAGGAACACAGAAAAAAGTTTGGTCTCTTAGCTTGATAGGTTGAAAAATATTCTAACAGACATGGAATAATAATGACAATGGAAATAACTTAACCTCCTCTTCTTTCCTTTTCATCTCCTCTTCCCTCAGTCTTCTCTCCTCCTCCTTCTTTCTCCTTCTCTCCTCTTGCTTCCTGTTCCAATTCTCCCACTGTCTTCTCGCTTTCTCCTGTCTCCTCCTCTCCTCTTCTTTTCTTTTCCTATTTTCTTCCCTCAGTCTTCTCTCCTCCTCCAGTCTCCTCCTCTCCTCCTTTTGTTTCCTGTTCCACTCCTCCAACTGCCTTCTCTCCTCTGCAATTCTCCTCCTCTCCTCCTCTTGTCTCCTGTTCCACACCTCCCACTGCCTTCACTCCTCTTCCTGTCTCCTGCTCTCCTCCTCTTGTCTCCTGCTCTGCTCCTCCCTCAGTCTTCTCTCCTCCTCTTGTTTCCTCTTCCTCTCGTCCTCCTCTCTCTGTCTCCTCTCTTGTCTCCTTTTCCTTTCCTCCTCCTCCCTCAGTCTTCTTTCCTCCTCTTGTTTCCTCTTCCTCTCGTCCTCCTCTCTCTGTTTCCTCTCTTGTCTCATTTTCCTTTCCTCCTCCTCCTCCCTCAGTCTTCTCTCCTCCTCCTCTCTCCGTCTCCTCTCTTGTCTCCTTTTCCTTTCCTCCTCCTCTCTCATTTGCTCTGCTTTTGCATCCTGCTTTCTCCTGTAACACTGCCTGCATAAGTCTAATTCCATACCTTTAAGCCTAGCTACCAGGTTCCAATGAAATTCCAAACCAAAAACAAGTTTGATAAGAAAAGCCAGAAAGTCCATCTCTATTATTCTCCCACATTCTCTGCACAGTACAGCTCCCATACTGGCTTGGGTCCTCTGTGACTGAAGGGATGATCGGAAACCTGGAAGACAAAAAACATATTTATTAACATATACAGGTGCTCGTCATATAATTAGAATATCATCAAAAAGTTGATTTATCAGTAATTCCATTCAAAAAGTGAAACTTGTATATTATATTCATTCATTACACACAGACCGATATATTTCAAAAGTTTATTCATCTTAATTGTGATGATTATAAATGACAACTAATGAAAATGCCAAATTCAGTATCTCTGAAAAACATTTATTACTTAAGATCAATACAAAATTAAAGCCGCGAGCAGCATTTCAGGGGGCCAAGCAGGGCATAGGAAGCATCTCACTGCATGCTCTCACTAGAGAAATGTTTTGCTATTTAAAAATGCCCAATGCCGCTAGTAATCAGGATGTCCAATCGAAGGAGAGGCGATTAGGAAGGATGAATATTGTTGCGGCTAGCAGGTTTTAATCCCTGGTTTTCTATGTGGCAGACTGTTGTGCAAGGTGTTAATGGTCGTCTTTTGGACAGCTTTCAAGTCAGCAGTCTTCCCCATGATTGTGTTGCCTACAGAACTAGACTGAGAGACCATTTAAAGGCCTTTGCAGGTGTTTTGAGTTAATTAGCTGATTAGAGTGTGGCACCAGGTGTCTTCAATATTGAACCTTTTCACAATATTCTAATTTACTGAGATATTGAATTTGGGGTTTTCATTAGTTGTCAGTTATAATCATCACAATTAAAAAAAGTAAACACTTGAAATATATCCGTCTGTGTCGAATTAATGTATACATTATACACGTTTCAACATGCAATCGAATCAGATTTTATCAGGTGTTTTCCATGTGCAACTGAAATGCAGGAATAGCAGCAATGAGGTTCCCGAGGTAGGTGTACATGAAAAATCCTTATCAGAATCTGAAAAGTAGTGTCAGAGTCAAAGAACATCTATAAGTACTAAGTATAATGGTTGTTATAAGTGGAATTTATGAATGTGCAATGAAAGTTAATGCAAGTATAAATTACAATTCTAAACCTACAATGAAGGCATATTGAAGTTGCATGTGCAACAGAAATGCAGGGTTAGCAGCAATGAGGTTCCTGAGGTAGACACATGCATGGAGAAAATGAAAATGTCCTTCTCAGACTTTGTAAAGCTGTGTCAGAGTCCAGTAGTACTGAGAGGCAGTGCTAAGAGGTGGGTGGGTGGGTATGGTTAGTGTTGGGTACAGAGTACAGCAGGGTTACAGTAGTAGGTTAGAAACTGTTCCTGAGCCTGCTGGTGTTGGAACAAAGAGACCTTTACCGCCTTCCCTAATGGTAGGAGGACAAACAGTATGTGGCATGGATGTGAAGGGTCCCTGATGCCACGCGTCCTATGCGGACACCACATCCGCTGGAGGTCTACGATGGCTGGGAGCAGGGTACCAAAGATTGGCTAAGTGGTTTTTACCACCCATTGCAGGGCCTTCCGGTCGGCCACGGAGCATCCGCCAAACAACACTGTGTCACATTTAGTCAGGATGCTCTCGATTGTGGATTGTGCAGCAGCAAAAGTTCACAAAGATCTTTTAAGCCAGATGGGCCTTCTTCAGCACCTTTTTGACCAGTGTTAAGGTGTTGAGCGTCCAGAAAAGGTCCTCGGAGATGTGGAATTTGAAGCTGGGCACACGCTCCACCTCAGTGTCATGGATGAGAACTACAGCCTTTAGACTTCCTGTAATCCATAATGAGCTCCTTGGTTTTCTTTGCACTGAGGGCCAGATTGTTGTCAGCGCACCATGCCGCCAGGCACTTGACCTCCTCCCCATAGACAGACTCGTCATTGTCACTCAGCAGGCCTACTCCCATGGTGTCGTCAGCTAATTTGATGATGTTGTTCAGTTTTTCTTCTTGCACATTTTGAGTTGCCTTTTGTACTTGCATTTGCCTTCATTGCACATCTATACATCCCACTGGTAACATACTGTACAAGTATTAAGTATAATGTAAATACATGAACATTTCTGCCCTCTTCTATTTGCACTTGATAGATGCTAACTGCACTTCGTACTGTTCAATTACAAGAAAGTTGAATCTAACCTAATTTAAAAATGTATTATAACATGTGCTCCTAAACCATGTTTAATTATTTATAGTAATAATCGGGTCCCCATTCATTTTAAACACACTATAACTATATAATGGTAACCCATTATATTCCGGTAGATGTTGACAATCCAATTGCTTTTAAAAACTGTAAGGGGTTTAGATTTCTACTAATTGAATATTGAGTTTTTTTCCCCAATCCATTTCTGACTTCTTTATTTTATCTGAAACATGGTTATGAAGAATAGAAATACTCTCACACACTGTTGATGCTTGCAAGTGTTATAATTAAATGAGGCATGAAGATAGTAAACACAGGATGAAGATAGTAAACTCAGGCATGAATATAGTAAACACAGGATGTACAGCTAAGTCCGGAAATATTTGGAACATTTTCATATTTTTGGCACTGTACCCCACCACAATGGATTTGAAATGAAACAACCCGGATGCAATTGTACAGACTTTCAGCTTTAACTCAAGGGGTTGAACAAAAATATTATACACAACGTTTAGGAATTAC
The DNA here is from genome assembly GCF_011004845.1 of Esox lucius. Classification (NCBI taxonomy): domain Eukaryota; kingdom Metazoa; phylum Chordata; class Actinopteri; order Esociformes; family Esocidae; genus Esox; species Esox lucius. The sequence continues at coordinate 18,814,048 of NC_047586.1, forward strand.
AACCATTTTCACATATTTGTAATTGGACAAATGAACACAATCATAAATAAAATGTTCATTTTTAATACTTTGTCGAGAATTCTTTGCAGGCAATGACTGCTTGAAGTCTGGAACGCATGGATATCACCAAACACTGGGTTTCCTCCATTGTGATGCTTTGCCAGGTCTTTACTGCAGCTGTCTCCAGTGTTTTTTTGTTCATGGTTCTTTCTGCCTTTAGTTCTGTCTTCAGCAAGTGAAATGCAGGCTCGGTCAGGTTGAGATTAGGTGATTGACTCAGCCATTGCAGAATATTCCACTTCTTTGCCTTAAAAAACTCCTGGGTTGCTTTCGCAGTATATTTTGGGGTCATTATCCATCTGTAAAGTGAAGCACTGTCCAATCAGCTAAATTTGGCTAAATTTGTGAGCAGACAATATATCCCTATACACTTGAGAATTAATCTGGCTGCTTCTGTCTTCTGTCACATCATCAATAAACACTAGTGACCCTATGCAGGGCCATGCCATCACACTGCCTTCACCATGTTTTACAGATGTTGTGGTATACTTTGGATCATGAGCCATTCCAAGCCTTCTCCATAAATTTTACTTCCCATCATTTGTTACAGGTTGATCATAGTTTGTCTGTCCAAAGAATACTGTTCCAGGACTGGGCTGTCTTTTGCATGGGAATACAAACAGGCTTTTATCAGGTAGATTTTGTGATATATACACAACTATTATTGTTAAAGAATCGCGCCCGTTCAGCTACAGTAATTTTAAAGACGGCTGTCGATAGCATAATAAATATACATCGATTCTAGAGATCAGAATATCTTATTATTTAAATCGTTGTATTGGCACAGCACAAGTGACCACAGGGTGTACAAACTTGACCTAGCCAATCACATAACACAATCAATAATGATGACAACATAATTATATAATTGCAATAAAGGATTGAACATGAGTCTAAATACACTGCAAAAGAAAGAAAGAAGGGAACACGTAACCATCGCGGTATAACCCCAAATCAATAAAACTTTAGGAACATCAATCTGTCCATTTAGTAAGCATAAGCGACTCTGAATCAAAGTCACTTGTTTTGGTGCAAATGAAAGTGACAACTGGTGCACCAAAAAGGGAATGGTTTTGAAGGTGGTGGCCACAGACAATTGCTCTCTCCTTATCCTTCCTGACTGATTCTTCTGTAGTTTTGCATTTTGTTACTGTCCTTGTCACAACTGGTAGCATGAGGCAGTACTGCAGCCCATCCAGGTTGCGCAGATATTCCAGCTCCTCCAGGATGGCACATCCATACGTGCCATTGCAGGAAGATTTGCTGTCTCTCCCAGTACAGTTTCAAGAGCATGGAGGCAATACCTGGAGAGCTGGACAGGGCCGTAGAAGGCCATCAACTCAGCAGCAGAACCGGTATCTGCTCCTATGTGCGAGGAGGAACAGCAGGAGCATAATGCATATCCTTGGAGGGTCATACTGATCTCCATGTGCTAGCCAACGGTACCCTGACTGCTGTTATATACTGGTATCAAATTCTCAGACCCATCGTCAGACATTACTCTAGTGCAGTGGGCCCTTGCTTCCTCCTGGTGCAGGACAATACCTGGCCTCATGTGGCCAAAATGTGTAGGCAGTTCCTGGATGACGAATGCATTGATGCCATTGACTGGCCCTCACGTTCCCCAGACCTGAAACCAATTGAGAACCTCTGGGACGTTATGGATCAGTGCATCCAACGCTGCCAAGTAGCACCACAGACTGTCCAGGAGCTCACTGATGCCCTGATCCAGGTCTGGAAGGAGATCCTCCCGGACACCATCCGCCATCTCATCTGGAGCATGCCCAGACTTTGTCGGAAGTACCTAGGCACGTGGGGGACATACACACTACTGAGTCACATTATGAGTTGCCGTGATGAATATCACACAAGTTGGAACAGCCTTTGATTTCAATTGTTTACTTAGATTTCTGGTGTGAGTTTGAATCCAGCCCTAAATCGATTGGTGATTTTGGTTTCCATTGACCATTGTTATGTCATTTTGTTCTCAACGAATTACACAATGTACAGTAAAGATTTTGATCTTTAATATATTTAATTCATCTAGACGTGTTGTGTGATTTAAGTGTTCCCTTAATTTGTTTGAGCAGTGTATATACAACAAGCAGAGGATACATCATAGAAATACTGATAGAAAGGATATACACTCACCTAAAGGATTATTAGGAACACCTCTTCAATTTCTCACCTGTTGCAATTATCTAATCAACCAATCACATGGCAGTTGCTTCAATGCATTAAGGGGTGTGGTCCTGGTCAAGACAATCTCCTGAACTCCAAACTGAATGTCAGAATGGGAAAGAAAGGTGATTTAAGCAATTTTGAGCGTGGCATGGTTGTTGGTGCCAGACGGGCCGGTCTGAGTATTTCGCAATTTCTTAAAATGAATTACAAGTGCTTAAAAATGTCCACTATTGCTGTGTAACAACTGAATGACCTGTGGTCCAACTTTGACTTTGTAAGTCACGTTAATGGCTGAGGTGGGAGACACTGTGCATACAGCAACAATGGTTCACAGGAAAGTGGCATTCTGCTCATCTCCCATCATGGTTGATTGGCAAAAAGACAGCCATTATTGAAAAAACCTAGCTATAGTTTGCTGGAAAGCATGAAGGTATAGGGCAAAATTAATGCAGCAAAGTAAAGAGATATCCTGAAAAACCTGGTAATGTCTGCAACAGACCTGGGACTTGGAAGAAGATTTATCTATTTTCCCCCAGATAGGGCCACAGTGTCACTGGACCCCCCTGTCTCAGCCCCAAGGTTTTACGCTTCTATATTATTTTGCCAAGGGTGTAGGGTCAGTTCTCCTTCTCCACTGTAAATCCTTGTAAATCTAAGGAATGTGGTCTTTACATTTTCCTTGTCTCCTGCTCCGTTTAAACTTACAAGGACATGAGGTCTTGGCCCACACCTCTGGAGTACCAGGCTCAGAAGACTCGTTGCTGTCCCTGTCCAAAGACCTGGTTGTGTTGCAGATCAAGACAACACCCTGTCACACCACTGACAGTAAATTTGATTGAGTGATCTTCCACCCGGATAATGACCCCAAACACACAGCCACACTGGAGTGGTTTATAAACAAAAAGATCAATGTCCTGGAGTGGCCTTTTCAAAGCATTTATAGCAATCCAATTGAGGATATGTGGAAAGATTTAAAAATTGCTGTTCACTAAAGTTCACCATACAACTTGAAGGTGCTTGAATAATTTTTGTGAAGAATGGACAAAAATGGTTGTGTCCTGACATAAAAAAAGCTGGCCACAGTCATTGCTGCCAAAGGTACCACTACCATAATATTGACTAAAAGGGGTGAATGTGTATGCAATCAATAATTTTCTATTTTAAATTTATAATTTATTTAGAACATTCTGCAGATTTTATTTTGCCTTCACAGCTCCAGACAGAGACACTGAATGTGGCCTGCTGTGGAAACTGCTCCTGAAATAAGTTAGCCAGGACACACTGTTTTATCTTTGATCTGCTTCACTGTGCTGTTTTTTTTCTAGTTTAATACTTTCACCTTCTTTACTGTGTGGCTTGTTCAACAAGCAGTTAGCCCTGTAATCTGCTTTTACAGAGTTAAGCCATCAAGTTATTTTTAAGCAGCCAGACAGGGTTTCTTTGTCTCAGTTCGTATTCCACCAATTACATCGGAATTATGACATGTAATCGTGATGGAAGCTAGGTAGTGATGAGGGGCTGTTGCTGGTGGGAATGTGCATCGGCTGGTGGGTGGGCTGATTTGGTTCAAAGCCTTTTTTTGGTCCCAGCCATGTCCTGAAGAAAACAAGAAATCCTTGTAAAGCTAAATCTCAAGTTCAAAATTTATTTATCAAATACACCAAAACATAAAGCATCATTCTGAACAATGAAATTCTTGTGACATGGCATACAACATTTATTATACAGAGTATAATGCTCCCTTTCCTCCGGATGTGTACCAAACTGTGACACTCGGAGTAAGGGACACTGCGACAAAATTCTCTTTGTACATTATAACCGTTTTATTAACTATTATGCACATGTAAGAGACCGTCAACCGCTTACACACACATAATCGTCTGAGGAGTCTCTAACTCAATATAGCTCATTCAACCGTATATATCACAAAGGAAAAAGGGGTGTGGTAAGATGCTGCCATGTGTCTCATGTCAATTAAACACATTCCCTTTGTTCTATCACACAAGTCAAATGCTATCTTCCCCCACATTATCCTTCCTGCCATAAGTAACTTCTTAAATTCTAAGAGTTCCAACCGAACCCGAACAGACAATAGATGCCCTGTTGAGTTATACAGATAAGGAGAAAAAGAGTAACCATTTCATCAGCTGATACCAGTCAATGATACCCCCTCGGCAAATACAAGATCCCCAAAATTCCTCTACCTATCTTGTCCTAAAACCCATTGATCTGCATCTACCCCCATCCTGCTGGAGCTTCATGTTTACCTCAACACCTCATACTTCCTTTCCTACAGCACAACCAACATTCCTTTTCTCATCTAAACAGTTGCTCAGTCGTTTAATCAGTTAGAATACATTATTAAAGAAATTTCCACAACACAATCTCACAAAAAACTGCGGAAATTAAGCCTCTTCTAAAAAAATCTAATCTGGATCCCGACATATTAAACAATTATAGGCCAATATCGAACCTCCCGTTCCTCTCAAAAATTTTAGAACAATGTGTTTCCCAACAACTGAATGCCTTCCTAAAGACAAAAAACATTTATGAAATACTCCAGTCCGGTTTTAGATCCCATCACAGTGCTGAGACTGCACTTGTGAAGGTAACAAATGACCTTCTAATGGCCTCAGACAAAGGTTCCGCATCCGTCCTGTTGCTTCTTGATCTTAGTGCTGCTTTTGACACTATTGATCACTCCCTTCTCTTAGAGAGACTGGAAACCCATATTGGGCTACGTGGACATGTTCTAGCCTGGTTTAAATCTTATTTATCTGAAAGATATCAGTTCGTTAGTGTGGATGGCATACCCTCTGACAAGTCAAAGGTATGCTTTGGAGTTCCTCAAGGCTCGGTTCTGGGCCCATTATTGTTCTCATTATATATGATCCCTCTGGGCGATGTCATCCGAAATCACAATATTAACTTTCACTGTTATGCTGATGACACACAGTTATATATTTCAATAATGCATGGAGAAGCCCCTAAATGAGCTATTTTGGAAGCATGCGTTTCAGATATTAGGAAGTGGATGACAGAGAATTTCTTTCTCTTAAACTCAAATAAAACAGAAATGCTCCTTTTAGGACCCAAAAAACAAAGAGCGTTGTTAGCAGATCTCACTGTGAACCTCGACGGCTGTATGGTCGTATCCCAAAAAACTGTAAAAAACCTTGGCGTTACCCTTGACCCTGACCTCTCCTTTGAAGAACATATAAAATATGTCTCAAGAGTTGCTTATTTTCATCTTCGAAACATTGCAAAAACTACAAACTTTCTATCAAAAACTGATGCAGAAAAATTAATCCATGCTTTCGTTACTTCTAGACTAGATTACTGCAATGCTCTTCTCTCTGGTTATCCAGACAAATTAATAAATAAACTTCAATTAGTGCTGCACACGGCTGCTAGAATCCTAACTAGAACAAAAACATTTGAACACATTACTCCTGTCCTGGCGTCCTTACATTGGCTGCCTGTTAGGGTTAGGGCTGATTTTAAGGTTTTACTCTTAACCTATAAATCAATACATGGACTTGCTCCTACTTACCTTGCTGAAATGATCCAGCCATACATACCTACACGTAACCTTAGATCGCAAGATGCAGGCCTTTTAATTGTACCTAGAATTTCTAAACAAACAGCTGGCGGCAGGGCCTTTTCTCATAGAGCTCCACTCCTGTGGAATGATCTGCCAATTAAGCTTAGAAATGCAAACTCAGTGCAAACTTTCAAGTGTCTTTCTAAAAACTAATCTCTACAGCACGGTTTATAATTAGGTGTAGCCTGGCCCGGGGGCGTGAAGGTGACCAATAGGCTTGATAATGTCCACCTTTGCTGTCTTGCCAGGTGGGCTTTCGTCGCCACTGGGATGCCCTCCCTCCAATGCCCTTCGGGGGAAGAGTCACTGGCTTGTTGTTGACTCTCTGTTGCGCACTTGTGCAGTTGGGCTGTACGCTGCTGGCAATACTCGGCCCTCTTTCAGGGGGGTTGCGATTGGTGAGTGTCCCTTTGGTTGATGCCTGGCAATGTGGTTGGATTGATTTCCTGCCTGTTGGGCCCTTTCCGGGGCCTCCCCCGGGTAGGGCCAGTGTCACCGGACCCCCCGCCTCAGCTCCAAGGTGTTACGCTGCTATATTATTGTGCTGGGGGATATGAGGGATGTACTACTAACTTTTCTCAGTCTCCCCCAGTTTTAAATTTTAGGAGGAGATGAGGTCCTGGTCCACACCTGCGGATTACCTGGTTTGGGGGGCCCGTTGCTGTCCCTGCCCTTGTCCACCTGGTCATACTTCTGACCTAGTCTAAAATCAAAAAGACTCTGGATTTAGCCCAGAGAAATTTATTTATTATTCCAATTGGACTCTTAATATCTCACCCGGCACAGCCAGAAGAGGACTGGTCACCCCTCTGAGCCTGGTTCCTCTCTAGGTTTCTTCCTAAAATTCGACCTTCTTAGGGAGTTTTTTCTAGCCACTGAAATTCAACACTACTGTTTTTTGCTCCTTGGGGTTTAAGGCCGGGTGTCTCTGTAAAGCACTTTGTGACAACTGCTGTTGTAAAAAGGGCTTTATAAATACATTTGATTGATTGATTGATATATGTCCTCCAGCGCGCGTTTTATGCGGCTGCAGGAGTATGTAGACTGTAGTGATTATAGCGGAGCTAAATTCCCGTGGAAGGTAGAAGGGTCATACTTTTACGGTTAGTAGCTCCAGGTCTGGTGAACAGTGTGTCGAAAGTACAGAAACATCCAAGGCCCAGCAAGAGTTAACCATAATGCAGACCCCTCCACCTCCATGTTTACCTGACTCCGAAGTTCTGTCTTGCCGGTAGGTGGATAAACCAGCTGGGGGTGATGGCAGTCAGGCACCATAGGATCCAGCCAGGTCTCTACAAACGCTAGCACACAACAGTTCGCAACGTCTCACTGAAAGTTAATCCGTGCATGTAGTTCGTCCATTCTATTGTCCAGGGATTGAACATTTGCAAGAAAAAATGCTTGGTAATGGCAGATTGCAGTATCTTGTCGGAGATCTACATAGGATACCAGTACATTTGCCTCCTGGTGGAAGAGACAGAACCACACAAGGGAGGACGACACACAGGGGTCATCGGAACCTGACAAAACATTGAAACAGGCAAACACACCGGATGGTCAGGGGGAAACCTCCTCTTCCCTCGACCATGGGTCAAAGGAACAGAACGGGAGGGAGACACTTACAGATGTATTGGCCAAACTTGGGCTTTGTTGAAAGACAGGGTAAGGTTTGTGTGCAAGCACAGAGTGCTCACTCCAAAGGGAATGAATGACCATTTACAGGAAATCAATGACCTTAACAGGAAAGGCTCTGTAAGGGAGAAAACCTTTCACTTTCATTTTTGAAAACCGACACAAAAGGAGTTTCCCTCACAACACTTTCAAAAATATCATGGTTAAAGTTTTTTAGCAAGTAGCTAGAACAATATATAAGGGTGTTTCTTCAACTACAGGCACTTCCTGGCCTTGTGAACTTGAGGGGGAAAAAAGTGTTCAAATCAAAACGGTCACAGTCTAACAAGTTTAATATAACTAGTCTAGTTTGATGATCCATAAAAGAACACACTTACATTATAAGACAAATTGGTGTTTTTTGACATATTTTCTGATGTGCACTGAACAAATGTCATTTCCATCACATGTAAATATTTGATTATTATTTAAAAATATTATGATGTACATCATTTCTTAAAAGTGTAAGATCACTTTAACACATAGTTTTACCAGTTTATACCTATATTGCAATTACCATAGATTTGTTGATTAAGTAGATTAATTGTCATGAGGCCCAAACACAAAGTTTACATCCACCGCAACCTGAAATATAATATTGGATTGGTTAGATAAGTTTCAGAAAAATAACTACTTGTGTTAGTACATTAAGTGGAACATTATCCCTTAAACTATGCAGAAGTTTTCAATTAGTGATTAGAATTTTGTAAATATTTTTAAAAAAGTTATGAAGTGGTGGAAATGACTGGGTGTTGTGGAAATGACAATGAATGGACATCCATGTAGAAAAACAGAAGACATTTATTTGAAACCTTCTGAAGCAGACAATTGGGTCATTCTCTGTACATACACTCCTTGGTGTATGGTGAACAGCACAGAGAGACCACCAAATCTTCAATTTTACTGCTGTTGATCACTTTGTGCTGCAGCAGTTTGTCTGCCATTAACTGCATATTGGCATGCGTCTTGCATATGCATGTGTCTGTCCTTAATTGTGGGCTTTATAATCCAAAAAGGATGTTTCTTGCAGAACTCACTGTAAGAAATCTGTATGTCAGGATACTCCTTCTTAAATTTGTCATGAAGTATTTCCATAGGTTCATTAAGGAATTTTTTTCATTTTCTTCTGTGTCAGAGTCTCCTTTTTACCAGTTGTTGCTCTGCTGTTCTCATCTCTTTTCAATAATTGCTTGATTTTCTTTTCTGTGTCTGTGCTGATGCTGTTTTTTGCTTCTTCCTTGTGTTTTTAAGTGCTGCTGACCTCTTTTGGCTCTTTTGGCTGAGAAGCCAAATTCTGTTCTAGCCATTTTCAGTAGGCGATACTTCTTAAGGATCTTTCCTGCCATTATCTTTGAAATAAGTTGTTTTTCTCTCTCGGAGGACAGATTTTCATATCTGTCTCTCAGCTCAGCAAGAAGAGCATTATGGAAAACCAAAGTTCTTCTTAGAGTGTGTGGTGGTGTTGCAATCTGATTTTTTGACTTGGGGAGTCAGCCTGCTTCACTTTCTTCATTAATCAGTCATACCGTTTGCGGTACCTCTCGGCCTTCTGCAGAGCCTTCCCAAGCTTAACATTGCTTTCATACAATGCTGCATAAACTTTTGAACGGTTTCTTAGAACCTTCTTCCTTCCCCTTTGTTTTTGACTTAAACATTGGGCAGAGGGTGATGGTGAGGTTGGTGTGGGAGGTGGATCAACATCATGTTCTGGCTGCACAGAATCTGGAGAGTTTGGTGGTGTAGTGGTAGAAAGGTAGGCCTGTACCTTAAGATCTTTGTTCATCTTCTCCCGATAATTTCTTTGATTGGTTCTCCATTGTCTCCTTCTTTTGCGTTGTTCTCGCTTTGACAAATCTGCAATTGGCTTTACAACCCCTCTTTCTTTTTTCCTCATGTATCTCTCCCTGTCTCTCTTCAGTCGCTCTTCATATTTGACAGGGTCCTCTTTTAGTCTGTCCCTATAGGACTGAGACCTTTCTGCAGTTGACTTCCGCAGCATCTTAAAAATAGATGAAAAGGCATTTCAACAAATATACATTTGAATAAATACATTAGCATTGTACATTTCAATAAATAAAATATACATATGTAGCCACATAATCTATGAATTGCACCTTGTAAGCATAAATGTCATTTCCACCACACCTTTATCATTTCCACCCAAGAAGGTAATGTGTTGGAAATGACGGTGGTGGAAATGACAATCCTACATTATTTTGTAAAAAAATCCAAGCTAGTATTACAGATTAGCTATGAATTGGTAGCTAGCATTGCATGCATGCAAAATACATCTATTTATGTGAAAAAATCTATTTATTTACAAACTCAATTGATGTTACGCTATGTTTGGAAATGACATACAGTAAAGATATTTTCATTTCAAGCAATATTTACCTTGAGTTTTATTCTCCAAGGTGGTGAAGAAATTCAAAATCTCCTCCATGTCAGACATGGAGTAGACTTCTTTTTCATTATTGAAGATCAGAAGTCTGGGTGTGGGACAAGCACAAAACAGTAATATTTACATCTAAAATTATGTTTAAAAAGGTAAAAAAATCATCGTAGACTACCGGTATAAAGTTCCTAAAGTACTTTCATTGTATAGTTAACTATGAAAGAGTGAATTTTTCAAAATTAAATGTTTTTCATAAAATATGATCAAAGGACATGAAAGTGCCCGTAGTCTAAGAATTGCCCATAACCTAAATGTCCTCAGATCACGTGATTCCAACACTTACCTCAGAGAAGACCGGTGTTTGCTACTGTCGCTCTCTGCTGTCCTGGGAAAGAGTCACTAATAGTCCTATCGTCTTATTTTTTCCTTTCTATCTTTCTTAGTTATAACCAAGCGTGCCGCACAAACCCTGAAAAGTGAAGCCAAAATGTCTCGATCGCCCCCTGGTGAGTGGTCCCAGTATAGGTCATAAACCCCGCCCTCCCCATGTTATTCAATGGGACGCGAGACCAACTAAACAATTAAATTACCCTTCAATTATCTTTTTTCCAAAGCTGGTTTCTGTCATTTACTGTAGTTTGTATCACGCTAATGTAAATTCAAGAGTTTGTTTTTAAACTAAGTTGGTTTTTAGTTAGTTATTTAATGCTCTAAAAACGGTGGTGTGACGTCGTGATTCACAGCTTTGATTGACAGCTATCTGAGCCAAGGAGCCACTGAAGCGCCATCCTCCTTCGGAGGACTAAATTTCTATAATTTATATAATTTCACACGGACATAATGGGTTGTTCTGCAGTACATTGTGCTAACCGATCTGGCATTTCCAATCGATCTTTGAATTTTTTTCGGTAAGTTAAATTTATAAGCTATTTAATTAGTAAATAAATGTAATGGGCTAGCTAACGTTAGCTAAAAGACAACAAGCCTCGTTAATAGCCATGTTAATAGCTAGCAGGGGATTGTTAGCTAGAAGTTACCAATTCTTTTTGTATTAGGCCTATTCTAAATTAAGGTTAAACATGATGTAAGTTAGGCTATAACATATCGTCTAGGTTTAACAAGCAAAGGTTGTACTGTACTTGGACTTGCGATTGATTACGGTATGCGCATTCTGCGAGGGAGAGTGAGGGCGGGGCACAGGGGAGGGGCCGTTGATTTCGCGGCTTTACGGCTTTACTTCCTGCTCGCTACTGCGCATAACTACTGCGCAGAACTGGTCCCAAGATCGCTATCTGCGCAGACGCAAGTCCAAGATGTCCGCGCCGTATCGGGACACTGGTGGCTTCATTTTTCACCAATGGAAAAGAGCGAAAGGGCGTTGTCCATTTTATATACAGTCTATGGTTATAACTCAAAATAGTAACCCTTTTTCTTCTTAAGTGTGTAGTTTTGACACTTGCTGTTGCAGATATCAACTGCACCTAAACTCACAATTCCCGGCTTCATAACAAAACTCAGCTGGATAGGAAAAATGTCTGCACATGCGCGTGTGCGTGTGGGAGGAGCCCGTGCCGGTTCTGGGAGTGTGTGTGTGCTGGGGCAATACATTCACTGCTGCGTGTAGAATATTTTTTTGCAAATCCATCAATATGGCCCAATGAAAATCATTATTCCTAAAATAATCATTATTCGGTAGACTATATTTTTCGCTTTACAGTATGTTATATGCCGTCATTTGTATTAGTTGCATGTATTTGACCTTGGAACGTGTTTTAAACCCCAATTATGTAATTGTCACTGAAATACAATCAAATATTAATCATTGTTAATGTTTAGAAAACATTTTAATCATGAAAGATTGTGTTTTATGCAACCTTTTAATTAAGACATTGGCTACTTTTATTTTGTAAATGACAAAATTCCGTGACCCGGAAGAGCTTTTTAATGTTGCTCGCGTGGCGTAAGTGACGTTTGTATCTTAAGTGTGTGGAGCTATAGCTGAGTGTTTTCCTAAAACTTTCTATATTTTGCTGCAATTTAACGAAGACAATGAACTATCTAATGCAGTCAACTGTCCGCTGTCTTCGACAGAGATGGTCAGTGTATGCATTGAGGGAAGTCGATGTACAACTTGCGTCGTTGGCGTTCTCGGCGCGGCTTATGTGTTCGGCGGCGAAAGACCTTGGTGATCTAGTGAAGAAGGACAAAGTGGTAGTGTTTATGAAGGGGACCCCTGCCCAGCCTATGTGTGGCTTCAGTAATGCCGTAGTTCAGATCTTGAGGATGCATGGTGTGAATGAATATGCTGCATATAACGTATTGGATGACCAGGATCTCAGACAAGGTCAGTAGAATGTAGCTACAAATATAGTTAGCTACAGCACTTATTACGCCTACCTCCGACTCGACTATCTTTCCTTATTTTTTGGATATTTGAACCTCGTTGTAGCAACAGTTTAATTATATTAATATACGGCTGTATGTATGTATGTATGTTAGATCACTACGTCCAAAGCAAAAGTAGTACTGCTCCCATCCTGTCCATCGTTCTCTGTAACATGTAGCTAACTAGGAGCAAGCTAGATTTGCGAAGTTTTTATCAGTATTCTGCAGCAGGGCTGAACGGGTGTGGTTCATGTCAAACGTTCGACTACTTCTGTCAAGAACATTTAAGTTTGCTGGAGCAATTTATATGACCACGGGTCTAGGCCCCTGGAATTTACTATATCTGTTGCTTAACTATGAGTCTGGATGACGGCATTGTGTAACAAACAGCCTGTGAACAAAGCATGTCTACTTGCATGACAATGCGTCAATAGAATAGAAAGTATGCTACAACAGAAATGTTGGAGGGAAAAAATCTGTAAAAGTTCAATTTTAACTCTGTTCCAGGAGTGAAGGACTACTCCAATTGGCCCACAATCCCACAGATATTCTTAAACGGAGAGTTTGTGGGAGGCTGTGACATCCTCCTACAGATGCATCAGAATGGAGATCTGGTAGAGGAACTCCAGAAGCTGGGAATCCGCTCTGCACTTCTGGATGCTGAGAAAGAATCCAAATAGACAAATGAGTGGGTGTCCAGTCCACAGAGAGCGGAGAATAGACTTAGCCCCTGTTGCCCCCTAGGCCCTTGTGTTGATCTGAGGATATTGGTTAGATCAGTATAAGTGTAAGCCATATAGTGCAAACACTACCTTATAAGACACTTCTTATAAGTTCCCTAAAGTTCACTCAGAAAACATAAGCAAGGCGGCACTACTAGAATGTTTTTTGTGTACATATCAAATAATTTCAGATAAATGAATGTGCCTAAGGGGGATAGGGGCTAAGTGTGTATTTGAGACTGGGCATATTAAGTGCTGCCTAAAAGTCAGTGTACCTTCTACAACTCTTATAAGGTATGTTACACAATAGAACCTGCTGAAGACCAAACTGCCCTCAGGTGAATAGATCAATCCACCACCCAAAGGCTACCATAAAAACTCACTACTTGTATGTTTCCTATTCACATGCAGCACACATAATCTCACTAAAACGTTTTGTAGACAAGCTAATTTCCACCAGTCCTCACTGGATCATTTTCACTTAATGAAGATGATCCATTATCCAGTATATTTAGAGAGGGAAAATTAATGTGATGAGAACCTTTCTTTTGTCTGTCCTATTTGTCAAGTCAGTAGTCATGTCGTGGAAAGCAGAGGGGATCAGGGTTACAATTACAGTATTTGCACAGGGCCTTGGGCTTCCTGACAATATCTGCTGCATTCATGTTATCTAATGCTCATGTAGTACATTGTAGATGTAATATTTTGTACATTGAAAGGATATTAAATGTATTTTCTGTGGATGTAAACCTTGAGTAAATATTTTACAACACACTTGATCACACCAGATTTTGGGTATATTATGCTCTCATAAACTTTTCAGGCTATGGTGAAAGTATTTTGTGGTTGACTTGTGCAGTGCAGCAGAATCACTTTAATTGTGAATTGTACAATTACTCAGAAATTTCTTGTAATAGTGCTGCTAATGGTAGATGATATACATGGACAGAATATACGAAGTTGACATACATCCTTATGAACAGTCATATTTAATTGTCAGATAAGGGTATATGAACTGTGAGTGTTATACACTGCGTGCAAAATTACTAGGCAAGTGAGTATTCTGATTGTATCATTATTTCTATGCACATTTTCCAACTCCCGACTATATAAACTTGAATTGGATTGAATCACTTTCAGGTGATATGTATTTTTTTAATGAGGAAGGGTGTGGTGATAGTGAATTTCACCTTATATCAAGGTGTGCATTAGCATTAGGCAGCTTCATGACCTCTGGTTAAATGGGCCAAAAGAGACACTAACACTGAAAAGTAAAAAATTGTAAAATGCCTTTCAGATGGATGCAACACTTGAAATAGATCAACTATTGATGCATGGCCAAAACACAATTAAATGCTGTGTTGCGTATAGTACACGTGGGCACAAAAATGCATGGAGAAAAAAATACACAAATTAACTGCAAAAGACTTGAGAAGAATTAAGCGTTGAAGCTACCAGGAACCCATTATCCTCCAGTGCCACCATATTCCAGAACAGCAACCTACCTGGAGTGTCCAGAACTACAAGGTGTCAAGTGCTCAGAGACATGGCCATGGTCATGATGGCTGAAAGGAGACCACCACTGAATAAGATTCACAAATTGGAGTGTATGGATTGGGCAAAGAAATACCTCAAGACAGATTTTTCAAAGGTTTTATGGACATGAGAGTGACTTGATGGACCGAATGGATGTTCCTGTGGCTGGATCACAAATGGACCCGGCACCACTTTGAGTCAGGCACCAGCAAGGTGGAGGAGAGGTACTGGTATGGGCTGCTATCATTAAGGATGAGGTAGTTCTTCTCAAACATGAGATTTGCAGTCAGGGAAGACAGTGCACTTCTTTGAACAGCATTTGGGAGGCTGTGGTTGCTGCTTCAGCTAAAGTTGTTTGTGAACAGATCAAGAAACTGACAGACTCCATGGATGGAAGGCTCATGGCAGTTATTCAAAAGAAGGGAGTCTATATTGGTCACTGACATACATTTTAATTAATTGTCATTTTGTGTTACTTATTTGTTACACTTTTAGAATAAACAAGTGAATTGGGATAAATTATTTTTGTGATTTAGTTGCGGAATAATTCTGCACACCAACTGTTACCTAGTAATTTTGCACTCTTATATTCCAGAGAAAGATCAAAACGCAATTTTCTTTGGTTTAACATTAAGGTTTGACGTTCAATTATATTTTGGATTGACATAAATCATTGGGATTGTTCAATAATAAAATTATTGAGAAATAGGATGTGCCTAATAATTGTGCACGCTGTGTGTACATGGATTTAGCCAACAGTTGATGGACACCTACAGTTTCAGTATTGCATACCTAGATACAGGGAAATGAGCAGTTTTGAGTGCAATATAGTGCTATTTAGTGAAGTTTGGTGGTGCTGTGATGTGGTCTTGTTATTGTTTATTGGACAGATGTCTGGGTGATTAAGGAAACAGCAGAGGAAGTAAACCGTTCAGTTGGTGGGAGTTTTAGGTAATGGATGACATGCAGTTAGTTGTACACTGAACATAGATATAAACAAAACAGGTAAAGTGTTTCTCCCATGTTTTTTGAAATACACTGAACAAAATTATAAACAACACTTTTGTTTTTACCCCCATTCATCATGAACTGAACTCAAAGATCTAAGACTTTCTCTTTGTACATAAAAGGCCTATTTCTCTCAAATAATCATGCTGTCTAAATCTGTGTGAGTGAGCAATTCTCCTTTGCCAAGATAATCCATCCACCTCACTGGTGTAAATTTCAACTTGCTGATAAGACAGCATGATTATTGCACAGGTGTGCCTTAGGCTGGCCACAATAAAAGGCCACTCTTTTATTGAAGCTGATTAAACAGCATGATCATTAAACAGGTGCACCTTATGCCGGGGACAGTAAAAGGCCACACACAGTTTCAACTGCACGTGGGACTTGGCAGATCTGGGTGATTGGTGGGGTTATGGTATGGGTAGGTGTACAATACAAAAAGCAGAATTGCATTTTATCTATGGGGATTTTAATGCAGATACCATGAGATCCTGAGTGAAGTGTATGACATCATTACCAGTTCCCGCAAATCACAGACATTGAAGTGGAGTTAAACAACATTTCGCAGGCAACAAGGAACAGCCTGATCAACTCAATGCCAAGACTTGCCACACTGCATTAGTCAAATGGTGGTTACACCACATGGTTTTCCTACATGCCCCTTTTTTGGGAATGTCAACAACATAGATTAGGTCTGAATCATTTATTTCAATTGACCAATTTCCGAACGTAAACTGTAACTGAGTAAAATCTTTTAAATGACTCTTTAGTTTTATCTGAAAATTCTATTTGTTTCCACATTGAGTTTTATACAGTCTGTCCTTTTGGTTTCTTTGTAACCTGACAACTAAAACTTTGAACTTCTGTTCCATTTGGCCTTTCTCCAGTCTAAGCCAACATGTGACTACCAGTCCCTTTACTGAAGATATGACATTTCTGAAATTGAGCAATGTATACTAGTAAAGTAATGAAACAAGAAAGGATACAGGTGTTCTGTCCTGCAGCGACATTGACTAAATTGAGCCTGTTTTCTAGGGCTGTACTTAACTGTCATCATGACCAGTCTGGTTCTCATGGTCTCGAATTGCAGAACTGTAATTATAAGAAAGTCTCAAATTACACCTGCAGAATGACATCACCCCCTACTGTGTAATTCAGAAGGATTTTCTCTTCCTCCTTAGTGAACAGAGGACAAGAAACAATTGCACTACAGTTCTCATTTTCCCTGAAACGCTCATGAACTCTTACCAACGCCTAGTAAATCAATTACATGGGGGAATTTAAATATTCAGAATATACATTTCTTCCTTGTGGGAGGACTCAATTAAAATCAGTTTCCAAAATAAATGTAGTTTATTACAAAATACAAACTTTACACATCAGTTTCAACATTAACATTTTGAAAGCACTACTAACTAAATACAAGAAAGGAAAAAAAATGGATGAGGCCCAGAGACACATCAATCTATTAGTACACAGTTTGAGCTTGACCACATATGAGTCGATGACTGCAGACAGACTGTATGACCAACAAGTAGTCATTTAGAATGGCAGATTATTTGTAGAAAGTCAGTCTGTCAGCGATTGGCGAATGAAATGCCTCCTCCGGCGTCAAGGTCAGAGTTTCATGAGGAAGCGCAGCACCAGGTCCCTGAGAGTGGTACGGAGGGGCTCGTTGTTGTCGCACACAATGTGCGTCCCGTCCTCCTCCAGTTGGATCAGAGTGTCCTCGGCCTGCAGGTGCAAGATGTGGCCATCCGCCGTCTCCTCTACCTTGACCTCTGTGATGCCGTGCTGGAAACAAGGAAACGCATCGATAACGGCAAAACGTTGACGCTAAGTCAGAAAATCCCCCCGGAGAATGAATGTACTAATGCGACAACTGTTAGTGGAAGGACTCGTATGGACGTCCCTAGCATGCCAAATAGGTGTTCAGTGTTTTCAAGGATACTCTCACCTTGTGTAGCACAGCCAGGAAAGCTTCCAGGGGGACAGATCCACTGAGCAGGGGTTTAGGGGCCAGCACCTCGGGGGGTTCCTCCACTACGCGCTTCCTCTTCTTACTGGGAGGCAGTGGAAGGGGCTTGGGAACTGGCTGGCAGCACACAGACAAGGTCATTAGAGGTGTACGTCGCCGAGTGGCTCTTGATACTAGCAAAGTCCTTTCTAGGAGACTTATTGAACGCGCACACTCACCTGCAGCGTATGCTTGTTATCCTTGGACTGCAGAACTGCGGACACGGTTGCTAAGGAGACGCCAGGTTTGATCTCAGAGGGCACGAGGGACTTGGCCAGCTACAGAGGGACGGGTTTGGAGACCATTAGGAACATCCGAAACGACACTCGAATTAAGCAATAAGGCACAAGGTGCAGCGTCTGTATAGAGCCTTAAGCCTTGGTATACAGTACTAGTCCTACCGCAAACCCATATGAACCTTGGTATACAGTACTAGTCCTACCGCAAACCCCTATGAACCTTGGTATACAGTACTAGTCCTACTGCAAACCCCTATGAACCTTGGTATACAGTACTAGTCCTACCGCAAACCCCTATGAACCTTGGTATACAGTACTAGTCCTACTGCAAACCCCTATGAACCTTGGTATACAGTACTAGTCCTACCGCAAACCCCTATGAACCTTGGTATACAGTACTAGTCCTACTGCAAACCCCTATGAACCTTGGTATACAGTACTAGTCCTACCGCAAACCCCTAGGAACCTTGGTATACAGTACTAGTCCTACTGCAAACCCCTATAAACCTTGGTATACAGTACTAGTCCTACCCCAAACCCCTATGAACCAACCTCCCAACAGAGGGATGAATGAGACTAAAAGGGCATGTTAATGCCAGTGTGGTGGGTCGCCACAGTCCCTAACCTCTGGCAGTAGATGGATGCGTTCATAGCGGCGCCTGAAGGGCAGGCCAAGCACAGAGCAGCGGCGGTAGGGCATGGGAGGGGGCTGTAGCTCCAGCATCAGGTCTGAGCGGTGGGACTGGGATGGCGGGGGCTGGGTGTACTGCTCCGGACACACCACATGGAGGGGCTGGAAGCGGAGATCACAGTCAAGGCCGTCACAAAGTGTCCAATACGAAAAAAGGAAGGAAAGATCATGGCAAAAAGACATGGGGATATATGGAGAGAGCAGTGCATTTTAAAATATTTAATTCCAATAGAACAAACTCAGTATCTCTTGGCTTTCTAGTCAACACAGAACCATTAGATAGTTAAATATAGAATATAGTGACCACTAAATAGTACTATAGTGAAATTAGTACCTGGACCTCCTTGAGCAGTTTGGAGACCTGGTGGAAGTTGAGGCGTGTGTCAATAGGGCAGTAGACACACTTCATGGACAGGGGTTGGTACGGGGCTAATGCATCCAAGTAGGAAAAGTCTGGTTCTGTGGGATTAAGACAGAACCATTTCACTGACATTCACATTTCATTAGTTAATTAAACTGAATTATGGTCACTTTAATGAAAGACACCATGGGATCTAGCATTCTGTTTGATACAGTCGTCTAATGTTTTTTATGTTATTATTATTTTTTTTAAATATATGAAAGTTTTAGGGACAGGAGAAGTCTGTTGCAACAGCCTAACCAGCTAGTGCAAGATCCAAAATTATGGACAGGTCACCATGATTGGCAACTCGCCTTGATCAGGTATTGTTGTGCTCACCAGTGAAGATGATGGTGTTGAGGCTGGATTTGCCCCACAGTTCCATGAAGTGCACCACGTCTCCGAAGCGAAGTGACGGGTGTCCGGTGAACACCACACAGGGCTGCCGGAAGTCAGTGCTGAAGTCGCCATGGATACTGGGGTAGTGCTTCAACTTGTTGGTCTGGATCAGCTAAAAGATAAATACACTGTCAGAGACAGGGCATCATACAGCTATTTCTACAAATAGAAAACTGTCATAACCAACATTGCAGTAAATTAAGTCGACTAGACAAGTGAAATCTAGACGACCATTTAAAACAGACACAGTTTTACCTCAGCGTGAGGGAAAGGAGGTTCTGGAAGGTACACCTTGGACTGCTTGTTGTGACAGAGCCTGGCAAAAAAAGAAGGGACAGATTCAAGGACAATTCTCAGCTTCAGAAACTATGAGGCAAGGGCATGCGGGTTTGCTGCCAAGAGGTTGTTTATGAAAAAAGGTTTGTTTTATTTTAACCCAGGTTAACAAGATATACACATTTGAGATCTCAAAAAACACTGGTCATATAAATATAATCCTAGAATTATAATTTTCTAGCTCTGGAACTCACCACTCTGCAAATATCTGTGAGAACTCCAGAGAGCTGTTGGCGACTGGCGAGAGAAAGTAGAAGGGGGTGGAGCCCAAGTTGGCATTCTCTATGAACTGGTACAGGCACTCCAGAAGATCATAGATCACCCCTGAGGAATAGCATGGTACCAGCACATTGCCCCCTGCACGTATCGTCATGGCTATAAACACAACAGACAGTTTGGTCAGAAACAACATGGTACATCAACCTGTGGTTTGCTTTCTGTGACGGTCACATGTCAAACATGTAGGAACAACACAACGTACCAAGGTTACTGCAAAAGTCCCCCAGCATGCCATCTGGGTTGGCAGTCGGCATCTGTGTGAGGCCCGTCAGAATCAGAACATCACTGTTCTTCAGGGAGCTTTGATCCATGGGCTGTGGATGTGTGGTGAGGAGGGAGGAGCCAGACACATAGGAAACCTTCTCATAATGTGATTGGATGATCCAGTTAGAGCTACCCAATGAATAGCCAGAGCTCAGGGGTGTGACCTGCACTGCGCCAAACAGCTCCTAGAGAAATTATAGAAGGTAGTAAGTTCACTTCAGTTATTAGCAGAACTGGTATGCATGTGTAATTACCGTTCACTGGACAGAGGTCTTACCACTTTCTGTGAGTAGCCCACGAGTTGCACCTTACTGAGAGCTGAGTTAACATCTTGGATGCTATAGCAGGTCTTCCAAGTCAACACTTCTACAGCATCCTTCAGTGGCCCAGGGAGCACCCTGGGAATATATTCATATCTCTTTAATGTCTAACCGTAGTCTCCTTACATCCCCTCAAATTGTATGTTGGTCACTAAGTCATACCTTTGTATTTCCTTATTCTTCCAGCAGGTAGCAGACTGGGCCTTGGGAACTCTCTCCATGAAGTTTACAAGCTCCTCCATCAGAAGTCTGCCAATTTGCAGCGTGGGTTCTGTGGCGTACACACTCCCTGTGAAGCCGGTGTGCTCAGTGATGTAAGGCAGGGCCATCATACAGTGGTAGTTGGAGATCAGGATGACGTCTATGGTGGAAAGGTCCAGCAGCTCTCTCTAAGTGATAGAAAAGGATATGATATCAAAGTTTGATATCATCACAACCACTTTAACATGTTATACAAAGTGACTTGGTTAATTTTGTAGGTGAATTACCATTGATGTCCCAAACCTATTTACAGTGTTTCAGCAACATTTATAAACACTACATTCCATGATTCAACTCTCCCCTCTTTATCAACTTGTAAGATATTCATTATCATTGACTTCCGGACTGCCAAAATGTCTACAGAGTTTCTCTGATCACTGATGGTTGTATGCTGTGTCATCCACACATGGACTGCTATAACAGATCATGTGGTTGCCCAACATAAAATACCTATCCAGGTTTTGCAAGATGTCAGGTATTAGAGAGGATTGTTCATTTAGATGTAACCAAATGCAATTCAAATACATTATCAAGCAGCACTGGTGCTCTGAAATCAAAATACCATTTGCACTGCACATCTCATGTTTATACAGTGAGTATTGCACTTCTCATGTTTTAACAGTGAGTATAAACAGTGAGTGTTCAAAACTTAGTTCAAGGCACACAGGTTGAAAACCTCTCCAGTACCATCTAGTCCAGTAGAGTATATTAAATTATACAGTACTACTACAACCCCATTTCCTAAACAGTTGTGACGCTGCGTAAAATGCTAATAAAAACGGATTGCAGTGATGTGCAAATAATTTATCCCAATATTTAACTGAAAATAGTACAAAGACATCACACAGGCTCATCACTTTGTGAAAGTGTGGGCAAATAGTGCAACGATTTAACATTTCTCAATGTAAAATTGCAAAGAGTTTGGGGATCTCATCATCTACGGTACATAATATCATTAAAAGATTCAGAGAATCCGGAGAAATCTTTGTATGCAAGGGACAAGACCGAAAACCAATATTGGACGGCCGTGATCTTTGGGTGATATAGTGGAAATCACTGCATGGGCTCAGGAACACTTTCAAAAACCATTGTCTGTGAACACAGTATGTCACTACATCCACAAATGCAAGTTAAAACTCTACCATGCAAAGAAGAAACCATATATAAACAAGATCCAGAACCGCCCCCGCCTTCTCTAGACCTGAGCTCATTTAAGATGGACTGAGGCAAAGTGGAAAACTGTCCTGTGATCTGATGAACCAAAATTTTTAATTATTTTTGGGAATCATGGATGCCACATCCTCCAGACTAAAGAGGAGGGACCATCCAGTTTGTTATCAGCGCACAGTTCAAAAGCCAGTATCCATGATGGTATGGGGGTGCATTAGTGCACATGGCATGGGTGACTTGCACATCTGTGAAGGCACCATTAATGCTGAACAATATATACAGGTTTTGAAGCAAATTATGCTACCATCCAGACTTATTTTTCAGGGAAGGCCTCCCATATGTCTGCACGTATCACAACAGCATGGCTCCGTAGTAAGAGTCCAGGTGCTAAACTTGCTTGCCTTCAGTCCAGACCTGTCCCCAATTAAAAACATTTGGCACATCATAAAAAGAAAACAAAGGAGATTCTAAAGAGTTGAGCAGCTGCAATCCTATATCAAGCAAGAATGGGAATACATTTCACTTTCAAAACTACAGCAATTGGTCTCCTCAGTTCCCAAACACATACAGAATATTGTTAAAAGAAGAGGTGAGGCAAAACAGTGGTAAACTTTTTTGAAAGTTGTTGGGATCAAAATGGGCATGTAATTTCTCAGTTTCAACATTGGATATGTTGTTTTCGTACTATATACAATTAAATATAGAGATAAATGATTTGCATGTCATTGCATTCTGTTTTTAATCTCAACTTTTTTGGAAACAGGGTTGTACAATGGTTTGTGACTACTACACTAACTGATAGGTCTAACATCTGTGAACTCTAATCTTCATCTCTCCTCAAGTTGCTTTGACTGTTCAGCATCCTGTTTTTTATAGATAATCATAGTTTGATCTCAGCAAACATGTCACTAGAAACATTAATTATTGTGCAATTTGGATTTCCTGAACAGTATAGGTTCTCAGATTGCTGAGATAAAACTATTATGATCTATAAAAAACAGGACACTAACAACAGTAGATAAACAGAGTTGCTTGACAGTATGTGAACTTCACAGGGATGCTCAAAAATTTTCAAAACCCCAATTCTTAATAAAGACATTCCAAATAAAAGGAAACAAAAACATATTTTCATTATTTAATTTATTTAAAAACCCATGAATGCAAAAATGTGAACCCATTCATGCAATAGCGTGTGGCGCCTCCATAAGCAGTAATATCTCAGAGTAAACATCTCCTATAGCTACATCAATCTCTGACGTTTTTTGAGGGGTTCTTGTACACTCCTCCATAGAGAACAGCCAACTGAGTGAGGTTTGAGTGGCCTTTGGCATATACCGCCCACTTCAGGTCCTGCCACAATATCTTTATTGGAATAAGGTCAGGACTTTGACTTGGCCAATCTAAAACACAAATCTTCTTTCTCCAGAGCAATTCTTAGGCAGATTTGCCCTGAATGGTTTAGGTTGTTGTCGTTTTGGAAGACCCATTTCCAGCTCAGCTTAAGCTCCTTGACTGACAGCCTGATATTCTGTTCAAGAACATCCTGGTATACCTCAGAATTCATGGTTCTCTTAACTACGTGCAACTGCCCAGCCCCAGATCTTGACCTTCCCACCGCCATACTTGACTGTTGGGATACGGTTCTTTTGGTGGTAGGCAGTGTTGGGTTTCCTGGTAGTCTCTGGCAAAGTTCAGATGGGCAGTTTGGTTCTTATTTAACAGAAGAGGTTTCTTCCTAGCAACCCTCCCATAAATTACATTTTGTATCAATGTTGTTGTTATTATTGAAACATGCGAAGTAACCTGAGATGCAGCAAGGGAGGTCTGCAAGTCTTGAACTGTCATGTTTGTATTGGCATTTACCTTATTTATTATTTTTCTCCCCTCTTTCTGATGTTCTCTGAGATCTCCTTTCCTCTGTGCATGGTGTGTTTTGCATTCACCTGAATGGGTAACACCCAGCTGACGAATTTCTTGTTTCAATTTATCTGAGTCCTGTCCAAAGTCTTTTCTAAAAGAAAAGCTTCACTAAATGGATTTACAGCTGTACGCAAGCCTCACATCAACATGTAATGCCAAGCGTCAGCTGGAGTAGTGAGAAGCATGTCGATACTGGACTCTGGAGCAATGGAAACATGTTACCTGGAGTGATGAACCCTGCATCACTATCTGGGAGTCAGGTGGACGAATCTGGATGTGGCGGACACCAGGAGAATGCTACCTGCTGCTCAGTGCCTATTGTAAAGTTTGGTGGAGGAGGGATAATGATCTGGGGCTGTGTTTCAGGGTTTGGGCTAGTCCCCATAGTTCCAGTGAAGGGTCCTCTTAATGCTACAGGATACAAAAACATTTTAAAGAGCTCTAATCAGCTAATTCATTCCCTGAGCCTTCAGTACACACAACCACAATAAAGGGGAATACTTCTGACTTAACAGTTGTCCAGACACTCATTGACACCCTCCGCGAGGAGGGTAAGCCACAGAATGTCAGCGCAGAGTGCTGTATCAAAGCATATTCATGGAAAGTTGATTGGAAAAGAAAAGTGTGGTAGGAAAATGTGGTAGGGATGACCGCAGCCTTGAGAGAGTTGTCAAGCAAAGCCGATTCAAGAACGTGGGGGAGCTTCACAAGGAGTGGACTGAGGCTGGAGTCAGTGCATCAAGAGCCACCACATACAAACGTGTTCAGGAAATGGGCTAAATATGGTCGCATTCCTAGTGTCAAACCACTCCTGAACCAGAGACAGTATAAGAAGCATCTTAACTCGGCAAAGGAGAGAAAGACCTGGACCATTGCTCAATGGTTCAAAGTCCTCTCTTCAGATGAAAGTGCATTTTCCATTTCATTAGGAAATCAAGTTCCCATAGTCTGGAGAAAGAGTGGGGAGGCACAGAAGTCCAGTGTGACATTTCCACAGTCAGTGATGATTTGGGGTGCCATGTCATCTGTTGGTGTTGGTCCACAATGTTTTATCAAGTCCAGAGTCAATGCAGCTGTCTACCAGGAGATTTTAGAGCACTTCATGCTTCCATCTGCTGACAAGCTTTATAGAGATGCTGATTTCCTATTCCAGCAGGACTTGGCACCTGCCCACAGTGCCAAAACAACTGGTAACTGGTTTGCTGCCCATGGCATTACTGTGCTTGATTGGCCAGCCAACTCACCTGACTAGAACCCCATTGAGAATCTATCGGGTATTGTCAAGAGAAAAATGAGATACACCAGACCCAACAACACAGACGAGCAGAAGGCCGCTATCAAAGCAACTTGGGCTTCCATAGCAACTCAGCAGCGCTGAATCCCTCCGTGCCACGCCACATTGATGCAGTAATCTGTATTGACCAAATATTGAGTGCATAAATTAATATACTGAGGAAAACTTTGCAGGTGTTTTGAGTTAATTAACTGATTAGAGCTCTTTTCAGGTGAACATCTGTATAATACTTTTTTTTTTTATTCTAATATTTTGAGATACTGGATTTTTTATTTCCATGAGCTGTAAGCTGTAATCATCAAGATTGAAAGAAAAAAGGCTTGAAATGTTTCACTTCATGTGTAATTAATCTGTAAATATAGGAAGGTGTTACTATTTGATTTGAATTATAGGAAGAAAAAAAAACTTTTCCACAATACTCTAAACACTTTTGATGCACCTGTAGGTGTGTCCACATACTTTTGGCCATGTAGGGTACATACGCAAGATTCCAATTCAGGAAGAAAGCTTTATTTAGCTAATTATTAATCAATAAATATTTTAACCATTATCTGAACTTGAAGCAAGTACAGGATGAAGTTTTTTATTAAATAATGTTTTACCTCTGGGAGACAGAACTCTGGCTGAGAATCCACAAAGACGCGACCAGCACATTCTTTCAGCTCCTGATGGCATACATTTGAATAGATGTTGGTCAACTCATTAAATTACTAAATATACATGAAAAATACATTCAACAAAGTGGGATCTTGTACCTTTTCAAGGTTTATTGTGCCATCTTTTGACACCCATCCAGGGAGCTTGGAAAGCCTTGGGCTGGAAAAGAGAGTATTCTTATAATCATGGAATGTCACATGCCAAGTAAATGTCTTTATTTCAACCAGTAAGTGGGGAAATTTGGAGGTATAGCCCCAGTGCATAAGTCAATGCTTTGTGGCCAATGAATTGCAGTACTATTGTGTAAACATTACTTGTTCTCACCTGTGCACCAGAGGCAGTGGTAGAAACTGAAGGACAGAAGTAGTGTCCAGCCCACAGTCCAACATAATGGTAGTGGATTTGAATTTGAGGACATTGCAAGGGAGGGTTGGGTGCCCTGACAAACAGTACTGAAAAGAAGAGACGCAACACTGGTTCACCTTGAAATGAAAACGCTAATATAACAATTGGTATTGGTAGCGAAATTGTCTGATAACTCAAAAACTAGCAAATGTGTGAAACTCATCAACGCAAAACTAGCATGCTAACCATAACAACAATATTGTACATGCTAACGTTATTTTAACAAGCTGGTCTAGTAAAGAATTACTACATTAGCTAGCATACCAAATAATGGGGTATTAACATGGTGACATCTCCATATGTCAACTCACCAATTTCATCTTAATCGACAATGATAAACTTAATAATCACGATGTCAGCCTAGTGGGCACATCACAGATAGTGTAGTACACGGAGCCAGATAAGCCACCGCCGGATATATGAATATGAAGCATCCGTCGTCATTTCTCCTACCACTGGTAGAGGAAACCTTAACATCATTGAGCCTAGTAGCCGGGCAGTTGAAGTCTAGAGGCGAACTAGGTTCCACTCCAAAAAACTGAAATTAAACCTTTGCATACTTTTTAGAATGAGTGCCTTGTTTAGAATGAGTGCAGAGCGAATTGAATCTTTGCATATGCACACTTTACAGACAAGGCATTCCGTTACAGAAACAAATGCAAAATATTGCACAATAAGATATCAATAGATTGTGCTTGGTTCAGACTATGTAGATCTCCTTATCCTAGCTTTTACCCACTCGAGATCACTCAACCGCCTTGAAAATGACACTTTGGGGGTTGTACATTATTGTTCAACTTGTCTGTCTTACTTTTGGAATACTGCCTTGTTTAAAACATAGTCGTTTAATTTACCTACCGCCCCCTACAGTATTGGCATATCAATTGTCCTTGAAAACAAGCGTTCGTGTTAGCGAGCTACAATAGCCAATTCATTGGCTGATTGGCATGGTATATTAAACAGTAAGGCACGATGGGATGTGGTATATGGCCAACATACCACGGCTAAGAGCTGTTCTTAGGCACCACACGGTTTGCCTGGACACAGCACTTAGCCGTGGGATATTAGCAATATATATTAGCACAGTCCACTCGACATGCCCCATTGCACTTAAAATACTTTTACCAAGGCAATTAGAGCGGTAAAAAAGTGATGTGATGTCATACCTGTGATACATGGTCTCATGTACCATGCCAATCAGCCAATCAGCATTCAGGACGCTTTGTACCTAAGCAGCTTTGAGCTGTGGTATTTCACCCATTTACCATACTGCTTTGTGCCTTATTGCCAACATATACACTATAGTTGGTGAGATGTGTAAGTCTGAAGAAAATAATAATAATATACAATGCAATGCCTCCATATAAAAGTAAGAGAACATAAAAAGTGTGATGGCATAGTTTTAGATTTAGATTCAACTTTATTGTCACTGACCAGTAGGAGTACAGTACAACGAAATGCAGTTAGCATCTAACCAGAAGCGCAAATAGAAGAGGGCAGGAAATGTACAGGTATTAAGTATAGTGTATGTTACAAGTGTAACGTGTAATGAAGGCACACAGTGCAAATGGCATTTCTAAATGAGCAATGAAGGCAAATAGGGTAGGTATTTGGTATAATGTATGTACAAGTGTGAAGTGAATAGTTGTGCGATGAAGCAAATGCAAGTACAAATGGCAGTTCTGACTGTGCAACTGAGCAAACTGGATGTGACTATGTGCAACTGAAATGCAGAGATAGCAGCAATAAAAACTTATCAGACTTTGCAAGGCAGTGTCAGAGTCCAGTAGTACAAAGGAGTAGTGTTATAGAGTTCCGCAGGGTTACAGTAGATAGGAAATAACCTGTTCCTGAGCCTGCTGATTTGGGAACGAAGAGACTTGTACAACCTTCCTGATAGTAGGAAGGCAAACAGTTTGTGGCATGAATGTCAAGAGTCTCTGATGATACCCTGCGCCCTATGCAGACACCCCTTGCGCTGGAGGTCTGCGATGGCTGGAAACTGGGCACCAGTGATATGCTAGGCGGTTTTCACCACCCATTGCAGGTGAATATATTAACTTCAGAGTGTAATAGCAGTTTTTTGAAAACAAGAACAATTTGTATTATTTAGGTTAACGTTAGGGTTAGGGTATAGGGACTAGCACAGTTGTTTGTTTGTGTGTATGCATGTAAACTTGTATGTTTGAGAGAGGATGTTTATAGTGCGAGGACATGTGAGGAAAAAGGAGTATAGGCATGACGTTTTCTCATTCCATTTATTACCACAAGGACATGCAGCTCATAATGATTTTACTCCTGCGAAATCACAGGTAGGAGTTTGGATACACAAATCAATAATTATTTCCAGAAAAATATTATGTAATACAAATAGGGGTGCAGTAAAATTCCATGTGTTACGATTGTACGATTGGAGAAATATCAGTTGCAGGTTTTTGTGTAGCAGATGGACGTAGGGAAAATGTGGGGCGGGGCGTCAGAACGCTAAGCACTTTAGTGATACTTTGCCTGGTATTTTAAGTATTGTAGGTATCGTTACAGTGCTACACGGCAAATAAGCACAGTATCTGGATCTTTACACAGAATTTACGATCAAAAGCGACACAGAAGCTGTACTAACGGACGAGACCTGTTAGCTGTAAAGTCTTGTATCTGCTAACCTGCTACGCCTACGTCAATCCCGACTCTTGCTGTAAATGCACCCAGGAAGCCACTCCCGAATTACATTTCTTATGTAGTAAACCTAGCTTTGAAAGGCACTCCTACATTACATTTCTTATTTAGTAAGCACAGCTTTGAAATGATTATGTTGACTAAGCTAACTTGCTAGCACCACACGCAGCACTGCTGCATATTTAACGATGTCTTTTTAAAAAGTTAACTTTATAAGCTAGCGAGGCAAGAAAGGTTGATGTTTGCAGTTGTTGGTGAACTCCGCTAAATTTATTATCTAAGACGATTTATCATTGGCCAAGAACAGCATCAGGTATGGAAAACTTACTGAATTTAATCGTAATTAAGTGTAGTTGGTAATTACATGTTAGTAGTACATTCATTTTAGTGAGTAGCAAGATATTGACGCAAGTTGTATAGATAAGAAACTAAGTGAGGGTCTAAAAGACAATGTTCGGTTCTGTAATTAATCACATTGGGAACCGTTGATATGTGCTTAGTCATGTTGAGTTAACACATTGTGCTTCCTTCTTTTGACTTAGGTGTAGCTGAGTCTCATCGCAGCAATGGGAAACTCAAACTGTAGGAATCTGGGGATCCCCCTGCCAAAAGGGCCCAACGCAGTGGGATGTTCAGATTTCATGATGGATCATACTTTAGGGGTAAACAATGTTTTTGTTGATATTTTCCTCCGTCAAGCAATAAATTCAACACCATAGTAACAACAGTTGAAACTAAATGTGACGAACGTACAGTTTTTTGTAAACAAAAGAGAGTATTTAATAACAAGCAAAATTACCCGGCCAGCGTAGTCGACATGTTTTGCTATCAATCGTGTTCCATGCTGTCCTCAACACTCAATACAGTACGTTCACTGCTGCAATGCTACCTGTGTTGCTGCTCCAGCTCAACGTTTCCCCCCCACCCCTTTAGTCAACGATACGGAATTGTTGCTTTTTTTTTTTATGACGATCGGGACCTGTTAGTCGTAGTTTTGTGATCAATGTTAAAATATACTGGGATTGGAAGACATTATAGTATTTGGCTAGGTATTTTGTTAACGTTAAGGATCTCACGGTCTTTAAACATTCAAAAATGTAATTGAAACTCTCTCACTAGGGCACCTTCTTTCGGTTGTATTATCCATGTGTAGCAGACGAGGATGCTGAAAGACCAGAATGGATCCCACGCAAAGAGTATCTCTATGGGCTTGCAGACTTCATGAAATTCAACAGAAACCTGAGTGAAAAGATTTTTAATTACCTGTTTGGTAAATACTTATTCTGTAGACCCTGTTTACCATTTCTATTTGTTTTAGTGTATACTGGAACAGGTTAAACTAGTTGGGCTAAATGTCAACATGTTGATGCAGTGTACCTTAGATTATATTTAATCAGAAATTGTTGTTTTCTTTTGTAAGGTTCTTTTAAGATACCTGCTGCCATGAATGCCCCTTATAAACAGAATGGGAAGTGTCCAGTAATTATCTTCTCTCACGGACTTGGAGCTTTCAGGTACATACAGAAATTATTGATTGTTCACATATACATTTTCCATGAAATAGACATCTTATTCTTTGCATGGATATAATTTTATGACTTGTATCTTTCCCCCCAGAACTCTATATTCAGCCATTGGTGTAGAACTGGCCTCACAGGGCTTCATAGTTGCAGCAGTGGAACACAGGTACTCCACATTCTCTTTACACACGCTGTTCTCGCACCCTCCATCCACTTCATTCATGTAAAAGGACTTTGATGAGCACTCCCTAATCTAATGGACACAGGAAGGGATGAGATTCCAGTCCACATATAATGTGTTTAAGCTAACAATGACAAAGGACTCTCCATAAATACACAGACAGTCATCCTGATATACACTGCTGGCATGAGCGCCCTGCCTGTTTACCTCAGGGTGGGAGTGGGAAGAGTGTGCAGACAATGGTACAAACTAGCTCATCACATTTCTATCAGTATGGAGTAATGGGACTATATGGAGGGAACAGAATGGCTGGTCTGCCCAATCGCTGTCTGTTTTGGGCTTATGGCCTAAAGCTCTGCACACGTTTAGCTGGCTGCTTTGGACATCGATGTAATTCAGTTGCACTGTAGGGTCAAGCCCCATAAGGACTGGCTTCTGAGTTCTGCTACAAAGTTCAACATGCGTGATCGGCTCACTTGATCTTTGTTTGGTATTCTCGATGTGTCAGTGAATGTTAATTATTAATCAGTTGACCGATTCACCTATTATAAATGATATATTGGCCTAGACTGACAATTTCTGAGTTGTATTACTGTACATTTCACTATACTACTCACAAAAGCACACATTTGTATTGTTAAAACAAATTTTTTGGCATCTCAGAAAAAAAGCTACTAAAAATTGCCAGTGTAAAGGCAACACTGAAAAGTGAAGGGATCTGATGGCTGTTGGAGTGTCAGGTGCATTTTCCTTGTATGGTTTTGGCCCACTCAGCCCCTTAAAGGGCAAGCTGTACATAGCCATACTGAGAGCGCCTCACCTTTCACATTTATATCCACATTGGAATGGTCTCTTCCAGGGTGATCATGCCACCTTCCACAGGGAGTGGTAACTAAATGGTTTAATGGGCTTGCAAACAAAATATATATTTTCTCATGTGAGAATGGGATTGTCTTAACTGAATCAAGTTTCAGACATTTGAAGGATCTCTGGCTAGGCACAGTTTTTACACTGCTCAAAAACATTAAGGGAACACAAAATATATTGATGTTCAGGATCGTTACTGTACATTGTGTAATTTGTTGAGAACAAAATGACATAACAATGTTCAATGGAAACCAAAATCACCAACCGATTGAGGGCTGTAGTCAAACTCACACCGAAAATAACTAAACAATTGAAATCACAGGCTGTTCCAACTTGTGTGAATTTCATTACGGCAGCTCATAATGTGACTCAAGTAGTATATATGGGCCCCCACGTGCCAGTATGCACGCCCAACAATGTCAGGGCAAGCTCCTGATGAGATGGCAGATGGTGTTCTGGGGGATCCCCTCCCAGACCTGGATCAGGGCATCAGTGAGCTCCTGGACAGTCTGTGGTACTACTTGGCGGTGTCGGATGCACCAATACCTAATGTCCCAGAGATTCTCAATTGGTTTTAGGTCTGGGGAATGTGAGGGCAAGTCGATGGCATCAATGCCTTTGTCATCCAGGAACTGCCTACACACTCTGGCCACATGAAGCCAGGCATTGTCCAGCACCAGGAGGAATCTAGGATCCACTGCACCAGCGTAAGGTCTGGTGATGGGGCTGAGGATTTCATCCCGGTACCTAACAGCAGTCAGGGTACCATTGGCTAGCATGTGGAGCTCTATGCGACCCTCCAAGGATATACCATCACTGACCCACCTCCAAACCGGTCATGCTGGATGATGTTCCAGGCAGCATAACGTTCACCACGGCGTCTCCAGACTCTTTGTCACGTGCTCAGTGTGAACCTGCTCTCGATTGTGAAGAGAACGGGGCACCAATGGCGGACCTGCTAATTTTGGTCTTCTCTGGTGAATGCCAATCGAACTGCACAGTGCTGAGCTGTGAGTACAGGTCCCACTAGAGGATGTCGGGCCACCCTCATGGAGTCTGTTTCTGGCAGTTAGGTCATTTTTTAGGGCTCTTGTAGTGCTCCTCCTGTTCCTCCTCGCACAAAGGAGCAGATACTGGTCCTGCTGCTGGGTTAACGCCCCCTTTTACATCCCTGTCAAACTGTCCTCGTGCAACGGCCCATCTCCTGGTTTCTCCTCCATGCTCTTGAGACTACCGGGAGACACAGCAAACCTTCTAGCGACAGTATGTATGGATGTGCCGTCCAGGAGGACCTGGACTTCCTGTGCCACCAGAATAGGCCACCAAAATACAGATTGATATCCCTGACCTTTAATTGACTTGGTATTAAACTGTGATGATTACATGTCCCCTTAATTTTTTTGAGCACTGTATTTTGGATGGCAGCTGTATTTCTTGATTGTTCTTTTACTGTAGGGATGAATCGGCTTCTGCAACATTCTTCTATGAAAAGACTGAAGAGATGGGCGAGAAAAAGAAAGCATCTACATCGACACCTAAACCCAATCCTACAGCTCCAGACCACTTGGCAGAAAAATGGATGTACTATAGAGCTCTAAAACCAGGCGAGGCTGAATTCCCTCTTAGGAATTCACAGGTGCAAATCACATAGAAATATTTGTTTATCTTCTTCAGCTTGTCTGATACATTCCTCAAGACCCTTCTTTTGAATAATACATTTAACTTACGATTGTAAAACAACTAGCATAATATTTGGCAATACTTCACATTTGTTCAAAAGCAAAATGTTCTTTTGAATTATCTGTTTTTAGGTGAAAAAGCGGGCGGATGAATGCATAGCGGCATTGGAAAGACTCATTGAAATTAACTCAGGAAAAAAAATGGAGAATGTGCTTCAGACAAAGTTTGACTGGACTACTTTGGAGGTGACTTTTTTATATCTGTAAATAAACATTGACCAGCCACTATTGAACCTGGCAATGCTTAAAACCTCTTCACAACACACATATTTAAACCTTACCGTGACAAACTTTCAATAACTGTTTAAAGTTATTTCTGCACACTGCATAACATACAGGACCTAGATGTACATGATGGATTAAGAGTAAATTCTAATTAAGTCTACTAGTCTTCCAACTTGTACTACGATCACTTTTTTGCTGTGATCCTGGCTTTTCAATCATATCCTGGTGTTGTTGATAATGAGTGTCATTACCCTATACCGCCCCCTTTTTGCCAGAACTCTATGGACTTGTGCCGGATAGCAGTGATGGGCCATTCTTTTGGTGGAGCAACTGTGATCGAAGCACTCTGCAAAGAGGTGAAATTCAAGTAAGAGCTACCTATCTCAATTCAGTCGTAACACGTTTTAAAATGTATTTACGTCTTAAGATCTACTGTAGACATTTTCCTTTCTAGACAAATGTAATAAGATGGCATATAAAGTCGGGCCCCCAATTGGCACATCTAAGTTGTTGCATCATTGGGTCTAGGAGTTGAAATCCTACACTGTCAACAGGTGAGGATTGCTAAACTGTCTTACATGGAAAGTTTTAACATAGGCCTGCAACTGCTTTCTCGTCATCTTCCTGGTTAGATTGTGTGGCCACGTTTACATGCTAATGCTGATCACTGATTAATCAAGACACACATCTTTTTAAGTACAAGATGTGGCTGAAAATTTTTTTGCAATATCATAAGCATATTGTAGAAACCAGATCAAACAAGATATACATTTACTTGTATAAAGCTACAATGGTAGCTATGTATAGATTTTTCAAACAAACATTACGTTTTCTTTCTCATTCAGTTTAATACTCCTAACCACCTACATTGAGAACCACTGGACTCGAGGTTGCATATAAAAGAGAGGAAAAATATTATTGTTATGTAACCAATTCCTTTGAAGCCATTTAATCAGCTATTCCAGAGGACCCCCAGCAATCTCAACTGGAATACATCTAATTCATGGAACAGCTAGAAATCATATGGCTAGCTCTGTAGCAAAATGACCACAATTATGCTGTTAAAGCAACCTTTAATTCTGTTTACAATGTTTTGTCTTTTTTTGGCTAGCCCCATGAATTAGCAAAATGTTATTAGCATATACTGTTCTCCTCAGGTGTGGCATTGCCCTGGACGCATGGATGTTCCCACTGGATGATGAGATCTATGTCCGGGTAAAGCAGCCCGTCTTCTTCATTAACTCTGAGAAGTTCCAGTGGGCTGGGAACATCATGCGCATGAGGAAACTGGAATCCTCTTCCACCTCAATGCATAGGAAAATGATCACCATCATGTACGGAACGGGTATACATTTAATGATACTAAGATTACATAACGTGAAAGGCCATAGAGTAGGTATAGTGTGTTCTCTTTTTTCTTCACCCATGTTTTAGTTTGTTTCTGCATAAATGACAAAAATCTCTCAATCAACTGTGGTGCACTGTCTGGTACTTAAAACCACTTCCTGATTTGAAGAGTGCTAAATGTGAGAGTTGGTTATAGGAGTGCTTTTACCAGTACATTTACAGTTCACAACCAGCACACAAAGCTGCTCTGTGTCAAGTACATCATGACAATTCTTGACTTATTTTGTTGTGTGGCTTACCTTGAAACATTTTTGTAGACACAACAATAACAGACTCTCAAGTATTATTTAATTGTTCCCTCCCCACACAGGGGAACTGTTCACCAGAGCTTCCCTGATTTCACCTTCCTGACTGGCAGCTGGATTGGGAAAATCCTGAAACTGAAAGGGGAGATTGATCCTCAGGTTGGCATTGATCTCTGCAATAAAGCATCGCTTGCATTCTTGCAGCGGCATCTTGGTAAGGATCTGTATGTTCATTTGATTTGTGAACTAGGGTGTCAACAGCTAGCTAGCTTTTCAATAGTCTTTATTTGCTAACAGTGGCAGTAAAATGTCCTCGCTTGGGGAATGTATGAAATTAGTTTGCTTCTTTTTTTCAGGCATTGAAAAAGACTTCAATCAATGGGACCATCTAATAGAGGGCAAGGATGTCAACCTCATTCCAGGCACTAATGTTAAAGAAATATCTTAGTTGAGTTTTGTACGAAATATGGACCTTACTCAGAAGGTTGTAGGATTTCTAGTAAATTTCACTAGGTCAACTCAGGGTGCCCATGTATCTGGCACAGAGCCTTAAATGTTGTTTAATCATGGACTTCTACAAGTCTTACAATTTCTGAATTACCAGGAAATATATTGAAAGTTCTTGGAATTTTTCAGTCCTAACCAGCAGTACAAAGATAGGATTGTGTAGATGTTTATATTTGAAGTTATTCAGGATTAACAGGTATTTGTATGGATATAGAAAAGCTAAATAATGATTTTACCTGAGGAAATTACAGGTTTTACATTTTGATTACCAATCTTTGGAAATATCTTCCAATGTCATTGTTAACTTGATTACTGATTGTTATTCAGTTTAGGTTGATTTCACATAATACAAATTTACATAATTTTGTAACATTATTTTGCAAAATTGCATAAATAATGAAATTAATAACACTAACACCCAAGTAAAGGAAAGATCCTTTAGTTTCTTGATTCCTTTCAACCCGATTTATTAATATGCTATTGCAACCTACAGTAGCCTAGCTGTTTTGTCCATTCTTCTGAGTGGATTATGTAAGGTACTGAGTGATTAATTCACTGAAGGCGTTTTCTCATCGAGTTCTCTATATTAGATCTCATTACTCATTTGAAGTAAACATAGAAAAAAGAGTCATTGTATTCACACTGCTCTTGCCCTTGAATGAGGACAATGCTTTTTTGCCATTTTGTTTTGAAACTGTTGTAGTCAGCCCTCTTTTCCTTTATGTTGCTGTCATTGAGAAATAACCAGTATTATTTTCCTACATTCACTCATTCCACTATGGGAAAATGCAATGCAAGGCAAGCCATGAGCTAGGGATGAAACTATTTACATTTTGGAAGCTAATGGTTTGCCTCTAGTTAGCACATGCTGTGCTAATAGCACATGTAGTACCAGTCAAATACACAGAATATTTTGCACAGCAGTTGTACCATCAACTTGCACCAAGCCACTCTAAATCTAAAACTAAATTGAAAATATGTAGATGATCATAAACTATACATTTCTACATGTTGCTGATCTTTTCTGGCCGACAAATCAGAATCAGTGTTGCCCCTTTGAATTTCAAAATTCCAATGTGACCCTCAACCACAACCTTGCTAGTGAGGGGGACTAAGACACTAGTAACCTAGTGTTGGAATATTGATGAGCTAACCTGGTGAGCTGTGTGTTGAACTAAAAGACCATTGTGTTCTAGAGTAGTAAGAGGAAAAGCAACATTCGAAGGGTTTCATGCAATGATCAAACTCAATATTTGAGCACCTTGCTCCTGCCACCACTGGTCTCTTCACCGGCCAACCTCTAAATAGGGCATCTCCCACTCAGTCCAGGTGTTGTCTTTTAAGTATTGCTTGCAAAAAATATTTTCCTAGCACTCACTTTGCTGATAGCTAGTTAATTTAGTAGTGTACTGTTTTCAACTGGTTGTACGATCCCACCTAGCTGTTATAAGAATGGACAAAATGCACATCGCTCTGGGTAAGTGTCTGGCCACTTAGCACTAGGTTATAAAAAAATATATATTCTAAAGGGACCAAGTGTGAAAACCCATTGAACCTGTCCAAAGAGAATTGCAAAATATTATCAACAGAAAGCTGAAATGAGCTTGTGCCCTAAGGAGTGCAACAATTAATCATTCATGTAACACATTTTCTATACTTTGTTTTTGAATCTATTATTCAGTCTGAAATGTCTACACTACTGTAATTCAATGCATTTGATTATGTACAATTATAAATGATTTTCTGTATCCATTTGTTTTTGTGTGTCCTTAAAGACAATTGTGGTGTGAAATATGTCAAGATTCTCAAAATTACTAGTAATATTCAAATCCCATGTTTATACCGTGCTCTAATAATCATTCCAGCATGATCTTTGTGCTCACATTTAAGACCATCAGAACAAGATCAGGACAAAGAATGCATTTTTGAACAATGTATACACAGGCCTGAAGATGTCTAACACTAGAGCACTGGAAAAAATATGCAAAGACAGAAAACTGAAGTGCAAGATTATCATATTGTGTAAACAGAATCCTTTTCAGGTTGCACTGTGTATTTCCAAATTTTACAGAACAACAATATAGTGCTTTGTTTTTGAAACATTGGCAAAATACATTACAAAAAAACATTTAACATAGATCCATCCACAGTGTTCCATAAATGCACTATGCTGGTACAAACACTGGATGTAGGAGTTCTGTTTGGAACCACAGAGGAAACAAATAACTCTACAACCATCCCCAAGGTGAGGTCATGTTAGTTTACAGATTGACCACATGACCAAATTGTTTGAAAATGAACAAGCCAAGAGGCATTAATACTCTGCAGGTGAATGGCTACTCTGAGCCAAATTTGGTGAAGATGAGGTTTACGACATTTAAGCTAACAGAAGAAAGGCTAAGCAAATGGCAAAACTGAAAAATGCAGGACACGATACAAATGGAGAAAAAAAATGCCACTGAACTGGCAACAAATTGTCACTGAACACATGAATTGATAAATGTTCCAGATAAAAATATGAAATCAAACTTAGAATTCATGCCTGCACAAACACACTAGTGACATCTTTGGTTACTGAAGTTCCTGGGTGGACAGAGTCTCTGACACAAAGATGATGTCATCGTCGGATTTCTCCTCCACTCTCAGGGTGAGATGCATCACATGTGACATCACTACTTCTGTGGGGAAAAATGCAAGGGCAGGGAGGATGTATGAACAGGGAATCAGAAATGCTGGTTTTCCTGATCAACAATAATTATATCACCACTTCAATGGCCTTTGCCATCAGACAGCACTACTTTATATACAATGAACTCACCTTCAGCTGTACATTTCAGCACTTTGGATTTAAATTACACAATGATAACAGTCTTAAAGTGCAGTTCTCTTATCCAACCCTGTGTAAGATTGATTTTCAGCGCATGTTCCACCTTGTCTGATAAACGTTACAAATTACAGCTTGTTTTATGTACATAGTCCCACCCATTCTACACTATCCAAGGTTTTTGGACAATTTGTTTCACAGCTATTTGTTATTACACAGGCATGTTTGCTTGCACTTACTGTATTCACTAGATTGCTATTCTTGATAATAGCAAGCATCTTGGTAGACCAAGGAAGAAAAAAACAGTACAACAGAACAGGACTAGACGTCAAAATTTACAGGAAGAGTACACAAGCTGAACTTCAAAGGGTACACAACAAGATGCAAACTACAAGCAAGCCTGAAGAACAGTTTCAGTTAGCTAAAAAGTATCTAAATGAGCCGGTCAAGGTTAAGAACAAAGTCTTCTGGACCGATTAGACATATTAACCTGTAAAAAGGTGATGGAAAAAAGTAAAAAAAACACCTCGAGTAACATGGTGGAGGTAGTGTTGTAACTGACTGGCTCACTTGTTTTCATTGATGTGACTGCTGAACAGGGAAGCACATCAGAAATGCAGGTTTTCCTGATCAAAAAAAATAACACCACCTCCGAGTAACATGGTGGAGGTAGTGTTGTAACTAACTGGCTCACTTGTTTTCATTGATGTGACTGCTGACAAAAGCAGAAGGATGACTTCTGAAGTGCACACGCACGCACACTAACATTATTTGGATGGTGCTCAGTGAAGGAAACGGTCTTGGCTACCAAGGGAAAATGAGTGCCAAGCTCTGAGTCTGATCTGAATCAAAGTAAGCATGCCTCTCAAATGCTGAACACAAGATTGAAGACACAAGAGCCCACGAAACAAATAGGAACTGAAGATGAAAATATCCCACCACCCTGAGGTTGAGAACAGAAAACTGAATGTTTCCCTGTCCAAATACTTCTGGCAGCTGGGATTTTGTCAATCCACCACATTGTGTCGCCCAAAGATCTGGAGAACAATGGGGTCCCTGCAAAAAAAACACTGAATGACATTGGTATACGATTACACACCTGCGCTGTTTTTGATAGGAGAATACGTCTCATCCTCAAGCAGCACATCATCCTTCAACTGAAGAGAATATTGTCATGGTAATTCAAAGCCTGATTCAGATCATTAAAGATGAGGTTTGTAACACAACAGATTGGGTACCATGTCTGGTTTAGGATCAATAGACACAATCATATCGGTCACCTCTTCAATCTCAAACGGATGTTCGGACTCTACCACAGACAATTCCAATTATTCAAGTAAATAAACAATACAGTAACATACAGGTCTAATGCAATATCTGCAAATGGCTGTGTTGGAAGTCTTACGTAGTGTTATCATCGCATACCTAAACAGACTTCTTCAGGACCGAGTAGATTGTTCTATAATGTAATTGATTATTTGCATTATTCAAAGTTTGATTTCTTAAAAAAAAATTTATGCAACTCAGTTCTGTTACCATATCCTGTGTGGGAGCACTGGGTGTAAACTCCAACTTGATGTCCTCCAGAGTCAGGGCACCATGCTCTGTGAACTCTACAACATTTATATTGACTAGTGCCATAAATTAGTACAAATAAATATTACAGCCATCAAGATAAACAACTACAGTGGTGCTCATAAGTTTGCATACCCTGGCAGAAATTGTGAAATTCTGGCACTGATTTTGAAAATATGACTAATCATGCAAAAAAACTGTCTTTTCTTGAAGGATAGTGATCATATGAAGCCATTCATTATCACATAGTTGGTTGGCTCCTTTTTAAATCATAATGATAACAAAAATCACCCAAATGGCCCTGATAAAGAAGTTCACATACAGTGGGGAGAATAAGTACTTGATACACTGCCGATTATGCAGGTTTTCCTATTTACAAAACATGTAGAGGTCTGTAATTTTTATCATAGGTACACTTCAACTGTGAGAGACGGAATCTAAAACTAAAATCAAGAAAATCACATTGTATGATTTTTAAATAATTAATTTGCATTTTATTGCATGACATAAGTATTTGATCACCTACCAACCAGTAAGAATTCCATCTCTCACAGACCTGATAGTTTTTCTTTAAGAAGCTCTTCTGTTCTCCACTCATTACCTGTATAAAAGACACCAGTCCACACAATCAAACAGACTCCAACCTCTCCACAATGGCCAAGACCAGAGAGCTGTGTAAGCTACAGGACAATAGGCAAGCAGCTTGGTGAGAAGGCAACAACTGTTGGCGCAATTATTAGAAAATGGAAGAAGTTCAAGATGATGGTCAATCTCCCTTGGTCTGGGGCTCCATGCAAGATCTCACCTCGTGGGGCATCAATGATCATGAGGAAGGTGAGGGTTCAGCCCAGAACTACACAGCAGGACCTGGTCAATGACCTGAAGAGAGCTGGGACCACAGTCTCAAAGAAAACCATTAGTAACATACTACGCCGTCATGGATTAAAATCCTGCAGCGCACACAAGATCCCCCTGCTCAAGCCAGTGCAGGTCCAGGCCCGTCTGAAGTTTGCCAATGACCATCTGGATGATCCAGAGGAGGAATGGGAGAAGGTCATGTGGTCTGATGAGACAAAAATAGAGCTTTTTGGTCTAAACACCACTCGCCGTGTTTGGAGGAAGAAGAAGAATGAGTACAACCCCAAGAACACAATCCCAACCGTGAAGCATGGAGGTGGAAACATCATTCTTAGGGGATGCTTTTCTGCAAAGGGGACAGGACGACTGCACCGTATTGAGGGGAGGATGGATGGGGCCATGTATCGCGGGATCTTGGCCAACAACCTCCTTCCCTCCGTAAGAGCATTTAAGATGGGTCTTCCAGCATGACAACGACTCGAAACACACAGCCAGGGCAATTAAGGAGTGGCTCCGTAATTAGCATCTCAAGGTCCTGGAGTGGCCTAGCCAGTCTCCAGACCTGAACCCAATAGAAAATCTTTGAAGGGAGCAGAAAGTCTGCATTCCCCAGCGACAGCCCCGAAACCTGAAGGATCTGGAGAAGGTCTGTATGGAGGAGTGGGCCAAAATCCCTGCTGCAGTGTTTGCAAACCTGGTCAAGAACTATAGGAAACATATGATCTCTGTAATTGCAAACAAAGGTTTCTGTACCAAATATTAAGGTTGGCTTTTCTGATGTATCAAATACTTATGTCATGCAATAAAATGCAAATAAAGTACTTAAAAATCATACAATGTGATTTTCTGGATTTTTGTTTTAGATTCCGTC
The DNA here is from genome assembly GCF_011004845.1 of Esox lucius. Taxonomy (NCBI): domain Eukaryota; kingdom Metazoa; phylum Chordata; class Actinopteri; order Esociformes; family Esocidae; genus Esox; species Esox lucius. Next base: position 18,855,757 of record NC_047586.1, read on the forward strand.
ACTCACAGTTGAAGAGTACCTATGATAAAAATTACATACTTGTTCTCCCCACTGTACCCTTGAATGTTTGGCCTTTTTACAGACACACAAGGTGACACACACAAGTGAAAATGGCAATTAAAGGTGAATTTCCCACACCTAAGGCTTTTTAAATTGCAAATAGTGTCAGTGTATAAATAGCCAATGAGTTGGTTAGCTCTCACGTGGATGCACTGAGCACCCTAGATACTGAGCCATGGGGAGCAGAAAATAACTATCAAAGGACCAGTGTAACAAGGTTATGGAATGTTATAAAGATGGAAAAGGATATAAAAATATATATTTTTTAAACTGGCAAATGCCAGTCAGTACAGTTCAATCACTTATTAAGAAGTGGAAAATTCTGGGATTTCTTGATACCAAGCCACGGTCAGGCAGACCAAGAAAGATTTCAGTAAAACTGCCAGAATTGTTCGGGATACGAAGAATAACCCACAGGTAACCTCAGGAGAAATACAGGCTGCTCTGGAAAATGACGGTGTGGTTGTTTCAAGGAGCACAATACAACGATACTTGAACAAAAATGAGCTGCATGGTCAAGTTGCCAGAAAGAAGCCTTTACTGTGCCAATGCCACACACATAAAAAAAGTACAATATGCCCGACAACACCTTAACACGCCTCACAGCTTCTGGCACACTGGAATCTGGAACAATGAGACAAAAATAGAGTTTCTATGGTCACAATCATAAGCGCTATGTTTGGAGAGGGGTCAACAAGGTCTATTGAGTAACAGAATACCATCCCCACTGTGAAGCATGGTGGTGACTCACTGACGTTTTTTGTGAACGCTAAAGGCACAGGAAATCTGGTGAAAATGGATGGCAAGATGAATGCAGCATGTTATCGGAAAATACCGGCAGACAATTTGCATTCTGCACGAAAGTTGCGCATGGGACACTCCTGGACTTCCCAGCACGACAATGACCCAAAGCACAAGGCCAAGTTGACCCTCCAGTGGTTACAGCAGAAAAAGGTGAAGGTTCTGTAGCGGCCATCATAGTCTCCTGGCCATAACATCATCGAGCCACTCTGGGGAGATTTCAAACGTGCGGTTCATGCAAGACGACCAAAGACTTTGCATGACCTAGAGGCATTTTTCCAAGACGAATGGGCAGGTACACCACATGCAAGCAGGTACACCACATGCACGCTGTCATTGATGCTCAAGGGTGCAATATACAGTATTAATAACTAAGGGTATGCAGACATTTGAACAGGTTCAATTCTTTTTTTTTTCTTTTACCATTTTCTGTTTTATGATTGTGCCATTCTGTTGACCTACAGTTGAATGTGAATCCCATAAGAAATAAAGACGTTTTGCCTGTTCACTCATGTTTTCTTTACACATGGTACATATATTACTAATTCTCTAAGAAAATGCAAACTTTTGAGCACTGAAGGGGTGTTAGAGAGTCATTTGAAGGCGCCCTTTCCTCTTGTCTAAAGATCCATGTCCCAATGGCCTAGAGACTGCAAAACAGACTAACATCACAATCTGCATGTCTGTGATATGCATTTCCATTACCATATCATTCCAGTGTGTGTAGGCGGTATAATTCCTTTTGTTACCATATCCCATCATGGCATGTTTAAGTGCAGATAGGTACAGTAGTAAGCACGTTTAGCTTTAAATCAAGTTCTGCTAGGGAGTAGGGCCGGGAATAGTGTTTTCGCCACAAACTCGGTCCCCAATGCTTGAGAGTTCGATTCCGTGCTTTTTATCCTTAAACACACTGGAGTGTTTCCAAACCCTAACCGTTTTTGTTGTTTAACCTTACCTCTGACCACACTGGTGTATTAGCAATCCATAACTACTGTTTGTAATAAGAGCTTCTATGTGCATATATCAGAATTTTTGTCGATTCCACAAAAACAAATTTGATAGTCCTGTTCATGATAAGTACACACTGCATACTGTGGGCACGCAAAATGTGATTTTAGCATGTATTGCACACAGTTCTAAATTTTATTCTGCATACTATACACACGCCATGAGTTGCTGAATCACTAAGAATCCCTTGGCATTCATTGTAAGAGTACGGGTGCTAACACCAGTATTCTGACATTTCCAATGGCCCTATGATCACAATCACCTAATTTTCCCCATCATATCCTCTCCTTTGCCACTAAAAAACACTGGCTAAATTACTAAAATAAACAATATAAACACATGCAGCTATTCTATCAATCCACAAGGTGTTATTGCATACCTAAACAGTCTTTATTAGGACATGTTGATTCCCCTGGATCCTCCTAAAAATTAAGAGAATATCATAAGCGTCCGAATGAAAGTACATTAAGAAAACTATGCAACCTACTGTACAACTAAATATTCTCACCTTTTCCTGTGGGGGAGCACTTGATACCACCTCTGCAAATATGTTTTTCTCACTCTCAGCTCTGTGATCTGTAGATACAACTTTGAAGGATGTTTACAATGATAATTTCAATTTGAAAAATGCACTCATCCCTGTGGTGATTTGCCTTACAATCAAATCAGATACCTGTGCAATCTTTAATGAGATCTGAAGTCAAATCCCCATGACATGACATATCTTCCTCAAGCATAACATCATCCTAAAATTCAACAAAATGTATGAGCAGTGATAGTTCACTTACATGAAGACAATGTAAATGTCATTCTTTAATACCAAACTCTTACCTTTTCCTGTGTGGACACACTTAACACTGCATCATTCGCTTGACCAATGTCAATTAGCTGCTTTTTAGGCACATCTGCAACAGCATTTACATTTTACTTGAACACAGTAAATGTTTTGTAGTTTGCATTTGGCTAAACCTGTTAAGTTGACTTGCAAAGATATGGATTCATGTATTTCTCTTTGTAGCTTGTGTGAATCATGGTGAAATGTGAAAACTAATGATAGGTGTTCTATGTTTGTCGCAGGGGAATTACACCTTTCAAACATCACACTTTTTGCTTACTCCATAACATTTTAACATCACGTTTAGAATAATATACCACTCACCACTAAATTCTTCCAATGGTGCACATACAGGATGACTGTTTTCCAGCTGATGTATCTGCAAAGAACAGAGCATGCTGGATTGTAAACGTAAAATGCAGATAAAGGGGAAAACCAATGTATCAACATTGTGACACAAACCTTCTCTGGTTTTGTGGACATCGCAACAAAGGTTTTGCATGAATCTATGATCTCATGATCCACTTCCACCAGAAGACCCTATTAAAGAAAATGTGTTAATAATACATTTGATTGATTGATTGTTACAAATCCTCAGAATTTTTTATATAACAATCCAAAACATGATAATCACACATACCTCTGAGAATGCATTACTGTGGTGATCTCCAGTAATAGCATCTTCACAGCCATCTGTTTCTATGGGATCTACACACAATTTCATGTAAATGTTACCAAACCACTGAGGTTAAACTAAATACCAGTGTAAAGATTATTCAAAAGATCAACATTTCATTTAATCACAAAATATTTTCTTTGTGTCACCTGAAACATGCTTATCACGCTCTGACCCAGGATTCCATGATGATACATCGACATCTCCAATCTGTTCACAAGATTTAGAGTAACAAACATCAACATTAAACTATATAAAGTCCATTATCTTTACAAAATCATTGTCATATGGAGATGGAGACGGGGGGGGGGGCGGAATCTATGCTACAAACCTGTTCTGGTTCTGTAGGCAGCTGAAATATACTGTGTGGGTCCACTACCATTTCAGTATCATCGTCCAAAAGAAGAACCTGGTGTTTGATGTGTTAAACCAAAAGATGCTTTCAGAATAGGTTTATCTCAGATACAAACCCATGCTAATTAGGCCTTTAAGTCTCACAAATCAGTTGTTGTGTTTAAAACAGTGGGTGCTTGCTTACCTTAATTGAGTCCTCAAATATCTTCACAATTTTAGCATTACACCAACTCTTCTTAGCAGAAGACCAAACAAAACAGGATGAACCAAGTGGAAAAGTCTGCTCAACACTGTAGAGTTTACTGAACTCTAAAACTGACCAAAACAATTGAAGAAAATGTAAATATTAGAAATTTAAATACAGTGTAAAATAATGAGTCTGTGTACAAAGTTTGAAAACCCACCAGGTTCTGGTAAAATAGCGCAGTGGCCTTCAGCTTCATCTTGGATTCCAGATTCCTCTTTTATATTCTCAAAATCTTCAATCAAGGTGAACAGTTCTTTATCTTTGGTCTCTATCTCCTCCAGAACAGCCTTTTTTGACTTTTCACTCTCTACTACAGGTTCAGCACATATTTTGAAGACTTCCTCATAGATGTCGTCTTGACTTTCATCAATGTTTGAAAGTGAAATCTCAAAGTCCTCATCAATGTACAGTTGTGATTCAAAGTCATCTAGACTGATTGACTTTTTCACAACTGATGCACTCCCACTTCTATCAGTGTACATTTGGGAGGTTGCCACTCGAATCTCACTTGAATCTCCACTATCTGACACACATTCAAGTCCTGCATCACTGGGTCCTTCACAGATAATGGTGGACATGGTCTCTATGCCTTCTTTGGGTGCCTTTACAGCTGAATTTGTACTCCGTGTGACAGTCTTCTGTTCATGGATCTCAGTTGTCTTGGACTGTTTTTCTTCCACTAATTCATTAACAACTGATGCGGTGTTACCATAATCCAAACAGTATTTCTCTTGGAAATTTATCAGATCCACATCCTCCTCAACATTATCTGTTACTTGGGTGATTACGGAGACCTGTTGCTCATAGAAACTGTCCCCGTCAACAACCTCCTCATGAGTTTCATTACAGGCTTGAGGATCATCTGTGTCATGGTCTTTGAAGTTTTCATTTTGCTTTTTGAGAGGCGAGTCAAGCACTGCTGCCTTTTTCTCGACTAACTGCAATTCATCTGCCAATGAGGACATGTCATATGACAATGCCTCTTCTGTGGGATTTAATTTGTCTTCTGACGTTTTGTCTCGGTTGCCAATAGAGCTCTTCCAGTACTGTTTCATAGTGTAATTTATCACTTCTTCCTCACATTTTACTTTGACAAAACATGTAATCCCAACTTCCTCTTGACTGGAAACTCTTAGAACAGTCAAGTGCAGTAGCTTGTCCATTATGAGTTGTGATAACTGGTCAGAAGCAGTGTCATCCCAGGAGCCCTGTGACAAATCAAATCCTTCTAGCTGACACCAGAAAGCCTGTGGAGGAATGTCAATGAGCAGAGCTGGTACTGGCCTCACGTCTTTCATATTAACTGCAGACTCATTTCCATAGTCCACAAAAAGAATGTATAAGGTATCTCCATCTTTCCTGAGGACTTTAGCACGGTACCACTGTTCATCGTCCTCAAATTGAGCAATGCATGGACTTCCAGTGCACAACGTTTCGGTGTCAATAAACGTAGATGCCACAGCTTTCTCAGCTTCTACAACAACTTCAGTGATCTTATCAAGTTTGTCTGAGTCAGCAGATTGACACCAAAATGACTCAGGCCCATTTATAGTAGAGGCATATACTTCTAAGGACTGTCCTTCGGAAATTTCCGGCTCACTGTAACAGGCAGTCATGACATTGACCAAAAGGTTGCACTTGGGCGGCAAATTTGTTAAAGTGGATTTTTGATTGCACTCTTCTGCCTCTTGGTCTGTGTTTTCTGGCAACAGGTCTAGGGTGTCTGTTGGGACGCTGGGAGAAAAATTGCATGTGATTGCTTTGTCACCATCCACAAGGCTAACCTCCCAAACAGATCCAGACTGTTTTACAAACATGCATCCTAACCGTTTGCTGCCAATTATACCAACACTCTCTTTGAAGTTTGACACAACTTTTGGATCTAGTTTTAATTTACTTTCAACAGTTAGCACTCCACATAAACAACAATGAATGCTGAACCTGGGGATTTCAAGGAAGTTTTTGTCGAGTCTACACATCTCAGAGACAGAGACTGTTGCTGTATTTCCAAAGTCTACAAACTCAACAAGAGCCATTTGGTTTTCCAGTATTTCTCTAACTACTGCACGGTACCATGAGTAATCCTCAGGAAATACTGCATTGACCAAGTCACCTTGACACAAGTCCTTGGTTTGAATGGATGCAGCAGTTGACTGCCCATCATTAAGTTTTTCCACAAGGGAAAATATTTCAGCTTCCTCTTCGATCAACTGTACAAAGAAACTTTGTGGGCTATTACAATGAGAAATGAATACATCTGCTACCAATCCTGGTTTTACAGATTTTGAAGGCAGGTCAATGAGTTTTGGAAGACAATTTGCATTTGCTTTGGGAACAACAATCTTCTTTCGATTTTCACTGGGAGATGAATTTGCATCATGTGAGTATTTTGTTTCTGTTTGAACATTCAGTTCCCCTTGATTTGTGGTCTCTACGGATTTTAAATTAACTTTTTCATTGGGTCTCCTCAAAGCTGCCTGAGTTTCATATGGTATCCTGTTGTGTACTCGCGGGAGTTTCTCACACTTAAGGGAATCTTCATCTGTTCGTAGCACTTTTTTGGGTGTAAATCGAGGTTTGGGCTCGAGAGCTTGTGGTCTGCAGCTCTGGATTATCACCTGCTCTTTACTGTGCATCTCAAGGTTGAATTTTTCCTTTATCTTGGCATTCACTTGCATTTTGTCATCGTATAGCTCCACCAGCAACTTGCCCCCAGGCTCTTTTGCCACCACAAGAGCCCTGAAGTTCCGATCAGTCATACTGGTCTCAAACCAGCTGTTCACCACACTTGGAACCTCTCCTGGGATGTCAGAAAGCCCACACTGGACAGCTTGCACAGGCACAGACATGATCTCACTGGCCTCAATAGGAATGGGAAGCAGATCAGATTTTTGGACTTCCAATGTGTCGCCATAATCCACAAAGTGAACCAGGATTGTTGGATTTGTACACTTGATCTGTGCTCTGTACCACTCTCCGTCCATGTATTTTGCAAAGCACACTGTTCCAAAAGTTTGGGGGCAGTTGGTCATCTCCAGCTGGTGACACAATGTATTCACACTCTCTGAAAGTCCTTTAATTGTATCTGAATTCCTTTTCAATTGGCAGTAAAAGTGATTGACACTATTTACACTTGTCACAATTACCTCTTCTTCACTTCCGGTTTTGATGTTGTGAGTGGAGTAGTAGTAGGTTTCCAATCGGAAAAGGGAGGAAGGGGCGTTCTTTGCAGGTGCACGGTTTGCAAAGCCTTTATGAACCATCAAGCCGCAGACACTCTGGAAGGGTGTCTGCAGATCCACCACGTTGAATACTACTTTCTGTGCATCGTACATAACGGCATATATTGTGCACTTTAACATCCCATGTTCGGTTGTGGCGTTGTCCACAAAGTTCTGGAATTGTGCAACTGCCTCTTCAGTCCACTCAGTTGTGTGGGAAGCAGGGTGGATAAGGTTGTACAAACTGCAACGAAAAGCTTGACCTTTTAGTTGGAGGAACTTTGGATCTATGGCGCGCAAGTCACGCACGGAGACTCTCTTTGTCTGACCATAGTCTATGAACAGCACATCAACATGCATTGTTGCATGCTTCTGAATGACTAGGGCTCTGTACCACATTCCATTGTCTGGGTGGCGAGCAACACAAGCTGCTTCCAAAGGTTGCCCAAACTGGGTGACAGCATAGTGCTTTTGTATGTCTTGCATGAGCCATTTAAGATGATTAGAATTTTGTGCTAGTTGGCACCAAAAGTCATTTGGACTCTCAATGTAAGACACAGTGACTTCAAATGAACTTCCTATGGGAAACAAGTATTCCTTGAAGGGAGTTCTGGATTCTTTCACAGTACAATTACTGGTAGACAAATCTTGAGGGCTGCCACTTGACCTGAACACATAAGAAATGGCATGTGGGTTCTGTGTTGTGGGTGCAATGACAGGCCCTGTAAAAGCCTTGCGAGGTGGGATACTTGAATCAAACTTCTCTGCAAAGCCAGCACTGCAAAGCAGCTTACCGGCATCTCTCTCTCCTTGTGCAGACAAGTCTGTCAGTTGAACAATATAACTACCGTGAGACCTGGCAGTTACATGCAAGTCCAGGATCTTGTCTGCAATTGTTTTTATGAAGAAGTCTGTAGCATTTCGACTCCATGTACCATCTTTTGGTTCTATACCAGCCAGTCTACACTTACACGCAAGTCCTGGTAACACTTTAAACTCGTCAGGAAGTACTCTAAGGTTGAACCTGTCAATTATTTCAGTGTTCCCATAGTCAACAAAAAATACTTTGACCTTGTTCCCATTGATTTCGGACACAGTTGCCCGGTAAAAAGAGTTGTCCTGTGATCTGCCTGCACAATAAAGGCCAACTTGTGGGCATTCAACAACTCCTGCGCCGACTGAGTTACTGTACAAATCAGCAAGATCATTCATCATTTCATCAAACTCGTCTGCATACGTATTTGTCTGAATCCAAAATTCTGAAGGATTTTCTACATGCTGTACAACTGCCACATGTGAAGAATTGACAAGGAGATCTTCGGCCGGATACTTTGTCTGAACTTTTTTGGGATCACCAGAGCAAGGTGGTGCAGTCTTCTGATTTACTTTTCCATCTGGATTTGAAGCACTTGCAGAGTCCAACAAACATTTTTCCTTCTTGCCAAACAGGTTGTTGATGTTGGTATTTTCATCCCCGTAGAGTGTTACATAGTGGACTCCCTCTGACAGACTCTGGTATTCAAACTTAGCGATCACAGTCCTGTTCAGCAGGAGGGATTTCAGATATTCAATCTGGGCAGCAGTCCATCCAACTCCTTTATCGAGGATGCCATGTAGAGAACAGACATAAGTGACGACAGGCATCCTGAAGAAGTCTGTGGCTAGCGGTCGGATGTTTTCCACTTGAACAAATTGTTTCTTTCCATAATCGACATGCAGCACTTCAACCACATTCTTGGCTGGAAAGACCTGCTGTAAAACGGATCGATACCACCTTCCATCACTTCCTCTTGAGGCACATGGGGAACCCAAAGTTTGGGGCCTGGCGATGCATGCTGCAAGTCGACCTTCGTAGTGTTGCGTAATTTGTTCTGTTAGTTTCTTTAACTCTTGAGAAAACACCTTCAACTGACAAAAAATACGCAGTGGGTTGGTTACCTCTGTGACAATGACTGTTTCAACGGTTTCCGTTTGCAGCTCCGGATACAAGTAGTGCTGCTGCTTCTCGATTTGCTCATGCACATTTCTAATGGAGGTTGTCTGCAGAGATTCTGTTGAGTTGGATGCCCCCCTCTGCAATGTGTGTAAAACATGGAACTTGAACTTTTCTGTATTTAATTTCTTGGCAAACCCCATTTCGTGCATCTGTCTAGTTATGAATGGAATATCCAGGAGGAATGTTCTATGGGGCACCAAGACATCCTGAACAAAAGCGTCAACTGTCTTTCCACAAAGGGATTTCAGAAATTCCAAGGCCATTGGAGACCACCTGTTCTCAGTTGATAGTGGCAACACATTGGAGAGAACACAGAATTCCAGCTCAGGGGGTAAGTGGAAAAACTCTTTCTGACCCCAAGCCAGTACACTAGAGGTGGCACCAAGCATTCTTCCTTCATCAATGAGGAACACAGTGTAACTTGAGCCACGTTTTGAGACAATGCGTGCCCTATACCAAGTTTCATATACCTGAACCAAGCACATGTCTCCAGGATCTCCCTCTAACTCACGAAATGTTTCTCTGGGAAACTGAATTTCTTTTCGGAGGTGTTGATACTCAACTTTCCTATCTTGAGCAAATCTGCCCCATAGCTCCACAAGTTCACATTGGGGATCCAAGTTCACCCTTGTTATGAAAACTGAAATGTTTGAACCTGGTGTTGGGAGCCCAGGTATCGAACACATTTTGTCCATCCAACAGAACCTTGACAATCCTACATGTCAAGGTCCAACGGGTCTAAGAAAATAAAATTGAAATACATAATTGTAAACATAATTACAACTGTAAATATAATGAAATACTATGTTTGCCACTGATAACAGTTTAGTTGTTTAGACGACCCTGAGCATGTGTAATTGCATTAGAAATTCCTAAAGCAAGGTTGAGTATGCTATTAACTAGTAAATAAAAAAATTAATTAGAGAAACAGTGTAATTGACTGACTAGTGGAGTTTGACTAATAAGCCCACAATGGGCCAATATTCAAAGCTGTGAAAAGTACTAAACATTTATTTGACATTAGACTTAATGATACTTTCATTAGATGTAAATATAGACTAAAGGATCTGTCACGCAACTGTCTATAGAAAAGGAGCAGAAGCCATTAAAGAGCAAACAGAAAAGTTAGAGATGGATCTCTGCACACTCAGGATCAATTTATTGAGCTTTCAGTTAACCAACCTTCTGATGACAGTCGGTTACCCAAAAGCGAAATAAAACCAATGAAATCTGCATTGATCCTGATTGCGTGGAGATTATTCTCTTATTCCCATTAAATGTAAATATAAAATGCACATCAGGATTTTACAAAGGGGTCCGGTACATTTCAATGAAGCATAAACAACTATATAACTAAATATTTATTGTACTGTCATTACCTTGTGCGCTCTTTTTACCCGCCACGTTACAATGACCAGGAAAGAAGAGACCTGTGAACAAAAATGAGTAGTCATCAAAAAACAGACACAGAAGCCATCAGCCAATTAGGAGGGAAATAGCATTTGTTAAATCTGTTAAAATGTATTTAAATTCTGAATGATTTTTGTTATGAAATGTTAAAAATCTTCCATGTGTCCCAAATAGTGGAATAACATTGAGTTTTTTAATGTTTGCCTCTTTCCTAATCTGTTGTCACCTTGTCAACACCATAAAATGGGATTTTGGTAAATTATCAAAGAAAATGGCTCACTGCTTATTAAACTGATATCATTTATCTATTAAGCATCAGATTATCTACAACTAAGTATATCTTTGCTGAAGAATTACACTTGTGGTTTAATATGAAAAAAACTACAAATTATTATGAAACTTTTTTAGAATAGCATATAATTTAGGACATAAATAAAATAATATTTTTACTATTGCTAACAGAGTTGACATGAATCAAATTAATGTTTCGGTTTTGAAACAAAATAAAAAATATATTTTACATGGCTTGATAGCTGAGACATCACTCTAAATACAAACAAGTATTTAAAATTCACAATGTTTTGTCCCAACTCTCATCAGACACACAATATTTTTTTTAAACTGGCCAGAGGTCAAAACAATATTTAGGCCTAGAGAAGCAGTTTTTCACCATCAATTTAAGTGTAATTAACTTGTACAACCAGTAGCACAATAATGTAGAAGATGGCTATGTAATGCAACAAGGCTGTCAACCACAGTAGGTGGGATACTTTGACAGAAATCTCAATAATCCTGAATTAATCAAATTCAGTAATCATCTGCTAACGAGTTAGATAATCTCATTGTTACCTCCATGCGTTAGTTGCCAAACCCGTATATACCCAGATAGAGTAACATTAACTAGGCAAGCTACGCCATGGGCCGGTTTCGCGGACACGGATTAAGCCTAGTCTACTCTAGGACTATTAAAATGACTAGGACTATAAGAAAACTCCACTGAGCTTGTTTTTTTTTATTTTATTTTATTTAGTCCAACTACTAGACTAGGCTTAATCTGTCTGCAAAACCCGCCCTATGTAAATTTACCAGCTAGAGTACAGTTAATGATTGGAACAGTCTGCTAAACAACGTCCAAAAATGCGAGGTTTTGCTAGCCAAAAAATCGAGCCAGCCAAAGAACTAGCTGGCGTTAACTGTTAGTTGAAAGTACTTTGACGTAGGATGTTTTATTCTCCATGTCAAAATAATTACTAGTAACTACCATTACCTGCTGTACTCAAGAAGTTAGTTAGCCATCCAGCGCTGATCCACGACAACCCTTAAAAAAGGGCAGAAAAACGCACTACTATTATTGTAGCTAGTACAGTTGACTAACTAGCAGTCGTGACCTGGCGGGAGACTACGTTCTTGGAAGGAATACTCACCTTATCAACGTTGTGTAAGTATTGTGTGAATAAAATTGATTTATCAGTACACATTTGAAACGAAATGTGTGGTAAAAGCAGGGGAGTCAATCGTGTGCCATATATATGACGCGGTGGCGCGCAACAACCTTCAGTGCACCTAGCAGAAAGTGGTGTGTCAATTGAGACACCGCAACAAGGGGGAAAAAAAGAATCCGCGTATTTCACGTGACCACCATGCCCCACAAGGGGGAGTAGCGACGTCGTGAAAACACGTGTTCTGTTGTGTAGACTAGACTGGGTCAAAAGAATATAGGAGATTGCAGACTGACTTCTAATCAGCTTGCATTCTTAACAAGGACTCATTATAGATCAGACACAATTTATTTAAATTATTTAAACAATGCAGTGCTGGGTTGCAAATGCCCGTTTAAGGGTACAGATGACTTGCAGATTCCTTGGACACAGCACTTCAGAAAACCTTCATAGAAAATTTAAAAACTTGGCCAGGTATTTTTAGCTACTTCACCTGCCTGCAAATTGAGAAATATACATCAGTAACATCAATACCATCAATATCAATAACTCCATCATATAATGAAAAAATGTATAATGATACATTTTTTAAGGGACGTGATTATAATTGATAACCATGTGATTATAATGATATATGATTAAATTGTCATTAACCATGGTGCATTCATGAAAACTGGGAACTGAAAATAATCAGGTGAAATCATTAGGTCAGTGATCTCCAAATGGGAAACTTGGGGGGCACCACTGGTAACAGGTGTTCAAGCATACAATCATGCCTGATAAGACAACTGACGCCAGACATACTCACATCCCGTTGTGATGCAGGGGGACACACTGTTTGTCATGACAGGCCCAAGAAGAGTGGCGCCTCATTCCCTACCTCAGGATTCAAAGGTTCTCTTTCAGTAGGTGCTAATATAGGGACTACACTGCCATGCAAAGGCAAAAGGCCATAACTTCAGTTTTGGATCTAAAATGAGTTAATGTAATTTTTGGAACATTAAAGATCTGCTTTATCATGTGGACAAAGATTTTTTTTGTTGAGAAAATAGTGTGTTGTCTTTGCCGTAACTTCCAAAAGCCCTAGAGAAGCCAAGGCAGAATCCCATAACATCTCTCACGGGTCTTTGTCTTTGTTTTGCAGTTCTCCAGAATGCTTAAATTGAGTTAATAAGGTACTCTGCCTTAGTTTCACTGTGCATCACTGAAGTTAAGTTACTGAGTTACGGTGTTATGCCATTAATATTAGATTAGGCTACAACATAAATAGATTGATGGATAGATGGATGGATATATAGATGCGGAAGTGGAGGACGAACTTCAGACCCAATAGGTCCATGGCACTATAGGCCCAAGAGCTGTATAGAGCGCAGTGCAACCTTGGTGTCAAGCAAACAAAGTGCAGGAGGGATGGACCAAAAGTGTGTGGAATATCGGCACTCTAAGCCAAAGCAAGAGTCAAAAACAGTCTACAATATATAACCATCAGGCTTTATCTGAACATGAAAGGCTCCAACAGATGCACAGTACATTGAGCATGACCAGACATTGCTAAAATTCCAAGAAGGCAAGGTGAGATTGGTTGCCAGACAATAGCAATGGTGTTAAACAAACACCCCAACACCAAATGTCAAAGGCCTGCCACTCATACATCGTCACAACAATGGGAACTTGTAGAGGGAGTCCCAGCAGCCCAAATCGTCACAACAATGTTCAGGGACTAGACTCTTCGGGCTCACTCTCAGAACTGAGGAAGCTGCCTGCTGAGTAGGGACTAGTATGGGGTGAAACTGGTATATTTGCAGAGGACGAATCTCCAGTTCATGCCCAACAACCTGTGTAGGGATGTTCAAATGAACGGTTAGCGATGGGAAGTAATGACTCTGATCTCTTCAAGTCGTTCAGTCACTGGTGTATCATAGGGATAGGATAAAAAATAAATATACAAAATAATTTTATGAGAAAGGCCAAACAACCGGGTGCAACCGCACCTCCTGTACCCCCGATAGTTATGCCAATGCATACAGTATAAAGAACGAATCTTTAGAATGATTTTGTTAATTAGTTTTAGTAACTCCCAGAGCATGCCAGACCCCCCTACCGCAAACAATAAATTTCACATCATTTAAATAAACAATACAATTTTACGATTCAGGGCCGGTTTTGTAAACAAGTACTAGGCCTAGTCTAGGACTAAAAAGTTCAAAAGAAAACTCAACTGAGCTTGTTTTTTTAGTCCTAGACTACTAAACTTAATCTCTGTCTGCGAAACCGGCCCTCAGTCTTTCACAAGTACAGACATCTCAACTCTACTTCAGTGTATAGTAGGCTAGTATGCCAGTATTGGAGACTGAATGAGACATACTATATCGTCAGAAAATTTGTTTCTGCAGGTTGGGATGTCTGCGAGTGTGTTTAACTTAAACTGGGACTCAGCTATAGGTTGTATAAAGCTGTGTCTGTCATGTATTTCAATAATTAATACATGGGATTGGTTACCGCGTCCAAAATCTAATTATCAGTCCCAACATGTGATGGCCAAAACGAGGCTTCATTAGCGTTATTTTACTAGCAGGATGTTATGCTGGCAGCATTCAGATTTTCTTTATCACAATAAAAGCCATCAATGAAATGTATAAGTCATTATAGTAAACAATATAGTCTGAAAAAAGAACAGCCACAAACAATCTTGGAACGGACTTTAAACATAAAATGTACAGACTAGTTTGCTAACTATTGCCTTTATATATTTCAATGATCGCATTTATTTCGAAAAATAAATTCTCAGTTAGCGCTGCTAGCATAATATCCCGCTGCTAGAAGAATGATAATGAAGCCCCGTATGTCCATCACGAGTCCCAACCGTGGAGGAGGGTATATCTGCAGACCGCAAGTCGGGGGCATAACTTAATATGGGGGTTCCTTAATATGAAGTTACGCCCATTGACGGTTTCCATTGGTATGGTGTTTTTGATTTAGTGCATGCGTTTATGAAGATAAAATTACAGGGTCAATTACCAAGATTTCGGTAAGTGCTTCCATTTGACACAATAAGGTATATCTGCAGACCGCAAGTCGGGGGCGTTACTTAATATGGGGGTTCCTGAATATTAAGTTACGCCCACTGAATATTAAGTTATGCCCACTGATGTTTGCCATTGGTCAGTTTGGGGACATCCTGGCATGAGACACGGTTCAACGCTAGGTGTCATGTATGGATATGACGTCATTACGTTGAGTGTGCTAATAGAGGAAGGAGAGTTAACTAACGTTACGACTTTATCTCAGAGTCCATGTGATTTCACTCAATATCTTTTGTCAAGATATAACACTAGGTCAAAGCGGTTCAAGCATTGATATAGAAAACAAAAGTGTATTTGCTTTGACATCATGTTGAAAGAGCACTCTGAACTATCCCTAAATATATAACTAGAGGTTGTCAAATGGAAGCACTTACCGAAATCTTCGTCATTGACCCTGTAATTCTATCTTCATAAACCCATGCACTAAATCATAAACACCATACCAATGGAAACCGTCAGTGAGCGTAACTTAATATTAAGGAATATTAAGTAATGTCCCCGACTTGTTATTAAGTTATGCCCCCAATATACCCTCCTTATTTGACCACTATTAGCTATATATTTAGGGATATTTCACTTGTTCACTAAGATTGCTACTAAATTCTACTAAATTCTTTGAATCTGAGATTCTAATAGCTTGTCAGTGACAGAACACAGAAAACACGACAACCCTTATAGCTACGTTTAAAGATAGCTAGCTATGTGATGAGGTAGGCCAGCTCTAGCCGATTAGGTTACGTTATAACTAGCTAAAGATGCATGATACACCTGTCACTATATGCAAGCAGACAAGATCCATTTATTTTTTAGCTTCATATACACTATGTTGTCATTATTTAGAAATGTAAACAAAATAATAATTTGTTATGGCCATCTTCTATGCTGTGGTGTAAAAAGTAAAAGTATTTGTCTGTGTTCACCAGTTGGGGGAGGTTTCTATGTGATTGTTGTGATCTTTCATTTCAGTTGCCAAGATGCGTTCTTGACCTGGGGGATGCTGTTTGCCTGGGCAAATGCCAACACGGGCCTCTTCTGAGTCCTCATCCCGGAATGATGAGGAAATACAGGGTGCTGTGCAGATGCTCAAAAAAGGCCTCAACTCTAGAAGAAGAACAAGACCTTGTCTCCCCATTCATGTTTTTGTTGAATAATTTTGAAGACACTGAAACATTCATGGATGAAATAGACAAAAGAGGACTTAGTGATTATTTTGAGATTCTCTATTAATTATTTTTTGTTGATGAGGATACTTATTAGCTGTCCTTAAACCATCAGCTAATGCTGGTTTCCCCACAACAAAAATTACAAGATCCAGAAAACCCAATACAGTTTGACAAGACAAAGAGACAAGAAACATCAGTTGCTTAGCAAGAGTAAACTGGACAGTGTTTTGGAAGTGTTCACCTGGCCATACAACATGTTAGGATGAAACCAAAGCCTACAGAATCTAGGCAAAGCTGAATACACAGTACACAAAGAAACAGTTTAGTTTTGGTGTTGGAATGTGTTGTTTTGAATATTTGATCAGGTGATTAAATGTTTAATTGTCTAATTGGCATATAATTTAATTTTGTATTTTTAGGCTATGCCATTAAAATGCTTTTGAACTACATGAATTGACTTTCAGTAATGTCTTTTTTACTCTTTTGGACTTGTTCTACTTGAATATGCAGACCTACTTAGACCTCAGATAATCAATCCAAGACATGTAACACTTTTATTCCTCCCAACAATGTTTTAAGTCCATAACCACATCATTACTCTAGAATAAAAAAAATTGCTTGTTCCGGGCACCCCCGGAAAAATGTATATGTCTGTAAACAGATGTTAAAACTTGCCACCTTTCTGCAACAGGCTATAGAAAATTTAACACTTCCAGTTACCAACTTCAACTTTCTAGAACAATGCTGTTAAATAGAATGTTCACATTTGTGTAATATGTTGATTCTATGGAAAATGCATAAATGGTGCAGAAGGGTGTCCTGTTTCACTTTGTAACATGTAGAGCTCTGATCAACTATATTGTAAGTGCAATAAGCAGCATTCTCAACCATCAACCTCCTCATGATGGCCCTCTACTGTATCACATATAACCAAGCAATGGCAGGCATAGTGAATATGACTGTGCATGTGTATGTATACATGTGTCTGTATTCTAACTGCACTCACCAGGTTTCTAAACCACCAGTGTCTTTCTTGACTGTAACCAAAACATTTAAAACTATTTTTAGAGGCACGTCAGTCTTCAAATTAAGATATTTCAGTTGTATGTTATCAAACAATTTTAATCCTGAAACAAAATACATTTAAATGGTATTAGAAAATACCAATTAATTGTACATTATGGGTACAAGCATAATCAGACTAGAGTGCTTTTTCAACATGTTGTCAAAGCAAATACTCTTTTGTTTTCTATATCAATGCTTGAACCGCTTGAACCTAGTGTTATATCTTGACAAAATATATTGAATGAAATCACATGGACTCTGAGATAAAGTCCTTACGTCAGTTAAGTCTTCTTCCACCATTAGCACACTCAACGTAATGACGTCTTATCCATAAATGACACCTAGCGTCGAACCGTGTGTCATACCAGGATGTCCCCAAACTGACCAATGGCGAACATCAGTGGGCGTAACTTAATATTCAGGAATCCCCATATTAAGTAACGCCACCGACTGGCGGTCTGCAGATTGGATTGTGCAACCGTGTCGTTTTCTTCTCAGTTGCTCCCTATTGGTCATTTTTTTCTGTACACGTGAGACGAAGTCTTTTTTAAACAAAACCTCAGTGTAGGTGTGTTCATCACCACAGTAAATTAACTGCATTATTGCAAGCTGCGTCAAACTATCAGTTCTGAACATTTTTATAAATCTGCCTGTCTGGAACGAGTCACGAAAAAAGGAGTCGTTCAAAAAGAATAAATCGTTTACGAACTGCAAATCACTATGATCGATACAGTTGACCTAGTCACTGAAACAGGAGTCGTTACTCTAAAAGTCAGTAAAAACTGTTGTACAAAAAGAACATAATTTGCCAAACATCACGTCACTAGTGGAAACAGAAAACGTTTAGTTGGCCGTGTTTTGTCAGAAAGGAGCAGAAACTGAGGGCCACCATATTCTGACTATACCTGAGCCTTTCCAACGGCAAATTTACTGTGGCGCAGGGAAGGTTTTTTGAGCTATGTTGTCCATATTCAGCCATTCGAAAGGTTTCTTAAATATTGATAAATATTCCTTACTGTTAATGCTTACAGAGGGATACCCTTCAATTTAGGTCAGGTTTGAACTAGCACTGGTCACATTTACTTTGAAATGTTCCTAACTTTCGTGACCCGGAAATGCTTTTTCAATGTTGCCCCACCATCTTTAGTAGCTTCATGCTGGCAACCATAGACTGTAAGCTGGCAACATTAGAGATTCCGTAGCAACAATAAGACTTCCGGTTTTCGGATTTTTCCTTCAAAATAGAAGTCCGCGGTTAAACGCGATTTTAATAATATTAAATGTATCGATTTTGACACTTTGCTTAGTGTATATTGTAAAAATGTATTGTAGGAAATGTTCAGGCGAGTCGATAGAATAATTATATGCAAAGAAATCAAGGGGCACTGTGTATTTGCAATTGTTGCTGGCATTTTACTCCACCCATCCTAGATCCTATTGGCCACAATGTAACTCAATGGATATGAATTACATATTGACTCATATAGAAAAAACTATTCTATTCACCGCAGTGAATGTATTGTAGGACATTTTCAGGAGCACTGTGTATTTGCAATTGTTGCTGGCGTTTTAAATGTTCAGGAGACTCTATAGAGTGATTAGGGTGATTAACCCTAACCCTAGTTTGTTTTGTATGAGTCAATATATATTTCATATCCATTGAGTTACATTGTTGCCAATGGTATTGGCGGAGTAAAACGCTAACAACAATTACAAATACACAGTGCCCCTTGATTTCTTTGCATATAATCACTCTATCCACCTTCCTTGACATTTCCTACAATACATTCACTGCGGCATATAGAATAGTTTTTTTCTGTATGAGTCGATATGTATTTCATATCCATTGAGTTACATTGTGGGAAAACAGGGTGTGGAAATATTGTGTTGCTAGATGTAGCACACCATTCCTCATGATTAGACAGGTTTGTCTTACTCTACACATTCTCCTGAACATTTCCTACATTGTTTTCTCTGTGGACTATTCAATAGTTTATGAGCTATGAGGCAATATGTATACCATATTCAGTCATTGGCATTGTCTGAATTTTGCCCGTGGAACTTGTTTTAATACCCACTTTTAATCTAAATTACTCTTAAATATAATTTATCTCAGTTTTGAAGTAATACGTTGGTCTCTTTTATTTTGAAAAATACCTAATTTTCCTGACCCGGAAGTGTTTCTTTAATGTTGCCCACAAAACGCTGATACCATCTTCGGTGTTGACGACGACTCCAAAACAGTTAGCGGTTGTTGATAGCACATTTGTTATACTAAATATACAATCATGGCTATGCAAGCAGCTAAACGAGCTAATGTAAGTTCACAATTATCGTTTAGTTTAATTATCATTTAATATAAACAGTATCTAGAATCGATAGTGTGGTAACGTTAGCGATCTGGATTGCTAACGAACTTTAGCTAACTCGCTAAGTAATGTAGCTTAGTTAGCAATTAAACCGATATCTTTAGCTGTAACGCTACATACGGAGCAGATGGCTTTTAGCTATCGATTTAGCTAGTTAAAGGTTGTTTTGTCTTTTGCATTTGAATGAAGACATCACTGCATATTCAGATTAAACTAAAACATCGTCTTGTTGGGAAATGTTAGCTAGATAACCTTAATTATCGCTTTGGTTAGCTAGTTTAGCTAACCACAAGGTTTTACTGGTGGTTTCATTGCGCATTGACTAACTAATTCGTTATAAAAGGTTAGTTAGTCTAGCTGGCAAACATAAATTGTTTACTTATTGTTATTTAATAATATAAATTGATCTTATTTGCTGTGAATTGTTTCTTTCGCAGATTCGATTACCACCAGAAGTCAACAGAATACTCTACATTAGAAACCTACCATACAAGATCACAGCTGAAGAAATGTACGACATCTTTGGGAAATATGGACCAATACGGCAGATTCGAACGTAAGTTGAAGATTGTGGATATAGAAGGAATGCCCACCCAGACAATGTCAGATCTAGTTATTTTTATTTTAAACACATAATAAAGTACATATAATCCCATTGTGTGTAATTGTCATACCTGTGGTAGGTATTAATCCACTTTTCTTTTTTGCTTAAATGTACGTCTCCTTGTTTTTCAGTGGAAACACACCTGAATCAAGAGGGACCGCTTACGTGGTCTACGAGGACATCTTTGATGCCAAGAACGCTTGTGATCACCTGTCTGGATTCAATGTCTGCAACAGATATCTTGTTGTTTTGTACTACAATGCCAACAGGGTATGTATGATCTTTCAAGGTCTGACAAAGTCTTGCCATTGTAGATAAGAGGGATTTCTTGCTGGGAATTATAATGTTCATAATTTTGCTAAATGACGACACTGAGTTCGTCATTTCTAAACCTGTGCATTACACTTAAAATGTTCTCCTGGGAAAGAGTTCTATGATAATTCTATCGATGACAGTTGGGAATGTATATTTGCACTGTGCACCTGAAATTTGTCAATTTCTCTATTTTTTTTCATTTTTTTTTTCATAATTGTGTAATAACAAGTGATGCCAGTTATACTAGGTGCCTAAACTGATGCCTGTCTTCATCAGTCACTTTTTCCTGCCGTAGCCACATGTTTGTGCTCTTGTTGAATCACTATGTGTTTGAGATGGTATACTGCAAGATATTATTGGTTCAGGTAGTGTGTGATGGATGACATTCTACATTGTGAGTTATATAGTATATTAATCACATGGTCCATTAATATACCCTCTTGTTATTTAAACAAAATATCTAAAAAAGTGTGTGACAGGTCAACCTGTCTTGATTTGTTACATGTTAAACACTTTATAGTTTTGCACTTGTTCATGTGTACATTAATGGTTTTCCATTACTTCTGTCTCACAAAGGCTTTCCAGAAGATGGACACAAAGAAGAAAGAGGAGCAGCTGAAACTTCTGAAGGAGAAATATGGAATCAACACAGACCCCCCGAAATAGACTCGCCTCTTTTTTTTTCTTGGCCGTTGTTTTTATTTAGCACAGAATGGGCTTTTAACAACTGTACAAATTCACTTGTTGCTTGTGGATGCCAGATTGTTGGACTCCTGTAATGCTTGTGTTAAAAACAAATTATGGAACAATATTGTGCTGTCACGCATATACTTTTATAATTTGTTGATGTAAGTGTTTATTTGAAAATTAGGGATGCCTTTTGACAGGCTTGTTTTTTTTCGTGGTGGTGTTTTAGGAAACGTTTTTGTAATGTAAATGCATCCCAGAATAGTTTCACATTATTTGAAATAAATTTATTTCTGTAAAATAAACTGTCCTTTTATAAAAAAAAATATATATATATTCTTCATGAATGCACTTTTTCTATTAATGTAGTCAAAAGGGTGTATTTGGTTCCATGTACCTTGCACATAATGACTTACATCAAGCTCCTGGATGTGTGTTTTATTATTTTTATCGCTGTTGCAGTTAAAGCCGAATGTTTCTGCACACCAATGTGGACTGGGGCAGGCATTAAATGTATAGAAACATTGTATTTTCAGTACAGTTTAAACCAATAGGGCAGTACATAATTACCATTCTTTTTTATACTGCAAACACAATACATTTGTAGCTTCACAGCTTCCTTTGTGTACTATATTTGTTCAGCTATATTTTATTACATTTCTCTGAATACTTTTTTATTCCCTATATTGGGTGATGACAAAGTGCTGTAATTTAATAATAAACAGATATACATAAACATGTTAAGGCCAACCAAGAGGTACTGTTTGGTTGGCTTCACCTATAGGCATGTTATCAAAGAGGGCACTTGTGTTGCAATGCATAGGACAAGTGGTTGGAGCCCTGTGTGAGGCAGACTTGTGTGGTAGAAAGAGGTACTAACTAAGCATCAGTGTGATATCCATAACGGGCAAAAAGAAAAAACCTCCCACCTCCATTGCAATGTTTACTATTTGTAATTGCATTGTTGTCTTGGATCGCTGAAAAGGAGAAAAAACCAAGTTGCTGCATGCTGGTTGAAATGAACCGAATCCTCAGTCAGTGCGATCTGATTCCAATTCACAGCTTGAGAAAACAGCCCACGGAGTAATTTTATTAGTTGAAATAAATAACAATACGAGGAGTGCAGCCATGTCATCAGGGTCACAACACATGCTACATGTACAAAATAATCCTTTAGTTTACACAGTTGCCATTGCTTACATTTGGTATCTGATATTTATAATATTTTACTTTTAAGTACAAACATTTTTGGGCAAAGATGTAAATGCAAAGTCTCATATAACAAACCGTCAATATAATCCCGTGGGAATAGTGATTGATTCATTCTTGGCGTTTCAGGCAATTTGAGCATGACTATGACTCGACTCCTTCCAAATGTGCAGAGGGCGTGTGAAACAAAACTGGTAGTTAAATATCCCAGTTGCAATACGGATTTATACAAGCAGGGTTAAGAAATGTGTGGATTACTTAACATTATCTGGTCAGGGGTCTCATAGCTTGGCTCCAGATCTGTTTGTGCTGTTTTGTCAGCTCCTGTGCTATTGCTTCAACAGTGATCCAGAGGAGTAAAGACTACACTCACAGGTCTTGGGCCAGGCCAGGGTTATCAGGATCTTACCAGGCTGTTGTCTTTAGTGGAGGATAAGATACACGGCACCTGAACATAAGAGGTGCTGCTATACAGTTTGTATGTGAGAGAGGGGAATAAAAAAGTACAAAAAGTTGATCAATAAAGAGGAGCGCCATTTGGTATAATAGGCAAACTGTAAAGCCTACCAAAACACAGGGTTTTTGTTCATAAGGAATGGCATTTACTAGTTCTTCCAACACAGTGATATTTTTCTGTCCTTTTTACATGTATCTTTAAAATGAGAGAGACAAATCATATGAGATGATAATATCTAACAGTGTTGCACTGGCCTTTGTTCATTTGCCACTTTACACTGATGACTGGTAAACTCATGAAAGGAACTTCATTGAATTCAGCTCATTGATATGCAACCTGTATCTTCACTGAATAATGGTGTGATGATAGAACTAAAACTATGTGGAGAAAAAATAGATGGGAATAAATACTACTTAAAACCTCTCCATTATAATTTGGGCTCATTTCATATGGCCTCTTATTAGTTTTGCCTCTATGTCCACAAACAATACTGATTAATTGGTTTTATTTCCATTTTATAGAAATGTTCTTTTAGTCAAATTAAACCTAATATTTTTCTTATATTTCTCCAGTGTTGATTTTTCTCATTGATGAATATGGTACATTCAATATCTCATTCAAAATGGGCGCTTGGGATGGTTGATTTTAAATAGGGGAGCGACAAGGATATAGCAACATATACTATCATTATTATCTACAAGAAACATGCTCCCACAGATACGGCAGTCAAAAAGAAAGTCTTGACGAGTCACAAAATATCATCACACATCAACATTTGTAGATTGACCTATAATGTAATAGGATTTTCATATTCAATTACCATAATATTTTCTGTTTAACTGCATGTCACTGATAAGACTTTATCTTCGTTATTCTTATGGGATGCGGATGAGGAGATTCTTCGAAAGGCAAAACCTAAAGGCATGCAAATGAACTACATTTATATTCACCAACAGTACAAGCACGTTTGGAAGGAATATTTTCTGAATAGGCTACTAATCCATCTCTTCGTCTATCCAAATCTAATCTTTCATAAGAATGGATACATGGTTTGTCAGAAACAATTACGTTACCATAGGACTTTGGTTTGGTTGACATTACTCGGTATATGAAACACGTAGCTAGCGTCAGTAAACTCGGGAACGATAAATAGTAGCATAATTCAACAAAGCACGTCACTGATGCTTAAGCTCCAGTGGAATGAGACTGTGTGGAAAATACTTTGCACACTTCACATTTTGGCAGTTGATTTTAAATAATTTAAATATAATATATATGTATATATTTGTGCACTGTGTAATTATGTAATGCATGTAGTGTTTGTTTCATCATGGGGTGTGTGTGGGTATGTGTGTGCATGTGTGTGTGAATAATTTTCTAGCAAATAACATTCTCATGCACACAAGTGTTTCAAACACAAGAAGCGGATCCATTGAAAGGTAGTCCAAGCATATTTTTTTCAGTGGAAATAGCTGCAAACTGAATGGAACATGAATCTTCTGTGCAGTCCGTGACCATTCCCCGGCTCCCCTCTATTTCTGAAGGTCACACTGCAGAAGTAATACAATGGAGGGGTCGCTCTTTGCTGCCTCTTTGAACTCTTCCAGTGATATCTGGTCGTCGTTGTTCTTGTCCATCTTGCTGAAGATCTTGTCCACACGTTGCTCGGGCGTCAGGCCGTCCTCGTTCATCTTCATCATGATCACGGTCCCCACCATCTTGTAGATTGCCTTTACAGATGGAAAACCAGATTATGAGTAGTGCGCTACAGGTAGAATAGTGTGCAATTTGGGACTCAAAGTGATTTCTGAACCCTACCTCGATGATCTCCAGCATCTCCACTCGCGTGATCTTTCCATCCCCATCCAGGTCGTACATGTTGAAGGCCCAGTTGAGTTTCTGCTCGAAGCTGCCACGAGACGTGATGGACAGGGCACAGATGAACTCTCTGAAGTCAATGGTGCCGTCCCCATTCTTATCAAAGGTCCTGAAAGCATGCTGGGCAAACTTTGAAGCATCTCCGTAGGGGAAAAACTGAAAGAGAAGAGATCCCAATGGTGTTGCATAGAAAGGTAACCCGTGGCTTCACGAACACGCTCAATCATTTAAGACGATATCGCAGGCTGCTGGTTATAGGCCTCTGATATTACAGTGTCCAGCCTTATCTCCATCCTGCGGTGTCTCTCCGACAGTCAGTGTGTGTCACATACGCCCCGGGGCTTTAGTTGAGATCCAACACTGGGCTGCATGTGGGCCTAAGCTATGTAGTTAGAGAGGAGGACAGAAAAAATAGAGGACAGGATTGAAAGAAGAGTGGAATGAAAGAGAGGAGATGAGGGGGGAGAGAGAGGAGAGATTCCTCCATTCAAGCTGTCCAACCGCAGACATGTCCAGTCACTGGCGGTAACCGCGTGTGTACGATCTGGTCAGGAGTAATGCACGAAATGGAGATGAGGGTACCCCAAAAAACCATTACATCCGCACCAAAGGAAGTCTGAGGAAATACGACAGCCTGTGTAGTACAAACGCCAAAGGGTCAACCATATTTTTGGGAGAACTCTGCCGAAATGTTCCACAACATTTAGCCTTTATCCCATTAAATGTACACTTAGGGGTCACTTAGAAATGTCCTTGTTTTCCATGAAAAGATTCATGAAATGAGTTTGAATAGGAAATATAGCAAAATGAATAGCAAGTACAGTCATTGTCAAGGTCAGAAAGTGTGCCTTTTAACTGACATAATGATGATCCTGCAGTTACAGCAGTAGTTTTCCTGTGCTGGATCTGCATTAGACTATGGTTCTGACAGTGCCTCCACAGACAATTCACATGAAGAGGCCCATTAGGCTGTAAATAAACACCATGGAAGATATAAGCTTCTATTGCTGTCATCTGTGGAGGCTGTGGTCTGCTTGTGGTCTCCAGAAGACCAGGCTAATTCATTACAGCTGCCCCTCCACTTGCCCCCTCTGATAGCAAGGGACAAGGTGTTGGGGCATAAAAAACATAATGGGATGTGCCACTAATGAAGAAACCACTAAATATCTAGCTGTACGCTAAACCTGTCCAGTAGCCTAGTAAAATGATTAGTTCATGAAATGCTCAAACTACCAGTACTTATGCTCATTCATTATTTATATATAGGTTATGAATATGTTATGAAGTGGTTACAAAGTTACCCATAAAATAAAAGACCCAGTGTCTATCTTTGCATAATAACACTTCCAGAACCCAAGGCCTGTTTGAAGTCCAGGCAGCCCAGAGTACCGAGGAAGGCTATGAATTTTAATAGCAGCAATAACAAAGGAGCGGGGGTAGTCCAGTCTGTCTATACCCAGTGGAAAAAGGATCACGCTCAAGTTAAAAAGAGAGATACGCCAGGGGAGAAAGAGGAAGTAAGCGAGGGAGATGGAGGGGTAAAGAGAGGTTGTCAGCCCTATTTCTATTCCTTCTATTCACAGAGAGCCTGGATGTTCTCTGAGTGTTGTGGGTTTACCAGAGCCTTGGGCCCAGGCCCTGTGACCCTGCCAGGATGTAAGGTACACCGTGATGCCGCAAGCCCAAATCCAAATCGACTCCCTCACAGGGCCGGCCCAGTTGGTCCATATGGCCTGGCACTGTCTGGCTGGCCCTGTTCAGGGAGGAGAGACTAGGGAGAGGGGAAAAAAGACATGCAGAGGGACAGACCACAGGAGACTCTGCTACGAGTGTTCCTCAGCGTGTTCCACTGTAAGAATCTGTCCAGTTACGAAACATTCAATTATGTAAAGGAGAGAGAATTGGTCCAGGACGATGGGATGGCCTGAAGAACCGACTGTGAATGGTCTCATTGTAAGCTTGACCGTTCATGCCCTGATCTGGCGTGGAGGCTAGGCATTGGTTAAAAGTCATACATTGAGATTTAGCAGTGGTACTGTTTCACTAATTTGAATGGTGCCGTTGGGCGGTTGGGTTTGGGTCACGGGCTACACTCATCACAGCAGTTCATGAATATGAAAATGTCCCTTATGAACAAAAATAAAATGCAAGTCACACAGTGCCCTTAAATTAGCAGATAATTTCCCCTGATAACTGTCAGAGAATTAGAAAACAACCAGAACTGACGTGCCGCTCCAACCTCTTTATTTTCCCCTGAAACTTGAATTTGCATTTAAATATGTCCGTTTAAGAGATCCAGAAACGTCCCCATCAGTCAGTGTGCCAGTCAGCCAGTCAGTCAGGCAGCCTCGTACTAGCAAGGTTGTAATAATGTGTGTGTGTGTGTGTGGTCTAAGGGTGCCACTGCTGGCTTAATAAATACTAATGTCTGTTGGGTAGAGAGAGGAACAGAGCAGTGGCGACTGATAAGCCAAGCTCGGCCAAGACCCCTCCAGACACAATCCAAATCAGCCAGCACTAAGTGGTACATAAAAGCCCTCATAATCAGAGCACAAGCTGCCACCTCCACTCTGCTCAGTCCTCTCTCCGTCGAAAACAGAGTGACAGTTGCGGAGAATAAAGGAAAGAGCAGAGAGAGAGGAAGAGGTGCTGGGACTTGCTCTCTGGCGACATTAACTATGCATGGCCACTCCTAGCGGAGGCCATTTCACCCACGACAACAGGCCGTAATCAGACTTACAGCAAGAACGATGACAACCACCGTGTGTGAGGCAGACCATTATACTCCACGACGACAGGACACAACAAGAGAACAACCTCACATTAAAAGCTTTCACTGTAGCATGCATAATACGATGATATAACTCAAACGTTATTTGAATTATATCATCGTATTATGCATGCTAAAGTGACACGCTAACGGGGAGCAGACTTAACAACAGACGTTATCTTCTGAGACTTTCTACAGGCTTCTGTTTTGGCCCAATCCTGGTGGGTCAAAACAGATGGGGTAGGTGTGCCGAGTTATAAACACACTGGAAACTTCATAATCCCGATTTAGACACAAAATATTACGTGAACAGTGTGTCATATTAGGCATGGCTGGTTTCTACTCAGGACTTTTAAAGAAGCATGAATGCGATATACACCCACATACTTAAAAAAAAGCATGATATAGCGATATACACCCACTTGCTTTTAAAGAAGCATGATATCGATATACACCCACATACTTATAAAGAAGCATGATATAGCGATATACACCCACATGCTTTTAAAGAAGCATGATATAGCGATATACACCCACTTACTTTTAAAGGAGCATGATATAGCGATATACACCCACATACTTTTAAAGAAGCGTGATATAGCGATATACCCCCACTTACTTTTAAAGAAGCATGATATCGATATACACCCACATACTTATAAAGAAGCGTGATATAGCGATATACCCCCACTTACTTTTAAAGAAGCATGATATCGATATACACCCACATACTTATAAAGAAGCATGATATAGCGATATACACCCACATGCTTTTAAAGAAGCATGATATAGCGTCTTTGGGATGTGGTGGAACGGGAGCTTCGTGGCCTGGATGTGCATCCCACAAATCTCCATCAACTGCAAGATGCTATCCTATCAATATGGGCCAGCATTTCTAAAGAATGCTTTCAGCACTTTGTTGAATCATTGCCACGTAGAATTAAGGCAGTTCTGAAGGCGAAAGGGGTTCAAACACAGTATTAGTATGGTGTTCCTAATAATCCTTTAGGTGAGTGTATATGGTAGTCAGGACCTGCGTCTTAAATGAGAAGAAGCTATTATGGTCGCCGCGTGTTAATCCTGTATTGATCCGTAACTGCCTGACATTGAGACTGTGGGGAAAAGTCACCAAGTCAGGCTTGTCATTAAACTTATCCTGCAGCGAAAGTAATCAGTCATCGCCGGAAGCCTTGACCCTTTGCTATAAGCCCGCTGCCAAACTAAGACAGCACAGCAAGGCATTGATGTGAGCTCAAGTAACATCTCTTTTCACTGCGCCATGATGAGGACCATTACATTAACTCACCGTTTTAATCCGGACATGAATTATGCATGAATACGGCTTTATGTTTAATGCAAGTTCTATAACAACAGATGTAGTTAGCCTATTGTAGAACCCAAACTGCACCGGAAACTGAGCTTGGTCAGAAGAAACACCGGCAGAGATGACCACTAAGAGCCTACTCTCCACATACTGCACTACATCTGAGTGGAGTCTTACAGGCCTGGGTGAGAAGTTCTGCGCTACATGAGCAAAAGGGTGTCACTTCGGACACATAACCTTGTGCTGCCAGGGCATCATTCACGCAGAGAGACGCCTGATCAGTCAGCAGAGTGAGATGGGCCACAGAGTGGATGCATAATCCAGCAGGATTTCAAGTTTGTGCCGGCCGACCGACTTAGGCTGCAAGATGCTTTTTGAACTCTTATGTAAAACCTTGGTGATAAGCGAGACGGAGGGAGAGAGAGAGAGGACTGAGCCAAGTTTAGGCAACACTGCACCCTCCCGGGGCCGAGGTCTCAGTTATGAAACACACACAGACACAGGAAGCGGTCGTAACATGTCCCTCCCCGGCTGGTCAGCTCCATGAATTGCATTTTGAATCATTTATTCATTACCCTGGGAAAGGGTTAAAAGCATGTTTATACCACACGGTGATGTCACATTAGCGCTCTCTCTGCAAGACACAGGTATGAGAGAGAATAAAAGACAGGGAAGGATAGATTACTTTTTTTTTGTCTCTCTCTCACTCACTGAATTGAATGGGTTAGTACCCCAATCTACTGTAAACACTTGACTATTCAGCCCTCCAGGCTTCACGCTCAAAAGAAAACACGGCGAATGGGATTAAGAAACGCAATTCCCTCCTCTTCGAATGAGCCAACACCCCCAAAGACCCCACGTACTGATAAATAACCTCAGGTTTCCCACCGGTTTGTAATAGCCATACTCAGCCTTCGTCATCCACCTAGCATCCCCTCCAGCCTGCCCACCATGTCCAAAGACCCCCTGACCCTGAATGAAATATTTTCTATCCTTCCAGGTAGCTAGCTTGTCTACTCCTAATATCTAAGTTCAGAAGGACTACGAGCCCCAGAGACTAAAGCAATACCTTTGTTAAAAACAGCTGGTTAGAGAAACCCACCCATAAGGCAGAGATCCGGCTGGTTAACAGCACAAACAGCCCTAGCAATCTTGGACGCTGTATGAAAGGATGAGCCTTGGACTTGGAGAAAATAGGCACCTCCCTCAAGCACTAGAATCCAGGCGCGTCAATAACCCAACGTTTTATCCTAGTGGTCAGTTGTCCATCAACTGGCAGCTTGTGTATAAATTGCCAGTAGTCTTTCAGGAAAGCCCCTAGTCCTAATGACCCCCGCTTTGTTGATTTTAGAGAGAGAGACGAGAAGATGGAAAGATACAAGGCTGTACGCAATTAACGACCAAGACGGAAACATGAGAAAAAAATACCAGGCTTATTATGAATTGACAATGATTATACACAAAGCGGTAAGCTGCACTAGAGTGCCTCTAAATCCTCTAAGACAGCAGGGGGGATTGGTGAGGAAAAGTTGGAATCGCAAGCAGATTAGCTGACAGAGCTGGCAGCCCAAATGGCACACTACTCCCTGTAAAGTTGACTACTTTTGACCATGGCTCTGGTTAGGATTGGGGAAGGGGGTAGCTTTGAGTGGCCAATTTCCACTGATGCAAAATCAGGATATCAAACCACACAGCAGAGGGCCGCACTCATTTCTTCAATCTGGTGTGTTTTGAGATAATGTTTAAGTCATTTAAAGGGAAATTTCACTGATGTTCTATTAATCTATATATGTCCATTAATATGGTATTCAAATATCATAATGTGCTACCAAAAGTGTGAAGTTTCTCATGAAATGCAAATTCGACTGTTTCTGCATTTCACTGGTAGTAAGCAAACCACAGTATTCAGAATTCTTTGCAGGTCCAGCCCTTCTTGTAATGAGGAATCATTAGGAGCAGTCATTGCTTGGCAATCTGGGAGCTCCAGAGAATCTGTAAAAACTAGCACAGCCCCTGTTTCAAAAAGCCTATCTTCAAGGGTGGCAACAGGGCTCCTGTCAAGCTGTCGTCTTTACAAAGCCAGAAAAAAATGTGTCATCCTGGCTATCCTTCAATGTCATGGCCGATAGGACAATCATATCTACCAGCCAATAGTGTGATAGAACAAACTGGGAAACACAAAACATCCATTCATTTTAAGATCAGACAGCTGGCTCCATTAACAAATTATTTCATCACGCAATTGTACTATTCATATTTTTAATAAAGACTTTCCTTTTTTTGACTAAAAACACTAAAAACATTTTTGTTCATCATCAGGGAATGCTGATCCTAGATCTGAACCTAGGGGGGCATTAATTAACACAGACAGCCCATTACTTCTGGTCATTTTCACAACTGATCTTACTGTTAAAAAGATCAATTAGTGGGGGGAAGTAATCTTTAAAAATCCAAAGAAAACAATCGCCAAATCTAAATTGGTCTGCCTGTATAAACGCATAGGTGGGAACTTCAACTGGGGACTTTGATCTTGGCACCATACCGTCTGTCTGTTTATTAGCCAGCAGAGGGAGCCAATGAGAGAACAAGAGGCAGACGGTCGGCTAAAACACCTCCCTCCCCCTGACGCAGCGTTCAGCGGCTGCCATGTTGACCCAGGAACCTCCCTGGTCTCCATGATCTGTTCATGATTAAAGGTCAGCACTCCTAATCTGAGATGATTGCTAAGGATTCTCCATCTTCTGTGTCCCAGCCTTTACTGTACCACTCCACACAGTCCAGCCCTTCTACGGTATCCTACAGAATGGAGCCAACAGGGAACTCAACATCAGTGGCATGTGTGCACATCACCCTGCTCATTCCGGGGCTCAAATTCCGGCATTGAGATTGAGGTTTGTGCAGGGGCTGTGGGTTCAATTCCTATGCACACTAAAAATAGTGTACACAAACTTAAAACATGAAAATGTATGCACCCACTAACAAGGCACTGCATGTCCCTCGGGATAACAGTTTCCACGACATAACATGAATGTCAAGTGCAAACAAATGAACTGAAAAAGGCCTTCAGGTTGAGGAGTGATTTTCACAGATGCTGCTTCAAGTGGATATGTTGACTTCATTGCCACAAGGTTATAACACTTTGTCCTGTCGTGGCAAAAACCCCCTAGTCATACTTGGTGACAGGGAGAAGTAATTAACGAGAGCATTTACCTTGTGAATTAAAACAAAAGTTTAGTTCATACCATCATCTTCGTATTTAGTGTAACATCTCTCTCACAACAAAACAAAACAACACTACCCTACACAACACAACAGAACACAACAACACAACACTACCCTACACAACACAACTTAACAACAGAACACAACACCACCCTACACAATACAACAGAATAAAACACAACAACATAACACTAGCCAGCACAACACAACAACAGAACAAAACAACACAACACAAGCTTACACAACACAACAACAGAATACTACTCTAGACAACTAAACAACAGAACACCACAATACAAAACACTACCCTACACAACAGAACATAACACTACCCTACACAACACAACTCTGTAAACAAACAAAACACCATAACACTCAACAACATAACAACACTACCGACATAACACAATAGAATACAACAGCACAACACTACCCTAGACAACACAAATCAACATCAGAACACAACAACACAACACTACCCTACACAACTCAAAAA
Organism: Esox lucius; assembly: GCF_011004845.1. Taxonomy (NCBI): domain Eukaryota; kingdom Metazoa; phylum Chordata; class Actinopteri; order Esociformes; family Esocidae; genus Esox; species Esox lucius. The sequence goes on from NC_047586.1 coordinate 18,888,449, forward strand.
CAGAATACAACACAACACGACCCGTCACAATACAACAGAATGGAACACAACAACATACCACTACACTACACAACACAAAAACAGAACAAAACAGCACAAAACACAACCCTACACAACACAACAGAACATAACACCACCCTACACAACACAACTCCATAACCAAACACAACAATGTAACACTACCCAACACAACACTGGACAACATAACAACACTACCTGACACAACACAACTACAGAAGACAACCGCACAACACTACCAAAGACAACAAAATCTACATCAGAACCCAACAACACAACACTGCCTCAGACAACACAACTCAAAAACAGAATACAATACAACACTACCCTACATAATACAACAGAAGAGAACACAACAACTGAACACAAAGATACAAAACACTAACCTACACAACAGAACATAAAAACACTACCCTACACAACACAACTCCATAACCAAACACGACAACGCAACACTACCCAACACATCACAACTCAACAACAGAACAACACTACACAACACAACAAGACAACAGAATACAACACAACAGAACAACAGAAGAAATCAACACAACCCTACAAAACACCAAATAACAAAAGAACACAACAACACTACCCTACAAAACACAACTCAACTAAACAACAGACCTACAACAAGACAACAGAATCCAAGACAATACAACTCAACAGAACACAACAATATATATTACCCAAGCTCCCTCTGTTCTACTGCTCTGCTGCACTCCCAGACCAATCAAGTGCCAGTGATTAAGGATAAACGGTGTGCTTAAGTAGTTAATGGATTGTTACTGTTTCAAACTGGACGGATGTTTGATGTGTTTTAGAATGAATGCCGCCAGTCACCATGCAGTCTAATAATCACATAATTCCCGCTGTAGGGGATGACTATGTGATTAACAACATAACCATAACCACAAATTAATTTACACAATTGAAAAATAATTACAGTAATGTATTTTCCTAACTCAAATCTTATCATGAGAATTACAAAGCCAATAGAACCATGCAGTGAAGCAGTCATAACGCTGTTTGGGGGGGGTTCTATCCCTACCAGCACGTGATGTTTTGATGCAGATCTCATCCCTAGCCCCAACTCCCATCATCCATGTTCATTCCTCCTCCCAACTCCCATCCCTCTCTCCAATCCCCATCCTCCATCCTCAGCTGCAGCAGAACCCAGGCCCCTGACACTGGGGTGGGCTGGACTGACTTGTGGTGGGAGACCTTGGGTTGACATTGACTGGATCAGACTTCTGCAGCCGAGTGAGCGCAAGACAGGACGCGTCGGTATGTATTTAGCAGCCGCTGTAGTTTTGAGAAACTCTGGATGCCTTTTTGGTGTGTCATGTTATCGGATGCTGTGTCAGGTTTGATGTGTTAAAATGCTTGGCTAAACTGCCTCCTCTTGATATTTGAGTGGAACATACATTATAAATGGCTATCCTGCCTTCCTGACACTTTTAAATACGTCCACCCACTCAACGCTTTCGATTGACCATGCAGGAAAGCACATCAACAACAAAGCAGTAAGGCACTTCATTGTCACGTGAGGTCTATACACGTCATTGAACCATGACAGAGCATATTAAATGCTCATTCAGATGAAAACAATCAGCCAGGAACATCAGCAATTTTAAACTAATTGGCTGATAGACGATTTTGAAATGTTTGCCTATAATCATCCGATACCAAACGCTAGCCATTTTAATCTAATCGGCTGATAGCCGGTTATGAAATGTTTTGCCAGTAATCATCCGATACCAAACGCTGGCCATTTTAATCTAATCGGCTGATAGCCGGTTATGAAATGTTTTGCCAGTAATCATCCGATACTGAACACTGACCAACATATTGTTGCATCCCTACAGAGCTAGCTATGACAACCTTATTGTCTCTTCAACTCAATCTATTGAGTGTAATTCAGAGAGGATGCTGTTCACAGCAGCAACCAATATTTACACAAGATTGTGGCACCATCAACATCCATCCAACCTGAGTATCTCTCCTCTTTAGCCATTTCCTTTGTTTGGTAAGTAAAATAAAAAGGGCAAATCTTAATACCAGATTAGAAGAGTTGAATTGAAAATCAACACTCGGATTTGTGATTTCATGTCTGATCTTGCATACAGTTGAATGTATAAGTGTAAATTAGAGCCAAGAATTTAGTATTAACTTTCTTTTGACACACTTGCTAAATTATGCAATAGAATGTGACAAAAAAACTGTAATGAATAATTCACGAGGCAGAGTCTAGACTGCTGAACCCAGGTAAAGGAGTCCAGGTACAGTAGATCTAGCAGAACACATTTGTGGGGTTTCATCCCTGTTCCAACTATTAATATTATTTAACAATATATCCAAATATTCAGTGTGTAAATGGAAATTAGGCACATTTAATTTAATTTATTTGTAAGAAACATTAAATGCTGAATACCTACCCAACTTCATTCTTTTCTTTTGTTGCAATTTAAACTTTTTAAGTACTATGATAAATTAAATATCTAATGGATAAAAAATATCATAAAAGTTGAAGGTATCCATTGTCCAACAGTTTCATTTAAAAATTCAACCATTTTGATAAGCATTGTTAATGACACATCAGCTATCCAGAGTGCATTCTTCAGATGCATTTTCTTTTGGTAATGCGGCCTTAACCACAACTGTCACCTGAAAAGGAGCTGGCTGTAGTTAAGGACTGTGAGAGAAGCCTGAACAGCAATCCGTCCCAGTAATCATTATCTACATGTGAGAAGTCTAAAGTGACACTATATAAGGACTAGATATTTGAAACACAGCGGTAATCTAATGTAAAGTTAGCTCTGAAGCACTATGGGCCTGGGAATTAAAATGGGTTTCCTATTGATTATGGAGGCAAGGGTGATTTATGTCATGTAGGAAAAAACAAGACAACCTTGTGTGACTTTGACTATCATGTAACCAACAGATACTTCAACTCAATTAAGGCGCTCAGCTAAGGGTTGTTATTTATTCCACTAGCATCGCAGAGATCAAGAAGTAGGTTCCTCGTCCAGCCAATATGTTTAAAGAATTAAGAAGCTCAGCTAAGGGTTGTAAGTTATTCCACTAGCACCGCAAAGATCAAGGAGGAGGTTCCTAGTTCAACCAATAGGTTCAAGAATTAAGATGCTCAGCTAAGGGTTGTTAGTTATTCCACTAGCATCTCAGAGGTCAAGGAGGAGGTTCCTCGTCCAGCCAATAGGTTTAAAGAATTAAAAAGCTCAGCTAAGGATCGTTAGTTATTCCACTAGCATCTCAGAAGTCAAGGAGGGGGTTCCTCGTCCAGCAAATAGGTTTAAAGAATTAAAAAGCACAGCTAAGGATCGTTAGTTATTCCACTAGCATCTCAGAAGTCAGTGAGGAAGTTTGCTTTAACCATTGGTCATTGAAGGTACAATACAACATTTTTTTTTGCAAATCACATGTTTTGTTTTTAATTGAATGGGTAAAAAAGAAACAAAAATAGTTTGTTTGGAAAGACAAAATGTGTCTAATTTGTATTGCAATTGCTAAAGAGGAGGTGTTTCTTTCTGTGCTAAAATGGTAGAATAGATGTAGTTAATTTCTTCCAAAATAATTTGCTATATATTATTAAATTAATATTTTAACATGAATGTACCAATTCCAGATTCATTCCTTAGCACAAGCTGGGTAATTTGTTGGTTTCCATGTAATTCATATTTAGACTTGTACAATACCAAGCCCTCTGAGATATGGGAAAGAATACATACCACAATAAAAATCAAATGAAAATTAATAAACACCATATATTCTTTATTTATTTTTCACTTAAAACTACTTCTACTCTGAGTTATATCAATTTCCTTATTAACAATGCATTACAGAGGTTTTGGGTCTATTTCATCTCAAACTTCAAACGCCTGTAGTGAAGGTTACTTATCAATCCACACATATATATGTACACACACAAGCAAGCCAGTATCATTGATTTCAATTTGATCTAATCATAACTGAACAACTGGAGCATTCAATAGCCTAATGTTGGCTCTTTTCACACAAATAGTCCCACTGAACCACAGACACACGAAGCAATGACTCAGGTCAGTCAGAATCAAGTGTTTTCAATTCCCCTCTGTTGTGACAGTGACTGAGGGTGCCGTGTGAGGCCCCAAATTACAGACACTATTTTTAGACTACTGCCACTACAGCTATACTTGAGCAGGGAGCTAATGAGAGAGAGAGTGGGGGTGTTGGAGAGGGAACAAGAGAAAAAAGTGAGAGGAAAAGAACAAATGAGGGAACAACCCAAGAGAGAAAGAGGGAACAAAAGAGAGAAAGAGAGGGACAGAGAGAAAGAGAGAAATCAGTGGGCGATTGGTTCAATTAAAATTATTATTTCATGTTGTAACACAGTAATATGTGGGAAGGGAGGGTGAATACTTTTGAGAGCCACTGTGTGCACGCATGCATAAATAAACACACACACTTATACACACACATAAACACTCACACCTATACACACATAAAAACACACACACCTATTCACACACACTCTACACTAGCCTAGATCAGGGGTGAGGACATTTGTTTCGGGTAAACAACCAGGTATTTGTGTGAGTTTGGTCTTGTTTAGAAGATATAGAGTCATACCCAACCTAACCCACAAGCTCACAAGCAGCTGCATGCGGGCATCCCCTCTAAACTCAACTTCTGATTGTAAAAATATAACTGTCTTGGATAGGGGGCATATCACACACACACACACACACACACACTAGTGGAAAGCTAGCCCTCACACTGAACCTCACAGAGGATTAGGCTGACCTGGACTGATGGGATGGAGAGATAGATTTTGGTTCAGTTCTTTGCACTTCCATAGCTCCAGGGTGTTTGATGCAGAGGGCTTATGCGTGTGTTTGTGTATGTGTACGTGTGTATGTATATATGTGTGTGTATATATATATATATATATATATATATATATATATATATATATATATATATATATATATATGTGTGTGTGTGTGTGCGCGCGCGTGTTTGTGTCTCCCATTAACCAAGCAGTTAAAAATACTGTATAATATGAGCAATTATCTAAATCTAAAAATGATTTAATCTAATTTCTTGTTTTAAAAAATACATTCATTTTAGACAACAGATAACACAAAAACAACAAAAGTTTGTCACCATTTTTCTGGGGCTAGCCCTTAAAAGTTGGTGCTAACCCTGCTCCAGAACAAGGCCAGCTAGCCCTGGGCCAAGGTTGGTGCTAGCCCTGCTCCAGAACAAGGCCAGCTAGCCCTGGGTTAAGGTTGGTGCTAGCCTACTTCAAAATGTGCAATTGTAAGCAATTGCTTAACCTTGGGCTAAAATCTTCATTATGTACAGTGTGAACAAACCTTATGTGTCAATTATGTTCTGTTTTGTAATTGAAATTAATTTAGAACAATTTGTGTAATAAATTTTTTCACTTTGACATTATGGACTTTTTTGTGTTGAAAAGTCCATGAGTGATGCCTGTCGGGTAGCACTGTACATGCCTGCCACAGTATGCCTGTTTTGCCCCTTTTACGCAGAGCCTAAAATGCCACCAATTTGACATTGCCATGAATTATTTGGTGTCTTTATTTTTAGATAGGAGAGGTGAGCAAAGGGAAACCCGTCTACCGAGGCAGTCCATTTTACTGATTTATTTCGGTCTCAGCGTATTATGAACCAAATATGGGGGCAATGGGGGTTTTCTCACACGCTACATTTTTCACGGTGGGACTTTAGGGTACTGACAGACCAATCACATTGTTTTGGAGAGACGTTCTGCCTCAAACCTTCGTTGATTCTCAATCAAAGCCTGTTAATTGCTCTTTATTTTTTGCCATATACAAATTTGACCTATTGGCAAGAAATAACTTGAACAGAGGCACAATCTTAGTACATAAAAACCAAGCTTGGTCCTCGTCCTCCATCTCTGCAGAAAACGTTGCGCCGGAAGGTGATGTCCATCTGGCGCATCCTTTCATGTCATCCCGACTTCTCCCCTCTGAAATCCCGTCTACCACAACATGTGTAAATTGTCCATGCCACCATCATGTACAGATGACAACCATATAAAACATTGCTGATTACTGCATTCTCTGTGTGCTCTTAGCTAGTTGTACAAGAAAAAATATGTCACACTAAGGTAAGTTGTCAGAGTAAATGTAGCATTTTATTTTATACACACTGGATTGTATTGCCTGATGACTTACCTTAAGTTTAATTCTGATTCTCTATTGATCGCCAGATACATTCATCGTTGAAAATAAATGTTGATTGGCTGGAGCAATGTGGATGTGTAGCCAAGCAAGAAATACATTCTATTCAGCTCCTTTATGACTAAAATGAATCACAGTTTAAACTATTTTCCCTGTGTTTTCAGGTATGTTATACATGAAAAGTCCAATATTCACCAAACATAATAATCCACCTTTTAGTCCTATACTAATCACTGCCATTTGTCCACTGTTAAACCACTAAAGCATGGAAGATTGTACACTTCTATCAATCCCATTAAAGTCCAGCCACTACCTGAATTCAGCAGTAATTTGCATAAGTAGAAAACAAACACGCTAGCAGTTCATTGTGCTCACAATGACGCAGCTCCATCCATATGGCTGATCGATTTCTGTGGTCCGTCTGGAAAACAATCAATAGAAATCATTGGTTCGCAGCTACGCACGCAGAGAGTATCCAAATAGAATCTACCACCAGGCGAAAAAATTTCAATGACAAAACGTTGCCCTCAATATGAACTGATGTTGTGTTCACCCAAATTATTGTTTATTCTCTTGATATCCACAAATGGATTTCCACTTCAAATGCATGTGAAATGACAAAGCAGAGATTGAAAGAAGATACTGAATCCTGTTTCAACCTTGCCTGTTTGAGAAAACTGGGGCTCCAGAGATTTGACAAATGAAAGAGATGGCATCTGGAGAGTGAGTTGGCTCAGGTGGATGGAACATGGAGGTTTCAAAGCACCCCCCGCCCTCACTCTTGCGGTCACTGAACATATCTTCACACACTCATACATACACCATTGGGACCCAGATGTGAGTGTGCACACTCCCTTTTCACCACAGTCTGTTGTAGCATGGCGAGGTTCTCCAATTTCTAACTATCTGAGCCTTTGTATTTAAAGGGTTAATTTATGATAATACACCTGAAGTGGTCTGAATAATTTTCCGAATGCACTGTATATATTCCCATTAAACCTTGAAAAATATACTGTAACTTATAAATGCCTCATGAGCATACGTCAACTGTCGTATCCCATCAAAGACCCAAATATATGCTTTGTTTTTACTGCAAATTGCCTTAAAGCAGGCTTAAGTGTATAGATATACTGGATATTTTTGTCTCTGCATCAATAGTTATATTAAAGAATTTGAGTCAAGGTTTGGTTTCAATTAGATATTGCAGCCCAAAATAAAACCCTGTTACTGATTTCCTGTTGCCTGGAAACATAAAAGGATTCCACAATGAAAGGTTTACTCGCCACCACCCATTAGTCTCTAAGACACGGGTGAGCATAAGTGCTACATAACAGAAAATCTGTTCTGAGAGACTCTTTTTCAGGTTACTCCTCTCTACCCTACTACCCTGCTTCAAATCATTAGTGTACAAAAGGAAGTACTACACTTTATTTTCTTTTATTAGAAGTGGTAAGACAACTTGAAGAGAGGCACTATAAAATATTTTTTACCCCCAAATTGTATTTGATATTCTCCCAATTATATTTTAATTGTTCTCTACTTTTTTTCCCACCATTAAACAAGCAATTATGCATACAGACCCAATAAACTGAGTGTTATGAGTCTCTCAATAATTACAGTGGAACAGAATTGTTTTAGATATGATAAAAAAATAATAAATAAACAATAAGGCACAAGGCAATGTGGTTTAGGGGACTGTGGCCCTAAACCACATTGCCGGGAGAAGGCGCTTTGCCATTGGTATACTGGCAATTTACAGCAAAGCTTTAAGATGCCTTATTGTTATTATAATATACTGTGCCTTGATTATTTTTGTTGCTTGATCTTTGGAGTTTGGGGATGGATGTCAGTAAAAGGACTTTGGGACAACAGCTGAGGTAAAAAGGCCTTTATAAAATACATCTGATTGATTTGTGGAATATTAGCTGGCGTTAGTTTCTGACCCACCGATTGGAAACCACTCTTCTAAGATCTCTGGTGAACTGTGCTCTGTCGTCTGCACCGAACATTATTTTAACCCACAGTTCATTGACTCTGTGCACTGGTGTATTAGACTGACGGTCCGTAGTGCAGGTGCATAAAACCTTCTCAGCCCTTCACACAGAACCCCGAAGCGGATGTACATTTAGGCCTACAGCACAGATATGTACATGTGATATGGATTGCAGTGTTTTCCTAAAGCCTCTAGCAATATGGCACCCTAATCCCTTTATAGTACACTACTTCAGATCAGGACTTATAATGCTCTGTGTATAACTAGGGCACTATATATAGGGAATTGAGTGACATTTAGGAAGCACTGAAACTGGTATTTACATTTTGAGCAGTGCCTTTTGACCTTTGTACTCTTTACCATGACTTATGTAATGGGATTTCATTAAGGCATTTCCTCAGTGGACCGACCAGTGTAATGATGTATGTGGCTTTTTATTCTCTAAGCATAAATCTGCTGTGCAGTGCAATGCACTAGTGGTCAATATTCACACAGCATAGCAGCATCCAAAGAGGCCTAATGACCGTAATGCTCTTATTTCAAATCTCTGGATAAAGATTTAAATTCAAGGTCATGAAGCTGGAACTTATCTATATTACATTTACTTAAAGTTTTATCTAACCTATTTAATGTATTTAGGACAAAAACGTACATCATTCAAGGTCAACGGCCACTAGATAATTTCCCCACGTCCCCTAAAGATGATGAGATAAATATTTGAGGAGATTTGAATCATGACATCTGCTCCATAGTCAGTTCATACCCTACCCCGGGAATGAAGAGGGAATTAATAACAAGAGGGAATGAATAACACTGCAGACATTAAGGAGGGAAAGAACAGGAGAGGAGTATGATACAAAAACCTGGGCATTTCAGCTAGTTCTCAAAATGTCGATATAATGTTGAACTGTAGGGTTTTTAAACCAATGGCCTTGAAATGCGGTATGACATGCCTTCTCCAACTCCCATGCTTTGGGGGGTTTATGTTTGTTCTTGTATATGTATTTCAATCCACTGCTGAACCTATTGGCCTGTGGTACCAATCAAGAGTATGCAAGGCTTCTCTTATATACTGTTCTCTAGTCCACTCAACTATTTGGGGGCATTGCTGATAAAAGTGTCAGTACAGATTTTGGCAAAGAGACAGTGACAAGTTACATCCCAAAGGATACCCTATTCCCTATATTGTGCACTACTTTTGATTGTGTTGAACACGGCCAGATAGTGTCTGGTTAAAAAGTAGTGCACTTGATCAGGAATAGCGTGCAATCAAATGTTGGCAGAGCGGCAGTGTTCTATAGCTACCTTCACATAGAGTTGTTGGAACTCGTCCAGATTGAGTCGTCCGCTGGGGCAGTCTTTCAGGAAGCCTTTGTACCACTGTTTCAGCTCATGCTCGTTAAATTCTGTGCTCTTCACCAGATCCTCCATCACCTCCGGGGTCAGCTTGCTGTTTTTCGCTCCCATATTGTCCTGAAATTATTTTCAGAAGAACTATTTTAGAATGTCATTTGAACAAAAGGAATCGGATTGTGTTCTTTTTCAATGCCTGAATGGAAAGGAGTCTCCAAGAAAAGAATAGCATATCCATTTAATATATTAAAACAAGTTAAATACCTTGGCCAGTCTGTTTGGCATTGTCATTTATCAGGCCTACTGTATATTAAATATGGGACAATTTTGTAGAGTGGCTAACAATATAATTACTCAATACAGCTGTGGAAAAATATTGCTGTAATTTATTAACAACATCCGTAAAAATATCACCCAGTCCAATGAATGATGTAATACTTGTGGCAACGTAGTGATTCCTCAACACTATGGGCTGGTTTTGCAGGCACAGATTAGGAGTAGTCCAGGACAATGAAATCAAGCTCAATATAAATCTTTATGCACCAAGCTTAATCCATGATCCAGAAAAGATCAGTAGACCCCAAAATATTCCTGGATGTGGGTTTGATGTGTGTCTTATTTTTAACTCAACACATGTTCTACATTGGTAAAGGTTAGACCTAATCCCAATACGGAGTGGCCAACCAAGTTTTCAGAGCCTGGTACATACAAAAAACTATAAAACCATGGTTGTCTAGTGATGAATTAGAGACAATCCATCACTTCTGCTCTGTTTAAGTATCTACAATCCCTCAACAACACACATGCACCAGGTCAGACCACTTGAGAGTCAATTAGCAAATTAGTCTGTATCCAAAAGAAGTCCCCTGAGATTGTTAGTCGGAGTGACCCTAGTCGCACATTTTAATGTGATGCCATAATTGTTACTGTGAATCCTTTTGTTGTGACTAATTTCCCCATCGGTCCACGTTGCTTAGCCTTTGCCTGCAGCTGTTTGCATCCGAGTCTTTGTATTGACAGCTCCCAATGCTTCACACACGAACACACACACAGCATTTCACACTGCTTCTAATTCAGCCCAATTACTTCATTAGGAACCCTGTTATTAGCATAATTAGCAAAATGCCAACAGATAAGGTTACAATGTGACTTTTACCATTTAGAAAATCTGTCTCCTCTCACATGTCACCAAGGCTCAATGAATCACAAATTGGCCTGAGTGGAGAGCATCTATCTGAATTCTGGAGTTATTGTTGCATAACCTAATGGTTGTGTAATTGTTTGTTCGTTAGATTCATGTAAAAGCCAAAAAGCACTTGAAGTTGTGCATGTAAGAAACAATCAAGAATTATAAGATACCATCCGAAAGGCTATATCAATTAATTACGTGCCTCCTGTAGTAAACAAACAAGCAGCTCATCAAACTATTCATTATTTTTTTCTGATTGAATTAACACAGCTATCAAAAAGCATTGTTTAAAAGATAATACATTGGGAATTATTATTTAATTGCAAATTAAATGCCAAGGGGTAAACAGCAAAAAAATTGATTATTCATCCAACACAGATCCAATAATAACAACATAAATAATAAAAAAAAATATCATTTAATTTCATGGCTTAGAGCTGAAACCCTAAAGCATGAAAAGCGGGACTTATAATCACTAGCTTAACGCTATGACCAAAATCAATGAAATTGCAAGCAAGCCACATAACATAATTGAATAACAATGGCATGACATCCCAAGCACTGGAGCAGTGATTGTCAAACCTCTCCTGGGGTCCTCCAGCCATCTCACCCTGAATCAGCTCACTTGAATCAAGCAGCAAAGGGCTTGATAATTAGCTGATTACAAGTTTATTCAGGTGTGCTGGATCAGGGATACATCTAATACATTAATGCAGCGTTTCCCAATCGTGGTTCTGTGGACACCAGGGGGTGTATGTTTTTGCCCTAGCACTCACACACCAGATTCAAATGAAAGACTTAATGATAGGTTGATTACGTCAATCAAGTGTATTAGTGGTAGGGCAACAACAGACTCTGTGCACCAGCGTAGTGAGGAACTTCTGCTTTTGTCTAGAAGTCGGTGTTGCAGTTTCCGGTTTACTTATAATACTCATATGCATTAGTAAACACCTAAACTCACAGCAAGATGAGTGATGCTGTTGTACGGAAAAAAAAGAAATATAATGTACGTGACTCATCTAAGTTTCAAGGTACAAGTGGAGCATCCTCTTTTAAAAAAAATATGGCTTGCGCCATTCAATTACTTCAAACGCTAGACTGAAATAGTCAGAAAAGGCAATTTTTTTATATACTTCCACGTAACGCAGGTTTAAGCGCAATTAATACCATATAGGACCAGATGTTTACTTCCTATGCCTGTTGTTATTTTTCAGTTTCGTTGTGAAATGAGGTTACAGTAGTAAAATAAAAGAGGAGACCTGTTTTGGTGCTTTTTTGAGGCTATGGAATTTTAAGCTTCATTCAGGTTGAAGAGGCTGAACGAAGGTTTGTTTCAATTCACTTGCTATGGGGACGCGCTAGCGTCGGCCGGCACGCCACAGTAAACTACTTACCCTCGTAGTTGTGCAGCTAACTCGATACGTAGAGTTTGAATCCCTTGTTCCGCTTGCTTGTTGGAGCAGGGGACCAGGCATCAACAATTCGATGGACATCACTAATGCTTATTTTAGGCAGGTCTTGGAGACATCTACTAAAAACTGATCGCCTTAAGTAAACCGGAAAATTATATGCCGACATCTGGCTAAAGCGGAAGTTCGTCCATACACTTGTGCACAGAGCCTATTCAATCAGGTGTGTGAGTGCTAGGGCAGGAGGACCAGGATTGGGAAACACAGCATTAATGGGATCCCCAGGAGAGGTTTGAGAACCACTGTACTAGCAAGTTAAGGCCTCAGATTGCCAGACACCTGAACTGGTCTGTGGAGCGCAGCAGATAGGTAGATGCTGTGTGTCCTTGGAGATCACCAGAGCTTAGATTGGCCTATTCCCCTGGGATATAGAGTGTATACTATCAGCTGTGCCTTGGACAGCAGGCTGGTGAAAAACAACCCTGACGTCAAGTCCCATGACCCTTCAAATCTACTGAGTGAAATAGCTTTTCCCTCCAGACCAGGGGTAGGACACTAGATTCAGCTGCCCGACAACTTTGGTCAAAGCAGATTGTCAGGTGGCCACAGCATAATTTAAAATTATTTTAAAAAGGCATTGTACACTGCAAATGGACAACAGCAAAGCCTAAAACTTGACTGTACTTGAAAATTGCAATAACATAATATCTTGATGACATTGACACACAATTACGTTTCCTATTTTTACTTGTGAGAATAGTTAGCTAAATTAAACGGACATAGCAGTATATTTCCAGTGATTTCAGTCTTTTATGACTTCATAAGATATCTATTATTTATGTACTGAGGTCGTTCCCCTGAAAAACTGTGATTTTGACCTGCAGTTCAATTCTCCTTCTACACCATCTGTCCACCTCATATAAGTGTTCTTTTTTCCACACAGCACGTCCAGCACTGAAGTCATTTTGCACACACAGACACACTCACTCAACCGACAACCTGAGAAAGCTTTTCTTAGGAACTCAAACCTGCCAGAGGGAGTCGCTAGCAGTGCGACAAGGCAAGGAAATCCCTTCTGATGAGGCCACTCCACACCCAAGGCAATGCTTGGCCAATGTGCATTGCCCAATGCGACTCCTAGCCACACGTCAGCCGGCAGCACAGTCAGGGCTCAAAATCGAGACTGTAGTGGGCAGCTTGGTGCTACAAAAGAGCACCTTAGACTGCTGTGTCACCTTGACATTTTTTTAACTAGCTCCACCAAAACATAACATTCACAATGTTCTAGCATGTCTGGCTCAGAATTTGTTAGAGTTGCCTTTCTGAAATGGGCCCTCTCTTTTTTCCCTCTCTGTGAAGATGCTAAAAGAATCTGTCATTAATTCTAGACGTAGCCCTGTTGCTGGAATTCCAGAGAATATTGTAGCAATGGCAAAATAGCCTACTTCCCATACGTTTCAAAGGGGTTGAGGTAGCTGCATCAGCCAATCATCTTGACATTTAGAAGATTATTGGCTGCTTATTTATATCTCAGAATGAGACAGTTGCTTATATAATGTGAAATAATTACGTTAATATATTACATTTAATTATGAACCAAGTGATTTATTCTCAATGGACAAGGCTTGGATGAAGTCCACTGTTGCCTTTTTAGACTAGGCAAGATTTGCAGTTTTGACAAACCCATATTACTCACAAAGCAACTCTATCGTGTTTCTCTTGTGGTTCTTAAAAAAACTGGAGGACACTAATTCAACTATTTTAAATATTTTCATGATATGGTATAAAAAAAGAATTACATTGCACATGAAATGCAAATAATTAAAAGAGACAGCTTTTTACACTAGGCATCTGAGTAGACAAAGTCATGGATGGATTTTGGAAAACTGTACTCACATGATGAGTAACCATGGAACACTTTAGCTCAGTGGGCTAAAAAACCTGGCCACGGAATAGGACACATGAAGAATTGTTATTCTCTCAAGGAAAGAAGACCCAACACAGAGCAGGACCATGCTATGAACCCACAAAGCTAGAAGCCAAGCAGCTTATGAAAACATCAAAAGATTAATATTCTTCTAATACCGCAGCCAGGGAATACTTTGATATTGCCAGTCAAAGCTACTACAGAAAAAGCTGTATCAGACAATGTTTTGTCGAAGCCAGCAGTAGCCTGTGTTCTGACACTTACAGTGTAAGTTGCTGACATTTTCCTTGTCACAATACGTGCTGTCACACCCAGTGAAGTAGGCCTCAAGACAGCAGCAGTAAACAGATCTGTCCCATGCGAGCTGTGATGAATATGCATCATCCATGCTACCCATCCACTTAGAGAGGTGTGACACTTTAAAAGCTCCTCCATTCACACAATGGCAGGAGGGCAAAGTGCATACTGTGCACAGCTCGAAGAAGGGGCACCTGTATGCCCCCGGCTCCTCTCCTGAGAGTGCAGCACGCGTGATAATGGATACATGCTTTGCAAAGCTCTCAAACACGGCACCGTCACCAAGAGCCGTAGGCGGGGAACTATGCTATACACTGATAGTTACAATACATATTGCTAGCTTGCAAGTCCATTTCAGAACATCAGCAGACTTCGACTGATGTGAAATACAATGTAAAGACGTGCAAAGCTAAATGAAAAAAAAAAAGGAAGAGATGGCTTGAAAGAAAAATAACAAAAATCGGAAAGGCATCTAAAAAAGCAGTCATGGGGAAAACATGGCAATATGGCAGTATTATTTTGCGCTAGTTTGCTCTACGAGCACCAAAAAAAATGTTTCTCTTCAAAATGTAATCTGTTTAAAGAGTAAATCAGTTAGTTTTCAGCGCTTTTATTTCCATGACTTAGCTAAAATATTTTTCTAATAGCTCCCTTGTCCTGCTCCAGGAGACATATGGTGAGCATTTTAGAATAAAATCACAGAATAAAATTGCAATACATATAAACTAGTGAAAGTTGTTAGAATAAAAATAAAAATTGTATCAGCACCTAAGCATTGGTATAATATAGTATGATGAGCTGGCTGGCAATTCCCAGCCCTGCTAACAAAGTGTATTAGCCCATGCTTTCTCTTGACCATGACTGGTTCTGGCTTATCACACAATTCCCTCAGATCATATGAATCCATCACTGTAGAATGAGAGTTAGTGAGACCCAGATGGTGTCTCTCAGTCCAAGGAGGTCTGTCTTCATTGCATTGCAGAGAGAAACATGTTGACAAAAAAAACCTTTGTTGTTGGAACAGTGGACAGAAGCAGACTCAGTTGCATATAATAGATACAATAGCCTACATGTTTCTATGACAGCAGTCATTGGCTGATTCACCTACATGAAATAGCAGACCTCTCTGTACATTGGCCAGGCGCATTATGTAACATTTCCCTTTCCTATTATTTTCCAATAGGGAATGACCTTGAGAGTCAAAACCAAGCCAAGTACAACACTGATTCCTCTGCCTATACATTAATAAGTGATTAGAAGTAATATACAAAGAAAGCCCTATCGTCGATGACATGACATGTTTCATGCACTGCAGGTCCTTCAAAGAGGATTTCTTAGCACCACCTAAAGAAGGTATTAAAAATATATCAGTTCATATTTGAATAACATACTATAATAAAATATACTGTTAAAACGTTGTACGAAATAAATCCCAATTTAAAAAAAAAATGTTTTCATTGTTTGGATTGTTTGCATCGTTTTCAACCAGCCAAAAAGCGCATTTGTTTCGAAATTAGCATCATCCATCAAACGGTCCACTCAATTCATGCAGTCCAGATAGGGAGAGCGCATACCGATGTGCATGACGCGAGGCAGCATCGCCTAATCACATCACACCAAAAACTCGGAGGATTATTCTATAACATGTCTGCCTTTTAAAAAGTCATTAAAAAGCCACAGAAAACAACCTCACATACACACTAAACAGGACTGTTTACTAGTGTCAGGCTTATTCTAGGTGGACTCCAGATACTTTTTGTATCCACCAGTAAGAGTAGGCTTAACCCACTCCCTCTCCATACATTGTTAGCTTAAAAGTATCAGGCTATTTGCTTGACAAAAAGAATCATCGCTTTTGTTATTATTTTCGGTCACCTATATGGCGGTCTTTAATAATCCATAAATTATCCTCAGAAGATGGGATATTTCATGCTGCAAACGTCTTTATTTCAATTTAGTGAAAACTTTGTTTAAAAGACAACTAATCGTATACTTATATCATACAACTGCATTAGTATACAGTAATGTTCCTAGGAATGAATTACTTATCCGTATTATCTATACAAATAAGTATTGAAGAGTAAGGGATTCCTATAATTGTATTATCATGCACACAAAAAATCATATTTACCTTGCAAAGAGTGCGAAGTTTATGGGGCTTTGCGCTCTTCTGAAGTAGGTTACGTGTGGACAGAGATGATAGTCAAGCGTTTACTATTCTTTCGACCCCTGAGGTGAGGTTTTTTGGGGCTGAAATTAGCCTCGTTGAAATTCACTGGTGCAGTTCCGAGGATGCTGCAAGCAAGTAGGACCGTCCACACAGATACAAACTCGCTGAGGAAAGCGCAGCGTCAGACCGTGTGCATCACGACTCTCCCTCAGATTGATTGATGCATGATCAAGGATACTTCACTGTTTTGGTAGGGTGCTTTTTGAGTTTGCGCAAAATGAGGAAAGGAATAAGCGTCCTGCTGCAGCTTCTTGCAGAGCTGTGAAGTAGAAGATGTACACGTACGGTGATTTTCATGTGGATTGAATTTGCAGTCTTACCAGGGTCACTGTCAACAGACAACACCCAGGCTATGCTATGAATATAAAGTCGTAGGCATGGCACAGGTTTGGCTTACGGCCAAGTTATGATGTTCAATCAATCTACTGGAGTGTTACATTTTAATTCGCAAAAATCCAGTCATTTTAAACTAAACTGCATTTATAACAATTGTTTATGTAGTTATGTTTTAATTTTAAACATACCATTAGTTATCTGTATGAATAAAGGCCTATCAGTTGCCTTCCTTAACCCACCCCGCCTCGCGCGCGAACCAACATTAACTTCGGCGCCAAATAGCTGGAGGCAACTGCATCTATAACATGGCGTCCGAAACGTCTTATTTGTTGGTCTAGCTTGTTACTTACTACATCGTTTGCCGTATTTACCATCTAGAACAATATCTGGTAAGTCGTCAAATACGTGTCAAATTGTAATAACTAATAGTCTAGTTGTACAGTATTTGACAAATACAGTTAGTTAGCTAACAACGAGCTGTCCCTTACTGATGCTAGCTAAATTACTTGCTAGTATTAATGTTTCACTAGCTATCTACAGTAGCTATCTATTCTAGATAAACAAAGTATTTATTTATCTTTTGTTGAGTTGTCAGAAAGTCAAAAGTGACCTTGCTAAAAAAACAGTCCCCAAAGTCGTCTGCTGTTCAAATGGTGAGACACAGAAAATAATGTAGTGTGCCTTTACTTACTCTTTGAGGCTACAAGTCGCTACAAGTACATCGTTACATACTATATCGGTTGTACAAAATCCAAATGCTTTACAAAGTGTCAGTAACGTGTATATATGAACCGTCTGTTGACTCACTGTTACATTATTAAATCTGTTATATACGTACGTTTTTTATTTATTTAAAGGTTTATGCTTAGAGTTTTAGTAGGTCTTCAGTTATTCAGTTTGCAAGTTGTTTCTTTGAAAGGTATGGAAGCTTATAGTTAACTTAATACAAATGTTAATGCAATCCCACATATTCATTTCCACTTTTGCCTGTCATGCCCCGCTTTGTGGTTGACAAAATTCAAATGTTAATTCGAATGTGAAAAGGGAGAAACAGTGCCAACATTTGCAATTGAATTGCCATGTTTTATCGCTGTTTTCATAAATTAATGAAAATGACATTGCAATGCGAATGCATTTTCATGTTCTACGGCCCATTCTCTGAAGGCAGGATACTGTTTAACATGCCAACCGGAAATAGGTTGGTTACAATCATAGATGTATGGGTACAATGGCAACTGCAGGGCTAGTCTGAGTGATCTTGGATTTGGCAGATCATATTGAAAGCAATTTGATTTCCTGGTCAGACGGTCATGACAGAATAGAAATAATAATTGAAAATCTAGCTTCTCTGCGATCACTGAATGATTTTGGCCCGTTTGTGTTGGCAAATTTTGTTTAGTTCTTGACAGACTCTCACGCGTGTCTCCCCTGGGGAGACCAGCTCTAACCTTTTTGATTTTTACCATTGTAAAAAAATATTTTCCCAAAATATAATATATAAATTGGATGTATAATAGCTCAGAAAACAGAGCAAGGACAGAGTGACATGGAATGGTTAAGATGCCCAAAGGCAAAGTTTTACAGAAAAACACAAAAAGTAACTCAGGATCTCAGAAAAGGTACTCAGACATCTTCTCCCATGGGTCTCGCCTTTAGGCTTCTTAAGCAGTATCTCCTATTTGTTTGCTGTAGCAGTCTGTATGGGCGACAAGAAAAAGAGGCTGGTAGTCTCCTTGGTGAAAAGCTTTTCCCAAGGTGGCTCCTCGCTTCTTTATGGGCACCCTGATTATCCCTCACGAGAGTCTGGTGTGGAGCAGTGGGGCTGGCCCTCACAACAGCCTCCAGAATGTTCTGGAATGTTCTTACACTCCCCTAGTGGGAGCTCTCCCACTTCCTGGAACATTTCTGCTCTGTCCTGGGCAGACATCTTCCAGGGCCCTGAACCATTTCCTCTTACAACAATACGCTTATAGGATGGGCCAGTCACAGTATATATCACAGTATATATTCATACTTTTTCAAGAATAATTTGGGGTAGTGGCTTTCACAATTATACAGCAGTAGCCTGCAACAGCTAATTAAAATTGGGAAAACAGTGTATTCTCAGTTTAACCCATGTTTTGGTAAATCTGTCATTTTAGGTTTTAGGTTTAATGGATGAAGAAAAGCATGGATAAACACACAACGGATATCTGTTTTCCTAATAGGAAAGATGCTGTTCCATTGCCTTCTAAACGACCACGGACAGATTGCACATTAACAAACAAACACTGTGATGAAACCCTTTTAGAGTTAAAAGAAATGTTGAGTTACCAGAACATTGACAGTTTCATGCCACTAAAGAATATACCTTTTCTTCATGAGGATAAAACGCACAGAATTGATTCTGACCATGAGTATTCAAAATACACAGGGACAGGATTTTCTTTTAAAGAAGTGGAAACAGATGATTGTTCAGCTGTCAGAAATAGTCAGATAAGCACAGGGTCATGTGTCATCAGTCATAGTACAGAGGTAGACCCACAAGGTCTACATCAAGGGATAGATGAGCAACATCTACTAAGTCAAACAGGCACATCTTTTTACAGCTTTCACCCTAGAGATGAAGCAGGGTGTGCGTCAGCACAGTCTCACACTGCTGATGACACAACAAGTGATACGTCCTCAAGCCATGGTTTCAATCAGCCTAGGAAATCACTCAAATCCACTCTCACCAGTTCTAGTCCCTTGTTAGACAAAACAAAAATAACTGAACAAAATGTAGACAGCCAGATCCCTGTAACCAACCACAGCTCAAGTGTGAGTCATGGCACGGAAGAACTTGATTACACCCGTGAACGGCTTGTTCTGAATTCAACCATTTACAACATGGGCTTCAGCATGAGATCTGCTGAAGAAGAAAACAACCATCAGATTCAGAACAAGGATGAACAAGGATTTAATCAAAGTGACTGCAATGAGAAAGAGGCCAGGAATTGCCCATTACTTGTTGTTTGCAGTGATGTCTGTGGGTCATCTGGCTCTCATGCTGAAACAAACCCCTTTGGGAACTTAACAGTAATGGGAAAAAACAAAGTAAATGTATCCATATTGCAGAATGATGGGAGAGAAAATTCTAATGTCTGTGAAAAAAAAGCTACAGACCTAGTTAACAAGGAAGATCTCATGCACATTGACAGCTCTGCTGCTGTGAAGACAGCAGGTAAAAATGTAGATAATGACCCTGTTGTCAGTTATTATGCAGTATTAGACAGGTCTATACTGAGTGACGAGGCTAAGATCAAGCACAATGATCTCCATGAAGCAACCTGGGGGGACACTGTTGGCACGGTGACTGCTAAAGCTTTGTGTGAACTGGGTGATGATTACGAAACAAACAAGAAACTGGCAGTGCCACCATCAACAGGACTGAGTCCAGACACAGCAGATGTTGATTGCAACAGTATAGTAAGTCAAACTGAACATGCACTTTACTGCGACATTGACGTAGTGGTTCTAGAAAACTGTAATAGGACTACAGCATTTGGATTATCTCAACCACTGGAATACACGACTCCTTTTCACCCACCACAACCTGAAGATTTACCCCTGAGGCCAGCTGAATATTTCAGGAATGGTACTTTGATGCTGTCCTGTAATTCTGATGATCAAAATGAACCCCAATTGAAAGTTGAAAAGGAGGACACATGTCAGGTACCACTGGAGCAGTGTAGTTGCACAACAGAGGAACATATCAAGAGCAGCAAGAGGATAGATCATTGGGAGCCAGTTCTCAGCAGCACTTCTATCCCCGAAGAGAGCAATGGTCCAGAAGAGAGAAGTGAAGCATGTTCTTCTAAGACAGCAAAACATCTTAGTGAGAAATGGGACAAAGCAGGCAAATTTCCTACTAATGAAGATAATCTAAAGAACCATGACACCGTTAATTACCTTTCTAAGTGTGCCATTCTGAATGGGATAATGGACAAAAACTGTGACAGTGTTACAGAATGTATCCTTCATGTTGATTTAGGAAAGGGGGAACTGGGAATGATATCTCAAAGTGACATGCTAAAGAGAGGTGTCATAGAAACGATGACTTCTGAGTGGATCAACAACTTGCCCGAAGCGGAGCTCAGCAAAATCGATGAGAACCCAACATATCACTTTCCTTTGGAAGCCACACCTGGAACATTTCTCTTGCAGGCTGCCAAAGAGGGTTCAACCACTGACCCCACAGACATTACCGCAAAACTCCTCAAAATTGAAACCAGTCATTTAGGCCCTTTCAGCTTAGTACCCAATGATGCCGTCGTCCCAGGATCAGATTCAAGCCCAGAGAATGACACAGTATTAGACAAAGAGGAGGACCGATCAGCCACAGCCATGCAATCTGCAACACACATTCTCTTTGACTGTGTGCCCGTTGGGTTTGACACATTTGAAAAGTTCCAGCTTTCTCCCCTTGACACCAATGGCTTGGAGTTCAGCCCTCTCCACTGCAGCTTGGCCAGTCAAGTGTTTAAAACTGAGTTCCAACTTCACAGTGCTGATGGCACTGTGCCCCCGGGAGAGAGTGATAATAAGGACATATCAGAGGAAGAAGGGGACCAGTGCCAAGAGGAAGCTACTGTCTTTTTCCATGAAGTCGCTGCCCATGACGCTTTCTCATGCCAAATCTCCATTCCATCAGCGAGCCCGAGAAAGCCTACCCAGACTTCCCTTCACTATGGAACTTCCCAGTTTGAGCCTCCCCCTCAGGCAAAACTCACACTCAGCGCAATGAACAACATCCATCCAGTCTCTGAAACCCACAGCTTCCCAGAGTTTGAAATGAAAGAGAGGTTTGACATGGTCATGGAGGAGCTGAGCTTGTATTTTGAGATCAGTGGCGACCCGGGTAATCATTCACTTGAATCAGCAACATCTGTACTGTGCTGCGTTATGGATCCTGGAGCTAAGGAGGACAACTCTGCTTTAATGACGTGAGTGTGTCTATTGTTTTTATTTAGGTTTCTGTGTGACAGATTTTGCCCTGGCAATTAATAAAGTAATATCTCATTTATCATTTTCTAGGCAAAGCAGTAGTGGCCACCCAAGCAGCCGGAATGCAATGGAAGAACCCTGCAGAGGCTTATCACTTTCAGATGATGACCACAGTCTGAAAACATATCAAGCAGAGCCAGAAACATGTAAAACTGAGGGCCTTGACTGTGAGCAGGAGGTGCCTCTTGAATGCAACCATCACAACACAGAGGAAGAGGAGTCTATGTACTCTTTGTTTAAGCGTAATGGTTGGTGGGGTTTGTCATTTAGCAAAAGGCCTTGGTCTGATCACTGTTTAGCTGTCTTTCCCAAAAACATTTTAGAAAATAAGTTTATTGATGTGACCTTAAAAACCAAAACAATAATGATTATTCTAATTTGTATTGCACCAATCAGACTTTTCATTTTATGTTGTCAATTTCAGACATTTGATAGATCTTCCAAAACAACTTACTCGTACGGTATTACAACACAGCAGGCATATGTTTTGTTGGGACAGTCCTTTTATAATGAACAAGACTGTCTTGCCTGAACATTATTATTGGATCGCAGTGTTTGTGTCTACAGACTCCAGAGAGCAGGGAGCGGATGACAGATCCAATATGTGGTCTCCTGCCTTCACATTTCTCCCATGCTTGGATCATTTAAATCACAGTAAGTATCAACTTTGTCACACATTTTACGTTTGACTATCCTTTTGAGGACCCCAAACATTTACATACAAAATGGGTTTTCCCTAATCCTACATCTAAACCTAACCCTAACATTAACTCTAAAAACCTAACGTAAGAAAAGCTTTAACCTGAAATAAAACTTAACACCAATTGTAATGTTTACCCTAAACCTAACGCTTAAACTAATGATAAGCCTTTATATCAATAGTACCATAAAAAAATTTCTAAATCACATTTTTCTGGTTTCACTACCTAAGCATTGGTTTTTAAGTCCCCACTAAGATAGTTATACCTTTGCAAACACACAGGAGTTAATAATAATTTGAGTCTTTTGGTTAAACTCAAATAGAAAACTTGTTACAACAACAGTTTCAGTAATTGAATTTTTTGTTTAACCTAACTATCCTGTTGCTTCTCTTCATCAGGCTACCCAAAGCAGGCTATCTAACATATCCTGCCCAGTAATTCCTGTTGGCCCTAGATATTGCACACTACTCTGTATGCAGCAGGTTCATACACGTCTGCAATACTGTATTAGATTGGTATTCTTGTCTCCTTGCCTTCAGGACAGCTTGAGGAGCAGCAGAACAAGAGGTTGGAGCCTCTAAGAACATGCACACGTCCCATCAGGGTTGGACTCTCCAAGAAGGTTAGGACTAAACAACTTCATCCCTACTCCAAGTGATCACTTAATGTTTTTATGCAGGACATTGCGTCATTGTATTTTATTCAAACATGATTTGTACAGGTGAGCAGGTGTTTATTATATTTCTAGATTTGACTACAACTCAGTGCTATCTATTAATGTTATTGAGTGAGATATTATTTCTTGCCCTATTTCTGATGAGCAAGTTAGCACACGTGTGTATTATTTTATGAAGAGTGTACAGTAGGTTAATTTGCTCCACTATTGTATTTATTAATGGATGTTTTGTATTTAGAAGTGTTTTATTGACTTAAATGACTGTGATACTTTATTGTGGGATGTTTGAAAAAATATGTTCAAAAGAGGATACTTGCATTGATGTCAAATAAAAACAGTAAAATGTAGGTACTGGATAGCCCTTCTTTCTTACATATTTATTGTTATTAGACACTGAATAAAACATTCTGTTAACACTAACCTCAGAACCTAAGTAAAACACTTTTTTAAAACCAGTCTTCAATCTATGTTTTAATTTGTCTTTTTTCATGTAATGCTCCGCAGTCTTCAATATAATACAGATTTAGTTGATTCTCTACTGTTAGTCTGAGATAGGCCCGCCAGGTAATAAGGGTGGCAATGAAAGATGTCTGTGGGGAAATGTAATGCTGGGAATAATAATAGTCTGGAACGCCTCAGGGGCTTGACGTTGCTCCTTCCAGGCGCCAGCACCTGCCATCTAAAAAACAAAGACATACTGTGCATGATGTTGCAAAAAAAGGCTGCTATAGATTTAGAAACCAAGTTGAAATATTTAATAACATTCAATCAGGTAGTCTAAACAGCCAAGGAACTATACTCCCTATAGTTAATTTGAACCAAATAACATATATGTATCATTTTTAAGTAGCTATAGATTACATATATTAATCTGTAAGATGTTGACTGACCACTGTGTCATGTTTTAGGTACTCAATGTCACGGTTGTGTAGGTAGGACACAGGTGCAGAGACATGAGTGCGGTAATAATCCATGGTTTTAATAAAAATAACCTAAAACAATAGCAGCAACCACTGCTGTGGGGCAGCAGGCACAAAACCAAAATGATCCACACGGGGTGTGGCCAAGCAGTGAACATAAGTAGAATCCCCAATTGGAGGCAACGATCCACACCTGCCTCCAATTGGGGAGACCGAAATGAATAGAGGTGCCTAGAGGCACCACCTTCTGTCCGGTCCTGACTGTTGCCCTAGCCCAGTGCAGAGATGGCTAGGGGCATAGCCAGGATGTGACACTGTAGTAGAAAAAATATCTGATTGCATAATAATTGTCCAAGTACAAATATATACAGTATCTCAGATGTTGTTACCCCCTTGGGCTATTTCACATATTATTTTGTTTCAACATGAAATCAAAATGGATTTCATCAAGTGTTTTTGCCACTTATCAACACAAAACAGTCCATAATGTCTAAGTGAAAAATAAAATCAGAAAATTATTTTAAAAGAATAACAAATAGTTGATTCACCGCCATTTGTTAAGACACACCTAAATGAGCTCTGTTGCAACCTTTCTCTTGTAGTTCATGTAATTAGTTGAGTCCACCTGTATGCAATTAAGGTGTTTCACATGATTTGAGTTTAAACACAAAAAGCATCTACTATGGCTGTTAAAATTCAAGAGCTCCGGCCATATAGAACAGCTACCGGACATACACAATAATTTGGAGTAGGTGATTTGCCTGATGTGTTCCAGAAAGGTGGCACTCAAAAGGGCTCAGAACAAGAATAGACTGACGAGTTTCAGAAGAAAGTTATTTGTTTCTGGCCATTTTGAGCCTTGAATCAAACCCACAAACGTTGATGCTGAAGATACTGAACTAATTTAAAGAAGGCCAGTTTTATAACTTTTATCAGCACAGCAGTTTTCAGTGGTGCTAACATAATCGCAAAAGGGTTTTCTATTGATCAATTATCCTTTTAAAATGATAAACTTGGATTTGCAAAAACAACGTGCCATTGGAACACATGGTTGCTGATAATGGGCCTCTGTATTTCTGATAAATTTGATGTCGGCTTAATAGACCGATTGCTTTTCTTTTGAAAAAAATGAAATTTGTAAGTGACCCCAAAAATGTGAATGTTAGTGTATTCCTATAAGAATATTGTAATATGACAATTGTGGTGTGTAGGTAACTTGTTTGTTGTTCCCCGGTTTCTCAGAAAGGGATAAGTATTCCAACATGTTTCATTGCGCTGTACGATTTATGGTTTCAAAGTTACAGGTATATTTTAGAATTGTGACTGGCAGAGTAGACCAATCTAGAGGATATTGAAACCAAATGATGCGGACCTGATAATATTCATTGTATTCATGTAAATGTGTGAGTGCCTGTATTTAGTTTCATTGTGTTGGTCTAGGTGAAGTAATGTAAATGTGTTGTTATTGGGGAGGCTGGAGTTCACCCTTAAATAGCAAGACAAAAAGTATTTGAGATTTTCTGTAACTTCAACTTCCTGGACACACATTTGTGTGCGTGCTATATCTTTTTGTTTTTACCTTAGATTGAACTGTTGGTTTTGGTTGTTGACTTGGTATGTAAATATGTCTGATGAACTGTAACTTAATTTGCTTAATACTAATACATTATATTACTTTGGAATATAAACAGCATTCCTCATAATATTGGTGTAATCCATTTCAGTGTAGTAGCCTATAGTCTATGATAAATGTATGAGTGTTTTTTTGTCTGGTATCTTTCAGTTGTTTTACACAATAATTGGATTCTGAAGCTAGATATTCCCAGAATCAGCTGTTCATTTTATTATTCATAATTATCTATTTTCTATATAATTTTTGTAATAAACCTGAAAACATAATTTATAATGCATAAATTGTGACAACAAGAATAACTTTCTTGCGCTTCACCACTTCAGAAATGTCTTGGAACAGACATATTTCTGATATTTTCAAGCACAGGCAGGCTCAACTTGAATAAAAAATATCTCTGATTATTCAGCTGTAATGTTAGTATTAATAGTACTACCCAATTATTGTTCGGTTGCAAAGACGGAACATTTGTCATCACCTTATACACAATATATACTGGCCTAAAACTGGGTCTGTAACTGGTTGTTGGCTGTCTGTTTCTGGTCAGTGCTCGGCCAGGTCTTGAGCTTTCTAATGCTTTTCTGATTACATTAATGGTCAGATTTACACTTTGTTAAAGCCAGTAAATCTGGTGCCTCTGATTGGGATACAGCTCTGTTTGGGAGCAAAAAACACTTCAAAGACACACTGAGCCAGAAGGTACAGTATCTCTGTCTTTTGAAGTTCTTAAAAAAGTCCTCCTCTCGATCGTTTGCAGATGCTCCCCTATGTAATTCATTTACCACAATTATGAGCTCCAATAATGATGTAACCTGAGCTCTAAGATCTTAACCAATACTTCTAATGAAACTTGGCAGGCAGTATTATGTTGTTTTATTCCAAAAATGTAAGGATTAAATACACTCTAATTTGTTTTTTATATATTTCAAATGGATATGGGCCATACAAGGCACAAGAAGACTAGCAACTGCAACATTCTGACAGATGTTGCATACAGTGTATAATGGAGAACTTTTGTCCTATACTTTTGTCTTGATGATTTAGTGTTAATTAAAATGCTTTAAAAAATGTATCAGCTTGTCGTGCATATTTGAATAAGTCATTAAAATGAAATGCAGACACTTACATTTATATTATTTTACACTTGAAAGTGATCTCTTTTCCCTTAATACCGCCCCTCCCTGGATACAGAAAGTCATCTGGTTCAGAAACATCTGACAAGAGATCTTTAATGAGTATAGAAAAGGCCTATTGAAGACCCATACATCACAGCTTGTTTTCACCAATGGAAGAAAAAAGGTTGCATCATCTGCTTCATAATTACTGTGAACCAGCTGAACCAAAGTATCTGTCATGCACAACCCCAAACCATCATATCGGTCATCATTAAACAGGTGTTGACATGGTTGACTGTGTTTATGTAGTTGATGCACATCATTCTGTACGTCATGCAGCCATAACCAAACACTTTTAACTGAGACTAAACCGCGAGTTTCAGATCCTGATGCATATCAGGGCTCAACAAATGGCATTTAAATGGCATTTAAATTCCTGAACAGTATGGTCAAGGATCCTGATGATGGATTGTCAGCCACCCACTTGGCTGTCATGCAGGTGCTGTTTGATATCCGCACGGCTGGTCAGGGACTGTTTGTGAAAGTTGTCTTTGGAAAAAGACCCTCATTTGTCCGATTCTAGCAGGGAACCTATGACAGACGAAATAGTGCATCTGAGTTCCATCAAAGGTAAAAATTTTTGCTTTCGTTTGAACTCATAGTTATCCTTCGCTGCCTTCTTCACTTGAGTGACTCACGCAAGTTTTTTATTGTTTAATTGAACAACAATACCAGAGAGCCACGCGTCACATCACTGCTCAACCTTGCAGCGCAAAGAGCAGGCAAGGTAGTTACTTGTGCGTTTGTCAGATTACGAAACAACTGGATGATGTCGAGTTTATAATATAATTCTTATTTTTTTCTATCTTAATTATTTTTGCAATGTTTCGAGAGCGACGTGACATGCTAGTTTTATTAGTCCGACTTTACTAGTCCGGGGACATCAGGCCATCGTTATTGTTGAGCCCTGCAAAATAATTAAAATCTAACAAAGCAGCAACATTATAGACTATTATGATATAATGCAGTTCCTAACCTTAGGAATACCAGATTCTATACCAAAACTCTTAATATACAGTTTATATTTAAAGGTCGAAACTTTGATTGCATAATATACTGCAAATGAGACAAAACAGTAACAGTATTACGTTGTATAGACGTGCCTGTGAGCTCATAAGTATTTAATGTGCTATAGTTGTACAGGACTATTGTGTGTTGCTAATGGCCAAAACAATTTGTGTTCCAGTCACAGAATCAAATAATCTACTCTGCGTGTAAATATATTGGGTTTACCTCAGCTAAAGTGGACTCAGTGTAATTTCGCCATGGAACAGAGTGAATGAAATGCATGCCATCCAGCAGTGTAGGTTTGGCTGTAGAGAATAGCATTAGCCTAAGTAGGGAATAATAATTATAACCCCATGTTATTGTATGATATTATGATTTTGGGTATCATCAGTTCTTTAAAAAGTACCAGGTGGGGAAAATGCCTGTAAGAGGCTTTGAAAGGAGTATTATACAGTATGATAGCATAATATTACATTCAGAGTTCTGATTAGTATGTGCAAATGACTTTGGTTGTACAACAGAAAAAGAGACCACCCAGCCACACAGTGCAAATGGGATATTTTGTATTCAAGTTGAGCCTAAATCAACATTACTGAGGGAGATGGATTTTAGATCAACACGCTAAGCATATCATGTCTCAAAAGCATTACCATAAAGTTATTAACAGATATCACTTCATGTAGCTACTGAAACATGATGTTTTAACATGTTGGCCCAATTATTTTCAGTTGCTGGTAATATTTACATATTTACCAACTCCCAACACAAGTAAACATTCATGTGGGATTACTGATGATATTTACCACTGCAACAAATATATTTTAGTAATTCAATTCAAGCTAGTGTAAACTTGAGATGCGTGCAATAAACAAATGTACAAATCTGTACATGATTAGTGGTTGAAGGACTAGTCTTCCAATATAGCTATATATTAGTTAATATTTAATCTATTTAAACAGCATAGAATAGAAAGAGCAGATTATATTAATGAGCTGTCTTTTCTGTGTCACCTCAGGGGTCTGTTTGGCCACACGCTCTGCCAAGACTGCAGTGCTGTAGTCTGCAGATAGATCCACTATAACCTACAATAAGTAAGTCAAAATGGTTTGTTGAACGATGTCCAGTTAAAAGTGCCCTGCTTTGAGTGATATCAAGCAAATTGAAAGGATTTTGATTAATAACAAAGTACGATTTTGCTCATCAGTTATGTTATATAAAATATATGAGCTATAATTTTCATACACAATTCAAGAATATTGGCATCTTGTTTTTACCTTTACTAATGGGTTAAATAAAAACAAGTGGTTAACATCAAAGTCAACTTGTTTCTATGTGGCATTATACATTTTAAATGAATAGATTGTATATTTTGGATGCTTTTAGACAATGGAATAATTTGCGATTAAACATAGATAGTGGCCTAATATTAGCTACCAAAGGTATACTTTAGTTAACCACAGTGGATATAAAAAGTCTACACACCTCTGTTAAAATGCCAGGTTCTTGTGATGTAAAAGAATGAGACAAATATAAATCATGTCAGAACTTTTTCCACCTTTAATGTGGCCTATAATGTGTTACAATTCAATTGAAAAACAAACTGAAATCTTTGAGGGAAACTCAGTCTTTTATTACAGCACTCAGTCTTTTTGGGTTGGAGTCAATTAGTATGGCACATCTTGACGTGGCAATATTTGTCCACTATTCTTTGCACAAGCGCTCCAAATCTGTCAGAAAGCGAGGACATCTCCTGTGCACAGCCCTCTTCAGATCACCCCACAGATGTTCAACTGGATTCAGGTCTGGGCTCTGGCTGGGCCATTCCAAAATGTTAATCTTCTGGTGAAGCCATGCTTTTGTGGATTTGGATGTGTGCTTTGGGTTGTTGTCATGAGAGGTGAACTTCATCTTTCTAACGGACGCCTGAAGGTACTAGCACACAGCCAGTACTTGTCAGAAATGTCCTGCAGTTCCTTTAATGGTGCTGTAGGCCTCTTGGAAGCCTCCCTGACCAATTTTCTTCTAGTCTTTTCATAGATTTTGAAGGGACGTCCAGTTCTTGGTAATGTCTCTGTTGTGCCATCTTTTCTCCACTTGATGATGACTGTCTTCACTGTGTTCCATGGTATATCTAATGCTTTGGAAATTATTTTGTACCCTTCTCCTGGCTGCTATCTTTCAACAATGAGATCCCTCTGATGCTTTGGAAGCTCTCTGCGGACCATGGCTTTTGCTCTGAGGTGCAACTAAGAAAATATCAGGAAAATCCTACTAGAACAGCTGAACTTTATTTGTGATTAATCAGAGTCACTTTTAATGATGGCAGGTGTGTAATGACTTCTATTTAACATGAGTTTGAATGTGATTGGTTAATTCTGAACACAGCCACATCCCCAGTTATAAGAAGGTGTGCACAATAATGCAACCAGGTTATTGTAAGGTTTTTATTTTTCCCCCTCGAAGATTTCAGTTTGTTTTTCAATTAAATTGTTCACATTATAGGTCACATTAAAAGTGGAAAAAGTTATTTCTCGTTCTTTTACATCACAAAAACCTGGCATTTTCACAGGGGTGTGTAGACTTTTTATATCCATGCATTATGACAACCATTGCGTTCCTGAAAATCTGAATTCGGTAGCCTAATGAAAACAATTGTCAGCTAGGAAGGAGTGAGGATATGCCACCCCACCCCCGTAAAATGTTTGCCTGACAAAATCAATGCACCCCACTTTGTTGAGCTCAATTATGTAGACAGCCACCAATGAATAATGGAGAAAATCCAATTTAGTTTATCAAACAAAAACCTTATACTTGGAATCAATCTTTGTTAGGTTAACAGCATCTCTTTCCTGGTGCTCCTTGAAAGTTTCTCAACCAGAAAATTGTGGGTTATGCCTATCTGCATTTTGGATACGTGTAATGTTATTTTGCAAATGAGAGGGATACCCCTTGAGATGGAACTATATTTCAGTCAAGCCATTTCTATATCTTCAAGAGTAATCACGTCATTCAGGGTGTTTAAGTGCTAATAGGTACCTGACATTCTGGGAATTTTGATTGCGATAGGAAAGCTCATCTCTGAGTTCATGGCTCTTCTTACGTAGAGGTATAATAAATGCCCCCCCCCCACAGTGCCATGGTAGCTGCCACAGATCCCCACCCAAGAGACAGATGATATCTGAGAAACACAGTGTCCTATTCACAGGTCCACAGTCGCTGGTGCACAAATGCACACGTTCACAATGGGGGGGGGGGGCTCTGATCTACCACCAAGAAATACAGCAACAGTGATGATGCTTGAAGATTGAAGATGGTTCACCTTGTGAATAGTTACCAAATCTGGGAGAATTCAGTGTGTCGCAGTCTCCCCTTGGATAGCTGCCTGGGTGAGATTTTCTAGCTAAGAGAGTGACTTGATGAAGGAACATTTATTTTCTGCCTGGCTGAAGTCAAGGGCAAGGCAGAAGTCAGAAACCTGGCTGAAGTCAAGGCCAAGGCAGAAGCCTGGCTGAAGTCAAGGGCAAGGCTGAAGTCAGAAGCCAGGCTGAAGTCAAGGGCAAGGCAGAAGTCAGAAGCCAGGCTGAAGTCAAGTCCTCATTGGCGTTGAAAAACGTGATTATTTAGTGAGTTCTGATGTGCGCGCGTCAGGCGATGAGTTACTGAAACATAACTATCTGGTGTATCATACAGTATGATTTCCTCTTTTTCCAGACAAAGCAATTATCACAACTGTGTTATTCGTCTAATAGCATTCTATTTACCCAGGAAGGGATAATCAATCCTCTGACCCTGGCCATGCCACATATCTCCCACCAGGACAAATGGGCCCTCTTACATATAGTGGCACTACTTTTGAATACAGCTCTACAGGCACTGTATAGGGAATAGGGATGGGAGGATGAAATACTGAGTGCTACAAGCAAAAAAAAAGGGAGCTGGTCAGATGGGAATGTCTTCTAGTTAATAGTGATATACAGTGGGGCAAAAAAGTATTTAGTCAGCCACCAATTGTGCAAGTTCTCCCACTTAAAAAGATGAGAGAGGCCTGTAATTCTCATCATGGGTACACTTCAACTATGAGAGACATAGTTGAAGTGTAAAAAAAAATCTAGAAAATCTAATTTTTTATGTAAATTCCACAGTAAAATTAGTATTTGGTCACCTACAAACAATCAAGATTTCTGGCTCTCACAGACCTGTAACTTCTTTAAGAGGCTCCTCTGTCCTCCACTTGTTACCTGTATTAATGGCACCTGTTTGAACTTATCAGTATAAAAGACACCTGTCCACAACCTCAAACAGTCACTCCAAACTCCACTAAGGCCAAGACCAAAGAGCTGTCAAAGGACACCAGAAACTAAATTGTAGACCTGCACCAGGCTGGGAAGACTGAATCTGCAATAGGTAAGCAGCTTGGTGTGAAGAAATCAACTGTGGGAGCAATTATAAGAAAATGGAAGACATACAAGACCACTGATAATCTCCCTCGATCCGGGGCTCCATGCAAGATCTCACCCTGTGGGATCAAAATGATCACAAGAACGGTGAGCAAAAACAAAAAGAACCACACAGGGGGACCTAGTGAATGACCTGCAGAGAGCTGGGACCAAAGTAACAAAGGCTACCATTAGTAACACACTACACTGCCAGGGACTCAAATCCTGCAGTGCCAGACGTGTCCCCCTGCTTAAGCCAGTACATGTCCAGGCCCGTCTGAGGTTTGCTAGAGAGCATTTGGATGGTCCAGAAGAGGACTGGGAGAATGTCACATAGTCAGATGAAACCAAAATAAAACTTTTTGGTAAAAACCCAATTCGTCATGTTTGCAGGCGAAAGAATGCTGAGTTGCATCCAAAGAACACCATACCTACTGTGAAGCATGGGGGTGGAAACATCATGCTTTGGGGCTGTTTTTCTGCAAAGGGACCAGGACGACTGATCCATGTAAAGGAAAGAATGAATGGGGCCATGTATCGTGAGATTAAAGCAAGGGCATTGAAGATGAAACGTGGCTGGGTCTTTCAGCATGACAATGATCCCAAACACACCGCCCGGGCAATGAAGGAGTGGCTTCGTAAGAAACATTTCAAGGTCCTGGAGTGGCCTAGCCAGTCACCAGATCTCAACCCCATAGAAAATCTTTGGAGGGAGTTGAAAGTCCGTGTTGCCCAGCGACAGCCCCAAAACATCACTGCTCTAGAGGAGATCTGCATGGAGGAATGGGCCAAAATAACAGCAACAGTGTGTGATAACCTTGTGAAGACTTACAGAAAACGTTTGACCTCTGTCATTGCCAACAAAGGGTATATAACAAAGTATTGAGATTAACTTTTGTTATTGACCAAATACTTATTTTCCTCCATCATTTACCAATAAATTCATAAAAAATCCTACAATGTGATTTTCTGGATTTCTTTTTCTCATTTAGCCTCTCATAGTTGAAGTGTACAGGCCTCTCTCATCTTTTTAAGTGGGAGAACTTGCACAATTGGTGGCTGACTAAATACTTTTTGGCCTTCTATCTTTCACCTTCTATCTGTTCATTATCCCCCCTGATCATTTCAATTGGAGAATATTTTATAAGAAATGCTGTGAAATGTTCTGGACTACAGGTTTTACACATGAAGAGGATGTTGCATAATTATTGCCAAGTGATTAGATGGAGAGGTGTATGTGTGTGTTTCTGATTTGTGAGTGTTGGACAGTCAGCCATGGATTATCCCCCCCCCCCCCTCCCATCGAGGGAGAGGTTTTAATGGGAACGAATACTGCAATGCAGCAAATCAAATCGTGAGAATCGGTTAAGTTCAGAATGCAACATTTCCAGTCTGATGGTCTTTGACTAGCTCCATGTGAAGAATCTGAAAAGTAATCAAGGTAAATGTGATTCATGAACAACATAATATGAAGGAAATCAAGAAATGTGTGTTTAGTTGCATTCACAATATATTCAGGAAAATAATACATTTTAAATTAATGCGATGAAGAGCGCCCAATCCTGTATGCATTTTGCTATGCATTACATTCATTTTATTCATTGCTTATTTATTGTCTAACATTTATGTGTAAAACTGCCTCAACTCTTTATATAACTCAGCCTTTAACCAGGACTTTTTTTTATCACATTGGCTGCCATGTGTCAGATGTACAGAAGGTTTTATATTGGTAAATAATTCTCACCAATATAGCCATTGAGGTTACCATCTGTCACATTTCAATTTCATATGTCTCACTGTCTCTAAACATTAATGACATTCTGGAGCATTCCCCTACGCAGAGATAGACAAATGATATAAAGCACTGAAAGGCCAGATGAAAAATGACCACTCTGACAGAAACTAATGACAGTGGGTTTATATTCACAGTTCAAATGGCCCATGGTTGCTAATGATTTCACACAAAGCTCACTGCCTGGTAGAGGCTCATATTTTAAGGCAGAATTAAGACCTAGTGAAAATTTAACTATTCTTTCCACAATCCAAGTGGGCTGTGTGCCTACATGTGCCATGCAGTGATAGTCATTTTCTTTCCTGCTTGAATGCTCTTGGAGAACTAATACTATCTGGAGATGGATTAAATCATACAGTACAAATCAAAAACAAAACAGTATGACTGAATGTATGCTAGTAGCAGAGATAGCAGATTCCTGAATGATGTTATAAATATATGCAGTCCTCACCTTATCCCTAATCAATAATTGTATGGGACATACAACATTGTAAGGGTTACAGTGGTACTGTGACATGATACTGAATCTAATATCTCACCCCCACAAATAATAAATCACTGTGTCACTATAAATCACAAATGCCTTATACCGTAACCCTATCTTTTGTACCTATGGAAATGACTATCATACTATCATCATAGTAAAATGTCAATATTGGTGTATCCTGAGGAAAGAACGTATTACATTCTACATAATGCACAAGATATGCACTCTGAATTTGAATGGGTGAATTTGGCTTGTCTCTAAAAAACAGCAATTCCCAAAAACATTCTTCCTCCCATTATTTAACAACATTAATCCTCTTATAAAGAACCGATTGTCAAGAATGACAGAGTTCACCGGCAGTTGAGCAACTGTAAAGAAAAAAAAAAAGGACAATTTTTTTTTTCAAATTATGTTGTGTGGGCTGACAGTGGAACCCTATCGCTATGGTAACAAGCCATGCAGTGCAACACCTCCCTCCACCATCGCCCCCACCACCCCCCCTCCCACTGAGGGTCAGCGTTCTGCATCTCAGGAAGGCACTTAGATATTCGCTCACTCTCTCGCTCCTTTCTCACCGGTGCTGTCAGAGAATTAGCCATTCTAGTGATGAATATTCATGGGTTGAAAGTGACATCAGTCAGTCAAGGTGCCTGCATGCAGGTGTGTATGCCGCCACAGCCCTCATGACATGGAAGCACCAATCAGAGTGCAGTTGGTAGACTGCAGGGGCCATCCCAGAATATTCATGCAAATTGAGGGTGGTTCGAATGCCCAACTTTGGATGAGGATCAGAATGGTGGGGGACTTGTATTTCCTTTATGCTGTCCTGAATTGTGAGCTAAGTGGGGAGAATCTCTTTTAGAAGAGCTTTGCGGAGAGAGCGCCAGATTGATATGGAAAGAGGAAGGCAGGGATCGAAAGTTGGTAAATGCACTCAGACGAAATCCTGACCTTTGAAGACACAGAGCTGCGAGGTTGGTTTGTGGAACAAAATGTCTGCTAAACTCCTCAGAGACCAGGAAACTCAACACTTAACTTTTGTGTGTTCTAAATGCCCCCTATTTTTAAGTGCACTACCTCTTACAAGCCTGCATGAGTAGTGCACCATATAGGGAATAGGGCATTTAAAACTCAGCTCTTGTGATCAGAAATATCACGTTTTACATTTTGTAAACATGCTCAGAGCCTAGAAAGACGAGGGAATGACATGACTTCCGTTGGTCTTCCCAGGGGAGCCGTGACGTAATGTCCTAATGTTGCAGATGATGCTTTGTTAGGTGTGACACCACAGATGATGTATGAGTAACCCCAGTTCAGTACAGCTCGTTAAACTGGCGTCATCGTCTAAAAGGGACACCTACGGCATGTCCTGGGACCTAAAGTACCTAGGGGGAGAAACTGACATTAATGAGTGCATGCATGGGTTTGGCATTGACCCTGTCAACACAGACAACATTGTAATTCAAACACCAAACCAAAATTAAGGTCAAATACATATTTAAAAAATTCTATATTTAATTTTCTTCTTGAGGCAGCTTTGCTTGATTAATTTTGTCAGGCTCCACATAATTAATGCAATAATTCCAAAAAGTGTAATTCTGCATAGCTGCTACATCAAAGCTCTGCAAGTATTTGAAATACTTTAGAATATTATGCGACCACACTGCACTGGGATGTCACAACTCCAACTAAAAGCTTAGAGTTGCACTGCAGTAGGGTAACATAAGCTTTAAGGTGCTGAGGTTAACCATACGATGCCCTCTCCTCCCCCTACTTTAATGAATCATTTATCCAGCCAACTGGCAGAGCCTTTCATCTTACCAGGAAGGAAACAGACTGGACATGGCAACTTTGGGCCGCAACTCTTTTAATTGGAAACAAAGCATCATTACTGGTCTGATTTGTACCCAGTGCCTTCCCAGGGTGTGTGGACTTTTCTCTGTCAGTTGAAACATGCAACCCCTGGCCCACTGCAGCCCACCCCCCTTCTCTCTGACCTTGCATATCTGCATTACCTTGCTGCAGTGGAACTTCATTCATATTTTATCTTGGGGGGAAGCTAACTAACAGGTCTCAGACGGGTCTCTAAGTGTTACTTTCTCTCTCCCTTTCTGTCTCCCCCAGTCGCTCTGTCTGTCTCCGTCTATCACTCCCTGTCTCAGTCTGTCTTTTTCTCTAACTCTCCACCCTCTTTACGTGCGTGATGCAGACATCCAGTGGCAACACAAAGGTTTCCTCCAGGTCTCCATTCCACAGGTCTATCATTATTGGCTGTTAAATAGCATTTGTTCCCCAGAGCCCATCTAAACTGTTAGAGCCCATCTAAGCTGAATATGGCAGGCTGAGGCTGAGGACTTACTCACTTATCGCCTCGTCTCCTCTGTTGTTTTCAGTGCCGTTAGGACACAGAGGAGAAAATTGAGAAATGCACAGAGGCAACCTCCTCCGTGGGTGGGAGAAAGGGTGAAAGGGAGTAGAGTGGGTGTGAACAGAGAAGGGGGACATTGCAGCGGCAGAACCTTTTTATCCTGACTTATTCCCACCATATTTGCGTCAATTATTCAACACACCACTGTTTCTTCACAACTGCTCAGGAAACTGAAGAGAGAGAGAAAGAGAGAGAGAGACAGAAATAAATTGAGATGGAAATATAGAAATGGACAGTGTTGCTTAGACAGTGTTACAGCCAGCAAGATAGACAAAAAAAACGTTCACATGTTCCTTATGTAAAATAACCCGGCTACCTAAAATCTTTATCAATACCTTTATTATAAGATGAAAAGTCCTTTTCCTAAGCAAGATAGTGAACCCACATTGCTCCCATGTTGAGGCTCTAAGCTATAATTTGTTCTTAGCATACTTACCTAGTAAAATGATGGTAAAAAAAAATCCCAAGCAATTTTGGCCATAGCCTTAATAGGGACGTATTGTGGTAACTCCTCAGGTTGTCCACAATTTATGCTAGAGACTCTAACGGCTGATTTCAGAGTCACTGGTTACCCTTGCTGAGTACTAAACATTTAAGCTCAATGAAGTTCGGTTTTGGGTGAGGGAAGAGAGCCAGTTCCACTATGGGTCACTCTTCTGCTTCTGTTTGTTATTCACTTCCACATTAATAAATATATTTTATCCACAAAGAATTCCTGGGATGTTGTCGACCCTCCAAACTAAGGTTGCAGAAGCCCTGTTGGTTTAGATTTACAGTGTTACCTGAAACTATGCAACCCTGTTCCCAACCACGACTTTGATGAAGATTTTTGCCTTTGCAAATGAGTCTCAAGGGACTGGCATTTCCCATGGAAGGCAAGCACCCTGCAAGAGTCTTTTTTCTCTGGAAGGTTGAACCTCCCTGAGGCCAATAGTGTCAAGTGTTTGAGCTGTACGTGTGCGATATCATGAATGTAACATTTGAGTCCGTGGACGTTTTTATACATTTGGCATGTAAAGGCTAGATTTCATTAGGAAATGTTGTACTCAAATGCTGCTGATCTTATGGTTTCCATAACGATATCAGGAATCCATGGGGCATGGGGGGTGCGAAGGTGTCAATGCAGTGTGCATACAGATAGCTTCTGTAAACTATAAGTCACTGCCTCTCAACTTGTCAGGCATCTCACTCCCACCCCATTCCAGAAAGCCTTGTGTTGCTTCTATATCTGAGGCTAACCTTTCAGCCTCGTGGTGATGTTGACACTACATCTGTGCATCTGTTCTCTATACATAGTGGAACATGTTGCTTTACAGTAGTTAAATAATAAAAAATGTTACCAACAAAATATTGTCTACTATTGTTTAGCTTGTTTATCCTTTGACTAATCTGAACCCAAAATGAAATGTGAATTCTATTAGTAATTTTCTTCTTCCCTATGTGTGTTTTCTAGCAGTTAATAGGCCATACCACACAGCAAAGTAATCTTGAATCAAATATTGTACTAAGTACTAAATACTGATATATGCTTGTTTTGGTTTCTTCTTTTAATTGTAAGTTCTGGCAATGTTTGCCTCTTGTAACCTTGTTTTTTTTTATTCTTAGGATCTTGTGTTCTTGGCCATTGTGTTCTTGGTCACATCCCTGCCCAGTTATTTAGTTTTGCTGCCAATTGTTTAGCATTTCTTTGTAACCACTCCCAGATCTCAGAGGACTATGGAGAGTTCCTTCGTGGCTTCATGGTTTGTTTTTTGCTCACACATGCACTATGGAGATTATATAGACATGTGTGTGCCTTTCCAAATCATTCCCAATCACTTGAGTTTGTCAAATCATGTCCAATCACAACATTTAAAAAAAACTGTAAGTCAATACTTTCAAAATGCTGTAAAATTCTGAATGTATAAATGTACACTTTGTTATAAGTTAAATGTGTTTATGTTATAAGTTAAATGTGTTTAGATGAAAAACAGAACATCCGTTTGTATCCATTATAAGTCACATTACAGTGTTGTGGAATTCTGGGTAGCCATGTCTATAAACTGGGGTATAACCAGAAGTATGGCTGAGATAGATCGATAACGTGTAACATCACACAACTCTGCTGCAGTGCTTTTAACTAATAACAGCTTCTCTTTCTTCCTTAACTTGTTCCAGGAAGCACTATACGAACGGCTGGATTTCTACAATACACTGCACATTCTTTAATCCAAATATGAATGCATTTCAACAGTCAGTAAAAATGTCCAGTTTAAAAGACGTGTGGTTTAATATCACCATGTAAGATCACATAAGATCACTTCCAAAAACATGCACAGGTACTTCATGATGACATGCCACTGTGTTGTGTTGTGTAATGTCGAGTTAGTTAGCTGACTAGCAGTACCCAGTCAGTCTACTGTTTGATGTTTAAAAAACCTGCTGAGGGGAGGGTTTCATCAAAGCAGAAAGTATCGTCTCCACAGAGTTGTATTCTGTTAGAAAGAGGAAATATTTTGACACCTTATACATTAATCAATATATCTGCTGATATAAAAACATTGTTAAAAGACATAACCTCTATCAATCAAAGACAACCATGACTATACACAAATTCAATTGTAGGACGATCGGTATAACATGGAAGCTTTGCGAAATGAAAAGAAAATCTATATTTATTCTTCAGATCTCGCTAGCACTTCCATCTACACTGTGACTTGTTTGTGCGGGTTGTTTGGCTACAAAGATTCCACACTCCTTTGGGCCAATTATGTGTGGAACAAATCTCACTGCCCTAGAAATCTCTCAGATATGATACACAGCACCTTAGGTCACCCCAGGGTGAACGTCCCCTTTAAGGTTTCATTGTACATTGTTTTCCAAAAGCACACAGAGCTGTGCATCGTTCAGGGATCAGCCAATCACATTTTACCAGCAGCAGTCTGTACAATAAAGTGGGAGGATGTTGCCATGGCATCATGACCCTAATTGGAAATGCTATCATTCATTCTGGATGGCTGACAGTTTATTTCCCGTAGCCCAAAGAATGTGTGGATAGAAGATGCAACTTAGATTGCATCCATTTTATGTGTGTATGATATATATATATATATATATATATATATGTGTGTGTCAAAGTAACATCCACATGAATGGCAGGACCCAAGGTGCCAGGTAAGCGACGCACACGCACCACATGATGTAAAAGGATACTTGATTAATCAGACCAGGGAACTTTCTTCCTTTGCTCCGTGGTCCAGTTTTGATGCTCATGTGCCCATTGTAGGCGCTTTTGGCAGTGAACAGGGGTCAGCATGGGCACCCTGACTGGTCTGCGGCTACGCAGCCCCACACGCAACAAACTGCGATGCATTGTGTGTTCAGACACCTTTCTATGTGTTCCAGCATTAATGTTTTTAGCAATTTGAGCTACAGTAGCTCGTCTGTTGGATCGGACCACACGGGCCAGCCTTCGCTCACCACGTGCATCAATGAGCCTTGGTCACCCATGACCCTGTCGCCAGTTCACTGCTTTTCCTTTCTTGGACCACTTTTGATGGGTACTGAACACTGCAGACCAGGAACACCTCACAAGGGCTGCAGTTTTGGAGATGCTCTGACCCAGTCGTCTAGCCATCACAATTTGGCCCTTGTTCATGTTGCTCAGATCCTTACACTTGCCCATTTTCCTGCTTCTAACACATCAACTTTAAGGACTGTATGTGTATTGCTGCCAAATATTAAACAAAATAATTGTATAAGATTATGTGTACTTTAGTCAAAATATATGTCTTGACCTCCACTCATGTCCAGTACACAAGGTTTAAATAAGCACTCAAATTACAGTACAGAAAAAAATATCTTGATTTACTGACAACATTTCTTTCAATACAACCACAATGTTGCAACACTTAAGGAATCTAACTGGATAAACATTTTGAGTTAATATCTAGCTGCTATGGATCCCAAATAAAATTCAGAGCTAAGCTAAATTGTTAACCAACAATTTAACTCTGTACAAATGTGGCAGATGTATAACTCAATTCTGATATTATAGCTGGCAGCCATACAGTAAAATAATTCAACACTATCTCTTTCTTATACACACATGCACAAATTCTCCTACGTCAACCTTGATCTTGAGGGACAACCTGTTCCACTCAGTTTACAGCTCCATTAATGTCAGTGTATTTGGCTTTAGGCCCATGCTCCAAGAGCCTCAGTACACACAACAGTCTGTCCATCCTGCAGAGGCCTTGAGAGAGGAGGGCAAAGAGATAAAAAAAGAGACAGAAAGTGCTGTTATTACTCATTGATTATAGTTATTTATCCTATCAGTATTTACAGTGTTCCTTTTTGTGGACTCGAGGGCTGGCTGTTGAGACAGTTATTTTGAAATGATTTGCTGAAGTCCAAATAAAACATGTCACAAGACGTTTGAGCAACCAAGTCAATTGAGAGTCAGCATTTTTCCTTAGCTAATCCATTCAGTTAAACAGTAATGGACAACGATGCAGGTCAGCACCACAACAGAGTCCCAAATTGCACACTATTCTCTGTATATTGATAGGGTACGGTAATGTGTTTGTATATACGGTAT
This sequence comes from Esox lucius, assembly GCF_011004845.1. NCBI lineage: Eukaryota > Metazoa > Chordata > Actinopteri > Esociformes > Esocidae > Esox > Esox lucius. The sequence goes on from NC_047586.1 coordinate 18,930,288, forward strand.
CTTTCAAAGTATTCAGACCCCTGAACGATTCTCTCATATTACTGAAATACAAATGAAAATGTTGTTCTGTTTGCTATTTTATGTTGAAACAATGAAACTCAAAATAAGTTATTATAAGGTCAAAACCACTAAGGTAACACAAATAAAAAAACAGAAATATGTTGCATTTTTCTTGGTTGAATAGCTCAAGGTTGATCAGGTTAGCTGGATGACGCTCGTGGATGTAATGCAGAGTTGAGGCAGCACACATGTTGAGGGAGAACTGTGGACATTTAATGAAAAGAACTAAGACATAGTGCATATTGCAACAGTAGCCCGGGTGCTTCACAAAAGTGGCCTTTAGGGGAAAGTGGCAAAAAAAAGCCATTGTTGACAAAAACCTCACCTCAAATCCCAGCTAGAGTTTTCTAGAAGGCATGTGTGAGACTCTGAGATCAAGTGGAAGAAAATTTGATGGTCTAATGAGACCAAAATAGAGCTTTTTGGCCTCATCGCTAAGCGCTATGTTTGGTGCAAGCACAACACTGCACATCATCCTGAGAAGACCATGCCAACCATGAAGTGTGGTGGTGGCAGCATTGTGCTCTGGGGATGCGTCTCTGCGTCAGGGCCTGGAAAGCTTGCGAAGATAAGACTAAATGGATTCAGCAAAGTACAGGGTAATTCTGGAAGAAAACCTGGGACTTGGTAGAAGATTCATCTTCCGACAGGACAATGAACCCAAACATACAGCCAAAGCCACACTGGAGTGGCTTAAAAACAATACAGTCAATATCCTGGAGTAGCCAAGTCAAAGCCCGGACCACAATCCAATTGAAAATTGCTGTTCACTAGACTGCTGTTTTTCGAAATAAACTCAACGACGGTAATTGCTTCCAAAAGTGCCTCTACTATACAATACATTGACTAAAGGGGTAAATGCTTATGCAATCAATGATTTTCTCTTTTGCATTTCAACGTTGCGAATACGTTTGAGAGCCAGTGTATGGTGGGAGTGTGTCGGTCAGGGAGGCCTTTTGGATTAAGGAGTTAGAGGGCAAGTGGAAGGAATGGGTTTCATTTAATTCCTGTCACACTCACATCACTCAGTGTAGACGAAGACTTGTGGTGATTTACACTATGCATTAATCTCAACCTCCAATATATTCCTCATCTTGCAGTAAAATTGTTGGGCTTCATGATGGAGGTCATAGTCTAACAGCCTGTTTGATATGTAGCGGCCTGGGGAATTGAAGGGAAGACATAAAAACAACACCGAATTCAGTATTCAGTGTGCCTCTGGTTGGGAGAATTATTGGAGATAGACAGAGAGAGAATGATTGCAAGAGTGGGAGGGAGAGAGAAAGAGGTGTGTTTGTGTGTGTATTTCCGCATTTCTGGATGTGTGCGTCCATCCGTCTTGTCTTTGTGCGGTTTTGTGCGTGCCTGGGTTCTTGTTCTGCAACTTCTGTAAAGTCTTTCTACCAACACAGTACATTCAATACTGGTCTATGTTGATCTCACTCCCTTCAATAGGAAACACAGCTCATCTCCTTTCGAACCCCTCACATATTACAAGCTTAAAAACACACAGGTGATGTTCCCAGGGCAGACTGTGGAGACTGAACTGTTAAACACTGCCCTGTGTTGTCTAAGAGAATGTGATCCCGCTGATACCTATAAAGAACAAAGCTGGAGGAGAAATAGATACATTTATCAAAAGCAACTTTCAGCTAAGTTCATTGTTAGAGCTTTCATCGTTAGAGCCTCAGCAAACTTTGTTAAATCTCTGAGCTGAATCCCAAAGCCGTTGTTACTGGAGTTGCACTTGAAAGTGTTTGTTATTCAATCACTTCCTCAGACCATTTGTGGTATAGCTAGTAAATCCATTGATACTTATTTTACCTTTACTTTTACTTCACACACAGAAGATCTCCACTAAACATCCCGTTACCAGCCATAAGTCAAAGTATATTTTAGGAGCTGATCCGTTTTCATTATTGTGAAACAATTCTAATGTAAGATGTCGTTTGAGAAACGCTAATAATTTGTCCGGTTTAGGAAAGGCTGTAAACATAAACTCCCACTCCTAAACCTAAAGTTCCATTGCTGTTGGGATCGGGGCCCTGCTGTTGAATAATCTTCTTAGCTATTGCTGTTAAAAATCATGATTCTGTAAGGGTTATGATATTTAGCATATTGTACTGGATTTTGTTCATCTATTTAATCTTTGTCGTCGTTAAGGTCTATTGGAAGTTGCTAAATTCTAGTAACCATCCCCAACGTTCTGGGTTTCCTGTGAATTGCCCAAACAGGATTTCCTGGAAAACCTGGGAATTCCTTGTAAAATGTACAACATTTTGCAACGTTCATTTGCCGTCAGTTTATTTGAAAAGCAACACGGAGGACAGTGGTCACGGTCATGAGGCACCACAGTCCTGTGCACTGGACTGTCAGCTATGAGTCACATTAGTGACTGGAGGCGGTACAGTGCGCCCTTTGTGAAACACCCCCACATACACGGCCAATCCCGACATTAGCATAATGGCCGACAGAAAGCGGATAGGAGGAGGATATGATATATAGACTATAGGGGAACCAGGTCATTTAAAGGCCAAGTCGATTCAAAGTGGGGATCCATCTTCCACCCACACATGTGCACACACACCTAGCATGCACACACGTGTGCACTGAGATACACACACATTTGGCTATTTCTGTGGGGACACCGAAAATGATTCCTTGTTAAAACAATATTTTCCCTGAACTTTAACTTCAAATGTTCAATAGGGCCCGGGCAATAGGGCCTGGCTCAAAGAAAAGCCAAACGGGGATAAATGTCCACTAACTAATAAAAAGATTCCTTAGTTTCAAACAAATATAATTAGAAACCAACCAGATAAATCCAGCATTCAAACAGTGCACTACAACCCTAGGCCAAAAATATACTTTCTCCTGATTTCCTGACAAGCTAAAATTAGATCTTTTACTAAGCTTGCATATATTTTTGGTCCCCACCTGGATAGTAAAGCATGTACACACATTTGTTTTTCTATCCCGGCTGGGACTAAGAAACTGGTTAAATATCTTATACTCGTACCCAAATCATAATATTTTCCAAAAACCCTACATTTTAACCAAACCCTAACCTTAACTTCTACAACTTAATGCATCAACTTAACCTACTGTATTCCTAACGCATAACTTTAACCCCTAATGCAATATAATACAATCGACAAAAATTCTGACACTAATCCCAGTTGTGTTTTTTTTTTCTGAAACCCTAAGCCAGAAATAGTGTGTTTTCCTTCTGGGGACCAAATGATCAGGTTTTACTATCTTTGACATTATGAACATGTACCTGGATTGAACACTCCGCCTAACACCGACACATTATCTTGCTGCCTTGACAAGGTAGCTGTCTTCTAGGAGGCTGTTGTCACATTCGGGCACAAAGGAAGTTGATGGCACTCTTTAAAAGAATAACCAAATCAAGGTTGTTTGTGACGCAGGAAGCTGGCAGCACAACTGTGTTCAGTTGTTTCCTAACATCAAACACCCTTGTAAGCTAAGCTTTATTCCAATAATAAACAGACAACCTTTTCTTTTTTCATTTTTTTATTTATTTTTTACAAACCTTGATGATTAAGAGTTGTGCATCACAGTTTCTTTCTCTTCAAATCTGCAGTGAAGTTCAGCTCTATAAATGCAGATGAGGAGAACATTCTTTTTTAACTGTGGGAGAACAGAAACTACTTGCCTCAAGTGCTGAAAATAAAGCAGTACACATGGGCTTAGCTATCTCATGTTTTTATCATGAGGAGACAAGGGGAGGACATGCTTCCTAGGGGGTTAGTTGGAAATCTGAAGTGTCTGAGTGTGGATTCAACATACCCGATAAATAAAAAGAGTAGGGGCAGCCCCAGAGCATAAATTGAATATACAGTAGATGCCTAAAGCCCATACTACGTACACTTGATGCCATTAGAAGACGTTAAATAAAAAAGAATGCGACACCCATAAAAGTCAGTAGCTACATCGTAACCAGATTAAGACTAAGGCTATTGGAAGCATGTGGAAAAAATAGCATATAAATGCCTGAAGTGATTGACTGATTTGACACTGATCTGGCCTGCAGGATTTCGTCTTTAGCCACCAGAGCCCTGTTTGTACAGTCTGATAAGATATGGAGGGTCAGGGAGCAATGGAAAAGGTCCAACAAAGACTGTTTTAGCTGTAGAACAACTTAATTGTTTCTGGGCCATGGTGATTTCTAGTGAATTAGGCCTGCTGTCCCTGCTGAGTTTGCATGTTCTTGGAGATACATCATTAAGACAAATCACCAGGCCTTCCCAAACGGCACCCTTTTCCCTATATAGTGCACTACTTTTCACCAGTACCAATAGTGCTCAGTGAACTAGATGGATTGGGGATTCATTTCAGATGGATACTGAAACGCATTTTAGCCTAGAAGGTTTAAGTTATACATATGTTTAACTGGTGGGGAAATTGTGCCCTAGGCTTGTTTTTTGTTAAAAATGATTGGGTTACTCAGATATCTATTAGATGTATATATTTAGAACACGGAAAAGATGTTCTCTGATCAAAGACTCTGTTTCCAGTATCGGGTGGGTAGAAGCAGCAGCTTCTCAATACAGTACATTTCAACCTAATAAAATGTTAATTTTATTACATCCTTACTGGTACATGGCTGCCTTGCCAATATCAGCCTGGTTACTGTTGGTGGAACAAATAGAGGCTGAGGTGACCTTCTCCACACCTCCAGCCAAGAGAACTTATTGGTTGCTCTATTAAGGTTAATTCTATACTCCTCGTTGCTCAAACTGGAATAGGCTCTTGTCATTTTAACCAGTGGTCTTGTGGTATTTTGACATCATCAATCCTATAATGCACAGGAATTCCTCTAGGTGCAAAACAATGATTAATTCTGAAATGTCAGATACATTAAAGGAGGGATCAGGTGCGGGTTTCACACTTCATTTGTCCAGAAGGAGTGAGGTGTGTTTGCTTACCAAAAACCACATAGTATTATGTCATTGAGTGTGTTGCAGGAAGGGCGGGATCTGAAAAATGAAAGTAGTTGCATTTTGTTTCATTTCGCTATGACTCCATGTTGTACCAGTTGCACTACAAATCAGTTATATAAGTGGTCGGGAGGTTCATGATTGATAAAGCTGCCAGATGTCGGCAGAAATGAACTAATGTACAAGGTGTCAAACTTTGTAAAAGACTACAACACTAAAGACAGCTCTGCCATAGACCCTTGGTTTCCTCTCCACTCGGGGGGTTCTTTAAAGCCTCAGTGGAATGGATACTGCTAGCTAGCTAACTTTGCAATAATCAACACAATGGCTCGTTGAGTCATTTTTCAAACTGATCTTTCATTGTGATATTGAACCACACATTTGAACGGATCTGAAAGGTAGCTGGATAATATGGGATTTCTTTCCTGCCTAGTGAGACACATTCAAACACATATTGGCAAATGTATATACTGATCGCATTTGGACAACAGCAGATTAACAAGACTAACACCTCAAATAAGTATGTTAATTCTATTGATTTGTGCCTTGCTTCTTTCTAAAAACAAAAAAACTGACCTTACTGCTAATTTTGGCTAGGTTAGGAAGCCAACTATTGAGAACTGTGGCTTGTAATACACCGATCAGCCATAACATTATGACCACTCACAGGTGAAGTGAACAGCACTGATAATCTTGTTATCATGGCACCTGTCAGTGGGTGGAATATATTAGGCAGCAAATGACCATTCAGTCGTTAAAGTTGATGTGTTAGAAGCAGGAGAAATGGGCAAGCGTAAGGATCTGAGCGACTTTAACAAGGGCCAAATTGTGATGGTTATACGACTGGATCAGAGCATCTCCAAAACTGCAGTCCTTGTGGGGTGTTCCTGGTCTGCAGTGATCAGTACCTATCAAAAGTGGTCCAAGGAAGGAAAAGTGGTGAACCGGACACAGGGTGGCTAAGGCTCATTGATGCATGTAGGGAGCTATGGCTGTGTGGTCCGATCCAACAGACGAGCTACTGTAGCTCAAATTGCTAAAACATTTTATGCTGGTACGCATAGAAAGATGTCAGAACACACAGTGCATCGCAGTTTGTTGCGTATAGGGCTGTGTAGCCGCAGACCAGTCAGGGTGTCCATGCTGACCCCTGTCCACTCCTGAAAGTGCCTACAATGGGTATGTGAGCATCAGAACTGGACCATGGAGCAATGGAAGAAGGTGGCCTGGTCTGATGAATCACATTTTCTTTTACATCACGATGATGGCTGGGGGCGTGTGCATCGCTTACCTGGAGAACACATGGCACCAGGATGCACTATGGGAAGGAGGCAAACCAGCTGAGGCAATGAGATGCTTTGGGTAATGTTCTGCTGGGAAACCGTGGGTCCTGCCATTCATGTGGATGTTACTTGTACCACCTATCTAAGCATTGTTGCAGACCATGTGCACCCTTTCATGGCGATGATAAAGCAAATATGGTTCAGGGATTGTTTGAGGAACACAACAAGGTGTTCCATCTCCATCCAATCGAGCATCTGTGGGATGTGCTGGACAAACAATTCAGATCCATGGAGGTCCACCTCGCAATTTACAGGACTTAAAGGATCTGCTGCTAACGTCTTGGTGCCAGATACCACAGCACGCCTGTGGAGTCCATGCCTCAACAGGTAAGGGCTGTTTTGGCGGGTAACCTAAACATTATTAGGCAGGTGGTCATAATGTTATGGCTGATCAGTGTATACTGTAAAATGTTTAACCTACTCTTTTTACATATATCTAGTTACTGTTGTTATAATGGCAAATTATTTGAGCCTTGATTATAAAACCATGCCAGGCGAATTGACTATTGAGATCTGTGGCCAGCATTATACTGTATAATGCATTAAGACGTGTGAATGCAGTTACTTTGCTGTTATTCAAGCTACTGTCTGAACATTTAGAACAATGAACAGTGATGTCCTTCATGAAACAACCAGATTTAGTGGAGTTGAGAAAGCATGAATTCTTAGCTATATCTACTATTAAATGTGTATTTACGTAGATTAAAATGTTTGCCAAGTAACCACAATGGCATAGAATTAGCTTGTCAAAAGCAAATTATCAAAGTAAACACACATTTTGTCTGGTAAATGTGTGTTAATGTTATTGTTTGATGGTATTTTGTAAGGTAGGTAAACAGGAAAGTGTTGTTTTCCAGTAAGATGTTTGTAGTTACTTATGGGTGCATCACTGGCACCAAGCAGACGAAAGAGCATTTTTCTGCGTTGGCTTGTAATCACTACACACAGGCACAGAACACCACATGGGCATGATCAGTGTGGGTGGTTGAAATATATCTATTATTTAAAAGGGTATTTTCATCTTCTAAAAATTATAATTGTATCCTATCACCATTGAATTGGGCAGGCGGCAATCTACATTCGCTATGAATTCTGGAACTTATGGAGAGACCAATAAATGAGGATGTTGAGTCTACTGCAAAATTCAAATTTGTTAGTTAGTGTCGAGTAGACCTTGTCTTTATGACACAAATGTATCATTGCTTAGATTAGTAATTGAAACATTAAGTAGGTGTGGTATGGTGAAATGCCCCTTTAATCCATCATTTTCAGCATACAATTTTGCAAACAGTTCAAAAAGCATTAGTCTTTGCGTTCATTTTCCGTTTAAAAAGCAGCAGGGGAGTAGTTTTGGTTGATCTCATTTAATAACTTGATTTGTTTTTTCCTCTGGTAAACTCTAAGCTCTCCATTAGCAGTGGTCTTCCAGGGGGATCCGTGTTGGATTAATTAAGCCGCTGTGTTTCCCAGATTTGCCGCTTGGGATCTCTCCACATTCCACCAACACACATGATGTAGACATGCATGATGGACATACACATTCACACCATGTTTTCTTTTCCTTTCAGAACTATCAGTATAACTCTCCTTGCTATGTCTGTAACATCTGCTATCAGTGTAATTAATTATGCCTGTTACATCCACTATCACTGTAACGCTTCTCCTTATGCCTGTAACATCCACTATCAGTGTAATTAATTATGCCTGTAACATCCACTATCACTATAACTCTACTCGTTATGCCTGTAATATCCACTATCACTGTAACTCTACTCGTCATGCCTGTAACATCCACTGTCAGTATAACACTCCTTGCTATGCCTGTAATATCCACTATCACTGTAACTCTACTCGTTATGCCTGTAACATCCACTATCAGTTTAATTCATTATGCCTGTAACATCCAATATCAGCGTAATCCATTATGTCTGTAACATCCACTATCAGTTTAACTCTCCTTGCTTTGATGAGCAGAGCTCATCTCCCCCTATGTCCCTCTCCTCCCCCCGTTTAAAACGACTGCTTAGACAACTGACACATCGTCAAACAACCTTGTCCTTTATTTCCACAGAGCACAGAATATACTCAGTGATGTGCTTTGGGTCCCTGCTACTGTGAAAATAGCAATGCCAACTGTTTTGAGTACAAGCTAGGACCCGGTATCTCTATTCCTGTGTTGATTAGAAATAGAAGGAATCGAGTGCCAACAACTTTTGAAGTAAACCTGTCTAATCTGTTAACTGTAACACATCAACCTACTAGTCCAGAAACCCCTATTATTTCTATTAAGCTGGCTTTACTTAACATCAGATCTCTTGCCAACAAATCATTCTTGGTAAATGACATCATAATATCCTAAAACCTAGATTTTATGTTTCTCACTGAAATGTGGCTAACAGAAGATTGTAGTGCTGCAATTCTTAACAAGATAACACCTGAAAAATGTGGCTAAATGAATGTGTCTAAATGGTAGGAAATGAGGAGGTGTGGCTGCCCTATTCAAAGACATAACAGTGCAAAGAAAATACACTTGTTCATTTTGAATACCTCTGTTTTACATTCAAGGGTACCCCCAACATTTTGTTTTTAACCATACAGACCCCCACAATATTCTGCTAATTTTACTGATGATTTTGCTGAACTACCCTCTGTTATATCAGTTGAATATAACTTTTTAGCATCCACATAGATAATAAAATGGACAATAATGCCAAGAAAATGTTGCACTTCTTGACACTTTTATTCTCACTCAACATGTGAAAGAGTGTACACACACTCGAGGCCACATATCTGATTATGTCTAAAGGTCTCAATATTTCCTCTGTCATGGTTAAAGATTTGGTCCTGACTGATCATTTCTGTCTTTTTTGAATCACTGATCACCCCGAATGTTCCAGTAAACTCTGTTAAGAAAAGGAATATTAATGAGAGTACCAATGATCAGTTTATGGAAGTTATAGCTATCTCTCCAACAATAAGTGCTAAGTTAGTTGATGAACTCCTTAATGCCAAAATATTGAATATCATGGATCGTGTTGCACTGGTAAAGGTAAAGAAAACTATGAGCAAACAGAAAACACCATGGAGAACCACCATGATGGTAAGCGCCCTAAAAAGAGAATGTAGGAATGCGGAATGTAAGTGGAAGAAAACTAAACTTCAAATTCACTATGACATCTATAAATAAAGCCTTGGTAGCTTCAACAATGAGTTACGCAAGGCCAGACAGCAAACCCCTAAAGCAGATAGCATCAGAACTCATGTCCACCGTGAAATGTAATGAATTTGCGTGTTTCTTTAGTGAAAAAATTTTAAGTTTTAGACGAACCATCAGAACTACACAGTCTAACAATGACACTGTACCGCCATCTGACTTAAAAAACGATGGACCTACAGCAAATAGTTAATGGCTCTCTGCAATCAGGCATTTTCCCAACGTCTCTAAAAACAGCTGCCATTAAGCCTCTATTAAAAAAGAGAACACTGGATGCATCTATAATGAACAACTATAGACCTGTATCAAATCTCCCTTTATAGCCAAGATCATTGAGAAGGTTGTCTTCAATCAACTCAGCAGTCTGTGAACTCAAGCATCTATTGGACAAATTTCAGTCAGGCTTCCGACCTCACCACAGTACTGAAACGGCCCTGATTAAAGTTTTAAATGATATACGGCTGAATACTGATTCAGATAAAATAACAGTTCTGGTTCTATTAGATCTCAGTGCAGTATTTGACACTGCAGATCATAGAACACTTCTAGATAAGCTGGAAAATTAGGTAGTACTCTCCAGGACAGTCCTTAATTGATTCAGATCTTATTTAGATGGCCGGAGTTACTTTGTCACCATTGGTAATCATGAATCTGATAGGGTGGGAGTTCCACAGGGATCAGTTCTCGGACCGCTTCTGTTCTATCTCTATATGCTACCTCTGGGACAAATTCTACAGAACAACAACATTAACTACCATAGCAATGCAGATAATACTAAAATATATATGGATCTCGAACCATATGACAACAGCTCAATAGACTCTGTGTCACTGTATAGAGCACATAAATACCTGGATGAACCAAAATTGTCTACAATTAATCCAAGATAAAACAGAGATTATTGTGTTTGGCAACAAAAACAAAAGAACTAGTATTAGAAAAGAGATGGATTTTTGGGCCCTAAAAACCAGGGACCAAGTGTGTAGTCTTGGTGTTCTGATAGACTCAGACCTCACATTTAACAGTCATATCAAAGCGGTCACCAAAACAGCATTCTATCATCTTAATAAAATAGCCAGAATCAAGGGCTTGGTGTCCCAAAAAGACCAAGAGAAGTTCATCCATGCTTTTATCTCTAGTAGGGTGGACTACTGTAATGGCCTCTTAACTAGACTACCCAAAAATACTGTAAAACAGCTACAGCTCATTCTGAATGCTGCTGCTAGAATGTTAACCAGAACCAAGAGAACAGAACACATCACTCTGGTTCTTAAATCTTTGCACTGGCTTCCAGTCAGTTACAGAATAGATTTTAAAGTGGTGTTTTTAGTTTATACATTTCTGATATGTTTGAAGAATATAAACATAAACACAGGTCAGCTAGTAGAGCCCAAACTAAACATGGTCAAGCTGCGTTTAGCAGTTATGCTGCACACAACTGGAATAAACTACCAGAAGATCTTAGACATGTCCCAAACGTATACATTTTAAAATGACTGTAACTTTACTCAGTATGGCTGACACATCTACTGTCAGTGTAAATTTACTCATTATGCCTTTCACATCCACTATCACTGTAACTTTACTAAGCATGCCTGTTACATCCACTATCACTGTAACTTAACTCAGCATGCCTGTCACATCCACTATCACTGTAACTTTACTCAGTATGCCTGTCACATCCACTATCACTGTAACTTTACTCAGTATGCCTGTCACATCCACAATCAGTGTAACTCTTCTCACTATGTCGTATGTCACATCCACGTAGTTGGAGGTTCCTCACTCAGAGCCCCAGTTTAACCGAGTCAATAACCAAGGTGTGTGTGCATCAATGTGGGCATATGCTGCAGGACTATGTCCAACTTAACAGGATTCTTCTCTGATTCTGATCTTTGATGTTCCCTGTAAATATTACATAAATGCCTTCAGAGGTTTGTAAGCACAAAGTCAAACAAAAACAGTCATCGGATTAAGCCCGGAATCCAATTCCCAGAAGTTTCCCAAAAGCTTCCGAAAAATAATGTGTGTGTGGATCAATGAACAATGAGCTCCTCATAACTCTCAATCTATTTCTCATCACAAACACCCAGCTTGAAATACCGTCAAATCACGCCCCAGAGCTCAGCTCAGTGCAGGCGCTGTTGCAGCGGAGTCTATTTAAAGCTGTGGGCCATGCAGTCATAGCACACACTGAATTGGTTATATCGATTCTATTCTGTTAACGATCCACACATCATTCATTCATTTATTTGTCTGTTTTGGGATCTGCTCACAGAAGGTTAAGCAACAATACTAAGAGACAAGAAGTCTTGAGGAAGATTTTTTTGGGCCACATTTTCAGTTTTACATTTGGAGATGAGCCAACAGTAAACCACTCATTGTGCTCTGTTGAGCTCACGTAGGATAGATAAGCACATTTGAGCTATTTGGACCGATTATAATTATGTCATTAATCTTCTCACTGCCCATGCAAGCTTACTTTATGTTTAAAGAATGGGACACTGAGTGCGTGTGTGTGTGTGTGTGTGTGTGTGTGAGAGTGAGTGTGTGCATATCCATGCATCCATGTGTGTCTAATAGACTATGTGTGGTGGGTGGTGATTGGTGATTTACCCAGAAGGGATCACTGGATCATCCCCCTCACCATTAACCCTATGGTTTCCTCTAGGGCCCACCAGAAAACACACAAGGATGTTAGCAAGTTAGCATGTTTCATGATGACTGGAAACGTAGAGGTAAGCAGCTGTGTGTGATGCTCTTCTAGTCACTGTACTTTTCAAGTGTTACGGTCTGATTTCCACCCGCATCTGATTTACCAAATCAGATCTTGCCGCTTGTTTTGATGACTGAACTCACTCACTGGATTAATGGAGCATGAACAAAAGAAGAGAAGAATACTGTTTATTACCTTATATTCATCTGCACATATTTCTTTCTGTAGTTTTGTCAGGTTATAGGAAATAATAATAATCTACTTTTCAATATATACCCACAGTCTGAAAAGCATAACAATATTAACAAAACATTATATAATAAAATAATAATGACATTTGCAGAAGTATAGAGTTTATACAGTCAAATAAATTCAATTACCGGAGGGTTGGAAGGGTAGGCCAGCTTTAAAGCCCCACAGTCCTGAGGGGTTCAGGAAGGGAGCTCCAAAGGCATGGTGGAAAATGTTTGGAGCCTGGTACCTTGGTTCACGTAGCTGTCTAACATCGCTTGAACATAGGGAAAGGGCAGTCCCATCACAACAAATCCGTAACTCGTGGTAACTCGTGGTAACTCGTGGTAACTCGTGTTAACTTGTGGCCTTCTAGCAAATCCAAATTGTCATGTTTTTTATTTGTTTGGAAAATGTCCCAAAAGTATGTGAAGAGAAGAAAATATGTTTATATTATTTATACTATATAAAGTAATTGGGAATTTCAGCAGACTTCTGTAACACATCTGTAGTATCCAAATATGCTGTGCTGTTCAGTGCTTAAGGCTCAGTAAAAGGTTATTCCAATCCACAGCTGCTCTCACAGCTCTGGACTCCCCATGGACACAACTCCCCAAACTGCTGAATATTCACTATGCAGCACTTTCTAATTGAGTTTGAATTAAGGCAGCACAAACTCTGAGATCCACAAGCCACCACACACACACATACACACACACACACACATACTCGCACACATGTCCACACGTGGGGGCATTGGGTCGCGCAGGACATGTGCACTCTGGCCAACGACCAGGAGGGATACTGGCAGAAAGTGTCAGGCTACTGCACACCAGTCTTGTCTGTGGTTGTTCTGCCTCCATTTCCACATTGGGAGCCTTTGGCTCAGCTACCTGTGGCAAGCAAGCACCCACCCACACACACAGACATACACAATCACAAAAGCACATTCACGAGGGCTTTATCCTTCCTTTTGCTTAAATTAAAGAACCCCATTCTCCTTGGTTTGTATTTGTGATTTGCATTCAGTGCAGGTCCTAATGCATCCTCCACAATATATCCCTCTGGATGCGTATTCTTTCTAAAGAACACTTTTATGGTTATGTATGGCCTTTAATCTCTCTGATGCCCTTGTATGTAATTGCAATGGTAAGCGTTTTTCCTGGGAGCCCTAATGGGGCACGGAGGAAGAGAGAGAGAGAGAGAGAGAGAAGAGATGGAGAGAGAAGAGATGGAGAGAGAAGAGATGGAGAGAGACTTAGAGTGTTGCTGACGTGGCACCGGATGGAAATTACATTTCATAGCATCGAAAGTGATCAGAAATCTGGAGAGGTCTCATCAATATTCATTGAGCAACACAGAAACCGACAAACTAAATGGCATCACAGCAAGACCAAGTGACCTAGCTGTGATTCTCCTAATCGCAAATCACGTAACCTTTTTATTGAAACGTTATTTTTGCAGGGGTCATGTTGAAATCCGGTTTCAACATGAAACCGGATAAATACAATCACGAAAAACAACACCCAGTCAAATAAAGTTCCTTACTTATACCGTCCTCTGAATCGCCATTCGATGGCACCAATGTGATTTTAAAGTATCTTTCAGATTATTCAAAATGATAGGAGCCAAATTAAGGGGTTTCAAAAACCCCTTAATGAAGAAAAAAATCATGTGTTCTGTGACGTCGCCCGGCATGGCGCAGCCGGGGCCCCACCCTGGAGCCAGGCCCGGGGTTGGGGCTCGTTCGCGAGCGCCTGGTGGCCGGGCCTTTCCCCATGGGGCCCGGCCAGGCCCAGCCCGAACGAGCGACATGGGGCCGCCCTCCCGTGGGCTCACCACCCACAGGAGGGACCATAAGGGGCCGGTGCAGAGAGGATCGGGCGGCAGTCGAAGGCGGGGGCCTAGACAACCCGATCCCCGGACACGGAAACTAGCTCTAGGGACGTGGAATGTCACCTCGCTGGCGGGGAAGGAGCCTGAGATGGTGCGTGAGGTTGAGAGGTTCCGACTAGAGGTAGTCCGGATCACCTCTACGCACGGCTTGGGCTCTGGAACCACACTCCTTGAGAGAGGATGGACTCTATACCACTCTGGAGTTGCCCATGGTGAGAGGCGGCGGGCTGGTGTGGGTTTGCTTATAGCTCCCCAGCTCTGCCGCCATGTGTTGGAGTTTACCCCGGTGAACGAGAGGGTCGTTTCCCTGCGCCTACGGGTCGGGGATAGGTCTCTCACTGTTGTTTGTGCCTACGGGCCGAACGGCAGTGCAGAGTACCCGACCTTCTTGGAGTCTCTGGGAGGGGTGCTGGAAAGTGCTCCGACTGGGGACTCTATCGTTCTACTGGGGGACTTCAACGCCCACGTGGGCAACGACAGTGACACCTGGAGGGGCGTGATTGGGAGGAACGGCCCCCCTGATCTGAACCCGAGCGGTGTTCAGTTATTGGACTTCTGTGCTAGTCACAGTTTGTCCATTACGAACACCATGTTCAAGCATAAGGGTTTCCATCAGTGCACGTGGCACCAGGACACCCTAGGCCGCAGGTCGATGATCGACTTTGTTGTCGTTTCATCTGACCTGCGGCCACATGTCTTGGACACTCGGGTGAAGAGAGGGGCGGAGCTGTCAACTGATCACCACCTGGTTGTGAGTTGGATCCGATGGCGGGGGAGGAAGCTGGACAGACTCGGCAGGCCCAAGCGTACTGTAAGGGTCTGCTGGGAACGTCTGGCCGAGTCTCCTGTCAGAGAGATCTTTAACTCCCACCTCCGGCAGAGCTTTGACTGGATCCCGAGGGAGGCTGGAGATATTGAGTCCGAGTGGACCATGTTCTCCACCGCCATTGTCGAAGCGGCCGCTCGGAGCTGTGGCCGTAAGGTCTCCGGTGCCTGTCGAGGCGGCAATCCCCGAACCCGGTGGTGGACACCGGAAGTAAGGGATGCTGTCAAGCTGAAGAAGGAGTCCTATCAGGCCTGGTTGGCTTGTGGGACTCCAGAGGCAGCTGACGGGTACCGACAGGCCAAGCGGACTGCAGCCCGGGTGGTTGTGGAGGCAAAAACTCGGGCCTGGGAGGAGTTCGGTGAGGCCATGGAGAAGGACTATCGGCTGGCCTCGAAGAGATTCTGGCAAACCATCCGGCGCCTCAGGAGAGGGAAACAGTGCCCTACCAACGCTGTTTACAGTAGAGGTGGGCAGCTGTTGACCTCAACTGGGGATGTCGTCGGGCGGTGGAAGGAGTACTTCGAGGATCTCCTCAATCCCGCCGTCACGTCTTCCATTGAGGAAGCAGAGGATGAGGGCTCAGAGGTGGACTCGTCCATCACCCGGGCTGAAGTCACCGAGGTGGTTAAGAAACTCCTCGGTGGCAAGGCACCGGGGGTGGATGAGATCCGCCCTGAGTACCTCAAGTCTCTGGATGTTGTGGGGCTGTCTTGGCTGACACGCCTGTGCAACATCGCGTGGCAGTCGGGGACAGTGCCTCTGGGATGGCAGACCGGGGTGGTGGTCCCTCTTTATAAGAAGGGGGACCGGAGGGTGTGTTCCAACTATAGGGGGATCACACTTCTCAGCCTCCCCGGGAAAGTCTATGCCAGGGTTCTGGAGAGGAGAATACGGCCGATAGTAGAACCTCGGATTCAGGAGGAACAGTGTGGTTTTCGTCCAGGCCGTGGAACACTGGACCAGCTCTATACCCTCTACAGGGTGATGGAGGGTTCATGGGAGTTTGCCCAACCAGTCCACATGTGTTTTGTGGATTTGGAGAAGGCATTCGACTGTGTCCCTCGCGGCATCCTGTGGAGAGTGCTTCGGGAATATGGGGTCCTGGGTCCTTTGCTAAGGGCTGTCAGGTCCCTGTACGACCGAAGCAGGAGCTTGGTCCGCATTGCCGGCAGGAAGTCAGACTTGTTCCCTATGCATGTTGGACTCCGGCAGGGCTGCCCTTTGTCACCGGTTCTGTTCGTAATTTTTATGGACAGAATTTCTAGGCGCAGCCAGGGGCCGGAGGGTGTCAGGTTTGGGGACCACACGATTTCGTCTCTGCTCTTTGCGGATGATGTTGTCGTGTTGGCCCCTTCAAGCCAGGACCTTCAGCATGCACTTGGACGGTTTGCAGCCGAGTGTGAAGCGGTGGGGATGAAAATCAGTACCTCCAAATCCGAGGCCATGGTCCTCAGTCGGAAAAGGGTGGCTTGCCAACTTCAGGTTGGTGGAGAGTGCCTGCCTCAAGTGGAGGAGTTTAAGTATCTAGGGGTCCTGTTCACGAGTGAGGGAAGGATGGAACGGGAGATTGACAGACGGATCGGTGCAGCTTCTGCAGTAATGCGGTCGATGTATCGGTCTGTCGTGGTGAAGAAAGAGCTGAGCCGCAAGGCGAAGCTCTCGATTTACCGGTCAATCTACGTTCCTACTCTCACCTATGGTCATGAGCTTTGGGTCATGACCGAAAGGACAAGATCCCGGATACAGGCGGCCGAAATGAGCTTTCTCCGCAGGGTGGCTGGGCGATCCCTTAGAGATAGGGTGAGAAGCTTGGTCACCCGGGAGGAGCTCAGAGTAGAGCCGCTGCTCCTCCACATCGAGAGGGGTCAGCTGAGGTGGCTTGGGCATCTGTTTCGGATGCCTCCGGAACGCCTTCCTGGGAAGGTGTTCCGGTCCCGTCCCACCGGGAAGAGACCCTGGGGAAGACCTAGGACACGCTGGAGGGACTATGTCTCCCGGCTGGCCTGGGAACGCCTCGGTGTCCCCCCGGAAGAGCTGGAGGAAGTGTCTGGGGAGAGGGAAGTCTGGGCATCCCTGCTTAGACTGCTGCCCCCGCGACCCGGCCCCGGATAAGCGGTAGAAGATGCTATGCTATGCTATGCTATGCTATGATAGGAGCAAAATCAGATATACCTAACAGAGTGGAGAGTGAAGAGATCTCCAAAATGTTACCCAGTGAAAGCTTGTGTTCGTGACACCTTTAAAACTAGAATGAAAGAATACCTATTTATGGTCCTGTTGAACAAAAACCATAACCTATTTCTAATGAAGACCATTTTCACTTTACGAAAAGTGTCACATAGAATAACCCCAAGAGATGTTTGCTGTTTATTTGACGACTGATATGTTTCAATGTATATTTGTGTGTTTTTTGCCCTTGAATATTGTTCTACAGCCTGCCCCTAAAAACTTTTATTATATTATTACCTTAACAATATTATTTTGTATATAAAAATGTACTTGCATTATTGATTTAAGTGAAAGTGAGGACTGTACTTTCCTATTTGTATACATACAGGTATCTTGGTATCTCTACAAGCACACATTGTCTGACTTTTGTTTTGTGATTGGTACAGTATGATTTCCTTTGTCTTCCGGTAGCTGCGTGCCTCCAGGTGTACACTTTGGCAATATACAGCACACAAACACATTCATGCCAATAAAGCAATTTGAATTGAATTAAATTGTGAAAGATAGGGAGAGTGGGAAATAGGCAGAGAGAGAGAGAGAGTAAAAGAGTGATATGGAGAGATTGTCTATTTGGGTCTAAACTGACAGTACACAGTGGCAATCTATCAGACCACTGTGATTGATAGCAAACTGAGGAAAACACTTTCAAGATACACTGACAAGATGCACTGTCTGGTTATGGAGACAAAGTCTAACCTGACTGCATAGAGGCTGTGCTCACTTTTCTCACTGAGAGATATAGCTACAGCTACATTTACATTTAAGTCATTTAGCAGATGTTGTTATCCAGAACACATTTTCAATTACACAGCTTTTATTCTTAATTTTCAGAACATAATCTAATTTTCAAATTATGAAAAATACAATAAATTAATTATTATTTGTCTGAAAGGCTGTTCCTTTTACCGACCACTTAAAATCTAAAAAATTATACTGTTAAATATATTTGCCATTTTCAGTCAGTATGTTGAGATTTCTACTCTCATTGCTATTGTTGTAGTTGCTGTTCATTTGAATACCCTTCCCATTATTATTATCATCATTATTATTATAATAAATATGAATTTGACTATTACCTTTTTGGGGTCAATCTGACCACTGCTGTCAGATATTTTATTTCCTTTAATTATTCACTGAAAACACCTGAACACACTTTTACTATTGTGCCTTGTATACATAATAAATGGTAAATAAAGACACATAACAATCACACCTAGAAAAACAAGAAACATAACATGCATTTATGTGACCATTCATCAAAAGAAGGCATTTTTGTATAATATTTCTATACTTCCAGTAATGCTGTAAAGTGTCTTCATCCTGTTTTCTCAATTTTCTACATTATGACCTGAAATCGCTTAACACAAGGGAAACATAATTGTTATGTGCTGGTGATAGTGGGCTGATGTGTACGTAATCCAAAAATGTATTAAACTTTTGTTTTAAATAATAACTGGAGTATAGTAACATAAAAGACACTTCAGCTTCTATCAGTGAATGCTAGCTAACCTAGCATTTACTATGCTACCTGTTTGTCCTAATGCACATTTGAATGTAAACAGCACACCCTACATACAAAAACACGTTTATTTAATTGGTACACAATGGGTTGAAGACAATATCACTCACATATGTTGTAACGGACACCTCAAACAACATTCCAAGCTATTAAGAATACAGTTATGGCATTTCATTTCTCAAAAGGTATAAGACAAGGCAATATTGTGGCTAAATTGAATGGCTGCCAATGGCAGATTTTGAGAACTTTTACATCCACACCAGATTAGAGATGTGTGGCCACGGCGAAGATCTGTGACTGTGCAGATTTCTATGTCTGTGAGTAGATTGCTGATAGGCCAGTGTACTTGCAAATACAAGTACAAGTACATTGATAAAATGAACCTTATTCCAACTGGTCTAATGTTGAGTTCAAAACCTTTCTTTATTAACCGCTGAAGGCTGAGGACAAGAGTACAGTATTCTATTGATCAAAATAAACCAAATTATAACACAGGCAAAATAAAACCAAATTACAGATGCATAAAGCAGTGCTTTCTGGAACTAAACTGAAAATATACCATTGGACATGGTTACTGATCAAAACAGGAAAACAGGGCTCCCTGTAGAGGAAGGTCTGTGCAAACACTGCAGCATAGCCAAACTTGAGACAGGGCCACATTTCCAGAAGAAATGAGACTGTTCTTTTCCTAAATCCGCTTGGGGGATCCATTTGGGGGAGGAAAAAGACTTGTGAATTGGCATTAGACTACGCTGGACTCTGCAAACCACCCCATGTGCAATTCTTACTTTTATTTAACGCACAAGTTTATTATTACTCTTCCACTGAAGATGTTAGAGGTTAGCAATGCCTCTCTCTCTGGCTAACATCTGTCTCTCATTCTTGCTCTCTCCCTCCCACTGTATTGCTCAAACACTCTCTCTTTCTCCCTCACTCTGTTTCCTTCACTGACTGACTCTTTCTCTCACTCTATTTGTCTCCTGTTTGTCTCTCTCACTCCCTCTCTAAACTACAGGATACCCTCTGCACCTCTCCCCTGTGAGACTGAGGTCTCAGCAGTTCAGCTGAATCCTAGAGATCTCAGGTGGCAAAACCCCCACAAACATTACAGAGATCACGGAGAAGGCACCACTTGCGGCAGCTGAAGAAACCCAAAACAAATGTAACTTCGCCTCTCCGTCATTACTGTTTGGTCTGAGTCTCTGCCTGCTCAATGCAACTCATTATAAGGTCCACAGGAAGGGTCATTGGCTGCCACCTGCCCTCCTTCTAGGTCTTACATGACTCCAGGGGCAAGGAAGCGTGCAGGAAAGCTCATCGCTGAAACCTCCCACCACCGTCACCCACTTTCCCCAAGAGTATTCTTCAACGAGCCGAAGGCAGGATGGCGGTGCAGGTTATGACCAAAGAATCCCACCACCTGAACAGTTCCCTGTGCTGTGGCCCTTAGATAACCTGTCCCATAGAGACTAACTAGACCAGGCTGACCACGAAACACCCCGTCTAGAAAGTAAACTGAATGGACTCTACTCTCCACACCTCTCATTTCCCTGAACATAGATTGAGTATACCGATACTGTAAAAGTGTACGTTGCCTGTAAACTGAAAAATCCATGTGTATAATATACCTGCCTCTAATGTCTATGGTATGCTTCCTGTGTATTTGGATACTTGTATGCCTATCTATCACATTTTAGAAATGTGTAAATGTAATTTGCGATTTAAGATGACTCTGATTGTGTCTCTCTCTCTATGTCGCTCAGCGTTAATGCTCCACTCTGTTGTGCAGGAAGGCAGGAACAGACCATCTGCAACAGCAGACCCCCAACACAGCCTTAACTACCCAGAGAGATTTGAACGCCATGCCTCTCATTCCGGCACTCCACATGCTCGTAAGAAGCCTTATCAGGGATAGAAGGGCCCACAGAGCACAGTGTGTGTCTTGTGTGTGAGAGTATACACACTGTATGTGAATGTTTCAGACTGTGTGTGTGAATAGTTCTGTTATCTGCACTGAAACATAAGTGGATACCTGGGGGTTTTTTCTGCTCCAACACACCAGTGCAGGCTGCAGATTGTGTCTATGTGCTGGGGCCTCCCTGGGGGCTGAGATAGTGCCATGAGACTGAGAGAGAGACTGAGCAGGAGGGAGAAACAGACAAGACTGAATGAGAGACAACAGCGGGGAGAGAGACCGAGGGATTGACGGAGGTAGAGCGATGGAAAGATGAAGGGAAGGAGAGAGACGGAACGACGGAGCTGGTTAGAGAAATGGAGGGACTGTGGCGGGGAAAGATGATGGAGAGTCTGAGGCAGAGAGAGAGAGAGGGAGATTAACAGGGGAAAACCGACGGGTCGGGAGAGATTGAAACAAGCAGAGAGATTGGGAGATGGAGGGTGAGAGATGGAGCGAGAAAATCAAAGGTACAAAGAGAATACACACCGTTATATGGAGACAGTTGGCTGTTTCTGATTGGTTCTGACAGGGGGGAATGGTGGGGGCGGGTCAGCTATAATTCCATTACATTACATTACTATTATGTTACATCAAAGCTGCGTTTTGCTACACTAATTCAATATTTGATGGAAGGTATGGAAATGCCACAGCCACAACACTGGCTGGGGGTTCCTAAGGGAACTGTGGAGGCAGAGGACATCACTTTGTTTGTTATGGATCGTTGTTGACATTTGGAGCATATCAACCGCAGTGCAAATCAGCTAGAGCTAATATGAGTTTTACTTATTAGCTTGCAACATGAACATTGTGTTCGGTACCATTAGCATAGCCGACAGTATGACGTTATTACGAGTCATTAAATCCTCATTATAGTATAAGTGACTGTATGTACAGTGATTGGAAATATATGACTGTCAATGGAAAATAATTTGAGTCCCACAATGCCATGCCTCCAAATCACATTCAACCTTGTTGAAGGTCTGGATAGGCTTGTATTACAAACAAGATTTGAATGGAACGATGGCTGTGCTGTTTTGGGAGTAGTGTGCTCTTTTCACAAAACATAGCCAACGAAGCCATTACAACTCATTTTGTGTCCGGATCTCATGAGATTAAGCATGTATGCTGCTGGTGGGTGAAATTGAGATGGAGGACGGGAAACTTGCAAAAGGAGAAGATTACAGTGATCTGGGGTTATTTTCAACTAAAGACGGTTTTTTGGTAGAATGTACATTTTGTGTAAGAATTGGGTTAGATGTTAGTGGTTATGGATACAGTCACGACTAAAGAGCTACATGCAGGCTTATATACAAATATAATGCATCCTGTGTCTTGCTTCTTTGCCGGATGCTGCAGTAAAAGATTATAGAGTACAGCTCTCTCTTCCTGGCTGAGTCCTTGTGACCAAATTGCTCTCAAGACCAAAGTCTACAACATGATCAGGAACTTGTCATACTAGAATAGTTCTCATTATAGATTCATACTTTAAGTCCATTCTGGGTGATGTTACAAAGACTTAATTGAGAAGTTCTGCCATGTTCTCATCGTAAAAACTAAAAACGATGAAAAAGAATGATGGCATCCAAAACTAACAAGGTCACAGGATGTTTTCTTGAGAAAAGTCAAATGATGGTCATGCTTGAAGAAATATGATACATATATTTCAAAACACAGAGTTGATGTTGTCGCTATAAAAGTAAACTTTTGTACACTGTATTTGTCATTCGAGTCCTGTATGTTTAAATGGCGTGTTGGAACTTTCCCTTAACCATGTTTCAATCCTCAACACATACTCCCTCAAGACATACAAAATTAATTTCGCTTTACATACCCAAACTTCAACTGATTAACTCTCTTTTCCTTCCCCTCTCTCCCTTATTCTCACTGTCTCACCGCGCGCGCGCGCACACACACACACACACACACACACACACACACACACAGGACATATGTCTGCAGGCTTGCACACATCCCTCCCTCTCTCTTTCTCCCTTCTGTGGTGTTCCCTGACATGGAGCCAAGCAAAATGAGACTCAACATGACATAAAGTCCCTGTAATAGAGTATGTGGACTTCCAAACCCTTACTGAGGGAATTGCTGACCCTTGCATTGTTACAACCATCTGCTACATTCCCTGGAATACAAAATAGAGTTGTTAGAATTCTCTGAAAAGTCAGGAGGTTATGTCATGTTCCCTGAGACGTCCTCTCATGGTTCTCCTTGGGAAGTCCTCACTGTACTGGGTTCATATTTACCCAGGGTGCCTCAGGTATACATGTTAATTAAGGGCGTGGCCTCAGGTATAAATATAAAATAAAGGTTTGGGCTCATGTATAATTGTTAATTAAGGGCGGGGGGGGGGTCAGGTATAAATGTTTTTAAGGGCGTGGCCAAATGTTGATTAGAGTGTGGTTTCAGATATGCATGTTAATTAAGGGTGTGGCTTCAGGCCTAATTAGATTTAAAGGAATCGGCTCAAGTCTAAATATTAATTAAGGGTGTGGGCTCAGGTAAAATAGCTCATCAAGGGCATGGCCTGTGGTATAAATGGTTGGGTGTCAGTTCAGTCAGGAGATCCCTTGCTTTGTGTTGGTTTGTGTTGGAGGTTGGAGATGAGGAAGGAGTTTTTTTACTCATAGTAATAACATAATCAAATGTAAAAGTTGTTTTATGGCTTTGCTTTTAGTCTATCTAGATCCATTCTCCTTCTCCCTGGGCACGCCTTCCATTAAGGGCAAGCATAAATTGACAATAAATGTGGGTGAGGGCTAGCCTCAGATTGTGTTTTTGTGTTTGTTTGGTTCGGTGTGAGTGTGTACAATCAATCCTGTATATCTCTGCATCATAAAACAGTTACTAACTAATGCCACGATGGACGTTCTTTACCATATTCACATCAATGAAAGGGATTTCTAATTGATTGATTTATGCAACTTGATTACTACATGCAATGTATGTATTTTTTTTTACATAAAGAGACACATTTCATTCAATGCCTTTAATCCAAATGTGATTAAAAGCATGGAAACAAGAAAGTATATTGATGCCCATAAATTTGGGAGGGGTTACAAAGCCATTTCCAAGAGCAATTGTACTATGAGATTTGATTAACATAATGAAACTAGAATTAGTATTGTGCTGTAAACTGATACAATCAAACGTAATAATGAGATTACAACTATCCATTAATGCATTTCCCACAGTTGTCTGGAGGCAATGTGAAAATGTGAAAGCAAAAGATGTATTTGGTTTCAAGTGATATTAAAAACCAAACTTAGGGTCTCAAATGAACGTCAGACTTGAACTATGCAACACTATCAACTTGTGTTGTAGTTTAGATGATGTAGTCGCTGAACACATGAATAATTCAAACGTTGCTTTCTTGAGTTACAGTACTTTGTACTCCTTCCTCTGAGAAAAATGTAATAACCTGGTTTCCCTCTCCCTTGGCATGAAACACTGTGGGTATTTTGCTGACTTTTTGGTCTATACATTTTTCAGTTTGTAGTGTACCACCTAGAGACACTACATTAGTCCACTGTTAAAAGTGGTTTCATAATGAAGGGAATCACTTCACACACATACACACGTAACACACACACACAAAAGCACTCAGTTTTTTTGTTCATGTTTCTTTAGTGCAGACCAACTGCAAAGCATGCTCCCCTTGGACAGATTTTACAGCTATGAAAGCCGCTATCAGTTTTTTTTCTTTCAGGAATAGTCCCATCAATTCCCCCCAAGGTCCTGATGAGCTGTTCTACAGAGTACACAGTTTATAAAGTAAACTCTTCAAAATAAAAAGCATTAAAAAGTAGCATAACATTTTAGATCGTATAATTGTATCATTGGCATTTGCATTAAACTAAATTAACACATCTCTATCTTCTTCACATAATCGAATAAATAGATAGTTTTGAAAATGAACACTTAAAACTTTCAAGTTATTTAGAAATGTACAGTCAACCTAAGAAGTATCGGCATCCTTCATGAACTTGAGCAAAAGTGAATGTAAGGAATAAACAACACAAAAAATGGGTCATATTTTGCGCTAAAATATAAAGGGATATCCTTGCATTGAGGCGAAATATTAGGTGCTTATATTTCATCTGACTCATTACCAGACACACGAAGCCACAGGCTTAACAGTAGGTAGCCACAGGCTTTACAGTAGGTAGCCACAGGCTTTACAGTAGGTAGCCCAAGGCTTTACAGTAGGTTATGCCGTTTACCTTGCATCTGCAGTGACTGTGTGCTCTTGCTTTATAGTCATTCGTCAAGGCGTATGGAACAATGCAGAACCTCAAGCAGAATAGAAGAGCTTTCCTCTGTCCTCCACACATCCTGAGAGAGGATATATCCAAGATCTTTCCTCTGTCCTCCACACATCCTGAGAGAGGATATATCCAAGATCGGTTTGGTGTGTGTAACTGCGTTCATTCAAAACTGTATAAAAAATTTGTAAAAAAAAAAGATAGAAAAGATTTTAATATTGTTTTTTGTGTGCGATGCCTAAGGTAGCTCATAAATGAATATGCTTCATTATTTGAACATAAGTATTTGAGGAAAGCCACTCAGGCCTATTCGCTCACATAAGTAACCATTAATGTTTGGTTTGATCAATTGAGGCATGCTGTGATACACTTTATATATTAATATGGTGTTGGCCCCCTCTTTGCAGCAAGGCTTTCCACAAAATGTTGGACTGTCTCTGTGGGAATTTATGCCCATTCAGCCAAAAGAGCATTTGTGAGGTCAGGCACTGATGTTGGGGTTGAGGTCAGGGCTCTGTGCAGACCACTCGTTTCTCCTCGTCAAACCATGTCTTTATGGTTTGACGCTTTGTGCACAGGGGCTCAGTCAAGCTGGAACAGGAAAGGGCCTTCCCCAAACTGTTGCCGCAAAGTTGTAAACACCCAATTATCTAAAATGTCTTTGTATCCTGTAGCATTAAGATGACCCTTCACCTGAACTGAGGGGTCTAGCCCAAACCATGAAACACAGCCCCAGACCATTATCCCTCCTCCATCAAATTTTACAGTAGGCAGTATGCATTCTGGTAGGTAGCATTCTCCTGACATCTGCCACACCCAGATTAATCCATCAGACTGTCGGATTGTGAAGCATGATTCATCACTCCAGAGAACACGTTTCCACTGTTCCAGAGTCCAGTGGCGACATGTTTTAGACCACTCCAGCTGACGCTTGGCATTGCATGTTGATGTGAGACTTGCGTACAGCTGCTCGGCCATGGAAACCATTTTGTGAAGCTCAGGTCTTGTGCTGATGTTACTTCTAGAGGCAGTCTGGGATGAGTGATGCAACAAATGATAGCCAATTTTACTGCCAATATTTGTCTAAGGAGATTTCATGGCAATGTGCTGGATTTTATGTACCTGTTAAACACCTGAACTCAATAATTAGTAGGTTGTTCACATACCTTTGGCCATATAGTGTATATACCAATTTTACAGTGTACAGTCTTTTTATGTAAAAGAATGCTGTTAAGAAAAACAAGTGTATGAATAACTAGTTCCGCACGATAAAGCTTGGCTTAGTTGTGCGAGAAGAGATCTACTCCAGACACTGTTCAATAAACCTTCTGTCAAGATTTAGTAGTTTATTTTAGATTTCATCTCTGACAGTTTTGATAAGCAGACACCATAGGGAATTTATACATAGAAAGAGAGCCGTTGGCTCCTTTGACTGACTGAGAGAAACCTCTGACCTTCCCAGAAATAACTTTTTCAGATACCTACAGATAACAGAGTGTTAGGAAACAAGTTTGTTTATTTGAATTTGCTAGACCTTCTGTTCAATGGGCGCTTCAAACGTATATCCTGTTTGTATGACTCATTCTAATCTGTCAAACCACCCTCCACCGATGCCATCAGGGTAAGGCAAGAAGAGGAACTAGGCACTGAAATCTCTAAAGCAGACTGGCATACAGCATGTGCTGCATTCATACCTGTTCAGATGTCTCCATAGATGTTCTCATACAATTCAACATGATATACAGAGTGTACTACTCCAGAATGACATGTCACAGGATCTTCCTTGATATCGCTTCTGTATGTGACAAGTGTCAAATCGCAGAGGACACACTGCTCCACCGTTTTACCCTGTGTTCTAACCTGTGCAACCACTTGTCCGGAATTTTAAGATCCTCTTGGACGTCCTTGAGACTCTGCCGGACCCAGACTTGCTAATAATTATCCTGGGAGTCTCATAGGCCCGGAACAGAGTACCTGAGCCCCAAATACAATTTCTCATCTTGATGTTTTGCAGAAAAAGAAGCAAACCTATCAACAAAACTATGGCTCAGCGAATTTGTATACACACGATATTCAGAGAGAATTCAAAATATGCTGAGTGATAATCTATTCAACTTTTATTAGATCCCTCCTTTACTTTTTGGCACAATCAACACTGTAATGTGTCACATTCTGGATTGTGAGCTTTCATGGGCTGGCCCCTTCATCTGTGCAGTATTGTGAGTAATGGGGGTAACTGGATACCTTTTCTTGTTTTTCTTTATTGACAAGTTTGTTATCTCTGTCACTTGTGTATTTTTTTTAAATCCAACGAAACTTGGAGGCTCCTGTCCGTATTTTTGCGTGTTCAAAACCAATTATTTGGAGCCCAACCCCCAGTCCAAACAATTGCATTGAACCGTTCCACCCTAGTCAGCCTAGCAGCGCAGCCACAGCAACGCATCAATTATCCAGAGCTCTTAGTCAGACATGACTGGAATCTGGCTGTCATGGTCTAGCATGAAGGGAGCACTGTGTTCTAATCATGTAATGAATGAGTGCTTGTCAAGAGAGGGTCAATATCAACATGACTCAGGCCTCATAGGCTAATGGACCAGGCAGAGCACGTTATAGGCTTTGCCACTGTCCCAAATAGCACCCTTTAGGGCACTACTTTTGACCAGAGCTCTGATCTGAAATAGTACACTAGGTAATAGGTGTCCATCCGAAGTGCGGACTGTGAGTGAGTAATGAAATATTCTTTACTGGACTTAATGTTCCATTCCTACGCCCTTGTTTTAATGTTCCGTAACATAATTTCCATTCCATGATATCATGATACAGTAAGGTTTAGGTTTGGGGTTACAATTAGGGTAAGTCATTACTGGTTAACTTGAGGGTTAGGCTTGGTTTTAAAGGAAGATGTCCCTGCTGTTCTATTTACCTTTATATGTTGGTCGATATGGTATTAACTTATCATATAATCTCAAAAAGTTTAGTTAGCCAGAAAGCTCTTGAGAATCTGTAAAAACTGGTACTGCCCCTGTTTTTTTTCTTGAAAAGCCCATCTTTAAGCGTGGCAACAGAGCTCCTATCAGGCTGTCATCTTTAGAAAGCCAGAGAACATTTGTCATCCTGGCTATCCTGTAATGTTGTGGCCAAAAGGAACATTGTTGGACAAGTCCAATGGCTCTATTGACAACAACATCTACTCCACTAGCGTGATTGAGCATTCAGTGATATACAAAGGCAACAATCATTTCTACAAAACATTTCTAGATCAGACACCAGTCTCAAGCAATCAATGACATCATTGGCTGGTCATTCAAAAATACTGCTATGGAATATAAATATGTTTAGAACACCTTCGATCCCTGAAAATAAAAAAAAAATACTGTCTAGCAATGGACTTTCCATTTAGGTTTAGGCTTTTGAGGTTATGGGTTGAATTATGGTGAGACAGAGGTTAATGTTGGGGTTAGGTTTTGGTGTAGGATAAATGGTAAAACTATGCTTCTTTCAGGGCAATACATTTCAAAGTCCCCATTTAGATAGCTAGGCTATACGTATGTGTGTGTGTGTTTTAGTGTGTTTGAGTGCATGCACCTCCATGCAGAGTGGTGATCCGACATATTGTCAGACTCTGAAGCCAGTTTGGCTTGAGGCCTTTGCATCACATCAACATGTTGGATTTGATTTTACAAAACCAACTAAATGTTGGGAATGTAGTTTGTATATAAACAGAATGAACCCTTGCTGGAACAAAGTGGAATCACTTTTTATATCTCATCCTCTGGGTTATACTAAAATAAAACTTGGTCCACTTGGTCAAATAAAATAGATAAAATAGATGTTTACCAATTGTGTAATTCCTCACTACTGTAAATAGGATATATTGAAGATACATATTTGGGTGGACAGTGGTCTCAATAGTATTGTTAGATCCTATTTAATGAGTGGCTACAGTATGTGGTATGTGGAATTCAAACCAATGTAACTGGAGTGTGTGTGTGTGTGTGTGTGTGCACGGCGTGTACATTGAAGAGGGGTAGTACTGCAATGCCACAGGTCTGTAACAGTTGCCTTCCACAGAGAATAGATGGCCTGCTGTGTTGGCATTTGACCCTGTTTACCATCCGATTTCCAGTTTGCCATGCCTGGAGAAACTCAGAGAAGAACACAACACTGTGCAGGCATGCATCTAGATCACAGCACAGGATAGGTCCTGAACCATCTGTCTCTATGAAACTGGCTGTGCCTCCTCACACACACACACACACACACTCGTACAGTAAACACACACACGTTCACTAATAAGTTCCTTATCATAAATCAGTGCAGCGGTTCTTTAAAAGGCTGTGGGGAAAAGGGGTTGCATGTTTAGAGACTCTCTTCCAACAGGACGTAAAATCCTATTCTTCTATTCCGGTCGGCAACAGCACGCTAACAAATAGACTTCAGAGCTTCTGGACGTACTCATGACGTGTGGGGCGTTCTCCGCCACCAACCATCCACACGGCAGCTGATGGAGCAAGAAAGGGACTTCCAGCTGAAGCTTTACAGGAAATGGGCAAACCCCATAGGCCAAGTCACACCCAGTCAGGGTGTAGTTCGGCTGGTTGAGCAGCGAGCTCACAACGGCAAGGTTGTGGATTCAGTTGTCATGGGGGCGCAGAACCAATGTGTGGGGGAAAAAAGTTGACTTCTTAAGTCTCTGTGGATGAGAATGTCTGCTAGACGATGTAAAACGTCAACTAGACACCTCGACGGCAACTGTAGGTACTATGGCTGGGGTCATGTTGTGGAAGGACATAAGCTGGTGAAACAGGGTGACTTGGTTGATTGTGCTGTTTGATTACAAGTCAAGTGTTTGGTGTGGGTTGTTGCTCTCGGTTTGTGATTGGACAATTGTTATTCAACGGCTGACCTTTTGGAGAATGACTTGAGGCGAGGCGCTGTGGTTATAAGAATGCATATTTTAATACGATGTTCACTGTATTTTTAATGGACTAATTTCAGGCCCACACACACACACGCACCCACAGACAGACAGAAACAGGGAAGTGCACCAGCGAATCACGTACTGTCCAGACATATTTTACACTCAGCGATCTTTCTTCTATTCATCAGAAGACTTTGGAGTGATGAGAAAGGCTCTGAAATTTTAGATTAAAATACACAATCTTGCTGCCACCTAGTTGACAAGCTGAACTGAATATTTGATTTTCTTTGTAGGCGGATTCTGTTAATACAATAAACCTGAGCAGGAAACCCAACAAGATGATTGACAGATGAAAACCGCATTTAGTTCCTGACTGTGTCAGTGGAGAGCTGTAGTGCAAACACACACACACACACACACAAATGCAAAGACAAACAAGAGTATACACACACCCATTCAGGACCCACGCATGCAAAGACACGAATGCAAAGACGATAAAAAAAAAGCATAGACAGAACAGAAGTATGCACTGAATTATTCAATCCAGCTGATAAAAATAGGTGTTCAAAAGAGGTCTGTTAAATATGCAGGGGTTAGTGAGACTCCAAAAAGGTCTGTTAAATATGCAGGGGTTAGTGAGTCTCCAAAGAAGTCTGTTAAATATGCAGGGGTTAGTGAGTCTCCAAAGAGTATTGTTAGATATGCTGGGTTTAGTGAGTCTTCAAAGAGGTCTGTTAAATATGCAGGGGTTAGTGAGTCCCAAAAGAGGTCTGTTAAATATGCAAGGGTTAGTGAGTCTCCAAAGAGGACTGTTAAATATGCAGGGGTTAGTGAGTCTCCAAAGATGACTGCTAAATATGTAGGGGTTAGTGAGTCTCCAAAGATGACTGTTACATATGCAGGGGTTAGTGAGTCTCCAAAGAGGACTGTTAAATATGCAAGGATTAGTGAGTCTCCAAAGAGGACTGTTAAATGTGCAAGGGTTAGTGAGTCTCCAAAAAGGACTGTTAAATATGCATGGGTTAGTGAGTCTCCAAAGAGGACTGGTAAATATGCAGGGGTTAGTGAGTCTCCAAAGAGGACTGGTAAATATGCAGGGGTTAGTGAGTCTCCAAAGAGGACTGTTAAATGTGTAGGGATTAGTGAGTCTCCAAAGAGGACTGGTAAATATGCAGGGGTTAGTGAGTCTCCAAAGAGGACTGTTAAATGTGTAGGGATTAGTGAGTCCCCAAAGTATTTCATGTTGTGGAAATGAGAGGGGCGGCACATAGCCTGTGCTCTACCAACTTAGACATGGAGGTATTTACACATACTATATTACTCTGGGAACAGCTAATGATCTCTGACACAGGGCTGTAAGGCTGTGCCTCAGAGGGAATATTGAATCTATTTGGACATTGATAAAAGTAGGATTTCTGTATATTGCATAATACTGTAGTTTTTTTTGGGTAAAAACAAAACCAAAAATAACTATCCTACCCATCCAATAGACAGCCCACTGTAACTTAACTGCAAAGCAATGCTGCAAGGCAAACAAAATATATGTATGTGAGATTAATCTAATCTAAATCTGTCAAAACTCTATAATACTGTAGGTGTGTGTAAGATGTTTGCAGGGTTAGCGGTGGTAGCAACTTTAGCAGGGTTAGCAGCATTACCAGGGTTATCAGTATTAACAGCATTACCAGGGTTAGCAGCATTAGCAGCATTACCAGGGTTATCAGCATTACCAAGGTTTAGAGCCATTGGCATGATTAAGAATGTCTGATATACACAAATAAAAGCAAGAGCTTTTTAAAAGAACCTGATTATGTCGAGAACATACACATTAGCTGTGAGGGTAATCACAGTGGAAAGGCATTGGTGTGTGTTAATGTGGTAAAAGTCAGATTTAGTTCTAGATGCTTGATGTCTGCGTGTGTCAGTATCAGATATACTAAATCCTTACCCAAGTTATTCATCAACGTCTCACTGAGAGGGAGGTAGATATGAAACACACTTATGTTGTAGCTACCAGTCCCTCTCCGATTTATGTATAATTGATGACTGCTCAAATTGCTCCCGATTCTCTATTATGGCATAATTTTATGGGCTGGCTTAGTCATTAATCAAACTACCATAAGAAGTCTTTATATTTAAGTAATATCAGAAAAAGCTAGGAATACATCTATATCAATAAATCATTGACTGATAGGAAAATAGTCTACCCTTTATTCAAAAAGTTTAAATGAAAATGTGTGACATGTGAGGATATGTCAGATCATTTGAATCAACAGGCATTCTCTCCACATTCATAAGTCCATATGCCTAGTCTACACACACACACACACACACACTTGAATAAATGTAGGCCCACACAACATGTGGATTGACACAACCTGCAAAATAAATAATTGATATGGACCATCCCAGGACATGAAGTGGTCCCATAATGTTGCTGAGAATGTTGTGTAATAGTTGCCTTGTGATTTTATCTATTACCTAGCTCTACATTGATGAACGCAAAATGAACCCCAGAGAACCATGTGACAATGTTCTTAAATGTCATAAAAACATCCTCAGAGACATCACCAAAACCTAAAAGATGACACATAGTTGCAAGACCATCCTAAAAAGACCTTTGCGTGTTTTCAGTGACATCCTGGGAACTTACGAAGGAACTACACAAACGTCCTTCCCACAGAATGGTTACTTGGGACCACCATACAATGTCCCTCTCACCATCATGAAACATCCCCTTGTGTGAAAATGTTTCCTAGTTCAGATACATCCTCAGATGTATATTTGACTCCCTTCTGCTTCTTGTCACACCGTCTCCTCAACTGGGAAGTGTATGCTTGAATCTCTATGCATCAGAGGAACATGATGACCCAAGGAGCTGCTAACGTCCTTTTGGTTGAGGTACTAATTTGATAATCTTGCTTAGAGCAATCTTTATCCACGGAACAGCATATCAAGCATAACAAACGTGTTGTAGTGCAAGGGGGTAGTGTTTTAAGTGGCAATGTTCTTTGTGGGGGACAACAATGAGTAGATCATTAGGTTGTGAGCATGGTCTTATCTTCAACTAGCTTTATTCAACAGAGACACAGTTATGCTAGGAACTGAATGAGAGACAGAGCAGTGACAACGTACGAGAAACCCAAGGTGTCGCCAGAGAATGGCTTCCCCAAGGACAGACGGACGGACACAGACAGGCAGAAAGACCTGTCGCTTAATAGGTAATCTGTCTGGGTGTTTTGTTCCCACAGGTGGTTACTGTTAAACAGCCTGTCAGAGGCAGCGAGAGACAGGGAGCAAAGGCCAATTGGAAAAGAGCCCATGGGGAATACTGAGAGAGAATGGGGGAGATAGAAAGTGGCGGGGGGGGGGGGGGGGGGGGGGGGGCGACAACGACGACGACACAATGACAGTATGGGAATGATGAGCGGGGAACAGAGAGGCAGAGGAGGGAGAGGAACGGCGGAGAGGACAAAGGAGTACCAAGAGGGGGAAGAAAAAAGGGAAAGATGGAGAGAGAGAGAGAGGAGGAAAGAAAGGGAGAAATGAAGGTTGTGTGAAGACTGCTATAACGAGAGAGAGGGAGAGAGGGAAACCCGACAGGTCTGGCAGGGAAATTGCATTGGTAAGGATTTATCGCTTCAAGTGTAATTGGGTTCAACCAGCGCTCAGAGAAAATCCATTGAAATCTTCCCCAGTTCTCTTGTTACACTGAGAACAGGCTGTTCATTCCGTGGCTCCCGAGAGCCTGGCTGGCTGCTGCATTATCTAGTGTCACCGTGAAGAGGAAACACAATGGAAAC
Source organism: Esox lucius (assembly GCF_011004845.1). Classification (NCBI taxonomy): domain Eukaryota; kingdom Metazoa; phylum Chordata; class Actinopteri; order Esociformes; family Esocidae; genus Esox; species Esox lucius. The sequence continues at coordinate 18,964,241 of NC_047586.1, forward strand.
AGCCCTGTTCACATTACACTACAGTAATGAACATGCTAATAATGGAACATCCTTACAGCTGCAACCACCATGTGAAATGTGTACTCATTAAAAACCTACAGACTTAAGAATTAAGCATTCACAATCAACCGACAAAAGTTTCTTAGAAGATGTGTCTAAAAATAATGGTCTTCGTTTTTTGACACAAAGACCAACTGTACCAGGGGTTAAGGTTTCGTCCCATCTTCATTACTGTACATTAATCGAGTGAGGAGCAGCAAAGATAGACTGCGGCTGTCTGAAAACAGAGCAGCATGCCATGCCTCCAACCTCACACACAGAAATACCATCAACTGCACGCATGTTAGCAAGTCCTGGCAGAGTGTTGACGAGAGTTGGACTTTTCTTATAGTTTCCATGGGGATACCGAGAGACAAGGGAGACGGCATGCAATGACCAGCACATTCAACTTCTCAATTTGCAATTAATGCTTTCAATTGATCTTTACCATGTTGAAAAGTACAGGGACATTACAACAAAAAAGTGTAAAGAGTGTAAAACTAAACAGAAAAGAGCCCCAAACAACAAAAAGGAGCCTCAAACCAAAGGAGCCTCAAACAACTTTCCTAACTGGACAGTAAACTTAACAGTTACCAATCAGGCTATGAGCAGCCAACATTGTTACCTGGCTAAGGGTAAAGTAACTCTAAACATTTCCCAGGCAGGCCTAGTAACCCCTTGCCACCAACCCCTGGTTGAATGAAACCACCTTCTTAAAATAGCAGCCAAACACACCCACTTCCATTGGACTCACCCAATGTCCCATAATCACGGGGGTGTTTTCCTTCCTCGCCTTAATCAAGTCAAACATAGCACATACCTAGATAACACTTAGGGGGATGTGTTTGGGTATGTGCTATCTAGGACAAAAACAAGCACAAGACAATGCAATAGACACCATGTTAATATGAGCAGGCATGACATGCATGCCAGGCATCCATCTGTACCACACAAAAAACTGCCAACAGGGAAATAAAGAACAAAATGCAATTCATATCGCAGGTGTCTTTTATATTAAGGGTAACTCTCTGCCCAATTTCAAACTTAGTTTGAATAATGAATTCAAGAGAGAATAGTTGTGGATGGGAACTGGAAACATCCAAGTGCTAAAGGCACAAGCCCCATTTCTGCTTCATCTCTCTAAACAACAATACCCTACATGACTCTCACCCTATGCACACTGACCCCTTTAGCAACTATTGCTAGAAAAGTAGTGACAAATACAGGTAGATTGTGAAGCTGCCGAAGATAATTCCTTGTTTTCTCAGCAGAATTATAGCGTTGTTTAATCTAAAGCCTGTAGCAGCCAGGCTGTATAATTTGAAGAAAAAGGTTATAATTAGGAAAACAATATTGGAATATAACTAGAATATAACATATTTGTTTGTGTCTGCTACCCTAGGCATGGGCCAAGCTAATCATCTCTGTATCAATGAAGTGTTAGTATACAGCATGTATTTCCAAACCTAAAACAACTTCTAACTTAGCTAAGTAACTTGCATGCTTGCCCCTGTATCTCTCCAACCCCCATAGTGAAATAAAGAAGCGCTGTCACTTGCTTTTGTGGAACGACTTGAGGCAGTACAACCCCACACATTTAGGAGGGAGGGAACTTCTCCTTGATATGAGAATATAGCACCTAAAACAAGGTGTCACTCTGTCACACATTTTTATGGCTATGTCACGGTTGTGGAGGCAGGACACAGGCGCGGTGGGATAGCGGAAATCCATTATTTTAATTCAGTTCAAAGGCAAACAAAAACAAAGCCTCAACATTGACCAAAGCATTAGGCTTACAGAAACAACACTCCACACCAGGTGTGACAAACAACTCAAATAGGATCCCCAGTTGGAGATACAGCTGCCTCCGATTGGAGAGAACAAAAACAACCATATTGCCCCTAGTCATCTTGGCATCTCTCTCTGCCAGGTCTTGACTATGACCCCTAGACCAGTGCAGAGATGGCTAGGGACATGGCCAGGACATGGCAGTGGCCCCCCTCCAAGGTGCCGATTCCCGACCGCAAGGGGAGGAGGGCGGGACGATGGCGCCCGGACAGGTGGGGCTCTGTCTCGCAGCGGGACGTGGTGCCAGGACAGGCAGAGGCCCTGCCCCCAGAGCATACTGACGTGGCACTGACACAGACGGAGGCTCCGCCCCCGGGAGCAGGACAGCAGGAGGCGCTGGGGCAGCAGGTGGCGCAGGGGCAGCTAAGGATGCTGGAGGCGCCAGGGGAGCCCTCCTCCGTAGCCTCTGGGTCCTCCTGCCCTCAGGTGGCAGGGGCTCCTTGTTGAGCCCCCGCGGGTGTGGCAACAGGAGCACCTTGTCGTCCTCTTCTGACTCCTCCTGGTACTCCTGCTGCCAGGGCTGCAGGGGCTCCTCTATCAGCCCCCACGTGAGAGGCGGCAAGGGCTCGTTGTCCCACTCCTCCGGGGATGGCAGCTGCGCCTTGGGGTCCTTTGCAGGACCCCATAGCCCCTCCTACCCACCCAAAACATTTCTTGGGGCTGACTCATGGCGGGGTCGATGGAGTCGTTGCCATGAGGCTGGCCAGTCCTACAGCGGGTGACAGAGGGTTCTCCTCCTCGGTGTCACTATCAGGCCAACCGAGGAGTTCCCCTCCTGTCCATCTCTGCTGTGACCCAGGGCGGTGGGGTACTCTGTCACGGTTGTGGAGGCAGGATACAGGCGTAGAGTGGTAGTGGAAATCCATTCTTTTAATTTGGTTAAAAGGCAAAATAAAAACAAAGCCTTGATGATGACCAAAGCGTTAGGTTTACACAAACAATACTCCACACCAGCGGGGTATACTACAAAGGGTGTTCAACCTACTCAGATTTAACTCCGGGTTATCAAGGAAAGTCAGGGCTGACAAACTTTGATTGACTAAAGTGGTGATAAATGGTACGACGACGGTGATTAAGATGTTTGTTAGTTGACTCTGTGTTAACTTACTGGGGTTTCACCTAAAAGGGGTTTGCACAATGGCTCATGCCCAATCTTCTTTCCTGGAAGTATGCACGTTTATATAGAAAGGTTATGAGGAGTTTAAAGAAAGGTCAACGCCTACATCTAACACTGGGACGGCCAACAAAGCCAGGGAGTCTTGATGCCAGGGTACTGATGACAGTAAATTCGTGAGAGCAGTGCTCTTGTCCTATTTTGGCTTACATGCTTACAGACTTATTATTATTATTTGTAATATGATTGAGGTGCAAGGACAAGTAAAATAGTCTATCTACACGTGTGAAAACAATTAAGATTATTCAGTTATGGCCTACACGTTCTCCCAGGGGCGCTCTAAAGGGGATATGCATACCTTCAATCGCACCCATCACCTTCGGGATTCCTATGGAAAAAAGTATTCTATATATAGCCTAGGCCCAGTATATGGCATATTAAAAATAGACCAAGTATTTTGTGCTAATTACTTGCGATCCCATAAAAAGCACTCTTGATCTTAAGAACGCTTATATGGCCAGGGAACACAACAAATGCATCAAGCAGTTTAGTGAAAGCTAACACCTTATGAACTGCATGGCATAGCCTACAGTATTCCTGCTCAGATGTTCAGCATTACCGATGGAATACATTAAATGTCCACTTGCAAAATATCGCAAAACACGACACACTGCTCAACATAAGCGCATTACTCCGCCAAGTGGCATTGGAGACGTCTGGCCCTAGAAACCGGCAAAGATTCCGAATTCCTTCAGATGAAAATCAATATCTTTATTAGAAAACACCATCTGGGTAAACTAACGGAGTTACACGGTCTTTAAACACCCTCGCCCTGCGGAGTGAGCCTCTCACAATCCGTGCGGCAATGTCGATTGGATCTTCCAAACGAGCCGTTTTTTTGTGGCCGGAAGGGTGGTGCTTACGCAGGGTAACATCGAGTTAACGATGTAGATAACCTGCCCTGAGCAGTTTAGAGATGCAGCGTAAATTGCCATAGCAGCATACCCCGGTTAAAACGTATTCACCTTTCATAGTACGGGTTAATCGGGAAGGTACACCCGACGTCACCAAGTTACTCCTGAAGTTACCTTGATAAGCCAGTTACCTCGCTTCGTAGTATACCACTCAGGTGTGGCAAACCACTCAACTAAAATAGGATCCCCAGTTGGAGGCAAAGATGTACAGCTACCTCCAATTGGAGAGAACAAAAACAACCAGAGATGCAAAGAGGCATCTCACTCTGCCAGGTCCTACAAAAATAGATTTACTACCATTTACTATTAAAAAAAACAATATACATCTCTTTAGCAAAATACTGTAAAAAATGAAGACCAGCATTGATGTTTTTGTATAACTAAGCCTAAAAAAACATTTTGGGGTAGCTAGACCTTAAATAGCCTTAAGAATTGCTCCTTGATTACCCTTAATTGTAACTGGCTGATATAATGTTTGGATTTTCCGCTTTAAGGGGAGGCTCACCGATCTATTGTTAACATGAAAAAGAACTGCATCATTTCCTAAACATTTTAGCCCAGTATAGCTCTCTGTTAATATTATCATTCATTCCTCTTCACTAAGTTGATCACTGATACTGAGTCACTATATCCTGATGCACATCGAATGACAGACCTTCAACCATGTAATGTCCACGTAGAAGACGCATATTATTAGCGCTGATATTTCTGAGGGAGGCGTTTAGTACTGTGTTGAGTTTCTAGTCCAAACTGCTGTCTGTATTAAAGTGCATCGTATCCGAAATAACTGTTCGATGGACTGACTGATGCCTCATCATCAGTGTGACCTTGGGTCAGCATTACTGTACGCGTGTGCATGTGCAGTCGCTGCTCTTAATACCACTGATCCGGACGTTGTATTGGCAGATGCGGACAAAGACAGTGGGGTGTCCCTCATGCGCACACTGGTAACCCCAGGACACCATGCCCTGCAGCATATCGTTAGACAACAGAGATTACCCTGCACACTCACACAGTGGGAGAGACAGAAAGAGACTGAGAGAGAAGATCAAAAAGGTTACTATGAAAATGAATATTCTCACGAGGCATAACACGATAAAAGAATTGAAGGGAAAGTGTCGAGGAGAGAATATATTATCAATACCAGCGGGAGGAAGGATAATGAAGAAAGTGGGAAAAGGCTTTCTCACTCAATTCTATATGGTACCGTCCTGTATCATTATCCCTTACACTCCACCCACATTTCCTCACGGGTTAAGGCCCACTAACCTGGCATCTGACAGCTAATCTGAACATGAACCAGGAACGTACCTTGTTCTCTGTGAAACAATTGGGGTAGGTGTTCTAGCAGATTTAGTGATCGATGATGGGCTCCTTCAGGCACTGCAGCTTAGTAAGGGAACTTGTCTAGTAGAGCAGAAACCAATCAATGAATGTACTAAGCCACACTCATGGAGACCGCCAATCAACATCCAGCAAAGTTCTTCACAAGAAATGTTAAACCTAGACTGTTTGTGTTTTAAATGGTATGTATCATATCACAAATGAAATGCAAAGTAAAAGTTCCTTTGCTATACCAACATCAGATCTGACTGTTGTACTTAATATTTTAGTGCTGATAGCTTCTTCTTTGAGGAAATTATTATTACTTGTTAGTGAGCTGTGTGGCTGAATTTGTACCTTCATGTCTGCAAATGTCCAGATGATTCACACACCACCAAGACTAAAACCAAGCCCTTTTTATATACTCTACCAATCCATATCTCTGCGATCTCCATTTCCCAAGGTGATTTAAAAGGCAGTTCTGGCTGGGATGTGGCCACAGAACAACATCACAGAGTGCAATAGGTGTAGTCTACCTGTGGTATGAACACAGTTAATATATGAAAGATTTGGGTGAATACACCAGCAGAAATCTGATTTAAATTTACATACTCTGGCAATGACTGGAAAACCAAATTATCACAACAACGCCCTTTCCACATTAGTCATGTTTGTTCAAACTCACTTCCAGTAGCTTTGGGAAGTGTTGGGAAGAAAATTAGATAACATGTCCTAAGAGTTTAACAGTCCTTGAAAAATGTGCCTGTGCAGTAGTGAAGAAAGCCCAAAGACAATAGATTATGACAGAGGATAATGACATATCAATGCTAGGGTCATTATTCAGAGACACTTGGATGTTGCTTCTGAAGAAGCAAAAGGAAGGTAAAACACAAAATGACCTAAATCAGGTTTGAGTCACAATAGTGTTTGTCATCCGGGTATATTTTTTGTTCCTGATTACAGTAACTGCAGTACAATGCCGTTACAGCTGAGAAGACACGTAAAGCCTTGATTTTAATGCATTGAGGTATGCAAAAATAACCCCACCTCCGAAATGAAACTGTGATGTATTTATGCCAGAGAGGGTTCCCCTGTGCAGCAGCAATGTTGGTGCGCGTGACGCGTGTATACCCCCCCCCACACACAACCGCCCCTCCCTCAGCCGATCCTCACCCCACCTGCCACTGCAGTGCGATGCCCCTCTCCCCTCTCGACATGCTCCACCATTCACAAACCCACACTGCAGAACAGACCCGCCGCTCCAGAATACCAATCATAAAGGGAGAAAGAGAGAGGGAGAGAAGGAGGAAAACAGAGAGAGACAAAGCAAGAGACTGAGAGAGGAAAAGTTGAGGGAACGGGGGGGGGGGGATTAGAGAGGTTATGAGAGAGCATCCAGTGTAGACAGTCAGACAGCCAGTCAGTTACTCCCTGCAGAAAAGGAACCCTGTTTCAAAATGAAATGGCCACAGCTCTGAAAAGGGATTCTCCTTTTCTCCCTGTGGTAGAGGGAGGACGCTAAAGACACAATGCTGTCTTTTCAAGGCATAGTGTGGAGGCTGCACAGGGCTTTCTGCTTGTCATGATAAGGTTATTGATTGCTTCCATAAATGGGATGGGGAGCCGCAGGCTTGGTGGGACCATAGGTATAGTGAGACAGAGAAGCAGGGAGAGGCAGAGAGACAAACTGAGACAGGGACACAGGGACAGGCACAAAGAAACAAGAACAGAGAAACAGGGAGAGACAGGGACAGAGAGACATACAGACAGAGAAAAAGGGACAGAAAAACAGGGAGGGATAGGAACACATACAGATAGAGAGACAGGGAGAGACAGGCACAGAGAGACATGAAGCCAGGGAGAGACAGGGAGGGAGAGACATACAGCGAGAGAAACGGGGAGAGACAGGGACAGAGAGACATACAGAGAGACAGTGAGCAACAGGGACAGAGAGACAGGGACAAGGAGACATAAACAGAAAGACAGGGACAGAGAAACAAAGACAGAGAGACATACAAACAGAGAGACAGGCAGGGACAGAGAGACATAGAGACAGGCAGGGACAGAAAGACATAGAGACAGGGTTAGAGAGACAGACAGGAATAGAGAGACCCAAAGATAAAGACATCAGCAACATATACTGTTCCCCTTCATTTCCATAGAGATAGGTGGGCGTGGCCGCGTTATCACTGACGGCCTTGTTAGCAGTCTGAGGCAGATCGCACAAAGCATGGCTGTCCTTAAGGTGATCCTGCAAAGATCTGGAGTTATCCACCTTCAGATACATGACCAAGTCAACACAGTCGGTGGGGCTTGGATATCAAGTGAAATAAAACCGCTTTGTTTCCATCCCATTAACCCGGATTAAGCTCTACTAGGTTTAAATGTTTTTTGCGGTATTTGATTACCATGGTCAAATCATGCTTAATTCTGGAAATAAGGGGGGGTGATTATATTTCAGTGTAGTGAATCATTGTCACAGCGGACACAATGTGTGCAGCCTGGAATAAAACTTCTCAGAGATGAAGAATGGGGGGCAGCATTTATTAAATGCCTCCAGTCTCATTTTTAGCTAGTTTCAAACGTTGTAAATACAATAAATGAGTTTACTGGCTACCACCAATCCCCCTGTCACTCCCACCGGTTCCTGAAACCTCACCATTCACCTTGCATTTGCATTCCATTTATATCCAACACATTCATTACCATTGGACGGTGACAAACGGGCATGAGCAAACATTCACTCTGCGGCGTGATTGAGAGGTGCACCTTAGGGCTCCGCCGTCGTCCCCCAGCCACACACAAAAAAGAAAAACGCCCCCACAAGACACACACTTTGGCTGAACCCAAACCAACCCGGCAAAGAAATGACAGAGTGAGTGTCTCTGTCTGGCCGAACTGTAAGTGAGAGAGGAAAGAAATGTGGCAACTATGGGTGTTTATGTAACAGTTAGCAGCTGGGTTTTGTGATGTGAAATGGCATGAGAAGGCCCAACAATGCACTGGGTCTCCTTCAGGCAAAAGACGATTGTTTTCATCAAAACAACGATGGAGGCCCCGAAGGCCCCCCTCGCTCCTTCGCCTGATTGGTTATGCAACCGAAAAATGCAGCGCACAATTTTCATTCGTCAATGGAGCCACAGGTTATATAATAAGGCATATTTGTACTCAGTGTTGGCTCTAGCCTTCTGGGGGCCCTAAGCAAAATTAGATTTGTGGCCCCCTCTCTTTTAGCGGTTGGGGGCTCACTAGCGGTTTGGGGCCCCCTAGTGGTTTGGGGCCCATATCGATCGTTTATGTTGCTTATGCCTAGAAACGGCACTGGTTCTGCTCCTGTGGAAAGAAGACAGAAAACTTTCATGTAGTTGTCAGTGAAATAGTTCAGTAAAAAGGCTATGTATTATTCAGTATGAGAGTGTGTGTGTGTGTGTGTTTCACTGTTTCTGTCATGCTGTTATGGAGATCATAAGGGTTGTGTTTCCAATAGATGTGCAGAAGCTACAAAATAATCAAGTATCCATATTATATCTGTTGTTAAGGTCAATTATGACCCAGTGTAACAAATAGTCGTACTTGAGATACATTCAACCAAGTCAACAGTTTGTGTTGTGCTATTTAAACATACACCAAAACATCAGCACAAACAAGTCACTCCCCACTCTATGAGTAATACTTGTGTAACCTCTGGCAAGAAATAATACTTGGTGGCCAAGGACAGCCCAGTGTTCTAAACGGCTGCCTCACATACTCCTGCAGCGCGGGTTCTTATCCAACCTGCTGGTCTTTCAGCACAAAGTATTGTTCACTACTTTAGTATTCGAAAAAGCATCAACTGCCAGACAAAATGTTTATCTTCAAAAGAATAGAGTGTGTGTGTAATTCATCATTGTCTTACACTACACAAATTCAATTATCTCAAAATTTTTACAGTTTCACACTTGAGTTGAGCACAGACACTGTGAAATCCCAAGGGGAAGACACCACTAGTCGTGATTTACCCCTAAAAAGTGAAAGGCTGCGAAGAGCCTGGAGGGGGAAAAGCCTTAACTCTTAATGGGCTGGAACCAAAAGATAACACAGAGACCGAGTCAACTCTTTCTGTTGTTTCTGCTCTGCCTCTCATGGCACAACCTACTTGTACTAATATACTGTATGCAAGCACTGGCAACAATGCCATGATACAGCCTTCGGGTTAAGTTCAGTCTTCATTCACCCACAAACATTTTTTGAAAGACTTCTGGTCATAGACACGGCTGGAAAATGCAGAGCCTTCTCAACATGGAGAGGCTTGATCTCCCGCGGATGCAGTACATGTGAGTTCTGCACATCCTTCCCCCTCTCTCCCACCTCCCTCTCTCTCACCTCCCTCTCTCTCACCTCCCTCTCTCCCACCTGTCTCTCTCCCACCTCCCTCTCTCTCACCTCCCTCTCTCCCACCTGTCTCTCTCCCACCTGTCTCTCTCTCTAAACGTACGTTTGATTCATTTGGCCGACGCTCGTATCCAAAGCAACGTATCCTGAGAACCTTGTTCAGGGGATGGACAGATGTTTCGCCCAGCTTTCTCAGGGACTCGAACTGGGGACCTTTAGACCGCCGGTCCAACTGTCCAAACGCTCTGAGCGCTAGGATATCTGCCACCTCATTTTCTCTCTAACTCTTGCCATATCCCGTCTGTCTACCACTCCCCCCCGCCTCCTCTCTACCTCACTGCCTGCCCCTGTAATTCCCATCTGTCTACCTTTCTCCCTCTCTCTTTCCCACACTCTTCTTACCTCTCTGCCTCTCAGTCATTTCCAGTCAGAGATAGGGCTGAGCACAGTAATTAGAAATCCACACAGTGTGGAACACCCCCCCCCAGACACTGAACATACAGTGCAGAACATCTTGGAACAGAGCACAACCTGTTCTAGTGTGTGATCCAACAGCGTCCGTTCCTCTCGTCGGTGTACCTCAGTCTTTTCCTCTTATCCTTTCACTTGAATGAAATGACAGAATGGCCATCTGCTCCGTATGAAAAACACACCGGGGATAGTGGTATTAGCGAAGAGGTTCCTACTCTAACCCCATCCAAAGCTTGTGGTTGATTGCCACCGTGTCTGTGGGACGAATAAAGCAGGCCGCATCGCGCCAGCTGGAAGGCCCCAGTGTGGCTGCGTCGTGCCTGGCCGCATTCCTGCCATAGACCCGGAGCAGTTTAAACCGGGCCAAGTTTGTGTACCTACGCAACATGGCTCCTTTTCATCGTGCCAGAAATGACCCTCCATTCCTCTTGTAGTGAATTACTTTTGACCAGTGAATTATACGCCATGTAGGGAACAGGAGGCCATTCAGGATGCTGTACTTCTCTCTGTGAGTGCTGAGGTTGCTGAGAGACACTGGGGTTGGGGTGCTGGCAGTTCGGGCTGGCACCTGACTCTAGTTTTTCCTCACTGCGCCAAGGACTGCATGGGTGGAGGATGCCGTCACCACTGATTGGAAGCACCAAAACAATGACAAGACGACCACCAAAAACACCAACAAGACCGCAAACAGCATGTGACCGGAATTGGTTCTCCTATGACCCACTTGGCTTTAATCATGGCAAAATGACCCGAATTGATGTGGAAATCTAAGCTTTATGTTTTCACAAGAATGTTAGTAAATGGCCAGATTCTGATTTCCCCTGTGTTGTCTTTCTGTCCTAGACACTGGCCTGTTCAAGTGCATCAATTATGTCTGGCTCTCTACAGAGTGATTCCAAACCTAGCCTTGATATATTCATCTCATCAGTTCATTGTCTCGGTGTTGTCTCTGATATGACAGGCAATTTGATATGCAAATTACATACAGGTCACAAAAACAAATAAATCAATACAGAATATACAACCATCCGGATTTGGCGATGCACATACAGATTCATTTCCGACATAAGAAAATGGTTCCATTTATTTCCCAGCCTCACCGCAGCAACTCGCAGCAGGCTCAGGAAAGTCAAAGATTGATATGTGTCCTCTAAAGCTTTACATGAAAACCCCTCTATAAAGCCTATCTGTATCTCATGGAATTCAATAATGTGTTCTGTAATTTCTGACACTGATCTGCTAATCTAATACCTTGCTGCCTCCCTCTGCACTGTAGACACGTCAGACAGTCCCATGGCTGCTGCTATTCTCATCCCTGACAGAAGCACCACGCTGATCATTCCTCAGTGGTCCGACCATCGATCGGGAGAGCTACAAGAGATTGTGTTGCCATCAATAACCTTTATAGCCTGCTGCCACAGCAATTCATGGAGCGTATTCTTAGGCGCTGTGCCGCTATGCGAAAAGGAAACACACACAAACACACGTTTCGATGTGTGAGGTGAGAAAGGAAACGTTAGGAATCCAGCATGATAATCCAGCACTGCAGTCCATCCGAATGTTGTTCTTTGACAAGGGATTTTGGGTAATGAAGGAGCAGAGGCTATGACAATGTTAATTACTTCAGAAGCCCAGGAAGACCCAGGGAGCACTTTAGTGTCTCAAAGGCTTGGCACTTCTCAACACCACCGTCTTCTGTAGATTGAAGCAGAGGGTACCATTCACATTTAGCAACAGAACCAAATTGCTCTAAAAACAGTGTTCATTGGTTCATTTGTTTATCAGGATCCCCAGTAGATTCTGACAACGGAACAGCTTCTCTTTCTGTGGCCCACAGAAAACACAACATGTGTAAATCACAGAAAATTGATACACCCAAACAGTCCCACAGTCTTAAAATATAACTAACAACAGTGCACAGATTGGATCAGTGTGTGCATTTGCCTCTTCGTGGTCATTGTTGTGCAGTGAGAAAATGTTTCATCAGGATTGTAAAGGCCATTCTGCAGTGCAAGAGTAATGGAGGATGGAAGTGATCATCGTGTTCTTGTGACTCTGAATTATACTGTGCTGGGGGATTGTCTTTCATTATGGGACTGTGGAGAGACCTCTGGTGACATATCTTATGTGGTTTGGGTATCTGAGCTATTTCTAATTTTATTATATTTGGACCTTTTATGAACCTAAAAAAAATAACTAGAATACTTTTTTCATCCCCCTTCAACCCCTGAATAAACGAAGAGAAGCATGTATTGGGTAACAAATTACGATCGATCATAACTTGATCATAATATCAATGGCTGCACGGAAATCTAAAAATACAGCACCAGCTACCATGTTATTATCCATTTCTTTAGCCATTTGTCAGCCATCTAAGAGCAGGAAAAGGTGAGTTTGTTCTCCACTGCCCACTGACTGGCAGTACTTAACGTGTTCTCTGAAAAATAACTGTGTTGAGAAGGTTGACAAGGAGCTTGTCATAGAGGAGGCAAGCAATGTCTCCATGCTCTTTGGCAGCTTTTACATCTTTCCTCTTCTGGTAAACAGTTCCTAGATTGTGCTTGTTAAGAAACATTTGGTTCCCAAATGTTCCTGGCTCTTGCGTCTTGTTCTTATAGCCTACTGTCTGAACTTGACCAGAATTGACTGTGTGTTGTCGTGATACCTGGGGTCGGCTGTGTGCATGGAAGAGTCCATGTGTAAAAGAATGGGTCTATGTGTAAAAGTCAATGCGAGCCTGAATGTGGTTAAATCCCAATAAATCAGTAAGTGCTACTAACAAAGGGCAGTGATCATACAGTCGGGCCGTTCTCTGGTACATCATCCTACACTCAGGTGTGAGACAGCCGGCTCGTGGCTTTGGTTGAATTACAGCAGCTACTCATCCAAAACGGATGACCCTGTAGATCCCTCCGGGCTGCGGAGGAGTCTTCGTTTTCAGGCTCTTCGCATTTCTCAATGAATCACGCCTACTACCTACGGTGGTGCCGTCGTTTGCCAGTCTGCTGAGGAAGCAGGATACACAGGACACAAATTCGGCTTTTAATACAAGGCTTTTCATCTTGAGCTGACATTTAGATCACTGCATACATTTGTATTACTCAATTCGATCCAGGAATTGATATCCTGACCCGCAAAATGAAAATGTCAAAATGCCATTTAACAGAGAGTATTGCAAAAATATAGTCCATGAGCTACAAGTAGTCGGAAGGATTCAATTCATTTTATTTCATTTACCATTTTGCTACATGGACCTGCCCTAAGATCAGGAAGAAGTCAGTGTTGTTATAACACAAAATAAAATGCATTAAAAACAATTCAAGTGTTTAAAGACACTTCTCAACCAGCCCTTTCAAATCTGACAATTGGGATTAAGAGGATATTGATAGTTAGGAGCAAAGGAGTAGCTTGTCTACAGCTTTGTACACAAGGATGTACCAGTATCATGGCTGTCTTGTAGAAAGGTTCACTTTACCAAGTTGTTTAGTGATGGGTGGGTGTAATGAATGCACTCGAGAGACAGAGGTGGTTGGATCCAAGCACAGAGCACTGTAGGTTTTATTGGACACTGTAGGTTTTATTAGGACACTAGGAGGATTTTCAAACTCTCTATGACAAGAAAACCACAGGCTTAGTATAGTCGCACAAACAATACCTTACAACTGAAATGAGACACATACCTGAGTGGTATACTACGAAGCGAGGTAACTGGCTTATCGAGGTCACTTCCGGAATAACTTAGTGACGTCGGGTGTACCTTCCCGATTAACCCGTACTACGAAAGGTCAATACGTTTTACACGGGGTATACTGCTATGGCAATTTACACTGCATCTCTAAACTGCTCCGAGCAGGTTATCTTCATCGTTAACTCGATGTTACCCTACGTAAGCACCGCCCTTCCGGCCACAAAATGACCGGCACATTTAGAAGACCAAATCGACATTGCCGCAAGGATTGTTAGAGTTTAACTCCGCAGGACAAGGGTGTTTAAAGACCGTGTAACTCCTTTAGTTTACCCCGATGGTGTTTTCTAATAGAGCTATTGATTCTCATCTGAGGGAATTCGGAATCTTTGCCGGCTTTGCTTTTAGGGCCCGACGTCTCCAATGCCACTTGGCGGAGTAATGCGCTCATGAGCAGTGTGTCGTGTTTGCTAGTGGACATTTAATGTATTCCATCGGCAATGCTGAACATCTGAGCTAGAATACTGTAGGCTATGCCATGCAGTTCGCAAGGTGGTAGCTCACACTGAACTGCTTGATGCATTTGTTGTGTTCCCTGGCCATATAAGCGTTCTTAAAATCATAGATCAAGTGTGCGTTTTATGCGATTGCAAGTAATTAGCAAAAAATACTTGGTCTATTTTTAATATGCCATATACTGGGTCTATGCTATATATAGAATACTTTTTTCCATAGGAATCCCGAAGGTGATTGTTGTGATTGACCATATGCATATCCCCATTAGAGCGCCCCTGGGAGAACATGATAGGGGTTATGTGAATAGGAAGTAATTTCACGGCATTAATGTTCAGGTATTTGATCATTTAATTAATACAGGTAGCCCTGCAACCTATATGTTCTATGGAGTAGATCTTAATTAACAGTGAGTAATGGGTCAATTTCAGAAATGTAGCCCATGTATAGGGCATAACTGAATTATCTTAATTGTTTTCACATGTTTAGATAAACTATTTTACTCGTCCTTACATCTCAGTCATACTACAAATAAAAGAGTCCTCTCGACCTGAGAGGAGAGTGGCATTCAGGGACACTGTGGTGTTGTCTGGTGTTGACCTCACAGATAGTGTCCTTGACTTTATAATGAATATAAGCACTCCATTATACACCATGTCCAGCAACTTGAAGTACTGCTGGAGGCTCCCATGTAAATACTGTCACAATAAATCATCTATAAATATAAGATTGGTTCCTGAATTAAAAACTCAATTTAAATGTCACTTTTATTGCCAAGACTTCAATGTGCTGTTTAAAACGTAGCATTTAATTCAACCAGCTGCCCAGCGATTTCCCTATATTATGGTACACACATTAAAATATCCAAATGACTGCACTTGTCTGCTTTGAACAAGAACACAAACTGTCTTTCTGGCCTTCAGCACAATATTCAGATGGAAGAGTTGTTTCTGAATGTCATTAAAAGTCACTTAGAAATCTCGAAAAGGTCTTTTCAATGTTAGTGGCAGAGGGATAATTGCCTCTAACAGTCCTGTCATCAGCATGAAGGAAGTGTACAGAAAATCCTTGAGCAGGTTCTCAGTTAATCTGATTGGGTGGTATTTTCTTATAAGCTTGGCACCATTTTTTCTCAGTACCCTATATGACAGGCAGCCTCGAAGTTACCCATTTTGGCATTGGCCTATAATACATCACCCTTTTTTATTTGATCAGACAGTTTTTTTGTGAACCGTGGATTGTCACAACCCTTAACCCAATATTTCTTGACTGCTGCCTGTTTTTCACAGATGGTTTATGGAAGTGAGAGTACGCCTTGTCAGTTTCTATTTTTCCCAGTCACATGTGTGAAGTTCATGTAGGATAGCTTGTTTAAAGTTCAGTTTGATTACTCATTTAGGAATTTTAGTATATCTTTTGGACAATAATCAATTCAATCTTTTGTGAAGTTATTGATTTCAATGACTTGGTGCAGGTTATTAAAAAGAATAATGTCACTAAGCATTGATTTACAGTTATCTTTTGGGTTTTATCTTCTAGCTGCCGTTTATTAATTGGGTGAAATTCAGTGTAGCATGTAGGTGACAGAGTTTGGAGATAACAAGTCCCAGTTTAGATCCCAAAATAGAACTATTTCATTATTTCCTCGACTCAGAATGGGAATATCCAGACTCAAACCAAGTAGATGCTGAATAGATAATATCCAATCATGTATTCATACACACCAGCTTACGGTCATATCTCTATCGCTAAGAACTTAAACTGCTTGGTATTAGATAAAGAAGTAATCTCTGTTGAAATATACCTTTAATGTACATGACTATGCCAGCTGGTTTGCTAGCTCTATCACACATGTACAAATTATAACTTGCCAGACTAATATTTTGACTGAAGACATATTGGGTTTCAGACAAGATAAAAAATGTCAGGGTCCACAGTTTGGAGGAACATTTTCACCCATGAGCATTTTGGGAACCAAGCTTCTGGCATTCAATCTTCTTGAAGTTGTTTGGAATTGGTCGTTTATTCTTAGCGATATGGTCCATGTTTGGATAAATGTTTCTTGACACCGAGAGCAACAGAGTAATAAAAACCTTGACTCACCTCTAAATTTCTTTACACTTAAAATACTGTAAATACCCAAATAGATAATACCTTTGTAACAGTTTTAATGTAGCAGAAATTAAAAGTAAAAAAAAGTAAGTACATTACTGTGACTGTTTTCAGCTAAAATTACAAATATTTTTTTAACAAAGAGCAAGTTCTAAATCAAGAAAATGACCACATTTTCTTGTGGTAGTGTTCTGAGTGGGCAGGGGAAACAAAAAAGGAGCTCTTATTGGCAGAGAAGTGTATGTATCTCTTTCTTGTGGGTTTATTAAGGGTCACTTAGGGCCTCATAGTGATGTTTTTAAAGGTTGGAGTTGAGTTGGAAAAATGGGTCAACACACGTGAGGGCATACACTCTCATCTGACAACCTCAATTAGCTTTGCAGAACGCCAAGCTGGAGTGCAATGAGTTCTGGAAATCTCTGCTGACATTGTGAATTCTCACCTTTTGGCAGTGGAATTAACATTTTGCAATTTTCATGTTTATTTCTTGTAATTCTGCATATTCGAATTGTTGTAGTTAGGCCAGCTTGAACTTAACTTTTAACCAACAAATGTGCTCAAAATTCCCCTGTGTTCACCTCTTTACACTAGCTTCCCTTTAAGACTTGTTCTGATTTCAATGTTTTACTGTTAACCCAAAAAGCATTATGTGGACTTCCACTTCCTCTTTGAACTGGTCCTGCTGTACATATCTATACATTCGCTGCTGTCAGAAGACGACCTTATTCTTCCTAGAATTTCTCAATGATCTGCGGATCCATTCCAGAGACCCAGAATCTCTCATAACCTTTAAGTTTTATCTGAAGGCTCTTCTCTTCAGTAGGTCCTTTGATTGAACATAGTTTGGCCCTTGGATGTGAAGGTTAATGACAAGGCACTGGACTGACTAACCCTCCTTGGCGTCTCTGCCTACCAGGTGCCCAACTAGCCCTGGGAAACACTGCCTTTGACCCTATTAAGGGGGCTGCGTCACTCATTACATACGCTTTCCCATGCTATCCCTAAGAGGATGAATTGCTTTCATGACAGGCTTATACACCAAATGAGTGGGTTGAGTCACCAATGAATTTTGTATGGGTTTGCAACCCTTGGCTCTAGCGTGGTGGAGCAAACTCTTTGGGCTATAATGTACCTTGTCCCAGGGTACAAGTACAGTTGATGGTCTGTTAGTGCCCATTTGGTGGTCTGGGGCTATTCTTGGGAAAGTGGATGGAGCTATTTCCTGCCTGGTATGACAGTTTGTGCCGGAGCATGATGTAAAGATAGATTCACAACCTCCACGTAACATACAGTTAGGTCTGGACATCTTTGGACACTGACACAATTTCCATAATTTTGGCTCTGTATGCCAACCACAATGGATTTGAAATGAAACAACCAAGATGCAGTTGAAGTGCAGACATTCAGCTCTAATTCAAGGGGTTGAACAAAAATATTGTATGAAACGTTTAGGAATTGCAACCATTTTCATACACAGTCCCCTTATTTCAGGGGCTCAAATGTAATTGGACAAATTAACACAATCATAAATAAAATGTTCATGTTTTAATACTTTGTCAAGAACCATTTGCAGGCAATGATTGCTTTAAGTCTGGAATGCATGGACATCATCAAACGCTTGGTTTCCTCCTTTGTGATACTTTGCCAGACATTTACTATAGCTGTCTACAGTTGTTGTTTGCTCATGGGTTTTTCTGCCTTAAGTTTTGTCTTCAGCAAGTGAAATGCATGCTTGATCGGGTTGAGATCAGATGATTGACTCAGCCATTGCAGAATATTCCACTTTGCCTAAAAAACTCCTGGCTTGCTTTTGCAGTATATTTTGGGTAATTGTCCATCTGTAAAGTGAAGCGCCATCCTATCAACTTCGCTGAATTTGGCTCAGCAGAAAATATATCCCAATACACTTCAGAATTAATTTGGCTGATTCTGTCTTCTGTCACATCATCAATAAACACTAGTGACCCAGTGCCATTGGAAGCCATGCATGCCCATATCATCACACTGCCTCCACTGTGTTTTACAGATGATGTGGTTTGGATCATGAGCCGTTCCAAGCCTTCTCCATACTGGGCTGACTTTTTGAGATCTGGCCTTTCTAATCTTGAGGCTTATGAATGGTTTGAAACTAGTGGTGAACACTCTGTACTTGCTCTTGTGAAGTCTTCTCTCTATGATAGACTAGGATAATGTTATGCCTACCTCCTGGAGAGTGTTCTTCACTTGGCTGGATGTTGTGAAGGGGTTTTTCTTTACCATGGAAAGGATCCTACAATCATCCACCACTGTTGTCTTCCATGGACGTCCAGGCCTTTTTGTGTTGCAGAGCTCAGCAGTGTTTTCTTTTTTTCCGAGAATGAACCAAACTGTTGATTTGGCCACTCCTAATGTGGAGAACGTACTTTAAGCCTATAGTCATTATTTAACTGTAACTTGAATATATTTTGGTAAAAAGCCAAAATAACAAAACCTGTGTCAGTGTCCAATTATTTCCGGACCTGACTGTAAATTAATTCAAGTCAAAGCAACCAATTATCAAGCAAGGTAATTATCTGTGTTTGATGCCAAAAAGCCTTGGGTAACTAGTTAAAATAGGAGATGAAGACGTAACAGTGATATCTACCGACAAGGTCGACTTACGTAGCATTTTTCAGGGTATTTATGTTCACCTTGCAATCTGTGATTCAAAGAATGAGTGTTCTGTTATGCAAGGACTTCCAGGACATCACTTCATCCTGTGGTGGAAATACATGTCAAGTTAATGTTGAATCTTTACAACAAAGATTGCTACATTAGAACTTCCTTGGTTTACTTATATTGTACCCTTATGTGAATTTAATTAAGGGATGGAAGTGGATTCCACTTTTAAATTTCAATCACCTCTTAACATGTATAACGTTTTATGGTGCTCTGTCTAAAATTTCAGAGCTAAGTTAGCAAAATATCTAGCTTACAATAATGGTTAGGGGCAACAATGAGCATACATTAAACCGAATATGATGTTCCCTAACAAGCTCCTGGCAGCCAGTATGTAGCCAAAGACTGACCTCTGGTGGAATTAATCTCCCGTAGGCAATACCTGACCAACTGGAGGAGAACTGTCCACAGTCACCACAAGGTGTCACTTGTGAGACACAATGTGAGTATGCAAGCATGACAGGTGACAAGAGCCCAGCCATGGACAAAGTGCACAGCATTACCGAAAATGAACTACGCCAATTTCACTATTTGTTGTGTACCGTAAATGAATGTCTCATCTCATCTCATCTGAGAATGTAAATGAATGTAAAACTTTAAATCAATCAATATTTAGTATATACTGGTAACTAATGGTACTTCTTAATGCACTGAAACTCCTTAATTAATCTAATAGTATTTTTTTATATGCATCTCTTAAAACTGACAATAATCATATTGAAGAAACAACATGGGTGTGTTGTTGTTTTTTTTACATTCTGTAATTCTTTACACTACCATTTGGGTTTCCATTCCCTCTAACACCAGATATCAGTTTTGGTTTATTACTGTTTATGCTGTGATTATACAGTCATGGTCCCTACACTCTGAGCAAAATAATTTGGAAGACATAATTTCCACCAGAAAGACATATGTTCTTAGGCTAGTAAGATAACATTAAAGTCTATTAAACTCTCTGTCATGTTATATTAATTCCATGAAGTTCAAGTATTAAATTGAAAACACCTTATGAAAATCTGTTAATAATAATGTGAATAATAAATAATAATGTGTTCTACAGGTGGCTACAGGTTTCCTGAAAAGGCCAGCTGTTACCTCTCTTTATCCTTGACATTTCTCAGACAGTTCATGTCATTGTTGATGTCTACAGTGTATGATGTTGCTTTGTAAACAGCCACTCTGTGACAGTCCTCTTCAGCCCATCTTTTGACATGGCTGTGAACACATTAATCAATCTTTATGAAACCTTGATGATAGAACTGACAATGCATTACAGAAATTATTTTAAATAAATGCCCTCCATCAAGGTCCTACATAACTCCAGAGCAAGGAAACATGCAGAAATGATTGTCACTGACCGCTCCCAGGACACCCCCTGTTCAAAATATTCTCAGAAGAGCTGTACAGGTCAATTGTGGTTATAAAAATCTTAACATTTGAAGTGTTTCTTTCCAAGTTATATGGCCCTCAAGAACAGACCATCTGTCCCACCAAGCCAGTACCAAACTGTAAACTAAATAGTTTCGCTATTCAACACAAAGGCTCAAGTTCACAATCAGTTTACTACATCTACATAACATGATACTGTAAATTTGCATATCAACTGTAAATCCATGTGTGTTATATAGACACTGCTCATATTATTTAATATTAAAGATGAACTGTGTAGAATCCTGCCTCTAAACAATTATTTGAAACATTAACTTAACTACAAATCTTGCCCCTTTAAATGCAATAACACCAATACACCAAGTTCTGAGAGTGTTCTTATTAAGGGTTATTCTCATTTATGCATCCCAGTATCAAGTAGCGTTCATTTTGCATGGCTTGCGGTCCCAGGAGTTGAGATTACAATTTTGGACCAATCGAATTACTTAATTGTACGAACTTTAGCGAACTCGTCCATCTAATTATACACTTCTTTTTAGGATCAGAGCGAGACACGCCTATTGTTCCTTTTAACGTAACTACTGGTGAAAGCAGCAAGCTTTATCCACGTTTTATTGGCAGGTAAAGTAGTATTTTATATACTAACCAATGACATTCTGGTATGGGCGGTGCTTAGATACGCATTTTTACAGCTTTTTATGTGGGTTGGGGGAGCAGGAGGAGTGTTCTGAAAAAATACCGTTGTTGTTGTAACGTTGAAAGTAGGGGTTGAAAGTGGCGCTATCTGGGTGGAGAGACGTCTGATATCCCATTCAATCCCATTTATTTGAAGAAGTTACTGGTGAGTGTAATTTTTTACTTTAAAAACATTTGATGAATAATTAAGATAAATGTTTACCAATAGCGGCATTATTTTGTATTTTAGCTAGCTTGCCAAGTAAGCAACGCAAAATCAGTGTCAAACGTGTTCACATGGGTTGAGGCATAGGATAGAAGCCGCAGGAAGTGAGATTGCTAATAGCTACAGTAGCTAGCCAACTGCTCGTGCGTTTGCCAGAATACAAATCCGTTAAGCTACCAATAGTTCATTTACAACTGCCAACATTTCTAATCCATTTAAGTTTTCCATTCTACACACGTAGTAAAACCTCCAAATACGGAGTTGTTTTTCAGTATGAAATTCCTGATTTAGTTTGACAGTAATGCTGCTAGTAAGCCAGCCACACTAGCACGCTACTATTCGCCAGTTAGAATAATGGTATTCTGTGCTAACTTTCACTGCAAGTTACTAAGCTCCTTTGCGAAAGGATGCAGGGGCTCTTTTAACTGGCTGCGTAATCTAGTTGCTCTTGAAATTGTAGGACCTGCGTTTTATAACCTGTTGAATTTCAACAGCTTCCTATTTCAGCATGGTCATCAAGGCATGGGGGCATTGCACAGTATTTTATTACTGTTAATACACTTGCTACTTGTAATTACAACACCACCACTACTAGCCTCTGGCGGGTGTCTTTGAGGTATAGGTTGTGTAAACATAACCATGGAAAGGTTCAGGCTGGTTAGAAAGTAATTCCTGTGAACGCCAAAGAGCATTATCAAAAAGATGTATATTCAACCTAGGCTCAGGGAGGTTTTTCCTTCCAGCCTACCAATCAGGCAGTGGCATTGTGATTGTAGGCTTCACGTTGCTGCTTGCCAGTATCAAATGCAACAGCTGTTTCTTTCTTGACAACTAGCTAACTGCCAATGACTGAATGAATGACTCCTGCCAGTTGGTCGCTCCTGGGAAAGTGATTGCAGTTATTCTAGAAGCTACTTCTACAGATCTTTCAGCCCAAGCACACTTTAGAGGAACACCAACAAGTCAGCAGCAAATGTTAAGGACTTTAATTGGTTAGTAATGGGAAAATAACTAGCTAGTTGGCTGGACCACCCAAATGCCTGGCATTTTTTGTGTGTGTGTGTGTGTGTCCAGACCAGCCTGAACCTTCCCTTCACTGTCAGAGTATTCTCACATTTTGTTATTCTTCCTGATACATTGTGAAACGATGCATGTCTTTGGACATACAGCAACAGCTGCGCTTCTTAGCACAGGGCTGAGCTGGCAACAGGGCCTCATGGTGTTTTATTTCGGTTGGAACACAAGGTATCTTGTAGCATTTCTTTACTCAGGAATGTCACTGTTATGGCAGATGAGTTTAGTGACTGTGGACCATTGTACCTGAAAATGACTGAACTGAGAAGTCTAAGCTTCCCCTTGGCTCCTGGGGTGTTTGGTCTCAGTAGTGTCATCCCAGCCATACAGCAACCACTGTAACCTAATTGGAACAATGGGTGTGATTTTCTTCTGTAGAGGGGTGTCTGAACCGTGACCAATCCATTTCTGTACCTTTTTTGTAATTGCTCTGTTTGACATTTACAGAGACCAGAAATGGTGCGGATTGTCGTGTTTGAACATACTGTATGAATGTGTTATATGTACAGAGTGCAAAAGAAGTTGACCCCCTTGTAAAATCTTAATCTGTTAACATCCTCTGTTTAGTTTGGTACATGTTTGAAAGAAAAACAGGATGCTCTTGCTTGCCACTTCTGTAACCAGTCAAGGGCTTGCTGATTGTTGTGGTTTTGAGCTGCTGCAGTGTGCAGCTATTTGCAGTTGCAGTCCACGTCCATAAAGACAGGTTGGAAACCCCACCCAGTCTCCTCCTCACAATGCCCTCTTCAGCTTAGCAGGCAGTTTCACATGGTTTATCAGCGTGTCTGTAGCGTACTGAATCAGCTATAGAGACATTCGGACTGGCTTCAGACAGCAGCCCACCTGAACCTTATTGCTTGGAGTCAGGCGGGATGATCAGATTGGGCTACCTTTGGTTGGCTGTAAACTTATCAATTTAGGCATGCGTTTGTCAACAGTTGAGCCCTACAGTCAAAATAAATGCATTGTGATGCTGTCTGCACGCTGCTTTTACACAGATTTAGTCTGTCTGCCCGTTAATTAGGTACATGTTTATTTTTGTTTCTTGCAGTTACCCAAACCTGCATGGTTAAAAACTTCTGGTTTTATGCAGATCACACGTTACAACATTACAAAATGTGCGCAGAAATAAAATCCTTAAAGTACAGTGTGGTGTTGCAACTGAATTATCATTGCCAAATCTTGGTCCTGAAGGAAAACCAGTTGAGGACCACTGTTTTAGGCTTCCTCAATCAGATCCGTAATGTTGATCTGTTCTTTATGGCTCTTGGTTACTCTGTTCAATGTTGTCGTATGTTAAATAAGATTGATTGTGTGCTACAATCTGTCAACTATCCTTAGCTTACTAGCAATGTTTCTGTTTGATATTGGCATTCTGTGACTACATTCTTCAGCATTGTTTTTCATTTTTATCATTTTTTCCGAGACAGGAAACCAAAGTATTTGTATATGGCGGTGCCTAGGTTGCTGCTCTTAACTGGTATGTGCATCATCATCTGGTAGTTTCTGAGTTCCTGTTTCACCCAACCTGTCTGTCTGGGAAACAGTCTCAGTGAACAGAACCCACTTCCTGCTCACGTTTCAATTTTTCTCATTCATATAATGATAATATGAGACTAATGTTTTGTGTTGTGATCTAAGAGTTTTACAGTGTGTCTTGTGGAAGCAAATGGGCAGGGACACTTTGAAAACTGGATAAACATTAGGTTTCTTTCTCACAGAAGCAACCTTTGAAATCAACTGACACTTGACAATTAAATCAAATACTCAGTAGCCTTATTTGTTGGTTAGCCGCATTGATGTGGGTTAGGGTTGCATGATATTGGAAATAACTGACATTGCAATATTTTGTTTTTATGCGATATATATTGCGGTATGTAAAAATACAGGATGTCTTCAGAAAGAGCTTTGTCTATCAGCCTGACAGTCTGTATCCTTCATTCTTCCCCAGCCCCATCCTCTACAATTAAAATGTATGAAACTTAGAAAAATGTTTGTATTTCAGAACAGTTTGCTAGGTAATAATATGTAATAGTATAGCAATAGCAACAGTAGTAAAATTGAATGCGCAATTGGGCATAACTTACCAACTGCAAGATGCAGTCTGTGACCAAAGCACTGCAATTTGATCCACTTGCTCAGGTGCAGCCTTCACCATGTTCGCGGCATTGTCTGTTATACAGACTAGATGACTCTCATTTAGGCCCCAATCAGCTAAAGCTTCTCTCATCCCTGTTGATGTTCTCACTTGTATGATCCTCTGGGGAAAATGCAGTTTGCAAACAGTGACTTTTCAAGTGGAAGTCCTCAATAATAAAGTGAACGGTCAGACTTATGTAGGGCTCCGTTGTCCGGCTGGACCACAAGTCCGTTGTTGCTGTATAATATTCCGCTTGTGACCGCTCTGTTTCAGCTTGTCTTGTATTTCTCGTACAGCTCTGGGATGGCAACCTGAGAAAAATAGTTGCGTGATGGCATTACATACCGCTTGTCAAGCAAACGGATCATGTTTTTAAAACTCTCTTTGGTAACCGTGTTGATTGGTACCATGTCTTTGAAATGTTATTGTATCTGTGTTTTCTCTCTGCCGTTTGGAACCTTTCTTGTATGGTGTAATACTGGCAAATGCATCCGAAATTGATTTTTTTACTTTGGACGACATTGAGATGCTTTGCACTCGTCATACGAAGATTTGTGGTGCCGTCTTAAATAATGTTTAAGTGTTGTGGCAACAATTGCAAGGCGCTCTAGACAAAGTACCTGTTTTTGGTCAACATCATCCTGTCTGTAGCCAAAATATTTCCATACAATTGACGATGCATTTCTTTTTGCAACCAAATTCTAAATGTTGGCCTTTTTTGCCTGTTCCTCACTCATCATTTCGTCAAGCGCAAGCATGTCAACCAGTCGCAGCAACGACCTCTGTGTTTAAAATAATAATTAACTGTGTATTCAATTACCCATAAATCGGAGTAAATTACATTATATCATTACAATTATAATGCTAGTTTTCCATTTGGAAAAAAAAAATAAAAAAATAAATGTATTTATTTATTATATATATATATTAGTAGATTGATATGTTAACCTTCCTAAATTGCACGTTCTGCAATGTAACTATTGCGGATGGGTACATCGCAATGTCGATGCTGAAATTATATATCGTGCCTCCCTGACGTGGGTAGTCAATTCTTTCTCGTGTAGGCTGTTGAGTAATGATCGTCTGACAAGCGGTGTTTTAACCAATGCTAAGTTATTCACTAAACATGCTTGTATTGATTTGTGGGGTTGCAATCCCCTCTATAACGTAAGTAAAAAAAGAAATAATGGTGATGCTGGACCGTGGCAGAATTTTACATTTTGTTTGTCGATCCCCATACTGGAATAAAGTAGTTTTGGAGACTGAGTAGTTCAGTGGTCCCTGCCCAGAGTGCAACGGCAGCTCTCAAATCTGGAGTTTGAATATTGATCGCTTGGTTATGTGCTGTGGTCCATATCTTTTTCTTTTTGTATGCCTGGTGTGGATTTATTCATGCTATTTTTGTATAACCCACATTCTTTGGTAATGCCAGTTTCCTTCCAGTCATGGTCATATGCTGGTCTTCAACCTTGCTGTCCCCAAATTGCCATACAACCACCCAGTAACAGTTCAGTCGTTAGTCCCTAGTATTTTACGTTATGACATCTATATGATCACACTAAGCCATAGTTTATTCAGGTGTTTCTGTTAAACGCTCTGCACAGTCCCATTAGCATCACTGGGATTTTAGTGGATGGGCCAAAGAAGAGACTAATTCTAATCCTGGAGCGTTTGCTGGCTAGCCACGCATTCTTGTTGCTCTTTTAACGCCTGTTTTTGGAGTTCTCCAGCTGGCATCCAAGCTTGACTGCAACCGGGCCCCTTGGTGCCAGCACGACTGCCTGTCGGTTCTCAGCTATGCAGTTTGCTCATTGATTTGGGCAGCTGTTGGAATAGGACAGATTTATACCGTTTGGGTTAATGTTGCCCATCCATAAAAGTGCTCAATATTATTCAGGCACAGAATATGAAGCACAGTCACGCTTCTCTGGGTAGTAAAACAGAGAAACTTTTTTTTTATTATCTAGTGAACTAGCATGCTTTGACTGCAGTATGAAAGGGTTTCTGGATCTAAATACGAAGAGCTAATCAGTTCTTTATTCTTTGAACATGACACTTATTTAGCAGTATTGTTTAACCTGCTTCCCCTTTTTTGGCGTAATGTTTTTTTCCCTAACATGGTTGAATGTTACTCTATTTAACAATATCTTTTGTGTGGTTTTTTTTATTTATTTTTTTTATGCCTAGGTTCTGTAACGCTGTGTTGCCCATGACAACCTGCTGGCCAGCTGCTGCAGTGCAAAGGTGAGGAATTGGGACCCTGTTGAAGGAAGTGATGGAGTGAGGTGGCCTAGAAATGTTTGACAGCCTGATATGGAGCCCAGCCGAAACAGCTGGGCCGACACCTCCTCACCATGTCACAGAACCATAAGCGGACAAGTGGTTTAGAACCTCTGGGTTCTGGCCTGGGCTGTGTCTCAGTGGATCAACGCCCCATGATCCCTGTTAGACCTGTTTAGATCTTACTGGCCTCAAAATAAGATCAGTTGTCCCAGAATGGGTTTGATTCCTACATGAGCCGTGTAATCTACTGAGTAGCGTCTGCTCAGGATCAAAGGTTCTCCTAAACGACCGACCCAGGGCTTCACGTGTCAATGGAAGCCTTACAACAAGACGGTCTTACATTTCTGTGCACATGTTGGGTCTAGCGAGCTTAGCGTAGCAATAGCAGCCTCCACAAGAAAAAGAGGTCCATAGTGTATAAGCCGGTCTCTTGCGCGCACACACACACACACACACGCAAACATAGACATGGCTCCTTTGTATATCAGTGCTTTTCACATGCAGAAACCACCAGAACAGAAGTGCTATTGAGCCGGATGAGGTCGACATAGGAGGAATCCTACGCCTGGAGTCCCACGCGGTGATGAACTGGTAGTAAGGGCACTCTTCCTCTCTGTCTCTGAATATCACAGCAGCTCTGTCTTTCTGTGCTGCTGACTGACTAAAGAGCTCTTGTTTACCTCTGATCCCTCCCTACTCTAGCTGACTTTCTTGGGTGCGTCTCTGGCCCTCTGTGCCGGTGCGTCTCTGGCTCCACTGTGTGCTTAAATTTCAGGTCTACACTGCTTGGTAAACACGCCTGGTGAGTGATGGGAAGTCTTAAATGTTGTGTGGATCCGATGCCGTTATTCTCTTTGTTTCTCTCACTCGTGCTCTCACAGTAGTCTACTTCCAGTTGCGAGTGCACACGTTCTCCTACTCTCTCTGGTGCTCTCACACCTCAGAACAATGTGTGGGGGTCTACTGGGCAGTTGTACGGGCTCAGTCTTAAGCCAAACATTGCTAGCGGTGTGAGCAGCAGAGTCCCCCCACAGACGAAGGCTGGAGTGTCCGTCAGGAAGCAAGGCTAGTTGGCACCCATTGTGGTGGTTGGGTGGGTATGAGGCAGGTTCCCCTCCACAACCAACCCCCCTGCCCTTTGCCCATATAAGGGCACATCTGAGCCAGCCTCCCTGAAGCTGAGCTCAGCTCCCTGACACATTACTGAGTCGTCAAGCCTGAGGGAGGCACGGCTCTGCTCTCCTAACCCAATTTTAAGACCGCTTTTCTTGCCAGTGAAACCAGTGCGGTTTGTTAAGGTCTTTTAAAAATGAATTTGAGTGAGCAACAGGCACATGGCACTCTGCTTTGTTGTTTGTGTTGTGGTAAGGCATTCAGTAGAGTCGAGGCCAAGGCCGTACTACCGCCTATAAAATGCGTTTGCTTGCTGTTTTATCAATTGTTCCGTTATGTCATAGGGTACTCAAAATGACAATGTTCGTGTTAGGCTCATGGAGTTCTTTGAGTAACACATCATGATGTGTAGGTTAGTCACCGTACTTCGAAGCCTAAACACATGTCTTTTTACACTACAGCCCACTGTCTATGGTGCTCAAATAGTACCCTGCTGTGACGCATGAAGCTATTTGTTGCTGCCCTCGTGTAACATTCACTTCAGAGGTTAGAGACCCGTAAACCAAGGCCAGATGTTAGTCCTATGTAGTCGCTCAGGACACATTAAGGAGCCAAAACGACCAAGAACTCCATAACATTTAACCCTAATGGAGTGATTTGGATAAGTGTTTGTTTTCAGGGGTTCCTTAAATGGCCCAAATGTGGAATTTGGCTTAGTCAAGGTGAAGACCGTTATGGGACATTAATTCCTCTCCAACTTAGACCTAGTAGACTGTTTTATGGTTATTCAAAGACGAGGTGTTTGCATACAGTACTGCTTCTAAGTTACCATAGT
Organism: Esox lucius; assembly: GCF_011004845.1. NCBI lineage: Eukaryota > Metazoa > Chordata > Actinopteri > Esociformes > Esocidae > Esox > Esox lucius. Next base: position 18,993,123 of record NC_047586.1, read on the forward strand.
TGCACTTGCCAGGCAATTGAAAAAACCTCCAGACAGAAGTGGTTTTGAAATCCTATGCTGGTGTTGTGTTCTGCCCTGACCTCATAGGTTTGCTACATGGGTTGGAAATGCTGAAAATACCATCAGGAATTGTTGGGGTCTGTCATCATGCTAGACACTGCTTCTATTTCTTCAGTAATTGGAATGTACAGCATTTCATAACACAGCATTGCAGAGATTACACTGACCCAGTTCTCTCATCTAAACACTGCCCTCTTGACCTCTTCCTCTTTCATCCATTCAGTGGTTGCACTCTCTGCTGTGATCCTACAGTTGACATTCACTTAAAGGAGGAATTTCCATGATAGCTGCCGGCTAACTTATGAACAAGGCCCACAGGGCAGCCATATTGCCTAACTAAGCTAAGTATGACGTTAAAGCTGAGGTTCAAACTGATTGTTGAATTTGTATATTGGCGAGGGGAGAGGGAGACGGACAGGAAATCAATGTTTCTATTCTCCTCAGTGTGTTGATCCTATGGCAAGCTTTTGGTTGGTTAGTTTGTTCCTTCTATTCACATTCGGCTCCTCTAGAATAACAGACTGGCACTCTGGCTGAAATGGTCACCTGAGTGAGGGAGAACCTTCTCTCAGGCGTTTGAGGTCAGGTTCAACTCTGTCTTTGGTATTGATTGTGTAAATGTGTTTAGGCAACTCTGTTCAGGCACAGTTCAGTAACAGGCTTTCATTGTTTGTGTCAAAGTTGGACAAGTAGTGATATAAGTGAGTTGCTCTGATATGTATTAATCTTGGAGCAATTCAAGACCACTATCTATGGAGATACATTTTATTTAAATATATGAGAATGCCTGATCTGCTGTTATTGAGTTAGACTAACCTGGATTTGAATTCTGATATTTCTGTTGACTAATGTGGTGACAACCCTTGTAATAATGTCTGCCTTTAAACCAGAGGTCTCAAACTGGTTCCATGGACGGCCATGTGTCTGCAGGTTTTGGGGTTTTCCTTTAAATTGGTTCCCAGTTCAGACCTAAACAACCAGGTGGGGATAGAAACGAACCAATTAGTGACCTAATTAGTCAATTAAGTACAAGGTGAGAGCGAAAACCTGCAGACACTCGGCCCTCCGTGGAACCGGTTTGAGACCTCTGCTCTAAACACACTGGTGCCCTAGTCCTAGTCAGGTGTTAGTGGAAATACTTTAATAGCTGTGTTGGGGCATTGGGTTCTGTTTTGCTATAGGGTGAATTCTATTTTGTCTGTTAAACTGATATTCATGAAACAGTTATTTGCTTTCTGGAACTAACATAATCCAAATAGAGTGGATGTCCCCATCTCCAGACATGTCTTGACGTTAAAGGCCTGAGGACATACACTTTGCCTGGAGCAGGCTAGAGCTGTCACAATAAATGCCACTCATACAGAGGGAGACACAAATCAGTTTTGAGGGAGAGAGGGCGCATCAGATTTGGTATACTCCCTTAGTGGAAAATCCACTCCTTTTCTAACTGGCGTAGCAGAACATTCTGATAATTTCCGGGTGAAATCTGGATTATGTCTCTTAGATCCTCAACAAGATCAGTATCCAGGTCATGCGACTGATTGGTTCCCCCTGGTCTGAATGAGGTGATGAGACACGCAAACTCTTCAGTTTCTACAGTATTTCATAACGGTTGTTGGAAGTACTGTTATAGAGCGTTATAAAATCAGTTGTAAATATGTGCCTGATTCTTTTCCCATGATGTAGACTTTGTTTCTCACTCAGTGTTCATGTTTTTGTTCTGTTTCACCTTCTAATGGTTCTTTGACCTTAAGAATAATGTATATGTGCTGCAAATGTGCTGATTGGGTTTTGTGCTTTATTTATTACATTATCTTTATTATACCCTTGACAGAGTTGTGTTGTTGACACATGTCCCTTTTATGTGCCTGGGAAATGTCTTCTCTATTATTATTATTATTATAATAATATATTGCCAATGGCCTTTTAATGAAAAGGTCTATTAAAAAATAACCATTAGCATCTCCGCAACAGAATTTTCGCCTTTTTAACTCTGGGATTCAATCTTGTAGTCTTACAGTTAGCGGTCAGATGCTCTAACCACAAGACCCAACCTCCCAAGGCTACCCTGCTTGCCCACATTGAAGGCATGACTTCATAGACATTGACCTACATGATTGGAGTGCTACTGGCAGACACTACCCGGTTATCATATTTTGACAGTGGCTTTATTCGTTCTGTATGGCTCAGTACCCTAAATGGGCACTAGTACTTATGTAAAATGTTCTGACTAGGAGACCAATGCGTGCTTTGCGCTTGATCTGAATTGGGCACATTAAATTGTGTACTTTTCAATACATTTCCTGCGTGTATTTTCGTTGTTGCCGCAGGGTTTTCTGCTGTTTGTTACTCCCCACTGAACCTATTGGTGCTGGCTTCTAGGCCATACAGACTGTTTATGCTTGATTTGTACTGTACTTACACTGTATAGGTTTGTTTAAAAAGCTGCTGGGTTTTTATTTAGTCCATTCATTCTTAGCTGTTCACCAGTACAGAGAATTTTATCTACGTTATCAGGTCAATCAAATTCAGAAGTGTGTAAGAAGTGCCAAGGGAGGGAGGAAGTCAACACCAGATAAAATATGGCAACTAGCCTACTATGCAGATTTAATTAATGTGAAGGAGTTGTAGAATATTTACAGAACACTTTCTCTCTAAATATCAGAAAATCTTTTTTATGGATAAAAACTTTGTTTCAAATCTGCAATAATGCTTAACCGTGTTAGGAGATACTTGAAAAGGTGTAAGAAAATTGTTTGGATTGGTTTCCTGGAAATCTGGAATTTTGTCATTTTGTGTTAACAATACCATTGTCTTGGTCATTAGAATGGCCAATATGTTTGTCACCCTCTCAAACATCACTGAAAGTTTTGGAGAAAGATGTTCCTCAAATGTCTCTTCTGCTTCTGGGATGACTGAATGGAATTCCCCGGTTATCTGAAGAAGCAGAATAGGAGTATCGTTTGTCTGCCTTGGAACGCAGCCAGTAGATTCAGAAGTACTTTGAATCTTTTTCGTCTGTCTGTACTGGTTGGCACTGACTTCGGGTATTTTAAATCAGGAACAACACTTCAACATTAGGGGAAAAGTTGAGACCTTATTAGATTTTTAGTTTGTTGTAATTGTGTCAAAATAATGGCCTTCAGTGTCCGATCCAGCAACAATAAAAGTGACTGGTATTGGCCTAACAAAAGGCTCGGCAGTCCTTAATGAGAATAGTCATGAAATCTTTATGCAAGCTATGATATGCTGCTTTGTACTTAGGCAACATTTCATTTAGAAGGTTTTGGGGAAAGCCTACATCTATTAGACCAACATGTTATTTCTTTCATTATTGGATTGAATTTATCTGTCTGCTCAAGTACTTTGAGTCCTTTGAGTTTTGTGTCTGTTCTCTAGAAATTAATTTACTGGAGATAATGTTGAACGAATGACCTGGGGCAGTCTAGTTCAGCGTAAAACTCCTAGTAAAGATCTACAGCACCATGACCAGTATATTCTCTACAAAACACCACAGTGAGACAGGAGATGGTTCCATTACACAATTTGGAGTTTTACTCTGAAGCTCTGAACTAAAACTAGTAAAGTCTGACATCTCTGCCACAAATGTATCGAGCAAGGATACTACTGGCCTAGCTATATAGGGATAACGGGAGCACAGATATAACATTACACGCTTGTCTGGTTTCTAATATGAAATAAGCTGATGGCTGACTTTAATGGGAACTTCATTCTCGTTTCCTCTTCAGAACATTGTAGGAAGTTTCCCTGATTCTTTCTGTGATTTTAATATTTCTGTCTTTTATCTATCAGAAGCTGTTATACAGAGTGACTTACAGTTTGTACCGTGGCACGGCCAAACCACCCAGTTGACGTTCCTGTCTTACGGGCAAACACTGTACATTTTCAAAGCATTTAGCTGGTTCCCAACTGAGGTCAATGTTTTTTTTATTTTTTATTAATTCTGTTTTGGTGTCTGGGTTCTGTGATTGAGTCACTGTTTGAAGAAATCTTGTCACAAGTGATTCGCCCGCATGTACGTTCCCTTTCTTCTGACTGTCACTGGCTGTTAGGAACAAAGAGCTGTTCTGAGGTGCGTGTGCGCGCGTGCGTGCGTACACGTTTCCCCCGTGGAGTTCCACTACAGAAGTGTCCACTGTTTCCCCTGTCCGGTTACCATGACAACAGTTTAGCACACAGACAGGAGCCTGCTGGCGGTTCGTGGCGCCTGTGACTTAGAGAAGCGCTGTGGCATCGACATGGACGAATGTCATGAGTTGGTGACAGGTGAGGAGACCTGAAGGTTAGAGGTCAGCGGTGAATGCCCATTGTCACCACACTACTGCAGCTCCTGCCTGACTAGTCAATCTGGATTGGATTAATAACACGCTCCCACTCTTGGTGTATTGACGTCTTAGCGGTTAAAAGAAAAAGCGAGGGCACGCAGTAGCCTTTGTCATGTAAGCTTATTAATAGCGCTCATCTGAGCAGGGATTGTCCACGGTGACTGTCTTCGCACGGTTTTCCCCTAGACAACACTTCCTCATAAAGACGCATCAGAATGAGTTCCGTTAGGAGTTGACAGCTGAGCAAAAGCTGAGCCGGTCTAATAGCTTTTTCAGACAACGCTGATTGACATGCGACAAGTTTTTATTCCATATGCTTAATATATTAGCAAGATGCAATTTATTTATAGCTGACTTATTTATTCATGATTGCAATGAAGCATAATGTACTTTAGCTAGAGGGCGGTAGGCTGCACTAATTCAGCTAAAGATTATTTGATTGACATTTCTGGTCTCCTAGTGATGGACCTACGTCCTGTTTCAGACCCAGCATTTCTTGAGGAAATACTGGCACAATGGCGGTTTGAAATAATTTCCAGAGTTTTAGGGATACCATTTGAAAAGCCGTAGCGTGCCCTTCGATATACCACTGTGCCTTAACCAAAGTGCCTCCGAGACGCCACAGTTCACATTGTTGTGGAGCATCGGTCAGCAGCCTCGGATAACTCCACAATATCCAACTGTCAATTTGTGCTCTCTACTGAGGTACAGCATTCTGTTTGTGTTGTTACCCCAGTGTTAGGGTCACCGGGCCGGGAACATTCCACTCTGCTGAAAAACATGTTTATTATCTGGGACGCTCTGGGTAGCTCCCAGACAGCAGCCTCTTCCCTATTCAGCACACACTCCACTAATATGTCATGGACCCTGGCCAACGCAGTGCGCCGAACGGTGAGTCGGGTGCCATTTGGGAGCCAGACGGTCTCTCCTGATTTCAGTACCTGCTGTGTCTGCCAGGGAAACTCAGGATGGATCTTTCCATCAGTCCAAAAGCCAAGGGAACGTGTGGGGGAGTGAGGGTGGAAGAGAGGCCGGTCGGTGAGATGTTAAGTGGGGGTGTATTCTGAGTGGCGGGGTGTGAAGACCGCTCGTGTTAACCATTGTGGAACTGAGGGCGTCTGGTAAAGCGCAACTCATGTGTTGAGGCATGTAGATCCATCTATGCCGTGACCATATAAGGAGTGGTACTACATCATTCCTGAAGTCCCCATGGGACCAGCCCAGCCCTCAACACCCCCGCTCTCCTCCCTCGCCCCACAGCCAGCCAGGTTAATGGAGGTGAGGGGCTGGGGAGAAACCGGGAGCGCTATTTGCTGTGACAGATGGGAAGTGAAGCAGATCGAGTAGATCTGTCTTTAAAGCACCGCCATTAGGACCAGAGTCTCTGGGCTGGGTCCAGAACACAGGTCTGGGTGTATAGAGGACTGGGTTGAATAATCGAGCTGGGCAGTATGGCCAAAATTCCATAGAGCTAAATGTCATGAGTTGATAATGATAAATACAGAGAATGTTTGATAGCATCTACACCCGTTTCTTAAACTGACCATTTAATACTAGGTCTGTCTTTCTGTCTGTGTTTTAGTGTTCTCCTGTTGTTGCCACTACTGCTTAAATATTATGAAATTCTGAGAAAGAATTTTTTTGTTGAGTGTTTAGTTTTATGTAATTGGTTAGGGAGCACTGTTGTAATGTTTGGTCCTCACCTATACAGAAACGTTAGTGTGTTTGTGAGCTGACAAAGCAGGTAATGGGTGGGGGGTTGACGTTTTCTCTCGCCTCAGTGGAACCAGGTCAGCGGCCTTGTTTTCTCTTATCCCTCTGTCTGCTTACCACCTTGGCTCTCTGGTTGAACACAGCACGTGTCTCTGCTTTTCAGGGTTCAGATTTAACAACCACAGCATGTGGATGGTTTATGTGGGTATTTATTTATTTTATTAGATCTTTTACTTCCACATTACTGCTGTGTGATAGTTTTGTGCCTCATTCCATTGGATTAGATTGGAGATGGGTGGCCTTGTATGGTCCAATGGTCTGCTGAGCGTGGGTTCCCATCCATCCCACTACACTTTCAGCAAAAACCTGCTCATCCTTCATCACCGTTTTTATCTAATCAAGGGTGAAATGCCAACGCGATATGTAGGAGATGTGATGGTGAACAAGATTAAGTCATGGACTTGTCATGGCTCATCTTCCTTTAAACCATCCCGTTCTCTTTCCTGGCACGTCGCAGACATGTTATACTGTACTCCCCAGTCCTGATACAGGACCTTTTTGTTTGCCCTGCTTGTTTACAGCGAGGCTACAGTGTGTGGGCCAACAGATTGTGACACTATTGTTGCTCTACATCTGACTCATTGAAGACAGCCAAGCTGTGTAGTGAGCATATCATGTGGTTAATTATCTGTGGGTTAGGGTTTGGTGTTTGGGCGAGGGTTAGTGTTTTGTTTAGGACAGATAGGATGTTGAATGGGAATCCGTTATCACCACAAGGTCTACAAAGTTCTAGGTGTGTGTGTGTGTGCGCTTGTGTGTCACTCGTTCACCAGGCCAGGAGAATGTCAGTGCTTTATATTTAACGGCCCAGTTAGCACGGGACCTCTGAACGATGTGTATAAAATCGTTCTCTGCCTGCCGTTGTTGGTTTTCGAATGGCGCTATCGCTTTCCCTCCTGAATAATTTAGCAGTCATGTGTCTAACCCAAGAGAAAGAGGAAGTTGGTCAACGGAAACCTACCGTTGTTGGAACACACGCATCCTCCTGTCCCAGAGGCACAACAACATGTGGTCAGGTGACCATACGTCACTGTGGATCTGACACGTCTGAAGGGTTCCTGCTTTCGGACGTTCCGTCCACTGTTCAGCACGCTGAGATCTTGACTGAAGCATCTCGATTTTGTTTTTCAGAACGCCAGACAAAGAAGTGGATGCTTTAGAAGGGAAGCCAGGTTCTCCTCCAGATACGGTAGGTCCAGTAGTATGTCTTCATTCCTGTTTAGACCCACCTGGTCCAGTACCCGAAGCCTGTCTGAGCAGGTTTCTGCCTTTTAGGTCATAATGACTCCGTTAATATTGATCCATGGAATCTGATCCCAGAACACCATATACAGTCCTTCAACTCCCCACCGCACCTGACTGGTGCCTCGCAGCTCTGTACAAGTTCTGCTTTAGTTTTCACATTATGAATCACATTTGAATTAGATCCCACTTAACGTAATATCAGGCTCTCTGTTATAGAAGGTGGCAAACTTTCTCTTTCAGTTTACGGTCACGCTGTCAGCTCAGACAAATGTGTTTGTAAAGTGGCTTCCACAGTTATGTATGTCTATGGGTTGTATAGATGCAGATGAAGCTGTGTGGAAACCCAGTTTTGTTTTTAGATGAGAGGGATGTTCAGCTCTTCATTATAAAATGTTTTCAATGTGTAATATTCTTTTGTCCTTTTTAGATCGGTAGGCACAGAACAGGAGATAACTTTATGATAGAGGAACCTAACAACCCAGAACTAGGAATGAATTGCAGTCTGGGCAACTACCTTTCAGATTGTAGTTAACTTACTACAGTTCTGAAATGTCCAAAATGGTATCTAGGTTTTGACCAAGAGGAGTAAGTTGTTTGTTTGTTTTCTGTAGAAACGCTTCCCTAACAGAGCTTGTTTCAAATCTAACTTCGAGTAAAGCTGTTTAGCATACTGCTTGTTTCGACTAAAATCACACTGAGCAAGTTCTACTTATACAGCACCAGGCATGACAGGTACTGCTTCCATAACCAGCGACAAGAAGGTTTACGTTATTCTATTCCTAAAGGTTAAATCAGGTTTTATTTGTACACCTCAGTTACACTTTAGAGAAATAAAGGGGGAAAATATATTTGTACTGTTAAATCATTGTTGATTTCTGTCTTACCATTAACACAGCTTTCCTGTTTCAGCCTACTATATTTTAAATATAATTTGGAGATCAGGAATGTAGTGATACAAGCCAATATTTGTCTTAATGTCCAGCAGTAAATTAGATTATTCATTTTTACCAGCTTTGGTCAATCTGAATATACCCTTGTCTATTGATGATTATTGACTGTCTTCGATGGTGGTGGTCAAGAGTGTTGGGCCAGTAAACAGGTATCTGGTTCAAATCCCAGAGCCAACTAAGTGGAAAAACTCTGGTCTGTCTTTCTGAGCGGGACTTAACCCTGGTTGCTCCCAAATCAGTGCTTTAAATTAAATAGACTTTTTAACATTTACCAGGTTAAAAACTGTAAATAAAGCAGCAGAAAACATACAGCCGGCTATGCAGTGATTAGCAGCTGAACATACCAAATGGACTAATAATTTGTCATAGCCTACATGTTCAGTAGATGTGGTAGTTAGACTGTTATCCTAATCCAAGAGAACAATGTAAAGTATAGAAAGTTAGATCACCAAGCTGTGTGAAATCTCAATAGAGCATAATGTGTTTTTTTTCCTATTTACTGGGCAAACATCCATTTATCTATAGGCCTAATCAAGTTTCAATCAGAAAGCTGTTTGCTAAGTACATATTAGAGATAGCGGGAACAGAAACTTGCCAGATAGGAAGTTTAAACACACTTAATGGGGTTCTGCTTTAAAAATAAATGGCGCTTTCAGAAATGACTTATTGCAAACCAGATATCCTCACCATAGAGTAATTTCAAAACAGTAGCAGTAAGGCATAAGGTCCTGCAACTGTGCTTTCAATAACCAGAAACATATCCACATTTTAATGGGTTTAATTAGGCCTTGGTCTTAGTTAATGCTACTGGTAAGGAACACCAGCATACCCTTTTTTCCTGGTTTAACAAGACTGTGCAGTGTATCAGGGAATACATTTTTTCTGCACTTTTACTTCCAATGATTATTGGATCGGATTGCTCTCTCTGGTCCTTCTGCATCATACATGGTGATCAGTATTCGGAGCACTGACTCAGAACAAATCCATACCTAATTGCAATGCAAATAGGATTGTGAATATTGCGAAAACCGTGGAATCTAGTGAAAATGTTACAAAAGGCAAGTTTAACTATTATTTATTTTAAATACCTGTCAACAAATGAAAAATAACTCTCAGGTGATTAATTAAACAGACTACTTACCCACATTAATCCCTGAACTGATATTACTACTAATATTACAACACAAATACAAGGTTTTTATTATATTACAGAAGGTTTATTATATTGCTTGTTTGTCTTGTTTGTCTGTTGCCTAGGGTGGTCCAGGAGTGTGCTGCTTCTGGTTCACTTGTATGGTTATTCAGTAAAACTGTCAGAAACTAATAGAATTGTAAAATGCTCCTAATGACTCTAGCCATTATCTTGGCTGCTGCCTGCAGCCTCATTAACTCCATTCGCTAGGGGACCTGACATTGTACCCACAGAACGCTAGTTGAGCGCTATGATTAAAAACCAAATATTTTCTCCTTGAAAAGCAGAAAATTGCATAATAAGTGTATCATTGTGCGTACAGTAGTTGAAATCAACCATTTTTAGGAAAGGGGAGTCCTAGTTTTGCCTGGACACATTGCATGGAGAATGGGATAACAATTTCTACATGAGTGGCATTGGCCATGTACTGTGCCTTGAAAAAGCATTTGCCTTGTTTATATTCTTTTATATTTTTTTTTTAGTACGGGCAACCGTGGGGAACAAAAGACAATGTGAATACCTTTTGTAATTTTGGCACCAGTTTTCCATGCAGATCTGATTTTACTTGGTGCCATTTGAGTTACAGAGAATGAACTGCTAGGTCCTCCCACAACCTCTTAATTAGCGCCTCGTCCTGTTTAGCGATTGCCTTCAAGCTGACTTTCTCGGCAGGGAACGCTGTGTAGACGATCCATTTCTCTTTCCCAATTGGCTCAGAGCTCCGGTTATGTGATTCAACAAGGCTAAGCACTAGTCCTGGGTGGTCAACAAAACACAGCCTGAGTTTGCTATTGGAGTGAAGACGAGCGCCATGTGGACACGAGGCCAAGTCCTGCAATAGCCGTGTCCACAGCCTTTAGGGCAGTCCCAATTAGTTACAGAATGCAAGGGGGTAATTACTACTTCTGTGGGAGATTGGCTGTGTAAATTTAATTAATCCAATGAAGTACAGCGATTGTATTATTTGGTTGAAGATATTTTGAATTTTTTAAGAATCTAAATATATTCAATGGCAGATGTATGGAAAATTACAGAATTGGATGATAAACTGGCCCAATTCACTGGTTATTCAATGGGTTCTAATGATAAACAAGGGTTGGCAGAAAACAGCGTGTCTACATGCACTAAGACTTCCTTAGGGAGGTATCGGTTTTTCTAGGTAGATTCAGTCCAAGACTGGAAAGAGAGGACCGTTTTACATCGCTGGTGTTCAGGTTCAAACCAGCCGAAGAATAGTTTTGGGAGTGGAATTTTCCTCCTTATTTTCCATTCAGTCATAGTAATCTGAGGGTTACTAGGCCTTCTGCTATCACACAAGGCCTTCCCAATGTACTACACACACCAGTCTCCTCAACTTAACAGGCATGTTTTTAACATGATTTTGTATTTCCTCATTGTTGGAACGGTTTGATTTAAAAACATGTTTGTGTAGTCCGTGTTCCTAACTACATTTGCAGTAAGTTGCTTTGGATGAGTGTCTGCCGAATCATTGATTGCCAACCTTTTTTGGGTACTGTACCACATGCTGAATTTTGCCCTGTACTGAGTACCTCTGAAGTACCCACTTATGTGCATTTTACCTGCAAAAGTCTGCTTAGACTACATGAATTGTTGTGAATTTCATGTAAATAACATTAGCCCAATATGTAAATATGCAATTTTTTATTCACAACAGCACCAAGAAACTCTTGCTGCACTGCAATGCAAACCCCTGACCCGGAAGGTGAATAAACTCACTGACTGTGTTGGAACTAACGTGCACGCAGCACTTGGGCCCAACCCCTGACCCGGAAGGTGAATAAACTCACTGACTGTGTTGGAACTAACGTGCACGCAGCACTTGGGCCCAACCCCTGACCCGGAAGGTGAATAAACTCTCTGATTGTGTTGGAACTAACGTGCACGCAGCACTTGGGCCAAACCCCTGACCCGGAAGGTGAATAAACTCACTGACTGTGTTGGAACTAACGTGCTGCATACATTGCTGTCTCTGGTGATGTTCTATATAATATCGTTTTCTAATTATTTTTATATAGCTGGAAAGGCAACCCTCAGTAGTGTTTTCGGAAGTGTTCCACATAGCTTCAGTTGACATGTTCACCCGTTTTGAAACTATAAAACACTATATCCATCACAAAACTGCCATTAATTCTTGTTCACCTAAATTAAACTATTTTAGTGTAAAAACCAATCCAAGCCTATGGTTATTCTTGGAGTCTTCTCAAGTACCCCCTGTGTATAGCCAATTTTCCCCCCAGGAGTCCTCGTTCCTCTGGTTGGGAACCACTGTGCTAAATTACTCAAATTAAAATGTGAAGTGCATTCATATGCATTCAGCCAAAGCTCTAAGGTTGCTGATGTTATGAAAGATGGGAATAAGCAAACTAAGCATTTACTTGCAATTGACTGAATTATTGTACTTCATACTAAGGATGAACATAGACCAACAGCACCCACTTGTGGGCAAAAGTAATGCGCTCTGAACCAAAGTGGATTCAATTCTGGGAAATATGGAGATGCCAAGATGTTCCCTTCTAAAGTAGGAGAGATGTAGCCTGATGTGAGAGATGGAAAGCATGATGATCATGTGCAGTGCTCCGTCTAACAGTAGAGCTTTGTATCACCAATCTAGTAGGATCTGTCTGGAATCAAAAGGGACGCGTGTGTGTGTGCGTGTGTGTGCATGTGTGTGTGTGCATGTGTGCGTGTGCGTGTGTGTGTGTGTGTGTGTGTGCGTGCGTGCGCGTGTGTGCGTGCGTGCGCGTGTGTGCGTGCGTGCGCGTGTGTGCGTGCGTGCGCGTGTGCGCGCGTGTGCGTGCGTGTGTGTGCGTGTGTGTGTGTGTGTGTGAATTCTCTGCAGTCTGTTTTAGTAATTCCCTTAGCTCGACAATCACCCTGCAAAAAATACTGGTGTCGGGAGACAAACAGCCAATCATAATGTTTTGGTTGCAGAACCTTTCTTCAAACAGTTTATTTTGGTCAAATGCAGGTAGTTTTGCAACCACAAAATTCTGTTTAGCAGAATCAATATAACACTGATATTGTAATTATCTGCCTTCTACCTGGTCATTAATTCCTCCTCTCATGCTCTTTCTGTTTGGCCAATCAGTGACTGTGCTAGGTCATCCTGTCTTAAAGGGATGTTTAAAGTTGTTTAATCAGGTATAGGTATCTGGATGTATTTTATACGTTTTTGTCTTAAGTTTGATTGAACGATTTAGGGAATCGCTGGCAGTTACTGTAGACATCTGGCCCTTGTGCTGATTCTGTGCTGTCTTTCTAAACTCCCTATAGGTTTCTTTGTTTTGGATACTGTTACGCCCTTTAACAGTAATTAATTCCACTAGCCTCTGAAGTAGCTAGCCAGTGTTTAAACATGTTATAGGGACCACCCCAAGGCAGTGCTTAAGTTAGCCCATCTTCTGGAAATTACTACCTCCTTTTGCCTTTTCAGTGAAACCCTTTAGACTGGCTTAACTAGTGTTTAAGGCGAAACTACCTCGTTCTCTTGATTTAACAAGGCTGAGATCGCACTCCTTCATACTCCTAAAGACCAGAATAACCTTAATTGTACCCCTTAATTTCAGCAGTCCTGAAAACACACGCGCACACGCGCTGAGAGACATAGAGGAGCCACCGTGTTATACAATAAGCACCCAACCCGCAATTAAAACAAACTGAATGTCATGACTGTTTACACGGGGAGAAGGACAGGACACAAACCCAATACCCAGATTGTACCACACACGGGAGGGATTTCTGCTATACTGGAATGTTTGACAGAAGCTCCTACAAGATAGTTTATATTCTTGGTTGTGTGGGAGAACTTCTGTTACATACCAATCCTGGCTTTCACACTATACAGTTGCTGTTGTTATCAGTTTATAAAAGTGAGAAACAAGTTGAAATAATGTGTTCCAGGACTGTGGAATTAGTATTCACAGGACTGTTTTTTTCCACAGTAGGGTTACATCTCATGTATGTTGTTTCACATGGCTCGTGTAATTGTCAATATATTCAAATGTATGAAATGCATCAAAGAATATTTACTTTTACCTTTTTTTTATCAGGTTTGCTGGAATGGGTAATCTTCTAAAAGTCCTTACAAGGGAAATAGAGAACTATCCACATTTTTTCCTGGACTTTGAAAGTAAGTCTGAAGGAGGAATGTGCAGGAGTTTGTCTGAAGGTGTAACTATGAAACTCTTCCCTCCTTCAGCTCCAGTTAGTGTAACCACAAAACTCCTCCGAGTCAGATCGTCAGAAGGTGTTTTTTATCGATGGGTCACTCCTGGAAAAAGCTTTTGGAGTTGTCTGTCTTTCTCTATGGCTAGCTTTCTAACATGCCACATACTTCTCTCTTTCTCTCGCTTTTCTCTCTTTCAGAAACCAAATGGGGAATCTATTAAAAGTGCTCACTTGCACTGAGCTTGAGCAGGGGCCAAACTTTTTCCTTGACTTTGAAAGTGAGCACAGCTTTTTGCCTGGCCTGGGTTCTTTCTTTCTGTTGTATCTTTATTCAAAACTGTTTTACTAACATGGGGGTGAGGAGCAATTCCATTTCAATTGACTTCTAATTCCATTAGTGAGAATTAAGGATATTTTTAATTATTAATTCAATCCGCTGAATTGAACTGGAATTGACTCTGGCTCTTTTACTAATCTGCCTGCATGCTTTATAGTCTCTGCTTTTAGAACAGCGCATTGCTTGTCTGTCATCTAAGTCAAGTCTGTTTGAAACATTTCCTGCATGCGGCGTTTCTCATTTACCTTGTCTGATGCCCGCAATTGACACTTTCTGTCGAATTATCATAAAACAAATCTAATCGTGTTTTATATTTAACCCTCTGTGGTTGGTGTTGCCTTGCCTCATCACGCTTTAACGACTCCTTGTTTCGGTTGCTGCCTGCAAGCTCAGTCAAGACTGGCCTCTAAATGTGTTTCCCTGCAAGCATAGATGCTGCCGTTGAACACTGGTTGACCAAGTGGCGTGATAAGAAGCAGGTTGTCTTGGCAAGATGTGTTTCTGAGGACACGTCTCAATCTCTTACTCTCCCGAGCCTACAGGGTTTTGCTGTCATGAGGCAAGGCCATAAGCGTGAATTGGACTTCATAAAATTGGAATACATTTGTAATGATGAATAATCACTGGCGGCGGAGCACTTGCTGACTGGGCCCAGTTGTGGTTAGAACTAACACATTGATGTAAACTATAATATCTTGTTGTGCATGCGTCCTACTGTTTACATTTTGAATGTGGAATGTTCCGGTTGCCTGGCTAGATTTCCACTGCTTCGTTGCCCTGCATTTTTCCTCAACATCATACAGTCTAGATAGAGCATCAGAAAATGGTATCATGTTAAATAGGCAGTTTTGACTTGATTTTATTTTTAAATAGTGCAAGTGCTTGCCACAAGCATATTCTTTGGTCTTTGGTAAAATGTGAATGCCCTCCACCGAATTTTAACATTGCCATTACAGTTTAGTCAGCCATTTAGATGCCACTCTGAAGCCGAGAGAATTAATGGAAACAATTGTGTAAGTTCCTTACTCAAGGGTAAAATGAATTATTTTTTGGCCTTGTCCTCTCGGGGATTAGAACCAGCTACCTTTCGGTTACTGCCCGACACTACTGGCCAAACGGCTGTAAACATCTAACGAATGTTTTTCTATATTTAGTCAAACATTTTGGTCTGATGGTCATGTAGGTTAAATGTAGATCATGTGCCTATAATATAAAAAGGCCATGAGTGTGACTTTTGAAGAGCTTCCTCTCTAAAGAGTGTGATGCTCTGTTACCACTGAGTCTCCTCCCCTTACCACCCATCAGGATTAGATCTAGTCTAGCTTTGATTTTAAAACTCTTCATGTATGTGTCACGCTTGATGAAGAATTTTACCGTTCCTTATCGAAGTAAAATTTGTGGGGAAGTAAAATCAAGGGTCTATAAATGCATGCCTTTTTCCCCCCAACATGCAGGCATCCCCAACTCCCGTGAAACATACCACCTCATATGATCATGTTAAGCCAGTGTTAGACTGTTCACAGGCATATAGATCCCTGCTCCGGGAGTGACACGGGTGCGTTAGGATTCTGTCCCAACTGGGCTCCACAACAGACCAACTAGGCCGATCGGTTCAGTGGTTGACTAAATTCAGCACACAGCGTTCCGGGTCTGTTGAGTGGAAATCATTAAATCCCAGCCCTGCGACCCTCCAGGAGCAGTGTACCCAAGCCTGCTGTAGGAGTTTCATGTCCAGGCTTGTGTGTGTGTCTGTGCCCAGCTAACATCTTGTTGTTGTGTCAGACGCACAGCCTACAGACTGTGAGAGGGAGGTATGGAACCAGGTGAACACTGTGCTCCAGGACTCCGAAAGCGTTCTCGCTGACCTACAGGCCTACAAAGGAGCAGGAAAGGAGATACGGGATGTATGTATGCTGGATAATACTTCACAAACGAACAAACGTTTACCGCTCAATGAACCATTTGGAGACCGGATTTTACCGATGTTTGAACCTTGGTTTGTGTGTTCAGGCCATTCAGAATCCCAGTGACATGCAGTTACAGGAGCAAGCCTGGAACTCTGTGTGCCCCTTAGTTATACGACTGAAGAAGTTCTACAACTTCTCCTTGAGACTAGGTGAGTCTGGGCAGAACTCCGCCTTCAGCCAATCCTCTTTTGTGATCTTGCTTTAGAGCTGGGAAAGTAAACCAAAACTGTAAATATATATTGTCAATTGCAATCTATAGCCTACATTAGAGTGAGGTCAAGGACAAATCTATATGGTGGTACGCGTTCTGTGTTATCGCATCATTTCAGGTAATTTATTACAATGTGGATGTTCATGTATAGGCTCAGCTCTAGGTTTCTGTACAGTTATCTTATTATTATTGTAAAAAAATCCTGTTTGAATTATTGTCTAAGCTTCTAGCCTCTTTCCTGCTGGCTTATTAAGAAGGCACTACCTTGTCACTGGTGTTTAATATGGATGTGTTTCCCCCTGTAGAGAGGGCCCTTCAGAGCCTGCTGGAGTCCTTGACGTGTCCCCCCTACACCCCCACCCAGCACCTGGAGAAGGAGCAGGCCCTGGCCAAGCAGTTCGCTGAGATCCTCCATTTTACCCTGCGCTTCGACGAGCTCAAGGTCAGGCTGGCCGATGACCCCTTTTGAAACTGCGCAACCAACTACTGTTGCGTCATATACACTACGCTGCTTCAGTTAATTTATAAGCAATGATTATGGATCAAAATTCTTGTGAAAATAAACTTGGCCAAAAAATATGTAAAATTCCATAACGGACGAAGCTCTAATACAGAAACATGATTTCATTGGTTATTTCTGCACACCTGAATGAATTTTGAACCGGTTTTATTCCCTCTGGTACAGAACAGTTTGAATATTGTGTATGTTGGTTGTAAAGGATCGTCTTGTCTTCCAGATGAGGATTCCTGCCATCCAGAATGACTTTAGCTATTACAGGAGGACGATCAGTCGAAACAGAATAAACAACCTGAATGTGAGTTTGACCACTGTTGTGTCCGTCAGGTCAAAGGTGCTCAGAATCCTTCCAGTATCCCGGGCCTGGTGCCGGGAAGCGTTTTGGGAATGTTACCGGTTCCTCCGACCCGTTTAAGTTCGGTTTTAGTCAGCAGACTTTTTAGCTTCTCTTTTTGCCCTGTTTAGCAGTCTCCTATGTTGTTGCCATCAAGTCTGTCTTGAAGCCAGATATGGACCTGAGGTTGACTCATGCATTGCTTTCCCTGTTTTCAGTTGGATATAGAGAACGAGGTAAACAACGAGATGGCCAATCGAATGTCCCTGTTC
The DNA here is from genome assembly GCF_011004845.1 of Esox lucius. Taxonomy (NCBI): domain Eukaryota; kingdom Metazoa; phylum Chordata; class Actinopteri; order Esociformes; family Esocidae; genus Esox; species Esox lucius. Next base: position 19,010,515 of record NC_047586.1, read on the forward strand.
TACGCCGAGGCCACACCCATGCTGAAAACCCTGAGTACGGCTACAACAAATTTTGTAACCGAGGTAAGAGGCTGGGCAGGATTTCTGTAAACATTAGTTGGTAATGGCATCCTCTCTGTGGTCCGCTGTGTTCAGTGTCAGGTGGATTTGAAGGCAGGTTGGGGTTATGTTGATAAGTGTAACCTCATTTCCCCCCCTCCGCCACCAGAATAAGACATTACCTCTGGAGAACACCACTGACGTTCTGAGCACCATGGCCAGCGTGTGTAAAGTCATGTTGGAGACACCGTGAGTGGCCTGGTTTAGGAGCACTATTTCCTTTACAATGTATTGAAGCTTGTTTAGCGGCGCCATAGACTGAAACCTCCCTGTTCACTGGTTTGTCTACAGAGACTACACAAGCAGGTTCAACAGTGAGGACACGTTACTGTTCTGTATGAGAGTGATGGTCGGAGTCATCATCCTCTACGACCACGTCCATCCAAACGGGGCCTTCAACAAGTCTTCCAAGATCGATGTGAGATCCCCTTTCAGTTCCTGAATCTACACCTGTGTAATTTACTGATGCTGCATTAGGCTGAATTGGATCATCATTGTGTTTAAATGTGTTTTGCTCTCTGTCAGTTGATAATGTTTTGAATGCCTGTTTTTCGAATGTTATTTGATGATGTTTTTTCTGTCAGATGAAGGGTTGCATAAAGGTTCTGAAAGAACAACCAGCAGATAATGTTGAAGGTCTCCTGAATGCCCTCAAGTAAGTCACTATCCTCGCCTTAGTTTAGATCTTCTGGTGAGGTGACCATCCTCTCTAATAAACAGTCCATGGCTCCCTCCTCTGTATATGTGTACTTCTGTATTATGACACGTTTAATAGGAAACATCTGCCAGCTAGCGGCTTAAGTCCTATGTCCTGCTTCCAATCAATCTGCTCTCTCTTCCAGGTTCACTACGAAACACCTGAATGACGAGTCCACTCCAAAGAACATCCGAACGATGCTTCAATAAAGTTTTAATATAAAGAGGATCCATGTACTGACCTCAGAAAAAGATGTATATGTTTACATAATTTAAAAAGGCTTGATGTTAATACTTGTGTATTTACCTAGTCATTCCCTCCAAGTTACTGAATCGCATAGAACATGTACCTTTTATTTCCAGAAATGGCCTTTTCTGTTATTTTGTTGAAATGCAAATTGTAGATATCCATTTTGCCCTTACAAACTGACCTTTGCAAGCAGCTCTCAGTAAATCAAGCCACTCTGTGAGCGTTGAAAGGAGCTTCATTAATGGTGCTTTCAACATCAACGGAAGCTGAATTCCAAATAGGCCCCTTAACTGGTCGCTGATCGGTTTGCACTGTTTCCCTGACGCCCATGGTGGTTCATTGTTGCCAAGATGGTGCAGGCAGATTTCATCCAGGCTAATCCCTAGCAATACCTGCAGATCTGATTGGATGGATAAAACATTCCACCTCACCTATCAGAAGGCGTGTTCAAACTGTTGGGTTTCCCGAAGTGCCTAGGTGGATCAAAACTAAAGGTTGGTTGGAAAATTGGCAAAGCATTAAGGGAAAAAGCGACAATGGCTTTATATAGTGTTCTCAGTAAGTTGGTGGACATTGTGCTTTGTTGGCAAGTAAATGACAGAACAGGCAGTGTAAGCCATTCAGAAATAAACAAATCAACCAAATGTATTTTTTTTTTACCTGGATGGCAGGAAGGGCACCCAGAATGTCGTTTGTTTTTGTTTGTGATGATTGAAGTGTATATCTCTTGTTCGTGTGTGTCTTTGTATCTAAAAGAAAACCATTGCTCTAATGAGCAGCTTTAAATATAAAATGAGGTTATTTTTAAGTGTCACAGTGAAGAAACCCGTTAATACCTCCACTGTTCTACAGGCAATAGGATGGCGGGGCTGATGAGTGATAATTCATACTGTCACACTCATTCCCTCCCCCACTGCATTGGTGTAAATATTTGGTCGACGACGGGACATTTACCTCCCTGTCCGTTCTATTAAGTGGTGTCAACAAGTGCACGCTTCTAGGTTTCCGTATTGGATTACAGTCACAGTCACTCTGGTGGGGTGTAAAAGAAATCCCCCAAAAAGTGCACAATTCGATTGAAGTAAACACAAAGTTCCGTCTTGTAGAATAAAGCATTGTCACACATTTGTCCGTGACTACCAAATGTGCAAGGATGTTAGTGATATTGTTGGGAGAGACTCATTACATTTGGAGTCCGTACCCCAGCGGTAAGCCGGGCCGTCCTTGTTTGGTTTATGATTAAATACATCCATTTCTGACTGATATCGAAACAGTGTAACTTCTGTTGCATTTTGAACTGTTTGATCTTCTGTGTGCACAATTGCTTCATTCTGGTGCAGATTGACCAAAGGGGCATTATGGGTTCTCAAAGCTCATTCAACTTGAATGCAATGGTGTAGTTCTTTGACTTGGTTCAGTGGTAAATCCAATGAATATAATTAACAGGAGAACAATATTGGCAAGTCAGCTACAACACAGCATTGTGAGTGGCTTTCTGATATAAGAATGTGGTTCTATGAAGTGGAGGAAGATCTGTTTGGTGTATGTCAGACAATCACTTGTTATTGATTGACTGCATTAACGTTGTGTGCTGTTTTTTTTAATCCGATTTCTGAAGACTCACATGGAATCTAAGCAAAGTTAGGTCTCCTGTGTAACAGTGTTATTTTGACCATCAACCGAGCTATTAACCTGGTCCCAGATCCGTTTTTGCTCCTCGCTGTCATTGACGAGTCAATCATTTGTCATGGCAATAAGTGACTTGAAGTTGGTATGATAACTTAACAGACTGGTATTCAGTCTACCAGGAAATAGCTAAACCATTTTCAAATACCCTGTTAACTGTCCTCACATTTCCCTCATCAGAGAACAACCATTAGAATGGGCTTTTTCATTACACCACTTTGCAGCTTGTCACTTGTCACAAAATTTGTAATATAGACACCAACTTCAGAGAATTAGTAATTACATTAAATTATTCAGTAAATTATTGATCTACTGTGCTGATGTGAAATGAGACAAAGGGCTAAGAAGTTTCAAATTCACACAAAGTTCAAAAATCTAGTATGAATTTCATCAAAGCTTCAATAACATCCCTATGACTTTAATGTATGTGTACTCATCATTGTAACCTATGATACTACTAACAGACGTTTAAGGAAAAAAGTCAAATATCCACCATGGATAAAAAAAAAAGAAATGTTCTATCTTTACTGTTTCTTTCACAATACAATGTGACAAGTGTGAGCCATAGTTTTCGTTTGTGTTGGATGCAATGTGTATATGCAATGAATGAATACTGTACATGGATGAAACTCAAATGTCAAGCTAGAAATGTATGCAGTATGATATTGAGACTATACTGGGTTTAATTCTCAAAAAATATTTCAAACTTCTGTCAGTATTGAACTACACAATGCCTTCTGCCCATGATATGCTTGGATGCCAGCTATGTTGGATATTATTGAGATATTTGAATATATATTGGGTTTGTTTTAACTGACAACACTGTTGTTTAATGGCTTGGACCTTTGGTTCAGTGTTTAAAATGGCTTTTGCTTTATATAGCATATTGAATGGACGTGTGAACTGAAAATAAAAACGGGTACATTTCCTGCACCTGAGTTTGTTTTAATTATTTTATACATTTTCAAGATCAAACATGTTCTATTTCCATAAATTATTATACATGCCATAATTGAGCTTGGACGAAATTATTTGATATGAATCCTGTCATTAAATGCACAATATGACCTCTAATCCACCTAATACTCCCATCTCCCTCAGGGGGGACTCTGTGCATCATCTCTGCTGGAGCAATGTGTTTTACTGTACATTGGCTGAACTGCAGTGCTCAATGTCTCCACAGGGTGTCGCTATGATTCACTAATCTGATCCACCGTGGGAAGCTGGTGTCCTTCCAGGCTGTCCCTCAAACAGTGGTGTTGCTGAAAACACGGAAGTCGTTCATACGTCAGACGTTATACAGTACACTAACCAGTCGCAATATGAAAATAAGAAGGTAATGTGAAGTCACAGACTCCCGCGGAAGATAATGTTTTCAAATTAAAAATGCTCCTTTAACAAGTTTAGACTAATAGTGAAGCACTAACTGCTGGTACAAAAAAATAGAAAATAGAAAAGACAAGGGATATACACACTGTAAAAATAACAAGGAATAAATTAACAATAATATGAACAACACTGCTAGCCTGTACAGATGTCTATCCATAACACAGTTAGTGCCTGGAAATATATACTTATATATTTAACAAATAAGAATGGACCCGACCCTCGTACACGTCCAGGTCTTAGTCATCTTCCTTACTAGGCGTCGTCCTGTGTGTTCTCGTTGATGCCCTGACTCCTTCCTGACTGAGTGTGGGCACGGCTGACCTCACTGGACCAGGTCGTATCCCGGCATTCCATTGGCTCGACCGCGACAGGCTCTTGGCTGTTGCCTTGGTGACAGGGTACTCCAGGCTCTGTGTGGCCCACTCTGGGCGGAACCGGTTCTGCTGCTGTCCTTTTCCAGAAACCAAACCCGCACTGAAGTCCGACGACAATAACATCTAAGAGGAAGAAGAATACTCGTAAACCCTTTAGTTGTTCTGGTGTCTGTACTGTTTGCATTGTGTCTACATGTGTCTGCTGTTGCAAGACATGTTTTTGATTAAGCTGTTATGTACAGTATCTAGGTGGGTTTCATATGTGTGCTGTTCCCACTGATGAAATGTGTGGTATTTCTACAGACAGAAACACTTAGAATGACACAGTGTCCTCTCTCCCCCTCCCCAGAGCTGCATCAGCCCTTTTTCCTCACCAACAGACACCCCAAAGTCCCCTGGGTAGCACATTAACATGAATTTCCATGTCCGTTCCATATGCATGATGCCTGCTTTGTGTGTGTTTGTGTGTGTGTATGTGTGTGTGTCCTGGCAATTCCAAACATTCCCTGGCCTGAGAGGGAGGGTCATCAGACTGGTCACATTCTATAATGACAGGTGCTTACCAGTGACTTTGCCTTGCGTATTTTATAATTGGCTGCAGACAGCTCTTTACTCTTCGTTTTGCCTATGCTGACAATCCCTCTGTTCTTCTCTTTTCTGGAAAACAGACCGTAGTCACAGCAAGTCAAGCTACATGGTCATTTTGGAGCTTTATTACACAAATGTGCTGATGGTTCAGTTCAATTTCATACAACTTTGTAGCCTCGGGGGCAGTTAAGAATTCATTGTGCTTTCATTTGGGAATTAACGCAGTGGTTTAGTAAATGCTTTGTATTTCAAGTATATTTCACCACACACACACACACACACACACATAAACCACACATTAACTGACTTCTCCTAGTCTTACGCTTGGCGGGCATGCTCTGTGGGGTCCAGATTCTGTAGATAATTAAATCGTATGGTGTCAGTGGGGTGTTTGTCTGCCCCCCTCCACGGGGGCAGCTCCTTCAGCTGGGACCCTCCTGACCCAATTATGGCACCGGTACTGCCCCTCTCTCGCTGGACGGGGAGTGTGGATTGGTCAAATGTGACGGTGTTAACCGATATCACCTCAGGGACGGTGAACTCCTGCTGTGAGCAAGTCTGAACACAAACACTGTCACAAGAACTGTCTGTTCCTGACAGCTGGTTTTATATGCTCTCAAGTGCCAGTCACTCACCTTGGGTTTGCCCAGAGACAGCTTTACTACCGTCTCTATATAATGTCTCTTCCAGACCCCCTGTTCAAACAGTGTGGGGGCAAAGTTGATGTACCAGCCCAGTTTAAGACACTTGGGCATCCAAATCTGGTCCAACTCAACTATTCCTCTCCAGTGCCAACTCACCTGCCAAAACAGGTACACAGATACTGATATGAAGGGTTATAACATGTTATAGGTGATTGTTTACATTTGTACTTGGGGGATATGGTATTCTTTGTAACAATGATTTCTAAAAGTGAGAATGTTGTGTATTCTCTAAAATAATCTAAATGAATGTCAACATAACAGTTTATCCAACAAAGCGTGTCCAGAAATAGTTGCCCCAACTTACCACAGTTTGGGGATAAGTTAAGGACAAGGTAAATGTAATAGTTAGTTCTCTGGAAACGGGACCTCATATCTTTGCCTACAGAGATAATAAAACCTGCAGTATAACACAACACATTTATTTGACTTTGTGATGACGTCTCTCAATAAACTGCTTACCATGTTGTTTCTTCTTTCACAGACTCAATGAAATGATGACCTCTTCCTAAATATGGTAACTCCAGCTAAGGTGTATTCTTAGGCATGATACAAGCAAACTGTTGGAATGCCATGGAATATTGACAATATACCACAAATCTCAGAGGTGCGTCAATTACTTACAGTGAAATCAGTTACATCCAATTTTTTCATACCTGTCACATATACTACGGCTTTCAGCCAGTCAGAATTCAGGATTCAGTTAATGTGATTTAGAATAAAGAATAGAATTGTTAACCAAGAAAATAAGAAAAACATTTAAATAAGCCTTTGGCTGCACCTTCTGGGTATAATACCAAATGGTTTGATTTTTGTTTGATATTACACAAAAAACAAAAAAAACACTTGCTGCACATTCTTCAATCCCAACTGTTTTACTGTTTCATAATTGTTTGCATCAATGAACAAGACCATAAACCCTAGCACAGAGCCCCCCATACCTGGGCACACCTGCAGAGGCTCCTGGGATCCAGGAAAGAGAACACGTAGAGAGAGAGAACTCTGGGCAGGACTGAGGTGAAATCTAGGTTCTCCTCTGGAACCCTCTTGGTCAGGTTCTGACGGAGGAACCGCAGTTGGCCCAAAGAACAGAGCGAAAAGAAATCTTGTAGGACCGCCTTCCTCTGGCTGTCACTCCACTTGTCAAACTTACAATCAGACAGATATGGGTGACATAAGGTAAGAAAAGTGTCTTTGTAGACTTGTAAACATAGGCTTTAAACAACATGTAGAATGATTGTTTCCATGTGATTTTATTGCTATATCTCTCAAGTATTCTCACTGGATAATTATAGGAAGGTGTTAATAACGTCACATTTTTATAGGATCACTTACCCACTTTCCCAAAAGTTTTCGTCTCTCTTCAAACACCTAAAGAAGTACAATATTACGTTAAAACTGGATTCATCTCATCATTATTCTAGTTATTTTTATGGAATAGAGTGATCTTTACAATGCAATTTGACAGCTGGTGGTTTAGCGGAGTCCAAGCACTCATCTTGGTCTGCATCTTGGCAGGGGATAGAGATGCCCTAGGTGCAAATGACATCTTTCTTTCAGCTGGACTGGACCTCAGCTGCTATCTTCTGTTAGGAGGGAGCATACTTCATTGCCTGGTTAAAACATTGTAATAATGAATGTGTCTTTTTCGCATTCATCTGGCATTATGTCCGTGTATTTCGGGTAGGCCTAGTCAAAGCACATAACAACTAAACTATTCATCAGCTCTGCAATCTCACTATATTAATGATGTGAATGACCTGCCCTGCTAAAATAAAGGCTGAATATACTATACAATCAAAACTAGACAACAAATCAGAAATATAAAACTAGTGGACTCGTCCTACCTAGATTTCCTCCAGCCTCAGACGCATGAGACAAGCACGTAATTGTCATCCTAATCACGAATCATCCGCGTTAAGTATTGTGCATAGAATTACCAGTAAATGTCACCGTGTTCTTGAAGCGTTCGTACAGTTTCCTAGTTTCCATAGAAATGTGTGTACGGTGGGCTGCAGCTTCCCCTCTCCCTATCCCGAACCCCTTCCCCGTAGTTGCTTTGCGTAGTCAAGAGCAACGACGTGAGCAGCGCAAACACTGTTCGTCACGCGAGGGTGGCGCTGTTGCCACCGAAATACAATCTATGCACAAGGTGCGGCTTATGAGGTTACAATGGGTACGTTGTCTTTGCTTACAGTTTTGCAAATCACACCCGGCACGTTGCATCCAATAATAATACAAAGCGTTTGGTCAAGTTTGATTAAAAATACTACCATTTAGTGAGACTGGTGTCTTAGCAATGATTTATCTCAGTTGTAATTGTAGACATGTAGCTGTTCAGGGCTCCACACAATATGTGCACCTCATTCAAACTAAAGCTTCAGTAATTTTATAACTGAAACCGGGATGGAGTTCAATTGGTTCAATTGGATGCGCGTCCGCGTTTTAATGCGCGCTCTCGGTAAGGACATCATCGCCTATTGGTAAACCTGCTGGGAGAGGAGGAGGGAGAGAGGGAGGAGGAGAGGCGTGTGGGCTTCTCACGCATTGTTACGGGCTCGAGGAGCGTCGAAGACCCCTACACGTGAATTATCTTCCCGGGCAGAAAGGTAAAATCTTATGAGATTTTTTTGGCACTTTTGTTGAAATGATTTCTTATGGTGCATACGGTATTTATTGGCAACACCGCTGGCAGGATTATAGGAACATATCATACGGGCTCCGCCTGAAGTGAGTAAATCAGTTTAGGTAGGCTAGCGTACATACGGTCACTATCGTTTCAAATGAAGTAGCCCAACCGTCATCTTTTGTTCTGTTTTATGACATTTTTATTTGTCGGACAACGTGTTTGTCCATTACGCGCGGTCTTTGGAGTGGACAACTGTCTTTGACGTAGAGAGACGACAATAGTTCTGTGTCAGCACTGCTGCTTCTATTTACCGGTAGTTTTGTAACGTGGTTCGAAGCATGTAATGCACTAAAAACCTGCGGGAGACGTCAGTAAAGGCTATTACGCACGGTCGTTTGCCTAATGTGCCAGGTGATACAGGGTATGCGTTGTGTCAAATGTTCCTTTTTATTATATTTCAAAGTGTATTTTATCTGGTAGCTGGCATGTGGCAGTGGTGATAACGGGGAATGTAATTATTTCATAGAAGCTACATTTCTTCCAAAAGGGTGTGTTGCAAATTATTGTGTTATAATAATGTTGTACTAGGTATCTTACTATTACTGCAGTAATATAATTAGTGTACTAATTTAATTACCGTGATTCACTTGTTTTACATCCACCCACACCAGATTAGTCCCCTGTAATGGATAATAATGGATAATTAAATCTGAAAATGCATATTGTGGTTGGATTCATTGTGTATCTAAGAATGTATTAGTCAGGCTACAATGTGCTTACTTTTCCTCCAGATCCCATGACATCTAGGACCTATTGCAGGGATCCACTCTTCGATCCCACCCGTTGTTTATAATCTAAACGGAGTGGCCAGGGAACCAACGCCAAGCCTCCTGCTAAGGTGATGGCGCTCTTATGACTCAAGGCAATGGATACAGCCAGCCTCAGCCATGGCGGCCATCTTGGATTCTACCCGGCTACGAACTGTCATTCTCTGAGACAAGAAACCGGACCAGTCAGTCACTTGACCGTCACTTACCTGTATCCCAGCCACTCTCTCCCTCTCACTGACTTTCTGCTTTGCGTTTGAGGCTTATGATGGGGCCCATGCCCAGCCTGGCCATGGGCCTGCCGCGGTTACTGTGTGTGTCTGCGCTGATGGCTCTGTCGGTTAGGGTGGTGGAGGCCATCCCTATGGAGTCTGCTGCCGGGAGCCACAGCATGTTCACCTGTGAGCCCATCACCCTGCGCATGTGTCAGGGGCTGCCATATAACTCCACCTTCATGCCCAACCTCCTCAACCACTATGATCAGCAGACAGCCGCACTCGCCATGGAGGTACACCCCTGACTCACTGCTCTACAAGTCTCTCACACAAACACACACACACACACACACACACACTTTCTATGCTTCCTTCTATCTCCTGCGCTCGCTCGTTTCTCTGCTTGCCGCTTTTTGTCTCTGCTTGTCTGCCCCTTTTCTCTCGTTCTTTCTGTCTTTGCGATCGCTGTCTTTCTTTTCCTCTGTCTTTATCTTGCTTTCTTCCTCGCTGTCACACTCTCTCTACATTTATTTCAGCCATTGTTAATGCTTGAGATAGTATACTGCTGAGTTCAGTCGAGGGTCTGAGTAGTATTTAGTGTCTTGATGAAGAGTAAGGCATTCTTTTATTGTACACTGGAAGATATAAAGCTATGTAGAACCAGGGTAAGAAACTGTCAAATCACCAACAAATATAAAACAGAGACATCAATATGCAATGAAGGTGTGAATGTATTTGAAAATGTATTCTCTTTTTGTGTTTAGTTGTGGTCAATTTGTTGGGTACGCATGAGTATTTCTTTCCGACTCCACCGACCGTGCGGTCATACAATATGAATATAATTACTTAGGCCAGCAGTAGAGGAATCATGTTTGTTGCTTTTTAGAACCATTTGCTGAGGATTCCACCTTGAATCTGCTTGTAAGGATCTTCAAACTAACTCTGTATCGGGTTCTGCCTTGTGAAGGGTCCTAACAAGAACCGTTTTATCATTTTAAGGTTCTTCTTTTGAACTAATTTAATGGGTTTGTCTTAGAAGCCTTCTTAGAGCCTAGCTCAAAAGCCTAGCTTTTGAAAATTCAGTATTTTTGACTTGGCCTAGCAATACCCCCAAAGCTGTAGGGTTTGGGTAACAACTTGTTTACGGGTGACATTTGTTCTGCAAGTCACATTATGCTGGTTTCCAAGTGATGGTTAGTCCTACTGGAATCCAGCCACAGTTAAGATATACACAAAGTAGAATCGTTCATCCCCCACAAAATTAATTCAGAATAACGGTCAGGGTAGGGATGACTCAAATTGAAGACTACGTAAATCATCCAAAGATTAGAACACTTGCAATAAATCCAACTATTAACAAATTGTATTTGGGTAGAAAACGTTATTTATTGTCACGTAGTATGTAGTAAGCCGACCATTGAAAGCACCAATATTAAAACAAAACATACTTCCAAGAAGTTTTAAAGTACTCCTTCAGACCTCGTTGTTGCGGACAGTGGTGCGAAATCAACTCAGCGCCTTCCAGAGGCTACGGGGGGGATTCTCAGGCGAATGGATAATGTGCTTTCCTCCATGCAAAGTCCTGGTTTGAGATGAGTTCATAGGCAGACAGGCTGCTTCATGGACAGCATAACCAAACCTGGCACTGCTAGCATGGTTAGCTGGCTACCTGGTAATAATGTTGATAATGTCAAAGTGGTAGCCTACTTTGAGTCTGCTCCTCTAGCCCAGGGGACTGAGAACATATTACAAAAACATTATAAGATCAATTAACTTTTAAAATTTCTTTTGGGGGCATTTTTCAAACCATAAATTATTAAATGACTCTGTGAAGTGGATTGTGTGGTGGTCTAGTCTGCTGCAGGCTTCCGCTGGAAAACGGTTCCTCTCTGCAACCTGCTGTTTGTGTTGTGACAGACTGCCCAACAGCAACTACTTTCAATATTTGAGTCATTTTGCTCACTTGTTCGGTACATTCGTACATAGTTAGAAAGCTATGAAGGATAGACACATACTCCTTCAGTCAGAGTAAATCGAAAGTGCCCATGAGCAGATGAGTGCACTAAGTTATAAAAAGTTGGTTTACAAAAAGTTTTTTTTTCCCTTTTGTACTGCACAATTTCAAGCATTATTTTTCTACAGAAAAAAATATATTTTATATAACAGGCTTTGATCTCAGGACTTTTGACTAAACTCTAGATCCACTGTGCTGAAGTGAACATACAGTCCTGTGCATGAGATAATGTTTGATTCCAGATGCTGAAATAAGCCACTGGCACACTAATCATCCCGCTTTCTACAGATCTGTAACACACACACACACACACACACACACACACAGGGATCCTCTGTACAAGGTTCATTGCTGGCATTTGAACTCAATCAGTGAGGATTTGCATTTCCTCATTAGATTAGTTGTACCCTAATGGTATCTTTCTAGCCTAATCTGTCCAGTACTTTGGATCTTGTCTTGCTACCCCACGTCCGTCGGTCCGTTCACCAAATCCTCCGTGCCGCCCAAACTCCCCACCACCAGCCAGTTCTCCCTGCCCAGCTCAGATGGGACCTAGAGAGGATGTTGCTGAGCACAGCCCACCCATCTGTTCCCACTCTGCTGGTCTTGTCCTGACAAGGAGGAGGCAGAGATAGACAGAAAAGAGAGAGGGATGGAGAGAGGGTTTTGTGCCGGTTATGTAACTAACCTCTCCACAAGCCCGGGCCATCACACTACATCAGTGCTGCAGTGAGTGAACTCAGCTTATCACTTTAAATGTCCCACAGCTTTCTCCATTCCCGTGTCCTTCCTCACACATCGACATTGGTTAAATCGGTGTCGTCAGCTGTGATTTATGATCCAAATCCGTCATAGTGAACTGTCCTTAAACTTTCTAGCATGCATGTACGTGAAAAGAAATTCTTTAGTTACCACTACATGCATTATAATCAGGTCAGTGGATCCTACTGTTTTATCTTAGGCCAGTGTTGTAGTGGTTTTAATTTGGGTTTTCACTACTCTGAGGGGTTTTGGTTAAAGACAACGGTTCAGTTTGATTAGACACACTTTCGCATGCATGTCTCTGTTAACACAATGAACAGCTATTTTGATGTTTAGAAAACACATGAATACCAATCGGCGTTAAAGACTGAGGTATCCAAAACGCCTCAATCTGCACGTTGTCCTCCTGAAGTATCCCTGGCATGGCCGGCCGGTCCATGAGAGAGTAACCAGATCCTTTAATAAGAGAAAAAGCCAAATGAGGATTGACAGCTGATTTGAAAGGGAATAAGGTCCACTCAACAACCATGATAATGATGATGAATGGCTCGTAGCGTGGAGAAATCGGGACTTGGACGAGAACCAATGGCTTCCTTTCATCCTCGTCTGTGGAGAAAACCCTCTGAAGGAGTGTTTTTAAGAAGCTTCATGTCTTTTTCTTGTAAATGGCACTGGAGCTGGGAAATTTGTACCATAACCGACTAGTCTCTAGAGGAAATCACTGAGTATCTTCTACCTCAGCTCTCATTTAATCATCGTTCTATACAGAGGGCTTTTCATTTGGGCTTCAGGTTTTTGGCTGTGTGGTTGCTAACCATTTGGAGCACAAATTACACATCTCTCAAAAATAAAGTCTGAGTCAGTCAGCCTTAGGGGGCTTGTTGTGGAAACTGACTGACCTCAGTATAACCCCGCTGCTGGAGTGTGATAGCAGCTCGAGGGCTGGGGATTTACTATTTCTTTATCATCATCTATCCTCCGTTTTCTGAGAGAGAGAATTTGAAAAGAAACGGACAGATGCAGTACTACGACTGTCAAAGGGAGTGTGAGCTGACGACACATCAATGCAAACTGATAAACAGGCAGGGGAGAACGTTTAAACGGGGAATATCTCAGGCACTCTGAACTATTTTGTGGATAGAAGTATTAGAAACATTAACTGCAGATGTCTTTTGGTCATAAATGCTTGTTTTTATGCTAGTAGTGCAGTAAAATACACATTTTCCTCAAAACTTTACACTCATTGGACTAAGACTTCTCATGAAATGTAATGATTATTATTGAATGGTGAAAGAGTTTGTCTGACTGAATTGAATACCGTCTGCATTATTGAAACAATAATAGCCATTATGAACGAAAGAGAGTCTCATTCCCATTCATGGCCTAATCTTATACACATTTGTAAGGTTGTGTGTAAAAATAGACAATCCCCCTCCCTTCTCAGTGAATCCATGTAAAAGTCTGTCCATGATCTCAGACGCCAGTCAAACAAGTAACAGGCAAGCAGCTAGCGGGACAGTACATTACATGTTATGGTCTGATAAACTCTGGCCACAATAGACCTCTGTTTTATTTAATGTCAAACACGCTGTTTATTAGCTCCTCACTGAATAGTGTTTGTGTGTGTGCGTGTTTGTGTGTGTTTGTCTGTGTGTCATTCTCTCTCTCTCTCTCTCTCTCTCTCTCTCTCTGGCTAATCAACAACTGGTGTGTGTGCTTAATAAACAGTTGCATGAATGACACGGCCGCCTAGCTGAAGGAGGAGATGGCCCCTCCCTCTCTCTCTCCTTCTCTCAGCCGTATCTCAGTCTTTTGTCCTTCGCCCCCTCCCCCCACGCGAGGTACACTGCACGGTTGCCGGGGAAACAGGTCCCAATTGTGTTGTTAACAAAGGAGCAGGCTTTTCTGCGGCTCTCGGGAGGTGGTCCCTGCTTGCCGCCCTTTGACCCGCCCGAACACACCACAGCCCCGCCCACTACTCCCTCCTTGGTCCTCCCGTTGGCGCATCGGCCATCGCCATGGCAATTAGAGAAATGTGGAGAATTGAGAAGGGGCAGGAGGAAGGGAGAGATGGGAATGAGAAACTGAAACTTGGGGGACTTGTTTTAGTTCAGTTAAGTAGTGACGTATTTAGATTAGTTGTGATTGTCCAGTCCATCTGGGATTCATCCTCAACTCATTCTCTCTTCTGTGAATTCCTTTGAGTCCGAGAGAAGCTTTGGTTGACTGGTCTTGAAACAGATATCTAAAAATACATTAATGTCACACTTGTGTGTGCTCATGCACACAGAAACACTTACTCGGTAAGGCTTTGTTGTTCAATTGATTTATTTGCCAGGACAGCCATTTCCGGATGACTGCATATAATTTGACTACTTTTTCAGAGATCTCTAAATCTCTTAACTAACCCCATAACATCATTATCATGTTACCGCTAGTTGAAATTGCATTACTGCACTGTCAGTGTCCCCCAGGGTCGGGGGCGCAACTTGACAGAATCCTATGTATTACATGCTTGAAACCACGGAGTGAGGGGATTCTGGGACATTAGCAGGCTACTGTCTGGCGCACACACACACACGCACACACATACAGCCTTTGGTGCAGACAAACAGCAGCTGTTTTTAATGTGACCAAGTTACCATTATCTACTGTTCTGTTCTGAGGCTAAGACCATTTCAGATTTGTTTGGGCTGCCGTGTGGTTGAACATACGCTCGCGCACACACACTGTACCATACAGTCATCTCCTCCTGGAGCCCACATCTGCCCTGGGCTGTGAGTGTGAGGAGCGAGGGCAGAAGGGGCAGCCCAGATGAGCCTCCTCCATGTGACGTTCATTAGATCATCCCAGTCCTCCATGTGGATACAATGCACCATGACTGACCTCTGGTGAGGTAGTGTCACCTGACTGGAGACTGGCTCTTTCCATCTCAAAGATTTCTTACAGAATATGGTGCAGGTATCTCATCTTAATTCAAAAGAAAGGTACGCGGTTGGGATATCAGACATGCAGATAAGTCTCAAAGGTTGTTCCACAGCCACCTTCACGCCAGGTTTGGGTCTTTGTGTCTGAAGACATCTGTTCCTCGGAGCTGATTGATTTGAGTGGCTGATTGATCTGTTGTGACTGGCGTGACAGTGAACCAATCATACAAGAATAAATAAATGTATCTGGTTATAATGCTGAACGCGTGACACTTGATATTTCAATGAAATGGAATAAAATACTGTAGCGAGTGCAACATGCTGTGAAGCTTACAAAAGAAACCGCATCTGAAGAGCCAAATACGACTGAACATTCATTTGCCTGGACAATGTCTGTCATCTCTGATGTCTGCCGGAGCGCTACGTTCCAACAGTCACTAACCAGGATGAACCCACATGTCGTCATCGCCTTTATGTAACGGCCCATGTGAAATCTGAAGGCCAGAATATTGTGTTTGATATGCAAAAGGCATTTACAAAAGCTGTCTGCATGTGAATGTGATGTGGGTTCCTTTGTGTGGGAGTGGGCAAGCCTAACAGCCGTCCTAATCCCTTTAAAAACAGGCAGGCGTCTGGGAGGAAGCCCACACTGAGCCCCGCTGTCAAAGTCGGGACCCGTGGACAGACAGGGTCCACGTTAATATAGAATAAATCACCATGACTCATTGGTGTACACATGACCCATCTTCATTCGATCACTCTGTTGTTGCAGGGGAGAGATGCCAACCTGTAACGTATTCAAGGTTTCAAAGGGCCTCTAAAGTTTGTGAATTCCACTTTTCCCCAAGTTTTGGACTTGATTTGCCCTAACAGAAAGTACCAACCCCTACAAAAGATTTCATTTTATTATAATCCACATAAGTCATATTTCCTGTTGCTGCCAGATCCTTCAGCTGTGAGAAACTGGCTGTCATTACCATACAGCACCAGTGATATGGAGGCTTGGGTACGGTGATGATGGATGACACCATGAATGTGCCTCATCATAGTCATAGTGTGTGTTGTGTCTGTGCGTGTGTGTGTGGGGGGGGGGGGGGGGTTCGTATGTGTTTAAGGTGATACACAGTTTTTAAACAGTTAAGATGAAGCCAAATCCTGTTCTGGCTTGTTCTGTTCCTGTCCCCACCACTGTTAACCATTTTGGCTGTAGAAATGAAATTCCATTTAGCTCATCTTCCCATTTTGGTGGGTGGGGTTCCTTGTCTTGTTCCTCTACCCTCCCCCCACCCCTCATTCTCCCTGTCACTGTCACAAAGGCCACCCCCAGCAGGGGCAGGATGCGGCTAGCTTGGCCCATGGTGGGGCTGGGGGCCCTTTCTTCCCTCCCCCTGGGGATTTGCATACTAAAGCCATGCCCCACAGCTGCTTGCTAGCTAGCACTCTATCCCTGAATGCACTTTTCCAGAGACGGGACTCTCTGTGTGTGTGTGTGTGTGTGTTAGTATGTAACAGCATGACCCTTCCTCATCACAAAGGTTCTCCTGAGCCACCTCCATGTGCTTGGAGTCTGATGGGGGAGTTGGGTTACTAAGCCAGTCGTACTCCCCCCTCAACCCCTCTCTGTCTCATTGTGACAGGCTGGGGGAGGTGGGGGGTGTTATGAGGACAGGGGCCAGAGTTGTTTTTTTCCATCAGCTCCAAACTGTGTCAGACAAGATGTTTTAATGTCTGATTGTGCCCTTCTTTTGGTCAGACATGAATAATGTTCTGGGACGGGGGGTGGAGTGGGGGGGGGGGTGTCACTCCTGTTCATTTTTAAAGCAGTGAGAAATCTAGAAATAAAAGCTTTCACATTTTATGAGAATCTCAGCTTTTCTTTCGACTAGCTGGCTGAGCTTGTTAACTGCTTGACTGTTGTAAGGCAATTAGCAGAATATCATTCTTAAATTGCACCTGCAATTACAAATGATTCATTCTCCAGTTGAGTGTTTAGCAGAGGCTTGTTGTTTAGCCAACACTTTGGTTCTTCAAAGCTACCAGTCATAAACCAATTTCTAAAGGATGTTTTGCAAAATGCTCTGCATTATCAGTTCTAGTCTTTTGCTTTCCTTCTACATGCAGCCTCATAACCAGTTGCTATTTTGGAGGATTTCTAAAGGGATTTCTTTGACAGATGATAACATCACACCATATTTGGATCATTCTGCATTCAAAGTATGCACAGTTGTGTCAGTTTCCAAATATTTCTGGACCTAATGTTCATAATTCAATTGCATCTTGGAAACAACCAAGATGCAATTGAAGTGCAGACTTTCAGCTTTAATTCAAGGGGTTGAACAAAAATTTCTTATGAAACTTTTATGAATTGCAACCATTTTCTTACACAGTCCCCTTATTTCAGGGGCTCCAATGTAATTGGAAAAATGTATGCAATCATAAATAAAATTTTATGATTTTGTCATTTTTAATACTTTGTCAAGAATCCTTTGCACTGCTTGAAGTCTGGAACACATGGACATCACCAAACGCTTGGTTTCCTCCTTTGTGATGCTTTGCCAGACATTTACTGCAGTTGTCTTCAGATTGTGGGTCTTTCTGCCTTAGGTTTTGTCTTCAGCAGGTGAAATGCATGCCCGATCAGGTTGGGAGCAGGTGATTGACTCGGCCATTGCAGAATATTCCACTTCTTTGCCTTAAACTCCTGGGTTGCTTTTGCCGTATGTTTTGGGTCATTGTCCATCTGTAAAGTGAAGCGCCGTCCAATGAACTTCGCTGAATTTGGCTGAATCTGAGGAGACAATATATCCCCCTACACATCAGAATTCATCCGGCTGCTTCTGTCACATCATCAATAAACACTAGTGACCCAGTGCCATTGTAACTGTTAAATTTATGAAGAAATAACAAAGGGGTAGCCCAAACCTGTCCATGAAACAGCTTTTGAGTCAATTGTCCAATTACTTTTGGTCCCTTAAAAAAGATACATATTAAAGAGCTGTAATTCCTAAACCCTTCCTCTGATTTGGATTTGAATAACCTCAAATTAAACCTTCATTATTTAACTGTAAGTAATGTAACTTGAATACATTGTGGTAAACAGCCAAAAGAACAAAACTTGTGTCAGTGTCCAATTATTTCTGGACCTAACTGTACATTTCTCCCGTTAGAAGTACTGTCTTAACGATCAGGCCCAGTGTAACAGTTTGCGTGTGCACAAACACCCCCTGAATGTCTTGGTGTAGTTCTCAAAATGACACTTCGCCCTTGACTTATGTAGCCCTTCAATTGAAAGGCCACACACCATCAGCCTGGGAACACAGCCCAGACTCCTGAACATCAACACGGCATATTTGAACTGATAAATAAGGCTGTTCCATGGCTAATAAGAGGAGCTGATTCTTAAAGACGCACACTCTAGTTTTGTATGTGGTGTTTGTGAGCCAAAACCTTGGATTTTGTGTCCTATGCAGTCTTAATGGTCACTACTTCACCCGTGGCGTATGTAGATGTATTCTTACAAGTTGAATACATAAACCATATTTGTGTGTTTGGCTTCATATCCCAGAATGCTTGTTTTAGCAGCGTGTTTTCCCTCGTCTTCCCCTCAGCCCTTCCATCCAATGGTGAACCTGCAGTGTTCGTCGGAGCTGAGAATGTTCCTGTGTGCCCTCTACGCTCCGGTGTGCACAGAGTACGGACGAATGACCCTGCCCTGCCGGCTGCTGTGCCAGAAGGCCAGGGGGGACTGCTACAAACTCATGGACATGTTTGGCGTCACATGGCCAGAAGAGATGGACTGTAACAGGTTAGTAGTCTTCTGTTCTGCAGGGTCCAGCTTTGGTGACTGTGACTACTGTGTGAACCCCCGGCCACTGTGACTGAGTTATACTGTAAACCCCTGGCGACTATGACTGATTTGTACTGTGAACCCCTGGACACTGACTGTGATACTGTAAACCTCTGGCCACTATGACCAAGTTATACTGTGAACCCCTGGCTCGCTGTCCTTGCAACAAATCCCAACAGATTCGGGAGAGTGGAAGATCATGGGAAGCCTACCTCCTAGCTATCTCCGCTGAGCCCCCCCCAAGCCCCCCACACTGCTCTTGTTGTTGAATACTGAATTTTCTGTAATGTGAATATGTGTCTAAGATCTCTCTGTTCCACAGGTTCCCAGACTGTGATGAGGCCTATCCCCGTCCTGTAGACCTTCTCTCCAGCGCAGACTCCACTGAATCGCCCATCTCTGTCCAGCGCGACTATGGCTTCTGGTGTCCCCGTGAGCTGAAGATCGACCCCGACCTGGGCTACACCTTCCTGGGTGTGAGGGACTGCTCGCCTCCCTGCCCCAACATGTACTTCCAGCGAGACGAGCTGGTTTTTGCCCGCTACTTCATCGGTGTGTTGTCCATCATCTGTCTCTCCGCAACCCTCTTCACCTTCCTCACCTTCCTCATCGACGTGTCCAGGTTCCGCTACCCTGAGCGGCCAATCATCTTCTATGCCGTCTGCTACATGATGGTGTCGCTGGTGTTCTTCCTGGGCTTCCTATTGGAGGACCGGGTGGCGTGCAATGCAGAGAGCCCCGGGCGCTTCCGTGCAGCCACGGTCACGCAGGGCTCCCACAACAAGGTGAACGGCATTTCAGCGTACTGACAGACTGAAAGCTGATTCATTGACTAAATCACTGATAGAGTCCCTGTTTTATCTGGGACATTTCCACTCATATATTAAAACATTTTAGATGAATACATTGTTTTGCAAACAGATATTTTAAATTGTTCTGGATTTCTATCAGTCTGTTTTAAACCTCCTCTCCTCTGCGCCCCCCAGGCTTGCACGCTGCTTTTTATGGTGCTCTACTTCTTTACCATGTCGGGCAGTGTGTGGTGGGTCATCCTCACCATCACCTGGTTCCTGGCAGCGGTGCCCAAGTGGGGCAGCGAGGCCATCGAGAAGAAGGCCCTGCTGTTCCACGCCTGTGCCTGGGGCATCCCCGGCTGCCTCACCGTCACGCTCCTCGCCATGAACAAGATCGAAGGGGATGGTGTGAGCGGGGTGTGTTTCGTGGGACTGTATGACCGCACGGCTCTGAGGTGGTTCCTGTTGGCTCCTCTGGGCCTGGATGTGCTGGTGAGAATGAGTCCCACAGGGATTTGTAAAAAAGTGGATCTCAAAAGACCATCTGTAGTTGGCACCTTTAGTAGCCCATTTTGGATCTAGAAATTTGTGATAGGTTCCCAATCATTCATGAAGAAGTTACAAATGCCTCAAGACCTTTGCTGAAATACTGTAGCCCAACAAAACCAAGATTATACGTATGTGTGTAAACCAAGTGGAAACAACGCTAAAACCCTGGTTCCCCTTAAGCAATTGACATTGAAAAATATATATATATCTGGTTGGGCTACATCTATAACTTTGATATCATTGATGCTGAAAGGTCTTATTGAAAAGGTTACCTAACCAACTAATACACTTTTTTTTAACTTCCTGATCTCTGACATCATCTGTCTGATTCCAGGTGGGCGTGGCATTACTGTTAGCAGGCATACTGGCACTGAACCGCGTCCGTATGGAGATCCCCCTGGAGAAGGAGAACCAGGACAAGCTGGTGAAGTTCATGATCCGTATTGGGGTGTTCTCTGTGCTCTACCTGGTCCCCCTGCTGACGGTCATCTCCTGCTATCTGTACGAGAACAGCTACCGGTCTGTCTGGGAGACCACCTGGGTCCAGGAGCGCTGCAGAGAGTACCACATCCCCTGTCCATACCAGGTGAGACCCGCTACCATACCTTATATCAAGTGAGACCCACTACCATATCTTATACCAGGTGAGTCCAAATTACACACCTGTAGCCATTTATAGAAATGACAATCACCTAATTTAACATGTCATAAAATCCCTACTGTCCTGAGACATTCTCAATCAGGGTGCCTAAGAAACCTCAGGATCCCCAGCGATCTGTCATGGGGCCCTTTTGAAAAAGTACAAAAATGAGTTACTGGAAAGAAAACCCACAGCGAAAGAATAAAATGATATTTGGGTCTGGTGTACAGTCGTTTAATTCCCAACCCACCTTGCTCCAGTACTTGAGCACAAACTTGAGTGCATAGGTTTGAGGTTGGCTGTCTGTAATAGATGAAACACTCCAGAGAACCACCTCACTGCCTGGAGCTTCAGAACACATCCCTACTCATCTGCAGGAGCTCTTAATAATTTAAACACCCTGCTACTTTTGTGTGTGTGTGTGTGTGTGTGTGTACATTTGTAACAGCGTTCTCTGTTCTCATATAAGCGCATCTGCACTGCTCTTTTTTCCTGCCCTCTTTAAATAGGTTTTCTGTTAGTATTTGCTGTGGTGGCACAGATAACAGGCGCTTGATGGGTGGAGGAGTGAAAGAGAATTATTAATATGGCCTTCACTTGCTGTTTGTACGCCTGCTGCACACCTCCTTCCTCGTCTGGGTGCTTTCTGTTTATCCAATCAGCTCCACTGCCACTTGAGAATGCATGTTGCGTGTAATCTCTTGTCTTCTAATGAGTGGCGCAGGAAGCCTTGTTGGCACACTGTAGAGATCCGCAACCGCGACCTTCCAGTGACCTCCGGTTTGGTTGGCACATGCGAGATGTGTCCATATGTGCTAATGGAACAGCATTGTTTAGTGTTTTTGGGTGCGTGCGTGTTTGTGTGGAACGCCAGCGATGACGGCTTCTGGCTGCTTCAGAGGCCCGTTGGATCGGTTTTGGGACAGGGGTTGTGGGAGACGAGGGGGAGACAAACGGAGAGCCTTAATCTGCCACACACTCATATGGGGCCAGTTTCAATAGAAATCTCCATTGACCTTGGTTGTTTAGTCCAGGACAAGACTAAACCTGAGCCCATCAGGAACAGTGCCTTAGTGTCTCTCCTGAAGACAGAGGCCGCACAGCTTCAGAAGAGACAGAGCGCAACCCTACATGAGAGGGCCATCCTATATTTCTGCTCAGTCCTCCTCCCTCCACCCTGTGTCTGTCTGCGACGTCCTGATTGGAACGATTGGCAGGAAACCAGATGGGTTTGTACCGATTTCGAGGAGTTCAGAAGATAAGACATGTTAAGTCATGCCAGGGATGGATGTATTCTGCAGTGATTCAGTGTCTTCCCGTCTCGGTCTGTAGTAATGAGTCTCCCTGAGCTCCGGGCTGCCCCTGCCTCCCAGCCCGCCGGCTCCACTCATAATGAGCCCGTCAGGACTGCTGCGTCTGTGCGGTTTGCGCGTGTGTGCACGGAAACAACAGGGGATGTGTGTATCCCTGACAGGGTGAGGGGCAGACTGTGTGTGTGTGTCTCTGTGTTGTTAGGTTGCTGTAGTACACACTGCTGTGCAGTGCCATAGTCTGTATGGCTTTGAGCAATACGCAGAGTTGTGTTATTGTCTGGTGCTTTGCCGTACTTGGGTGTGTGTGTTGGGGGGTGGGGGCCTGGCAGGGGGGAGATGAGAGGGGGAAGAGTCACAACATTGTATTGGCTGATGTTTTGTTGATGCCCGTAGCCATGAGCTCCGTCTGTTAGGGGAGACAGGCGTGTGGAAAAAAAAACACGCCTCAGAATTAATGTCTCACTGCCTCCGAGAAGCATCACTCCTACCGAGTACTGCCGTTCCCACCCACGCCGCCTCACAGGCATACGGGACTAGCGATCGCACAGAGACGCAGGCAGCTTCGCTCTTGCACGGATTTTTACTACAGCCTTATGGCAGACACACGCTCACCCATGCCCTCTCCTCGTCCCTCTCCGTCTCTCAGGTGCAGCAGACCAGCAGGCCAAATATGTCCCTGTTCCTCATCAAGTACCTGATGATGTTGGTGGTGGGCATCCCGTCGGTGTTCTGGGTGGGCAGCAAGAAGACCTGCTTTGAATGGGCCGGCTTCTTTCAAGGACGGAGACGCAAAGAGTGAGTCCCTTAAACAACCTCTCTCTCTCTAACGTCCACGGGAGGTACATTAATGAAGGTCACCGACTCTCCAGAATGACGTGGGTGATTAGCAGGGGTATTCACTTCCTGTATTGACACAGTGCTGTGTACCGGTGTGGGTGCTGGTTAAGTGGTGGTAGTGAAAGGCCTCCTCTCTGCGCTCCCCCACCTCCCCCCACCTCCCCTGTTATCAGAACGTTAACCCCCTCTCCCACCCCCTGTTCCACACACTCCTCACTCCTCCTCTACCGCTCCGCCCTGCCCTCCGCCTTCCCTCTCTCTCTCTCCTCCCTCCTCCGCCTCTCCATCCCTGCCTTTCCCTCGTCCTCCTCCGCCTCGTCCTCCTCTGCCTCCTCCTCTCCTCTCTCCAGCAGCGTGGTCAACGAGAGCCGGCAGGTCCTCCAGGAGCCCGATTTCGCCCAGCTGCTGTTGCGAGACCCGAACGCCCCGATTGTGAGGAAGTCCAGGGGGACGTCCACGCAGGGCACATCCACCCACGCCTCCTCCACCCACCTGGCCATGCTCGACGAGCCCCCCAGCGGGAGCACCAGCCGGGCCAGCAGCATCCGCAGCAAGAGGAGCAGCTTCCATGGCAGTCTGCATCGATCCAGAGATGGCAGGTAGGATGGACTAGGACAGGTTCCATGACCCCTCCCTCTAGAGGTCCCCCGGAGCTCAGTAATTTCAGAATGGCACGTGTAATGTCTGGTTTTTAAGGTACCAGCATTAGAAATGGATGAAAATGTATCCACTCACTATTGTAAGTCACTGTAGATAAGTGTCTGCTTTACTCTGCTAAATGCTAAATGTTTAAAAACAACTCAAATCTGCTATCTACTCTTCTTAATTGTTTAGTTGTAGTGGAATTCCATGCTGTAATAAGAGAAGTCCACATAACAACGAGTGAACCTTTATTCTTGGTTGCATTCATGAAGATGCAAACTTCACAATCAAATGCTACAGGTTACTTGCTGAACAGAAGTCATACCCCTGGTTAAATAGAATGTAATCTGGAAGTGATTTAAGAGCACCCTCTTCCCCTGTCCCCCAGAGCCAGTCAACATCCATTATCCCGACAAGACAGGGGGGCTACTAAAACAATAAACACTGTTAAATGACTTCTCTACCATTCTGGAATAGACAGACAAGGCTGGAATCACAGGTCAACAAATGTTCTCTCACTACTTTTCCTGGTTAAAACTGAAAACATTTGTTAAACAAAATGAATGACAGAACAGTCTGATTTTAAGTTTGGTTTGAAATGCATGAGAATTGGAAAGCTGAAAACAGCAAAAAAGTATAAGGTCATTGTGTGTGTAAAGAATATTTAGAAACAAAACAGGATGCTTATTACAACCTCATTTAGCAGCTACAGGAAGTTAGTCACTTGACCCCGACTGTTTGTGACGTCTCTCCTCTGTCAGGTATACGGCAGGTAGTTTCCGAGCAGTCGAGGAGCGCCTCCCATATGGCAGCATGCCTCGCCTCAGTGACCAGTTAGGTTCCCGACACTGCAGCACCAACCGGATGGACAGCCTATCAAGACACGGCTCCACCCAGCGTCTGGAGAGCCAATCACGGCACAGCAGCATCAGGGACCTTAGCAACGTCACCCAGGCTATTCAGAGCGCCCCTCGCAACGGAATCCACCGGGTCCAAGAGGAAGATGCAACCGTGGCCTGAACTAGGCCTTTTAAAATGTCTGGTCAACTAACGACCCGCAGCAGCTGGCCAGAGCTATAAACCCCTGCCGAGGCTAACTCAGACCTGCAGGAGTGAATGCTCAAACCAATAAGACTGACATGGAAGAAATAACACTGAGGCATACTTGTTCTCTCCCAATGATTTTCACCGGATGTTCTAGATTCTGGACAGCTCTGGGATCAGTTACATGTAAAGGACTTTATACTGTGAAGAAATTACTGAACTACATCTTTATTGGCACATTCCACTGCTCGGGGGGAGGGAGGGGTTGAAAACGGTTGATATGTAACAGTTTCTCAATCTGAATTGTTCCATTCTGGGTTACACAAGCACATGTTTCTCCTTATTCCTGGTGACCGCACTGTTTACTTGTATGATGATTACTGGACACGAGTAACCAATAGCACTGTTACACTGCTCACTACTATACAATGAGGTACTTTTATACCTCCATTTTTTTCATTGCACTTCTGATGGAGGCAGTTATCAAGAACGTACGTGACAGGTAGGGTCCAGAGTTTCCCCTGACTCAGGCCTGCTTATGAAAAGCTCTGGGTCCTAGTTATTTTGTGACGGAAATGGCAACAGTGAATGGTCCTGTTTTCAGTCAAGTTGCAGATTATTCTGTTTTATTGATGGACCAGCTGTTTTGAAGGGCTGAGTTGTATTACAGCACAGGTGTTAATCTGGTTGCATAGAGGCCTGAGAGTCTGCTGAGTTTTCAGTTTTACCTTACCTACATGCTTGATTAATAAGTTCACTTATTACTTAGGATCTCCCCTCGCCTGGATGGTTTGGTCTGAAGTGGGCACCGATTGAGGGGGAAAAAACAAAAACCAGCATATTCTATGGCCTCCGTGGAATCAGTTTGACACCTGTGTATTACAGGATAAAAGCTGAATTCCAAACTCCAGCCTTATACTGTTGGTAGAATAGTTTTATTTCCCCCTGCAGATAGAATTGGAATCAGTAGTAATGTCCCTTCTATGGAGTGTATACATAGAATTGTTAGCCATAACTAGTAGTGGCATCATGTGCATAGGTGTAAATATTTTTTTTTCAGGGGGTGACACATTTGTGAAATTTTTAATAAACTCTTCTAAAAATACATCCAGGAAAATGTAAGTGGATATTTGCAATAGGATGGAAGCTCAACTGTGTCATCTTTTAATACATAACCTAAATTATAACCTTCATACTGTAATATAAAAACATAGCACATCATACATTTGTTAACAGTCACAGATATACATATTGTATGTAACTTATAGTTCTGAGATCATATAAAAGTAAAACAAGAATAATGAATCCAAGCAGGGCCTTCAGAGCCACATGGGCTGAAATGACTAAAAGGGCACCAAGCCCATCTGAGTGAATGACGCATCACGCAGATAGAATGCAGGCACTGCTGGGCAAGAAGGGCACTTGTTGAGTCTTAATGGAGAGGGGCAGAGGCTCAAGCCCCCTCTGGGGGTGTATTTGTGCACATGCCGAGTGACTGGATCCAGGCTACTCAGTGTCCTCTTAAGGAATGAAATGAGATCAGGACACAGGGTTCAGTGAAGCCGTATTTCTAACAGCCCAGCTTTATTGAAATACATCGGAGTCAGGTTAATATGAGTTCTCCACATAAGCGTGGTGGCCAGTTTCCATACATTTGTTTGACCGTACACCTTAAATATTTCTGTGCAAAAAGAATCTACATCACCTGTAGTGGGTCATCCTCAGTAAAACTCCCAAACCGTTCAAATAAAATAAGCAAGTCAAAATTAAAAACAAATCCCAAAACAAAAAATGATTACATCTATAACATGCAAAACTGTACAAATTATTACAAAGCAATTCTAGAAAAACAAAATAACAAAAAAGTGTAATATGATATGAAAGAGCAAAATAATATAGAAAGAACTGAAGACCTCACTGAAATGCAAAGGCGTTTTATTTGTTGATATTTTTTTTTCATGGTTTACATGGTGGCACCTCAGCCTCAAACTAATACCCTCCATCAGCTCATTAAAGCCACACCCCCATTCATCCTCAATTCAAAAACAATTTCATCTTTCGTTTTCCTGTTTACGTCTTTCCTTCCAGCTGAACTATTCAACCCTTACGCCGAGTCACAGCTAGCTACACATTGGATAAATGTAGCTCGTTTTCCCAAGCGTAGTCGGTTCCATGACGCTAATTGTCATTGTTAGGATGAAAATAATCATTGGTTCGGACATTCCTGAGTTTTTTTAGTTTTTTTTTTTATGTGGGACTTCAGGGCTTTAACTGAACAGTACAAAGCCTGGTCTAAATACTTTTAGACGAAGATATTTTGTCATTGTTCTCAGCTAATACATTCTACAGATAAGGTCCAGCAGATATGAATAGGTAGACTTGGTAGCTTAGAAATAAATCTGAGGAGGTGATTAAGTTCAGGTGGTTGAGTAAAACAAGCTTAGTGAGACTTGACTCCTCCAGATTGTTTTTTTTTTAACAAGCTCAATATAAAATTGATTTCTAAAAACGTGGAATGAGTAGGCAAGAGATAATGAATGGCTGTATTCTACAAGGGGATAAAATAGAATTGTGATTTAGAGTTAAGGTCTAGGCCCCCACTGGCAGGAATAAAAGCAGAAATGTGTTGTTTTTTATTTTATTATGTTTGACTAGAACAGATACTGCCATGTTGACTACTTGGTTCACTTCAACCCACCCAAACCAATGTCTAAACCTTAAGACAGAAGGTCCCTTTTACTGCCAGTAACAATGGTTGTTAATTAAATGGTCTGGAACAAAAACAATTCCTTGTAAGAAATGAAAAAATGTACTTTCATAATAACAGCCCCCCTTCCAGAATAAGAGTTACCTCCCTTCCTCTTGAGAGATAAGTGTCAGCTGATTGAGGCACACAAACCCAAAGCTCTGAAACAATATCAAGTAAATTGTTTCCTTTTCACACATAAATACAGATCAACAACACTATGCTGTGGTTTGCATTGGCCTTAGGGTCAATTATTTTCAATTCAGGCAAAATCCTGAAGTAAAATGAAATTCTTATTCCAAATTTGTCTAACAGGGAAGCATTGAGGTAAATGGGATTTGGAATGGAACTTCCATTTTACTCCCTGAAATGACTGCATTAAAAAGGAATGAATCCCAATCCTGGTTTTCATCAAGGTAATTCCATTAACAGATAGTTATACATGGCTTACCAGTTGACAGTAAGAATAATGACATGACAGCAGGGAGGATTGTAACAGAAATGAAACGTTGACCTTCCTGGCATTTCATTGACATTCTTTCACCCTTTTTTGACCCTTATTTCAACCTAGTGCTGCCTGTGTATTCAAATCAACATCTCTTTACAATAGTGTCTTTTTCCCCTAACCTATCAAAAACATTCTTCAAAATTAGCAAGGCTGTCTGAAAAATAACAAAGACTCGAGATTCAAGTCAATCTTCTTTTTGGTTATAACAAGCTTTGCAAAATCTCTTTCAGACGTCTAAGGACATTTGTGGTTCACAGATCAGTACCACACAGAATACTATGGAAATACACACGTGGTTTCTGAATCTCTAGGAAATATGCAATCCTACCTCAACAGTGGATCATAGTGAGGTGGAGGGGAGTGGGAAAGTGTGTGATAGGACTAACGCTTCAAATACATGCACATCTTCAACTGCCAGCACAGGTCCATGTGACCCATAATGGGTTTCCTCCAAGGCAAATCTTTATAAACCCTAGACAGTCTCATACATAAGCTAGGACAAAAAAAACAACCTAAAAGAAATCATTAAAAAAATTGAAGTGGTTTAAAATGGCTTTCTTATGAATAACCCCAAATTATTTTCAAAGAATAAAAATAAATTGTGGATCTTTTCCCATCATTTCCCTATAGTATTTTCCTCATCATATATTATTCTCTACTTTTAACCTATGTACATCGTTGTGATGGAAATCAGCTTTTTGGGATGGGACTGTGGTTGGTCAATTACTGTACTTAGGGTGCTTGGTCTACACTACATGGGGCATGATCCAATGGTCCCAGATAGGTAGATGAGGTCACTGGCCCATGTCATGAGGAAGTGGCAGAAGGAGCCGTGATGTCATCGTAGAATGTTCAGTCTGCTTCTAAACACAGCTGTCCCTAAGA
Organism: Esox lucius; assembly: GCF_011004845.1. Taxonomy (NCBI): domain Eukaryota; kingdom Metazoa; phylum Chordata; class Actinopteri; order Esociformes; family Esocidae; genus Esox; species Esox lucius. The sequence continues at coordinate 19,039,477 of NC_047586.1, forward strand.
ATTCTAGAACAAGAAGCCGGCGAGGAGTCACCTAGAGTTAAAATCCCCTCACCATTTTATTTTTGCGCATTACTGTTGCTGATGGTACAAACATGTCACTGCACATATTTCACATGAGCAAAACAAAAAATAAACATCATTGTGTTCTTTTTTTTTTCTTTTCTTGTGTATTTGTGAGCCTTGTGTTGTGAATGGAGTTCGCTCTTCTGCTGTTCTCAACTACCGTTCCAGAAGAAAGCAACCGAAGGACAGCGAGAGGGATGGAGAGAGAAAGCATCCCCTCTTTCGCCTCTAGCAGCAAAGCACCTTCTCTATGTCTTAGATTCATAAATAAAAGGTGGTCCCCCAAGCCCAAAGGGTGCTATGTACACACATCAGATTATCTGTCGTTTCCTATTCATCCTGTTCTTTTTTTGTCTTGAGGTTTCCGGGTCTCATCACAATGACATGAGACTTTAACATCGGGGCTAGTAGTGCTGCAATCAAAAGTACTCAATAAAACTTTCTGTTTTTTAGCGAAAAGCAGTTGGAAGGGGGTGTCAATTTGATTCTTATGTTGCATGCCCTCTTTCAAAAACACACACGCGCACGCACAAAAACATATGCACATACACACGCACGCACAAACACACACACACACACACACACACACATATATCAACTAACAGCCTTCCTGGTATTTCCCCTCTTGGTCAAAAGCATCCTTTCCCTTTGTTTTGTCGATTTCAGTTCCAGCTTGGGAACTTAGTGGGGGGTCAAAGGTCAAGTAAACAAGCGGGAGGGGCAAGGGATAGGCTGTGACAGCTGTGGCAGCAGATGCAGTTCCGTGGGCAATGGGTAGACATGGGGCAGGCTTAGCCCGGGAGAGGGAGGCGGGCCCAGGGCTTGGTGAGGGCCAGGGAATGGGGCGATGTGCTGTCTGTCTCGTCTCATGTGTCCCAGCCGGTCATCCGGTCGGTGCTCTCCAGGGAGAGGGACTTGGTCTTGTGGGGAGAGCTGGGGCTGGGGGGACTGCTGAACGTAGAACTGTTTGACGCAGTCGAGTGACGGGGCGAGTCAGAGTCCTGCGGGTAGAGAGGACGGAGAAGAGACCCAAGAGAAGACGAGGGAGAGAGGGGGAGAAAGATATTGAGAGACACTTAGATGTTATGTTTCATCCCAGCTCACCACAGAACAGGCAGGGGTCACATTCAGCAGACATGCTGTCAACGTTGAAGGCCAAACTACCCAGTGACCAAATAACAATAACTGGTTTGTTCTATTAGAGGGTGTCTACAGAACAGAAGTCATCTACGATGGCTACTACCTGATCAGGCCCGGTCAACACTCATCAGGGACCTCTGCGTGTTGCGCGTCAGCATTCTCAACCAAACACTGGAATAATTAAAGGCGATCTGCTGTTTGACTTTCTGTGGACGTGGTGAAATCCCTACACAGGACGCTAGGCAACGCGGAACTAACGCCCCGTGAACATTCCACATCATCGGCCAATGAGCAGCTCGACTGGCCGGAAGTGATTGATGGCTGCCATACCTACACAACCCACGAGGTGCAGTCTAAAACTAGCAGGAATCAGCGGCCAGTGGAAGGCTGACAGTTCCAGCCCAGCGCAACTGGGGGGGGGGTGTGTTGCTGGGCTGGAACAAAAGCCTGCATACACTGCTTGTCCTCCACAAGTATGATTCCCCATATCCCCGAGGACAGCGCTGAGAGCTACAAGTTAACATAAGCAGGTTAGAGTGCGTCTCGGGTTGCAAAAATCAGGTAACTTTCCTATTCATTTCCTGTACTTTAAACGTCCCTCCTGATTATGGGAACGGCCATGACTAGGATGTTTTGTGGAACCCGGGAATTTAAAGAAAGTTAACAACATTTTGCAACCCTAGAGGGGAGTTTGTGAGGTTGACTGTCTTTCGCCTGCATGTTTCTCAGTCATTTTATTCCTACGTCTGTTCCCAGGAGGCTGCAGACACTACCTCTGTGTCCAATACATGCCACTACAGTAGCCGGCAGAGGTACAGCTAGTACCACGGCCTGTCGGAGAGGAGCGCCCTCCTGACGATGTGTCAACCAGGTCAGAAACATGACAGGGGCAGGCCGCGGGGGAACCGGATGGAGGCACACAGAACGCATTCCAAACCAAACCAAGCCGGGGAAATGAAGGCGCCACCCCGGGCCAAGCTCCCCTAGCCAGGGAGAGGGGGCACATCCCAGGCATCGGGAGCTGCAGGGACTGAAATGGTGCAGAGGGGGGCGCAGGGGGTGGTGGGGTGGGGGTGACGGTGACTTTGGGGTAAAGCTTCACGGCACGCAGGTGTGTGTGTGTGTTGGTGTCTGTGTGTGGCACAGCGATGTCATTACCTTCATCTTACTAAGCAGGGTCCTTAAAGCCCTTTTCAGATCGGGGGTCTTCTCCGATGGCGAGACCGCCTGCCACTGGAGAGGAACAGTAACAGACTCAGCGACCCGGCCCAGAGTACAACATACTGGGGCTGGGGGGGCGGGTGGGGGGCTGGGTTGAGGGGGCGTAGCGGGGGAGGCAGACATGAGGGCAGGCAGGAATCAACATGGTGCCAGCCAGTTATGAGGGACGGTGGAGATGGTAGTCAGCCACGCCAGGAGGGGGAGCCAGAGGCGCGGTGGATGGCCAGGAGGAGAATCTTGGCTCTCAGGATGGCTGGACGCTTGAGGTGAAAGTCGTTCTCAACCACAGATCTTAGATCAGGTGATAAGAGCGCAAACCTAAGCTTAAGCGTAAGCGGAATGAAACAAGAGCTGACCCTGGATCAGCGGGCAAAGTGAGGTTGTGAGTCCTGGGGCTGAGGGAGTAGCGGCGCGGTGCAGAGGATGACTGATGGCTGGGACTGGAGGCAGGGTTGGGCAGGAGATCCCACCGAGTTCCCAGTAAAGGGGCCGTGACGGCGGTAGGATGGTGGCGGCAGAAACCAATCGGATCGAGGGATGATAGGGCGGGCACAAGAACATGGAGGATGTGGTGGGGGGTGGCAGATTAATGGGGCACACTTTGACATACATATATGTTTGGAATTCCATATATGTTCCATAAGGCTTCCACACACTTGGTCACCGGCTGGAGAGGTTTATGTTTCTGTGGGGGGCGATGGTGAACCCAGTTATTTCGAGCCACCGCGCTCAAACAATTCTTGAAACGTGGTTTCAGATCCATCCATTTGACTCTCCCAACCAACACACAACCCAGATACAACTCGCAGAACGCCAGTAACAGAGATGCGACTTCAGATTTACTTTTTGCGTCCGAATGGCAAATGAGATCTAAACCGACACTCAGGCCCATCCAGCACAATTCCACCCTGGTCTCACGGAGGTTAGCAGGCGAGTTTAAGGGCACTTGCGGGGCCGGTCACGTACCTCTCTGTCAAACTGGGAGAGGGGCGCGTCGCTGCAGCAGTCCATACCCCCACCGGAGGACAAGGAGCTCTCGGAGGGAGAGGTCATGGTCTGGCGCTTGGAACTGTAGCTACCCCCGGACAGCTCTCTCCTCAACGCATTGCCATTTTGAGACGACGAACCTGGAAAGGGGGAGGTCGAGAGGGAGTGATGGAGAAAGGGAAGAGAGAAAGCTAGACAGCAGCTCAACGTCGCCCATTTCATGTCGTTCCGTTTGTGTATTTCGAGCTCTGTGGCCTTGTGTCCCCTTTCGGGCCGGTACTCACGGATGCCCAATCCGCTGCTGGCACTCATGGAGCGTCCCGGTTCTGCTCTGTTCTTGGTGATGGAGGGGATGGAGACGGAACCGCTGAAGCCAGCGGCGCGACTCTCCTGGGCGCGCACGCTCTGCTTCGGGACAGGCCAGCGGAGAGGAGAGAACAACAGCCAGGGGGGGCGGATGAGGATGGGGGACAGACATGCCCGAAGTACGCGGATTACACAAGATGTACGCATTCACGCCAAGACGGCCGACAACACGCGCATGACCACACGCAACATTCTGTGCGGACACGATGACTAAGCATGAGGTTAGGCGACAGTTAAACATATGGACAACAACTGATAAGAACACGCAGATGGCGTCGAGTCAGACAAGGCATGTAGGTGACATTTCTACTGGGGCTGTTGCTTGGGAGCGAAACATTGGTGGACAGCCGGCCTTGGTACAGGTCCGTCTTACCATGGGCAGGTCTTTGAGGATCTGGATGCCGTCGCCGGGTCCCATGTGGGCCACGTGGTTGAAGTCGGTGGGGTTGGAGATCAGCTTCTTCCTCATCTCCGGGTCTCTCAGCATCTCCCTGCACAGAAACCACACGTGCCAATGGGCTGAGTGGAGCCAGAACGCAGTGACTGGACTAATGAGGGATACTGACGGAAAATGAGAAGCGACGTGCCTCTACTAAATCTGCAGTGCTCTAGGATTGAGTGTGTAGAGTGTGCTAAATGGTGTACCTCCTCTGTTGCAGTCTCTCCTCCTCGGGGACTCTGAAGGAGAAGCGTCTCTTGTTGTTCATGCTGCGAACCATCTGCTTCCTGCTGTTGTCTGACGTCTCGGGAACCACCAACTCATCACCCTCTGGGATAATATCATCATCATCATCATCATCTCAATATGTCTAATTAAGGGTTTTTCTGCTGCAAAACATCTCTAAGAAGTTCATCTCATGGTATTCTGGTGGTACTAAGGCCATCACTGAAGTACGGATCGCTCCTGGAGTCCTCTGTGGAACTGACCTGCCGTCTTGTTCCTGAAGTAGATCAGCCTCACCGTCTCCAGACCCAAAAGGTTCAGGGATCCATCTGGGTTCAGCGGACGCACCTTCATGGGGACAAAGAGGTCAGAGGTTATCTACCATGCACGCACGACAACACAAACACACACCCGCCAGTCCGACTAGCAGCCCCACAGTCACCTTCTTCAGAGGCATGGTCTGGATCCACTCCATGGTGTTGACGTCAAACACATCGACAGCGTTCTCACTGTACACTGACAGGTAGGGGGCGTTGTAACCTGCAGAGGAGGGACGAATGTGTCAGCTTCAAGCTTAACGCTACATTCTGGGATTTCAGCGAAACGGCTTCGGGAGACAGGGTTCGCGTTCCTGTCGGAACTCACAGGCAGAGTTGGGCACGGCGGGCCACATCAGCTCCTGCTGGCGCGAACGTCGCCCCTGCGAGTCCACGTAGACGCCGATGGCGGAGAAGCAGAGCAGCAGTTCCTTGGACGAGATCTCCACAGCGCACAGGGCGTCCAGGCCCTGCTGGGAGATGAAGGCCAGGGTGTGGTCCTCCGGGTGCAGCAGGCCGACCGGAGCGCAGTCCGCGTGGACGCTGTAGCGCGTGAAGCCGGCTTGGTAGCCCACGCAGAGCCGCTCGCTCAGCAGCCCCATCCACTGGACGGGAGCCGGGGCCTGGAGCTCCCGCAGGCGGCGATGGCGCACCTTGCTCTTGTTCACCTGGGAGACGGAGAACCAGCAGATTGTTCTTTTATATGGTTACGCGTCATTGTCCTGCAGGCACAGTCTGGAAGAGGCTTTAAGTTCGGCTGTGTGATTTGTCTCCCAACCAACCTCGTAGCAGATAACCTGTCGCTTCATGGCCACGCACAGGCAGGTGATGGAGCTGTTCCGGACCGGCCCGGACACCAGCGCCGTGCACCCCTTGGTCTCGGCCAGCTTGTAGGAGTCCATCTCCCTGCCGTCCAGCGCGGCCAACGGGAAGAGGCGGACGTGGCGGTTGCGACCGGAGATGACCGCTAACAGCTGCTCCTGAGGGACCAGGTCGATGTGGTGGACCTTCTTGTTGTCGCCCACGCGGATGATCTCTGAGAGGATGGAGGGGGGCGGTTAAAAGAAACCCCACGGGGGTGTACTATCTGGTGCAGGAGCATCGTTTGGAGGGCTTTAAAAGGATCGGCTGCAGAAGCCTTACCATCTTTGGTGACGTGGATGACGTAAAGGCCTTCCTCGTTACCCAGGGCAACCCGCTCGTGATCTGAAGAGGAAAAATCACGAGGACGTTTGATTCAGAGTCTACTGGACGATAAGGTAACGAGGCAAATGAGAAATGAGCATTAGGCCGGACAGAGACGCGATGGAATAGCTACACGCCACATCCTCTAAACGACACTTAGACAACAGACAGCTTCCTGTCCACATAAAGAGGCTTCTGCCTACCTATGATGGCGGCAGACTGCGTGGTCTTGATGAGCGGCAGCGTGCTGTCGTAGGCCTCTTTGGGCACGTAGACGAAGCGCTCCTTCAGCTTGTTCTTCTTGAGGATGCGGTGCAGCTCGTTGAGGAGCCCCACCCACTTGTTCCTCTCGTGGTCGCTGTCCGCCAGGATTAGGATGGACGGCTTGTGACTGGAGGACGCGGACAGCTGGGACGCCGTCACCTGGAGGCGGTAAATGGCGGAGGTCAGGGGGAGTAATCATGGAGTGTGTCTGAATGTGTTAGTGTGTGTCTAGATGAGCCACTAATTAAAGGGGTTACCCTGAATATGCATGGGATGTCCTTACGACTGGCGTGAATGACGTCGGACGCCAAAACTGAGCTGACTGAAAACTCCTCATCCCTGGATAACCAGAACATTAAGGGAGAGAGGGAGAGACGGGGATGGGGAGAGTGAAGGAGTCCAAAAAAATAACTAAACCAGAAATAATTCCAATAAGCAATTCTGGGAGTTGTAGTCCAGACAGAGCTCAACTCTTCAGGCTTATCTGACGACAACCACACTTGGCAGACTGTTGCCTGCGGTGGGAGTAGTAGTTCAGACAGAGGTTAGGTTGTAGTCCTTACCTCATGTCTATGACCTGGCTGACCACCACGCTGGGTGTCGTGGCCTTGCCCTCTCCCAGCTCGTACAGGAAGAGCTTGAAGTCACACACCACAGCCAGTGCCCGCTGCCAACCCTTCTTCACCCCCGTGGGTTTGGGCACCTGGGGGGGACCAGGACAGACGTTCAGTACTAATAGGAGGTTTTATTCTAATATTTTACTATACACAGATCATTAAAGGTACGTTTAAAGATTCAATCACAGCTACCTATTACAGAAGGACATTTCCACTAAAGGGCTGAACAAACAAAGGTTAATGGCCTGTGCTACTTACTCTGACGTGTCCCTCGTAGGCGGTGCCGATGCCCCTCTGCGGGTCGATACCCAGCGGCCCCTTGGTCTGGTCGTGTGGCACGGGGCAAACCGCCGGGGCCTTGTCGGCGCACGTCACGTGGCACGAGAAGTTACACACTGCAGGGCCACACGGGACAGCATTAATATCCATTCAGTATCTACCTCTACCAAGAGGCCAGCGTCCAGCCGCGTCACACCTTCAAATCCCGGTCAAAACCCCCCCTCCCATCGTACCTTCGCAGGTGCAGCCCTGGCGGATGAGCCCCACCATGAGAGAGGTACACTGGTTGCACTTGGTCGGAACGCTGAAGGACTTCACCACAAACTGGTGGGCTTTGGGCTGCGGGGCAGAGACAGAAGAGGGCTGAGGGCGGCTGGAAACCGTCACCTGTCACTCAAACACGACGGCTGTTCCGTTCACCGGGTTGACATTGCTACGGCTTTGCCCGAGTCGGAAAAGAGACGTTGCGGTCTCACCTTGGGTGACGAGCGGCCGATGCTACCGTAACCGCCAGATCGCGTGGTGGGGGTCTGGACTGTGCAAGGGGGGTGGTCTACTGTCTGGATGGGAGAAGACGAAGACAGATTTGAGAGCAGCACAGTTAATACCTTACACTTCGTCTACGGCTGTGAGAATAGGCGTTGGAGAAATACAACCGTGTGAGGAGGTATAATACTGGTTTGGGTTCAAAGTTCAACAAGTTAGGGCTCACTTCCGGTGGGGACACCATGCTGGCCGTGGAGGGCGATCTGGAGCGGGACTTCAGCTGGGACTTGGAGTCCTCGTCCCTGGATGGAGTGTTCGAGGGAGTGAAGTTATCCACCGAGTCCACCTGGGGAAAGGGATGGACACAAAGGAGAGGGCCGTCACGGGACAGCAGAGAAAAATTCAAGACTTGGTGGAACGTAAGGAGAAGAATAGGGACCAATAACAACCATCCATGCTTAGAGGAATAACAAGAACCCGTGAACCAGGTAGGTCCAGAAGACAGGGCCAGAAAGACACCCGTAACGCGGTACTTGTTAGTATCGTTGGCAGAAATAAATGCAGTCATTTTGGTCAAAGTAGAAGCACTGCGATACTGGTACCGACACAGACACAGTATAATAGAGGTCACTGGGGATTTTGATCATGTGTGGCAATAGGACTGACCGCCCCACTGGTCAACGACCATTAGGAAGATCACCGGTTGGACCGCAAACCCATGAACCATGCAGGACGAGACACTACAGAAGACCCTGCGATCAGTGTCAATGTATGAGAACGGCCATACACCCGACTTCAGGAGTCGCTTGGAGAAGAACAACAGCTACAATAAATGCACACATTAAGACTACTGTACTATACCGGTCAGTGTCAGAGGAGGCCTAACATACGCCATGCCTTAAAACAACTCACCAGCAGGATGCATTCCACTGACTCGGTCTCAAGTTCCAAGGTTGCTTTCTCTGCTAAGCCCCATGCAGGACAACATGACACAGACAACACATTCCCCCATTCATGCAAGGACTCAGAGGATGACTGGACACAGACAAAGTAACGAGCACAGAACCGCTGCTTAGCTTACACGTCTGCCCTTGCTAGTTGGCCCAACGGATGGAGAACGCTTCAGCGGAGGCAGAGAGAGACAGAGAGAGGGGGGTTGAAAAGAGGACAGAAGTTAGCATTGAAAAGTCTAAAATGGTCCTAAATAGGTCACATAAGAGGAATGTTAGTTTATTTGCGGAGGACCTCCGCCCACGTCACTAATGACTCCCTACTGCCTACTTGGAGTACTGACTTGACTAAAGGAATGTGGGGAATAGGGTGCTACTTGGGGACAGTCTCTAGGCCTAGTGCGGGAACTGGGGATGGCACTAATGCTTGGAGGAGAAGCTCACTACAGACTGTTAAACACATCATGTTCTGCCATGTCTGGACTTAACGCCAAGGAGCCCATTTGACTTCAACCAAAGTCTGTCTACTGGTTGGAGGGAGTGGCATTACTACACACACGTCATTTAAGGAATGGGCCTGGAACACCACCCACATCACTGGTTATGTTCCGGGTCCCCACCTTTTCCACACGTGGATTTAACAATGATGGAATGATGGAAGGTTGCCTCGGTTCTTACAAGCTTATAAGCTTTTAGACCTGTGATGGACTCGGAGGAGGGCAGAGGACAACTGGGATGTAGCCAATAGACTGGGTATGATGTTGATCCAGTCGCACAGTCCCAGCAGCCTCATTGGCTAGCAGGTGTATTCTCTCACACAGCTACGACACTCACAGACACAGGGGTACAACGGACTCTGGGTCAAATCACATGGCCACTCTCTCTAAAGCAGAGCGGGCATCATGGTCTAGAACTTACGTCCTCCCAAAACTCAGTTAAAGACGATGAAGATGAAGAGAGAGAATCCTGACGTAGCAGAGCAGGAAAGCAAGGAGAACCAAATAAAAACAATTGAAAAAATACATGGTTTTCTTTTGGCCTGATCCATCTTTTCTCAAACCTTACTGGAAAAAAGTAGGTCCTTCCTAAAGATCCAGAAACGTGAGTATGTGTGGATCACTCTCAGCACGTTTATATATCCTCCTCATGTGAAATCTATCCAGGTGAATTCAAGATCTCTCAATAACAAACTAACATGACATTATTTGGTACTTTTTACAAGGCATTTTAGTTCTGTGGCCTGTATGGTTTAATACCATTTCTCTCCATCAAATCCAATAAATCTGGAAATATCCCTGGTCTTCTGTTTAGACTGCCTACTCCTTTCTGTCATATTGCTGCCGGAGTTATGGAACTCTTTTGAACGGCCTGCCTGTCTCCTTACACCAAACGCTGTGCGTTTATTTTTGAAATGGTCGTATAAATAGCCAGAGGCTTTTTATTTTTATTTTGCCCTTAATCTCAGACATTCAGACAAATGAGGCGGTTAAAGACGAGCTGCCATTAGCCTGCTGTATGTAGAGTAGGACTTCAGAATAAATACGTGGACCTTCACCCGCAAGGAGCCTGAAGCATCTGGATCTTTAGTGAAAGAGACACTTACTCCCTGAAGGATCTACACCCACTCTTCAAGGGAAGGAAAGAACACTCCCTCAAAATGGACAAAAACATAAAAACTGAACCTCACTAAACAGTTCCTCCCACTTTTAAACAGACGGTATCATTTAGAGACAGCCGGTCTGTAAAGACTGAGGGCTGGCTACTCACATCGAACTGGTCCAGGGCTGAGGTGGGGGCGTTGAGGAAGGCCAGGAAAGAGTTCTGGGAGTCCTGGTGCTTCACACCTACACAGAACAACCATGAACATGCAGTACTCAAACTCAGCCAAGACAGAGAGAGTGGAAAACTACCGTGCTCCGCCAGCCATGTACTGTAGAAGCTTCTTAGTTAGCGTGGAAAACCAGTTGTCCGATCAAACCTAAAAGGTCGGCACGCAAACAAAACAGCAGAGTTTACAGGGGATGGTTCAATTCTCACCGCGGCGCAGACGGAGCTCTTCTGTCTCTTTCTTCAGTCTCTCGATCTCAGATAGAAGTTCCTGGTTCTTTGTCTCAGACTCTTGCAGTTTGCTGAAGAGAGAGGACAGCAGACCAAGTAAGTTAAAAACTACTGAGAATGTAACTATTAAATCAGGGAGTAAGTATTCTGGTAAACAGGTAGTAGAAGCCGTGGATGTACCACTCAGTTGAGATGTTGGAGGCCTTGACTTTATTCAGCTCGTCCTGGATGCTCTGCTTGGCTCTGATCTCAGCGTCCAGGGCAGACTGCAGCTCCAGACGGGCTGACATGTCCAGCTTCGCAAATCTCCGCACCTTCCAGGGCATGTCCTGCTGTTGAGGGAATGAGGGAGAGGGGGTAGAGAAATGGGGGTAAGTTAAATGAGCACGTCAGTAGTAGTAGTAGTAGTAGTAGTAGCAGTAGTAGTAGTAGTAGTAGTAGTAGTAGTAGTAGTAGTAGTAGTAGTAGTAGTAGAGTGTGTGTGTGTGTGTGTGTGCGCGCGTCTCACCGTGGCCCTGGCTCCCAGACTGGTGTTTCTCAGTCCCTCCAGCTCCTCTGTCATCTTAGTGGCCAGAGCCTGCAGGTAGCCTCGCGCATCCTTCTCATCACTCACCCTGAAACACACACAGTTTGGAAAACTATATTCCTGTAGGTTCCGCCTACATGTTTACCCTTTAAACCCACCATCTCCCTAATCCCCAAACCAAACCCTGAACCAGCCCCATGACAGGAACCCGATGCTCTAAGTCACAGGTGTCAAACCGGTTCCACAAAGGGCCGAGTGTCTGCAGGTTTTTGGTTTTTCCTTTAAATCGGTTCCCAGTTCAGACCTACACAACCAGGTGGGGTTAGAAACTAACCAATCAGTGACCTAATTAACCAATCAAGTACAAGGAGAGAGCAAAAACCTGCAGACACTCGGCCCTCCGTGGAACCGGTTTGACACCTCTGCTCTAAGTGGTGTACTGTGTTGGACCATCTAACCAGACAGGCAGTGGGGGATGCGTTCGGGACACTCTAAAAAGGCCCAGAGCCCTCAGTGTACAGACATAGAGGGTTTTTTGTAGGGCTGTCCAGTCTGTACATACACATGTTATCCACTGGGGGTCTCCACTGGCCACATAGGAGCTATAGGCCAGACTGTCCTCCTGTTCCCCCTATTGCAGTGGCCAGGAGTGGCAGACAGGGGGCACCACTCCCCCTACATCACAAGTAGTAGTGTTTGTCAATGCATCTCTGCTATGTGTGATATGTGCAGGGAAAAAGAACCAAGCAACAGGCAAGGTATTGTCTGTTTCTCTGTCTCTCCCCCCATGTCAGCCAGTCAGCGTCTCTCCCCCCCATGTCAGCGTCTCTCCCCCCATGTCAGCCAGTCAGCGTCTCTCCCCCCCATGTCAGCCAGTCAGCGTCTCTCCCCCCCATGTCAGCCAGTCAGCGTCTCTCCCCCCCATGTCAGCGTCTCTCCCCCCCATGTCAGCCAGTCAGCGTCTCTCCCCCCCATGTCAGCCAGTCAGCGTCTCTCCCCCCCATGTCAGCCAGTCAGCGTCTCTCCCCCCCATGTCAGCGTCTCTCCCCCCCATGTCAGCCAGTCAGCGTCTCTCCCCCCCATGTCAGCCAGTCAGCGTCTCTCCCCCCCATGTCAGCCAGTCAGCGTCTCTCCCCCCCATGTCAGCCAGTCAGCGTCTCTCCCCCCCATGTCAGCCAGTCAGCGTCTCTCCCCCCCATGTCAGCCAGTCAGCGTCTCTCCCCCCCATGTCTGTCTGTCTGTCTCTCCCCCCACCCTCCCCATCAGCATGTCTGTCGGTCAGTGCATCTCGTCACCAGTTTATCTGAATGTAGAAGAGGTTGTGCAGATCAAAATAAAATACTGTGTGTGTGTGTGTGTGTGTGCCTTCGCGACCCTCACCACTGTATGATCTCAGTGATCTGGGCCTCCCAGTGAGCCACACTCTCCTTCTTGTCAGCCAGCTCCCTCATCTCCTCCTCCAGCTGACGGTTGTGGCTGTTCACCTTATCAAACATGGACGTCAACTAGAGGGACAGGACGGTTGATATTGGGATAAAACTGTTTCAACATAACACAGTAGGGAATGACAAGAACAGCGCAGAGAACAGGAAGTAGTACATTTAAGGAATGGGAAGGTGGAATAGTGCACACTGGAACAGGGGTATAAAAGGAGTGAGAGAGGAGAACTTATGAGCCGACTTCAGGATGGCCGACGATTTCAGTGATCAAACTAGTGCTGATTAAGGCGTTATTGATTTACAACCTCCACCATAACATGGACAGAGTTACATCTCTAACAGAACACAGACACGTTTATTAAATGGGAGCCTCTCTGCAGAGCAGCCGGTTCCATTCAATATTTACTAATGCCCTTCCACTGACCTTGAAATAAAGCCTGCCTGTTGTCTATGTAGACGGAAAACTAAACAGCTAAATAATCACACCTGGCCAAGAACTCAGTTTTAGGACGAAATACTAAAGGCATTGCAGCCACGGCAAAATGAAAGACATCAACCCAGCAGACGCTCAAACGGTCAGTGGTCCGTTCCATGATAAGGTGAAGTAGCTGCTCTGCTCTCAGTCATCCGGACAGGTCCTACAAGCCCTGGTTTTGTTCCACCTGGACTATTGCCCAGTTGTGCAGGAAAAGAGGACACAGATAAATTGCATTTGGGCCTGAGCAGAGGCACGTATTCGGCGTAGGCATAAACACAGGGCAAACGTCAATAACACGCCTGACAGCCTCTCCTGGCCCCGAGCGGAGGACAGATTGACGGTTTTATTATCGGTGTTTGTCCAAGGTGTACGTGTTAAAGGTGTCGGACTAGGCCTTCAAGCAGCTGGCACCATCTGAGGCCTGCCACCAGAGGTGTTTTTACGACTGGGAAACACAGAGTGCTATATGAAACTGGGCCACCCACGGAGACTCAAGCTTGGGTTATTGTGCTCTTGCATTGAATTGTCGAGTGATGTGCCTTATCGGGTTGAACAGATGACGATTTGAATGTAATGTCAGGTTGTCTCACCTTTCCATTTGAGACGCACAGGCATTGCCATTTGTCTGAAGATAACGTAAATGTATTTATAGTTATTTAACCTATATAACACATTGTTGTTATTTCTGTTTGGACCACAGGAGAAAAGAGGATCCTACTAAACAGTTAAAACTAGTCGTCCATGTAACGGATTAACCATCAATGCTACTTAAAAAGTGCAACACCTCACTTCAACACGGCCATGTTCAGCTAGCTGGGCAATCGCAATTAGAAGCTATTGACAGCTGCAGGGAGAGTGTTTCAGCGCAATGCTTTGACAGTAGGAAATGATTACCAGGCATATTGAAAGTATTGTTTTTCTGGCCCAATATATGAACCAACAAACCATCTTGCGGCTTATCTGATAAGCGCGGGCTAACACGGCCCAAGAGTCAGAAAACACAGCTGAAAGGATTATTTAAACAGGCTAAACATAATATTACCGCGGTAAGCCAGCATTTTTTCCATCATCACATTTTTGTCTTAAATCTTGATTTGACTGAATGGACACCGCTAGCTTCAGACTGAAGACTCTAAGGTTCATAGCAGGACTGAAAACCACATGTGATGGTTGGCATTCAGACAGTTTGTAAAACAACAGAATGATATAGCAGCCTTTTCCCCCAGTAATACTCTAGACAAGTGATTCCCTCCTGATCGACTGATCTCTAGGATGCTTTACTGATTAAAAACTGAAATATGGAATTCGGTTCTACAGCTTTTTCTGCTTAGCTTTGAGAGTTTAAAGATACTTTCTATAATGAAAAGCACTGGAGTAATTTAATACATTATTATGACTACTTTTCGTCAGACTCCTATGGTACTGAGACATGGATATTTAGAACGTGCCTACTGATAAGGCCATACGCGATTTCTGCTTGGCTCAGGCGGTGCATGTGTTCAGGAAGTGTTGGGGAATGTTCCACGTTTTCCACATGCAACCCTGCTGCTTCTAAGGTCAAGGCATTGCTTCATTTCTTCATACTTTATATGCGACACCGCAAAAACCAAACAGCACTTTTAATCTGATATGTCAGAACTCCTACAAAAGTATTTTGCTTGGGAACTTTCATTTCTCATTCCCATTTTCCAAGCATCCAAAGTCAATAGTTTGGGATCCAACGGCCCCTTCCATTTCTGTGTTTAGAAGAGCGTGCATTCTTTTTTAGAGGTGGATATTGAACAGTAATTATATTGACTTGGCCAGGACAGGAGGGTGGAGGGATGTGAGAAATGGGAAGTGTGGGTGAGAGGGTTACATCAGGTCAGGGCAGTGTCTGGGGTACGTTGTGTTTAAGAGGAATGTGGTGTGTGTATGTGTGTGTGTGTGGTATGTCGTGTGTGTGAATAACATCTTACCTTGTCCAGTTCGCTGGAAATTTTCTTGTTCTCCTCGTTTAGAATGACCCGCTCTCTCTCGTATTTCAGCTTGCACTCCGTCTCAAACTCCTCTCGCTCGTTTTGGCTGCCATACACACCAGACAAACACATTCACTTGATCCATCATCATCATCCTGCACACAGAAACTGCTTTAAACAGCCAGGTCCAATACACATATAAACACATAACCCAGATGAGGTGTTTTCCGATACAAAGACCGGTCATATACGCCCCACTCATCAGTCATAGGAAGGATTCAAGGGTACAACCCAGGCTAACCAGAGATGCTAAGACAAGCATCCTGCACAGGATGTGTCGGTATCAGGTAACAGCAGAGCAGCGCTGCTTCCACCTGGACAGAGGTGGGAGTTAGTTGGATCTAGAGGACAGAGATATGAATGGTCTTCTAGGAACCATACAGTACAGTGCGAACCCATGGTGGTCATGTTTACCAGGAGGAATCCTCACTGCCAGGAAAGGAACAGTAGTGTACCTCTTTAACATCAGGGCAGAAGTTTCAAGTATTTTGATTAACTTGCATTTCTGTAATAACTGAAATATCAGACGAGACAAAACAAATGTCATCTGCCACTTAAAGGGCGAGAAGATGGCAGGAGATTAACCTTATCCAGGACTAAACTGATCTTCAAATAGGAAATGGGTGTTTTCAGGAGCTGGGTCCCATCAGGAATAAGGGTTCTCCTGACACCAGCAGCATGACACAAGTATCTAGGCAAGGAACTTGAAGAGGACTTCACTTCTTTTAAAAAACACTTAACACAGGCCATTAACCTGTCACAGGTAATCCTTTCCCAAGATATAACAGTATATTTATATCAGCATATATACCATAAAGCAGCTACAGGTATAGATGTATGGAGATCCGTTCTAAAGGTCTCTGAGGAGGAGGTCCATGCCTGGGTGATCTGTCACTGGCTGGACTTTCCTACACATCCACGTTATGGGCGTTCATGAGTGCTGTGGATATCCCAACCTAGGAAGACGCTAACGGCCCTTCACACAACCACGCGCACGCACACACGCACCTCTCCCTCCGCGTCTTCTCCAGTTTGTCCTTGAGGATGAGGATCTCCTTCTGCAGGGCTAGCTGCTGCCCCTCAGCGTCGCGGAGCTCCTTGCGGAGGCCCTTGAGTTCGTTGGCATGCTGCACCTCCCTCCGGCTCAGCTCCTCCTCATAGAACAGTGTCTTCTTCTCCAGGTCGGCACGAAGCTTCCCCACCTCCTGGCTCTGGTCCGATCCCACCACCGAGGGAGACGGCCCCAGCTGCTTCTGGTACCGGGGATGAGAGGAGTTAGCTACACACCCAACCAGGAGAATTGTGGTAAATACACTTGTGTTACAACATGGCTCCCATCTCTATTCCTGCTGCCGACGGAGTTCCGACCAGAGAGACGCTGAAAACATCCACATAATAGTCAACCATGAAGGCGGTTGCATTTTCTTCAAACTGCGCCACAGATTCTGCAAAAATGACTAGAATGTTAAGGGTAACATCTGTGAAGACCTGTGCGGGCAGAAGGAGATGGACACAGAAGAAGGAATGGGGGATGGTTGAATTACTTCCTCTAGGAAGGTTGTGGGTATTAGCGTGTGGTACCTTGAGACCGTCCAGCTCCTCCTCCAACTGTCTGCTGTACTGCTCCGATCGTTCTCTCAGCTTCCTCTCTTTCTGGGCGTCTGCAGCCTGCTCCTCAGACACGGCCTCCATCTGGAAGACCAGCAAGGGGTTAATGCACGCACACACAGGGTCAAAGCCATATACACAAGCACACATATTTGGTAGCACCACGGACAGAGTGTCTGTAGTGCTAGCACAGAAAAACGCATGCACGCACACGCCTCTAGAACCACAGGGACCGGGTGACTACTCTACCTCCTTCTTGGCCCTCTCTGCTTTGCGCACCTCCAGCCGTAGGGCCTCTACCTTCTGGGACAAACCCTCCATCTCCTCCTCCTTGTCCCGGAGCTGGCGGCCCAGACGCTGCTTGGCTGATCTGAGCTCAGTCAGACGCTCGTTGAGCTCGGAGAACTCTTGCATGGCCAGCTTCCTCTGGCTGTGGGCCTCTTTTAACTCCTTGGACTGAGTCTTCATCTTCTCACTCGCCTCCAGTAAGTCCTATGGAGGGGGAGGAGTGATAGGTTGTAGGTGGTAACCATGAAGTCTTCAAAATCGAAACTACACAACTAGGGAAATCATTTGAGGGTGGGTCATCACAGTCCCAGCTTTGTTAATATATATTGACTTGAATTCATTATCATACAGTATAGAGACCACAGGAAAACACACACACACACACACACACACACACCTTGTGCAGGTCATCCCTCTCCATGTTGAGGCTTTTCATTTGTTTCTCCAGGCTCCTGATGAGTTTGGATGAATCCTCCATTTCTCGACGAGCGGACGTAGCTTCCTCCAACTGCTGCTCCAGATGACCAGAGTCTAACACACACACACACATTACACAGAGACACACACATTACACACACTACATGGAGTCAAGCTGGGTGATATGGCTTTAAAACAATTCTTTATTAATTAATGTACACATTATGTACACCCAGTGCAGGTGAAATAGACTGTATTTTTAACAGCCAGCAATAAACAATTAAGCCTTCCAAAACCACTGATCCTTTTATTATTTTATGGGAAAAAATATTTAAAAAATTGAGTATCAAAAATAAGTATTGTTTATTTTTATAAAATGTGTTTTTGTAGGCTCGGATCAGTGACCCATCTGTCGGGCCAGTCTATGAAAATGACCCCTTTCGGTTACAACTAGAACCATGCATAGTGCACATCCACTAATAATGACAAATCTATGATACAACTAGAACCATGAATAGTGCACATCCACTAATAATGACAAATCTATGATACAACTAGAACCATGCGTAGTGCACATCCACTAATAATGACAAATCTATGATACAACTAGAACCATGAATAGTGCACATCCACTAATAATGACAAATCTATGATACAACTAGAACCATGTGTAGTGCACATCCACTAATAATGACAAATCTCTCTGTTACAACTAGAACCATGAATAGTGCACATCCACTAATAATGACAAATCTATGATACAACTAGAACCATGCGTAGTGCACATCCACTAATAATGACAAATCTATGATACAACTAGAACCATGAATAGTGCACATCCACTAATAATGACAAATCTATGATACAACTAGAACCATGAGTAGTGCACATCCACTAATAATGACAAATCTATGATACAACTAGAACCATGCGTAGTGCACATCCACTAATAATGACAAATCTATGATACAACTAGAACCATGAATAGTGCACATCCACTAATAATGACAAATCTATGATACAACTAGAACCATGAATAGTGCACATCCACTAATAATGACAAATCTCTCTGTTACAACTAGAACCATGCGTAGTGCACATCCACTAATAATGACAAATCTCTCTGTTACAACTAGAACCATGAATAGTGCACATCCACTAATAATGACAAATCTCTCTGTTACAACTAGAACCATGAATAGTGCACATCCACTAATAATGACAAATCTATGATACAACTAGAACCATGCGTAGTGCACATCCACTAATAATGACAAATCTATGATACAACTAGAACCATGAATAGTGCACATCCACTAATAATGACATATCTATGATACAACTAGAACCATGCGTAGTGCACATCCACTAATAATGACAAATCTCTCTGTTACAACTAGAACCATGCATAGTGCACATCCACTAATAATGACAAATCTATGTTACAACTAGAACCATGCGTAGTGCACATCCAATAATAATGACAAATCTCTCATGCACAAACACACATTTTAAACACATGCTTTAATCGGTTTCGTAACACAAGCACTCGCCTGTCAAACAGTCTCCTTTCACAGCTACAGGGAAATCCGCTACCTGTTTTAATTGGCTGATCTCCTAGTCCATTACCATCTAGCAATAACACTTGGGATCTTCACCCATCATTTAGGACTTCAAGCACAAGACCCAGAAGTGATTTAACCAAACAACCATAGCTGTGTGATTTGCTAAGAATTTAGTAGTTTGGTACACCACACCACTTTAGTTCCTAACAGCCATTCCAGCCTGGGGACCAGGTTTCACGGCCTATGAGCGCAGCTTTATATTCAAAGCCAACTTCAATCTATTTGTTACTAACAAACTGTTACACACTTGCTTTGGGGTTGAATAACATGCTAGTCAGGCCACTGTGTTAACATGCTGATGTCAGGTAACCTACCTGGATAAAAGCTTGGTTTCCAATTCTTTATTAATAGTTTATTAATCATATTGTTTTTAAATGATATAAAAACAGCCCACTAATACACTGTAGGACTTCTATACTCCCAATAAGCCAGCTATTATGGATGTTGTTCTAGTCTTGTCTTTCCCTTGGGTACAGTAAACTCCCTAAGTATTTAGACAGTGAATCCAGTTCTGTTGTTTTGGCTCTGTACTCCAGCGCATTGGATGTGAAATAAAACAGGTTAAAGTGCAGCTTTAATTTCAGGGTATTTACATCCATACACCGTGACCATGTAGGAATTACAGTGCATTTAGAAATTAGCACATTTTAGGGGAACAAAAGTAATTGGACAAATTAAAACCTTAAAAAAAAGTCATCATATTCACTCAATTGTAGTGTCAAATCCTTTGCATTTGATGAAAGCCTGACGTCTAAAAGCAATATACATAATCTTCCGAGGAGGTCCTCTTCCAGACCAGTACTGCAGACATCATCAGCTCCTGCAGCTTTCCAGACAGAGGGGATGTACTCGGTGCCTTGATCAAGAGCACAATGGTAGAAGATGGAAGCACTATCTATTTAGCAACTTTCTATTTAGATATACATGTGATACCAATAGATTCTGCCAGTCGTTGTGCTAATTTAAGGGGAATAATTTAAGGGCCATGACATACCCTGTTTTAATGGACCAACTTGGAAAAAGACAGCTCCTGCACTTATTCATACAAAGTGATTTTCTGGATTTTTGTTTTAGATTCCGTCACTCACAGTTGAAGAGTACCTATGATAAAAATTACAGACTTCTACATGCTTTGTAAGTGGGAAAACCTACAAAATCGGCAGTGTATCAAATACTTGTTCTCCCCACTGTTTTGTTTTGCAAACTGACCTGTTTAATTCTTGAGTTTAACACATCTTTACTTCCATCCTGAAATGTTCTTGTCGACAATTAAGAAAACCTAGACATTGCAAGCATTTTTAGGTCATCCTCTACTGTGGTATTCTGTGGTGAACCAGGTCATTTGCATTTGCTGAGCTCACTGCTACGCTCTTGTTTATTAACAATGAACCCAACAGTTGACTTTCACAGAACTAATGTTTTTTTAGCCTGCTTTACATGCACTGACACTTCTTTTCACCTCATGTTGAGAGACAACAACAGACTCCAAATGCAAAAGCCAAATCTAAAATCACCTGCAGACCTTTCGTTAGCTCTCTTGTGGATGAACTAAAGATGCAACGACACACACCTGGCCAAGAGACAGTAGAGGAGCCAATAGTCCAATTATTTTTGGTCCTGTAAAAAGGGGGGACTCTCTATATGTGGCTGTAATTTCTACACAGTTCACAGTTTATGAATGTAAATACCATCAAATGACAGTTGACATTCTGCACTTCCTATAACATCTTAGTCATTTTATTTAAAATCCAATGTTCTGGAGTAAAAAAATAAATAAAACTGGTGTTAGTGTCAAATACTTACGAACTGCATTGTATACTTGTATTTCCAGCTCTACGCCATCATCCACTTGGCTGTCCATGTATGGTCAATAAATTACAGGAATGTGTTTGTGCCAACAGTGAAATGTTTACCAGCAATCTGTTTTTTGAGGATGTCAATCTCAGTCTTCAGACTCTTGATCTCCACTTCCTTGTTAGAGAGAACAGGGGCTGGTCCTTCGCCTGACGCATGCTGCAGAACTTGTACTGTCTGGGTTGACTCTGGAAGGATGACAGAGGAGAGAGGGTGAGGAGGAGAGTGAAGCGGAGAGGTTTAGGAGAGGGTAAAAGTGTTTTCAGAAGAGAGAGCATGTGTAAATTAAACACATCTGGAGAGTGGCCTGGATGAAAATAAACACACTCAGCTGTGCGTGTGAGCCCGGATGTGTGCGTACAAATGTGTGTTTGTATACTGCGCGCACGTGCGTGCGTGCGTGCGTACCTTGCAGCTTGCGACTGAGCTCGGTCTTCTCCTGCTCCAGGCGTCGTATCCTCCTCTCGTAGGCCTCGGCAGCCAGACTTTCCTCCAAACTGCGCTGGACACACACGTCCATCTGGCCTTGGCCACTACCACCCGACTCCCTCAGACAGCCACGGTCAGACAGGGTACTGGACGGGAAAGAAGAAAGGGAGCGAGGAGGGTGAAGGGCTGGAACGGAGCCATTAGCCTCCAGGATCAGACCAGAGATAAGATGAGCAACAATCAGACGATTCAATCCTATCTCACTGGGGGAGTGGGAGAGCTAGTTTAAGTGTGGCTGAGGTTACATCAGATAAGAGAGAACCAGGCCCATTCTCAATGCTATGCCAAACCCGACAGAGACCACAGGAGCGGGCTAGACCAGGCCAACCGAGGTAAGACCATGATATGAGTGAGGTAGCTGAAGAATTTAAAGGGGCACTGTGCAGAATCCAAATAGTTTGTAGAAAAATCCTCTTGAACATTAACTTAAAACGTAGTACAGTAAAAACATGACACACCGCCCCTTTAATGTTGCTAAGGTACCACTCACCATTTACTGGTGTAGGTAAAGCCTACGAAGGGCAGGTGGTGTCCAGAGAAGGCTGTGTGAGAGGGAGGGGGCATCGTCTCCTGTAACAGAAAAGCGTCATCAGACAACACAGTGACACATAAGAGTGAGGGGGAGGGGGGGGGGGGGCACACAAAGCCATCCTTACAGAGTTCTTGAGGCAGTCGTCGTCAACGTCAAAGTTGGACGTGTCGGTGGGGCTGCTGACCTCCGGAATGTAGGGGGCCTCGCAGGTACGGATGTTGTCCCAGTCAATGCCTGACAGACGAGACATTATTATTATTATTATTATTATTATTAGTGGTTTTCTTCTCTTCGGACTGGATTTATGCAGGCCCAACTGCCTCGACCATTTCCTACCTGAAAAGAAGGGGTGAGATTTGAAGTCCTCGATGCCATTCTGGCCTAGGCGGTGCTCTCGGCTACATATGAGACGCCGGATCAGGTCCTTGGCGTCTTCAGACACGTCCGTCATCTGCAAGGGGAACTGGAAACGTTCCTGGAGATCCGGGACAAGGAAGATTGTCTCAATAACAATACAACTACCCAAATCCTATTGACTGCACTGTTTCACCAGGAAACTGCTTTCATTTGGGATGCAGCCTGATTAGACTGTTTACTTCACGTTGTCAATTCATTTTGAATTATTTGTTTTACACAGACGTTCATGCACGTTTCCCCCGTTGCAGTAGAAAGCAGTGCAGCTGTAGGCAGTTTGCATGATAACCTATTTCAATTATTTTCCAATTGAATCACAAAGCACCTGACAAAGGAACGTAATAAAGCGTTGCTTTATATAACCCATGCATGCTCCCCCCCCCGCCCCCGTTACAGTAGAAAGCGGTACAGTTCCACCAAAATGGCCGACACACACGAGGGATCGGTTTAGACAAAACACCAGAGCCGGGATGGTGTGAAGATATGGCTGGAAAGTTATGGGAAGGGAGGTGTGTGTGTGTGTTTGGGGTGGAGGGTGGTTGGGGGGGTAGTGGGGGGAGGGTGGTTGGGGGGGGGTAGAGTGGAGTGGTTTGGAGTCAGGAAGGGCTGAAAGTAACTATGAACGGGCCTGGTGTCGTATGTATGGACGGTCTCAGAACACTGATCTAGGGTCAGGTCCCGGCTGCCCATGGGGACCCGTTAGTTCTCATGGGGACCCGTTAGTTCTCATGGGGACCCGTTAGTTCTAATGACAGTGGAGGTGCACCCTGACGCTCTGAGACTCATACATACAGCCCTGAACAGGACACACAAACCACTAACACTCAGACACAGTCCCAAACCACCGCCGTGGACCCCTACACACTAAGCACCTGCAGACATCATGGAGGAATCTACAAGTGCATAGGGGGTAGGGGACAGGGGTCCGTTAGGGACTGGGCAACCAGTCCCCAGAAATTAACACTCACAGCAGCCCCTAACTCCTCCTGTCGGTCGATGGAAAGGAGAAAGGAGGAGGGAAAAAAGGAGAGAAGGCAAGAGTTGAAAGCTTTGCAGAAAGAATAGACACCAACTGTGAGAAATAGAAGTAGGAGCTCAAGCTTTGGTTAATGCGTCTGTATGTTCAGAAATCCCTGAGTCTGTCTAAGCACTCAGCTCTCTTCCTCAGGAATCCCTGAGAGCTACGTTAGCGCTCTCCGCTCACTGAAGCGCTAGATAGAACTGTTGAGTAGCAAATACCTATGGTGAAAGAAGTTTCTGTCAGAGGGAAAATACGACTTTGGGGAACACCTTATCGATTTTGACACATGTGCAATGAGCCCACAGACTGCCATTTCCTTGTCTGGGCATAGATGTCAGAAAAGTTAAGACCGCGAACCCACGACTGAAATGCATTACATAAAACATACATGGCACGTATCACAATCCATTAGGTGTTCCCGAACATTCAATTTCCAGTCTGACAGAACATTTGTCGTCACCATAAACATTTGCCATCCCACAAAGTCCTACCAAGCGCTTCAGTGAAGTGGAAAGCGATACAACGCTGTGACAAGGCCCTCCCGGGGGGCGAGACTCCTGCACGCCTAGACAAACAGACCGAACAAATGGCTTAAAGAAGACCTGAATGCATTTTCCATATTTGCCATTATTCCCCTTAGTCTAATAAATTAAACGAGAAATTCCAGGGCAGCTACGGTCCACATCTTGGTTCCAATCTACCCAGCAGCCCCCACCTTGTGGTTCATGATCTTGCCGTAGGTCTCCACCAGCGACTCGGCGTAGAAGGGCGTCTCTCCGTAGAGCATCTCATACATGCACACCCCCAGGGACCACCAGTCGCACTCCGGACCGTACTTCCCCTTCCCGTCCTCCATGGCCTGCAGGATCTCTGGAGAGATGTAGTCCGGGGTCCCCACAGCCACCGACGACTGGACCTGAGGGAGAGCGGTCACAGGAGAGGAGTGGCTCGACTCGGCAGCTGACACAAGCGTTTCGTCGCGTGAATAACATTGAGCCTTCTGTCCATCCTCTTGAGGAATAATCATTTGTAATGTAATTCGCTGACAGCCTACAGTGGAGTCAAATACGTCCAACCCCACCTGAACAAGGCCACACCATAGAGTTCATTCTACTGAAATAGGACTGGGTCAACACAGCTTTGGAGAGGTAGGTCTTGAAGGTCTCATTGATCAAAGCCAAGAAGCCAGCCTCCCCAGAGCAGCTCAACTACAGGAATTCTCTTAACCACAAGCAGAAATACGGGTGACCCAGTATCTCTCCTGACTGATAAGGGGCGGCTTTGGAGTTACCCAGCTGGCAATGCTGGGTAACTGGGTGATTGTGTGCTCTCACCGTGCCGTCTTCCATGAGTTTGAGACAGGAGCCGAAGTCAGCCAGGCGGATGTGACCGTTCATGTCCATCAGAATGTTGTCTGGCTTGATGTCCCTGAAAGTGTTACAGACAAAGACCAAACTAAATAAACTGATCTAAGAGAGGCAAGACAACGCAACATTAATGAGTGCTTAGTGTCAGAGAGAAAGGAGGAGAGAGAGCTAGAGCAACAGAGTTTTGTAGAGACCGAGACATTTCTCCTGGATGCCATCATGTCGTCAGGTGTTTATCTGGGCTGTAGGACTCCCTAACTGCCTCCACTGCCAACAGAACAGGCCTCTTACAGGGTCACACACAATGACACACTGTCCTCTGTGTGGTGGAACAGATTATCGAGGTGGTCAGGCTGGAGGCTAGTGTGGCTGACCTGTAGTAGACTAGTCAGGGTTAGTCTGGCTTGGTTCTCCCACTCAAATTAAATGAGTGCTGACCACTATTCGGACAAGACCTTTATTTACAGCCCAGTCAATGACAAGCCTTTGTCTCTACTGTTGTCCGGATCAATACATTATCAATGAAAAATGCACTGATGTTGCTGAAGCCTACCAAAGCAACTAAGACAGACAGACAGAGAGACAGACAGAGAGACAGACAGAGAGACAGACAGAGAGACAGACAGAGAGACAGTTAGTCCAAATGTTGTGTTGGCCCCTAGCAGTGCTGTTCAACATGTTAACCACCAGGGCACTACGAGTAGTTTTAAATGGATGACGACTGGCCAGTCAAACAGAGGAAGCGCACAGCTAAACAGATACACCTGTGATACATAGTGAACAACCTGACTCCACGCGCTCTCTGCATGTTCTTTGGTAAAGTCAGTGCAACGTTATTCATCAGCACATGAAGCGCTGTTCATTACCGGCAAGTCCTTCAGTCGGTCAAAGGTCAGGACCACACGGTGGGTCTACCATGACGCGACCCCACGCTGCTACCACAACCCATGGAACAAAGGCTTTTCACTGGACGGCAGGGCGCAGAGGCTCCAGGCCAAATGGCATCTTATTCCCTAGAAACCCCCAGGGACCCTGGTTAAGAGTGGGGCACTTAATAGGGAACAGCTCTTGGTGCCATGTGGGATGGAGGGGAGGGAGTGAAATAGAAACTATTTTCATATTCAATCAAGTGAATGGGTTTACATTTTACACGGTCATTTTCAGAAGCTTATAAACAGAGTGACTTACAACAGAAATTAGGGTTAACTATCTCGCTCAAGGACAGAACAAAATACTTTTTCCCTTGCCGGTTTATGGATTCAAACTAGCAACCTCTAGCTTACTGGTCTGAGGCTAAAACCGCTAGGCGATCCCCTGCCAAGTTACTGCCCTTGCATTAAACTACCGATTAAAATAATGAAGGCTTGATTGGTTAATTATTTAACTGTGTTTAAAGATAAAGGCAAAAACTAAATGTGCCCCTCTGTTAGGCCCCAGGACCTTTTAGGTCTAAGAAAATCACACAATGAAGTCATCGCTGGGTTGGTGACTGTGCCCAACAACATCTTTGATTACAGACAGGCCATGTCTGTTTAACACATCTGGGTGTCTCTAACTTCCCAGTGTGATTACAGGCTCAAAGCTTCAGTCTGTGTATGTACTCAGTGTGTTTCGTCATAGAGCAGACAGCGAAACGGGTTAGGTCCCCTCCTGATAAACCAATTAGAACTCACTGATACCTCAGAGATCAAACCAACCGGACATGGCTACCATACCTCCTTCCCTTAGTCATGGGCTCACACCCAAATGGAGCCAATGCATACCTGAGTGGGTTGGAAAGGTAATAGCTCCATCTTGCCCTGGGACAGGATAGGTGTAAGATTACCATATTACTTCTACCGATCAAATCCCCTCAGATCTCCACGCGAAGGGACTAGGGCTTAGGGACTCATCTTGTCCGGTCTTTCTCCTCCCTCCCTCCTTGCCTCTCTTCCTGTTTCCCCTCCGATCCCTCCTTCCCTCCCTGAAGGGACTCACAGACAGGTGACAGTGGGCGGTATGGGCGGTATGGGGGGGTTAACTCCTCCAACAGCGCTGACGGTTTCTCCCTAGCCCCACAGCAGGGGATGCTAACATGCTAACTTAGCCTAGCCTGGAGAGGCTTGTAGCTTGGCTAACTGGGTCTGAGACCAGGGCGGGGCGGGCTGAGAATAGAGGGACTGAGGTAATCTCCTTTAAGACCTCGGCAACATCCATCTGTGAGGGCCATCTGGCTGCCAAGACACTGCTCGCCCCCGCAAGCACGCACGCGCATGCACGCACACAAAATTAGCACATGAACACGCAGCTCTATGCGACCCTCTCGCCACTGTTTCTGACATACTACAGATTCCATTTAACATGTGTAAACATGCATATGAACATCAAACAGGCAGGTAATCGTTCCAGCCACCATAAGGGCAGTATGGTCCTTCATACGGTACTAACAGTCCCTTATATCATCAGCGGTCAGCAAACCGGTCATTCTGGTGACAGACCTTTTTCTCTTAGATGATAGGGCTGAGGAGCGCACAAAGTCCCAATCAATAATATAACACACATGTGGTTCGGATCAATAAAATAACACAGTCACGGTCCTGATCGATTGACACACACATACACAGGCCAGATGCTGACCCGGCTAACAGTGGGCCAAACCATGCTGAGCTGGGCCATTCATGGATCTGTCTGGTCCCTGTGGGAGGCCATGCAGATCACTGACCAACCTCTCCATCACACACATCAATGAGGGGGGATGGTCACGACACAACCTAAAGGCTTTCTCCTTATCAGCAGGTTATTGTAATTGAGATAACCGTACCAGAGGCCTCCTTCAGTGCTACGGACTGATCCTTTTGCTTATGGAGGTCTACATGGATACAGGACGGAAATACTCGACTTCCGCAGAGCTTCTCCATCCTTCTCTCACAAATGAGGCCTCTCAGCAGCGACTCCAGCTATCCGAACGGGCTGAAGAAATGACAGGGTGGAGGCATTGTCCTTTCAGTAAGTCACACCCCTCCCCGAGAACACACCCTCCTTAGGGACCTTCCTTTAACGTCTCCACCCTCCACAAAACCGAGCGTGCCAATCTCTCACGTAGTCCACCACTCTCTCACACACCCCGCCATTACCATCCCAAAGCGTCTCAGAGGGCCTCAAAGGGGAACGAGACAGAAACCGCCAGCACCCTCTCCCAGACTCCCCCTGAAACACCATACAATTAGTGGATCCCCACTTCTCCAGTGAGCCCAAGGCAGCTGTTCAGATAGATCAGTGCGTCTACAGGACCAGCTAGGCACACCCTAAGCCCTGGCTCTTCTCTACATCTCTCTCTCAAACAAGCCGTTGATCTGAGGCGTATTCAGAGTCAACACTGTCATTATGCAGATTAGGCAGAGTGACCACTTCCTGTGTTTCAGAGGGAGAATGGTTTCGACCGCGTGCGCTAGCTATCCCATGAGCCTTCGAGGCGGAGGGCAGTGAGACCCTGACGGCAAAACTCCACCAGAGCCAGGGCCTTGGTCAGTAGACCACCACGACATCTATGAACATCAACAGTTTTACTCAGTTGGTAGAACAGGACGCTCGCGACGCCAGGGGCGTTGATCTTCCCCGCATCACCGCTTGGAGGGTCATATATCAAAAACCTAGCTAAACAACCACAAACAAGACAAATATTTGATTGGTTATACAGGCGGTTTGTACAAATGAGTCTCCGTGAGCCGGTAATACAACACGGGTAAAAGGCGTTCCCGCGTGTTGCCACCGGCGTGACTCACCTGTGGACGTAGTGCAGCTGGTGCACGGAGTCGATGGCCAGCACCATCTCAGCCAAGTAGAACCGAGCCATGTCCTCAGGCAACCGGTCTTCAAACTTACTGAGCAGGGTGAGCAGGTCCCCGCCCACATAGTAGTCCATCACCAGGTACTGGGGAGACAAACACACCCGGGATTTTACCGGATGGCAGTGTACAAATCCCGTTCCCCGCCTGTCCCCGGTGTTCATTGGCTGTCCCCTCCATTGTGCCGTAAGGCTGACCCCGCACCCTCCCACCCCGACGTTCAGCCAATTGTAGCTCTTCACCCGGCAACAACGGTTATGGTTTTGATCATTTCCTCCCGGCCTCTAAACCCTCTGTATCCCAGGCACACTTAAACGGCCTTGTTTTTGACCGGAGCCCTCGGCCGTAGCTCGCTCGCCAGGGATAGGACGTTGTTTGAGGAATGGCCTTTCGCGACCCCATGTAAAAGAGGGAACACATGAAAAGAGGAACCTGGATGGAAGGGTGACATTCCGACATGGGTTCACGCATGCTTTCAATTACCCACCGACTTGGGACTGACCTAAGATAACCTCATGGATGGAACCTCATGGTATCCCTAACTGGTAGGGGCTCGTCCACATTAACAGTGGCTAAGGAAGCCAATGAAAAAGTCCTTTAAAATGCTGAAAACACACCAAGGGCCTGGGGTGATCAGTATCAGGGCTTTCTGGATGAAGATAACATTCAGCTAGTATGTGACCACACACACTGACAGATGGTCCAAATGAATAATAAGCATTCTTCCAAGAAGAACCAGGCGTGTTTCATCGGCAATATCAGAGCATTAGCCTACCTCATGAAAATGTCCTACCGAATATGTTTGGCCGGTAAAGTACAGACATCTACCCAGCTCAATTATTAATGTCCATCCACTCAGCCATATTGGATCCACAGTTAATGGATCTCTGCGGAGATTGACTACTAGCTTACTACTCCTCCGCTCGGTTTGCGGCGTAGCAGGTACAACTGCTTCAACAATCTTACCAGGTTGTTGTCGTCCTGGAAGGCGTAGTGTAGGGTGGTGATCCACTGGCTGTCCCCATTGACCAGCACATCACGCTCCTCCCGAAAACACGCCGTCTGAAGGAGAGGTCAAAGGGCAACCGTCATACAAACAGTATGAGTAGTAGAATACAGCTACTCTTAGCACATAGTATGGTCCATGCCACTCTGGACTAGACGCGTTCTTTTAACAGGACCTCACCAGAAAGATATTTTCTGTTGAAATAATAACAATAACACAGTCATCAATTTATGACACTATTACCTTTGTTTCGCATTTTCTTCTCTCTTCATGACGCTTATATTGCACAGGCTAATAGTTATCATATAAAATTATATACAGTTAAAATACATCAGTGAATTATGGTCTGTCCTTTGGGCTAGGACAATCATAAGACATATCAGCTGTTCATCTCTTAATCAGATCAGTTCCCAATGAACAGGCACTAGTGAATTCACACAAGTTAATGGTACATTTTCTAAAGTAGTTTTCTTGTTCGGGGGTTTATTTCCCACAGTAGGGGAGGAAGTGCATCTTCCTCTCCTTCTGCCAAGCATTGACCTCACGTGGTACTCTGTGGGCAGAAGTCCTTTTGATTTCCTGGTATTTGGTCAGGAGTTGTATCTGACAGGGTACAGCAATTCAGCCAATTTGATTAATCTTTTTAGGGTGAAAGTTAACTGGGAGCATTCAGGGTTACCTCAGGGACAATAAAGGATTTTTCAACTTGTCAGCTAAGGGAATAGAACCAACAATCTTTGATATCACTGTATTTGAATAACAAAGTTGGTTCTCTTTCTTAATAACTGACCCATATGTGAAGCTTTGAGGGTTCATCTCCTGGCTTTCCAGTGCTTTGAATGGTTAGGCATGTTTTGGATACGTTTTAACATGGTGCCATAGGAGTCTTTTTCATTATATTAAAGCAAATCTAGTTAGATGATGCAAACAGTGTCTTTCATTTGAATAATTAAGCAAAATGTAGTATGTAGGTTTATATTGGCTATTTCGCCAGACGCTTAAGAATCTTTATTACATTTAGCATTATCCAGTGAAATAGTGCCGAGCTCCATCACCTAAATAGCAGGAGGCGGAGGTATGAAAACCACAAGCCTCAAGGGATGACAGGGAGGCACGCTCACACACACACACACACACACACACACACACACACACACACACACGGAACAACAGCGTTTCCTGTTATATCCGCAAGTCCCTGAATTAAGAACATTAAATATCTGAGAGCAGCACACCTGACAATTAAATGAAAAGCTTGCCTGACATGTTTCATGCAATGTTTGTTCATGTTTTACGGAAAAACCAAAGATTTCTAAACTCACCTTTTAGAACTGAGGAGGGCTTAAGTGAAGTGGCAGTTGTTAACCATTAGCCCTAGTGATACTATATGGCAATGGCTGATGTTAGCATTTTGCAATGAGCAATGCTATGGTTGTCGTTTGCCTTTAGCCCTGAGTGTTGCTATAATGCTACTGATGTTATTGGTGGTAGCCAATGCATACCTCAGCTCTCTTCAGCATTTCCCACTTGTTGAGGATCTTCATGGCGAACACCTTCTCTGCATTCTTCACCTTGACCACAGCAACCTACAGGACAGAAAGGAGAGACAGTCAGAGGAGGAAAGAGAATGAATGGGAGAGAGTAAAGGGAGGAGAGGGGAGAGTTAGTGGAGGAAAGTGGGTGAGTGGGTGAGAGGAGGGTGGAAGAGCTAAAAGCAGAGAGAAAGTTTCCATCCGCCATATTCATTACATCTATCCTGTCATGTTCAATAAGGCAAACCATAAGTTTAAGTAGAATCTCCATTTCACTCAATTTCAAACAGTTTTTACCATGCTGAACAAGACCCACTCGGGCCCCTTCTTTTAGGGGCGGGACTGACAGTTGAAGGGAACATCTTTCTAGAATGAAACGGCCATACCGTCAGAAGAGTGGGAGGAAGGAAGAGGGGCAGGAAGTGACCTCGGACAGACGTAGTGACCCCTGAGACCCACCACCTGGACACGCAGGGGCTTATCCGCCTTTAAGGGCCACAACGCACTACATACACTTGAATGGCATTAAAAATACACAACTACACAGAGTTCAACAGGTTTGCCGCAAGGATAGGCTAGCTATCTGAGCCACGGCTTAACATTAACGTCACGTGTTAGGCCAAAGTGTAGTAAACAAGAGCATTCCTAAAACCGGTTAAGTTGCGAGGCCAGATGACTTCAGCTAGCAGGATTCCTTTTGCCTGCCTGTCTGACTGCCAGAGGACACAAGAGAAAGACTTCACTTCAGCTTCCCCACAACTCCCTCCTCCGCCACGGGAGGAATTCAAACCACCAATCATCCACTCAGTCACACAGACACACACAAAAAGACAGAAGCATGTACTGTATATCCGCACACATGCGATGTATGCACACAGGATCTGCCGCACACAAAACACACTAAGGTACACACAAAACACAGACGGACACAAACCCAACAACACACTCAGCCAGAGTGGAGTCTGCAGTCCATTAAATGAGCAGGGGATAAAGGAGAATGCTCAATGCAATGATAGCATTCCTCCGCTGTTTGGGTTTCCCCTGGTGATCTTATGGTGGGGGGGGGGGGGGGGGGGGGGGGGGGCATTTCTTGGCAGTAGCCCTGTGTATAGCGTACTCTCCTCCCTGTTTTCTTAGCTTTCAGTACGGAGGCATGTGTGAGAGTCTGACATCCAGGCTGGCTGCTCTATGCTGTAGTGATAAAAAAGCCCTTCATCAGGAGAGCCCAAACATCACGCACAGATGCCAAGATCTCTTCCAGCGCACAGGCATCTCTCTCCCAGCTGACAATGGGAGGACAAAAAATTAAAAAATAAAAACATATCCTGCTCAAGAAGGTCCTCTTTCCACCCGTTTACTGTTCATATATCTTCCACGCTCCCTGCTCTTCTGTACAATTGTCACATTTTCCACAAACTTTCCCCAAATGTCCCAGGTTTCTCTGGAATCCCATTTTGAACACTCCCTCCCTGCTTATTCCCTTCTGATTTCTGGAATTCTCCTACAGGGATTTCTAAAACAGGGGAACTTTGGGAAAGTGCTTCATAAGTTGAAAGTAGGAGAATGTCTCAACAAACAATAAGGGAATCCTCTAAATAAAATACTTTTTAAAATATATACAGTATATACACAAATATTTATTTTACAGTGAAAGTATTTGGATAATGACGCATTTTTGTTGATGTTGGTTCTGCATTCCTGCACCTCGCATTTAAAATGATACAATGGATATATCAACTGCCGGCTTTAATTCCAGGTTATTTCCTCTGCATTGGTTGAACCATTTTGAAACTACTGCATGTTTGTTACACAGTCCGCCCCATTTTAAGGTATTAAAAGTATTTGCACAATTCGCTTAACAATTGTTTCTTATTACGTAGGTGTGTATGTTTTAGGCTATCCTTAGTGGACATACAAAAAACCACTGTAAACGTCTAGCCTCGAGTCCAGGCTTTGCATCGGGAGTCCGTTGCTGGTGTGACAACATGAAAATACATTATCTGAAATTATCTGAAATACATTAGAATAAAGTGATGAGAGTCCTCCAGCATACAAATAGTCTGCAGCGTGGGTTTCAATCAGAATCAGAAAATAACTCTCCATCTTTCCACAGTCCTGTCAAATAACATCCCAGAATCTCTGTCTTTTTCAACATTACGAATAAATTGAGGCATAGCCAAAATATTAGCCGTGCCAAAGCCTTTTTAGTACAGTATGAACAAAGAAAACACTGGTAAGCTCAGCAATGGCCAACAACCCAGTAGACCAAGGAATATGACTATTGTGGATGACAAAAGAATGCTCACCACAATAAGAAAAAAAAGAAAGACTAAACAACAGTCTGACAGATGAGGAACACACTCCAAGAAATAGGTCTCAATGTGTCAGCCATTACCATCTGCAGGACACAAGCCGAACATCCAAGGCTGGATTGCAAGGTGCAAAAACACTAGTTAGCCTCAGAAACAGAAAGGCCTAAAAAGTATCGAAGAGCTAGCCCAAGTACGGAAAAGAAAATGTATAACGTGTACCAGAGAGAAGGCAAGAGGAAAATGTATAACATGTACCAGAGAGAAGGCAAGAGGAAAATGTATAACATGTACCAGAGAGAAGGCAAGAGGAAAATGTATAACATGTACCAGAGAGAAGGCAAGAGGAAAATGTATAGCATGTACCAGAGAGAAGGCAAGAGGAAAATGTGGAGGGAAAGCTCATGAGACTGCTGACGGCAGCGGAGGGATGAAGTCTGAAGTGTTCCGTAACGTCTCGTCTGCTCAGATACGACCACATGCCACTAAACCCTCTGGACCTCAACATGGACCAGGACAATGACCCGAAACACTCTGCCAGAGCTGCCAAGGCCGAAATGTCTCAAGGAATTGATGGATGCCTGATAAATGTCTAAAACGGGGTGAAGCAATTCTTAAAACACAATGTTTTTGGAGAACCGTGGCAATTTCAAAGGAGTAATCCTGTGACCAGAGTGCACCAAAATCCCTCCTGGGAAGGGCAAGTAGCAGGAGATACCTTGGAATCTAAATAAACTAACCGTTAGCAGGATTTAGGATTAAGCCATGTTTTACCTTGCCAACCACTAGATCCCTGAAAAGGTCCTCAACGATCATTACCTTACTTTCGGCCTTTGTAGTTAACTCAGCAGAATCGATTAACATGAAGTTCAGCCAGTACAAAAACACACAAGCTTGCCGACACAACACAGCACTGAGGCCTACTTCAAGACGCTGAAGGAGATGAAGTGTAGCGCAGGGGCCTATATCATGAATGAAATAAGAAGCAGCCAACCATGATGCCGTAGCCCAGCTAACATCAGAGCCAGAGAAACTCCAAGCCCAGACGGGTGGCGCTGGGTTACATGGGGGCCGGTGCTCTGGCAGAACCATGTTGTTCTTTCACTCCCCGTGAAATAAAAGTGCAATAAAAAGGGTCTGAAACAGGTCATAGGGGCCTGAGCACGGGGCAGAGCGCCAACCGAGCTGCTAACAGGGGTTCGCTTCCAAAGCTATTCCAAAAGCTCTCGGATACATCGCTCGACTAAGGCCCAGGGGCGGGGTCCGCAACAATGAGGGGTCGTTTCAGATCCATTTGGCATGCTTTCAGATGTATTTCTTGGTGAGGAAGAAGAGATTAAAGGATTCTTTTACATGTTGAGTCATGCAGACGGCATGTAGCCTAGTGCCAAATGCCTTAACACTGGGATTACACAGACTGTGCACCAACTTTCAAATATCCTACACCAACAACTGGCGAGACGGTTGGACATAAATAAATGGTCTTGGCATGCAATGTCATTAGGCCATACATAGGCTACACTTGACATGACTTTTCTTTACTGATGCCTTGCTTACATCGTATTCAAGTTCAAATAGGCTTCCTGGAAATAAAAAAGCTATTAAAAAAAAGCTCACCTCTCCAAAGGCCCCTCGTCCAATCACCTTGAGGATCTCAAAGTCCTCTTTGTGCAGGCGCATCTGTTTCACTTTGGAGGTGAAGGGTTTGGCTGCCGGAGGGGAGAGACAGAGAGGTTAGAATTCTGGGGACTCGTTCAAAAGTTAATGATGCATAAATATTGTCTAGGCTATGCCATTTTTCATACAAACGTTTGCATTTATTCAACTTGACCTGTGAACGGTTGTGCATCGGAAAGATTCAATTCATAAAACATCTGAAAAGGACATGTTTCGCTTGAGCGACACAAAGCAAGTGGCCCAGGGAGTATCACGCCCGTCAGTCACATTCTGTGGGGGGGGGGGGGGGGGTTATAGGTTTCATCTGGTGTTATGAATGACTGCTGACTGAGATCTTTATAGTGAACCATACTAGCCCAGATGTTTGGAGGGAACCAAGAAAATATTGTCTTATCGTTAACCTCATGTGTCACCTAGCCTCGCAATCTGGTTAACAGCGGACCAGTAAGGGTTAGTGATGTGACTGGCAAAGGTAATCTGAAACAAACACACAAGCAGCATTTCCCTACTTTGTGGAGGAAGGCCATTCATTCGCTTCCTTTATACGGGATTCTGTGATAACCTTAAAGGAGACTGTTCTTGACTCACCCGGGGTCAAACTATTCAACATTCATCTACACATATATCCCTTCCTCCATGGCGCCATTATCATAATCCAGGCTGATATAGAAGCCCTGGTCTCCCCTCACTGGGCCTCTGACAGGGGAGACCAGGGCTTCTGTATGATGGCCACAGACCAGCAATATCCACAGAGAACAGGACAGGACCAGACCCAGAATGACATTTACTGACAGGTTAGCCTGCTACGTCAACGCTCCCATATGGAGGAGAGGGAAAGCAGGTCTTTTAATAGCTCAGGGTGTGACCAGTAGAAGTGAACCATGTCCCTCCAGTGATTACAATCTAATAAAGAAGACATTTTTCCCACAACCGGAAAGTACTTGGAAGAAATTGCACCAACCATTTCTGGACTTCTGACGAATTTTTCACATGAGTCCGTTTCCCCTTACAACAGGCAAATTACACATCTATTCACGTCTGGTCATTTGAAATGTATTGTTGTTGCACTTGTCTGTTGACGTATGAGGTCATGTTCTCAGTTCTGCGTGGAACCCAGGGAAAGTACCCGCTGCTTTCGGCGATCGCTTTTGGGGATCCTAACAAAATGCTGAAAGCCTCCATTTACAGCGTGGAGACCGGGCCATTCTCCAATCCTTCATGACCGTTATCACGGTCTAACATCACGGCACCACCGCCACCAGCACCTCCAGTTGCCATGACTTCACACACAATCAGTCAAATCAAATCCTGTTAAGAGAAGACATTCTCCGAAACACAGGCCCCTGTGAAAAGGGGAGATGCCTGCTGAAATAAAACAAACAGCCGGGGAGCTCTCCCTCCTTTCTCTGTGGTCTCCCAGCCAGCCGGTTAGTTGACATGGCAGCAGACCCAGTCGGGCCTGGAGAAGGGCAAAGACAGCCAACTCAAAGCCCAGACACCCCCCTTCCCCAACGCCCTCCACGTCCTGCCCTGGTTGGCACACAGCTTCCACACCACTTCTCAGCGAAGGCAAGGAAATCCCAGCGCTAATTACTAATCACTGACAAAAAAAATTCAAGACTGACCTTACACCAGCATTGTAAAGGAAAATATAAAACAATGTGCAACAATGTAAAAGGGTTTGGTTGAGTTTCAGTAAATAAGGAAGTCAGTGAATTTGAATGAATTCATTAAGCCAAAATCAATGGATTTCATATGTCTAGGAATATGAATGCAGCCTATGCACAATTTCTGGGATATTTTATTTCAGATTAACACGTTGCATTTAGATTTTTATTCAATATGAGCAAGCGTAACACATATTTGACACTCTTCAAATAACTGCTGTGGATGCTGAGTATTGACATTGTAAATCTAAACTTGTGTGTGTGTGTGTGTGTGTGTGTGTGGTGGGTGTTCAACTGACTGCATCTCACTGATTAGCGGGTGAAGTGAGGTAAGCGTTGGTAAAACCACAGAGATTATGTTTTTGTTTTAATCTTAAAGCTAGGCCACCGCTAACTAGTCTACAAATACAAAGTGCCTGGAGAGGGAGAATGGAACTCAGATATGACATGGACAGCAGGGTGTGAAAGGCTGTTCATTAGGACTGTACCTGAGAAACAAAGAGCTAGCGCTACTAGCCTGAATAACCTTGACCCTGGGCAACAGTCCCCAATGACGGACATTTGTGGCACAGAGAGGAATAATGTCACTGCCAATTACACCACCTCATCCACTTGAATGATTCCAAATAGCAGCCAGCGAGAGACCACTGAGATCTTTCAGAAGTGGCTGGTTTTTCCATCAACCAGGGCCCACCTTCCCCCCTAGGCCATGTGCCGTCCCACTGAAGTTGCCAAAAGAGACGGTCTGTGAAATCAGACCCTAGTCTCAGTTGCATTAGGGTTGGGTTTTCAATTCTTACACGATACCAGTTGCTTTCTGGGAAATAAATATGAGCAGTCAATTGATAGCCTAGCCTAGATTTCAGTGACATTGTTTTACTACGTTCCACACTGTTGATCAGTCTGCTTTATAAGCAGGAACCATGGGTGGGAACTTCACAACGAGACAACTACTAGGCCCGGACACAAGCTGTCCATGGGACACAAACGCCCACAGCACGAGTCTCGTTCAAATTTACCCAAGGATCACAAGCTGATTCATCCAACATTCGAGTAATGTACCTTGTGACGTCACTCCCTTTTAAAACAGCTTCCGACAAAGGGGTTACATTCCTGTTTATAGCTTTAATAACCATCATAACACACAGGTGGGATAAACCATAGCAACCTTGTGCAAGCCAGTTTGTGGCGCCGTAAACGTCAATGTCCAACCAAACGGTGCCTTTGACTGGGCGTCTTTATCCATTGTCCCGGTTATGCAAGAGCTTGTCAAACGGAGTGTGTTTACTGTTAGCAGGAGTGTGATCACGTTAATTTCCTTGGTTTGAAACATCCGCTATCTATGACTGTCAGGATACATGCAGCGAAAATAAAAAAAACACAACCAGACCCAACTAATCCTAAGGGCTGGTTTTGGGCAGCTGCTGGTTACCAGACAGACCCAACTCCACTAGTAGGTGGTTGTTTATATTACAGACGCTACGCTGCAGAAGAAAAACACAGTACTACTGTATAGACGAATGTGTTCGTTCAGCTAAAGAAACAAAAATGTCAGGCTCAATATGGTAACCAGGCATCACCCTAGGGCTCCACCCGTGTGTGAGTGTGTGTCTAGGCCTAGGTATGTGTGCGTAGGCACAAATGTGTGTGTTCATGTCAATGAGTCCCCCTTAATATGTGCCAATGTATATTTACTCTAACAAACAAAAACCAGTACTGTGGAGGGGGACAGAGGGGGAAGACAGAGATTAAAGGAAAGATAAAAGGACCAGAGATAAAAGGAAGGACCAGATATAAAGGACCAAAGATAAAGCAAAGAGAGATGAAGGAAAGACAGAGATAAAAGGAAAGACAGAAAAAGGACCAGAGATAAAAGGAAAGACAGAGAAAGGACCAGAGATAAAGGAAAGACAGAGATAAAAGGAAAGACAGAAAAAGGACCAGAGATAAAAGGAAAGACAGAGAAAGGACCAGAGATAAAGGAAAGACAGAGATAAAAGGAAAGACAGAAAAAGGACCAGAGATAAAAGGAAAGACAAAGATAAAAGGAAAGACAGAAAAAGGACCAGAGATAAAGGAAAGACAGAGATAAAAGGAAAGACAGTGAAAGGACCAGAGATAAAGGAAAGACAGAGATAAAAGGAAAGATAGAGATAACGAATAGAGACAAAGGAAAGACGAGAGAAAGAGGGAAGTCACCCAGAGAGAGCAAAAAATGCCAAATTTAAAGAGGGACAGGAGATTCCACATCTATGAAGCGATGGGCTGTACAGAGGGGACATCTGGAAGCCATAAGAGGGATTATTTACAGCCAGAGTGAGGAAACGACAGAAAAATGCTGCCTCCAGGAGAGAGAGGGAGAGGGAGAAAACGTCATTTATCTTGTACTGTTAGTGCAGGCCAGCCCTGGGACCTTGGAATGGCCTTTCACAACACTACTGGAAGGATGTTTCTCATAAGACCTTGTAATAAGTGGGGACAAGAGTTTAACGTGACTAGAGTTGTTAAGCTTTAAAAGTCCAGGGCCCTGACTTTCTGCTGGCCACATGAGCTGACTGGGAAAGAATGGACCTCTGCCTCCATCTTCCGCCATTGTGTCATTATCCTTTTCTCAGAACCATAGAAAGATATAAAACATAGTCCCAGCCCCTCACTACTGAAATGGTCAGGACAAGTTCCCAGCCTCAGAAACCTAACTAGGGCAGCGCGTCCAAACTGTTACAGTGAACCTATAAACTCAATGTCTGACCCCAGGAGCTGACTATGAGCACATCAAAACCATTGAGAAAGCTGCCATTCTGCTCAACATGGGACAGAGAGATTAATCAATCCTTAACTGGACTTCCGGGCTACATAAAAAAACTAAAGTAGCCAGTGAAACAGCTGCAATGTCAGTGGTGCAGTTACCACGGATCTGTAATTTTCCGTAGGCTGCTAGCCCAGCTGCTTCCAACATGGGTGATGAGTGACCCCAGCGTCAACCAACCAAGTTCAAAAATAACCAAAAATAACTTGCCATTTAATTGCGAGTAGCTTTAAGACATCCTGTAAATTGCCCAAATTACAGATGAAAACATAACCAGTCCCTTCAAGTCCCAACCAAGGGGCTCTCTGGTCTCCAGGACACAGATGTGGAGGGGGAGGCGAGGCAAAGCAGCCATGCTAAAGGACTTGGCCAGGATTCAGATACTGCCTGCAGCAGCATGTGGTGCACTACTTTATTCCCCATGCGGTGCACTACATTATTCCCCATGCGGTGCACTACATTATTCCCCATGCGGTGCACTACTTTATTCCCCATGAGGTGCACTACTTTATTCCCCATGAGGTGCACTACTTTATTCCCCATGAGGTGCACTACTTTATTCCCCATGAGGTGCACTACTTTATTCCCCATGAGGTGCACTACTTTATTCCCCATGAGGTGCACTACTTTATTCCCATGAGGTGCACTACTTTATTCCCCATGAGGTCCACTACTTTATTCCCCATGAGGTCCACTACTTTATTCTATTTGGGCAAATGTAGTAGACCATATATGGAACAGTGGTGCAAATCGGGACGCCAGCACACTCCGAGCATTATGGTTTTCCAGTAAAAACACAAACAGGATGTACTTCAAATACTTGGGGGGGTGGACAAACAATAGATTAGGGTTGTGTCATGCCTATCCTGAGGCTATGCATTAGACAGAAATGCCAAATTGTGAGAAGATCATCTGGCTACAGTTTGTTTGGCAGACCTTAAACATTTGTGAAACCTTGGGACTTTAGCTTAACACTGTCAGGCAGGTTCTAACCCAGCAATCTAATGACATACTGTTTATTTAGAAAACTGTCATTAGGAGGCTAAACAAAACCGTTGGACATAATGACACTTTTCCGGTTAATTACATTTTGTTTTTTTTAATAGAAGTCCAGGTCTTGGCTATGTGGGCCACATCAGACACTCTGGCGATGTGTCTTCATTGAATTCATAAGCTAATTAATGTAAGCACTAAAGTGGTCTGGAATGTGGCTCCACTGGTGTGAGGAGTAGGATTATACCTACCCTACCACAGATCATCTTCTTCCTACTTCACAATACATAAAGAACAGAAACTCATCACAGAGACGGGTTTACAGGGGACTTAATCGTTTATGGGGAATTGCCTTCAGACATGTACACCATGCAGGAGTGACATCGAGAAAAACAAAAATGCACCTACAATGGGACAAAAGAGAGAAAGAGGGACAGTTCTGGAGAACTCGGGACAGAATCCGCTGGTTTTACTGTTCGCATATAACACTGGCTTCTCAAATAATAATTAAAACGTATCTTGGCCAGGGCTGGGGCCTGCATGTCGAACTGCTCCGGGACGTGACAAAGAGAATTCCTTTTTGCCAATCCCTCAACAACATGAGACATGAAGAAGTAATTAGGGCCCATGAAGAAGGATAAAAGCTAAGGGCAATGCTGATTCACAGACTTGCCAGAGGGAAAAAAAACAGCCAAACCGACCATAGATCAGCAGGCCTACTCTGACACTTGGGGTGGTGTAGGTCAGTGAAAGGCCAGACTAACTGGAGTAACCTCTTAGCTGACGGCATCACGTCACAACATTAATTAGGACACTTTCACTACAAGCCCAATAACCGGATGCGCTGGTTCTATCTTCTTAAGGTAATACCGGTAAAGTCTACTGCACGCTTGGCACAGAAAGAGCAAATTAGGTCCAATCCAAAATCAAAGTTACAAAAACAGTATGGTTTCATGTGTGTTGGCATGGACCTTGCAGCAGGTTAGAGGCTTTTAACCTGGAAGTACTCCATACTGCTCACGTGAGCTGGGAGCTATTTATTCTGTTGCTGTAATTATACATGTTTTCAGTACTCCACAGTTCAAAGTGGATCTAGGCTAGGTGCTTCGTTATTAGCCAAGACATCTAGCCAAAACATCGGACTTCATGTTTGAAGTGATCCATCATAGGTGGCTTAAGTATCGAAAAAAGGACATAATCATATGTATACCAAAGGGTGCAGTGGAGTGTCAAATGTGAAAGAACCCACAAAATTACCGCTTTCTACATAGAATAAATGAGGCGGATAAAAAGCTAGGCCTATATAAAGTACACTCCTCTGCAGTGCTTTAATTCACCGAACAGCAGACACTTTCTAGGCCACAATCAATCCCTACGGTAGGCAACACTACTAATTATACCTCTGAAGACA
The DNA here is from genome assembly GCF_011004845.1 of Esox lucius. Classification (NCBI taxonomy): domain Eukaryota; kingdom Metazoa; phylum Chordata; class Actinopteri; order Esociformes; family Esocidae; genus Esox; species Esox lucius. Next base: position 19,081,375 of record NC_047586.1, read on the forward strand.
CTAAGGTGTCAGTGCTGAGACTTGTAACCACGAGCAGCAAGCGTCCCGAAAATATGCATCTGACTTCAGCCGGGACGTGTCCAGACGTGCACCCAGGGAGAACAGAGGAGACGGCTCAAAAACTAAATCCATTTCCAAAGGGAAGATATTGCAAAATTGCTTCTATTGGGCGTGTGCCAAAGGCAAGGAAGTGTCTGACATCAGGCCGCGGTTGTCATCACCTGACTAAGTTGACTCTTGCAGGCCGGAGGTTTTTGTGTCGGACTTGATCACATCAGAGGTATGGCTAACAAGCTGAAGAAGTCCATTCGTGATGTAACATTAAGTAAGGCACACGACAACAACATGTCATGATGCTGTGACCATTCACATCCACAGACAGAACACACACGTTTATTGATGGTGTGACCATTCACATCCACAGACAGAACACACATGTTTATTGATGGTGTGACCATTCAAATCCACAGACAGAACATACACGTTTATTGATGGTGTGACCATTCACATCCACAGACAGAACACACACGTTTATTGATGGTGTGACCATTCACATCCACAGACAGAACACACATGTTTATTGATGGTGTGACCATTCACATCCACAGACAGAACACACATGTTTATTGATGGTGTGACCATTCACATCCACAGACAGAACACACACGTTTATTGATGGTGTGACCATTCACATCCACAGACAGAACACACATGTTTATTGATGGTGTGACCATTCAAATCCACAGACAGAACACACACGTTTATTGATGGTGTGACCATTCACATCCACAGACAGAACACACATGTTTATTGATGGTGTGACCATTCACATCCACAGACAGAACACACATGTTTATTGATGGTGTGTTCCTAACAAAAGGACCTGACCTGCGACTTTGCTGTGCCTCAGGAGCTAGCTAATATTTACTGTGTATACACAGCACATTGACTGTCACTAGCGATCACAGGGCAGAAAATAGGTTGGTGTATCTTGGGTTAGTGTTGTCACATTGTTTCACTGGTAAATATAGCGTATTACAACAATATAACCAGCTTTTTGCCATTTTATAACCTCTATGTTCAGGGCTATAGTCATAGAGGGAGTTAGAGTTTGCAACGAAGATAAAACGCATTTTAGCATGGACATCACTAGTCCAAGGCTCCTATCACTGAAGTAGTCAACATAACAGCAGGAGAGCAATGAGGAGATAAAATGTGAAGAGCTTGGTTAACATTTCACTCCCACTCTCTATTACTGACAAGTTAACTCCCAGAAATGACATTGTTCACACCTTTAACTGAGAATGCCTTGCTCACAGCTTACTGCTACGTGGGAGCATATGCTTGGAGGCAAAACGGTCTGTGTTAGCGTCAGTGCAGTGGAGCATTCACATTAGGCTACATTCCTACATTAATTGAATAAACCCTCAACTTCATTACCTTGACACCTGAAGTACATTTAGTTGACATCTGAAACAAATACATAGCCTAGCTTGCCTAATGTGTTGATCTATGATGATGTTGTGTTGATGGGAAACAAACTGACAATGGCATAACTAATCACATGATTTTTGTCATGCACGTTAGTACACATTTGGCTCTATTCAGAAATGTCTATGGGTATGAAGAATCTGGAAATATCTCAGGCATCGTGACATCCGTAATTGAGTATAGGCATGAACATTGACTAGGTTATTCCAAAATGTTACATGTTTAGTTTGCCAGCCATTCTGCTGAATTCATTGACTTCCTGCATGACCTAGGTGGGCTTCAGCTTCATCTAAGAGTATATACAGCTCCGGAATAAATTAAGAGACCACTGCACCTTTTTCTTTCCTTTCCAAAAAAGTCGAAAAAGGAAGGTTTTGAGTGAGGAACAGAAGGGTTAAAATTAAGAGACCATTGCAAATTGAACGCTCCTGTTCCCCACTCAAAACTTTCCTTTTCAAATTTTTTGGAAAGGAAATAAAAAGGTGCAGTGGTCTCTTAATGTTTTCTGGAACTGTAGAATTCTCTGATGATTCATCATCATCGCCACCACCAATGAGACATACTTAGCCTACTTAAGAAGGCAATTCTGTTAAGAATAACAACGTTTTTCTAAAATACCTACTATTGCGTAAAGCCACAGAGGATGGGGGTGGAGCTGGAGGCAGCCACCCCCATCCACCCCCATTGGTTAAGAATCACCATCAGGGAAGAGCAGAGGCAGTCCAGCATGGTAACAATTTCATGCAGCTATGTAACTTTTTAACTGTATACTAAATTATGATATTCAAAGTGTGTGCATGCTGGATTGACTAGAAAAACATTACTTCATTTCAAATTATTAAATAGAAATACACAATTTGTAATTTGCTCACTCGTGTTGGACTGTTTTTTTATAAAAGGTTTCAGTTGAAGATTTAACTATTATATCAAAAGTAACCTCTACCAGCTGAATGCAGAAACACCACTGGTTTCACAAGTTTTATGCTCTTCAGAAAATGAGCGTTACAGACATTTACAAGCATAATCTCAACCTTGATGCCTAACAGTATGGCAAATGAAATGACTTCATATGTTTGTCTATAATTGCCCTTGGGGAAGAATATAACCCAGACAGGCGACTTATGAGTATTGAAAGTCTTCACATTAAGGGGAGCTTGAACATAACATGCAAAAGTCTGTGAGTATGTAAGACTCCAGTGATAACATGGCATGCCATTTCAAAAAGCCAAATTGTCCAGTATGGATATCATGTTAAAGCATCTAAAATGGACATGGTAATATTGCATATTTCTTGATTAAAATACCCAATTACACAATTGCAGTCATTTGGCAGATTTTGGGGATATGAGCAGAGGGCATTGTACCTTAGGATTGCATAATCATGCGTAGCATGGATAGTACAGCAAGCCAGGCAATTGTGTTGTTTCTTCCAAAAAAACCAAATTCATTCCACAAATATTATAATATGACATGCTAATCCAATTTCCTGGAAACTGCATGAAGTAATTCCAATCACTCTAAAACCATTCATGCCTTGATAATCTTGCTATCTAAAATAATACATCCAGCCTTATTGAAGTGATTTTCTAGTCTGTAGCCATAAGGAGCATGGATCTATAAAAGGTGTGTGTGTTTTGGGGGCTGTTAAAGGCAAGTCATCCCTAGATAACGAAGAGAAAACAACCAAGCAGCAGATGAAGAGAACGGTCGTACACGTAGTCCTGAGGCCCATCATATAAATAAATCACACACACAGACACACAGGCTTGACATTAACTTTTTGAAGATCCAATTTTTTACTTGACCAATAGCAGAAAATACGTGTCCGAAAGAAAAATCTATTATTTTGATTAACTTGCATGTCTACAATGAAGAGCAATAAATCTCTCCCTCTGTATCAAATCAACACTAGGTAAACTTTTTTTAACCGATTTATTTACGTACGATCAAGGAGGAATATTGTGATTTTAAAGACAAGGCCAACGACCTATAGGGGGTCATTAAATTGCATTGGCACCAAGGCTATCAGCCTTTCTATGTGTTTGTATGTAAAATAACAAATAAAAGCACCAAGGTGTTTCAAACTAATGTTTGGGTCTGGTAAGATTCCTTACCAGTCAAAATAGACAACGCATGAATATGCTGTGCAATACTTCTCCAATAATACATGTATTGCCTGTAAGTAGTAACACAGTACATTGCAAAATGTCCATTAACTTTTGTGACAGAGTCTCTTAAGTGAAATATCAGATGTGACCAAAAAATGTCAGCTGCCACGTTACGGGCAAGAGGGTTGCCATTGTAACGGAGTCAATGCGCTTGCCTCTGTTAAAGTGCCTGTCACTCACTAGGTTAAATCCGACCAGTCTTGCTAGAAGTTGCAGGTTAAAAACCTAACATTGAAATACCACAAAGCTCGGAAATGTCAGAAACTGAGAAACACAGGATTAACTCTAATTTAAGAAAATATACTGAGGCACATGGATTTAACCTATTTCACCTTTCCTCTTTTAGGTAGGCAAGAGCCGACTGGCAGCCAATGAATACAGCTGAATTGAATAAATAATAATTATTATAAATTATTATTATTAATAATAATATTAATAATAATATTAATATTAATATTAATATTAATAATAATAATAATAATAATAATAATAATAAATATAGGCCTAAAATCCATATATTGCAGGTGCACATGTACACTTTAATGAAAATTCAAGTTCGCATGGCAATGTAGGTAGACGCATACGCAAGCTAAACCAAAAAAATACTATGGAGCACTGCAGCGCAATAGAAAGTGGGCAGAGGGCTGGGGGCCCGGTTCAGTCCCTGCCAAACAGTCCTCAGAGGGCCAGGGGCCCAGTTCAGTCCCTGCCTGCTCTCCTATAAGAGGAAAGCAGAGATGAGGTAGTGGTCTATGTATAGTGAAAGCGGCAGAGATGTCCAAACCCGCAGACAATTAAGATGACAATCAGAACGACCACAGGATTTCCCGATGATGTCGTGTCATGGGACGGAAGGTGGCGTCACTGGACCGCTCCTCTAGCCACAGCAGAGCTTCCTGTGACCCCGCTAGGAGGAAGGGGTTAGGGAACACGCCAGCACAACAACAGGATCCACACACACAAAACACACTACAGGGCTACCTCACACAAACCGCATGATGGCATGTAGGAGAGAAAGTAGCATGCAGACAAACAGGTCACGCGGTTAGTCTGCAAAGGATGAGAGATCTGTGTTAGCAGACAGACCTAGCTGGATGAGAACAGGGGAGGTCAGCTGCCACCCCCAGATCAAGTTTGTGAAAGGCAAGCCTTTCGATACATAGTGTCTGTGGCCTGGTCTGATATTGTTCCTATTAGAGCGATGGGTACAGGGCCAGTTTGTCCACTGCTGCACACAGGCGCCAGATCACAGGAGCTCTAACAGTCAAGGACACTCTCCCCTTTTCCAAAGAAACACTAGAGGGTAACAGCAGACCAGCAGAACAACTGCAGGCATTTCAGTTCAGTGTGATATGAGGACGGCGGCAGGTCAGGTATGTACACCTGGCACAGCAACGATGTACAGAGAATGCAATGCATTTGTCTGCATTCCAAAACAATAGTGACTGCTGCCGTTCGGTACTGGATGAATCCATCATATGGGTCGGTGTGTCACATGGGTCAGTGTGTCACAGTCTGGAAAGCTCTGAAATCAAGGGACCTGCAACTGTCCTGTCATTGTTGGACACCTAGGGCAATCATCCTTTCTTTGTGCTCTTATGACTACTTGTGGCGGGTCAGAGACCTGCAAGCTCACTGAGATGGACAGCTGAAAGAGCGTTACAGCCGACCCGACGCATTGGTTCAGCTGACTGGGCAGGTTCAGCTGGGCAAGGTATGTTTTGGAAAACAATGTTACTATCCTGTATGGAGTAGCTGGGATAAGAAAGCTGTGACTATAAAATGACTGGATACAATGAGTATGGGATAAAAAAAAAGGGGGTAAATATACTTAAACTTCAAGTTACAACATTAATATTGCATTATTATATGACATATTTAATCGCTGTTCATTTTGTTGATGCAGTTAACTGCATATCCAGTTCTTCAACTTAAGCACCTTGTATGCAGATAGACGTCATTATAAGTGGTTAAGTAAGGGGTTAATAATCAATATTGGGCGTGTCCTATAAATACTGTAAAAAGATTTATGCTTAACATTTTCCAGAATTATGTTTACTGAGTTGTATTTCTCTGGTGTATAAACATTTGTCCTTTATGGGGAATAACCAAAGTATAGTAAAATTAACTAATAATTTATTATGTCTCCTATTTCCATTTCTGCAGGTGTACAAATTACATATCAATGACATGCACTGTCAACAAAATAATTGAATAATGTTTTTTTAATACAAAATGAGGGATAAATCACATTAGCTTTCGCTAGGTATCTGGCTGGCAACCAGCCTGAAAACAATGAAAGGAAATTGCAGTCCTTTTCATTATTCTGAAGATTGATGTAGATTTACTAACCCATGTGACTACAGTCAAATGTTGTTCCAATGAACTGAAACATAAGGTCATGGAAATAAATATGACAAGCTAGTCAACTAGCCAGCCCTTCTGCCCAAAGCAATAGATACAACGTATCGGAACTGTTGACGAGGTTAGAGTGTTTGCATAACTTTCTAAGGCAGGTTAAAAATAATCTAAAGTGCCAATGATAAGAGAGAAAAGGCCTGCTTAAACATCTGGCGATATAGCCCAAATAATTTATTACAATATATTCACAAAATAATCTCATGCAAGAACAACAATATACTCCAAAAATTGGCTTGAGATTCTGATAGAGTATGACAATTTTATAGATAACATTTATAGTCGGTGGGAAAAAAAATATTCCTCTGAGATGTTTTGCATTTTTGCATACTTCTGGCACTGACAGTCATCAGATCTTCAGACAAAACTAATATTAGATAAAACAACTGCTTTGGTAGACATTCTTGTACAAGGCATGCAAATTGCACCCTTCTCCCAACCAAACTACGTTGCGTGTTAAAACTTTTACATTTTACAGTGGATGTTTATTGTCCACAGCACAAAGGTACCGGTGTTATGATCATCAGGTTAAATCCACTAATAGATATGCCACACCTGTCAAGTGGATGGAATCCTTGTATTTGTTTTAATTGTAAGGATGATAAAAACTTCCATAACAATTGACTCCCTCCCATTCTACTCTTTTATGGACTGTAGCCAGTCAATTGAGAGGTTGATAGTGGTACAGTGTGTTCCAGCCAATGCCCGGCAGCTACAGAGACCGGCGCTGTGTTGTACAGTAGAGAAGCGACTCAGCAGTACTGTATGGGACAGGGAACACCACTGGGCCGGGTGGCTGCTACAGCACTGTCACACCGACCGGACAACGTACATCAACACATGGCCGGAGAGATGGAGGGAACGTGGCCGGGTGGAGATGGATGGAGGAACGGAAGGAAAAAGGGAAGTGGCAAGAGGGGCATAGGGGGAGGCGGAGATGTAGAGGCTGCAAGAGTGTGCAAGATAGACAAATAAAGACAGAAACCAAGGGGTGGAAAAAGAGGGGAGGAGGGGGACAAAGAGCTAGCCCCTAAACAGCTGCTGTATTCTCAACATTGCATCTCCGCTCCAAATGCCAGAGCCGAGCTGTGAAGGGCTGGGGCCCGGCTGAGTCAGCGCTTTCACACACAGCTGAGCCTCCACAAAATGCAGGGATGCGCTTGCTACGGCACGCACACAGGGTCACAAAGTATGCACTCGTTCACTAGGTACCGCAGGCCTTCGCTGGCCTACCCGTGCCCCATATTGAACCCATCAGCACACCAACCAACACCTCTGACGTTACACACCTCAACACAAATCATATAGCTGTGTATTGCCACCTGATAGAATCATTTGGGGGATTTCGAATGTGGAAAGGTTTCTTTTATTGGTGCCGTTTGTGTTGAAAATGGGAACGCATGCATGCCTGAATATATTTAAAGGGCTCCCAGGACACCCAGAAAAACTCACAAAACTACACAGGCCACAAGCAACAAAATCCAGAGCAAGAAAACAAATGTATTCTAATCCAGCTGGTCAAAACCCATGTGGAAGAACCATCCCGTAACAAAGTGGACCCAGAAGTAATGAGACACTGGTACTTCTGCACATTACTGATGAGCTATTGTCGGAATTCACAGTCCTTCCAAGGAGTGTTCACCTAGGATCAGAATATAAGCGGGTTCCTCTAGATCTAAAAATCTAAGCATATTAGATCAGCACCGCTACTCTTAGAGGCTAGACCAGTATAAAGACCAATAGCTTTCATCCCACAAGAAGGGTAAATCCAGCCATTGGATCCAACATAATCCCTGACCCGAGATAACAGAACAAATATTTGATTAATAATGTGTTTTGGGTAGCTTTTCAAATCAGTTCCAGTGTCTAGCACGGAATGTCTATTTACTTCCTGAATAGTGAATGGAAATGGAATTGACTCCAACTCTGCTTAACAGACTGTGAGTGGCCCTCTGGATAGTCTTCTCAGCTACCACACAAACCCTAGCCCAGCGGGCCTAACTGAGGAGGGGGAAAAGACAGAACATTTATTTGCCAGTTGGATCAGCACCAATTTCAGTCAAAACAGCTGAACTAGTGGGCCTTGAATAAATGCATCCTTTCACAAGGGAGAGATAATTGGAGAAAACAATGTGGCTCTGTGTCATTGGTCTAGACTTGGCTGGCCAAAGGGAGGGGAGGAAGGGAAGAGCAGCTAATTGTTTTGACTCGTTTCATCTAGGCATGCACCTTGTTCAGTGTGCACGTTTTTGCAGGTTCATGGTCACACCAAAAGCTTCTGTAAGTACTTCCTGGGCTTCTGGCTCAACGGTCAACAAAGGAGAGGGGTCACCGAGGGAGAAAGCAGAAAGACATTTTCCACCCTTCTGGTCCTCACAGTCTGCAAATAAATAGTGGTAACCTCAGGGAGACAGCGCTGAGAAAACCCGAGCCAGCCATTCATTCATTCATGCGTTAGAGCTTGTGAGATATTTTGCAGAGGAAATCTTGCTTTGTTTATTAAAATCTAAAATGCTTCTTGTTGGTATGTTTCATACTCATTAAGCAGATTTTGCAAACACATTTTGCCTTGTCTAACACACACAAAAAAATGATAGCTCAATCGAGTTCTCCATTGACCGTGATTTATTTCGCCTAGACTAGGCTTAGTCTGTGTACACGAAACCAGCCCATTATGTGCTTAAGTTGCACTTCGACACTCGGACATTTTTGGTTTCATCTTTAAACCAATGTAAACCCTTAAATTCATAAACAGGTGCTACATCAGCAATGTGCCCTAAAGGAGACTGTGTCCTGACTGATATGAACATTCCTCCAGTGAAGTTTCACTGGTTTGTCAGGTAGCAAATTAAAATGCAATGGAATGGAATGGAATACATCTGATGGCCATGCATCTTCTTTGCAAGAAATACATGCTCTTTGAAATACATGCTCTTTCATTGAATAGTAATTTACTTTCTCATGGCTGCTAGCCAAATAACATTATACTTTTGTTGTCATCTGAGGAAATCATAGCTATTTTCTGCATAATGCTTAGGATTAATTTTCCTTTCAACATACAATATAGATTTAAAACAGACATTTTTGACAGTCTGCATTTGGACAAAACACATTGCTGAAACCTAATAGACCCCTGGTGCTATTTGAGGTATGGAGCTGGTCTGCTGTGTTTAGAACCCATCAACTGCCTGATTTGAAGAGAAAGTTACAGGGAAGTCAACATGGGAGGCCAGACACGACACGTGGACCCAGTTCAGATGCCACAGAACTCTCTGATTGTCAACTCTCCCAAGACAATGGTTAAGGCACCTTTCCCAACAAAGCGGGACACCCTTACCACTGCCAACGATCAGCCACTTTCTCGTATGACATCAGTTGTGTTTCAAAAGGCACACTTGCGTTCTCCTGTTCTTCTGCAGGTGAACTTCAAAGATCACCAGACAGCAGATACTGTCCAGCACCCGGGAGTGTAAAGCCCTCAGAATCTGTTACATTTGAGACGTACTCGTGGACAGGAAGTGACAACGTCAGCACAGCTGGGTGCAGCTGGCGTTGTTATTGACAGACAGTTTCAGGACGGTCATGGTTTTTGCACTAGCTTTCCACTCTGGGAAATTAAAAGGCGTAGAGACGATTCAACGTCAACAATGAAATCCAGGCCTGTTTAATTTGCGCTGGGTACTGTGTCGTGTGCTCTGCTACAACAACTGACACAAATATCCAACGATATTCTTTTCAGTAAGGTGTGTAGATATCACAGTGAATATTGGGAACAGTATTCCTGGTAGTTAATAGTATGCGCTGATGTGTACTCTTTTCCAAACCTCTTAAGTACACAACAAAATGTCGGTACATACCTGCCTCTAACCATTTATACATTTTGAATTCCTCTGAAAAAATAACTGTTGACTTCCAAACCGGCCATACGCTCTAGATATAAACACAGCCATTGTGACCAAGGAGCCAGACCCGGTGTTTCCTGTGAGCTACCCCTGAGGAATCTCCACACAGGAAACAGTAGAATACCCAGCACATTGACAAGGAAGTTTTGACCCCTGGCATCACATTCATCAGCACCCACAGAACCTTCTAGCTTCGACAATGCCCATCTGCACCTGGCATGGGTAGGGTGTGTGTGTGTGTGTGTGTGTGTGTGTTAGTGCATGGGTGTAAGCAAGATATCCTCACAACCAATGTTAAAGAGAGGCGGAACCATTAGACAGAGGTCCAGTATGGAGGACCGGCGCGCTATGCCAGAGCTAAAACAGTTAAACACCACTGAGTTGATTCAAAAAGATTTATGTTTTCACTGATGTGTGAGTGATATCAGGACAACCTCGGAAGCCCTGTTAAGTTATCCTTCTGTAAGTACATTGAAATAGTTAGGCCTAGAACATCTTTATTATTGTACAGTATATAGTGTTAAGTTTCATTATTCAACAGCATAGTTACAGGTCTAGAACCTTTTCTTATTCTACAGTACAGTGATGTAACATTCATTGTGTAATGTAAGTTAATGCATCTTTCCAATTCTCTGCTAACTGAGCATGTAGACCCTCTTCCAGGTGGTGAGTGTTATAAAGATAATAATACAAGGATATGGTGAACAAGGCCTGGTCCATTCAATTATGGCTGCAGGTTATACAGGGGTCTCCGTTTCAACCAAAATGAGGTCACCAAACAACTAAGTAATGAAAAGCAAACCATATACAAATGTTTGTCTACTGTTGTGTGCAGAGACATAAAGAGGATATCAGTGGTGACAAATGGGCGGAAGTCAACTAGACTTGGCCTATCATTTAAAACCGTACTTGTGTTATGTTTTTATAAAGGCTAGGGCAACGTATTATTGAGGTTGTACTGTAAGTTTGTAGACTTAGGTTTTGCGCATGTTTTGAAAACAATAAAGTTGGTAAAGTTTTTGCTTTGTAAAGTTGAGTATCTCATCCATCTATTGGCAATGTCGTTTCATGTGTTACACCCAGTGTCATTAATAATTGAAAAACCTGTAATTTCATGTCCTTGAACATTGTAGTCCACGCTGAAGTGAAAAAAGGACACCAAGAGTTGATAGAGGCTTTGTTAGTAGATTACCTTTACTTACAAAACAGTACCATCCCTAATCCTAAATGACCCAGAAAATGTTTTGATAGTGTTCATATGGTGCTTGTAAAGATATATAAAAACACTCCACTGTTTCCACTTACTGTCATTGAAATACCTGAGTCGTGAATAAAGACAATCGTTCCATAAGAACCTAATTGCAGTAACATTTGAGTGTTCCCACCTAGTTAGCAATCGCCCCTGGCTTCTGGTTCGATCCTTATGTCAACACGGGGGAAATGTCAAAATTTAATCACACTTGGCACTTTGTCATCTCGGCAAGGCATGCCCCAGCAACAGAGTTATCACGGGGCAAGTGAGATAAAAGGTGAGCCGTTCGCATTCCACATTCGTGCTTGAACCAAACCACCGCTGTCGTCACACACACACACAGTTCGCGTTTTCAACAAATGATTGAGTTGTTTGTGTTTTTTTTCACTGACTTCGGGAGTGGGGAGAGGTTAGAAAATTGCAAACGTTCCATGACATTTGGGGCTCGCGCTAGGCCTCTGCCTACTACTACCACCACCACCACGTCAACAACAATTGGCAATACTGTTACTATTCTTGTTATTTTGCAATATCCATTTACTATGCGAAACAAATTAAGATAGAAAGTACCTAAAATAGTTAAATGCTCCACTGCAAAACCACAATGTCCTTATAAGTAGTTTCTAGTTCAAAAATGAAGTGGTGGCCTAGACTAGGACTATTTCTATTCCTCTGTGGGCCTAGTGCTAAGGTATCCTACTATAAATGGAATGTGGTGAGAAGTAAATCTTACAGTATAAAAATGGGGAAACTTACCCCAATCCAGAAACTCTAAAATGTTTTTCTCTCTTCTGAGGGGTGAGTTGTTGCATTCATCATAAAGACAGACAAGGATATCCAAGAGCGTTTCCACACTGAGGCATTGGCCATTTGACTGAGCTGGGCCGTCCAGAATCAGCTTTTCCAGTTTCTTCAAACGGACTTCTCCCGACATGATTCCAACTGAAATCAGGTGATGTTAGTAGAGGAAATTATAGAAACTCACTTAAATGGTTAAGCCTTCGCTATATTCTTCTTCAGGCGGCCACGGACGACCAGAAGTTAGCCTTAGCTTGTCTCACCTTGTAGCAAAATGAAAAAAAAACTTTGAAGCTTTGTGAGGCAAGGAAGCTATAACGAGCTAAAATAAACATAGGTCTATCATGATGATCCACCTCTCGAAAAGGTATCGATAGAGTATCTCGGAGGTGTGAGAGACATGTAATATTTCCTCATTTTATTGAACCTATTCCCCCAAGATGCATAAAGGAGAACTCCCAATTACCAGACCCTGCCCTGGCCGGCAGATTTTGACGTAGCCCAATGAAAGCTGCTGGTGGTATTTCCTTTCGTATTTTTGTCTTCTTCTGGCAAACAAAACACTCCCAATAAAAGATTCCCGTGACAATGCAGTTATAGCAATACCCTGAGTTGTTGGTATCTGTGGTTATCCATTATTCTGCAGCAACAAAAAAATGCATCAGCACTAGATCTGCAATGCTACAAAGCCCCAATGCCCCTCCTCTGTTGAGTCTGAGAATGGAAGGGCGAAAGGCTTAGCTAGCAAGCTAGCTAGTTCTTTCCTCTAATTAAAATGTTACTAAAATCATCTGCCTGGCCCTCTTCACAGGTTAAAACGATGGTTCGAGTTTGTGTCCATGGCCGTGTCCGTCGAAAATGCGCTTTCTCTGACGGGTTAACCCTTTCCCGTCATGAAAATACTGTATTCTTGCTCATACCAATCCAGGACACTGCCTTCCCCCCTTGCCTCCCCTGGTCGCTTGCCGTCTCGAGCTACAGCTTGCTGCTGCAGGCAAAATCCCAGCTCATCATGGCGACCGTCACACTGCCGTCAGAGCATCTGCTGTGGTGAGGGTGCGAGGGTAGACTGAAAGAATAGTCAATATTTTGAAATGTGAATGGAAACTGTGGCAGTCGGTTTGGAATGTAATGACTCATTTAACAATGAAATCCTGGCCCTTTAATTGCCCCTCAAATGTTTTAGCTGCACATTGTTTAGCTAGCAATTACTGAATTATTGTTCTCATAGTCTACACCCAGGATGCAAGAAATTAGTATTGTTAATGTTTTCATTTATTAATTAACCTTACTACATTTAGGTCTAATATATAAAGTATTGACCTTTATTGACTAACTATAGGCTAATAATACGTAGGATATAATACCCACGTTCATGAGCTATCAGTGTTATTTGAAGTTATACTTGGGAAATCTCACGATATAATTATCCATTATATTGGAATTAGTGGGAAATAAATGTTTTACCACTGATTGTTTATCATTTCAGCCAAAGGATAACAACTAATCTGTTTTTCACGGTAACATCCTCATCATAATGGAGATTGTATATAGTCAGAACATACTGCAATTTTTAAGAAATCTAACTAAATAATGTATTTTAAGAAGCCATGCATTTTACATAAATAGTTTTAACAAAGTGCTTATACAGGTACCAGCCTACAAACCAAAAGAGCAAGTAATGCAGACTTGAAAGCCCACTTTAGTGTAAGCAATGATAGCAAACATATCAAGTTAGAATAAGTATTTTTGTTGAATTAGTTCCAACTTAAAAACAAAAGCACTTGAACATATGCCAGACTGAAAACTTTCCAGTTCCCTATTTCCCATGAGCATGTGAAGCCAGCATGTCTCCACGATCTTTTTAACCAGACTAGCAATCAACGTTGGTCAATCAATTCTTGCATAATATTATAGGAAGTTAAAGTAGGCCTTTTGACGACATAATGTTGTTAACTTTTTTTATGAAATACATTTTAATTTCAAAGATAATTGTTTAAACATGTTTAGAAATGGAAAGTTTGCGAGTTTTCCCGGAAACTATACAATTTTATTTAGTTTGAAAATAGTCCACCACCCAATTTTTTTTAAATTACAATATGGAATGGCACAGGGCAAAAAAGTGCCAGCATTGGCTGTAGTGACCAACTTGGAACAACAGCGCTCTCTGGCGAACCTTCGCAGCTTATTGTGTACATTTATTGAACTGAGGGTGGGTGGGGTTGGTTGCTTTTCATTGGCTTACCGGTATTTGGCTAAGACTTCTTGATTCAAGAATTCATTAATTTTACTTACTGCTTTTGTTTTATGAATTGATACGAGTTGCATTTTAGTACAGACAAAGAATGGTACATGACAAAAATTATCTACAAGGTCATTAAATATTTAAGTAGAATAATTTATATTGCGTTTATCAACAATTTGTAATTCAAAATGCCAAAAGGAATATCCTTCTTCAAGCGAGCAGATATAGAATGCAGATACGTAACATTGTAGCTTTGCAGAGGATAATGGATATAATTACTCTCTATTAGCGAACGAACAGCAATAAATCACTGAGGTAGGTCTATTAGTTAGAAGACGCTGTTAAATTTAAAAAAAGATTTAACAAACATTATTTGGCTTTAGCCTGGGCTATAAAAGTGCCTATAGGGACTGAACCATAACTGGATTGTTGTGTCCCTGCACACGTTAGTGCTAAACCGGCTGGTCTAGTGCACCACAGACTTGCTCTATGATAATTGGCCCACATTGGTCACTTGAACCCTTGCCAATTGGAACAATTCAGGTGCAAAGCATTGTATTTCTTTAAATATTAGATGTTGAAACAAGGCAAGGTACAGCAGGATCTAGCATAATCAGGAAGTGACAACAAAGTAATGTAATGTCATGTAAATAATTAGGGCTACAACTTCAATATTGACCTTTAAACACAGCTTGCTTCTCTCGTTTGAGATGCTGGTATAGACCTATAGCCTGCTTACTTCTTGCTGAAGTAAAATCCATGGAAATGTACAGTGGACCAATGCTTTACATTTTTTAATGTTCTTTTAAGCTCTTTCCCTATAGATATGTTTTTTTACAGAAGATAGCCTATGTTAGATTTAACAATCATGTTTATCATTACTTTATTTCGTATTGGGCATAAGCTAGGGAATTTGTCTGCATTTCTATAGACAGGTCAATTCTGTTCTTTGACTTAACTGGCACAGTGTTTGGTCAAAAGAGATTAATTGGGGAATAGATCAGAATTTGTCTGCCTGTATAAACACAGCCTTTATGTTTCACAAATGGAAGTGGATCAGATAAAATGGACATCTTTTCTGATGCAGATGTGAGATGTTAATTAACACTACTGTTGTTGATTGAGAGAGCTGGCAGGCCTTTGATTGAATAGGAATGGCACATTGCTAGAATCAGATGTATCTCTGCTTTGAACCAAGGACCTGTCTTGGCTTTGATTGGGAAGGGAAGCAGGAAAGACTGCCAAATATCACACAAGAGGAACCTTAATTTAACAAATTAGTGGTCAAAATGAGAGAAAGATTTGTGTTTTGTGCTTTCATCCAGAAACTGAACCAGTGTATCTGCTTAACTCTTATCTCCACTCTAGTGTTTCGTGTAAACTTATTGCACATTACAACTTTACATTACAAATGATTATGTCAGTGAAAAGATAGGTTCAGTGATGTGGTTATGACCGTAGTTGGCTACATAAATGTAAATCTCTAGTACTATAAATTGTAAATCAGTAGTGTCTTGAAATTAAAATGATAATGTGCTGGATTTGTATTATAAAATATAGAAAATTACCTATTTTCATTATATTTTATTAACATTTTGGTGTTTTTTTCTATATTCAGAGCATAAAACAACATTTATTAAGCAATTTTATCCCAAAGGTTTTCCATAGCAATACACTTTGATTATTTAAGCTTATGTTGCTGAGCAACATTCTTCATTTTTTAAATATTCTTTAAAAATAAAGAATGTTTTATTAATGTTGATATTAAATTATATCTTTAGGGGCTTAGCCATTATTGAAGAAGTGGATAACAGATAATCAATAAATCTTTCTAAAAATATGGAAAATATAAACAAAACATTTAAATTAAATCAATGTTGATGTCCAACATGCATCTGACAGAGTTAATATTTGGTGGAATTAACTAAAATGTTCTAGTGATGTAAAAAGTTGCAATATTTAAATTTTAATGATAATTTCTTGAAATGATTTATGTCTCAAAAACCCAGTTAAAACATTTTTTTTTTTTTCCTATCTTATATCTTACTATTATTATTAATTATTATATAATTTTGTATCTAACATAAGTAATGAATAGTCTCGTGCACTCATACCATGAGGACATGAAGTATTAGACATTATTCAGTTGTAGATGTGTCTGTATATAGAAATGCATCTTAGGAGTTCTCTTTAATAAATAAAATAAATGTTGAACAAAATTGTAATAGCGAAGAAATACGTTAGCTCCAGAACTGAGTATAAAGTGTGGCCTTCAGATGTGGCTACCAACGGTTCCCTGACAGTCATCTGTCATTTGCTCTTCCTGTGTCCTCCTTTAGTTTGTCTGACATCTCAGAGCAAATAAGACCCAATACACAAACACAGTCAGGGCCTATTCTGGGGCCACCAGCCTCTCTTCTAATGTTTGTATGACAAAAAAGGCAAGGCAAATCCTGCAATGGAATCAGATAATCACCAACATGTGAAGAGCCTCCCAATCCACATTCTCACCCTGGCCCTCGGATTACCTGTCTGTTTGGCTAATAATTTTAATCTGTCCGAGGGGCAGAAGGGGTGATGGGTTTGGAATAAACATCTAATCTCCTTCTTGCCCCCTCCTCCCCAGAGCACCCACACCAGTGATGGGCCATACGTGAGAGACCCTGATCAACTAAAATGGCTCCCAGACAGACAGAAATAAGCACACTGTTGCCAGACTGGGCTTGCTTTTACATTGTCTGGTGGAATGTACACATTAGGGTGTGTAGACAACGGTTCTACTGAGAGGGTGCAGCCCAGGTTCACAGGGTCAGGGGCTGTCTGGAAACACGTGCAGATGTAGACAACACAAGGGAGAAAAGTAAATCCAAATGCCTCTGGTGTAGAGAAATATATATGTATATACATGTATGTATATTATAGAAATAAATATATACTACCATGTATATATGGTAGTATGGAAAAGTAATATTGAGCCTCACATTTGTATTGACCAACATTTTTCCATATTTTGTACTTTTTGGAAGCACAGGAACAGAATGCTTAATCATCTCCTCATGCAAATTCATATGACTTGGAGTCTACATGCATGGTTCTGGGTCAATTCGATATTATCTAATAATGTTATCCTACCGCCTTCAGAATAGTTGTACAAGATAGGGAGGTATTTTAGTGTAAACATATGCAAAATGAATCACTAGCATCACTAGACTTCACATTATTATGGAGAATTGTACTAAAGCGTTTTAGAAAATTGTAGGTTATACATTACATAAAATCGCTATATGATTCCACAGAAATTGTTTTAAATGACCCCACACATGAAACGGGCACGAAACATAATTTGGGGAGATGGTTGCGTTTGAAGTATGGCACTTCTGATACCGTGACCAGGACTTGGTTTATAATGTCACACCTTTGTTGAGATAGCCTATCGGTCCTCCAACCCCCTCCTCAAAGTGCAAACGACTGAATGGGAGAGCCCAGGGCTTATAAGGGCTGTCCCGTTGTCAGACTGCCACTGTATTTTTCTGAACTACATCGCTACTGAAGGCTACTCTCTTCTGGACGCCGCACAATTGGAAGATTTACGATGGATTTTCTCCGTGCTTGTGTTTTGTGCGCGGTTGCTTTGTTCGCCGTATCCGAGGCGTTTACGCACAACGACATGAAGGATGCCATGCTTCAAAAACTTGGGCTAAATGAAGTTCCGAAAATTCACAAAAGGGATTTGGAGAATCTTGTCATCCCGACGCATATGAAGAATAAGTATCTATCAATGCTGAAGCTGCACCATAACAGGCGGCGAAGGTCTCTGCCAAGCTTGGCGGGGATCCTACGGGGGATTCCAGGAAATGCGGGTAAGATAATTGTTCATTTTCCAAAAATCTGTATTACATGTATCAAGGCTTATTTGTTATAAACAAATTATGCATTCTAATAACATTCTAAAAGGGAATAAACAAACTTTGCAATCTAAAATATAATGGCTTTTTATGCACGTGTCCATTGGTATTACTCCAGAGTTTATGTTTAATAGGCTACATTCTCGTTTCTGTTTCATTAGACATTTCTGGTGAGTTTGTGTACTCAGACACTACTCGGCAACGGATGGTCTTCGACATGGATACCCGCATCCCCGACAACAGCGAGGTGACCATGGCAGAACTTAAACTATACAAGAAAGCCCCTTACAAACGTTCCATGCCTGATAGGAAGAACCACCGGCTGGTTTCTAACGCAAGAGTTTCCATATATTGGGTGGAGATGCTGGAGAATGGCTCCAACAGAACATTTTTGGTGGACTCAAGGTAAGATTTTACACAAAGCCATGTCATGTCCATATAGTTTCCGTTAGGCATGTGTTGTTCTTTGTTCTTATAATTTCGAACCTATGTGCAAAGTTTTTAATCAACCATTTATTTCCTGAAGGTTGATCCCCATACATGAAACCGGTTGGAAAAGCTTTGATGTCACCCAGGCTGTTCACTATTGGTCTAAGTCGCAGCAAAAAACACCTATGCACCTGGAGGTGTGGATCGAGGGCGAGAGACCTGGCAGCTACGCGGCAGACATGGCCAAGAGTGTTCACTTTACCACCCAGGACCAATTGCATAACACCTTGGGAAAACCTGAGCTTATCCTCTACACACTCAACCTTGAAGAGTTTGGGTAAGGCGCGCTTTGATATGCAGCTTGCGAATTATGTGCGTGTTGTCACCTTTCGGGTAACAACTGTCTATTATAATCAGGATGCGCATCAATTAGTAAAAGATAACTAACGAGTCCCTATTCATTTTTTCCGAGTAGGTCTCGAGGCGACTGTGAAAACAATCCAGATAAGGACACGTGTTGCAGAGAGAAATACTTCATCAATTTCCGCGCACTCACATGGACCCAGTACTGGATCATCGAACCCGCAGGTTACCAGGCCTACAGATGCGCAGGGGGGTGCAAGCAGCCCAAGCGCAACTACGGGTACGGCGAGAGGAAGTGTACAATCGCAGAGAGTGCCCCGCTGCCCATGATGTACTTAGTCAAAAAAGGCGACTACACTGAGATAGAAGTGGCTGAGTTTCCCAACATGATCGTGGAGTCGTGTGCCTGCACTATGGACAACATATCCATAGTTTGAAGTCAATCGTTGGGGACTTGGCAGAGCATCTCCACCTTGACTTACAGTACTTTTGTATTTAAAATTTGAATTCTCAGGGTGAGTTGTAGTGTATGAGGGACAATGGCATATCTCTTGAGAAACTTTATTCAAGCACTTTATATTTTGTAAATAATTCATCATGTTGCTTTTGTACGAGTTGTATACTGTATGCAACTAAGAAACTGTCTGATTTGGTCTCAGATGTTATATTTTCAACCTGTAAATACTATGGATTTCTTGATTAAATATAAAATATTTTGTTCCATTAGGAATTCTTGTGTTTTTCTCCACTAGCAAGATTGGGAAATTCAGCCAATGAAAGGCTAGCAATTAAGACATCCTTAATCCTGCAGCTAAGACAATACATAATCACCCTTACTAAGCACATGTTTAGTTGGTAATGATGAGTCAATAACAGATATTTACCTAATGACTTACAACTTGTTTCAGTGAAAGAGCATTAGACATGGACTGTCATGGTTAAACAAGGTTTGTTAAGCACCATTTACATCAGCTTCCTGACTAAGTGTGCAAGTTGTTTGCTTCCATTAGGATGAGCCAGTGGCCACATAGGGAGCAGACACCTTCACACAAACCCAGAGTGCATATTCACATCTCCATATTCACATCTCCATATGCACATCTCCATGTTTACATCTGGCTTAGCAGATCAGTAGGCCGGCCACACAGTCAGGGGGTTCTGCAGACAGAATCAAGGGTCGGGGGTGGTCTTGTCATTTTAATGGGGTACACAAGCTTTAGAGGTGAGGGCAGTCTGGGTACATATTGCAAAGTCACTGCCAGCAACAGACCCTGGCACCATGTTGTGAGCTCTTGTTGAAAGTATAGCCTGTGTCCACAGGGTGCTCATGTTACCTTTCAGTGTCAATATTCTGCTAAGTTTCCTCCTACATCACTTTAGATACATTGCCTTTGGAAACTATTCAAATGTTATAGACTTCATTTATTTAAGTACAGTATATACTTTTTGCCATCAATCTACACAGAATACCCTATAATGACGAAGCGAAAAAACATTTTAGATCCTGAAGCATAATATTATGGAGATGCTTCAGATGCAGGGTAATGGGAGACTGCTCAGGATTGAGGGAAAGGTGAACAGAGCAAAATACCTGACCTTGAACAAAACCTGATCCAGAATGTACAGGACCTCTGAATGGGGAGACGATTCATCTTTCGGCACGACAGTGACCCAAATTACAAGCCAACACAACGCTGGAGTGGCTTTAGGACAGGGCTCCGAATGTCCTTGAGGGGCTCAGTGAAAGCCCAGACTTGAACCCTGCTTTAACAAAGTACTGAATAAAGGCTCTGAATAATCATGTACACAATATTTATATATATTTTCTTTATCATTATGGGGATTGTGTAGGTTGATGGTATTAAAAAAAGTGGTGTTTTCCAAGAAACAGGTTAAAACCTAGTCTTAGATTACAGCATGCTTTTAACAGAGAATCTCAACTGATCTTTTTAAGTCCAGGACTAGCCTGTCTTCAAAAAAACAAGCACTTATTTTTATATAAAAAACAAAAAAAGCTTAAATCACTTTATTGTTCATATGACAAAAATACTTTAAAAACATTAACGGAAACAACACATATCAAAACACTGTTCAATAATAAAAAAAAATCTTATCAGGAAAAGACTTGCCCAATGTTACCTACAACTTGAATATTAAAGATATTCATTTGAGAAGTCATTTACACACACTGCTAAAACACAACATTGACTAATGAAAATTTGATCTGTTTGGTTGGGCTATTTTTCACTTGCATTTCTATGCAGCATACCTGAAATCAGTTCAGTGACATCCATGCGATTTGACATGATAGTTACAACAGTGATAAACTACATTTAGTACACACGTTATGTGCACGAAAGGTTAAATAAGCTAATGAAAGAATCACAAAATTAACTCAATTAAATTTTGCATTTAATTTGTTTTCAAAGATCTAACACCAATACAGTGGAACACATCCCTTTTAACACTGCTGGTCAGCTACATAGCCTGAGCTATAGGAGTTTAGAGCTGCCATTATCATCAGCCTACACTGCCACTAGTTAGTTTGAACACACCATTAAGTCTGACTTTTGTGTGTGCGCCGTACAACTGTTAGCTCACTGGGTTGAAGCCCAGGCCTTAGCATTTATATAATACCGGTCTTCAGGTTCCTATTACCTCCATAAAACATGCGTCTCTGAAGTCATTGAGAGGTTAAGTTTCACTTCTTGCAGTAGTGAGAATATAGGTATACTCCATGACATCACATAGCCCTAGATTTGCTGGTAAAATGCAAACTGCTGTAGTTGTTCCACTTCTCCTTTTTAAACCAACACTGATATTTAATTTGACTCATGGCATCACCCAATCGAGTGTTGAATGAGTGCTAAACCAGCTACGGAATATTTAACCTTTTAACCCCTAGTGGTTCAAATGAGCCTGTTCCAGATTTGTGCTCTTGCTAACTTGTTTGCATTGGCATGTTAGCACCAACAGACTGGCACTCAGGCTAAGTTCAAATAGCATAGGACATTAAATGTAAACAATGAAAAATGTGTAGTATGGTCGTGTAGGACTAGCCTAGTGTAGTCTAATCACAAACGCATCAAAACCAGACCGTATAAAAAAAGCCACAAACCAAACACTTTTAGTGGAGAAATTAAATTAAGAAAACACCAAAACTTACACCTGAATCAAGCATCCTCAACGCCATGTTCAGTAATGTGCCACAGTATATCAAGAACTATAAAAATCACAAAGTAATGACAATATCAAAAGGCATGATGTAATGCTAAAATGGCTTCTAAACATCCTACAGAAATAACTTTGCTATTCAAAGCACAATGCATCCAGAGTGGTACATCTTACAAAATATGTTAAGATGAACCTGTATCATTAAAAGGTAAAAAAAAGATTGTGCATCATTGATGGATGAATTACATGAATAAGTAGCACATCGAGGTGCTTTCTGTGGACAGCAGATGTCCTTAAATTTTGAATTAGCAAACTAGGCATGAGCCCATTCAAAGGTACTTTAGGTAACCTTTGAAATCAATTAAAAGTCATAAGCCATAGAAGTTTGTAAAAAAGCAAATAGGTTGTTTATTGTAAATCTACGGAGTTTAGATTACATGCTTGATGTTGTAAAAATAACAAAAGGCAAAAATCAAAAAGTCATTTGATTCGAAATAACTTTGTTGCTTGAAGACTACATGTACAATCATTAACAATACTATAGCTACCATGCCTCAAAATATGGTTCCTTACAGTTAACACGTTAAACAAATGCAACTAAGCAAAACAATATTTACAATCAGTAAAAAAAAAGAAAAAAAAAGAAATCACATTGCACAGATAAAATGCACAACCCTGAAAATCTTTCAAACATATGTTGCTGAAGGAGAGTGAAAATGTTGCAGTTTGCGATGTTATTATTATTTTTTTAAACAAGGGATTATTAAAAGCATGAGATTTTTTAAAATTTGGAAAAATATCATAAAATGTACAAAAACAAATGAAAAACCCATAAAGCTTCAAAGAGTGTCGTCTCCTCAGATGTGGAATGTTGCTCCATCGTCTTTATTGTTTTTAAAAGTGGGTTCTAGAAAAAATGTGTGGAGGGGGAGGGATGTCCGTGGCTAGTGGTGGATTCCATTATTGGCCACCAGTCCTTTAGATCAGAATGTCTAATAGTATCCTGGCTGATACTGCTGGCTCCATGGCTTCTGGTTCCAAAACTGAGGACACAGATAAAGGAACTTAAACCACTTTTTTTTTATGGACATATTACACCTGACAAAGTAACTTGTTCAGGTCTCTGCCATAAAGTTGTCCAGAACGGATGCCGCTGATAGACTGACTACATGTATACAGGCACTCCAAACCTGATCTTTTTGCCCAAATATTTAATCAAAGTACCTTTTTGTAACTGGGGGAAAATATTGACCTCAACTAGACTTACCCCTTGCTGCCAGCTCTGGTTGAAGGCCTGAGCCTTGTCCATGCCGAAGCCTCCGCGTCCTCCCCCGTTCCGGTGATCACCAAATCCGCCTCCGCGCCCTCCACCGTTCCGGTTGTCCCCATATCCCCCCATGCTGTTCTTGTTGCCAAAGTTTCCACGGCTGCTGCCTCCTCTGGACTGAAACCCCTGGGGAGGGACAAGAAAATGCCTCAATGTCACACAAGGAAATAAGCAGTTAAATGTACAGTCATTACATGATCACTCCCATTAAACTGTCAAGCACCTCAAAAAACATTGCTAAGTGATCCCCATCGCAGACATCACCCCCCAATCACAGTTCCATTTCAAAAGGTTGTTTGGGAAGGAGGATGCACTGTTCTTAATATGCTAGAATCAGATGTCACCAATGATTGGTTTGCGGGTCAGGGGACTGCAAACCAATCATTGATGACACTTTATTTGGACAGTCCACTAAGGAGTTTAAACATGTTCTACTATCCACCAAGCCCTGCTACCATCTAGCGGATGAAAATCACTGAGTTGAAGTCAAGTTCAAGCATCTACACAGCATGCTAGGGGCAGGGTTGTGGACGGTATACCGGTACAAATATTCCACGGTAGGCTAGAGGATGGAATTTGGCAATGGCGTAAAGATATAGGTTGTCGCAAATATGTTTGCTAAAGACTAATTTTAAAGAGACTATATAATAGGCTAAAAACATGGTGTTTCCTTTTCTGTTTCAAAGCAAACTGCACTGCATGCTTTCTGTAAGCAAAGATGAGTGGTGAAAATAAAAATGGCAATGTACACAAATCAGGACTATTATCAAGATTATCAAGACCAAACGTGCGTAAGTATGAGTCAAATGAAAAGCCACAAGGACAAAAACTTGTCAATTTTTGTACTTCTATACCAATACTGTGAATTGCATTTGTCAATGCAGTAGCAGTTCAATTCATATTGGAATACTACATCATTTTCAAACCTTTTATCTGAAGACTTTAAATAATCATATTGTTTTGAAGTTTTTATTTGTGCCATTTAGCCTAATCTACAGCATACTTAAGGATCAGCAAAGTAGAGACCCAATAGTTAACTTGTAGAAATACACTCACCTAAAGGATTATTAGGAACACCATACTAATACTGTGTTTGACCCCCTTTCGCATACAGAACTGCCTTTATTCTACGTGGCATTGATTCAACAAGCATTCTTTAGAAATGTTGGCCCATATTGATAGGATAGCATCTTGCAGTTGATGGAGATTTGTGGGATGCACATCCAGGGCACGAAGCTCCCGTTCCACCACCTCCCAAAGATGCTGTATTGGGTTGAGATATGGTGACTGCTATTTCAATACAGTGAACTCATTATCATGTTCAAGAAACCAATTTGAAATGATTCAAGCTTTGTGACATGGTGCATTATCCTGCTGGAAGTAGCCATCAGAGGATGGGTACATGGTGGTCATAAAGGGATGGACATGGTCAGAAACAATGCTCATGTAGGCCGTGGCATTTAAACGATGCCCAATTGGCACTAAGGGGCCTAAAGTGTGCCAAGAAAACATCCCCCACACCATTACACCACCACCACCACCAGCCTGCACAGTGGTAACAAGGCATGAAGGATCCATGTTCTCATTCTGTTTACGCCAAATTCTGACTACCATCTGAATGTCTCAACAGAAATCGAGACTCATCAGACCAGGCAACATTCTTCCAGTCTTCAACTGTCCAATTTTGGTGAGCTCATGCAAATTGTAGCCTCTTTTTCCTATTTGTAGTGGAAATGAGTGGTACCCGGTGGGGTCTTCTGCTGTTGTAGCCCATCCGCCTCAAGGTTGTGCGTGTTGTGGCTTCACAAATGTTTTGCTGCATACCTCGGTTGTAACGAGTGGTTATTTCAGTCAAAGTTGCTCTTCTATCAGCTTGAATCAGTCAGCCCATTCTCCTCTGACCTCTAGCATCAACAAGGCATTTTCGCCCACAGGACTGCCGCATACTGGATGTTTTTCCCTTTTAACACCATTCTTTGTAAACCCTAGAAATGGTTGTCCGTGAAAATTCCAGTAACTGAGCAGATTGTGAAATACTCAGACCGGCCCGTCTGGCACCAACAACCATGCCACGCTCAAAATTGCTTAAATCACCTTTCTTTCCCATTCTGACATTCAGTTTGGAGTTCAGGAGATTGTCTTGACCAGGACCACACCCCTAAATGCATTGAAGCAACTGCCATGTGATTGGTTGATTAGATAATTGCATTAATGAGAAATTGAACAGGTGTTCATAATAATCCTTTAGGAGTGTATGTAGCTACCAATATCAAGTCTCGTATTTGTAATTAGTTTTAGACCATATAGCCGAGCCCATGCACACATACTCTAGAACAGGGGTTCTCAAACTTTACTCTGCCAGGGATTGCTAAATAGCTGGCATTGGAGATGACTCACAGGTGTTCCTCTACAAGGCTGGCACAGGGATTGAGAAAGACTGCTCAGCAGGGGTGTTTTCTAAATAAAGGCAAACGTTTTTTTATATTTGTTTTCCCACTTCTGTGACCAAACCCACCTGGTTATAGTTGCCTCGGTTTCCACCACCGCCTCTGCTCATGCTTGCGCCACCTCCTCGGCTCATGTTGCCTCCTCGTCCCATGTTTCCGCCTCGGTTCATTGGAGGGCCGCCCCTGTTCATGGCTCCACCCCTGTGGCTCATGTTGCCCCTCATGGGTCCTCCTCTTGGGGCCCCTCCTCTTGGGGCCCCTCCCTGGGCGGCCATGAGGCCGCCGCCCCTGTTGAAGTTGCCCCGGTTGGCGTATGCGCCTCTGAAGGCTGGAGGGGGCATGAACCCTCGAGGAGGGCGAGTGAATCCACCACGTGGACCTGGAGCTAGGTGGGGGAAGACACGGCAGTTAGACTGGCATTGATCCAAAATGGCTTCTTAATTACTCATTAATCACAGGGGCCTCAATTGAAATGAAAGGGGCCAGGCCCCAGTCCTAACAGTTAAATGCAAACACCGAATGCTTTAGGAACTAAGCTAATGAAGCTAAAACAAGGTAGAAACGTGACATGTGAAACACTTATCATCCAGCCCACCTCCTCTGAAATTGCCCCTCTGCTGGAAGCCTCCTCGGCCACCTCCTCTCTGGCCGGGTCCACCTCCGCGGTTAAACTGATTTTTGCCTCGCCCGCCCCCTCTGACACTTCCTCCTCTCTTGGGGGTCAGGGAGCCCTGGTTGGGCTTCTTTTCTGCGGGGAGGGCTGCTTTGCTCTCCTCCTTGTACTGCTCCACCAGCTTGGAGGCCTCCTCCTTCTGCAGCTCAGCGTAGGTCACCTCAGCAAAGCTCTCCCCCTCCTCTGGAAGAGTGAAGAACCCTAGAGAGCAGAGTTTCATTCAGTTCCTGCAGGATCTGAAGCAATCCTAAAATGTGTGATGTCACTATTTTGAATCAACATAAAAATCTACATTAATTTTTAAATGTTGAACAAAAAATAGCAAAAAATGTATATGTTCAGTAAGTAAAGGTTCAGATGCATACTGTCCAGTACCTATGCAGCAGTCTAAAATATGAGCTATATCTTCGCATGTAAGACTGCTTTAACTGGATTCCAGTATGGCTGAGAGATGTTTTGGGGCTGCTGTGTTCCTCTCTCCTGGCCCATAGGCCGGGGTAGAGCCCAGACCAGAGGGGTAGGAGGAGAGGGTCACTCTGCCCCTTTCAAATGGCCACTTGTGACACAGACAGCCACGAGTGGGCAAAGCTTAGAGGGGCCAGCCATTGTGAGCACCCTAAAGACCACTACTGTGTCTGGAAGCATGAATCAGTGTGCGGGCCACATGATTGGATTACTACAAACGTTTTGATTGCTTCTGAATTAAATAGAAAACATGGAGTCAATAGCTAGTTATCACAGCGTGAGACTACTGATGACATTTGAAAGCAGCGCATGTTGTTACCTTTCATTTTGAGGAGGGCGTGCTCGGGCACCTCTTTGCCATCGCTCTCTGCCTTCTTTTGGGCCCTCTCCTTGTAGTCTTCGTCAGAGGGACAGACCACCACAGCCTTCCTCTGGTAGCCAGCAAACAGACACATCTTCCTCTTCTGGCCCGGGGCAGATAGATTGGTCTGTGAAAGAAAAGGATAATTGCTCCATTTATTAATGAATTGCAAACCAGCCTAGCTTTACAATTGCATACTACACGACCCAAAAATATCTGTTAACTTGTCAAGAACATGACTGAATGAACTTACATGGTCCAAGATGTAGTTCCTCTTCTTGCGAGCAGCAATCTCAATGAATTTGCCCAGGAAGAGAGGTGCACGCTGGGAAATGGCGGTGAGCTTTGATGTGTCTTTCCCCTGACGCTTCAAGCTTCCAATCTATGTGCATAAATGATCAAGGTAAGCCATGTTTACAACCAGACCGCTGACAGCCATTATGATAGGAAGTTGCACAAAACCAAACTGACACTTGAATTGGATTCCAAGATGTTATAGAAGGAACCCGTTAAAATACTGAGGATTATAAACTGACCATCATCTTCTCCACAATGGTGTCACTGCCCAGGATGTAATACTTCCCAGGGTTCTCCTGGGTGTGCTTGCTGACCCATGTGGTCTTTCCTGAACCGGGTAGGCCGACCATGGCAATGACCTAAAACAAAACAAACTCAGTAAGCATGTCGGGTATCACGTACCTACACTAATCAACATAAGTTAGAGAAAATGATTCTAGCATTTCTGATTACAAATTTGACTAGCCATTTATCCTAAAATATGCAGGTCCAACCCAAGGATTGAGCCCAGGCTATCAAGTCAAACCAATGACTGCCACAATTACCTCACAGTCCTTCTTAGTTTCGGGTCCCTTGGGCCCACGGACACGTTTGTCCATAGGGACCTGCTGCAGGAAGGTGTAGCCCTCTGGCTGGGGGAAGTATGGCGTGTCCATCTGGCCAAAGTTGAACTCAACAGCACAGTTGTGGCAGATGACGTGAGGGAAGAGTGCTTTCTCTCCCAGGGACTCTTTGCTGACCTGGAAGGCCACCACCGGCTCCTTACCGTTCTTAGAGAAGGACATCTCCACCTCCTCGCCCTCAAAATTCTGGGGGGCGGGGGAAGAGTGTCAACTTTGGTTTTCGATACATTATGAACCATTCAGCTTGTTTTAACTGTCCACGTGCACCACTGAAAGTTCACCATGCCGACAAGGCCTTCGTACTCCGCCACTTCTACCACTTCCATGTATTATTGGTTGGGTTGTTTTGATGAATTTGTACAGTATTGCTTTTAGACAAGAGAACATGGCAGAAGTTGTACATCATTTGAAAGTTGTCTTTTGAAATGTAATCTAAATGCTTTTGCGCAGTCCTCATTGACAAGGAATTCTTGACACCACAAAAAGTCTGAATATTCATTTAAATCAATGGCCTGTGCATAGTTTTTATATTACGTCATTGCAACCAGTGATAAAGAACGGTTTTCTTACAATGAGGCAGCAGATGACATCATTCTCATCATAAGTCTCTCCGAAATCTTCAGTCACACAGTTGGTGGTTTTCTTGCCTTTGCCAGAGTATGCATAGGAATGTTCCTCTTCACCTGTAATTGTTATAGAAAGGAGATATGTCACATGACGTCAACTCAGAGGCTTGGTGGCCTTGCTCAAGGACAGAAGTAGAGACGTTTCACCTCGTTGGCTGGGAATTTGAATTGAGGAACCTTAAGTTTACTGGTCAGACATTGTAATCGCAAAAATAGGACATAGTTCCAAGGTGGCACTAAAAGGATCCTCTATGTCCTCTCTAGATTCCAGTGTTCGGCACTCATTCAATGACGTGGCACTGTCACCTTAAGAATACAGTTGACAGCTGCATGTCATGTTCCATCACAACCTCTAGGGGGTGCAAAGATTTTATGAGAACCACTATTTTGTCCAGAATGCTCTGTTCACATTTGGAAAAGAATACATTTATGCTCAAAACCATTTTCTACATGCTCTTTATAAATGTGAGGCTGGTCTTCCCCACCAGGCACTTCTTTATAGCCCACCTGCTGCTGAAACTCCCACAACCATCTGCCTCAGATTGAAAAAGAATGCACTATTTGAAGAAAAAAAAGTATATATATATATAGCTAATGTTCGCAGTGGGAATTCTGCTTATTATTATTATTATTATTATGACATACGTAAGACATGTAAAACAAACCTATATCTATTCGACTCTGGGGAAACAAACAATGCAAGGTCTTGATTTTAAAGAGGGTTCCTGATCAGCTTACAGAACTGCTATGTGAGCCGGTTGGGTTGTGGAAATTTCTGTCTTGATGTTGGCGGTGCAGCTCCTAAAACCTGACCCGAGCAGGACTAAAATAGACCGTTCGAGTCACGCCGTGTTCGGTACGACGCGATGAACAAAGACAATCTGATCACCTACGCAGAGTCCGCCGGGCAAGGGGGGGGGTGTGTGATCCAAACAAGTCAACCTTTAGCACGAATGACCCAATGGCCAAGAAAAGGTATGGAGTCAAAGATAGAAAAATGCATTGGAGACTGACCGAGGAGCAGACTGCCTGTAGCAGGAGACCAGCCAACCTGGACCTCATGGATATCCATATTCTTACTGGAGATGTGCTTCACTGGAATCTTCTCGATTATCTGAAGGCACAATATCACATCGGAGACGTCAGCAGCAGACAGTGTAACGGCCTACAAATCAATCGCTTTGAAGTAGGCATTTAAAGGTACAAAGCTATGAAAAACATACTGGTGGATTTAAACGTAATGGGATTGAGGTTTTGGATTTCCAAACGCTAAATTGACAACGGGTCTAGAGGAGTAGGTGACAGTTGGTCCATACCTTCATCTCATAACAGGCCTTGCCTTGGGACAACCCGTACGAGGCCCGGCCCCCTGACCACAGGTAAGCAAAGCTCTCCATGGTGAGAGATGAGGCACTGTAACGGTCCCGGGACACCTTGAAGTGCAGGTCACAGTTATCTGGGAGACAAGGAAACAAACACTTACATTTCCAATCCCAGGTTAGTGTCACTAGATTCTAACACCAAACTGGATCTAAGCCGAAAAGATCTGAGGATTGGAAATAGTCATGTAGGCAATATGGCAAATATCAGCTGGCAAGTTGGAGCCCTTACCATGAGGTCCTAAAGGGATTTTTCACTGCCATATTTACCTATATGATGCATGTCTATTATTGTGGTAATGACATACATGTGCCGTCAAAATTGTAAATTCCCCCATTCGACACAACCATGAGGGTTTCTGCATTGCACCGGTAGAAATGGGCCATCTTCAAAGCAAACCAGAATATCCAAAACACACAAATGGTAGTGCTTTCCATCATCAGAAACAGACATTGTTTCACAATCTCAAAAAGATTTGCTTGCGAGCATCAACGAATCCTTGAAAGACTAGTACCTCCCTTGTTTTGAAGCCCACCTCAGAAAGTGGGAACAAGTTCTAGCCAGGCTGTGGTATTTGGCTATAATGCCATGGTGGACAGGACCACTGTTGGTACAAAGCCAAAGGCTCAATCATATCTAAACGCCAATACTGTGATTGAACAACCGGTGAAACAAAGGCCACAATAATTGCTCAAAATAATGACTCCGTTTTCATACCAGAGAGGAGGCTGAATCAAACAATGACACCATTGGATGACATTTCCCAGTAAGAGAAATTAATATTATATAGAATAGAAACCCCTCCCACCGCTTAGAATTGGGCAGGAAAACTGAAAATAAAATGTCTAGCAGTTGGATTTTATTTTTGACATATTTCAATAATTTAGCAGTGATTATCCGGAGTGGATACATTTGCATGTTTTTCATACAGCACCCTCCACAGGACACAAGTGAGCTAGCGGGGATTACATCCATCTATGTTCACACGCATGTTTTACTTCATTTGGGTGGATAAACCAGGACCATCGGACCAGCTGGACACCAAATGTAACTCACAGTTGTCCAAGCAGACCGTAGTGTCATCAAACTCCTCATCTTCTTCCTCGAGGGGTGGCAGTGGAGACTTGAGACTAGCCCTGGAAGAGAAACACAGTACCAGTAAGTCAACGGCAGATCTAGAATATTCTGCACGGAGCCAGAATGCCCTCACAGGGTGGCCATCCGGTTGTGACCTCCTCTGAGGGGATGGTGAGCAGTGGAAAGAGTTAGGACTACGGACAGAAAGAACTCCAGCATTTAACCTATTGATTAAACTGCGTCACTTACCTGCAGTGGTCCACTATCATCTCAAAGGATTGGGTTTAAAAAATGAATTAAAAAATAAGAACACAGCCGTAAGTCCTCAAGACTATATGCCTTAACAGTGAATAGGTGTTAAAATGGGCCAAAACTGTTTATGGCTTTGGAGATTACTGGAAGGTCATGCAGAATAGGCTGCTGGATATATTTAACTGTGTGTGTGTAGCTGTTCTCTCACCAAAGGTGCTGCTGCCTCATGGTCGTGGAACAGACAGAGGCGCGTAAGCTACTTCCAGGTAGCCTACAGGGGCTTCAACTGAAATTGTTTAGAAATGTTGTGCCACACTGACTTACCAACATTCAGAATATGTCATGTATCTTAAATACACTGTGCTACGATTACTCAAAGTTCACAGTGCCTTTTTAGTAAGGTAAAAGGAATTGCACCCCCTTTGTCTTTATTTAAAAAAAATAAAGTTAAAATCTATACTCAGTCCTCACGTGCTTTGTGCTCATCTCATGTCCAATGTCACTGGAACAGTAGTGTACACTTACAAGACCACTCATATGGTCAAGCCAGGGGTCACCCAGGGTGCAGTCTGAAGGAGATCCTATGATTGGTTTAGCTAACAGCTACCAGGGCCTCTGATGTACAGTCAAGGGATCAGCCACCAGGTGCTTTATTCATTTACACAGACTAGAGATGACAAGATAGCTGCTCACAACAAAACAAAAACCAAATTAAAAAAAAAAAAAAAAAATAGGGGTCCAGGTCTACACATGGAGGGAAAGGTTCCCATACAGACCACAGCTAGTCCTCGACTTAAACACTCGCTCAGTGGATAATTTCCATTTAAATTGTTCTAAGTCCAGGAATAGGTTTAAGTGGCAAGGAAACCGGCAAGTGATGCAGTGACCCGTATGGTAAGAAAGCATTGCTGTAAAAGAGGAAAATACATGAAAAAGAAACACACTGAGTAGAATGATGACACGGTAGGGAGAGACACATACTGAGAAAAACCAACATACGACAGGAGCAATCATCGTCGGCCAGTGGAGAGTATCAACACGTCAGGAAGAATTGTCGGCCATTGGAGAGTACCAATCTCCAACTCAAGCGTCCGGGAAAAAAAAAGTGCTAGACCCGTGTGCCCTTACGCGACCCCGCACCCCTACCAACATCTGCTACTCTTTCGTGACTGAATTTTTTTTGAGCGGCTTTGCGTCACCATGTCAGTGTACACAAAACGCCTTCCTGCACAAAGAGAGTGAATGGGGAACAATATATATTAATTAACTGCCGTAGAATTCTCTTACTACATTATGCAGCCCTGTTAAGGGTGTATGTAGGCACTGCATGGGTATTAATGGTAAGGTTAATTTAAAAAGCCAGGGATGACCCTCAGTTCAAACATGTATGAAACTTACATAATGTTGACAAAAGTAAGTTAAGTGAGGGGTTTGATGCTAGTTAATGCATTGGCGCTTAAAGCCAATACAGTTCACATAGCTGTGATGGCGCTTCAGACATACCGAAGGCCACGGTCTCCCGTCCTTACCAGCTGTATTTGTTCTCTTCAATAAATTCAAAGTAGCCCCTTCCATGTTCCTCCCGGCGTCTCTTAACACCCTTCTTATTCTTCTGATCAGCATTCGTGTCTTTGTCCGCATCCCCTTTGGAAATAAAAGAAGAATATAATGAGGTGCTCCTTTATTGAAAGGATAGGCCGCACTGTGGCTGTGGTGGGGGATGGCCCACATAGACGACTAGCTTGTTGTCCAGTAGGACCTTGTTGCTTTCTGAATGTGATTAAGACAGTAGAAGGCTAATGCTGTTTTGACCAGGGAGTAGGGATGGTTACATAGCTGGTCAACATTACAGACAATACAAATCACGACACGTGTAGAATGGGTGCAAATACCCAACTGATTACAGTTTTTATTAAAAAGGTTTAAGAAATAGACCATTGTCCATCTGTCCCAGATTTGAGTCAATACAATAGCATAATAATCTGACAAGAAAGCCGAAACTGAACTGCAGGCTATCAATTGACCCCTTCCCCCACAATGCAGTCCGCGGCCACCTAGTTAGCTTGACAGATACATAGCTAATCCTTGTTCGTTCATTCAAATCTTAACCAATCACCTTACCTAATCTAATCAAATAGCTAACCACAATTTCCAAAGCGTACGGATTGCTTAGATAGGAACCGTTTTAGTATAAATAGAAAACCATTACAACCACGAGCCTGCCAAAACCAACACCCGCCGAATCCTTAGTCTACTAGCGTCGCAAAATATGCTAGCTCGTTAGCAACGACACAAAAGAATGCTAACTATGTTAGCTACATTTAGCTACAACAGCCCAAACTTCAATCGTGAGCCAAAAGGTATTCGTCATGTAGGCAGTACGACCAAATAGTTTAACAATATCGCACGATTTTACACTAGTTATGTAACACTAGTCAGCCCAGATCATACCTACAAAAATATATACGTCGAAACCCCAGTTTCGTAAAACGAAAGCATCCGGCAGCTAATAGCATTGGAAAAAAACGTGACACCCAGCCCAAGCATTTTCAAATGGAACCAGCGACTCACCCTCTGCTGACTGTTCTCCGGGCTCACCATCCTCTGCGTCTAACGTTATTTTCTCCATGTCGTCCACACCTTCCTTCAACATTGGATCCATTTCTTCCTCTTCCCCCTCACCCATTTCGTCGTCCTCCTGGGCCACGTTCTCTTCGCATTCTTCCACAACAGCGGCGTCTCCCTCTGCTTTTCCATTCTCTTCCTCCTCATTGGCCTCCATGCTTTCTTCGACCGGGCCCTCGTCGTCGTCATCATCTTCCCCCATGTCTTCTTGGTCCACAGCAGCTTCGACTTCTCCATCGGGATTCTCTCCTTCTGCTGCATCCACCCCAAGTGGAGAATCTCCTGCCAAGGCCTCTTCGTCAAGCGCGGCCTGTAGCCGGTCCATTAAATCGGCCTTCAAACCCTTGTCCGATAGCTGACGCTTTTTCAGCTCGTCCTTCAACTCGTTTACTTTCAGTTTTTTTACGTTGATTGAGCTCATTTTGATATCTGTATAAAAACACTAAACTGAATCACAATTTTAAAATAAAGTAAAATTTCAACAAAGACAGCAAATTCTTAACGGACGCTATGCAAGTTGAAATATTTTTAACTGCGCCAAACGGCAGTAGCGTTTCTAGCCCTTTTCACCGGCAGAAGCGGTTGCAGGCGCAAATGTAGCAAACCACTCCCGTATTCAAGAGTAGAGGGAGGACTTGGGCGTAGGTTACCGTAATCACTGATAGAGCATCTCAATGGAAAATGAATGTCAGTTATTAAAAATCAAATTTCCATAAGATCACTGTAACGTAAGATACGTTTTACCAACAAGTTGCTAAGAATAACACAACGTAGTCGCTTATCAAACGTGAAAATAATACTAAAAGGGAAAGTATACTATATATCCCAAGAAGAGAAAACATGTTTGTCTCACAAAACCTGTGTCGGAGGCGGTGAGTGAATGGACATTCTGTCCAGGAATGAGTGTGCTTCCCACACAACCCACCATTAGAATCAGGATCAAATTATTATTCGCCAAGCACATTTACATGTGCTCAGAATTTAGATATCATGGTTCGGTTAAAAGCTGAATGATGGGGCTTGAGAAATGTAGCCTCTCAGATGTAGGAAATACACTTTAACACCTCGTTCCAGGTTATTTTTCATGCACATTATTTGTTGCAAACCATTCTATTGGGAATCCTAATAAAGGCACTTTCAATGTAATAACAACAATAATTTCCCCCCCAATATTCACAAAATATTAAATTGCTAAATGATCCATTTCATATGTTATCGTAATCCATTTAGTATGCAAATTTTTTTTAAGGGAAGTACTTCATGATTAGTAAAAATCAGATAATCAGAATCAGATTATTTCACAGCTACAGTCTTAAATTGGGAAAAAATATATCAAACAAGCCATTGTGCTTCAACACTGTTGTTGCTTGCTCTTGGGGTTTAAGACCGGGTGTTTTGTAAAAGCACTTTGTGACAACTGATGATGTAAAAAGGGCTTTATAAATACATTTTAATTTGATTGAAGCAACAACATAGAACTAGAATAGAAAAGAGCTAGATTACAGCCAGAAAGTCAGATTCCACAGCTACAATCCCAAGCAGAAGCATTGGGTGGCTTGGGGTTAAACACTGCCCTGGGTTAAATGACCCCCCCCGTAATTCTCCACCAAACCACCAAATGGGCACATTTTATTTCTACACATTCCTTGCATGCCGCTATTCTTGTTCAACTAGAAAATATTGATGAATCACCTGAACTGAGCAAGTAATTCCACAAAAACGATATTGACATTAGTTGATCTTATTTTTTTCCATTTAGAAAACATTGTTATGTGATGTGATGAAGTTAGACCTCTAGACTGATAGGAACAATAGGAAGGTTATGTAATCCACTTGTTAAGAGAAAAAAAATGATGATATTTTTTTTTATTGCAAACCTGTTTTTTGTGGTGATCATGTTTGAGGCTAAACACCCCCTCTCCCTTGGGGCAAAATGATAATATGTAATATAGTAGGCCTATCAACTGGTGCGTACATAGCTTTTTGCCTTTGGATATTGGAATGTGCAATATCACGGTTAAAATGTGTTGTGTTAACTCACTCAAATACTGCTATCAAGATTGAAGTATTTTCAATGGTATAGATTACATTGATAGAATGATTTTGATACCTAAATATGGAATAAATCTTAATTTGGGGTAAAAAAAAAAAACAGGGGGTATTTTACCCCATAGGGAGGGGTATTTTGACTCCATAGTGGGGTTAAAGCCCCCATTTACATAGCATTTGATTAAGTTGTTATAAAATAGAATCTTTCTGACAATATTTTTATCTAAATGTATTTGTCTAACTATAGTCAAAATGTTCATATTAAAATCTGACCAAATATTGCTTTTTTGATTCGGAAAATACAGAATTCCCTTAAGGGGGCCGTTTTCCCCCAGTTTCCCCTAAATGTTACAGTGAGGGGGTTGAAGCATGTTACGTCCGTAGTGCCACGTTTATAGCTAGCAGTTCACTGCCACCCTGTGGACATAGAGGGAAATGCACAAAGAAATGTAAT
Organism: Esox lucius; assembly: GCF_011004845.1. NCBI lineage: Eukaryota > Metazoa > Chordata > Actinopteri > Esociformes > Esocidae > Esox > Esox lucius. The sequence continues at coordinate 19,118,176 of NC_047586.1, forward strand.
CAGAAGGAGGGTGCCGTCCGTACCCGCGCGCTTTCAGTAGATGCGCCTTCACTGTTCGCACGCGTTCATTCACAGGACCACTAGTTCGATATGAGACGCGCAAGTTCGGATACTCGGATACTTCCATGTTAGAATAACATAATTTCTTTATATCTTCCCTTTTTTTTGGTGTACAATAAAACAACGCTATCAAAAGTGGACAGTACATCATCAATGGCTTTGTTCCTTTTGCCTTAGTCAGTATAACCTATTACTATGGCATCTCTCACTCGGAGAGAGAAGCAGAGATGTCCCACAGCAGGTAATCGGAGGTATTTGGTAAGGGATGCATGATTTTTCTTAACAAACATGATTTTCCAAGTTAACCATTTATTTAGTTGTTTGGATAGGCAGGGAGTAGGTTTTGCATTGTTTTAGTATCAATTTACTATTTGATGACTCATAGTCTCGAACAACATAAAGTTGAATTCATGATTGCGTGATAGTCGCGGTTATTTTCTCCAGTTTGCAGTATTAATACAGCATGTTATTGTTTTTTATTTCGCAGACAGCAGATGCTCCTCAATGTAAATCTACCAGACTCTTTTCCGAGACAGTGAGCAATACAGTGCTACGCGAGTACTGTCATCCATCAGAGCGCCCATCCCCAGAGGGTGCGGGATCCAACACCGACTCTCACCGTGCTCTGTTTCCGAAGATGGAGGTCCCATCCAGGGGGACTTTGACAGGAACTTGTTACAGTTCTGGAGGTGCTGTTAGAGCCACTGGATTTGGTACTGTTGGACCCCCCGTGGTAGGAAGCTGGAGCCTTCGTAAATCTGACGGTAAAGTTATTTGTGAGCATTGCACGGCGACTGTGTCCGCGCTGAAGAGACTAGCCCTGAGCTTCGTCATTCCTCAATATAGCACTTGCAAGGTAGGTTGATCACAGCATCACGTCCTCTGGAAATGTGTTGTATGCAGGAACTAGAATTCTTATTTTGATACAGTATCCGTTTATGACAGTTAAAGGGGTTTTAACTATCATAATCCAAATGTATTGTCACATACTTAGAGTTTTTTCCCAATTGCCTCTGATTCTGAATTGGTTCCGGACGTCCATTTCAGACGACCGAGTAGACCCACGATATGCCTAAAAGGAACCAAGTCTAACTGATGTCAATATTTTTTTTAAAGCAACTCAAGACCCCACTTAATTTCTATAGGCAAAATAAACGTGTTTTTCACTGCTATGTAGATAGATAAATATCTCTCTCTACATTTTATCTCTGTACATAGCAGATATACCATAACGTAGATGCTGATATATCAGGAACATAAATATATCAGGATGTTTTTTTTTTAAATTAACCACAGACCATTATACTGCATGTGGAGAGGATGCGTCATAGTTCAGACAGCAGTAGTCAGTAGAAATCCGATAAGAGGCTTTTTGTAGTGCATTGATTTTCAGACTAGAGCCATGAGGAAATCTGACCTTTGGAAATCTTAAAGAGAAATACCTCTTCAAAATGTTTAGGAGGGAGAGGTTTCCCACATTGTGGTCCAATATATGTTTGTGCTGTTCAACCACCTTCAATAGTTCTTGCTGGTCCTAGAAATAACAAACTCACAACCAAAAGTTAGTTTTTACAGCAAAAACAGACATCAGACTGTTCTCCAATATCTTTTGGGTTGGAGTTTTTTGGGGCATATTTGTTCAGTGTCTGGGACTCATAATATGGGTCCTTGATGTTAGCAGCTTGCTGGAGAGAGTTTTTGGAACTGAAGTTTAAGCAGGACAAGGGCACAGAAACCAATGTATGCCATGCTGCTATCTCTGTGCTACGACAGATGCCATTATGATGATGATTTTCAAAGTCAATAGAGTATGTACAAATGAAATATGTTTCTTCCCTACCAATTTTAAGATGTCCAATTGGTAATTATGGCCTTGCTCATTGCAACAAATCCACAGCCGGTTTGGGAAAGTCGAAGTTTGAAACTCCTTTACAGATCTTGCCAAGACATTCTGCTTCTTATCAAACCCCTCATTCACCCAGGAAGTATGCACTGGCACATCCTCCCCAAAAACCACAATTGAGCTTGCAGTAGCAGAACTTACCAAAAGGTGTCACCAGAGCTCAGCATGACTGGGCTTCCCTGTCTGACTTCCAGCCCTCTACCCCTGGCACTTTTGACCCCCACCTGCGGGAACGCCGGGCATCATCAGTACACCCCGACCAGGATTCAAACTCCTGGCTGTAATGGGTGGAACTGCACTGCGAGGCAGTAACTTAGACCACTCTGTCACTTGGGGTCCGAAGTCCTGTACTACATTTTTATACAGTTCCCTAAATGTCAGGCAGACTTCAAGCGAGATCAGTTGCAAACATTTTCGACTTTTGTACAGCAGTTCACTGCGATGTGTGTTGTTTTCATGACTGAATTGGAATTAGTAAACCATTTTGTACATCCCCATTACATTCACTCTACAGGACTCAGCCTTATCTGCTTTTCTCCACAACAAGCTCCAAGCCCACAGTTGTACCGTAGACACCCAGAATCTGGAGGACGAGCAGGGTGTCTGTGACGTCTGCGGTGCCCACCTGAGCCAGCTAAAGCAGGAGGCCGTTCACCTGGTCTTAGCCAAGGAAGAGCGCACCAGGTGGGCTGCCACGCTTGCTGCCAACCCTGGGCACACCTCCGCCAGGACAGCCCCCTCCAGCCCCCACATCTCTTCCAGGACCCATTGCTCCCCTGCTAAGCCCTCCTCTGGACCGGGAACCACCGACCCCATGGCCCCGACTAAAGCACACCTGTCAGGTTCCAACAGGACCCAAAGCCCCCAGAGGAGCCACCCTAGAGGGGCCGTCAAGCCCACCGCTGCTGGGATGTGTCGATGGGTGGAGGAGCAGCAGCAACTCGCCTCTTCCATAGCAATGTCCGGTAATGACAGGGTTGCCACCTTCCCCTACCAGGTACTGCACCTCTAAAAGCCTACACAATGTATTACATAATAATACCTTAGCGTGAATATAGCTCTCGTACTTAGAGATTCTCTCTGTACATTTATAGCCTTAAAAGTTGTAGTATATCAAAACATTGGGCTGACATGGCTGTAGTGGCCTCTTTTATCGTGGCTTGTTATCAATTCTGATGGAGGATGCAGCTAAGTCAGGGTGGGTCATGACACGTCCCCTTCCTGCCATCAGCGCCTTTTATGGATGTCGTTATCTGTAAGGACTAAGGAGAGTGCGCTCCTACAGAATGTGTTGTCACTGTCAGCCAATGATTAAGAGGAGAGGAATGGAGATTCATGGGATTCTGTCAGCCTCAATTAGATACTGAGCAGCAAACATTTACAATGTTATCGCTAATGGAGGGAATTGTTGGAGATTTATTTTCCGTCGTAAAACAGCCAGTCAGAAAGCAGCCTGCGTGATGATCAATAGCCTGGTCGCATTTAATGACTTGTGAAATATTCGTAGTGCTGTACTCTAACCTCCACGGAGCTAGGTAGTAAATACAAATGGGGCAGGAGTGAATGAATGGACAGAATATGGGGAGCCTTTAGTAGGCTGCAGGAGCTTGTTTAGACTGAGAGACCTATATCAAGGTTTTTGTCCCACAACGCAACCTATTCCCTAATTAGCGCACTACATTTAAACAAATCCCTACGGTCTCTGTCAGTAGTTTCCTCCGTACCAAGGGACCGGTGGAGCAGGCTAGCTGCCGTAGTCTGTCAGGCAGTATGGAAAGCCAAACGCATTACGCCGCCCCGGACCCCACGCGGCAATGAGTTATTACTGGATGTGATCTTTCCACTCAAAACAGAGGAAATCATAGTCAAATCTTTGGCGGCCTAATATTAATGGAACCATGACATACGTTTGAGATGAATGGAGATGTCAAGTGGAGAGAGAAAGATGGTGGAAGATTAGGAAAGAGAGGAAGCACAAGAGAAAGAGAGATCTTGGTGGGGAGGGTGGTTCAAAGCGTTTTGTTGGTGGAGGCGATCAAAACACCTCGCCTCTCTGGATCCCTTTTTGCCTAAACGACAAATCCCATTTTTCTAACACTGCTCCAACCTCCCCTTCACCTTGAATTTCTTTTGCTTCTGGCTTTAACAGTGAAGCGTCAATTCAGCATCTGAATTCCACCTATCTGATGACGTCTTGAGATATAGGCCTACAGGGTTCTTCCAAGCTGGCTGCTCGCGTGTTTGTTATTATGTACAGTGAGCACATCTTACATGCAATGGTGTTCACAAACTGAAGCATGGCCTACCTGTGGTTAGGTTCAATCAATGCAAATATTTTACTTGTTGGGGTTGCTGTTTGAGAAATATCTGAACAAATTTGCCCAATTGCAGAGTCATTGTGAAATGTCAGAGTCATTGTGAAGAGTAGTGAGGTTTTCTGTCTGGTTGTGTTATGTTACAATATCTTAATGCAATTTTTTAGACACGTTTTCAGCTTAGATATGACACAATACATGAGTAATATTTATTGGAATAGCCTCTTCTCTGCAAGTAGAGCAGATACTGTGAGTCAAGCAGAGAAAACATCACATGTGCAGCTGCTTATGTTTATTATCATATTTATTAGAGACTATCTAGATATTTCAATATGAAAAGTAACAAGTGTTACTGAAATACCATTGTCTTTTGACCTCCACACTCCTGTCCCCCCAATCAAAAATAAATAAAACCACAATAAGAACAAATACATGTTTTAAGAAATGAAAGAACAAAATGGCATTACATCGTAGGATGTTTTCTGTGGCAGTAGAGACAGGAGAACATGGTTATTATGTTTCTTGTGGTGGTAGAAGCAGGAGAGCAGAGTTGTTATGTTTCCTGTGGCTGCAGAGGCAGAAGAAGAGGGTTGTTATGTTTCCTGTGGCTGTAGAGGCAGGAGAACAGGGTTGTTATGTTTCCTGTGGCTGTAGAGGCAGGAGAACAGGGTTGTTATGTTTCCTGTGGCTGTAGAGGCAGGAGAACAGGGTTGTTATGTTTCCTGTGGCTGTAGAGGCAGGATAACAGGGTTGTTATGTTTCCTGTGGCTGTAGAGGCAGGAGAACAGGGTTGTTATGTTTCCTGTGGCTGTAGAGGCAGGAGAACAGGGTTGTTATGTTGGCCTAAAAAGCTGAAACAATAATGAGACAATTGAGCCGCAGAAAGACGACTATAACTGTGTCTTTGTTGCTCGCGGCAAAGCTCTTCATTTAAGCAGATACAGAGAGTACAGAGTAGACTCATATCTTACTGTCATAAACAAACACACACACACACACACACACAAGCCCCAAGGGGTGAGGGAAGGGAAGGCAGGGTTGGGTTACAAGTTGGAGTCTTCACCGACTTTGCCGGCCTCGGGGGGATGTGGTGTGTAATAATCCGATTCAGTGCGTCTCGTGCAGCTCAGTTCAGTAGGACCTCTGAGGATGGTTGTCTGAGTCATGTCTCCACTCATTGGTTCTACGTGACCCGTGTGTGACACTACAGGTCTATGTGGAGCTATATGATGATTGCCCCATTAACCGAATGTGCTTTCATCCTAAAGCACCACATCCCCTGATGAACCCAGCGTTCTGCAGCACTTAAACCCCCCCCCCCCCCCCCGCCCCGCCTATTTATAGATATCCAATTTGTTGTAATTTTTTAAAATCAGAAATACATACAAAGTTGACAAATGTACAAAAAAGTTCAAGGTTCAATGTATTTAATTTATTTTTAGGAATGTAGTCATTTGGAAAGGCATTTGTTTGTGCAGCGTAGCAGAATGAATGGGCAGACTTTAGGACCCAGCCAACACCTGGGACCTGGGTAGGAAGGCTGTTTGTCTCCCTGCCTTTACTGCATCAATGCAGTTGCAGTGGACAGCACATCTGTTCAGTTCAGAGGTGGAATATGACATGCAAGATACCTGCTGTTTGACCTCTCATGAAAACCAACTACACCATATAGTGATATGGGTTGTCTGTTCAATGTAGAAATGTATTTACTTCTTTCCTATGTATTTAAATCAATAAATAGTCCGATATCAGTCTGTCTGACACCCGGTCTCTTGCCCATCCACCAGGCGAGTCCAACATCAGTTCAGTTCTCTAGCTTAGGATATTCTCCCTGTAACTTGTTCCTATAACACTGTCTTTGACCATGAACATCTGAGTTTGAGATAATTTGATCTGAATGCTAGGCCGTAATGGAGAATAGCAGACAGTTCCGCTGGTAAAAGGCTCTAATGACTTTTGTTTCTTCCTCATCAACATCTTAATATACTGTATCTATAAAAATAATTAACATGGCCTACCCAGTCATTAAGGTTGAAGGACCCTGTCCTACATGTTGTCATGCAGCCAGCCTCATACTCTTTGCCAAGCCGTACTTCGGCATAACAGATTGAGCAGGGATTATTTTACTCACTCCTGTTTCTGACCCTTAAATATGCTCTTTGATCGCGTTAGCGTTTGAAGAACAGCTGGCTTATTGTCCATACCGACTGAACCTTTGGGCTATGGATGAATATAAAAGCCACACTCCCCCTTAACATTCTACTTGTCCGGACAGTTTTCAGAGTTCTCAGAAGGTCAGAATGAAAATGTGCTTGTTCGGAGGAGCCCAATTCCCGAGGCCTTGTCCTTCCTGGTCAGGTACGTGTATAGCTACCAAGGAGACACAAGTTCCTTCCATTGGCTTTACTATGATAAAACAGCGTTACATTGCGAGTCCGTAATTCCGTATCTGTTTCCACCTCCTACTTTTCCGCAGGGCAGCTCAGAAACTGAGCCTGACTGTAAGGAGGAAGGGCCAAACGACCGCCCACTCTTCTGCGTGTTCTGCCCCAGTTCCCACCTGCTACCGGGACATCATCCAGAGGACTCCCCCCCGAGTCCCCGCTTGCCTCATTAAAGCTGCCAACGGAGTCACCGGCGGCAGCGTCGGCAAGGTGAACTGCTGTACTCGTGTTTCACCTCAGCTTTCATCGACTGGGTTTTTCATTTAAAACACCTACGTTGTTCTTCATGACTTGATTAAATAAAATGTCAATGAATGTTTACCAACACTTTTTCCGGGTAAATGTTTCATTAGACAATTAAATACAGTACATGAGTCGTTTCCCACAAGCAGTTCTTTAGAAATTCATGAAGGGATTGAGACTGGTTGTGTGGAGGGAATAAAGCGGACTCTATAGTCGCACTTGTGGATGCTACCCCCATCTTTATGAAATGTGATAATGTGGTGTTAATGCCCTTTCTGTTTCTGCCCTGCCACTCTGGGGTGTACTGTCAGGAAAATCAATATGGCTGCCCCTCGTGCTTCACAGACGGTCGTCTGGGGAGGGTCTAGAATTACAGATAACAGGCCCAGCATCCATCTCATCTCACCTCCACTGCCCAGAACAACACAGCCAAATCCACTCTCTCTTTGTCTCTCTCTCCCCCTCTCTTTCTCTCTCTCTATCAGTAAATAGCTTTGTGAATTATTCATCACCCTAGATAGGACGAGACACAAGCTCAATAGAATATAGAGTTAGGGACAACTGTTGTGTCTGTCCTGCAGTGTAGGAGTTACAAAGAAAGTGTCCCTCCAACGAATAGCGACAGACAAGCTACAGTACTGTCACTCACTTTGATTAGGATTCATCATAATCAATGCTAATGGATTACGTCATGCCGGCCTTAAGTGCTGCTGTGTAATATAAACTTAAGCACACTCGGCAGCTTTTATAAGAGAGAGTAAGACAGAGAGAGACGTTTTATAAATTCATGGCTAATTGTTTTCATGTCTTTGGTGGTTCTGTGAAGTTTGGATCCATCAGATAGGCAGATTCTGACCTCAGAGAGATCTAAGTGGCTGTTGAGGTCTTAACAAAAAACCTCTCAGAGCCTTTAAATCCAATGTTTCCCACAGATCGGAGTTAATGTCTGGGGCAGCAGAAATCTGTTGACATGGTGTTTTTTAAATTCAATATCTAGGATGTAGCTACATGAATTGTAGTGTAATAATACTGTATCATTGATTGGATTTATGTAGTGCTTTTACATACACTCAGAAGAGTCAAAAAAGGGGGTCCCTGATTGGCAAAGGGGTCACTGCCACAGATTAGCCCAGGGATACAAAATAGCTTGATGCAACTTGCCAATGCTGCCTGGGGTTTGTGGCGTTTGTGATCAAATGTGGTTGACTTGCATCATCGCACCCTAGTGATTCCTTGTGGAGGCTTAGGCACCTGTGAGCTTAATCAAAGGTAGAAGATCGTGTGTTCTTCCGCCACCTAAGGATTCCTGTATAGAGTTCCTGGTTGAGTAATATACACTTCAGACCATGGACATTACTACAGCGTAGAATCCCATAATATTAGGGTCTCAAAGCGTTACAGTGTGTAGGTAGGAAATGGATCTCACTCACCACCAACATGTAGTCTGCTGTTTAAAGTAACTACAGTGCTATCCTCTGTCAATCAGTGTCTCGGTGGACTCTACACACTTACAATCAAACTACTTAATGCTGCAACTGAGTGTTGGTTCCATGTAATTACATTTTAGACCAAATGCAACGCTCCTCTGCTCTGAAGTGTAGCCCTGTAGTTAGAACATGACGTTTACAACTCCCGGGTTAGGCGTTCAATTCCCATGGGGAGCCAGTTGGAAAAAGTTTAAAAAATGCACTCCCTACCGCTGTATGGTAAGTTGCTCTGTATAAGAACGTCTGCTAAAATACTTTAATGTAAAGTGTTAGCAGTCTTAAGTCAGAGCGACAGACTCTTTGCGTCATCTGTTCAGGTTTCCTGTAAATCTTCTCTTTTAGCTAAGTTGGTATAAAAGAGGTACCGTCTCACCCGAGAGAACAGCAGGGGTGCAGAGCTAAGGAAGAATCCTGCTGCCTATTTCACATCTGTGATATCTGTGATATTTGAAATCTCTTCTCAAATCCCAAGCTGTGCGAAATCCTCATTCCATTCAGCCTAACTTCTTACTGCAACTATATCTTGAAGGAAGCATATAAATAGAAGTGGATGGAAGTGAATAGATGCAGAAAGTTGGAGACTCACAGGGTTTAAATTGATGGCTGTCGGTATTTTTCAAGTACACATCTGATGCTTCCGATATTATTCTTCAGGATTTAGGTTGTTTAATAATGCATGGATTTCAATTTTGTTGTTTTTGTTTTTTCCCGGGCAGATAGAACAATTTTGATATTACAAAGTATTTTAACGCTACCAACGGTATTGTAAGTTGTCGCTGAACGCAGAGTCAATCGACGCGTGTCACTTCCCTCATCTGCTCAACGTCTATTCATCTTACAGTGAACGCCCCCGCGTTCTTCACCGCCACCTACTCTCTCCACGCAGGTCAGTGTGGTGCTTCGGGTGCTCCCCTGTCCTCCCGTACCTTGTTCTCAGCCCCCGTCACCCATTCTTAGAGTGGACCCGACCAAGAGAAGGGTCAGCATTATGGATCCTACTGCCATCGATAGTCCACGGCAGACCGCCAGTGGGCCAGGCAGGGGTCTGTGGAAGACATATGGCTTTGACACAGCCTTCCCCCCAGAGTCAACCCAGGTCTGTGGTAACAGTACAGTACAGTTAGTTATCTTTGCCTAATGATCTGAAAACCATTGGGATTGCAACCGCTTTTCCCAGATAGTGATTCGCTACATAAAACCTTGCTATTTTAGCCACGCTGCATTTTTCCCCTCAATGCTTTTCTCTCTTTTGTGTCGTCCTTTCTCCCTCCTGCTAGGCGGAGGTGTGTGTAGGCGTTTTGCCTGACGTCATCCGTTCAGTGGTGAACGGGTCAGACGAATGCATTATATGCTTCGGACGTGCTGAGTTGGGTAAGTCATATCAGCGTTACTCTTAAGTGGCCTTGAAGACCAAACCTCATAAGTAGAGTGGCTATTACCACAACCCGTTTTACATAAGGAACATATCCATCTTGTACATCGCTCTTTTATACATCTCTTCCGTTCATCGGTTTCCTCTGAGCAATGGCATAGGAAGTGTTCCATTTCTCTCCTTCCGTCCTTCCTCTATTCATTGTCACATTCCATTAATCTAAAACCTCTTTGATAAATAAAGGGGCGGGGGAGTCATTCATTATACATTCCAAGCCCCTTTAAGTTTCTTTTCTTCTTCAAAACATGTTGACACGAAGAGGCAAGAACCAAATATTACAGTCAAGAAGGGGGAAGGTTGAAGTGGAGGGGAACTACAGCTGAATGGACTGAGAGACACTCTGCACCGCCATTAGGAAAACAAAACCTATTTAGCTTCACTAAAGGCTTTTAATAGATGACTGTCTGTGTGAGAGGAAAAAATAAAACCCCACCCTCTCCTGTAAGGGCAGTGTCTCCTTGGAGCTATATCTCTCTACTACACATGACGCCACTGGCCGTAAATGGGATTGAATTAGTTGGCCCATGTGGATGGAGGCCGGCTGCCTGCCAAGGGATATCAATCTCTCTCCCTTCATAGAACGACCCTCTGGAATGAATAATGTCTGGCTGGTGTACCTTTAATTGGACAAAACCAATTCTCTTACCCTCATTCCATTAGCATTTGGATTGGAGTGAGTAAACTCTGGGTACGGATCACCAGAGCTGCAGCACCAAACTCCATCCCTCCCTCTCCCTCTCTCTTTCCCCCTTCATTCCCTCCTTCCCTCCCTCTTTCTCTTTTCCCCATCTTCTCTCTCTCCTGGATCACTTAGGTGTCTTCTAGGCATTGGTATGCTTGGTTAAAAAGGGTTTTGAAAGGGGTTCTTCACAGGGTCAAGGAAGAATCCTTTTTGGTACTAAGTGACATATTTTTGAGGTGGTGTTTTGGAGGAGTAAAATCCAATTATTATTAATATTATTATTATTATTATTAATAGATTTATTCTTAAAATTTGCTAAATATTTCATCCACTTTTGTTTTGACAGTTAATGCTGCTTTGTTAAAATATAGATTTTGGGGTGCATCTGACCTTTTCAGCCTCTTTGTCCTCCAAGTTAACCCTAAAATAGTAAAATATATGGCCTGTTACTGTGATTCATGTAATCACATCACATTGTTCTTAACAAAGAGCATTAAACCAACTTTGACCCGCTTCCCTATCTCCCAAGATGCTCTCTGTCTCTAGATCTCTCCTCTTTCACTTTCTCCCTAACACACAATGGTTTGCATCCACACACACAAACAAACACACACAAGCACACATATAGCAACCAAACTGACTGTGTCTTAATGCTGTGGTTAACAGGGAAGTCCCAGACCATGCTGGGAAGTGATAAAAACAGCCAGAGTTTAGGTGTCATCCCGTGTGCCATCTCCTGGCTCTACAGTCACATCGAGAAAAGGAGGAGAGAGAGGACCACGCCCAGCTTGGCTGTGTCTATCTCTGCTATGGAGGTCTGTGAGGACGTTGAGACCCTCAGGGATTTACTGTCAGGCAATATTCAGGACAGCCAATCAGCAGATGTTTACCTCTACGAGGACCCCATCTATGGAATACAGGTAAGTGATGATGCAGGAGGTTATTGCTCTGGACGGTTCAGATGGAAGACGTGCAACATTTATAGAATGGACGAGGAGTACCAACCCCGGGGTCCTGAGTCCTAGAGAAGAGCTTGGAAGGCAGTAGCGTATCGAACACTGAGCCGCCATCAATGAAAAGCATTCTCATTTAGTTATTTCTAGATTAGTTGGGTGAGGGCTCCGAGGAGGGTGAGGGAAACTGAGTCTTCTGTGGATCGGTTAAGGCCGTATGCAAATGTATGTGGGCAGGTACATAATATCATTAAAGTCACCTGGTCAGTATGCTCTAAGTGTTTGCCCTGTTACCCCATCTGGGCCCATGGCCTTGCGAATGGGATCGTAAGTCTTACTTTGGCTATGGAGATCACCTAGTCGTCTCAAACAGCAGGTGCTACTGAGCAGTTGTTCAGTGTTGCAGTGGTTCAGTGTTACTTGCCTCCAAGTGAACATTGAAAGCAATTTGCTTGTCTGGTGAGCTTGCGTTGCTGGGCAGCTCGCAGCTGGGTTTCCCTTTGTAGTGTGAGACAGTTTGCAAGCCTTGTCACTTCGGATGAGCGGCAGAGCCAGAGTTGTGGGACTCAGTATTAGTGCTGTATTGATGCTTTGTCTGTTTGATTGCTCGTCAGAAGTTGTAGCGGGATTTCTTGTAAGCTTCCAGATTATTTTCCCGCTCCTGGAAATCTCTGGGCCTCAGCAGAGTTAATATGTTGCCTTCTATTTAGGAAATATTTGTATGGGCACTGTATTAATATGTTAATTTTTTTCAAGTAGTCACCTCTAGACTTCAGCTCACTAAAGTCAGAACCTTTTTTTTGTTGCGAATTTATCTTCCTACACATTTCTAACATTTTACTAATTTAAGTACATTTTTAAATTGAGATCATGGTTGATTACATTGCTTCGTTTACATGGTGGGGTCAGACATACGTTTTAACATCAGAATAGTCCCAGGGCCATGAAGTGTTTTAACGTGTGCGTTAAGGCCATCTTTGAATCTTGATATATATTGCACTCATATGCTCTGCACTCAGTGACCTGGAGATGAGGTTATATACCAGAATACACAAGTTCATTACTTATTCATATGACTTGTCAGGAGACTCAGGGCATGGAGTGTATTTACACCGCGCAGTCTGTGTTACATAATGACTTTGGCGTCGTTACATTAAAATCGTGTACTGTTAATATTCATGCTGTGCTCCTGTATGTCTACCCCCGTCTCCCCATACACGTTCCCTTTGTTCTGCCATGAAAACACAAAGAATGAAATCAATTAAAAACATCCCGTGCTGTCCATCTTCCCTGCAGCTCAGGAACCAAAGCGTGGTATCTGCCCCCGACGCAGAGAGTGCTGCCCTCCTCCTGGATACAGCCGTCGCGTCCAGGAGGAAGTGTGACATCAGCACGCCGTCGCTCTCCTCTGGCTCCCATTTGTTCTTTACGGTGCACGTCCAACAGCTGCTCCCTGAGGGCGACGGCAAAGGTGGCTATTTCTGTACACTGTACACTGTAGAAACTGTAGAAACGAGAACCCCTGACCACGCTATGGTTCCACGGTACGTCCCAAAAGCCAGCCTGTTGTAATATAGTGCAGTAATGACATGATAAGAGTATAATGATATTGTGCCAACACCACTTGGGATGCAGTCATCGTAAGCTCTGCACGTTGCTTATTATTTCACCTTGGTCGGGGTTCTTCTTCCAGACTGTGACACATTCTTAGATATTTACTTATGCGCTCATCGGTCGGTGACCGGTGCTTTACTCTGCGCCATCGTATGGAAGCATGAGTAATTTTATTCTCCTGTCTGCTACCCCCCCCCCCCTCCTCTCTCAGTACCAGGGGGCCACAGCAGGTTGATTATGATAGACCTGGAAAAGGGGAACTGTGGAACAGGTGACAGTAGAAGTGGGCGCTCTGAGTCTGAGCTGGGCGGTGTTATCCTGGCCCTTCTCAACAATGGAAAGAAAAACGTCCCTAACAGGTCAGATACTGGAGCCACTCACTTGACTCCATTACACTGCAGTGAGACAGCTGGTTCAAGCTGCACATCAGGAAATGGTGTTTTTATAACACTGGTATGTGTGCTGTATAACTCTGGATGTTGACTTCGAGGAGGGTTTCATTTTGTGGACCTCACAGGGACAGGAAAGTGACCATGCTACTACAGGAGTCCCTGCGGAACAGGAACTGTCACACCACTGTCATGGCGCATGTGACGGACTCACCAGAATATTTCTCAGAGACACTCTCCACTGTCCAGATTGCCTCTCGCATCCGCAGGACACAAAAGAAGCCTAAAGTATGTAAACCACTGAGTTATAAGCTTTATGCTTTTAAATGATTCTTTAGTGTTAAAGGTTTAAAGGTGCGCCAAAGCATTGTCTGGTAAACCTTGTGTAACCTGTTGCTTAAAGTGATGAATCACTCATCTTTCTCTCTTTGTGTGTCTCTTTCTTTGTCTCACTCTCTCAGCATCTCAGCCTGAGTAGAGAGGGGAGAGGAGGGACTCAGTCCTTCGCCCTCAGAGCATTCCACTCCACCAGTGCTGTGGATTCGGACCTTAGTGGACCGCCCCAGCTCCGGCTTGGTGGTGACCTGCAGGACAACATCTCCAACAGTGACCAGTCCTGTGACACGGTCATCCATGTCAATCCTGATGGCTCCGTCCTGCAGCCGGGAACCGAGCCGACCGAGCAGGTCCAGCGGGAGGTCACCCCAATCATCCCTTCCCTGCACCGGAATAACCCCGAGGCGCTATCAGAAGAGGCCGAGCTTTCCTCTCTGCAGCAGCAGCTTCTCCAGCATCTTCTAAAGATCATACCTCGTCCGGACAGAGAGAGGAAGAAGAAAGAGGGCGTCGCCCAAGAACGCCTTCTTCAATCGCTTCGGAGCACCGTCGAAGAGGCGGGTCGGTACGAGAGAGACTTAAGTCTTGAGTGCGACACGTTCGCCGAGCTACAGGAGCGACTCGGGTGCATCGACGGGATTGAGGCACTTACCAAGTCGTCCTTAAAAGAACCTTCCACCATGGCCGACTCCCCTCCGGACCCAGAAGGTAGCCCAGGAAAAAACGAGGCGGGGGAGGAGCTTTCCGTTGTCAGTGAGAAAGGGGACACAGTGACCGGCGGCAGTCTCCCAGTCGACAGTTTGCTGAGGGAGGACTCCGGTCTGTATGACTGCGAGGAAGCCTGTGCAGCGGGACCCACCGATGAGCCACCAAACCCCTGTGGCCCCAATGCTTTCCATCCGGCCTGCCAGAGCCACAGCCTGCCTGAGGACCGCCATCTGTCGCAGTGCAACGCCGTCGACAGTCTGATCTGCCCTGCGTCAAGTGTTCGTCCTCCCCTTCCTCTGTCACCTCTTCCACTATCTCTGGAGGCTGGTGGATACCCGGGAAGGTCCGAGGCCGGGGCCTCTCCGGCGGGCAAGGGCTCCACAATATCCCCTTCTCTGTCACTCTCTGTTTTCTCTCACTCTTCCACCACCTCCTCCTTGGCCGCAAACGCCCTGCCAGGAGAGACGATACTGCCCCGGCTGTCTGCCGCAGAGTCAGAGGTGAAGGAGATGAAAGCCACCATCACTGTGACGGTCCAGCAGCCACTGGATGAGACAGGCCAGGACGAACTGGTGTTCACCATGGTGGAGGAGGTGACCATCAGCGGTGCGCTGGAGAGAGGAGGCCAGGCGGGGAACGTCATCAGGATCAGGGATGCCCACTCATTCTCAGGACAGGTTTCTTCTGGGTCTGTACTGGGTTCCCCTCCCATCAGAATTATAGGTAATGTTAGTGAAGATCCAACTTCTACTACAGGATCTACAATCAATGCCATGGACCCTGTTACCGTAACCCAGACCATGGCTGTGGAGGTCGAGACCAAACCGAAGGCCATGTCTTCTCTCTCCAGGAAGGACAACCAAGTCTTACCCTCCTTTATAAACCCTTCGCTCTCTGACAGCACTTGGGGAAGTGATTTTGTGGAGTCTAATAACCACAGAGGGGTTTCTAACAGCTGTTTCAGGCAAGTGGAAGCTTCTGCTGTGCCCCAGAAGAAAGATCATATAGAAGGTTCAGGGAACAAAACGCAGATCTTTGCTAATGAGATAGGTCACGAGAGGAAGAACAACGCAAAGGTTTTAACACCTTTCCTGGTTCAAACTGACACCAGTTCATCATGTGACACGCATGTCTGGGAAGAGACCGGTTGCTATGAGATGATGTCATCAGGGACTAGTGCCAGTAGGAAATATGGTAACCAAGCAGACAGGAGCTTTCCCAGAGGAGGGGGCGTGGCCATCTATTCCCCGACATGTCATGACAGAGACTTACCTGTTGTCAACTCCCTAATTACTCCAAAGATGCCGAGGGACTGTAGCGAAAGAAGCAGGAGTACACCAGAGAATTGTATCCATGGTGACCCGCAAGCTACCCACCTGAGGACAGCCAGTTTGCCAAGAGATAATGACAACAAGCAGGAGAGCTACAGGTGGATGGACGGATCCAAAAGCAAAGAAGCAGATTTTACATCATCCACCCGAGGGAGTCCCGAGGTGACCCTGGAGAGGAGGCCGTCCTCAGTCAGGCATGGGATCTTCTACTTAGAAAGGGAAAGCATCCCTCTCCCCTTGTCAACCACTCAGAAGTACTGTCTGGATCAGCAGAGACAGAGAACTAGGAACAGTCCTCTTAGCACAGCCAGTAGTTCACCGTTGGAGCCCATGCCATCCAATAGGAGTAGTAGCTGGAAGCTGAAATCACCCTTAGAAGAAAGCAGTAGGCTGTTTAGTGCTAAGTTGGAGCAGTTGGCCAGCAGGACCGACTCTTTGGGTAGAATACCATTGGAATTCCACTCTCTGGACCATGGCAGTAGCCAGTCCTCTGTGAGCACCAAGGGGTCCAAGGGAGTTTGGGAAGAGGAGTCCAGCTACCCCACCCTACCCCGGGCCAGTCGGAGCCCCAGGAGGGCTCCTAGGTCTGTCCCCTTGATAGACATGTCACCAAACAGGGCCCATTCCTCCAAAAACAGCAGGTCAACCTTTTCAACAGACCCCAGCATAGTTAACCCTGCCTGGTCTCCAAGAACTAGCCGATCTAAACAGTCAGCTGTGGGGAAATTGATGATGGCCAGCCCAAAAGTCCATAAGGTCTCCATTCCCAGTACCAAGAACCTAAGCTCATCTACTAAGGTGCTCCGTCAGTCCATCTACAGGAGCGCCAGTCTGTCCCCTGATGGGAAGAGCCCTTTGTACGGTTCTCCCTGGTCCACCCAGTCCCTGAACCGAAACCAGACCCCGCCTCCCCAGATCGGGCCGCCACGACTGTCACAAAAGCCCCCCCTTCGCGTTATCAACGGGCGTGTCTCAGAGCTCCTCCCATTGGGCAGAGAACCGCCCCCCACCAGAGACGCCTCCAGAGGTCTGGACCTGGACAAGACGGCGGCAGCGGCTGGAGCTTCAAAGGGAGAGGCTCACCTGGCGCCCTCACCCTACGCCAGGGTGACCGCCCCCCGCCAGCCCAGCCACCTCAGCGGGCACGCAAGTGATGTCACCAGCGTGTTGAGCGGAGAGCTACCACCGGTCATGGGGAAGACTGCTTTGTTGACCAATAGGAACAGTGTCGTCAGCAGCGGCTACGAGAGCATGGTGAGGGACAGCGAAGCCACGGGGAGCAGTGTTTCCATCCGAGACTCTGTGAGCGATCAGAGCTGGTCTGTGATCAGCATGGACCGGAGCCGGAGGAACCCCAGGAGGAGGAGCAGCAACGGTAAGATCCGACCCGGGTTCAATAAAATCCGGAGAGCCCAATTAGAAGAAACAGATCGAAATAACGCAGAAAAAAGCCTCCCAGGTGGTGCAGATCCGTAGCACCAAGCTAGGTGTGCAGCTAGCTGACGAGAGGCTCGGAAGCCCCAAGGGCGAGCTCTGTCAGCAGGGTTGTCCTGGTCTCAGGGTACTATAGTGGCTCCCCCGGTTGGCTCGGGCACCTGCATAGCTGACTGAAGTTGTCAGGTGAGGGGGCGTGCAGTCAAATTGACACATGTCACAAAAGCCGAATGGAGGAAGGCTTCCTGCTATTGTCAACTCTCCGCAATCTGTCGGGAGGTGTTGAGATGAGTCACGGCCATAGATCAAATTGGATATAAAAAAATTGGGAGAGGGAGGAAGGGGGGTGTAAATAAAAGGCAAATATAATAATAAATCAAAGGGATAATGACGTGATATTTACCAGTTCTGTCCTATTCCATTCCTTTCTGTTCTGCCTGGCCTGTAGGTTCAAATCCACGGCATCTGTCTCATGACACGTCCATGTCACTGAGGAGGTCAACCAGTGGCCCCTGGTCTCGCTGGGTGGATAGGGGTATCCCAGAGGCCTATGAGATCAAAGTCTACGAGATAGATGACGCAGAGAGGCTACAGAGAAGAGGAGGAGCAGGTAAACAGGTGAGGACAAGACATTTCTAAATATTTTTATGATCTGCTCAGCATGGCTAGGAGGTGGGTGATAGGATAACAGTTATAAGGAGCAATAACAGAGTTAATACACCAATGCAAGCTAGGGCTGATTCCCTGGCAAATTATGCAAAAATGTGTCAAATCAAAGACATACTCAGGAGATGAACTTAGCTTGGCTGGAACTTTTCAGAAGGCTAACCAGTTGGGCTCCTAGCCGGCTTATCAGCCCATTGCCCTTCAACAAACCCAGTCATAAAGTATTCAGAAGCATCTCTAGTCTCCAGTCAGAAGCTCTCTGTACTGAACTGAAGTGGCACCTTAAATGTCCCAGGTGAGCAGGAGCCTATAGAGAGAGAGACATCAGGTGCAGGGCGTGGCACTGCAGCATAGCTTGCTGCAGGCTTACCTATAATTACTTTACTGTATGTTTGAAAATGTTTCCCTGAGGAGTTGGTATATGGCCACTGTACCATGGCTAAGGGCTATATTGGCAATGTTCCACAAAACCCCTATGAGCCTAACTGCAACTATAAACTGAATACTAATGTCATTAAAACATTCAAAAGCCAAGGTTTGCATTGTGTGGTTGCTGTTACGTTTGAGTTGGCTCTGTAAAGTGTTTGCATGTAAACCAACTCAATAAGGTACATGCAGAAACTGTAGACAGCCAGGCAACTCAAGTGGGATGGCAACCATACAATTCTAATAGTGGTTAGAATGGACTATGCTATTTTGTATCCCCAATGTCCATGTACAGTACAAAGGAACCTCAAGATTCCTTAGGCTTACTGGTAAAATGCACCTGAGGATGTACAGGGTTACCTCCGTACAGGTCAAAATTTAGGTTGAGAACCAATACCATGGGACTTACCAAGGACTATAGGATAGACCAGGTCCCATCGAGCACTCATGCCTAGGAGGGAAATGTGTTGTGATCTTCAACTGTCCTGAGTCTGTTGGGAGGGAAATGTGTTGTGATCTTCAACTGTCCTGAGTCTGTTGGGAGGGAAATGTGTTGTGATCTTCAACTGTCCTGAGTCTGTTGGGAGGGAAATGTGTTGTGATCTTCAACTGTCCTGAGTCTGTTGGGAGGGAAATGTGTTGTGATCTTCAACTGTCCTGAGTCTGTTGAGTGGGAAATGTGTTGTGATTTTCAACTCTCCTGAGTCTTTTGGGAGTGTCGCCACAATAAGACAATGTCCACCTCCCCAGCTGCTCCACCTTGCTATCTTAAAAATGAATGCACTAACTGTAAGTCATACTGGATGAAAGACCTGGCAAAATACTAATGCATTATAATAAAAAAGTAGTGTAATGTGTTAGGAATGGTGACAATATGGTGTTGTTTGGAGGCTCTTTGATTACGATCTGATATGTAACTGAAGCATTAAATGCCTTAAAAGGCTGTGTTGTTGTTACAAGGGGATAGCCTGCTTCAGTGCCAAACTCAAGTTCCTGGAACATCGTCAGCAGAGGATGGAAGAGTTACGAGCCAAATACAACAGCCTAAAGAGAGAGCTAGAGCTGGCCAAACAGAACCTCATGCTTGAGCCAGGGAAATGGAACCAGGAGTGTAAGTGCTTACCACAAAAATACATGAATCAGTGATTTGTTTACTAGTGTCTTTGTTTCTCTAAGAATTTGGACACTACAACTGAGCTACCAAACATCTTTACATGACTTGCCAATGAAATAACTGTGCATTACATTATTAATGTTGATCCTCAGAGGCCTCCGTAGTTTGTGTTATATTAAGACAAACCTGTTTCTAATCTTATTTGTGACCCCGCCTCTTATTCCAACATTGTGTTGTGTTGTAGTTGACCTGTGGCAGACGTTTGAGGTCGACTCTCTGGAACATCTGGAAGCCTTAGAGTTAGTCACGGCAAAGCTGGAGAGCAGGGTGAATCTCTGCAAGGCCAATGTCATGATAGTCACGTGCTTTGACGTCCCCACCAAGCGCCGCCAAGCCAAAAGACGCCGCCGCAACGAACAAGGGCTAGGATTCCTGGGACTTTAGTATCATTTATTCATTTCCCATTGTTGTTATTAGATGTGTAGAGAGATTTAAAGAGAGACAGGGAGTGAGGGAGATGGGAGGGGAAGCTACAATGGGATACCACCATAACAGAAACATTTCTAGACTTTTTTTTGGGGTGCTTGTCTGAATTCCACTTGAAAACATACCCAGGTATTTGCCTTTCAACTCCCTACCAGTAGTGAGAAGTATCACTTAGAAAAGGGAGCGGAATGAACATCCCTGAATACCGGCGAGCACTCTCACTCTAAATAATGTATGTTCTGACTCGATGCGCGCTATGTCGATAAATCCGCTCAAAGCACTTCAGCGCACGCCACTCCAACACACACTAACCACACACTAATCAGCTAACCACAATGACTCACTTTGATTCGTTTAAGCAATAAGGCCTGAGGATCTGAGGTCGCAAATATACCACGGCTAATGTTCTTTCTTAGATGCAACACAGAGTGCCTGGACAAAGACCTTAGCTGTGGTGTATTGCCAATATATCACAAACCCCTGAGGTGCCTTATTGCTGTTATAAACGGGTTACTAATGTAATTAGAACAGTAAACAAGTACTTTTTCATCATACCTGTGGTATATTGTCTGACACCGTCATGGGGACAAGAAAAGGTTTGATTTTCAGGGGAAAAAGAAAGAGATACGCCTGTGACGCAACTTCCTCGTTTGGGTGTTAACAAAGCAACATTCCATCTTAACTTTTACTGGATTGATTGAAGAGTGCAGAAGAGAGCCTCCGCAGTCTTTTCTCCCTTCTCTCCTAGACCATTAACGGGGAAAACTTTGGGCCTACTTGGGGCTAGTCAAATTATTTATTTCAGCCAATCAGCATTGAAGGGACAATTACCCTGTTTTTAAATGCATACATTACCAGTCATGTTTGGACACACATACTCCATCAAGAGTATATCTTCATTGTTACTATTTTCACCATTGTAGAATAATAGTGAAGACGTCAAAGGTATGAAATAATACATTTGTAATGATGTAGTAACCAAAAGTGTTAAACAAATAAAAACACATTAATATTTTAGATTCTTAGAAGTAGCCACCCTTTGCCTTATAACAACTTTGCACACTCTGGGCATTCTCTCAACCAGTTTCATGAGGTAGTCACCTGAAATGCTTTTCCAACAATCTTAAAGGAGTTCCCACATATACTGTGCACTTGTTGGCCATTTTTCTTTCACTTTGCAGTCCAACCCATCCCAAACCATCTAAATCAGGTTGGGATCTGGTGATTGTGGGGACCAGGTCATCTGATGCAGCACTACATCACTGTACGTATTGGTCAAATAGCCCTTACACAGCCTGGAGTTGTGTTTTTGGTCATTGCCCTGTTTAAAAACAAATGATCCCATGAGTCCCATTAAGCGCAACCCTGTTGGGATGGCATATCACTGCAGAATGCTGTTGTAGCCATGCTGTTGTAGCCATGCTGTTTGAGTGTGCCTTTAATTCTAAGTAAATCACAGACGGTAGCAAAGCACCCCAACATCATCATACCTCCTCCAGGTTTCAGGTTAGGAACCACACACATGAAAATCATCCATTGACTCACTCTGCATCTAACAAAGACATGGCGGTTGGAACCAAAAATCTCAAATTTGGACTCATCAGAACAAAGGACACATTTCCACCTGTCTAATGTCCATTTATCCTATATCTTGGCCCAAGCAAGTCTCTTCTTCTTATTGTTGTCCGTAAGTTGTGGTTTATTTGCAGCGATTCAATCATGAAGTGGGTGGAGTAAGTTTTACACTGCTATATTATTGTGGGGGACGAGGGTCAGTCCGTCCAGTCTTAAGTTCCAATTGTTTACGGTGCTTTGATTTATGTAATGGGGACAAGGGTCAGTCTGAAGAGCATGCTCTTTCCTGGCCACTGTGCATCAACGATATTATTACTTGCTCTTTGCTTTTAGAAATACCCAGCCTGAAAACCCACTTTGTGACAACTGTAAAACGTAAAATGGGCTTTATAAAATAAAAATATTGATAAAGGCCTGATTCACGCTGTGTCCTCCGAACAGTTGATTTTGGGATCTGTTATTTATCTGTCTGTTACTTGAACACTAATTGGGCGGCAATCTGACGTGCCCTTAATGGGCAACCCCAAGGAACGTATCCTCTGCAGCAGAAGTAACTCTGGGTCTTCCTTTCCTGTTGTGGTCCCTATGACATCCAGTTTCATCATAGCGCTTGATGGTTTTTGCGATTGCAGTTGAAGAAACGTTCAAAGTTCTTGACGGACCTTCATGTCTTAAAGTAAGGATGGAATGTCGTTTATTTTCTTGCCACAATAAGGACACCTACACTACAGCCATAATAAGGGGGCTTCTGTATACCCACCCTAATGCATTA
This sequence comes from Esox lucius, assembly GCF_011004845.1. NCBI lineage: Eukaryota > Metazoa > Chordata > Actinopteri > Esociformes > Esocidae > Esox > Esox lucius. The sequence continues at coordinate 19,140,546 of NC_047586.1, forward strand.
CATTCCACAAATAAACTTAAAAACGTACACCTGCTAATTGAAATGCATTCCAGGTGACTACCTCATTAAGCTGGTTGAAAGATATCAAAGATTGTGCTGCCATCAAAGCAAAGGGTGGTTACTTTGAAGAATCTACGATATGAAATGTATTTTGATTTGTTGAACCCCATTTTTGGTTGTTACCTGATTCCACAGTGCTATTTTGCAGTTTTAATATCTTCAGTGTGGAAAATAGTAAAACTAAAGAGATACCCTTGAATGAGTAGGTGGGTCCAAACGTTTGACTGGTACTCTATATACCAGAGCTTCACCACGGGATAACACACACACTCCATGATGTCTGTTTCATGAATCCAAGTAACAGTCTGTTGTATGTTAACATGTTAATGAACTACAGTACGTCTTCATATTTCTCTGTGTTTATGATGCTATTGCTATGTACTGTTTCCTTACAAAGGATAAATTGTTCTCACAAGGTTGTGTCCCTCTTGTGCTTTATTAATATACTTGTGTCTGAAAACTGTGTGAGAGTAAGAAGATTGCCACGAAATGGTGATACCCAACACAAGAGAGTCCAACAGTAACACTGACTCCGGAAATCAGACCTATATAACTCCTACATAAGGTTAGTCTGACTCCAACCCCTTTTAGATCTATCTTAAAATAGTGAATCGTTGGAAGAACACTCCATCCAGCTTACTAGGTTCATTTGAGATTCTGTATGTACCCATCACAAGATGTTAAGCTTATTGTACCTTTTTTCTATACGGTGCAACAGCTTAGCCGTTAGCCGCTGTCACTGTGGATGTTTTTCAGTGGACAGTAATGAGGATGCCCGGTCAACCAGAGTTCATCTCTAAAAGGTAGCCCATTATGAAGTCAGACTCATTGCAAACACACACAGACATTTACACACATATGCTGACACACCACATGCACACACACACACATCCCAAGATTGCGCCTTTCCCTCTTTCTACTCTTCTTTACTGTCATTTTGTCCCCAGAAAAAAAGGCATATTTGAATGTAACTGACATGAAGTGTGCTGCTGCCTGACAGTTCTCATTGCCCCACACTGGGCAGAAACGTGTGGTCCTCTGCTTCTCAACACTGGCAATCTACATACAGTAGGACAAGTTATTCCACTAAATCCAGCTCAAGAGCTGTCCGAAAGATGCTCATAGAAGACCCTAAAAACCTCAGGGAAACATAAATGCATCTAAAAGCTTTTCTTGTCACAATCAGTGTTGAAATGCATGAGTCAACCATCAAACAAAGACTGCATAAACCTGTCCTACATGGGAGGTCAGGAAGAAGGAAGCTTCTGCTCTCAAAAAAAAAATCACCACATCCCAGACTGATTTACATGGTTTGGGATGAGTTGGACTGCAGAGTGAAAGAAAAATGGCCAACAAGTGCACAGTATATGTGGGAACTCCTTCAAGACTGTTGGAAAAGCATTCCAGGTGACGACCTCATGAAACTGGTTGAGAGAATGCCCAGAGTGTGCAAAGTTGTTATAATGTCAAAAAAAAATCTCAAAAAGAAGAAATGGTGAGTTGTGGAATGCCAAAGTTAAAACCTATATTTATATGCTTTTGGGGGGGGATTGAAGTGGGCTATGTATACATGAACTTGACCCTCAAACATGCATTACTGTAAAGAAAAGTTGGCAAATTCCCCCTCTCGATGTAATAGATCGTTAGGCAGTTACAAGAAAGGGCTAAAGGAACTAATTTTAACCAGAGGGGGCAACACTGATTATTGGAAATAGTGGTGTAGTTATATTTTCCGCAATATGAAAATGCATTTCTGTTGATTTCTAATTGAGGAGTATAATTTTCCCTGTCATTGGTTAAATCAGGTTATCAGTGTTGAAGTGAATATTATATATACATATGTCCAAATGTGTAAAAAAATACAATAAACTTTTTAGGTGGTGTACTGTTTCACATGACTGCAGGCCCACCAGCCAAGGAATAATACATGTCTGTGTGCAAGTTAAGATATCTGCCAGAAGATGGCCTCATTGCCGCCGTTTTGCGATAAAATGAGATAAATATATATATAATTTTGCAATGAGGGGCAGACAGGATTACAGAAAATGCCCGGATTTAATCGTAAACAACCATTGATCCGCAAAGAGTATCTCTTCTGCTGAAGGATCGTTAGATTCGCTGTGCGGCTCGTGCATTTAGGACGTCGTGTTTAGAATAGAAGGAAGCCACGGAACCGTTGGTTATATTGCCACGAATCTTCTGCCTACTGCCGGACATTATCTTGCCTGTGTGAGTATTTGGACACATCCGCATAATGATGGATTGCCTATAACGGTTTTTACTTACGTTACCTTATATAAGCGTATTGAAAGATGTTTAGCCTAAATAGCTCTTTCCTACAGCCTGTCCTAAATATCATTTTTCAAATGTTCTCATTAGTTACGGGTAAATGGTTGATCGTTTCTGAATAATAAACATGACATTAGCTTAAGAACATTAATACTGTGAATTGCAACTTCGTAGCATATGCAGCTTGTTTATTAATGTGTGAACTGCGTTGATAATGAGCGACAATATTAAAATTGAAGCAATGTGAAAGTATAGACTAGGACTCATCCGCTCCATTAAGCAGCGACACGCTCCACGGAGTGCCACAGAGCATCAGCTCCAGCATCAATGATTCGCTGTTGGTCGGCAACACGGTACCAATGACCTGTGAAAAAGTACACAGGACCGCAAGAAGAAATCTAAATTGGACGACTAGTCCTCAGAAAAGACAACCTCTATCTTGCATATTTGTTATACAGTTCTGGGCAAAAGTCTTTGGCACTTGAAAGTCTAATTGAAGTAATTCATTAGAATAGTATTTATTTGTAATAAAATAATATATATATATATAAATTAAAACACTACACTAAAATAAATGTCCTTAGTTCGTCTTTCAGATGATTTTCAGAAGACTTTTGCACAGTACTACATATCTAGTATACAGTCTATAGCCTACTAGGTTCATTCTAATCATTCCTCACTTATGTTGGATGATACAAATTGGTTGATGATTCAGAAAAAATCCCTTTGAATAAACAATTTGCGTAAATGTTTTCAGAAATCTAAATAATAACATAACAAATGACAGTTTAACTAAGTTCAACCATTCGTCAAATTCTGTTCAAGAGTGGTACATATTTAATTTATGTATTTACTCATTGACACTTTACAATCTATTTTAGATCTTTAGTAGTAGGCCACCCCCAGAAACACAAGTTATGGAACTTCCATCAGTTCAGTGAAATGTCCAGTCTGTCTGTGAAATCAAGAAATTGTTTAGTGACACAACACAGCTACATATTCTGAAGATTAGGGATGAGTGTTAACACACTGTTACATATCATAACGCTTTTAAAACAAGAATCTGAAGTCACCATACATGTCCAAAACACACTCATCCGTCTATCTTGTCATGACAAACAGTGCCGGCCCTAGCCTTTTGGGGGCCCTAAGCTAAATTTGATTTGGGGGCCCCCTCTCTCCTAGTGGTCCGGGGCTCACTAGCGGTCCGGGGTCCCCTTGCGGTTGGGGGCCCTAAGCGACCGCCTATGTCATTTATGCCCAGGGCCGGCCCTGATGTCAACCTATATATTTAATTTACATATACTTGTATGAGGTCAGTCACATTCTATGTTGTAGTTCTATGTTTTAAAGCCTCACATCCTCTAGAACGTGATCAGGGCAACTCCAGACATGTTCTGACACGCCACTTTTTACATTCCAGCCATAATCTCTGCTCAGTCATGCTTAAATGTAGGCCAGGTCTTGTGATGTGGAGGTTCTGTATCTAACAGTGTTAACTGGCTTTCCTCCTCCGTCCCTCCATCCCTCTGTCCCTCCATCCCTCTGTCCCTACCTCCTTCCTTCCATCCTTCCGCTCCCCCATCCCTCCCTCCCTCCCTCCCTCCCGCCTTGTGTGATAACGCTGTCCCATGTGTTTATGTGTTCATGTGATTATGTAACATTCCCTTTATGGTTTCCAGTAGTCCAAAGACGAAAAGGTTATTTTAAGTCTGAATGTTCTCAAAATAATGTAGGCTGCTTTTCTTTGCCCGAAGGCCAAGTCCTGGTTGTGACACAAAGAGTTCTGTCTGAAAACATTCACTCAGCAAAATAACTGGCATTTCACTCCCACTCTTCTGCACATTCACTTTCCTCACTGTATCAAGGACTGCGGTCAATGACGCTCTAATGTATTGTATCTCCACTGTTTATTTCCAGCACGGTATCGAAGAGGATAGGAAGATATCCTCAGTGATCTGCTGGAGGGTTTTCAAGGACCAGGGAAAGCCTTAAACAACCCCAAACAACGACATTAGAACACAAGGAAGAGGTTAATAATAAACAGGAGACTGAGGTAGAATAATATTGCTTATACTGTAACACAGGCAAATCAACTCAAGCTCTCCCCCCCAAGCTGTCAAAACCTGAAAACACTGGACCTAGAAATTGTATTCAGCTAATGTCAATGTTGGAATTTTCTATAATAACCTAACCCAAATGTGTGTTTCCAGCCAGAATCCAATCCTAGTAACAGACATCCCTGAAGCAGCCAGTCACAGCCCACCTATAAGCACCGACCCACAGCCTGGAAACCCTGAGGGAGAGGATGGGCAACAAGAGCACCAGCCCCCCTGGAGACCTGAAGACAGAGATGACTAAGCAAGAGGCAAACAACTCTGACATTACCTCAGGTAGCCAAAAACACTGAACAAACAGTGCCGGTCTTATGTAGAATTTTTGCTGTACCTTACTCTGTAGTATATTTAAGCAATAAAGCGCAAGGGAGTGTGGTATATGACCATTATACCATGGCTAAGGGCTGTTGTTACGTACAATGCAAAATGGAGTGCCTGGATAATGCACTTATATATTGCTATATTGGCAACATATCACAAATCGGGTGTCATATTAGTAGTGCCTTATTGCTATTACATTTTATAAACCGGTTACCAATGCAATCTGAGCAATTAATAAAGTACCTTTGGCAATAGGCATTATATACCACATCTTTCAGTCAATCGTTATTCATTATGCTATTAACTGTACTTATTATGTCAGCTACCTCAAAGATGAAATTCTAATTCAATTAGAGTGGAACGTAATTGTAAAACATGTTACTGCACATCTATTACAGTTTTCATTGTGCGTGTTTTCAGGAAGGAGCCCCAGAGGCACCCCGGGCCCCAGCCCTGACCTGCTAGCCTCACTACAGACCCTGGGAGAACACAGCGATCACACACTACTGCCACAGTCCCTTCACCAGGTGTGTGAGTCTTCTCTGCTTTCACTAGCACAAGTCCTTTGTGTTTTGGTCCCATGGTTTTGTGTTTTTTGCATGGTAGCGTCATGATCTGTCACTTATTTTCAGTCACCGGAAACATCTCCTCTTTCCTCCTGTCGTCTCTGTCATTTGTATGCAGAGTAAAGGATGCCCTCCATTCCCTGGTCAAAACTAGTGCACGACGTAGGGTATAGGATACAATTTGGGACGGCCATTAAAACAATGATCCAAAAGAAAGGCTCCTCTGTGATCAGATTTGCACAATCACTGGATCACTGGAAGAATCCCTGGTCAAAAATGTATGTCTAGAGATGGTATGTCTATGCATTTAAGTTGTTTAGACAACATTTAAGCCAAAATATGTCTAATATAAGAACTATACTCAAATACATCCATAAAACCATTGTTAACCGGACTTGGCATCTATAGGAAATTAAATAGCATTTGTCATCCAGTAGGCATCTGAACTATGTGTTCACTCTACCACAAGCTGAGGAAGAAACGTGCAGAACAATTCAACAAAGTTATTTTGGATAAGTGAACCTGAGGCATTAAAGCATTTTACTGGCCTCAGGATGCAAAGTCCCATTTTGAGTCTTACCTCTCCTCCCTCACTATAGTATGCGGTCCAATTACAAAATAGTAAGGCTGGGTCAATGCAACTATTACACAACTTGCTCGTCCTCTGGAAGAAACAAAACAAGAAACAGATGTAGTTTCATTAGGAAAACACCTCTAACAGAGTCACAATTCTACTCCAAGGTTTAGCACACAATACTTAAACAGTATATTATTAAGGGACATTTTATTCATAAAGGAACATAAAATTGGTATAGTCTCAACCCTACTAAATCAGATGCATTCATTTGTTGGCATGTTTTTTTGGTCCTTCATGAATCCATGTAATCTTTCAAGCATTAGATACAGTATCTCACAAAAGTGAGTATACCCCTCACATTTTTGTAAATATTTGATTATATCTTTTCATGTGACAACACTGAAGAAATGACAATTTCTACAATGTAAAGTAGTGAGTGTACAGCTTATATAACAGTGTAAATTTGCTGTCCCTTCAAAATAACACAACACACAGCCATCAATGTCTAAACCGCTGGCAACAGAAGTGAGTACACCCCTAAGTGAAAATGTCCAAATTGGGCCCAATTAGCCTCCCCGGTGTCATGTGACTGGTTAGAGCTACAAGGTCTCAGGTTCTCAGGTGAATGTGGAGCAGTTGTGTTAAATTTGGTTTCATCGCTCTCACACTCCCTCATGGTCACTGGAAGTTCAACATGGCACCTCATGGCAAAGAACTCTCTGACAATCTGAAAAAAAGAATTGTTGCTCTACATAAAGATGGTCTAGGCTATAAAAAGATTAACAAGACCCTGAAACTGAGCTGCAGCACGGTGGCCAAGACCATACAGCGGTTTAACAGGACAGGTTCCACTCAGCACAAGTCACGCCATGGTCGACCAAAGAAGTTGAGTGCACATGCTCAAGTGTCATATCCTTATGTCAGTGCTCAGACCATACGCCACACACTGCATCAAATTTGTCTGCATGGCTGTCGTCCCAGAAGGAAGCCTCTTCTAAAGATGATGCAAAAGAAAGCCCGTTAATTGTTTGCTGAAGACAAGCAGACTAAGGACATGGATTACTGGAACCATGTCCTGTGGTCTGATGAGACCAAGATAAACTTATTTGGTTCAGATGGTATCAAGCATATGTGGCAGCAACCAGGTGAGGAGTACAAAGACAAGTGTGTCTTGCCTACAGTCTAGCATGGTGTTGGGAATGTCATGGTCTGGGGCTGCATGAGTGCTGCTGGCACTGGGGAGCTACAGTTCATTGAGGGAACCATGAACACCATTTACTGTGAAATACTGAAGCAGAGCATGATCCTCTCCCTTCGGAGACTGGGCCGCAGGGCAGTATTCCAACATGATAACGACCCCAAACACGCCTCCAAGACGACCACTGCCTTGCTAAAGAAGCTGAGGGTAAAGGTGATGGACTGGCCAAGCATGTCTCCAGACCTAAACCCTATTGAGCATCTGTGGGGCATCCTTAAACGGAAGGTGGAGGAGCACAAGGTCTCTAACATCCACCAGCTTTGTGATGTCGTCATGGAGGAGTTGAAGAGGACTCCAGTGGCAACCTGTCAAGCTCTGGTGAACTCCATGCCCAAGAGGGTTAAGACAGTGCTGGAAAATAATGTTGGCCACACAAAATATTGACACTTTGGGCCCAATTTTGACATTTTCACTTAGGAGTGTACTCACTTATGTTGCCAGCGGTTTAGACATTAATGGCTGTGTGTTGTGTTATTTTGAGGGGACACCAAATTTACACTGTTATACAAGCTGTACACTCACTACTTTACATTGTAGCAAAGTATAATGTCTTCAGTGTTGTCACATGAAAAGTTATGATCAAATATTTACAAAAATGTGAGGGATGTACTCACTTTTGTGAGATACTGTACATGGTCAGACAAGTGATGTTCAAAGCAACTGCCTGGTGAAAATGTGTCTTTTAAAAGTTCCTATTGTGTCAATACCCAAATGAGTTCAGCCTATACCAGACCTGCACAGAAAAGCTGCTTAAAACTGTTAAGACAAACTAAAACCACTCATGTTGTAGGTAATTGTGGATCAGATGTTTTTGAAATCTGGAAATACTGGGCGTTGACTTTAAAGTCAAGGACAAATGGTCATGTGGGCTTGTGAACACAAAAAGCTCAGGGAGGTACATTAATCCAGGATATAAATTCTATGCTTTAAAGGTCAAATGTCCCTCCTGGTATTTCTTTCTGTAACATGTGATCCTAGGCTTTGATATTGAAAATGTGTCTTGGATTTAAGACCAGGATTATCTGGCTGTGAGACTAATTAGCCCTATTTAAAGGGTTAGCAAAATGATGTTATGATGAGGACTGTGATGAGCAGGATACAAGACTTCTCTTACACAGTTCCGAACATCATCCGTGTTTGTGGAGAGGTTAGGCATCACAAATCAACTCTGTTAGCGGTTTTAGCGGAAATGTACCCACTTTGCAATGAACTTTTTGCATCTTTGTCATATCACTTAGGGTTGAGTGTCCATTGGCAATTGGGCACTGAGAACCAGCATACGCTAGGCCCACCATGGAATAAAAAAGCCTCTAGAGTTCTGTAACAAAGTCTTATGGAGAGATGAGATGAAGATTGACCTGAACCAGAGTGATGGAAAGAGACAAATGCATTAGGACAGTGAACCCAGACACACTACCATAGCTACAAAGTTCCAGGAATTAGAAAATCTCTAGACCAGGCAAGTCAATTGCTTGTTTTAAATCCAACTGAGTATGTCTTTCACATACTGAAGAGAAGACGAAAGGAAACATTTTCAGAAACAAGCAGAAACTGAAGATATCACTGATAATCAATGTCCGGTGATGGCTTTGGGTTGCAGACGTCAGGCCATCATTGCATACAGTGGATATGCGACCAAGTACTACACATTACTACTTTATTCTACATGATGGTAATCTGTCCAAAATATCCCAAAATGGACGGACTATGTATGCATGTATGTGCATCAGCATAGTTGAAGCTTGCTCTTTGGGGTTTCAGGCTGGGCATCTGTAAAAACACTTTGTGACAACTACTGATGTAAGGCTTTATAAAATAAATTGGACTGATCGATGTAAATAATTTGCAAACAAGTAACGCAATGTTTTTTTTCCCTGTCTCAACAGATTGCGGAGGCTTACTCCCTGGAAGAGGATTGTATCCTTATTATTTCTCACCAGAATCTATTTCTACTTCTGTGGTTTGAGTAGAGCAGTAGAGCAAGTGTTCCCATGTGTGTAAAGTGTTCCCATGTGTGTAAAGTGTTCCCATGTGTGTAAAGTGTTCCCATGTGTGTTAAGCGTTCCCATGTGTGTTAAGCGTTCCCATGTGTGTTAAGCGTTCCCATGTGTGTTAAGTGTTCCCATGTGTGTTAAGCGTTCCCATGTGTGTTAAGTGTTCCCATGTGTGCTAGTCTGAGCGGAATATCAACTCATACTTTTAAATGTTCTATAGACGGTGTGTTTTCATTCATTGAGAAGTTGTTTGTACTTGGTCTGTTCTTCATGGTTCATGGGTGGACTTCCATACTGTTTATTTCCTCTACAGTTACTCTGCCACCCCTGTTTGTGCTGTTACCATGGTAACTGGCCTGCAGGCAGACAGAGAGAGTGAGAGAGGTAGAGTTAGAGCGGTGGAGAGTTGTTTGTGGATGTGTAGGGTGTGGCTGTGTCCAGATATATAGGGTAATTACCAAATAGCACCCTACTCTTTAGAGTCAAAGGTTATGGACTAGAAAGGGAATAGTGTGCTATTTGGGATGGACCCATAGTGAGGATAGGTTTTGGGGTGGGTGGTGTTGGTTATTCAAGAAAATGTGTCCTCCTGGAAGTAATCCAATTTATTCCCATTGAGATTCCCAAGAATCTCTTACACCATAGGGTTTGCCTGAAAAAGTAATATTTTACAGACACAGACATCCAGGCATGCACACACTCACAAACAAACACAAGCAAACACACAGAATAAAGTCAACTGGCAAATATTAAAGCAGTACAAAACATTGGGTAAAAAACATTCTCCTTGAGCGGCAGAGAAGACCCTGGAGTGGCTTCCACATTCCAGTGTTTGTTCACAGCACATACTATATTTTGCTATATTTATATTTGTTAATATGGTCTTCTGGTTCTGAGTTTTCAACAGCCTTGGTTTTATTTGTTTCTGGCTCTTGTTGTGCCTGGTTTCCTAAATGGCTGATGGCTATCAGATCAGTGGGCAGTGCAGTTCCTGCAGTTGGAGAGACTGTACCATGAGCGCCTCCTGTCCAACCTTGCCGCCCTGCAGGAGGACTGGGGTACTGCATTCTACTCTGCACCACTCCTGTCCAGTAGACTCATCTGGACAGATAACTGACAATATAGAACTCTGTCTTTGCTTTGAATTCCATTCCGTGTGTGTTTATCTCTGTGCCCTTTGTGCTTCCAGAAAGACAGTGGAGAGAGAGGAACAGAGCAGCTGAGAACCACAGTATTGGACAGGAGCACATAGAAATACTGAGCCAGATCTGCAGGACACACAAGAGGTGAGATAGAAGCTGGTGGACCACACCATGGGTACTGACGTAGTTCTGTTCTTAAACTGGGACTAAATCCACAATCACTGGCACAGCAGTAGTGTGCTAAGAGGTCTACTGATTAAAGTAGAAGGGAGGTGTTAAACTAATACAAACGTATACAGTTTTACAGTGGTATAGAATGAAGTAGTGTGACTCATAATCCCTGTAAAACCTGGTGGCACAACTGGAAATGTGTCTCTTTGCGTTCTAACGCTATTCATTTCTTCAACAGGGTTTTTTAGATTCACTTCAAGTAAGGTCTGTGTGTTGTGTAGTTTTACACACATTTTGATAATTCTGTAAATATCTATGGGTTCACTTAGAAATCTAAGTATCTGAATGAACTTTTATCAAAAAAAATCGTAGAGCTAATTGAAGCCAATATGTTGAGAAATGTCACCTTGTCCTGACGAGAGTAACACGGTTGTGAAAAAGCTTAGCCGGAGGAAGACTGAACGAAACACAGGCCTTGTTCGAAGCTTTTCTTAAATTCCTTAGTGGTGTACTGATACTGTACTTTACTGATACAATAGTGTCATGATTCAGTGGGTTACTGATACAGTGGTGTACTGATACTGTACTTTACTGATACAATAGTGTCATGATTCAGTGGGTTACTGATACAGTGGTGTACTGATACTGTGATATACTGATAACAGTGGTGTACTGATACAGTGATATACTGATAACAGTGGTGTACTGATTCAGTGTGTTATTAATGCAGTGGTGTACTGATACAGTGATTTACTGTTACAGTGGTGTACTGATACAATGGTATACTAATACAGTGGTGTACTGATGCAGTGGTGTACTGATTCTGTGGGTTATTGATGCAGTGGTGTACTGATTCTGTGGGTTATTGATACAGAGGTATACTGATACACTGGTGTACTGATGCAGTGGGGTACTGATACAGCGGTATACTGATTCTGTGGGTTATTGATACAGTGGTGTACTAATACAGTGGTGTACTGATGCAGTGGTGTACTGATTCTGTGGGTTATTGATACAGTGGTGTACTGATTCTGTAGGTTATTGATACAGTGGTATAAAGGTCACAACATTACAACTCCACTGTTGTAACGTACAGAGGCAAGGGAGACAGACACAGGCATATGTGTTTTAATAATATAAAACAGTGGGCAGTACATTACGGACAGGGGGAGTTAGGTCAACAGCGAACAGAAAACCAGCGAGGTGGAGTGCCTGCGCGGGACAGGTGGAGAGGCAGCCGTGACAACTGTCTGCATTTAAATGCACCTTTTAATTCATTATTAGTTATTATAATTGGTTTATTGTGAATGGTTGATAATGAAAGGTTTTTATGTAAAGTTTGTTAGCTAATGGCTTGGTTTGTTATGTGAGATCTACCTGATGGGTGAGATACCTTACGTATTGATTCCATGTTGGTGGATATTTTCAGGACATGAAATCACATCCTGTTTAACTGATTCTGATTTTTGATTGCATTTTTGAATGTTGAATCTGATGTATAATACCAGTCAGAAGTTTAGCAAACAAAGTCCAACCCTGTCCGCACTGTTGACTGGTACTTTATATGTGGATGCATTCACCTGGATACCAGACGCCCAGTCACTTTTGTGGCCTGGATGTTTTAGATGTTTTTTTTTATTATCAAATGGTTTCAGATATCTGCTGACCCAGTCTGAGCCCTGTTCTTCTCCTGTCTGACCCTTCTCTCTGTCTCTCTGTAATAGGCCAATGGTTAGAGCTGTAAAGGTAAGACCACACACTCTTATTATCCTGTTATCATGTTTCTCAGTCCATACTTTAAGAAGATCTAGTGTGTTGGTAACAGCTGGTTTTCTCCCCAGAGCATGGACGATGCAGTGCAGAAAGACATTCACAACACAAGGGGGCAGTGTGAGGGGACTGATAGAGAAACATCTCCATCCCACTATGGAAAAGGTAAACACCAAAGCCTTCAGAAGAAACCGTAAATCGAAATGATAGAAAAGCCACTTAACCTAAAGATGTAAATGAGAGGGAGATTATCTTTTTTTCCACTGGAAAGAGCTATAGTTTACTTTGGTTCTAATAGAAAAGTGGTGAAAATATAAAACAGGTTACTTTCCTGGATATTGCCTATCAGACAGAATTACAACTACTAAAGGTAACTCACTGAAATGGGCAGTCCTGTTTTATTTATTATATTTCTACACATCCGATAGCACTCTAGGCCAACAGCATAGCACTTTGCATCCCACTGTTGGCTTTCCTCTATGACTAAGCAGGGTCAGCCCTGGTCATTCCAGTGATGGGAGATTATGCAGGAAGGGGTGTTGTTCCCCAGGGCAGTGATAGGGACTTTGGCCGGTGTAGGGTGTAATGGTCACTACAGACCACATGACAAACCATGTCCATCCATTCTGGCCCTCGTTATCACAAGGCAGCCAGTTACAGCATTTGACCAGTATCCAAAAGGTTTCTAGATCGAAGCTGTAAGTACTAAACATACATATTAAATCAATAATGCAAGTTGCTCTGGGTAAAAGGGTAATTTTTAAACTGACCCAGACGATGCTTCAAGACTGCCTAAGCAATGTGTATGTGGTCATCTATAGTAAGTACATATTATGCAGTGGAAATGTGCATAGACTGTAGATACGGCCGTTTGACTGCTAGCACTGTAAGCAGCACTTGTCTTGTCTCTGCAGTCACTAGCAACACTGGAAGACAGACCACACCAACAGCAGCCGACCCTGCTGACGGAGAGGGAGAAGAGGAGGAAGGAGGAGAGAAGGGAGGAGAGGAGGAGGGAGTGGAAGAGGTGGACGTGGACGGACAAGAGGTGGATGAAGAGGAGGTTTTTGAGGAGAGTCCAGAAGAGGAGGTGAAGGTGGTAGAGTGGCCAGCAGGCGTTCCCCAAGCCTCAGCCAAAGACCTGGTCAAACTGTCTCACGTGGACGAGGTGAGAAAATACACTGGTTATGGGTTAGGCTCATGTTGACAGCCTTCTCTCTCTCTTCTCGTCCCTCTCTCTCTGTTATCTTCTACTGCGGAAACTGCTCAATTCAGACCACCAACTGGAGTCCACCTGATACGAAGATAACCTAAATGTTTCTGAATGGGTGACTAATGCATTGCATGTTGTAATTGTTCTCTGCATATTAGCCTCACCTAACTGGCCAATAGTCCAGATCTGAGTACTTCCAGATTGCAAAACATTTTCAGCTCCTAGTAAACAGGTTGAGCCACAGCCAGAACACACGGTAAAGCAACATTTAGAACATTTGTCATTGGCTTTGATACTCTGATTGGTAAGAGATCATCCAATCCCTGATGTCTGGTTTATACAACACCCCTGATCTTACATGAATGACTGCAATGGAAGGAGTGTCCGACTGAAACATAAAGCAAACGATAGCCCAGAGGAAGGTTTCAGTTGAATTGTCAGGGATGCAGAGCTGTACATAATTACACTTTGCAACTGTGCTGAATTCACCAGTAGACACATTCTGGGAGGGTTTGAAATGGCTCCCTGCTAACATACTGTACAGTTTATTACACAAGGCTCTGGTCGAAAGTGGTGCCTTGTAGGGAACAGGATGTTCAAGCTGTTACCACTTCTCACTTCCTCTCTCCATTCCTCCCCAGAGCACGTCACCAGACGGCCTGGTGTCCATCCTAAAAAGGAGGAGGGCGTCGTTAGATGGCCTTCCGCCCGAGGGTCCTGACACGGCCAAACAGAACTCTAAACGGAAGGTCCGCTTCAGTGAGCCAGAGGATGGAATGGAACCAGGTATGGACTGGCCCAATTACATGATGCACATTTCTCTTTCTCACATACATACACAAGCTTTTATATCTTCAATCAATCACCGTAGGACACTAGGAAATTACCCTCTGTTCCATGAACCATAGATTTTATTTTCTTCCACTGTGCAGACGAGATGGGCGGAGACTCTTGTTTGATCCTGCTGTTGTTGTGCTTGGTAACCGTGGTTATCAGTCTGGGTGGGACGGCTCTCTACTGTGCCCTAGTGGACACCTACAGTAACATCTGCACCGACTTCTCTCACAACCTGGACTTTTACTTGATGTACATTCAGCGCTTCCTGGATGGATTCAAACCTTGGCTGCCCTTACGCTCCTAGTCGAGGCTGCCGGGGAGCCGTGAGGACAGACGAGGAAGACTCAGGACCAAAGGCAGCGGTACAAAATGAGAACTTAACATACACAAAGCCACCAACTGCAGAAGCTGTGGACTCTTATGGAATCCTAGGTGGAAGATGAACAAGAACACACTGTTCAGTCTGAAACTAGCACCTTATACTGCCCTTGTCAGGGCAAAGATGCAGTAGGTGTGTGCTGTTAGTGTTCACTGTACAAACTTCTCTGAGACGAGAAGGATCTACCTGACCTCAATATGAATTGCAGGAAGTCATGCATTGTTAACAGGTAGGTAGCTAGGGGAAAAGGCTGAATCGGTTTATTAGCATTGATCTGATGGGAGGCACAGGTGCTGACATTTCTTCCTACTGACATTTCAGATGTTGACCAGAACCCTGCCCCCTCTCTATTTTTGAATCTTTTCTTTATTTTAGCAGACTCAAACTTCAGCCAGGGGTTTTGAAAGTGGTGCTCACTAACCAAAATTGGTCCCAGGTTTTTTTGTACTACACCATCCAATAGTGTACAACTTCATCCCTTTTGTGTGATAGGTTATGAATGTTTCCAATGTGTATGATATCATACACATTTAGCAAAGTGTGTAACATGCTACACATTTGTGTTTTAGCTCCTGTAGTACATCTTTAACCTCAAGACTGGCACCACACAAGCCCACAAAAACTAAGAGAAACTAAATATAAAAACATACATTTTAAAGTATATTCCAGTTTCTGAATTAATAAAGATGTTTATCTTCTAACATAAAATGTTTTATCTGAGAAGCCTGATAAATTATTTATCTGAATGTAAAGCCTTTTATTAGGCTTTACATTCTAAAGCCTGATAAAACTTAAAGTATGCTATTAAAAAAGGACATTTGTAGATTGAACAGACCGTTTACTATTAAGTCTCATTGACTATTTGACTACTTAACTTGTCAAATGTAGCCTACATGTTACATGTACATTTTACATATTTTTTTCTAGATCAAGACAAGGGTCCAGAATTACTCATACATTCCTCAGAAGATACTCTCAAGGTTGTTGACCACTGCTAATGTCTGAAAGTTCTTTTGTGAAAAATGCCTCCCTGGAACCGGCATATTGTAAATTATTTTTTTATTCAAACAAAGGTTATGATATCAATACAATACTCATGACAATATTTATGATGTACTATATGTATAACCAAAACTTTAATATCCATGTTGTCATGATACTTAGAACTGTACGGGTTAGTCCACCATCTACAAAAATATAAAAAAAATGAATATGATACAATACACTTGTATAGATACAAATGTATATAACTTAATAAAGTAAACCCAGGGAAATAAAAGTAGCTATAACATTTAGTTTAATCCACTTTTTCTACAAAATTACACACAATTTAATTAAGTTGTCTAACCATTTTAGTTAATTTACCAACTTCATCAGACATGGATGAGCAAATTGCTCAACCATCCTGGAGTAACTGGAGGTTAAATTGCAAGCATTGACCTTATACTGCAATTGCCATTCAAAGGCACTAATGTGTAAATTTGGAGTTTTGTCATTGAACAAGTCATCATACTTGATGGCACAAAAAGTGTGTGATTAAAATGTTCCTTTTTTCCTCAGACATATTTAAAATGTAGACAAAACCTGGACCACAATTCACACGATCCTCTTAAAACAGGCCTGTTGCTTGGAAAATGCAAAATATTCAACACAATTTGTAACTTCAATAAGTGTTCTCTTTCTTTGCTATATGTTCAGAAAGTGTGCAAACATGTTAAGCAAAAATTTTAAGTTATAGTTTAGTCACATAGCTGCGGGAAGATGTTTTCATCAGGGAGTAATGAACAGATATTCAAACACATCACGCAAGCTCCATTTTGAAACAAAAGCACGACCTAGTTGGGAAACCTAGGGGAAATCTGCAGAAGTTGCTAGTGCAAAATAACAACAATGGTGTGGACTACTAGTTGTAGTTGCTGAATACAATGTTGCCTTTAATTGACATCTAAACAGATGAACATTGCTTGTTTTGTGAGTGTAGTCCACCTGACTCACAAAGGAAGCAACTAGGTAGCACGAATGGTGGAAAGTACAACCTTAAAAGTGACTTTCAGAATTATTTCAAGGGGTGCTGAGGCCACAACAGGGGGGAGGGAGGGGCTTCAGCACCCCGCAGCTCTGCTACTTCCCGTGGCTATGATTTGCTATAAAAAAAAAAGTAAAATGAAATAATTGAAATGAGAACTAAAACTATTTTTTTTTGTGGTATATGTTTCACTGTAAGCATTTTTACAGTGAAACTACACAGCACAAAGTCCTGTATTTGTCTTTTAAGGCCAAGCGCAGTCAACAATAATAAACCAATGACAAGAACATTTTGATTTAAGGAAAAATGAACACCTGAAAATTTGGCCTGTTTGGCTAACTACATGATATTGCAAGGCTGATTTCATCATAACAGACCAATGACTTGTCAGACTAATTATTTATAATCAGATAAATAATCAGGACCAAATGAGGCTCATGTATTTAAAAATGACATACATTTACAAATTACAGTCATTTATTAGACTTGAAGGGATGATTTCAAAATTCAAAATACATTTTGTGAAAATACTTTTGCCTTAGTCTACTATGTCAAGTATCTCCAATCTGAAGACGATGCTGGTGGGCTGTATTGAAATCTTGCACCCTCCGTAGAATTCCTAGAAAACTCTGATCTAAACTCAGTTCTTTGTTAAATGACTTTCCTGTGTCTGGCTCAGAGTTCAAAAGAAATCAAGCAGAAAAGTAATCGGTCACCATCGGAATGTCTAATGAAATACAGTAGTTCTGGCAAGATCTTACGATTGTCTGACATTGGAGTCTTCGGTAAAAGTCTTATTTTCTCACTCTAAACGGTTGCAGTTGACTAATGTCGATGAATGTTTACTATTGCAATGAATGTTGCATCATGCAGTCCATGTTTATGTTGCCGTATTTGTTGACTTGTTTCTGCAATATAAATTACATCAAAATACTTGGAATGTGTTGTTATTTTATTGTTCACCTGAAGTATTGTTAGTCTTGTGTAATCCAGTGAGGTATAAAAGAACATTCTTATTCTTAATTACCAGACTGATTACCAATGTGAGACCTACACAAGTACTGTCTAAGCAACATTTAAGAGTTTGTGCAAATACTTTCAAAATAAAGTCATCCATTTACATGAACTCTGTTGTATATTTAGGATGTTTTTAAGAAATGTTTCTTATCTTACCCTCCTCATATCATTACCTGCTTCAGGTAATTTTTAAATGTTTTTTTATTATTCATGTATACATAAAAATATGTAGTTATCTATAATGTGGATAGATGTAGATACTTTTGAATCTGTTGTTAAGATCAAATGAAATTCCAAATTTGGAAATCAGCCTTTGAGATCCCACACTGTTAAATAATTATAGACCTATTTCCAAACTCTCTGTTTTAGCGAAAATCTTGTGAATAACCAACTGAAAGATTTTTTTACTCATATATGAGGTCTTTATCAATCTGGTTTTAGAAAAAACACTGCACAATTATGGCAGGTCTTAAAGTGATACATTATTGTCTCTCTAGACAAGGGGCACCACTGTGCAGCCATCTTCATTGACCTATCAAATGATTTTAATACGGTGGATCATGAAATGATCAAGCACAGACTCTTGGATATAGGCTTATCAGCAGAAACTGTGTCAAGTTATGAAAACTATCAAATAGGTTACAATGTGTGCAGGTACAAGGTCTCACCACTAAGCCTGTGAATGTGTTAAAGGTTATGCCTCAGGAATTGGTCCTGGGACCACTCCTCTTTACAATTTACATAAATAACATAGGCATAGATGTACCCCAAGCGAAATTTAATTTCTATGCAGACGATAGTGTGATTTTTTATTTGGTACCCTCTGAAATTCAACAAAGATTTTCAAAAAGGATTTCATCAGCTGAAAAATACATGTTGTTTTCAAACTCATAGAAAAAAATCTATAGATCTTCCACTTCTTACTACACTGCATGGTAATATACCTGAGGCTATGTCTGTATACAAATATCTTGGGATTTTAATTGATGACATTCTCAAGACACATACAGTATATTTGTCATTTGGATTAAAAAATTAGGTTAAAGTTGGGTTTTTATTTCCAAAATAAGTTTGGTTGTTCTTATTAGGCAAGAAAGCACCTTGTGTTTGCTACCTTTCTGCCTGTATTAGATTGTGGTAATGTATTGTACATGCATGCCTCTATGTTCTCATTATGTATACTTGACACTGTATACCATGGGGCTTTGATGTTTGTTACAAACTCTAAATCTCTCATCCATCACTACCCTATATACGAGAGAGGGCTGGCCATATATAGCTCTAAGCAGATTACCCCATTGGTACATTCTTAAGAAGTTTGTTTATGCTCTTACATTGTCCAGCAGACAAATTATAAATATTGCTTGCGCTCTCATAACTGTATCTTGTTGATGGATCCTAGGACCTGTACTGAAGTAGGGTGAATTGCATTCCAGTGTTGTGCACCTTCCACCTGGAATGAGCTACAAAAGTTTTAACATTTTTACATTTAATTATCTAGTGACTATGATTAAGACCAAAATCAAACCTATGATACAGTGGGGAGAACAAGTATTTGATAACCTGCAAAATCAGCAGTGTTTCCCACTTACAAAGCATGTAGAAGTCTGCATTTTTTATCATAGGTACTCTTCAACTGTGAGTGAAGGAATCTAAAACAGAAATCCAGAAAATCACATTGTATGATTTTTAAGTAATTAATTTGCATTTTATTGCATGACATAAATATTTGATACATCAGAAAAGCAGAACTTAATAGTTGGTACAGAAACCTTTGTTTGCAATTACAGAGATCATAAGTTTCCTGTAGTTCTTGACCAGGTTTGCACATATTGCAGCACTCTCCTCCTTACAGACCTCCAGATCCTTCAGGTTTCGGGGCTGTCGCTGGGCAATACGGACTTAGAGATCCCTCCAAAGATTTTATATTGGGTTCAGGTCTGGAGACTGGCTAGGCCATTCCAGGAACTTGAGATGCTTCTTACGGAGCAACTCCTTAGTTGCCCTCGCTGTGTGTTTCGGGTCGTTGTCATGCTGGAAGACCCAGCCACGACCCATCTTCAATGCTCTTACTGAGTGAAGGAAGTTGTTGGCCAAGATCTCGCGATACATGGCCCCATCCATCCTCCCCTCAATACGGTGCAGTCGTCCTGTCCCCTTTGCAGAAAAGCATCCCCAAAGAATGATGTTTCCACCTCCATGCTTCACGGTTGGGATGGTGTTCTTGGGGTTGTACTCACCTTCTTCTTCTTCCTCCAAACACGGCGAGTGGAGTTTAGACCAAAAAGCTCTATTTTTGTCTCATCAGACCACATGACCTTCTCCCATTCCTCCTCTGGATCATCCAGATGGTCATTGGCAAACTTCAGACAGGCCTGGACATGCGCTGGCTTTAGCAGGGGGACCTCGCGTGCGCTGCAGTATTTTAATCCATGACGGCGTAGTGTGTAACTAATGGTTTTCTTTGAGACTTTGGTCCCAGCTCTTTTCAGGTCATTGACCAGGTCCTTCCGTGTAGTTCTGGGCTGATCCCTCACCTTCCTCATGATCATTGATGCCCCATGAGGTGAGATCTTGCATGGAGCCCCAGACCGAGGGAGATTGACCATCATCTTGAACTTCTTCCATTTTCTAATAATTGCGCCAACAGTTGTTGCCTTCTCACCAAGCTGCTTGCCTATTGTCCTGTAGCCCATGCCAGCCTTGTGCAGGTCTACAATTTTATCCGTGAAGTCCTTACACAGCTCTCTGATCTTGGCCATTGTGGAGAGGTTGGAGTCTGTTTGATTGAGTGTGTGGACAGGTGTCTTTTATACAGGTAACGAGTTCAAACAGGTGCAGTTAATACAAGTAATGAGTGGAGAACAGGAGGGCTTCTTAAAGAAAAACTAACAGGTCTGTGAGAGCCGGAATTCTTACTGGTTGGTAGGTGATCAAATACTTATGTCATGCAATAAAATGCAAATTAATTATATAAAAATCATACAATGTGATTTTCTGGATTTTTGTTTTAGATTCCGTCACAGTTACCTATGATAAAAATGACAGACCTCTACATGCTTTGTAAGTAGGAAAACCTGCAAAATCGGCAGTGTATCAAATACTTGTTCTCCCCACTGTATATACTGAAATGGGGTGCTGCAAATGATTTGAATCCTAATCTTAACTAGGAACGGTGGTATTTTATGTCTTATGTTGTGACTTTATATGCTGTAACTTTGTGCTGTGTGCTGCTATTTTTGGTCAGGTACCTCTTGAGAAATATGTTTTTAATCTCAATGTGGCTAACTTGGTTAAATAAAGGTTAAATAAAACAAAAATACATGTTTTTATTACCACATATGAATTGCTTGTTATCACATGATAGAGATATTAATATTTAATTGTAATTCATGAAGTATTATAATTTTACTAGTCTAATAATGTAAATGTTTTGTGGTTTGCATGTTTGTCACTGCTGCGTCTTTGGTAGAACATGCACCTGATCCTGGATTAGCCCAGGGGTCCGTGGAGGGCGATGCATTTGGACGGTAATTGAATTGGGTTGTCTAGATGTGCTGTTGTGGTTTCAGCAGCATGTTGCTGATGTAACTCAGAGGGTGACTTCCAAAGAGTAACTAGGGGAATAATAAACACATAAACCTCAGGACAAACTTGTGAGTTGAATGATGCAATTCTCAGTCCACTTTTAATTAATTAAACAAAATATTCAAATGTACAAATCCCTTCTGTTGTTTAAGAAGAAATAAACATCATGTTTGTTTATGAAGAAATAAGCAATGTTTTCAAATTGAACATTTGAAAACATTGAACAAAACCAACATCTATGTGAGAATGTTGTTCATAGACTTAAGCTCAGCATTCAACATGGTCATCCACACTAGGTTGGTCAACAAACTCCCTGGCCTGGGGATAGGCCCCTCTCTCTGCAATTGGACTTTGGACTTCCTAACCAACAGACACCAACCAGACACTTCCACAAGGCTGTGTGCTGAGCCCCCTCCTGTACTTCCTCTTCACCCACGACTGCGTTCCTGTACACAGCTCCAACACCATTGTCAAGTTCTCAGACAACACCACGGTGGTTGGCCTAATCAGGGACAATGATGAGTCAGTCTACAGGGAGGAGGTCAACCTGGCCCTCAAAGCAATGTAAATCAAGGAGCTCATTTTGGATTACAGGAAGTCTAAATGCTGCAGTCATACCCCAGTTCTCATCGATGGCACTGAGCTGGAGCGTGTGTCCAGCTTCAAATTCCTCATGTCCACATCTCTGAGGACCTCTCCTGGACCCTCAAGATTTCAACCCGGGTCAAAAAGGCGCAGCAGCACCTGTAATTTCTGAGGCAGAAGATTCTTGTGAACTTTTACCGCTGCATAATCGAGAGCATTTGGACTAAATGTGCCACAGTGTGGTTTGGCGGATGCTACGTGACCGCCCGGAAGGCCCTGCAACGGGTGGTGAAAATCACCCAGCACATGTATAGGTTGAACAGTATAGGACCTCATATTAAACCTTGTGGAATTCCACATGTAATCTTTATTGTCTCTGACATGTAGTAACCAAGGACATCAAAACTTTTTCTGCCAGTGAAGTACGTCTTATACAAGTTTAAAACTGAACCAGATAGTCCAACACAATTTTGAAGCCTGTCTAGAAGAATTCTATAATCTACGTCAGAGTTGGCAGTTAGGTCCAGTAGTACAAAGAATAGACAGTTTCTTATTGTCTGTATTTCTCCTGAGGTTACCTGTGTGTTTGTATCCTGAATATTTTGTCTGGAAATGTTGCTTTCTTGGTCTACCTGACCTTGGCTTGGTATCAAGAGATCCCCGAATGTTCCACTTCTTAATAAGTGATTAAACAGTACTGACTGGCATTTGCAAGGCTTTGGATACCTTTTTATAACCTTTTCCATCTTTATAAAGTTCCATTACCTTGTTATGCACCCTTGCAGGTGTTTTGAGGTAATAAGCTGATTTGAGCTCTTCTCAAGTCAACATTTCTGCATATTAAATGTTTTATTATAATATTTTGAGATACTGGATTTTTGATTTCCATGACCTGTAAGCCGTAATCATCAAGATTGAAACAAAAAAGTCTTGAAATGTTTGACTTTTTTGTGTAATTAATCTAGAATATTCTGTTTGAAGGTGTCACTTTTTTATTTGAATTACGAAAAATTAAAAAAATCCACAATATTCTAATTTGTTTAGATGCACCTCTATATAAAAAACGTGGTCACTATTTATCAATACATTTTCATGTGGATAAGACCTAACACGTGAATACCTACAAACCAGTCATATATATGTTAATTGAACTTCCGAATAATGACGTTCCAAATAATGTTAACACGTTTGCAGGGCCGGCTCCAGGCATAAGCAACATATGCGGTCGCTTAGGGCCCTGGACCGCTAGGGGGCCTCCATCTGCAAGGGAGCCTTTGACCAATAGAAGAGATTTTGCTTAGGGCCCCCAAATCGCTAGAGCCGCACCAATGTCATGTTTTTATATCTCCAAAACCGTTTGACATAGAGTGGGTTACGTCAGTTGGCCAACTCAGGGATATACGACCAGTTAAACTGTAAAATGTTGATCAGTCTGGCCCACTGGTTATTATAATTTTTTGTTGTATATTTGTTATGTAGAGACTACTGATGGAAGTGTCTAAATCAGGGGTGCCCAAACTTTTTCCTATGAAGGGCCAAAAATCAAACTTGATTGAGGGCCGTGGGCCAAAAGTAAATTTTGCATCATAAATCAAAGTGTGTTACATTAAATTTGCTATGGGTTTATTTATTTCATAATATTTAAAATAAAAAACTTTAATCTGATTAAATAATACAGTTTTATTGGTAAAGTTTTGCATTTTAATGAACTTATTACAATAAAACCAACAATCCCCAAGTGTTCAATGTACAATACAGTTCAATGCCAAATACACAAGCAATAATAAAACCATGTGGTTGTAATGTCAATGGTTGTAAAACTCATCTTGCCAACCTTTTTAAAAATGTCTCTTGTCTGTGTGCCACTGCCTTGATTTCTCCATTATTGCGTTTAATTTGTTGACGTTTATTGAGGTCAAGTGTCGCAAAGCACTCGGTGCTGCACCTGGAATTTACAGGAAAAAATCTAATTAATTTACGTTTAATTTAAACATTTAATTTCAGTTTACTCTGTTGTAGTTCAACAATAAATCAAACAAAAATTTTATGTCAAATTAGAAATGACAATCTGTGTCGAAGACCCTCTCTCTCTCTTCTCTCTCTCTCTCGGTGGGCCAAATCAAAGGTTACCACGGGCCAACTTTGGCCCGCGGGCCCTAGTTTGGGCATCTACGGTCTAAATTCCCTTAGCGTTGCACACTCCTGAAACCTATAATGCCGCATGCAGTCTTCATTCTATTTTTGTTGTTGTTTCTGATTATTTAATTGGGGTGATCATTTCCTATGTGGTTTCCACTGTCTAGTATCTAATTACAATTGTGAGATCAGGCCTTGCCTTCATTACTCAGTCTTTGAACGAAGAATATTCAACTTTTACCAAAACACAGGAATGTGCAGAAGGTGATAATATTAAAGAAATCTTTAAATATCAAAAGCAATATAATTTTGCATTATTTTCTCTTACTCAGTCTGGCTTTAAGATGTAATACCACCAACAAGTCACACGATGTCTCAGTGCTCCAGTCTGCCACCATTATCCTAAATATTAGCCTACTGTAGCATTTACTGCACCCTTCACTCAGAATTGAAAAGAGCTCAGTGGACTAAGACTGCGAACGAGTTTATGTTGTCAACGTTTGACTTATTATACCTACCCATGTGGTTTGAAATATAATCTTTGCTATAGTATTTCATTATTGATAACAAGTGAACGCACTTAATACTAACAAATTCAATTCATTACTGAAAATATTTTGCGTACACTTGGCTAGGTACGTTGGTGAGCAATGGCGACTGTCATTTCTAACAGACCTTACCACATAATCGTATTCGGAGCATCTGGTTTTACCGGTCAGTTCGTGGTGGAAGAGGTAGCCCGGAACGCTAAAGAAGGACCCAGCGGGTCTATGAAATGGGCCTTGGCCGGGCGGAGCAGACACCGGCTGGAAGGTGTATTGGAACAAGCCGCCGACTCTCTCAGTACGTGTTTGACGCTTCACCGAAATGAAGCGCGTGATTATAGGCTACTACTGGTATAATAACGATTTCATCTAAAGCATAGTTTGACAATGCTTATTTTTACTGCGACAATGCTTTCAGTTGCATTCAAGCTATAGGGACACGGAGAAGGTTAGCAGCCAATGTCTTGTTATCAATATACATACAATAACTATACACAAAGCTTATTGCAGAACTTGACCTTTTAAACACGTGCGTCAGTAATGTCTTGACCTTTAAATAAAGGCCCACTTATGTTTAATCTTTGTTGGGGCTTTAGCTCATTGTGATTTATAATTCCAAATGTATTTATTAAAAATACAAAAGTAATTAATCACTCTATCACTGAGTCACTAACAAACCCAGATTTGTCAATGGTTAGAATAGCAGCGTTGTTTTGGAGTGGGCAATATACTATATTTTGGTAAATAATGATGTTAAACATTTATCGTCTTAATGTTTATATTCAGTTGCAGGTGTTTAAAAAAAATCTGTTTGCAGAAATACATTACACACCAATCAGCCATAACATTATGACCTATCACCTGCCTAATGATGTGTAGGTCCCCCTTTTGCCGACAAAACAGCCCTGACCCGTGGAGGCATGGACTCTACTAGACCTCAAGGTGTGCTGTGGTATCTGGCACCAAGATGTCCTGTAAGTTATGAGGTGGAGCCTCCATGGACTTGACCTGTTTGTCCAGCACATCCCACAGATGCTTGATTGGATTGAGATCTGGGGAATTTGGAGGCCAAGTCAACACCTTGAACTCATTGTTGTGTTCCCCAAACCATTCCTGAATCATTTTTGCTTTGTGGTAGGGCGCATTATCCTGCGCCAATGCTGTCATGGAATACCGTTGCCATGAACGGCTGCACATGGTATGCAACAATGCTTAGGTAGGTGGTACGTGTCAAATTAACATCCACGTGAATGGCAGGACCCAAGGTTCCCAGCAGAACATTACCCAAAGCATCACACTGCCTCCGCCAACTTGCCTCCTTCCCATAGTGCATCCTGGTGCCATGTGTTCTCCTGGTAAGCGACACCCACGCACCCGGCCATCCATTTGATGTGAAAGAAAATGTGATTCATCAGACCAGGCCACTTTCTTCCATTGCTCTGTGGTCCAGTTCTGATGCTCACATGTCCATAGTAACCACTTTCGGCATTATACAGGGGGTCAGCATGGGCACCCTGACTGGTCTGTGGCTACGCAGCCCCTTACGCAACAAACTGCGATGCACTGCATTCGGACTCCTTTCTATCAGTACCACCATTTACGTTTTCTGCAATTTGAGCTACGGTAGCTTGTCTGTTGGATCGGACCACACGGGACAGCCTTCCCTCCCCATGTGTATCAATGAGCCTTGACCCCCCCATGACCCTGTCACTGGTTCACCGCTTTTCCTTCCTTGGACCACTTTTGATAGGTACTGACCACTGCAGACCGGGAACACCCCACAAGGGCTGCAGTTTTAGAAATGCTCTGACCCAGTCGTCTAGCCATCACAATTTGGCTCACAACAAAGTCGCTCAGCTCCTTACGCTTGCCAAACTTTGAGGACAAAATGTTCACTTGCTGCCTTATATATCCCACACACTGACAGGTGCCATGATTATGAGAGTATCAGTGTTATTCACTTCACCTGTCCGAGGTCATAATATTAGGACTGATTGGTGTATGATCTTTGAAGTACTCCAGGGTACTGTTATTTGCCATTA
Organism: Esox lucius; assembly: GCF_011004845.1. Classification (NCBI taxonomy): domain Eukaryota; kingdom Metazoa; phylum Chordata; class Actinopteri; order Esociformes; family Esocidae; genus Esox; species Esox lucius. Next base: position 19,167,179 of record NC_047586.1, read on the forward strand.
TTTAGTCCCCTTTTTGATTAAGAAAGGTTAGTGTCCACACTAAAATGCTGCATGTCATAATGACAGTGGTCTTAAGCTACTACGATTCATTCTACATGTGAGTTTTAACCAATGCACTCAATTTAATAAGTTTGCTCTCTGTTCTCAGATAAGCCAGAGCTAAGGATTGAAGTTGATATCATTGTGGCTGATGTTTCGGACGCAGATTCATTGGCCATCATGTGCCAACAAGGACTGGTTGTCCTGAACTGTGTGGGGCCAGTAAGTCTACTGGATTTGTGAGTGGTGTTGTTGAGACCTGAGAGGAAAAAGAAGCCTGTTTGGCATTTCACAGTCATCCAGACTCCCCAGGAACTCTTGTCTCCAGTGAGACAGTAATTGGAAATCTGCGACTTTGCATTGAGCTTGTTAGAAATCTGCTGACTAAGTAGCTGTGTCTGAGGGTATTGTACAGTGCAGTAGATGCAACTTAATCACTGTGTATCGACCATAATAATATGTAGGCAAATGTAAAGTTGTGGCAATTTGATAGGGAGCAGATGGTGCAGTTCTAACTTTTTATAAAGTGATGATGAGTTTATGATGTGTGCACGCATGACTACGCATACCTTTTTCCTCATCTTTTCAGTACAGGTTTTATGGTGAGCCAGTGGTGAAGGCCTGTATCGAGAATGGAGCCCACTGCATCGACATCTGTGGAGAACCTCAGGTAAAGTTGGCTTCTTTACATACAACATCAGGATATTAAATGTCTGTTTTCAAGGCGATGTTAGCCTTCAGTAGCCTCCATGTCCAACCTTCTATTATTAATGTCCATGACAGTCATTGTTTTTGACAAAGACAAGGCTTGTCGGATGCATTTGGATATTATATTGTAAAACATTCAGTGTTGGTCAAGTATTGAAATTCCACTGAAATGGCAGATTGGTTGACAGTGTTTGCTCGTTTTTCTTGTATGTGGTTCATAGTGGGGTTGAGTTCAATTCCATTTGAATTCCAGTCAATCGCAAAGTGAACCAAACAGGAATTGAATTATAATGTTCCCTTACTGAAAAGCATTGAAGACACATGGAAGTGTGTCTGAATTTGAATAGAATTGAACTTGACCCTGGTCCACAGTTCCTGGAGGGAATGCAGCTGGAGTACCACAGCAAAGCGATGGTCAGCGGCGTGTATGTGATTGGTAGCTGTGGCTTTGACTCCATACCAGCTGACATGGGCATCCTGTACACAAAGGACCATTTTAAAGGTATAGCGCTACGCTGTCATAGTTGTATTTTTGAATGTTTGTTTTTTCAGATGGAGAACAACACTGATGTTTGTGTCGAGGGGGTTTATAAACTGGCATCCATCAATTCCATTTCGCATACTTATTTTGGCCCATGGTACTGGATTTTCAGCTTCATTCTTCTTCAGTAGGGTTTGCCCTGTCATCAATGATGAATTGCACCACCGTTTTGGCAAAGAAGATGTGTTTTCAGCTGCATTCCATACAGATTGATACAGCTAGTTACACTACACAATGAACTCACTGCATTAGTACTCTTGTTGGTTTCCAATGAGGTTTCTGTCTGTGTGCTATTCATGTTTTTCCTTGAGTAAAGCATATGTAATAAAACTGTCATATCTAAAGCATATGTCATATCTCTTGACAGGAACACTGACAGCTGTAGAGAGCTTCCTGACTATTCACACTGGACCTGAGGTAGAAGGCTCTATCCCTTCCTGTTTCCTATTATTGCTTTATGGGAAATTAAGTCTTATGTTGAAGGGATAGTTAACAGTTGTTTTCTTATAAGAGATATAGGGCAGGTTAAAGAAACAAGCTCAATGGAGTTTTCTATTGAACTAGATTTTTTTAGTCCTTGACTAAACTTAAAACCGTCCCCTAATGTTAAGATGTGTGCATGTTGCATGCTAATATTGGTATCATAACTTGTATAATAGCCAATGTGCCATTTTGTAATTCAAGCGAAATGTCCTGTTAATGTCAGACAAAGTATTTAAAAAACATAGCTATTAGGTTGGACCATCCCGCTAAAAGTTTGTTGTCTTTGAGTTGAATCAAACACAAAAAACATCTCAAAACATCTCACTATGGGGCATGCTCTTCTATGGGTCATTGGTTTAAGGCTTTTTCAATAATGCCTAACAGGCCAGTCAGTGTTGTGGATGTTCACATGTAAGTATTACACCCTGCAATAATCGGATTTCTCATTCTTTGCCTCTGTGAGGAAAACTGGTTACTAGCTATTTTCTTCAGGAAACAAGATCTCTGGGTTTAACTCTTCCCTAAGTGTGGCTTAATTTCCATTTCAAGGAAATCTGAAGTTTTCACATCATCAAGAAAAGTTACCACAGTTAGCTGGTTAGCAACACTTTTTGTCTTTGGCTAACTACAGTTCTCTTCTTGTCGAGCCTTCCCGTAATAACGTAATAACTGCCCATCTTGCTCTTTTTGTGTAAGAGGATGTTCTTAGAATGTGTAATTGGAGCATAGCAGGGTATTTGATAGACATCTAAAGCGAACACCCACAAAGTTCAGATTGCCGAGTTGAGCGTGATAGGACAGGGCTTCGACCAATGGTCTGCCAGAGGACGTGTCCCATAGTAGGACATCCCCCTAATCTCCTTCGTAGAACCAGGGTTACGTAGCTGGTCGGTTCATTGTGACAGTGGATGAATCTCTGGGAGGCTCTTCCCTGTAGGGAGGCTGTGCCCATGACAGTACATGGCAGTCAGCCATCTATGGCTTTGCAGACAGCGGCTCCCTGAGGAAGCTGAGGAAGAAATTTGGCCACCAGCCTCTCCCCGTCGTCGGAGCCCCGTTTAAGAAGAGGTATGGGCAGATGTCTAATGTAAACGCTGTGTGTGTTCCCTTCATTCCCAATAACTTTTATTGGTTTGGCACGGTTTGTGCTTGGTATAGCTGAAGTGGATTTCAGAACTAGCCTGTGAACATTAGGAAGTTGATCCTTTCTGTCCGTGATGAACTTGGTGGGATGATGATCATGTAGATTGACTGTGTATTTGGATGTACACTGATGTGCGTGCATTTCTCAGGGGTTGCCTGTTCTTCAGTAAGGAGATTAACCAGTATGCCATACCCTTCATGGGCTCAGACAGATCGGTGGTAAAGCGATCCCAGCGCTTTCTCTATGAGGACCAAAAAGCAACACCGGTAAGGTCTAACACGCACCTTCATAACCTGAAATATACCTAGCACTGTCTGAAATATACATAACTCTGTCTGAAATATACATAACTCTGTCTGGAATATACCTAGCTCTGTCTGGAATATACCTAGCTCTATCTGGAATAAACCTAGCTCTGTCTAACTGCATTCAGGTGTTCAATGATCCTCTGTTGTTGCCTTATGTGTAACGTAAACGTAAACGTATTCACACGTGGCTGTATATTGGTTTTGATAAAAGAGGCCGCTAAATTACATCATTATGTATATCGTGTCATGTCCATATTGTACCACAGTATTTATGTCTCAATTCCTTCCATGCTTTACTTCCTTAATCAGGTCAAGCAACAGTGACTGTCAACATTTTCTTTCATTTGCTAGGTTCTTATGAAACTGTGTGATGAAGCCTCATTTACTCCCAGACATCCAATATAGAGGAAAATAGATTGTAAACAGCCCCTTTCTTTCTTCATGTAGAAAGAGATGGATGATAATGAGTCATCCGGCATCTTGAAGTGATTCATCATTTCTCTCCTCATTATCTCTGCAGGGCGTCTCAACACTGTTCCTGGCCCACAACAGTGCACTAGGGAGTTTTTTATCGCTTTTCATGTTTAATCCTTATTCAAGCAGGTCGGTCGTCTTGTCCAGCGCGACTTACATGAGCAGTAAGGATTAAGCTCCTTGCTCAAGGGCACATTTCTGGTCAGATCTGGGACTTGAACCTCCAACCTTTTGTTTTCTGGCACTATGCTCTAAACACTAGGCTATCATTTGCAGTAACAGCCTGTGATGTGTGTTCTTCCTCTATACTTCCTATGGTTCATGTTGAAGTAAAGGACAACAGGAGCATAAAGGAGCTGAGTTGTTTATCAGTTTCTCGCCCTCCCCAGGTCCAGTACACTGCATATGTAGGCGTCGGTGGCGTCTGGTCATTGATAAAGTTGTTCTGTGGAGGCCTGATTTTCTGGTTCCTAGGGAAGTTTAGGCTGGGAAGAAAGCTCCTAATTACGGTATGTATCCTAAATGTGTATCCCGTGTTCTTATATATTGAACCCATGCAGTATATTGACCCTTAAATTTTGACCAGGGATCACTACCACATTCCTAATATAGTGTTGTACTATTGACTGGGGCCAATACACAGCATTTCTTCACATCACATGCCTATGGTAAAAAGTTAAATCAGCAGTTAGGTTCCAAAACAAACAATAACTATGTGACGTCCTCCGCCGGCGTGGACCCGCTTCCATGCTCCACCACTCATGTACGCACCCCTCGCTCCACCACCTCTGAACGCACCGCTCGCTCCACCACTCCTGAACGCACCCCTCGCTCCACGGCTCATGAACGCACCCCAGTCATCAGATCCCAATCACCCTCATTCTGAGCACCTGTGTCCCCACCTGCGTCTGGTTTATGCCCCTATTGAGTTCTGTTTAGTCCTCCCTAACCTTTGTGAGTCATTGTTTGTCACTCCGTCATACATTCTGCTTTCGCCTTCGCTTAGTGCTAGTCTTATATCGATTCCCGTGTTTTGACCATCGCCTGCTTTGCTCCTCGACTCCGTCTCTAGCCTTGTGATTCTGCAATTGTTCGTATCTTGGGATTCTGACCCTTGCCTGTACGACTGCCTGTAAGACGTGCCCTACCTGGAGGTCGTCTCCCTTATAAACCGCCTGCTTCGGGATTGGAACCAGCCTCTCTCCCTCTCCCTTTAACCTTTCATTACAAACTATCATTGATGATTTTACTAATTATGGATGGTTGGAGAAGAGAAAAGAGAAACAAGGCAGAACATTCATAAATGTTTGGCTTATTAATTCAAAAGTAATAATTGCTTGTTTGATGGCCATAAACAAAATGTTTTAATGAATGCTAGCTTATAAATAAACAATCATTTTTATTGCTACTTCTAAAAAGGTGCAGAACTAGCCATATGTGTGTACTGATTTTAAAAGAATGACTATGTTGTTTTCACATTTAGTTCAAACACATGGTTGGACTATTACAAAACAATGAACACTTGACATTTTAATTTCTTTACTATGTAACAAAAGTATGTATGAAGACCTTACATTGCAATGCCTTTTAACATAAAGTAATAATCTAACTAAAACGGACTAACTAATATACACTAACATAACTGTACTTTACAACGATGACAATAATAAGTGAAGCAGTCTCTCCTCAGTTTCCAGAAATCTTCTCCTTTGGCATGTTCACCAAGTCTGGTCCAAGCAGGAAGCAGGTACTCATTCTTATGAGAATAGTACATGAATGGCCTAGTCATACTGAGAAGAACCTCAGTACAATTGTAATGCTTATTCAAGTTTTGAATACAGGCATTGTACACTCTTCATTAAATAACAATGCATTGGATTATTTCATTGTTTATATGCACACCGTTTTCTTGATCACTTTATGGAAACGGATGCCTGGACTCAACTTTAGGTACTCACTCTCACATCTCCCTCTCATATTGCAGATGGAGGGAACTTCTTTCAGACTGACATTTTTCGGGGAAGGTTACGCTGAGGGCACTGAGCCCTCTCAGGGAAGACCCAACGCTAGGATCTGTACCCAGATACACGGAGCGGGTAATAACACACTCTCCTTTGGTTTTAGGTCAGGGTTGTGTTTGTTTCTATCCAATGTCTACATAGTATTTGGTGTGATTGTTATTTCCGTCTTAGCAGTATATTTTGTGTTAATACATTGTAGATTTTCATTGGTCCACAGAGCCTGGCTATGTAGCCACGTCTGTCACCATGGTACAAGCCGCCATCACCGTGCTAAACGAACCGCAGTTCCTTCCTGTTAAGTGAGTATGTTACAGCATTTAGGGGATGTTACAGTACAGGCGCACTACGTAGAAACCAAAGGCTGTGTTATTTGGATTGACAGGGGTGGAGTGTACAGTCCTGGAGCTGTGTTTGCCAAGACCACTCTCATCCACCGGCTCAACAAACACGGCCTGGTGTTCTCCGTCTTGAGATTCTAATGGAATTGTTCTAAGAGGACTTTGTATCGTTTCCAAAGTCCTCCTTCGACAGCTAAACTCTGGTGCGTTTCTTGCAATTGGTGGGATGGATCTGTACATGATCAAAAGTTGATTTGCAAAGCAGATTTGGTAATAGATTTACTTTGCCCTATATCAAATCATCTGAAGGTCCATAAAATTCCATTGGGTAAATGCAAATGGGCGTTGAGCAGTTCTCTGACCTGCTATCATCAACTAGCCGAAGTTCTGTCTGTACTCAGACCTCTCCACAATTAATGGTATGTTCTGTTAGAGGAAATGCTAGATGACAGATTACACCTTAAGCTGTATCTGTTTCCCCTCATGACGTTGCCTTAGTATGAATGCACTACTTTATCAGGCTTTGCCTACTGGAATACAGACAGCTAAAAACATGACTAGCATTTTAGTCTAACGTCTGTATTTCCCTATCAAGGCCCATTTTATTTAAATTAATATCTTTATCATGTGACTTATATTAATATTGTTAATGTGTGTGTGTCCTTGACCCAGATTACATTGAGGTAGAGGACTGTAGTCCAAGCCCTGTGTGTGTATGCATGTGTCACGTTGCTTTTGATCAAACATGTGCATTGGTATGACAAAAAAAAGTTGTGTTTCAGATATGTCAGAATAAACCAGTTATTTCTAAATGCGTAGACATTCTGTTTTTCTACCAGAACATTTCCCCTCAAAATACTATAGGCCTGCTTCATCCAAGTTATCAAGCTGACGGAATGAGAAGCCCCTGACAGGAGTGTGGAGTTCAGGGCCGGGCTCAATGTTGGCGGAGTCAAACACATTTAACCCGCCCTCTTCAGGTCTCCTTCAAGATCACTAAAGCTGAGGTTCATGAAGGTATCAACATCAACGAAAGCAAATCTTTATCGAACCTGTCCTACATAGAGACAAAAATAAACCGTTTTTCATGAAGTATGCTCAATAATTTTAATTTTATAAGAAATGGATAAAACCCACTGGTGCAAAATAAAGGTAACATACAGAAATGAGGAGAACCAAGAACATGCAGGAGAGGGAGTTCGGTGATGTAATAACCACAACTAATAAATCGTTATGGAAAATGTGCACATGCTATCAGAATGGAACGAAGTGGGTAGCTACATTGAAGCTAAGGATTGAAACGTTTGGTTAATTTTATATTTGATTATATCTTTTAATGTGACAACACTGTTGAAACGACACTTTAATACAATGGAAAGTAGTGAGGGTACAGCTTGTATAACAGTGTACATTTTTGAAACTCAACACACAGCCATTAATGTCTAAACCACTGGCAAACCACTGAAAATGTCCAAATTGGGCCCAAAGTGTCAATATTTTGTGTGGCCACCATTATTTTCCAGCACTGCCTTAACCATCTTGGGCATGGAGTTCACCAGAGTTTCACAGGTTGCCACTGGAGTCCTCTTCCACTCCTCCATGATGACATCACAAAGCTGGTGGATGTTAGAGACCTTGCACTCCTCTACCTTCTGTTTGAGGATGCCCCACAGATGCTTAATAGGGTTTAGGTCTGGAGACATGCTTGGCCAGTCCATCACCTTTACCCTCAGCTTCTTAAGCAAGGCAGTGGTCTTCTTGGAAGTGTGTTTGGGGTCGTTATCATGTTGGAATACTGCCCTGCGGCCCAGTCTCCGAAGGGATGGGATCATGCTCTGCTTCAGTATGTCACAGTACATGTTGGCATTCATGGTTCCCTCAATGAACTGTAGCTCCCCAGTGCCGGCAGCACTCGTGCAGCCCCAGACCATGACACTCCCACCTCCATGCTTGACTGTAGGCAAGACACACTTGTCTTTGTACTCCTTACCTGGTTGCCGCCACACATGCTTGACACCATCTGAACCAAATAAGTTTATCTTGGTCTCATCAGACCACAGGACATGGTTCCAGTAATCCATGTCCTTAGTCTGCTTGTCTTCAGCAAACTGTTTGCGGTCTTTCTTGTGCATCATCTTTAGAAGAGGGTTCCTTCTGGGACGACAGCCATGCAGACAAATTTTATGCAGTGTGCGGTGTATGGTCTGAGCACTGACAGGCTGACCCCCCACCCCTTCAACCTCTGCAGCAATGCTGGCAGCACTCATACGTCTATTTCCCAAAGACAACCTCTGGATATGACGCTGAGCACGTGCACTCAACGTCTTTGGTCGACCATGGAGAGGCCTGTTTTGAGTGGAACCTGTCCTGTTAAACCGCTGTATGTTCTTGGCCACGCGTGCTGCAGCTCAGTTTCAGGGTCTTGGCAATCTTCCTATAGCCTAGGCCATCTTTATGTAGAGCAACAATTCTTTTTTTCAGATTGTCAGAGAATTCTTTGCCATGAGGTGTTATACAAGCTGCACACTCACTACTTTACATTGTAGCAAAGTGTCATTTCTTCAAAGATATTATCAACCATTTACCAAAATGTGAGGGGTGTACTCACTTTTGTGAGATACTGTATATATACAGCTACGGAAAAAAATAAGAGACCACTGTGCCTTATTCTTTCCTTTCCAAAAAAGTTGAAAAGGAAGGTTTTGATATATATCTAAAAGGATATATATACACTCACCTAAAGGATTATTAGGAACACCATACTAATACTGTGTTTGACCCCTCTTTCGCCTTCAGAACTGCCTTAATTCTACGTGGCATTGATTCAACAAGGTGCTGAAAACATTCTTAAGAAATGTTGGCCCATATTGATAGGATAGCATCTTGCAGTTGATGGAGATTTGTGGGATGCACATCCAGGGCACGAAGCTCCCGTTCCACCACATCCCAAAGATGCTTTATTGGATTGAGATCTGGTGACTGTGGGGGCAATTTCAGTACAGTGAACTCATTGTCATGTTCAAGAAACCAATTTGAAATGATTCGAGCTTTGTGACATGGTGCATTATCCTGCTGGAAGTAGCCATTAGAGGATGGGTACATGGTGGTCATAAAGGGATGGACATGGTCAGAAACAATGCTCAGGTAGGCCGTGGCATTTAAACGATGCCCAATTGGCACTAAGGGGCGCCAAAAAAACATCCATTACACCACCACCAGCAGCCTGCACAGTGGTAACAAGGCATGATGGATCCATGTTCTCATTCTGTTTACGCCAAATTCTGACTCTACCATCTGAATGTCTCAACAGAAATCGAGACTCATCAGACCAGGCAACATTCTTCCAGTCTTCAACTGTCCAATTTTGGCGAGCTCGTGCAAATTGTAGCCTCATTTTCCTATTTGTAGTGGAGATGAGTGGTACCCGGTGGGGTCTTCTGCTGTTGTAGCCCATCCGCCTCAAGGTTGTGCGTGTTGTGGCCTCACAAATGCTTTGCTGCATTCCTCGGTTGTAACAAGTGGTTATTTAAGTCAAAGTTGCTGTTCTAACAGCTTGAATCAGTCGGCCCATTCTCCTCAGACCTCTAGCATCAACAAGGCATTTTCGGCCACAGGACTGCCGCATACTGGTTGTTTTTCCCTTTTCACACCATTCTTTGTAAACCCCAGAAATGGTTGTGCGTGAAAATCACTGTAACTGAGCAGATTGTGAAATACTCAGACCGGCCCGTCTGGCACCAACAACCATGCCACGCTCAAAATTGCTTAAATCACCTTTCTTTCCCATTCTGACATTCAGTTTGGAGTTCAGGAGATTGTCTTGACCAGAACCACACCCCTAAATGCATTGAAGCAACTGCCATGTGATTGGTTGATTAGATAATTGCATTAATGAGAAATTGAACAGGTGTTCCTAATAATCCTTTAGGTGAGTGTATATATCATATGTCGTGATGGCTGTGAAACATATATGTTGTGATATATGTGTAAATATATATATATACATTAATTGTGGTAGTAGGTGTATTATCTGTTAATTAGCTATAATATTATTGGAAAACTACACTATAAGGAAATGTTTCCACCATTGTCCCAGTTACTGTCTTGGATCATAGATTTAAAACTGAGTGGGCGATAAGGGATGATCAGCGTTAGAGAAGTACAGAAATGATAAGAAATGCATCATGCACCATAACATCATCCTGAAGCCACAGACTGGCCTAACTCGTCTTTCTAAAAGTGTCTTCCAAGTTACTATGGACAGACTAGATTTAGTTATACGTTTTTATTTAATTTCAAGTCAGTTTTAGACTTTAGTTTTTACAGCCAATATATGCAATGTATATGCTAGTTAAATGTACCCCATTGATAGAATATATATTTTTGTTCCTTTTTGGTTGCGTGCTGATACGGCTTTTTCCATTTCAATTTAATTGAATTTAAAGCAAGTAAATGTACTATTTTATTTTATACATTCTGTAGGCAAATTGTTTTTTTTAACTGCTGAGCATCTGATTTTCTTGGCAGCCGATAGTGTATCAGAAATGCTTTACTATTTTGCATCTTTTAAAATTAGTAATAAATGAATAATATAGTGGTACTTGTTTCGGTGTATACATTTTGGCTAAAACAATGGTAGACATATCTGTAGACTATTTTAAATAATGAATACTTTGTATCCTCATCCTTTCATGTTGTTAAAAAAAACAAGATAGACATCATTAAAATACTGTATGGCTTGGTTATATAAAAATGAATACTCGACATAAATAATCACAAAATTGACAGATTTGGTTTGAATTATGACTAAAACAAAAAAGGAATGGAGCGAATTTAGAGTGGCAGTTATTTTTCCTGTGAGCTAATGGCGGTTTTGAGCAGAGCAATGGGAAAGACTTGGAACGGTAGAACCAGAGCCTAACCTTTTCTTGAGAGGTTACATACTCTGGCAGGTAGGCCTATCACTTAATCTTCAAAAATTAACTATGTTTGTATTCAACATGTTCCACGCACAAACGTGTGTGTATGTATTCAGTGTGTGACTGTCAAACCTCAGATGGGAGGGGTCAAGTATGGGCAGGGTCAAACGTTTGACTCCACCCACATTGTTCCTCACCCCGAACTGCACACTACAGTCAGGGGTACTTGGACAGAAAAGGTTTTAACAGCAGCTGGCCGTGCAGGGTCTAACCTTCCCACTAGATGGTGGTGCTTCTCTACATTCACATTTTCTCACAAAAACATTTACACCAACTGCCTGAGCTGACAGCAGAGGTCATTTGCCTGTGAGATGAGTCTTGTTTTAACATGGGATGGAGCATAGTTGTACTATAATTAAATGCCCATGCATACACTTGGACAGAATTAATAGGGACGGGGGGCGAGGACGGGGTGGCGGGGTAACCGTGGGTGGCGGATGGGGATGTGTGAATTGGGGAGGCGGGCCAAGGTTGGAGGGACCGTGGAGCCATCGTCTGTCCGTCTGACTGTAGACTGTGACTCAGCCTCCCCTGTCTAATCCCCACCCTCTCCGCCTCTCGGGCCCCTTCCCCCATAGCCATCACAACAGCTATGTTAGCAGAGCATCGCATGGAGAGAGTGTCCTAGTTCCAGCAACGCAGAGGGCGACGGTTTCGTTCATTGAGGCAATCCTCAAGAGGGTTACTTGTCTGTGAAGCACTGTGTATAGTATGATGTATCTAAGAGTGTTGTGGGGTGCAATTTCAGACCTGTATTTCTATCTGTGTGTAGGCGGGAAAACAAACTGACAAAGGGAGGGGAAAGAGGAGAACGCAGTGGTTTGTGTTTGCGTGAAGGCTTCATGATCCCCTCCCACGTCCTCCACCTTTCGCTCATCCCGCCATCGTGCTGTTCTTCGCGCCACCTCCGTCACCTTAGCCCGCTCATCCCCTCATCCCTCCCTCTCCTCCCCTCTGATCGTCTTGTTCTCTCTCCCTCCTTCCTCTCCCGTGTACCCCCCACAACCCACTCCCTGCTGCACCCCCCCCAACCCCCCCCACCCCCCCCACCATTCACCGCACAGCGCTCTGACTCCACCCTACAGGTCGGCCAGTGGACACAGAGCTGATCACCTATCAGGCCCCGCCTCCAAGTCCACTTTCTCTCCCTCTCCATCTGTACCCACGTTGCATTCTCCACGCGTTTCTCTTTCACTCCCCTGTCTCTCTCTGTTTCTTCCCTTCATCCTTTCTCTCTCTCTATCTCGCTGTATTCCTCTCTCTCTCTGTATCTCTCTCTTTCTCTCTCTCCCCTGTCTCTCTCTACAATTCCCTTGTTGTGTGAATCTCTCTGTCCGTCTGTCTCAAGAGGCTGTTTCGCCATGTGGGAGGACGTCTGTCCCAAGAGCAGCAGCTCCTCAGTCCTTACGTAAGACTCCTCCCCTTCCTCCCCTCCTCCTTCATCCATCTCACTGATGTCACCTCCCTCCTGTCTCCCCCCCGCTCCTTTCCACTCAGCTCCTCCCTGGCTTTAGGAGCAACTCTATTACCCTGCGTTACATTCCGAGGGGTTCCTTGTCCTTCTAAACGAGCTGCTCCGGCGCAACATTCACTGGCGTCTGCTGGATTTAGAAAGCATTTAGGGGGAATATAGAACAGCAGGAATTGCTCGCAGGCCAGACATGTTTCTGTAATGCCACCCCCCCCCCCCCAAGCTTTTTCTGCTGACAACCTGAAAACTGGGTCCAGAGTTTCTGCAGGGATGGTGGAAGAGGCAGGAGGCATGGGGAAGGGGCGGGGGTGTGTAAAGGTGGAGAGTAAGAGTTTGGAGAAGACAGGTGGAGAGGAAAAGAGGCTCCAGCATGCACATCTGCTGAGAGAGACAGTGACAGGAAGATAAAAAGGGGACCTGGTACTTCAGGTTTTGAGAGCATCACAGCGGATTGCTGTGTGTTTGTGTGTGTGTGTGGAATTCAACCTCTGACGGGGAACTATGGGGATGGGATGATGGAAGTCAATGTATGGGGAGATGTTAAATGTCTAAGGAGAGACAGTTGTGCTCATTAGTTTGCATACCCTGGCAGAAATGTTGAAATTGTGGCATTTTGAAAATAAGACTGATCATGCTTTTATTTAAGGATAGTGATCATATGAAGCCATTTATTATCACACAGTTGTTTGGCTCCTTTTAAAATCATAATGATAACAGAAATCACCCAAATGGCCCTGATCAAAAGTTTACATAGCCTTGAATGTTTGGCCTTTTTACAGACACACAAGGTGACACACACAGGTGAAAATAGTAATTAAAGGAGAAATTCCCACACCTATGGCTTTTTAAATTGCAATTAGTGTCTGTGTATAAATAGTCAATGAGTTTGTTAGCTCTCATGTGTATGCACTGAGCCGGCAAGATATTAAGCCATGGGGAGCAGAAAAAATCTTTCAAAAGACCTGCGTAACAAGGTAATGGAATTTACCATACACGTCCTACACACCATACACATCCAACGTACCATACACATCCTACACACCATACACATCCAATGTACCATGCACATCCTACGTACCATACACATCCTGCATACCATACATATCCAGCATACCATACACGTCCCACGTACCATACACATCCTACATACATACATGTCCTACGTACAATACACATCCTACATACCATACACGTCCTACATACATACACGTCCTACATACCATACACATCCAACGTACCATACACGTCCTACACACCATACACGTCCTACATACCATACACATCCTACATACCACACACGTCCTATATACATACATGTCCTACGTACCATACACATTCTACATACCATACAGTACAGGCCAAAAGTTTGGACACACCTTCTCATTCACTCACTGAAGGCATCAAAACTATGAATGAACACATGTGGAATTATGTACTTTACAAAAAAGTGTGAAATAACTGAAAACATGTCTTATATTCTAGTTTCTTCAAAGTAGCCACCCTTTGCTCTGATTATTGCTTTGCACACTTTTGGCATTCTCTTGATGAGCTTCAAGAGGTAGTCACCAGAAATGGTTTTCCAACAGTCTTGAAGGAGTTCCCAGAGATGCTTAGCCCTTTTGCCTTCTCTCTGCGGTCCAGCTCACCCTAAACCATCTCGATTGGGTTCAGGTCCGGTGACTGTGGAGGCCAGGTCATCCAGCGCAGCACTCCATCACTCTCCTTCTTGGTCAAATAGCCCTTACACAGCCTGGAGGTGTGTTTGGGGTCATTGTCCTGTTGAAAACGAAATGATGGTCCAACTAAACGCAAACCGGATGGGATGGCATGTCGATGCAGGATGCTGTGGTAGCCATGCTGGTTCAGTATGCCTTTTGAATAAATCCCCAACAGTGTCACCAGCAAAGCACCCCCACACCATCACACCTCCTCTTCCATGCTTCACGGGGGGAACCAGGCATGTAGAATCCATCCGTTCACCTTTTCTGCGTCGCACAAAGACACGGCGGTTGGAACCAAAGATCTAAAATTTTTACTCAACAGACCAAAGCACAGATTTACAATGGTCTTATGTCCATTCCTTGTGTTTCTTGGCCCAAACAAATCTCTTCTGCTTGTTGCCTCTCCTTAGCAGTGGTTTCCTAGCAGCTACTTGACCATGAATGCCTGATTTGCGCAGTCTCCTCTTAACAGTTGTTCTGGAGATGTGTCTGCTGCTAGAACTCTGTGTGGCATTCAGCTGGTCTCTAATCTGAGCTACTGTTAACCTATGATTTCTGAGGCTGGTGACTAGGATGAACTTATCCTCAGCAGCAGAGGTGACTCTTGGTCTTCCTTTCCTGGGGCGGTCCGCATGTGAGCCAGTTCCGTTGTAGCGCTTGATGGTTTTTGCGACTGCACTTGGGGACACATTCAAAGTTTTCGCAATTTTCCGGACTGACTGACCTTCATTTGTTAAAGTAATGATGGCCACTCGTTTCTCTTTACTTAGCTAATTGGTTCTTGCCATAATATGAATTCTAACAATTCAATCCAGTCCAATAGGGCTGTCGGCTGTATATCAACCTGACTTCTGCACAACACAACTGATGGTCCCAATCCCATTAATAAGGGCAAAAATTACACTAATTAACCCTGACAAGGCACACATGTGAAGTGAAAACCATTTCAGGTGACTACCTCATGAAGTTCATTGAGAGAACACGAAGGGTTTGTAGCGCTTTCAAAAAAGCAAAGGGTGGCTACTTTGAGGAATCTAAAATATAAGTTTTCAGTTATTTCACACTTTTTTGTTAAGTACATAATTCTGTATGTGTTCATTCATAGTTTTGATGCCTTCAGTGAGAATCTACAATGTAAATGGTCATGAAAATAAAGAAAACGGATTGAATGAGAAGGTGTGTCCAAACTTTTGGCCTGTACTGTATATGTCCTACGTACCATACACATCCAATGTACCATAAACATCCTACATACCATACACATCCTACATACATACATGTCCTACGTACCATACACATCCAATGTACCATACACATCCTACATACCATACACATTCTACATACATACATGTCCTACGCACCATACACATCCTACATACCATACACGTCCTACATACCATACACGTCCTACATACATACACGTCATACGTACCATACACACCATACACATCCTACATACATACACGTCCTATGTACCCTACACGTCCTAAAGACCATACACGTCCTACGTACCATACACGTCCTACGTACCATACACGTCCTACATACCATATACGTCCTACACACCATACACGTCCTACATACATACAAGTCCTACATACCATACACATCCTACATACCATACACATCCTACATACCATACACGTTCTACATACATACACGTCCTACATACCATATACGTCATACACCATACACGTCCTATATACATACAAGTCCTACATGCCATACACATCCTACATACCATTCACGTCCTACATACCATAAATGTTCTACATACTATACACATCCTACATACAATACACATCCTACATACCATACACGTCCTACGTACCATACACGTCCTACATACCATACACGTCCTATGTACCATACACGTCCTACATACCATACACATCCTACATACCATACACGTCCTACATACCATACACATCCTACATACCATACATGTCCTACGTACCATAAACATCATACGTACCATACACATCCTACATACCATACACGTTCTACATACATACACGTGCTACGTACCATATACGTCATACACCATACACGTCCTATATACATACAAGTCCTACATGCCATACACATCCTACATACCATTCACGTCCTACATACCATAAATGTTCTACATACTATACACATCCTACATACAATACACATCCTACAGACCATACACGTCCTACGTACCATACACGTCCTACGTACCATACACGTCCTATGTACCATACACGTCCTACATACCATACACATCCTACATACCATACACGTCCTACATACCATACACATCCCACATACCATACATGTCCTACGTACCATACACATCATACGTACCATACACATCCTACACACCACACACGTCCTACATACATACACGTGCTACGTACCATATACGTCATACACCATACACGTCCTACATACCATACACATCCTACTGTACACATCATACAGATCATTTCATTAGATCCACTTCCTCACAGGCCCATTACGCATAGTGTACTTCAGCCTCTCATTGGCTGTATATCCTCAGGGCAGACAGCCCTACTGCACTGTGAGATCAGACATAGCAACAACATTATCCTATCATTTACTGTGTTCAAGTGATCACGACCTACAGTCACGATGCTGAGAGCATACCAGCCAAACAGTCCGCAGCACAAATAGACCCCAATTCCCTAGAAAGTGAGGAGGGCTTCACTGGATAACACTTTAGGTTCCAGTGTTTTCTTCATTTCAATAACAATGATGAACAACTACATACCATGCACCACATAAATCCGATTTGGAATTACCACATACAGAAACATTAACTACACAACCACCACCGAATTACATGTTTTTGAATAGAAAACCGCCAGATCACTCCACTAGTATCCCTCCTCACTTTTCTTGTCCTCTGACTGGAGGCTCTCATGAATAATGGAAAAGACAGTGTGTTGGGTGATTACGCGGTATTGCAGCAGATCTTTCCTCCCCAATGTTTCCAGACCCTGATGCCTCGTACCGGAAGCTACATAATAGCTGCTGCATCACGTCCAGATCAGTTTCTAATTGGTTCTAAGAGTTTCTCCTGATCTTGTCCATTTAAACCTATGCGGTCTGATCACAGTCAGATCACGGTGAGTCTCTTGATCACCTACACTTGCCTAAACACATGGGCACAGACACAGAAGTGAAGAAAGGAAGAGGAGAGAGTTTGTGATAAACACAGTATATCTACACTTGAGGCCGCAGCCGAGACCACCGAACAATTAATAAACAATGAAATGAATTAACTGATTCTTTTAAACTTTTCTTTTTGACCAATTGACTCAATCAATCAATCAAATGTATTTATAAAGCCCTTTTTACAACAGCAGTTGTCACAAAGAGCTTTTACAGAAACACCCGACCTTAAACCCCAAGGAGCAAACAACAGTAGTGTTGAATTTCAGTGGCTAGGAAAAACTCCCTAAGGCCGAATTTTAGGAAGATACCTAGAGAGGACCCAGGCTAAGAGGGGTGACCAGTCCTCTTCTGGCTGTTCTGGGTGAAATATTAAGAGTCCAATTGGAATAATTAATAAATGCATGTGGGCTAAATCCAGAGTCTTTTTACATTTAGACCAGGTCAGAAGCATGACCAGATGGACAAGGAAAGGGACAACACGGGGGAGGGAGGAGGTGTCAGCACAGTGGCAGCTGAAATCATCAGGGATCGTCTTGATCTGCAACACAACCAGAAGGACTTTGGACAGGGACAGCAACAGGCCCCCCAAACCAGGTACTCCGCAGGTGTGGACCAGGACTTCTTGTCCTCCTAAAGTTTAAAACGGGATGAGACTGGGAAAATTCAGAAAATGCATTCCTCATATCAACAATGATCTATTGTGAAGAAGGAGAACTTAGTGGGGAAGGAGAACTGACCCTACTCCCCCAGCGCAATAATATAGCAGCGTAAGATCTTGGGACTGAGACGGGGGGGGGGGGGGGTCCGGCGACACTGTGGCCCTACCCGGGGGAGGCTCCGGACAGGGCCCAACAGGCAGGAAATCAATCCACCCACATTGCCAAGCATCAACCGCAACCCCCCTGAATGAGGGCCGAGTATTGCCAGCAGAGTACAGCCCAATTGCACAACTGCACAACAGAGAGACAACAACAAGCCAGTGACTCTTCCTCCGAAAGGCATTGGAGCGAGGGCATCCCAGTGGCAACGAGAGCCCACCTGGCAAGACAGCAAGGGTGGACAGTATCAAGCCTACTGGTCACCTTCACGCCCCCGGGCCAGGCTACACCTAATTATAAACCGTGCTGTAGAGATGAGTTTTTAGTAGACACTTGAAAGTTTGCCCTGAGTTTGACTCTCTTTGCAAATATAACAGTAGTTTTAGTGTGGCATATCAGAGAGTCAAAACCTAAATAAAACAGGAACATCTGAAAACAGGAACAATAATACCAAGAAAATGTTATTTGGTAAATGTACAATGAGCTCAATAGAAGTTAAAACAGTTCACCAATTAACAATGGGTCTAAATACTGTAAATGAGTGCCATATATTTGAGTACATCAGTTCAAATTGGAGATCAATCCCTCTGGACTCAAAACAGGGTTCTACATCCCTGTGATTGTCATTCAGAATCCATTATACTGTCTCCATTCTCCATCCCTTACTACATTTCCCATCAATAAAGTTTGTTTTTACTTTTAGCCTAAAGGCTGTTCCTTGCCATTTGCTGCTATACTAGGAGGCTAAATCTCTTGGTGAGGCTTCTAGGGCTTGTACCCATGTAGTTTAGTGTCATTACAAGGTATGAAATGATTATTTAATTTCTATTACAATAAAAAATGTAAATAATTAAAATAAATCTGTTTTTAAGGCCCTGGAGTGAAGACAATCCACAAAACCCTTTAAAAATGTGGTAAGTAATGAAAAAAAGTCTCAGAGGGTAAGAGTGATTCATTAGTTGTGTGTGTGTGTGTGTGTGTGTGTCTGGGGGATGTTATGCTGCGTTGTCTAGCCATTAGGACTTAATCTGAAGGATCATGGTTCCTAATTATGAAACAGCACCATCACATTCATCTCAGTAATGAGGACTTCCAAAGGCCAGCTTAACACTGACTCCTGGTCTGTTTCCTAAAAGGCACCATGTTTCCTACACAGTTTTGGGCTAACGCAGCCTCCTTCAGTGCTATTCGGGGTGGGTACAAATAGTGAACTTTTTCTGGATTTTTGATGCGGGAAATAACATAATACGTAGTATACAAACATGTCATGCTAACGATATATTTCAGTAAGTTATAAATGCACTAGTTTATCGACTGTATAACGTTTGTGTTCGTGTTGTCATTGTAGAAACTGTTCAACTTCCAGTGCATTATTGGTTAATGCTACATTTAGAGGTCTGGTGTGTTGCAGCGATATCCATGTGAGCGCGGATGAAGCAATGTCGTTGCTGTCATGTTAAATCTGACAGATGAAGACAGACGGACAAGGTATATTAACAGGTCTGTAGAGACAAAGCCATTGATAGACAAGAGCAATAAAGACCAATCAAGACAGAGCACAGAGAATAGGGTTTATTACTTTTAATCAATTCAGCTAGCTACAAAATGTTCCACCACTTCACAAACTGACAGGATACAGAGGGATTTTTAATATTACATGCTTATTGAGGACATCAATCTCACAGTTGAATCTATTGTGTCATTCAGAGAAGGTATTCATGTATTCATCGTATTCTAACTACTCAACATCTCGGCGATTTTGGTGTGCATAGCTCTAAAAGTACAGAAGCAAACAAAAAACATTTGAATGTCATTTTTTTGTTTCAGAGTATTGTCATTATTATCATTGTATTGATAGTATTCAGATATCATTATTATTGGACCAATAACAAACCACACGGGGAAATTAAACTAACAGGATACAGTCTCCTTAGAAAAGTAAGGTCTCTCAGAAATACGCGCCTTTGCTTTACATGGCAAACAATGCTCCCCCCCCCCCCCCCCCCCCCCTTTTTTCCAGAGCATCCAAAACCTATGATACAGTACACAACCAGCCCCCCACTTTTCAGCGCATATTCATTATCTTTACTGAACTGCATATTCATTTAGAAAAAACAAGATATTTTTTGTGGTTACAGCCATGTCCTCATTTTGTCATCATAATCTCTTTCCATTAAGATCATTTCGCAATATTTTACAACGATGGTCACTGCCTGTAAATATGTATCAACAGAGAGAGTGGCACTATTGCAGGAGTTTATGGAACGTTCAACTGTGTCCTAATACTGAGCATGCGTTTGTCAACGTCGCTACTGCCATGTTATTGTTTTTATATATTTTTAAGACAGGTTTTATGTATAAGACTCTAAAATCTACCATTTGTCATGCAGAACTCACAAATCACATCACTTGGAATGCAGCGTCTATTACAGTGAGTCGAGTTGCACAGTCTAAACAGTAACTCATGATGATCGCGGCTGAGGCAAATTAACCAAACAAAGGGATCGTACATAAGTGCTTTTTGAATTTACTGTTCTTTGCTTTCGTTCTATTTTTTTTCCCTCTTCGTCATACGTCATGACAACATCAAAATAAGGAGCATGACAGTAGCTGATGGAATGACACAGTTTTACTAAGACAATACTGAGATACTGAAAAGGAAAAACAGTTTGTAAAGCATTCCTATTATACTTGTCATCCAGCAGTTTACCTTTATATATATATATATGATATATATATTATATATGATATATATACTATATTTGATTAAGAGAATAAAAACTTCACAAGTGAGCTAGAGCCATCAAGTCAGCACTATATTTACAACCTTTGGAAAGAATGATAACGGAGTATAAGAAATCATTTTTTTAAAGAGGACAATCATTGAAAAAGCCAGACAGACGATACACAGAACGACATTTACATTTGGGGGGAGGGGGTATGTGCATGTGAGCAAACCTAAAAGGTAAATACCATGAGAAAAGCATGTTGCGCCTTGTGACAAACTGCGCTCGTCGCAAAAGCAACGTGGAGCTTAGCCACTGCCCAGCATCTTTGTCGCCCGCTGGTTGGCTTCGTCAATCCTGGTCTTATTAGAATCAGCCTGGAGAAAGAGAGAGACAGATACATGATAGTTATTTGTAGCTCTATTTGTTTCCTTTTGTGGCAATTCTTAGACAACATACGTAGAAAATGCCATTTTGTAAAGCTACCGAGTCTCAGTTGTCAGAGAATGTCAGCAAATATTTGCACAATCACTCCTACTAGATACGCCAAAGGATGACCAACAGTGGACAACAGGCCAAGAGGTGACTTATAGAGAACCAGAAGACAAGTGGTTCTGAAACCTTTCTTGATGTTCACCTGATTAACCAGTAAAACCTTTTATTATTGTTCGACAAGTTGAATCAGGTGTACTAGCTCTAGAATAGAATGGGGTCCCCAGGAAGAGATGTGACAGCCACTGTAAAAAGAGGACCCGTAAAGGACCACCCTCAGCGCAATTGTTGAAAACCGGAAGCGTCCCCTAAAAACAGACGTGTGAAGTGTGAACAGGCGTTTTGTCGATGCATCCTACGTTAAAAGTGGATCCACAAGGGCCAACGTCAATACCTTCTCCATGATCCTGTCGATCTGGCGGTTCTGGGTGTCGATCTCGTTGCCCATATCCAGGGCCATGTGGCGCAGGTTACCAATGATGCCTCCCACCTGCTCCAGGTTCTCATCCATCTCATTTTCCCGGGCGTCGTCTGTTACCCTGTGGCGGAGAACACACACACAGTGGAATGTAGGCTTACACTCATGCACACAACAGGACTGTATACAGTAGAGTTAATACTAGTGACGGGGATTCAGGGACTTTCCAACAAGCTCCCTCCTATTTACCCATAAAAAGATTCACTGGTCCCATGGACCAATGATATCCATGTTTTGTAGGCAGAACTAGGTTAATGACACAAAATATGTATGTTTGACTAGCTGCATGGGTGAACCAGACACATTAATTCTCTGGTTTTATTCTTAGCTTACATTAGACTAGTCATCACATTGCTAGCAACCGACCATATTTAGCTTATTATCCAAAATGCTGAATCTCCGCAACTAGGCCTATTTGGTTGTATATTTGTTCAGCCGATATCCTTTTGACAGGTTTGCCACAATCTAGTCAAATGAAAAAAACTAATAGCAAGTGAAGAGCCTAAAAAGTGGGTGACATCTTTCACTCAAAGAAAAGCTGTAAGCTAAAACATTAACCTGCTGATATTGTAGGCCTCCATTAATAATAGGCTACATTATGAAACAAATTGTGGTGACTTTGAACAGGAATTCCAGGATGCCATCCAGATGGTAACATTTTCAAATGTTCTCTAAAGCATAACAGACAAATACACACACACACCACATATTGGTTGAATAATTGAGTTCATAAAGGTAGCTTCTCCTCCCAATACCTACACTATCTGACCTTTGACTTCTCTCCCTCCGGAGACCTTAGCTTCCTGCCCAAGCAGCTGGCGAAACAGCAATCTGTTTACCCTCTTCCCATCAGACAACAAAGCCCTCAACCCCCTCCATTCCAGCAGACGGTAACTACAGTACTGCCCATGACCCATGTCCTCACACACAAACACACACACACACACACACACACACACACACACACACACACCTGGCCCCTCGACGACCCCCTGCCTCACCTGCGAATGAATCCTCCGCTGATGGCCATCTGTTCGCGTTCGTCCACCACGCGGGCAGGCTGGCTGGCCACCACCCCATCCTGGTTGTTCCCCCAGGCCTTGCTGCCTCCGCTCTTCATCCTGGGGTGAGGAAGAGGACCGAGGAAGAGGCGGGTGAGGCTTAACCAGCAGCCGACGCGTCGGAATAGGTGTTACTATCACCATGCATCGGTCCGCCACATAGAAATATGAGGAACGGGTCAAGAGACTAGAGACTAACCAAGCAAAGCATAGAGAGAGCAGGCACAGACCGGGCAATTCTTCATTCTCTAGCTTTCATCAGTCTTAGTTGTGATGTCATGTTATATCTCAGTGGTATATAACATTGTCTACTCAGACACGGTTAGTATGCTGAAAACACATACCTTTTTCCCAGCTGAAAATGGGACCTTGTGATTATTTACATGCATTTTGTAAAAACAAACCAACAGGATAACTCATTCTGTGCAACCCCCACCCGCCCCGGAGCATTTGCTTATACCCCCCCCCCCCCCCCCCCACACACACACAATAGCATCTCTGAGGTTGAGACTAAAATGGCAACCTATTACCGCTACACGCGGAGATAGCGTGCCATTAGAGTGGCTGGCCTCGGTGTGACTGAACGTGACAGAAAACAGAGAGACAGGGCTTTGGCAGACAGACAACATGGAGTAACAGGACTGGACGGCCACATCGGTTGGGGACAAGTGTGAAGAACTGCAAAACAAAAGAAAACTGGAGGGACGTAAGAGAATGTGATGCCCTGCCGGCGCTCACGCGCTCCTTCTTCTGAAAAGATTTTCTGAAGCGCCTTTGCTCGCGTTGTTAGTTCAATTCACATATTATATCAGGCTGCGTGTCTGATTGGTGCACACTGTATAATTAAGGGCGCATTAATCTGGTGATGAGGTCTTTGACGAAAGGTGGGCTTTCCCATTAAACTGCACTTTCAAGGGCTAATTAATATTTACGATGTAGGCCTAGCATCAGTGTCTTTACTGGGAGAAATGCCCTTCATGAACAAAATGTTTTGGTGTTACTGGCAGTACTTATACTAGTAGTACTTAGAAATAGTGCAGGGTAAACAAGCTGAATTAACGAATAATGATGTAGCTATATCTAGATTTGCTTTGTAGACCTTGTCTGTCAGATGAGATCTCGACTTGAGAAGCAGCCTCCATGGCAGCTAAGGGGTCTACGCTCCAGGGACCTTTTAATGAGTCTATAAAGGACACTGCAGTTGTCAGGATCTGAACAACCATCACAAGGGCCGGACTGTGTGAAATGTACAGTGGGGAGAACAAGTATTTGATACACTGCCGATTTTGCAGGTTTTCCTACGTAGAAAGCATGTAGAGGTCTGTAATATTTATCATAGGTACACTTCAACTGTGACAGAATCTAAAACAAAAATCCAGAAAATCACATGATGTATGATTTTTAAATAATTAATTTGCATTTTATTGCATGACATAAGTATTTGATCACCTACCAACCAGTAAGAATTCCGGCTTTCACAGACCTGTTAGTTTTTCTTTAAGAAGCCTTCCTGTTCTCCACTCATTACCTGTATTAACTGCACCTACTTGAACTCGTTACCTGTATAAAAGACACCTGGCATCACACTCAATTAAACAGACTCCAACCTCTCTACAATGGCCAAGACCAGAGAGCTGTGTAAGGACATCAGGGATAAAATTGTAGCCCTGCACATGGCTGGGACGGGCTACAGGACAATAGGCAAGCAGCTTGGTGAGAAGGCAACAACTGCAATTATTAGAAAATGGAAGTTCAAGATGACGGTCAATCTTCCTCGGTCTAGGGCTCCATTCAAGATCTCACCTCATGGGGGATCAATGATCATGAGGAAGATGAGGGATCAGCCCAGAACTACACGGCAGGACCTGGTCAATGACCTGAAGAGAGCTGGGATCACAGTCTCAAAGAAACCATGTATTAACTGCACCTACTTGAACTTGTTACCTGTATAAAAGACACCTGGCATCACACTCAATCTCCCAGAACTACACGGCAGGACCTGGTCAATGACCTGAAGAGAGCTGGGATCACAGTCTCAAAGAAACCATTAGTAACACACTATGCCGTCATGGATTAAAATACTGCAGTGCAAGGTCCCCCTGCTAAAGCCAGCGCATGTCCAGGCCTGTCTGAAGTTTGCCAATGACCATCTGGATGATCCAGAGGAGGAATGGGAGAAGGTCATGTGGTCTGATGAGACAAAAATAGAGCTTTTTGGTCTAAACTCCACTCGCCGTGTTTGGAGGAAGAAGAAGGATGAATACAACCCCAAGAACACCATCCCAACCGTGAAGCATGGAGGTGGAAACATCATTATTTGGGGATGCTTTTCTGCAAAGGGGACAGGATGACTGCACCGTATTGAGGGGAGGATGGATGGGGCCATGTATCGCGAGATCTTGACCAACAACCTCCTTCCCTCAGTAAGAGCGTTGAAGATGGTTCGTGGCTGGGTCTTCCAGCATGACAACGACCCGAAACACACAGCCAGGACAACTAAGGAGTGGCTCCGTAAGAAGCATTTCAAGGTCCTGGAATGGCCTAGCCAGTCTTCAGACCTGAACCCAATAGAAAATCTTTGGAGGGAGCTGAAAGTCTGAATTGCCCAGCGACAGCCCCGAAATGCTGGATCTGGAGAAGGTCTGTATGGAGGAGTGGGCCAAATTCCCTGCTGCAGTGTGTGCAAACCTTGTCAAGAACCACAGGAAACGTATGATCTCTGTAATTGCAAACAAAGGTTTCTGAACGAAATATTAAGTTCTGCTTTTCTGATGTATCAAATACTTATGTCATGCAATAAAATGCAAATGAATAACATAAAAATCATACAATGTGATTTTCTGGATTTTTGTTTTAGATACCGTCACTCACAGTTGAAGAGTACCTATGATAGAAATTGCAGACTTCTACATGCTTTGTAAGTGGGAAAACCTGCAAAATCGGCAGTGTATCAAAAATGTGTTCTCCCCACTGTATGTCTTACTAAATATTTCCTAATATTCCACATGAAACATGAGAGAACCTTGAGCAGTCAGTTCTATATTTTTTCCTTCCTTTTAAAATAATTTCTCTTTTGCTTCCAAGTAACCAAATGGCTTGCCTTTGCGTAACCTCGGAGACCGTAGGTATTTCTTGTTTTATTAGAGGATGGAGAAGATGGCTGATTCTGAACGCTCCCACTGAGCCAGTATTTATAGAGATGGACGGAGGCGAGGATTGGCTTGGCTCTCTGACAGGGCTGAGACTAACCACTGTGGCAAACACACAGTCAGACATTCTGCTAACACTCCTCTCCTCCTACATTATGTTACACAAGGCTTGTAAGGAATTGAATTTACAGTTAGGTTGTCTTATTGTTTTCGATGTGCCATTTGCTTCTTTTCCTATGGCACTCTCTGTTTTACAAAATAAACATTTCGAGACACTGTATATCCTCCATGAACTTCCATTCCACCTATGGATACCTCACTGGGAATTCATTTTCTGATTCACAGGCTGGTAAAAATAAAATCCCAATATTCTACTTCCGAACGACCTGAAGAATTTGAACAACAACAAAAAAAACTGTTAAAATCACATTTCTGTTTTATGTAAATATTGTAGATTGTGTCTGGCATAGATATAGAGATCTAGAATGTAGCCGTGAGTTAGAGTGAACCTAACATAACCACAGGGTAACTTGCTTATGACTGATCTGACTGACCTAGATCTGAGTTAATGGCCTGGGGCTATATAGGGAAGACAAGGCACACAGTTACCACGTTGTTCTATTGAAGTAGGCTACTGCTGAGACAGCAGAATCAATAAGCACACTGTGCTATACTGTGGCGTCCATTTATTTAAACATTTGTTGAAATTTTTAACCTGTTTGTGTCTCTCTAACTACACAAGCACTTTGTGGTTTATCTCTTGAAGTGTTTCAAATTGAGTTCTTATTTTAGATGGTCTTTATTAGTTATTATTTTAATTCACCGATTTGGCCGTATTCTCGTTCTCTTCGTGGCTTCCATAACTGTGGCAAATTAATCTGAGGCCCCAGACTACAATTATATGACAAATAACAGGAGTTCATCATGAACATCTTCAGCTTGTTGTCTTTAATTACTATGATTTGCATTCTCAACATGCATGGCATTCCAGGGACATGCTCTCCGGTCAGTCCAGTCAGTATTTATTAGTGGTGGGCAGAGTTCACGATTGCAGGAAGAGAGAGTGAGAGAGAGAGAGAGAAAGAGAGAGATCTGTCTGTGTGGTCGTGCTGGTTCTGATCTATTATGTAGATCTCAGGTTATTTGGGTGTCTGATTATGTGATATTTACATGCAGATGAGAAGTATCAAGCAGTACTGGAATAGTGGCTTAGAAAATATCAATAGTGGCTATGAAAGTAATAGTGGCGATAGTGGCTTTTGCAGTCTGACAAAAGGAGAGGAGAAAATGATTGTGCTCTATTAGACTCAGATGTTTATATATTGTACAGTAAGCTGGATTCAACAAGATATTTTCTTGGACAAGATGAAGGGCAATTCAAATATGGCACTTGGAGAAAGTCACTTGGAGAAAGAAGGGCATGTAGAACTTAACACTTAAATGAGGTGCTGCTGGAAGGTTTTGACCAGTTCTGAGTGTTTGGTTTGAGTCCAGACCTTTGGTGTATTGGTGTGTTCAGGGGGCCTTCAAGGTGTCTGACTAGTGTGTTTAACACTGACAATAGGGACAGCAAGTGTTTGCACATTTGTGGGAAAGATTCAGCTTGGCTATAATGCTGTTTTAGTTCTGTCAAATACAGTCACAGGATCTATTAGCTAACTGCACATTTTCAGGTTTGAAATCTTCTGCATGCACTGTCCTGAAACCCTGGTGAGTGTTGACTGTGAATGCCTGTTGGGAGCTCCTGAGCCCAGCCTGCAGATGACGCAAAGGATTCTGGAATATGTATTGAGGCCTGTCTGGAGGACAAGAGAGAGGACCTGAGGCTCCTATCAGTCAACACTGTGTGTGTGGATGTACAACATCTTGTGTATACGCATTCAGAGTGTGTGTTCGCGTGTACGGACATCTTATGCCACTAGGACCTCCCTGGTTTTGACTGAGCCGTTGAGTGTGGAGGTCAGAGGTTAGAGGGGAGGAGTCAGTCTGGTTTGAGCCGGAGCAGACTAGCGTACTACTGACCACTATGAAGTCACTTCTACCTTGGTTTTAATGGCAGGCAGGCAGGCAGGCAAGCAGCACCTACTTGTTACATGGACAGGAGCAAAGACCACAGAATTTTCCTAGATCGTTCAAATTCTTTTCTGCATCCTTCATGTCCTTATTGATTTGGTCCATTCCCTCCTCGATGCGCTCCAGTTGCTCTGATTAAACACAAGTAATTTATCCCCCACAGAACGAAGCACGAGGAGAGAAGGAAAGGAGAGCGGGAAGAGAGGAGGAGAGAAGACAAAGAAGAGAAGACAACAGATTCAGACACTCACTGTGACGAAAGAAAAAAACTGGACGCCACCACATAGTGAAGAACCGTTGGGGTCGTGGGTCAGTACCTACTTGTTACATGGACATATGAAAAGGCCACAGCATTTCCCTAAATCTTTTAAATTTTTCTCGGCCTCCTTCATGTCTTGGTTGATATGGTTCATGCCATCTTCAACACGATCGAGTTGTTCTGGTCAGGACAAAGGGATGACAGCAGTGGAATGAATTTTATTGACTATTTGACAGAAATATGTGAGTCATGAGCAGCATTGAGCTGTGTATGACAGAATCTAAATGAGTTTCTATGGAGTGCATGCATCAGCAGACTGGCATTATACCTGATAGATCTGTGCACCAGTGTGTGATGGGGGTGGATTTAATTGAAGACTGAGGCGATCACTTTCAATAAATTATTTAGAATTTCAATTTATAGAAGCCTTTAATTGTTGTTAGATAAAACCTATTGATGGTTTATTATATAACCTTTTGTCTTCTGAAATCCAGAGATACCACACTTGCCAATGGTTTTCCATAGCTGTTGCTCTATGGAAACTTTGGGCAAACCTGAAATCCTACCGATCCAATCCTACATTATCCTTCCTCCAGGAGATGAGCCGTTTATGGACAGTGTGGTTTTCAGGGGAAGGCGTGGACATGCTGAAGGTGGCTGGGTTGGGTTCAGTTTAGTTATCAGTCCAGTCAAATTCAGCAGAATGTTTAAGATTTCTCAACTCATTAATTGCATTTCCCTACAGTGAATAAATTGTAAACTAAATTGACCCCAACCTTGATGTTGAAGGGGAACCTTTGTCATGCTATTGGGCGGCTGGATGGACTACTCTGGTGTCGTGGTTTAGGAGTCTGTGTAGGAATGGCGTGCAATATGTTTCATAGTAAGATGAGGTTGGAGGGTGAAGCAGAGTAGGTCAGGAATGTAGTCGAGGCCAAGCCCATTAATACGGTTCACCTTTGTAAAATCCCTGGCATGTATTTACACACTTGCATGTGGCTACAACGTGGTGGTTTTACTTTCGCGAAATAAGAAATCAAACTAGGGTCCTCGAAATGATCTGACCTTGAAGACTCAGGTTTACATGACACTGTCAATAAGGAGGTCTCAGGCTAGGCTGACTGGGCTTTCATAAACCCCAGAGACCAGCCGCCACCTAAACTGACTCTGTGGCGGCCACCCTGGATGAGTGGAGGACAATGGAGAGGGATGAGTGGATAAAGAGATGATGGAGGGAGGAGGAATACCAGGAGGATGAGCAGGCCAGTGAGAGTCTAATTAAGGTCCTGTCACACGGCTTTCCCCATGAGGAACTGAATGCTGAAATCTAATCAGCCAATCAGAACGTTGGATTTAGACTAGTTTCTTCAAGAAAAAGAATTGTCTAGTCCGTTCCATTAAGCACAACAAATATTGCTACTCCTAATTAGCTGAAACAAATAAAACGTATAACTTGAAACAGCACCAGGGATTAGGCCATGTCGTTATTTTCTCTAAATAGCATTTGTTTTCAGTTGTTTTGAAGTGTAAATCATATCTATTTTCTTGGTCTGCTTTCTTCAGTATACTGCGAGACTATAAGGAAAATGGCTAACAGAGGACTCTTATTGCAGTGAGGTATTAACATCTGTACCTGACTTGTGCTGTATGTTTGTCTGCGATTTCACATGAAATGCCTTTATACAGGTATATCTCCAAATTGCGTTATGCCAGGGATGATACAAACAGGTTTTAAAATGTTAGTGTGTAAATCCATGGGAGAAGAAGAGTGAATTTTGTCATTACCAGCTAAATCGATCGTTTGTTTAGTTCCCCCACTCTGAGAAAGAAACTGATTCATCTCTATACTTTTGACATGTTGGCCTGCTGTTGGATTGGTAGACTTTTTGGGATAAATCACCATGACTGAGAGTTTACCCAAATTATGAATAAGTCAGCTTGTCGAATGCAGCTTTTGGCACAGAAATGTAAACAAGACTTCAGTATTGTAAATATTAGTGATTGGCCTGAGAATGGCCCACTAACCGTGGAATTTTTATGTTCAAGGGGACCTTGTGTTCTCTAGGGTACAAAAGCAGTTAGCAAAGTAAAGAAAATGCATTAGAATTAGATGATATCAAAGAAATGATGTTAGCAAAACCAAAGAATATCATTTAGGGAAAGCAAAGTAATAACATTAGCAAAACCAAGGTAATTATGTTAGCAAACCAAAGAAAAGACATTAACACACTAAGAAAAAAACAGTTAGCAAACAAAACCAAAAGAAATACAATAATGGGGGGGAAAAATTGTTAGTATCTTCCTCAGCTTTTCAAATGAATTGTTGATCTTGACCAGCACAAATCATAATAAAGCATGCATTAAAGAAGAAAATAAAGTGAATGAAAACAATTGTTTAGAGGGGGATTTAGAGAAAAAGATTTTGTTAAGAATTGGCAGTTAATGGAAATGACCATGTGCACAAGAAACAACTCATCCGTCAAAAATAACTGAAGCCATAAGAGTAGTTTTGTACCTTCATCTAAACATGACTAATTCAGTGTACAAACACCTGAAGTTGAGATACAAAGTACAATCCGTCATTCTAAATAGCTACCTCCAGCATGCACTGTAGTCATTCATAGCAAAACATCAGATACAAGGTAGGACACAATCAAATTGGAATTCCCTTCTTGAAGACAACCAACACTTACCTCCTTGTTCATCCAGCATAACCAAAGTCCTGATACCAGCATCTTTACTCTACACCCCAATAACCATGGCGAAGAGAGTTGAAGGAGGAAGTGATAAAATAATGAATATAAAGAGAGAAAGAGAGAAAGAGAGCTAGGATCAGTGAGGCAGGATATGGATGCCATATTGACTGCAAATTGTTAGGCAAGGCAACATGAAAACAGGATGTGAACACCATCAGAAAACAAACACCACCAGCCTCCAAGGTTTTGCAGTTTCATTGGTTCTCTGTTGTTTTTTTATCTGTTTGAGTGTAGATGTAGATGCAGAGGGATCCAATATAATATTAGCAGTGGCCTGCTAGCTCAAATTCGTGATGATTAATGACCAGAGGCTTGTATCCGCCCTAACAATTAGATTTGTTTTTACAAAGTGCTGCACAGAGCAAAAGACAAGATCTCCCTTTGGATTGAATGTCTCGTTATTTTAATACTTTGTGAAGATTTACATGGTGTGCAGCACACGTATAAACTGCTAAACTGGTAACAACCTAAGAATTACCACATTTTATTAGGTCAAATACACCAATGAATTAGCTGTTGATTTAAATTTGGACTAAATTAAACATACATCCCTCCAATAAAAATTTTATATCTATTTAATTTAGCCAGATTTTAGCTAGGCTGAGTCAAACCTGTTGATTCCCTTCTTATTGATCAGGGTCAAAAGGTAAAAGGTCAGGGAACATTAACCAACTCCTTTCACATGACACATTGCAAATAGCTCCCTCTGAGATGAAGAACATTTTGCTGGCATACAAACACAGTTGTTAAAATCTCCAAACTGAAAAGCTTTACACCAGGTTATAATTTGATAATAATGCCTCCTTATTTGTTAATACATGTTTACACTGCAGGATCCTTAAGTTTTAAAGTGCATATTGTTTTTACATTAGCTTAGGGACTGCTATTCTATATGGATGAGGTCTAAGATGGGACTACACTTGAAGACCTTGGGGTTCTAAAACAGGAAGAATAGCCAGCATTCTACTGAACTCGGTTTAGATACAGATAGAGTGACAACCTCTGAATAACCTCTGGCCAGTGTGAAAGTTGCGGCAAAGTCTAACAAAGACAATAATTTTTTTACTTTCTGCAGCTTTAAATTTCCTGCGTGACTAAAAACATGGCAGCTGGCTTCGAGAGCATGCCTGCACTCCCCCGCCTCCTAAGCAGTTTACAAGGAAGAGAGTATCGACATTTGGGGGGGGGGGGGGGGGGGGGGGGGGGCAATAGGCCATCACTGCAGTGGATTCATTATTCTGTGATTTAGCATTTCCGTTTCTGGAGGCCCACCAATGTATTTTAAAAGGCTCCCAGGAGGGTCCCCTTGGCACAATCAAATACGATCCACACTGCTAAAACCTGCTCAATATTACCACCTCATCCAAACCAGGTGGACATGGAGACACCTTGATTTCATCCTACTGCATTGGGAAATGCAGCAGCTCGTTTGTTCATATGTAAAGAGTTACTCACGCATGTATTAAAATGACACAGAGAGGTGATAAACCTGTGCTCGACCTACACAGAAATGACGCAGAGTCATCTGAATAATCATCGCAATCTGACTAATATGTCCCTCTCTCTCTCTCTCAGACGTCCTCTCCATCTCCTTCTCTCCACTATCTTCCAAGCCTTTTCATCAGTCAGCGCCTCCTTCAATCTTCAAAAACACGTTTGTTTTTCATGTGCTGTTCATTCTCTCTCTACACTTCTCTCTCCCTCTCACCCTCAGTTAATGACAGGGAGGTGCTGTGCTGTTTGGTGAGATTTGAGACCTGGGGATCAATATGTCCTTGAAATATGGAGCCCAAGACGGTCATTAGAGACTGGCCCTTCCCGAACAGTTGTCCCCCACTCGTCTCTCATTCCTTCTCTTTCTCGACCATTCTCTTGCTCTCCCTCTCATCTCCAATATTTCTTCCAAAGCATTTAACCCTCAGCAGAGCTAATTTAAGATGATGTTAGTACAAGACCCTTTCCAAAGAAGTTGGGACATTGTGTAAAATGCAAATAAACACACAATGCAATGATGTGCAAATCATGTAATCCCTATATTTAATTGAAAATAGTACAAAGACAACATATTAAATGTTGAAACTGAGAAATGTTATTGTTTTTGGAAAAATACAGGCCCATTTAGATTTTGATGCCAGCAACACCTCTCAAAAAGTTGGGACAGGGGCATATTAACCACTGTGTTGCATCATCTCTTCTTTAAACAACACTCTGTTGGTGTTTGCAAAGAGAGGAGACCAGTTGCTATAGTTTTGAAAGTGAAATGTATTCCCATTGCATGATATAGGATTTCATCTGCTCAACAGTTTGGGGTCTGCTTTCTTGTATTTTTCATTTCATAATGTGCCAAAGGGTGACAGGCCTGAACTGCAGGCAATGTCAGCTTAGCACCTGGTAGTAAGTGCAGAATGTGATTCGGCATTGTCTTGCTGAAATAAGCAAGGCCATCCCTGAAAAAAGGCATAGCATACGTTGCTCCAAAACCTGTATATATTGCTCAGCATTAATGGTGCCTTCACAGAATGCAGCAGCATTTCTGGATCTTGTTTTTATCTGGCTTATTCTTTGCATGGTAGAGTTTTAACTTGTATTTGTGGATGCAGCGACAAAGTTTGTTTACAGACAATGGTTTTAAGAAGTGTTCCTGAGCCTATGCAGTGATGTCCACAACAGAATCATGTCTGCATTTAATGCAGTGCTACCTGAGGGCCTGAAGATCACGACCATCCACTATTGGTTTTTCAGCCTTGTCCCTTGCATACAGAGATTTCTCCGGATTCTCTGTATCATTTAATGATGATAATGTACTGTAGATGATGAGATCCCCAAACTCTTTGCAATTTCACATTGAGAAACATTATCCTTAAATTGTTGCACTATTTGCCCAAGCAGGCTTTCACAGAGTGGTGAACCCCTTCCTGTCTAAACTTCTGAAAGACTCATCCTATCTGAGATGCTCTTTTATACCCAATCATGTTACTGACATGTTGCCAATTTACCTAATTAGTTCCACCAGATTTTTTTGTTAACATTACACAACTTTTCCAGTTTTTTGTTGCCCCTCTCCCAGCTGTTTTGAAATATGTTGCTGGCATCAAATCCAAAGTGGACATATATATGATAAGAAAGAATAAAATGTCTTAGTTTCAAAATTATTCATGTTGTCTTTGTACTATTCTCTATTGAATATAGGGTTTAGATGTTTTGCACATCATTGCATTCTATCTTTATTTCCATTTTACACAGTGTCCCAACTTCTTTGGAAATGGTGTTGGGGTTGTATATTATATATATGTACAGCACAACATTATGTAACACCCTCCCAGTGAATATGCTGTGACAGGCAGATCCTGGTTCTGAACACAGGAGAACACAGATGCACGTCTTGCTACCGTCAATACCATGCACTGTTCTGGGGTGTAGTCCTGTACTGCACAGCCAGAACATCTGGCATGAACAATGAACTGTGTCTATTCCTTACCTCTTCCACCAGCTGTAGCATACGACGAGTGCTCTCCAGGGACTGTGGACAGACAGGAGATGAAACATTAGAATTGTGTAGAATTAGAAGACATCAATTATTTGAGTAGTAGATTTGGTTTGAGTTTGAGATTTGGAACGGAAAGACATTGGAATCCGTTACCTATAGCAACTTGATACTTACTACCATCTACATGTTCATTTTCAAAGCTAACAGATTGTCTGTCATATTGAAAATGTTTAAAAAATATTCATTGATATGGCAGACATTCTTCCAAAGTTGATCTCCACAAGCAGTTAGAGTTAGGTGCCTTGTTGTATGGCAGAATTATTTGTCAAGGACCTTTCAGTGACTGACGCTATGTTATCTTCAAAAATCTCCAAATATATGTTGTGTAGGTTGAATTCACTGATTCAGTAACCATCTTAGAAAACCGAACCATGATGTTAAAGCGTGGCAGTTAAATGTTTAAAGGCTAAATGTCTTTAAAGGCACAGAAACTATTCCCATTATTATGTTTTGTTTCAAGGTTTGGAAGTATTATTAAATCAGTATTACAAATGTACGAGAGTGCTTCTAATTATAATTCAAAGTGATGTAAAACATATCTTAAAATAAATGCCTCAGCTCTACTTTGATGGCTTGGTCTCTGTTTCCCCGGCGCCTATCTCAACAGCTCGTATTGTTGCCCGGCTGGCGAGCTATACTGGCGTGTTCCAATTTTCACTTTAAATAGAGTGCATTAAGCTGCACTGAGGCAGTGGGGTTTCTGTGCGAGCTTTGATATCTCCTCCCTCTTGCATGGCTGCAGACCGGCTCTGTCAGAGAGCTCACCGCACTGCCGAGCCCCCCGGGAGTGAGGGGGGAGGGGGTGAGACAGCCTGGGCCAGCAGCCTGGGTGAACAGCCAGGGCCCCGAGACTTTAATGTTTACAGTAGCTTCCCCTCGACCCCCCCCCCTTCTCCTCCCTATAACTGTCCAACTGACCCACGCTTTGGACACACTGAATCTAAGATGTCTGTCTTGTAAGACGTGGTCTCACTGTGGTGACGTGAATAGGAAACAGTGACTGGAGCTGCCATTTTGAGTCCCGGTTGTGTTTGGATTCGTTTAATATTCCGCTCAGCTGCTAGAGTCTGAGTCATAGGATAGACGGGAACGATGTGGGCTGGGTTGCTAAGGGCCAGTACTGAGGCTGCACGCGATACACACACACACATACATACATGCACACGCACACACACACGCACAAACACACACACACACCCACAGACACTCTGGTGTTACATAAGCCTGAATGCAGGTGGCCTCTCCCTCTACCTGTCACTTGGACCTCGGCCCGTGCATCCAGAATCAAGAGCTGGGAGACGAAGTCCTTGGCTAGGGACATCAGAACATTACCCTCTGTGCATTTGTTCTCTGCTTGGCCTAGATGAGCTTGCTGCTTATGCCAGCACGAAGTAATCCAGCATGTCTGTTATTTTACAGCACATTTTAGAAAAATATGTGGTCAGCCATTTTAGGTGAACAGAGGATTTGAATGGAGCTGTTTGGGTTGATTTTATTCCATGACTGGGGGTGGGATTAATGTATCATAAATTCTACTCCTTATATATACATGTTTTTCCTCATAACCTGTCAGGTATTGTGCCTGTTTCTGGACGATTTTCAGAATTCTAAGTGTTGGTATGTCTGCCTGCATAGCTTGGATTGATTCTACTCACCTCATCTCCGAGCTGGTCTGCGCGTTGCTGCATATCTGACAGCTCATTGCGCATATCATCTTCAGCCATGGCTACTGGCGATGTGGGGTGGAGCTGGTCTCTAACAGGGAAGAGTCGATTCTAATGGGAGGGCAGGGAACACTAGAGGATCAAGAGAGACACAAAAAAGTGGCTGTTAGAATGCTATGCTAAGTACTGTTCTCAAGCACAATTGACAGTATTAAGCAAGCTAATCTAACCAAAAGAATTCAGCCTGCCTAGCATATTATGCAAAGGTAAATATGTATGTTGTCAGACCTAAGGTTGCCTTACAGAGTCCATACAAGAACATCACTAAATGTGCGCCAAATATGTTGCTTCACTGCAAAGCAACTATGGTGCAGACGTTTCATCCCCGAAAAGAATCACTACATTTAGACCTCATCATAAGCATTGTCTCTATCCTCGGTTCTTAAGCAAAACAAATCGTGACCTCCTCCCAAACCGCAGTCACCGGTCCTCCTAAAACCCGGTATAATGGAGGATTAGAGACGGGAGCTGTCATTGTCCCCATCAAATGAAGGAAAAGATGGGGCAAGCCGTTGAAGTCTGCAAAAGGATGGCAGTCATAGAGGGAGGCGACGGGATGTTGTGGATTAGCTGGCTAGCACACTAGACATGAACAGGCCTAAGCCCGTGCCTTGTTCCCTGTGGACTCGCATCAGTCGACGGCGGGATTGATCCCCCCTCAGAAACACATTCATTGAGGGATTGATGACATTTTCTGTTTACTCTTCTGAATACTGGAGGGAAAATCATAGTTGAATGACTATAAATGTCATAATACATACGTACCCTTATAGAGACTTCAGTGCATATATACTCTACATGGGGAACATATCTGAGGGTCAGTGTTAAAGTTATGCTTGCTGAGAGTATGTCTTTGTTAGTGACCGAGGCTTGAGGAGGGCATGTTCTTATTAAACACTCTGCTCCCCCAGGTCCCTTTGTTCCCGAGCTGTTCGCTCCCACATGTCTTGGGAATCTCACAACGTCAGTTGTGTACGTCCTCACAAGAAATAATATGAATACGAAACCAATCATTTCACTGCTGTTATATCTTGATATTCCTCTTGACATTCTGTGACTGTAACAAGCACCACATCTTGATTTAATGGAGTTGCTAGTCTATTTTTTAAAGAGTGAAAATAACACAAACCAATTATGAAAATGAAGAATGTCTGACACATGATGAAGACAAAGATGGAATCGGATTAAATAAATAAAGTAAAATAAAGCTGTGTACAAATTTTATTCCTGGCACCCATTTGATCAGACTGAGTATTTCAAAGAAAGCTCAAGGAAACAGATTTTGGAGTTATTTTCATTAAAATGAACACAACCTGGACACAGTTAGACACATCGTGATGATTTAATACAATATCATAAAGCCACCTTCCTCTTGGTAATTGATCACATAATACAACTCGTAACAGGTTTTTACAGTTAACTAGCTGTCCTTGTGCACAGAGCTGAGCAGGGCCTGCAGCCATGTTGGTGTACACAAATCTGTTACCAAACAGCACCAAAGCCTTTTAAGGTTAGAATTAAATTAAATTGAAAAACAGGGCATCAATTTGTACCTCTCTCCTGCCTCCATTTGATATATAACCAAATCCAGGCAATTAGTTTAAGCAGGCAGTCCTAACCTTTTAGTTTGTTTCTCAAATGTAGGGCAACTGAAAATACACCATTGCTTAACTGTTTTGTAACCAACCATTTAATTAATCTAGTGATTCCTATTATTTATTCTGGATATTAATTTTCTGTTTTCAAAACGAGCGGGAGGTATGCATGTGAACCGTTTAGATTCTGATTTAGAAATCAGAACATCATAGACATGCCATTGAGAACGATGTCATAACTGGTTAATACGTTTTGCTTACTGCGGCTAGTATATGATCTTACACCCTCTTCACTATATAAACCATTTAAACTCTTGAATATACTTTATATAAACCTATTTTAATATATATAAATCCAATCCCTTATCTTGTAATATGCAATGTCTAAAGTACCAAAAGACGATGAATGCAATTGAGTTAGATGTTCACGTAATAGTTTAAACAGATTTCTGTTGTGGCCTACGGTGGTCCTGCCATCAAAGCCACTGCCCCCAGTGCAGAGTTACACATTAGCCCCCCTATGTTTCCCTACTGTCTATATCCAACAAAGCATAAATAGTCTGAACATTGTTTAAATTTCGGCGTGGTACCACGAAATAAACATAAAAATCTGAAATAGAAAACATACCAATCAGAGTGACAGGGTGAATGTTCTCGTCTCCTGACAGATTAAAGAATGATTTATGCTATTGTCAGTGCAGCAGAGAAAGAAAGCGTTTCTGTCAAGTTAACCAAGTCAGACACATTCACTAAGTGGTTAATTTACTGGTATTTATTCTGTTCTGATGCACTTCAACAGCTGACAGATATCTGCCTTGAGACAGACATACAAACAGACAGGGTAAGCCAGACAGGCAGGTTGAGAAAACAGACCGGCTTACCCTTCTCTACCTTCTACTACATCCATCCCCTCCATCTCCTCTGAACCCACCACCATCTCCTCTGAACCCACCACCATCTCCTCTGAACCCACCACCATCTCCTCTGAACCCACCACCATCTCCTCTGAACCCATCTCCATCTCCTCTGAACCCACCACCATCTCCTCTGAACCCATCTCCATCTCCTCTGAACCCACCACCATCTCCTCTGAACCCACCACCATCTCCTCTGAACCCACCACCATCTCCTCTGAACCCACCACCATCTCCTTTGAACCGAGCAACCATCTCCTCTGAACCCACCACCATCTCCTCTGAACCCACCACCATCTCCTCTGAACCCACCACCATCTCCTCTGAACCCACCACCATCTTCTCTGAACCCACCAGCATCTCCTCTGAACCCACCACCATCCCCTCTGAACCCACCACCATCTCCTCTGAACCCACCACCATCTCCTCTTAACCCACCTCCATCTTCTCTGAATCAACCACGTCCCTGTGTAGTGTCTGGGGTCATGTCAATTAAGACAGCTAGATTACGGTTGGAGATAAAACAGCCGTGATATATTGACCCCATACCAACAGGAGCTTTGTGCTTCACAAACGCATGCAGGCATGCACAGATTTTATGACCACTTTATCAAATCCTTTCATTTCCGTTAAATATAAGGGTCAGCTAACACAACGCACGCCTTTAGCTGAGTAGAGACTTTTAGGCTATTGGCAACGTATTAAAAAGCAAATAATCTATTCATAATGTCTGCATGTCCCATTTCTGCATTTTACATTTCCGCCTTTTAAAATGCGATGGCCCACGTATGTAACATAACACACGGCTGAGCACCAGCCCGTGGGCCATCGCAGATCCACTAATGAAAAATATGGAGATGCCTTCATTCAAATTCCCCACATGGCCCCTTACGAGGACATTTTTCATGCCTTTTCC
Organism: Esox lucius; assembly: GCF_011004845.1. Taxonomy (NCBI): domain Eukaryota; kingdom Metazoa; phylum Chordata; class Actinopteri; order Esociformes; family Esocidae; genus Esox; species Esox lucius. The sequence continues at coordinate 19,207,079 of NC_047586.1, forward strand.
AATCACGGAGTAAAGATTGACCCCCCCCTCCCCCCCGCCGCCCCCACTGGCTGTCTCTCTCCCTACCGTGCCTGCAAATGATCTTGTCCTGGAAAACCGAAAATGACTATACCTGCATTCATTAAACACAGACCCCTACACGCCTGGTGCACAGCTACAAACACATCGCCTTGCTGTCTGAATTCCGAATGAACGAGGGGAGGAGAACAACGCAGAGGGGCTTTCAATTCCCCAGGGAGGCATTCCACGCCTTGCCCTGATTGAAAACTCCAGCTAAAGGTAACTGCCTTTGTCATTCATTCAGTAAGCAGCAGCTATGCGACTGACTCAATCACTCTGACCAGACCCATTTTCATTTACACAGGCATGTCCTGTGGTGTATAGGGGTGGTCTAGCAGGTTCATTAATTGCCTCGGCCGTACACCGCTTCGGCAAGGGCGCCAGTCCAGCCAGCCTCTGATTCCGGAACAATCTCTCCTCAGTCACTTACACTGTCTCCAAATATACAATATATTTGTCATTTCCAGACCTAGCAGACAAGCTGGCACATGGTTTGTTCTGACAATAGAAAGAATCATTGTTCTGCGTCAGCAGTGAGAGAGAAAATAGGTCTTTGTGCGTGTGCGTGCGTTTGCTTTTTCTCAGTGACCGTTTGTCTGAAATGGCTGCAATTAAAATTTTCTTCCTCTGGTTAGTCTTAGATTTGTTCAAGTTGTTACCAGGCACACAGTATCCACATTATAGATAATAAACACAACACTGTGTACTTCAGTCTGTGTTTCATTTGTCAGTTATTAGCCTATTAATTAAGAAAGAATCCTGTTAATTGCACCAAAAGCTAAAGAGACATTATTAAAAGAGATATTAATACAATGTTCATGAACTCGGGTGAAGCTCTTTTTTTTTTCTGCCAGAGCATCTATCTCCTAAAGATTGTTTTACATAGACACAGGAGCATCTTGTTCTCAATGCCTAATTGAGTCATTCTTCATAATAATGTAATGGTTTCCTCAGAGATATGCTGTATAAGAGATGCCACAAATCATTTTACATAATTATTATCAATTTATATTAACACTAGTACAGTTATTATCATTATAATGATATCTATACTATGACCATTATATACAACTGTTATCATTGTTATTACCTTATGCTATGACCAATACACACAGCTATCATTATTGCATTTGCAGTAGGCTGCTGCAGTTCGACTACTCAACCATTCACAGCCACAGCACAAGGATTATAGGACAACAATGACACAACAAAAACAACCGCTTTCAGGTTCTCTCCATGAAAGTGTGGGACTGCCTGCTGAAACAGCACTGTACCCATAATGCCCCTCTAGAAAAGCAAGTGATGCATTATTGAAAGGAAGTCTAAGCCTATCACTAATAGATAAGCCTCATCCAGAACGAGGCTACCCAATCAGTGGAGGTCTGTGGCCAAAATTACCTTAAATGGGGCGGAGACCCTATCAATTGCCTTGCTTGGATGGAGCACCAATGAAATATTGCTAGGGGTGAAAACCAATTAATTAACCTGTCTGCATGTGTGTGTGTAGATCTACACTGTACTGGGCAAATAACACTTACTCCAATGCACAATTAAAGGTTTATAGTGCATACCAGCCATCAAGTAGGTGCCGGAGGGATTGCATTATCCCGTCTTTTACTTTACCCGAGCTCACAGGCGCAGAAGCCAGACACAAGGAGTTGCCGGAGCGCGACAAGGGAAGGCAGCCATATTTGAATACTAACTCCCCAATCCCAGGCGGTGCTGACCAATCGCACTGCCCTCCGTCGGACCCCTGAGCTAATCAGAAAGACTCAAAGAGTCTTTGCCTACTTATTACATGTATTGATCCCCTGTTGGAGCCCAACCGTGGCCCTGTAAGCATAATGCACTACCAAATGAAACTACTGAAACCCACGGGAAAGAATGCCTACATTAAGCCCTGACCTAAACCAGCCTAAATGTAACCATCAAAGCTCAAAACTTGTAGACAAACTTTGAATACTGAAGTCAGACAGTGAGATCTTTTGCTATTCCCAAGCTCGTTAGTATGCTATAAACACATAGGACGGCACGCACACGGATTGTCGAAAACCCAGTTTTTTTTAAATGGCGTTACAGTATCTAATATCTGGTTTCTTGGATTAGAAACTTGTCAACCTTATCTTCTGCTATCTCTTCTCAAGAAAGTAGCTCTGTTGAGCATATCCTTCCCCTACATGCCCAATACAAAACACACCATCAAAACGTTTGCACCTCCAACTCTATTTTAGCATAATACACGGTCAGACATGTTACTACAGCATTTCTCAAACTGGAAAATTAGGTTGTGCCAGATTATCCTGGAAAGAATACGCTTGATTGATAGAACTAGTGTTATGTGAGTTCCCCCAGTAGCAATGGAATGAGGTCGTACAGTGGTTTCTGTTCCTTGTCTACAAACATGACTCCAACATTTTAATAGTTTAAGCAATAAATATCATGACCCCTTTTCTGAAAGACAGGACTCTCAGGGACACACATTTGTCTTCAGAAGCCCTCCATCATAAGACCTTAAAAAAGAACGGACAGGACAAGGCAGTAAAAGCAGTAGCTTGCGAATGGACCATAAAATTGAGAACTAAATAAAATGGAAACAGAGATTCTCGGTTTAAAATCTGTGTCCAGGGCCATAGTGAGTGGCTGCAAAAGAAAAATTAGGGACTCTGTGATTTTTTTTTCCGCTCACTGGATTCTGCAGTGATCTAGTTACGCCACTGCAGAGGAGTGAACATTGTTTTTTATGACATAATTCATGCTACGTGTCATAGGCCAAACATTGATGGATCAAAGCAGTGTTCAGAACATTCTTCATTGGCTTCAATTCTCTGATTGGTTAGGGAGTTCATGAAAAGGTCGTGTTTCACAACGCCCCTCATTTCTAGGTCACCAAGAACAACTTCAGTGGAAGCAGCCTCAGACAGAAGCTCGTAACCGACAACAGAGCGGTGGAAGAATTCTGTTCAAGATGTCAGGCAATAGCAATCTAAAAGAAACAGACAGGATCAGGAGTGCCTCCGTGCCTCTGGTGATGGGGCCGGTGATCAGTGTTAGTTCCTTTCAATAGTACACGGTTTATTTCGCTGCAGATGCAGCTGAGCTCCCGTCGGACCGTGGCGGAGGGTCACCTCTGTAGTCTCTACGCATGGGGAGGCACCCGACTGGGCTGGCTCATACCGGCTCATTCGCTTCCTCCTGGGGGAGCCCAGGGACACATTTATTAACAGCGAGGCCATTAAAGCAGACACTCTGCCCTGGAGGGCCTGGGAAATATGACAAGTGACAAGTCAAATATGACAAGGAGCAGCAGCCGCAGGAGTTGGCACTGGGCAGGGAGACGGGGGGTGTAGAGAGAGGGGGAGTTCATAGACGGGGGGGTTGTGGTAGAGGAAGAAACACAGCAGTTTGTTCCGTAGGGGGTCTGCAGCCTGTTTTGAATTAAAAGCATGACCTTCCAGTTTTTATGAGACTGTAATCTCGTTCCCAGGCACTTCCCGACCAAATGGGTGTAAGGTCTGGTGGAGCAACACATCAAACTTGGCCTTTATCAGACAATATGAAAGTTGTTAGAAATTCACGGCTTGGTGGGCATTGGGTTAATCAGTATTCCCAGCCAATCAGGGGATTTCTCGATACTGCACTAACTCAGTGACACCGTTTGTAGTGGTTCTGTAAAATCAAAAGGTAAAAAGGGCTTGACATAGCATGGTCACTCCCATAGAATGTTACGGCCACATCTACTAAGGCCAACATCGAGTGTTTGTGGCGTCATGCGTACATGTGCTCTGTGCAATAGCTTGGGGACGAGACGAATTGGAGGAAGACAATGAAACTGGGTCGAGACGGAAAAACACTCAGCAACCTGCATTACTGTGGATGGATCTTAGTGTTATGATGTCTGACGGAAGTCAATTGCAAGGTGAAAATTGAAACCCTCCCACCCGGCTCTCCATCCCTGAAAGGAATGCACAGATAGAATTACTGAGGGTTTACAGATGCTGTGGTAATAGATAATTAAAGTGTTGTGTCTTAAATCAATACTGATGGGTTTCATTATACCCATAGTCACGGCTTTTCCCTGGAACATGTTAATACACAGCTTCCCTCCCCACTATCTTCACTTTACTCACGTCCATATTTAAACTCCTTACTTGACATATTTACAATGTCCTACATTTCATCATATTCCCATAGGGCTAAAAGTTGTGTTCATTTTGTGTACTGTGTCACGGGGATGTAAACAATATCACTAATTTCGTACATTATGTTACAAACTTTTGAAAAAACTAATTACAATCCATGTGACATTACAGATACAATTTGTAAGATATCAAACAAATGTAGTGTGCTTAAGATCCCGGAATGCATCTTTAAGTGACTGCATTAGAGATTTTTTAATTATTGAGGAGTCAAAACAATAAAGGCATTTAAAAGCCAACAACATTAGTGGGCCCCCAGGCCAAGAAACACTTTTTGACAAGACCCCCATCGGCAATAACTGTGAATAATAGTTAAATCAGATATTATACCCTATTTCCAGTTGTGCAATCATATAACTACTGTATACATAGGATTTTATAGCATGCACTACTATATTCTTAAGAGCCTTCTTCTTGTTCTTCTATATAATGCCTCTTGGTCACTTTTCAATTGTATTCAAATATTTAATTGAATCGTTGTGATTATGTAGAATCAGCATGGAATTACTTTCTATTATGCCTTGCATCTGCCAGCAGTGCAACTGTACAACTTCAGACACAGAAAAAAATGAACTCAATATGTGTGCAAATCCAGCCAAGACAAATATCCATTGAGCTGAATGTCTGTGCAGGCAAGAAATTGAAGCTTATTTGTGCCAAATTGATCCTCTCTATATTCACATGAAGATTTAGCTCAGTAACCCAGTGTCTGTATCATTATCAAATCACTGCCTCAGCTATCCAATGAAAACATATATACACACATCTGTAAAAAATCTCAGCCAAATCAAATGTCCAAATGTAGTTTGTACAATATATGCATTTAACCATGTGTGTATGTATGTGTGTGTTTGTGTGTGTGTGAAATGAAATCCAAGCCTGTGAAATGATAATAAGACAAAGATATTGCGGTATACAGAGAATCATGTGTTTATGTGTAAATATACAGTACCAGTCGAAAATGTGGACACACCTACCCATGGGTAAGTGCGTCCAAACGTTTCGAACATCAAGATGTTTGTGTATCATGAAACGACTTGATGTACATCCACCTCAATGACAGGAGGCGTATCCCTTTCAACCTCCTTCACAGTGAGTACCAAACTGATGCTTCGGGTCCCATTTTTTGTCTGATTGTATGACGTCGGATCCAAATCCAAACCTCTCAATCTGGCGTTGGTTGCTAACCACGAGCCATTGAGTTGGAGACAAGACAGAACAGCCCCGACATAATTTACCCAAGAACTCTCACGGCCCGCACTGCAGCACCGTAAATTACCCTGCCGTAGATCAACCGAGGTAGAGCAACAGTATCACTACAGAACCTTGCCAAGCTCCTCAGACACTATAAATGTAGCTAGGAATCAACTGAAAAGAATCAACGTGTATCCAGCCTAATGTTTAGCACATATAATGGCGATCAGACTAAGCACATTAATGTCGACGAGCCGATGACAATTAACGTGATTAATTGAAGAAGGGATTAAAAGGTCTGCGCTTCAGTCCAGACCATAGAGGTGACTGCCAATCTTATATAACTCGACCCCTACAAGTGCTCCCGTCGTAACTGGAAAGATTCTATCAGTCACCGCTCCCAGTGCAAGTTGTAATCCTGTTGCAGTCCGCGTCATGTCTTTTTATTGGCAGGCCTCCAAATACCAGGACCTGTCATCGCTGATGATGTATTGTTGTAAAAACAGAAAAACCCTTAGAAGTATAACAAATATTCTCTATGACAGAGCTTTTGTCGCAGAGGTAATCTATGATTTGGAGAAGGTCCAACATCTAACAAACATTTACCGAGATAGACTCACACTTATTAAATGTGGCCATCGCTACTCAAAGATAGGTGATTAATAGATGGACTACGATACCTGCAGTAGATCAAAATGTAATTGCTCCATTCTCTTTTTAGTCTTTCTTTCATCAATTATTTCTCCACTATCTGCTCATTTCTAAATTTTGAAGAATATCAGCCCTTTCTTTTAGTCGATGGGTGAAGTAAGGTAAGGATCACAGGAAAAACCCCAGCAAGACCAGAGAAGAACATCTCAGATGGGAACAACCTCCAAATTGACAGTCCAGACACTCAGTCCAGACACTCAGTCCAGACACACTCATCTCTTGAACTAGCTAAAAAGTGAAAAGTAGGTCAGTAAACAGTCCAAATTACACTGAAATCATGTTTAATCAGATTTTGACTGATCCAGTGGTTTGGTGACTTTCAGTAGTCCATATTATACAAATTCACAATAAATAGTTTTTCCCAATGATGACCAAGTTCATATCTCTAGCCTCTATTGTCCACGTCAGTCTTGGTGACCCCATTTGCTTGTTTGAGACAATCCCTACAACTCCCAAGATGTCCTTTTCTGTAATTGAGTGGAAAGGGCAGTGTTGTGGCCATAGGATGAAGCTTACGTTGTTCACCTCTGACGGCTCGCTTGCAACAGGAAGCAGATGCAAATGACCAGGGCGCCAGTGTTACTGGCAGAGTTGCTGGTGAGACAGGTTCATCCCACGCTAGGCACTGAACTGTATCTCCAACGTGTCACCGCGGACAACAAATGTGGCCAACTTTTGTCATACACCTGAGATGTTTTGGAACAAGTAGGATATCAGCCAAAATGAGAAATCACTTGGAATATTGGTACTATGATTGTTCGGTACCAACCTGATACAGTTTATGTTAATCAATCAACAGGGGCTAAAGCCAAGCACTGTGCTGTCCAGTGAAATGTAGCTAATGTAGAAGAACTGTAGCTAATATTGCTGTAGCAATGGCAACTGATAATGAAGAATTTGATGAAGAATTTGTAGACAATACTGTGTTTGATTTTGATGAGGCCACCTCTGCAATGCTGTCAACAGTCAAATTAGGGATAGCTAAAACACCTGTCCATGGAAAATTATGTAATAATCTAAATTGCACAAAAGGGTCTTGGAAATACAATAGCATTGCTAAAGCAGGTAAATGTGAACTAGAAAATGTTCCTCCTCGTGTTTTAAAATGTATTCAAGATGGCAGTGCTGACATAAGGTAACGTCTGCGACTTATTCAAAAATAGCTAGTAATGTTTGCTAATGTTGGCTAACTGCCCACTTGTGTCACAGAAAGAGTGTGTGGTTGAACAAATCAAATGGTGGAGTCATTTGCACATGTTGGTTTACCACTACAGGCGATAAGAGTCAGAGTGCAAAGTCCCCTGGTGACGTATTTTGACGCATTGTGCCTTTTTTTGTTTGGTTTAGATGACTTTGAAACTTAATTCTAATAAGTAAAGACTGTATGCATGTTTTGACTAAGGACAAGTTTAGCTGCAGTATATGACTGTCAGCCAAATGAATTTGTTGTACGACACGACTGAGAAAAACTGCAGTACATGGTGATGTCGCAGGCTTTTCTGTTTCATCTTCTCTCAAAGAGGATTTCGAGGTATTGCTACAGCATCTTCTAAACTGTGTGACTCCTACATCCTGGAGCTGACGTGAACATCCAGTGATTCGACTATGAGTGTGTCGCAGGTAGCGATGGAGGGAATGCGGCACAGTCCTCTGCATCCACACACCGCAGCCACCACTGCTCCATCGTGAAGCAGACATTTTGTCTCCATGTGCTTTTGTTTACCTCCCTGGTGTCTCAGAGAAAGGGATAGTTAATCCCCTGTGAGAATGAGTGGACATCAAATCCTCTGTCCCCCTCTCCCCGCTGTTTTCACTGCCACCTCTGGTAAGGTCATAAGGTCAGAGGATTTTCTTGGTAAAACTGATGCTACTGTAGTAACTCCATATAATTCTCCAAAACAGGATATGCTTTACCTTATCAGCGATGTGTGGAGCCCGGCGAAAGTGGGTGTACTGTAATATTGCCAAATGGCAAAAATTTCAAAATGAAGCAGTATGAGAAGCAGTATTATAGAAAAACAACAAAAATCAAGGTTCCACAGCTACAAAACATGCTTAAACCACACCAGGAGACTACTTTTATGTAGTATGATAATTTAGGGAGAACAATTTTAGATTGTAATTAACCTTTCACTGAACTGCAGGAATCAGCTAAGTGTTTTGGTTAGCATTGTTGTGATTTAGCATAGTATTGCCACTATACTGATCCACATAATCAGGAAATATATGCCAGGTAGACATATTCAACTTTATAGGGGTTTAAAACATTTAAGTTTTTTCAGAAAAGTATCCATCTACTAAAAGGTGGTTACGCCTGTCAATAGCGGTTTACTTGCTTTCAAGTAGCCAAGCCAAAATTCCACTAAAGAAACATTGTAGTGAATATTTTAGAAACAGTTGTTTTCAAATGAACTTTCTGTCATTGACTAGAACCAGGGGAATAAGCAACTTATGATAGTTATTTACATTTCTAACCGTTGCTGTATCCTGGTCTAAATAACCTTGGATTACTAAACAGTTTTCCAGCAAATTTAATTTTAGGACATTTTGCGCATAGACCAACTGCTGGGTCTATATTGATGCCTCAATATGTGAAGATATAACTGTTTATTATCCATCAGCCTTATTAATCAATACTGCGTAGTGTATAATAATGTATTGCCACTACACTACTTTGACACGCATCAGTGGGAATAAAAAAGTTAGTAAACGCAATGCACACCAACAAAAACTGGGTATTACACTTCCGCACCTGATAAAAGTATAGGATTATGTTGACATAAAGCTTAGTGCTGGATTGAATAATATCATGCGACAAAAAAGGGAAAGACGAGTCCAATTGTATGTGCTGGTGACAAGCCTATTCATGTGTTGTGGACACTCAGGGCTGTAGCACAAAATCCTGGGTCTATACATAGGCAGGCTTTCAGGGCCTCTCCCCTCTTTATTCAAGATTTTAAAAAAATGTTGAGGGCCCATCTACATGTTAGGGCCCTATATACTTAGTACCACTTTTCCCCAGTCTGACGCCACTGGGGACACTAAATGTAAATACAGCCAAGACTCACATATTCTAGGGTAGTATTGCACTAAATATAGAATAGGGCGCCATAGGGCTTCAATTTAACACAGTGGAGTCAAAATAAAAACATAAAACGTTTACTGCGAGATAGAAAACCTACTCCACTGTCCTTTACAAGGGCCATAAACCTAGAATAGCCTCAAAGCCAATGGTCAGAACAGCGAAATAGCCGAACCAATGCAGATCTCATCGTGGAGATTCGTTAAGTCTCTCTGACGTCGTCCTAACATGAACAAAGAATATACAGTACCATCGGACTTGAGGCCATGATGAGGACCATAGTTCGTCAGGGTGATTAATCTCAAACGTGATAATGTAATTCTTATACTAAAGATATGAAAACAGAGCAAAGATGTATGGTTCTTTCGGAATTTCTCGGTGTTCAAGGTCCCTTTAGGCATAGCTCAAATGCGTGCCAATGGTTCTTTCAATGATACGCATCATGAGCCATCCGATCCCCTGGGAACAGACGTCAGTTCAATAGTCTAGTTTTGATTTACATTAATTTTTTGGTGGTGGTGAAATTAAGTGGTATAAAGTTTGATTCGATTAGTTTTGCCCAGTGGGATATAGCATAAGTGGAGCATGTTTTTCTGACCAGGCTATGTATAACAAAAAAGCGAACAAAAGCAGCATAATTGGTTAATTAAGGGTCAATTTGAATAATGATTTAAAGTCGAGGTGCAATTCTTGTATAGGACACACACACAGCCGTTCAACGTGAGCGGTCTCAAATAGATTGAGGACAGACTACAGGCCAATGTTTTGAAGAAAACAGAGCAGGGCTAGATGCATGCACCAATACGCACAAAAAAAATTTATCCAACATGTCTTTACAAAAGATCTGAGAGACAGTATGGCTTGATTCTGGATTTCATTTTCATAGAGCAGACACAGAAAAAAAGCAGATACCGGTAAACAAATCAACCACACCGGTGATAGTATATGAGTCACCATTTCGGCTCGGGGAACAACCCCTACAGTGCCGCCCACGCTTTGCAGTTAAACCGATGGAACCCGCATGATGCGATACATACGTATAGCAGCCATGCCAACCCAGAGCGGAGACCTATCTATAACCCTTTCAATGCTGTTTTCTCGTAAGTAAAGGCCTGCTAGCTTCTCAGTATTGAAGCTCTCTTATTCTCTCGAAATTTCTCTCTGGTTATATAGCGTTAGATAAAAATAAAAAAAACGCACTAGCAGAGCGATGGGGGAGAAGCGATGGTGGTTCGGCACCATGACATGCTGAAAACTAAAAACATTACTAGATATTCTTAAAACAGTATTTCCATGTGCGAAGTACGAAAACAAGCACGTGACCTAGATTACATTTGCCGCAAACCTTAATGGTCAAAAAGACAAGAGAATATTTAATTTCAAATGCCTATGCATGATGATTCATACCTTATTCGGTGTCGAATTTTGTTGCTTTGGGATTGACCAGTCTGCGATCTAATTATATTATTAACATCTGTATTTGCTTTGTAGGCGAGGTGCAGTCTACAGCATAGGCGTATGAGATGGTGTGGATGAATGGGGGTTATAGGATGTCATAGTGCGGGTTTCACCAACGTCCTCCCCCGCTTTTCACGCCTCCAGCCCCCGCCCATCGTCTACCACCAGGAAGACACCGACAGTAATTACCGATGGATGCCGCGATACGTAAATGACAAGTAGGCCTACGGACGTGGCCATTTTGACGCAACAAACTGCGTCTAGCCTACGAGCACGGACGTACGTTGAGAATAGTGACACATTCATGAAGTTTGACGGTCGTGTCTCCCAGTTTCCCCACCCCCCCTCCCGCCTACACACTGGCGCAGTTTACTACGACGACAACTGCTAAATCTGTCGAAGACCCCTTATTTTACTCATTCGGATGTTTCTCCACTGTACATCTTATACCCGCATTACGCGTCAGAATGACAGCTGTATGCTTACACCCTTCATACTGCCACCATTCACTTTGCTATTTCTACTGCGGCATAAGCAGTAGGCTATAACCATATTGCCGCTTGGGAAGCGGTGGTAAAAGACCAACAAGATCAACAGCATCTCCCGGAGGAGAAATGAACCAGTCCTGCGCAAAATCCGCCAAACCTTTGCAATTATAGCTTACACACGCATGCTGATAATCTAACTCAAATCACATATCATACTATTTGAAAATCGAATAAGACATAATGCTGAATTTATTGCGCGTGTTTGTCGGTATATTTTCCCAGAGGAGGAGAGAGAGAGAGAACGTTTTTAGAGAGAGCCGCGCAGCAAAACTCCAACTGCCGTTGTCCAAGGTGCTGAAACGCAGAAAACGCCCATACCTTATGCATTGCATTAACACACACAGCATTCTTCCTTTTAAACTACTGACTAAAATAAACGTAGAGATTTACAACACTCTGCACAGAGGTAATTTAAATCAAAAGGTCGGGTTTGCATTTTTCTAATAACAATAACACCCCAAGTCATATTAAAAAACAAGGGCATATTAAACAAAAAGACAGCAAAAAACGTGTTGCCATAAACCAGGTTTAACAAAAATAAAATCATTAGGCTATCCAATGCTCCCATTGAAAACGGCAAAACCTATTTGGTATACATTTTTTAGTAAAACAGTTTTGGGGAAAAAGAAAGGAAAACCGTTATAATAGAATAGGTATCCTTTTCTCCTACCTGTGCCCGTAATGAGTGGCTGGCAGTCAGCAGGAGTAGGAAATGTCTGCGTATTAAAACAACTAACCGATATCACCCCCGCTCTGTATGGACTGGATTGCTGCAAAGGCACTGCGCGTGGTTGATATCTCCTCAGTTCTTCTTCAATGTAAAGCAGCAGCTCTGCCCTCGCCAAAGATGGCGGTCGCTTTTGACGTCAGAAGCTTTTAATAGATATCTGTCAAAAAGAGAGGCACTTCTGCAGGCTTGGAAATGGGTAGCTGCATGCGCACCACTAACTGATTAACGGAAATCACAATGTATTCTTAGGAAGACAACAGCATGTGAATGTGTTTACATTAGTCATGACATGGCATCACATCTCAGCTGTTGATTCTATACACGTTCTCCATCAAAACGGGTATTGTTTAAAGATTACGTTTGTGGCTTTGTGGTGAGGAAGAGATAACACAGGCTAATACATGTAGTTTACACATGTTTGGCCTGATGATATTGAACATTAGTTTATAATTTGTCTTAATCGTGTAGCCTAAAAGCATTTTTTTTACGTTGTTCACAAGAGGCAAATTATAAATATTTTGCATGTTGAATAATATTAATGCGTTATAAAAACGAAGCTTCCTTTACAAAACATAAATCGTCTACATTTATCAACACGAAATTATACAAATTGAGAAAAATTATACACATTACAAAAACATTACTTAAAACAACTTGGCTACCTGCAAAAAGATGTACACAAACATACTGAATAGCTGTTATCTTAATGAACAAGTACTTTAAATAAATATTTATTTAAAGTAATAAAATCAAGATCCTCACATGGTGAAATACAGCCATAAAAAAATCCTGAATTCCGATTAATTTCTGTATTTTTGCGAAAATATCACCAGTCAATGTCGCATACACCATTCAACAATTATTTCTCGTAAATAACATGGAAATAAAAATAAGCACAATTTAACACTGTATGCAGAATTCATCACTGTTATATTCACACTAATACAGTGGATTCAGTTAATTGGCGTGAACTTTCCAATCTACTCAGTTCATGAAACACAATTCCATGAAGAAATAAGGAAAGGTGAATGTGTAGCTGATATGAATGTATGGGCCTCAACACCAGATCAAATGTCTGCAGTATCTGAGAGGGTGAAGAGTAACTCTCAGTGACTTTAAGGAGAATATCACAATATTAATTCATGTTGAAGGGTTCCTTATCCTGAAAGTAGTCTGTGGACAAAGAAATAATGTAATCCTTGGGTTCATTTAAACAACTATTACAATCTTAAGACAACTTTAGCTACCACCAAAAGCAGTTTTAAGTTGTAAAACAGTTTAATTTAATTATCTTTTAACTCAACTAAATTATCTGCATCTCTGAATTTCTGCAGTTATGTGAAAAAAAAAGTATAGGAATATGCATGGTGCATATATCTTTCCCTATGTTGTATCTGTTTTAGGTTTACTGCTGAGGATTTAAAGCATCTGTCTATGGCCTGCTATGGGTTTAATTTCAAAATATGCCAGTAGACCATTGAGAAATATACTGTAACATGTGGTTTAACGTTATTAAAGCACAATGCATCCAAACAGTCTCTTGAAGGCTCTGAAACAGAATCGTGAATACAGAATTAAATGCATGGATAGTGTTTACGTTTTCTAATAGGAATGGCACAGTTATCAAGATTTTAGTCATTTTTCATACACATAACCTACATGTTAATAATGTACAGAAGCACTGTTGTAGTCTATAAGGTCACTGTGAATCCCAGACAAAACAGAAAGTACATGACTAATTATTGGAAAAGCTGTTCAGGCCTACAATGCCTTTTTTCTACACGAGACCTTGTTTTTTTATCTTTCTGTGCTTGTCTTTGTTTTCTTTGTATTTTGATAAGGAAAAGTAGTTGTCATATTTTGCTGACTCATCACTCAACAAAATGGGTGAACTCCTTAAATTATTAGATTTCATTTTACTAAAGTGTTTCTACAAAATTATCGCAATTCTGTATAAGGGATTTCGGAATATGACACATGGTTAATGAAAACTGGCTTTGATTTCAGATCATTGAAAATGAATAAATTGGGGGAAATGAAACATTAATATTTCCTTATGAGGAGTATAGACTTCATCAGGTAGTGTAGGAATGGTCTCCTCTGCTCCCAATCTCTGTTTGGCAGTCTAACAAATGTCTCTTCTATTGCTCTGAAGTGAACCTGTCTCCTAAATTAATGATAATGATAACTCTGCATGAAAAATCAATTTAGAGAGGAGAGCCAGAGACCTAGAAAAGACACAGAGAAAGAGAGAAGAGGAGAGGCAAGACAGTATATACATATTGTTAGAGAGACAGGGTAAGAGACATAGATAGCATAGAGAAAGAGAGAGAGGAGAGAGATAGAGATATATAGATAAATAGGGTAAATAAAAAAGAGAAAGAAAGGGATGAGTGAGATTAACAATTGGATTCTTTTGCAGGTCATTCCATTCATATACAGTGGGGAGAACAAGTATTTGATACACTGCTGATTTTGCAGGTTTTCCCACTTACAAAGCATGTAGAAGTCTGTAATCACAGGTACACTTCAACTGTGAGTGATGGAATCTAAAACAAAAATCCAGAAAATCACATTGTATGATTTTTAAGTAATTAATTTGCATTTTATTACATGACATAAGTATTTGATACATCAGAAAAGCAGAACTTAATATTTGGTACAGAAACCTTTGTTTGCAATTACAGAGATCATACATTTCCTGTAGTTCTTGACCAGGTTTGCACACACTGCAGCAGGGATTTTGGCCCACTCCTCCATACAGACCATCTCCAGATCCTTCAGGTTTCGGGGCTGTCGCTGGGCTATACGGATGAAAATCCCTCCAAAGATTTTCTATTGGGTTCCGGTCTGGAGACTGGCTAGGCCACTCCAGGACCTTGAGATGCTTCTTACAGAGCCTCTCCTTAGTTGCCCTGGCTGTGTTTCAGGTCGTTGTTATGCTGAAACATAGCCAGGTCAAATACAGACCTCTACATGCTTTGTAAGTAGCAAAACCTGAAAAATCGGCAGTGTATCAAATACTTGTTCTCCCCACTGTAACCAACAGTTACTGCATATGTATAGATGGCAAGCCAACTAGAAACTTATTGTAATACCTGTGCCATGCTGTGTATTTCTGTTACACTACAGATTACTTGCATCAAAAACAATGTGTTTATTTGATACAATGTGTTTATTGTGTGAAACTTGGTTTACCCTAGGCCACGTCTAACTTATTTTGAATTTGCATGATATTCTCTGTTTCTAAGTCAGTGTTTTCCAATCCTGGTCTGTCTTTGTTTTTGCCCAAGCACTCCCACACCTGACTGAATTGTTGCCCTACCACTAACACACTTGATTGACGTAATCAACCTATCATTAAGTCTTTCATTTGAATCAGGTGTGTGAGTGCTAGGGCAAAAACATGCACCCCCTGGTGTCCCCAGAACCAGGATTGGGAAACACCATCCTATGGGGTCATGTTCATCTTCCAAGGTGTTGCTAACTACATTCTGAGCAGGAGACCAACCTCCTCTTTGACTCACCGGTGGTGGGTGTGGCTGCCATTGTAATGACTGTCGATGTCATTTGTTGTGTGACTGTGAGCTTCTACTCACCTAAGAATTCTGAGATAAAGAACGTTTTCAAAGTTTCATAAGTGATCTGGGATCTAAAAACCTGATCTTGACATACAGCCATGCTTTGCAACTTCACTTCATGTCAATTATGTTCAGTTTCCTACACTTGTACTATTAAGCAGGGACATTTTAATCCCACTTTGAGTTAAAAACATGACAGTTATATGTATACATTATATTGTAACAGTGATAAAGCTTAAAGTCAGGTGCATACTGCATTTTCAGCTATTCTAATTTAGTTAGAGAATTCAGTTACAAGTAAGATCGTCTTAAAGATCGTCATTCACTGTCTCAGAGGAGAAGAATATCTCATTATGCTGAACAAGATCTTTTTTCTTCCCATCCCCTCTGCCTGTTTTACTTCTCCAGGAGATGAAAGAAAACGTCAAACTTATCAAAAAAGGTCTTTGAAGATATTTAGGTTGGAGGAGACAGAAGGAGTAAGGGATAGAGGGGATACTGCAGTGAACTGGAGTGCTGCTTTTCTGACAGTCAAAGAGCAGAAACAGGTAGCGGAGAGGTAGATTAGTGGTAGCAGCAGAATTATCTACTCTGTACCAAGCTAGCTTCCAACCTCTGACCTCTCTAAGATGGTTTCACTCCTAATTAAACTACTAAGAGAGGGAAATGGTGAGGGAGAGGAAGAGGGCATGGTGAGGGAGAGGAAGAGGGCATGGAGAGAGATAGAGAAAGGCTATTAGACAGAAAGAGTAAAACACTGAGAAATGGGGGTGGAGAGAGATAAAGACAAAGAGGAAGTGAAAAAGAGACAAGGAGAAAGTGAGAGAAACAGAAAGTGTTAAGAAGAGAGAAATGGAAAGAGATAAGGGGAGAAAAGGGCCAGAGGCAGATTAGGCTTACTTTGATTTTTAGATTTAAAATGTTTGTTTTCTTATTAAATATATTTATCTTATTTTCCGCTTGCTTTGGCAATGGAAACAAATGTTTCCCTCACCAGTGGTGTTGAAATTGAAATTTGATTTAATTCACTAGCAAAGGAAGAAAAAGGGAAAAAAGGAGAGAGAGAAGATTGCAAGACAGACTAAGGGGGCGTCCCTCTGCCCAGGCATTGCTGATGCCTGCCAGATCTGGCAAAAACTGGACTGGTTTTTTAAGTGTCAGCCAACCACATCATATCTTATAGCAATCTGGTCCCTGACGGCAGTCAGTGACACGGCGCCCAATGATTGGTTGATGCAGGGGGAGGCGCCCAGAGAGATGCAGGGAGGCTGTGTGGGGGATGGGAGAGCGCTGCAGCAGCCATGGCCTCATCCTGTGACTCAGCATATTCCGGAAGCAAAAAAGCATGTGTGGTTTGCTTATCAGTGATAGACAGGCTTAATATCAAACCTCAGGTATGAAAGTGAACGCACTGCTAGATGCACTGCTACAGTGGGTTCTCTGGACATACACTTTGATCTCTGTTCTTGTCTAGATGTGGTAAATACAGTGGATATAAAAAGTCTACACACCCCTGTTAAAATGCCAGGTTTTTGTGATGTAGAAGAATGAGACAAACATAAATCATGTCAAAACTTTTTCCACTTTTAATGTGACCCATAATGTGAACAATTCAATTGAAAAACAAACTGAAATATTCGAGGGGGAAAAATGAAAAATAAAAACCTTTCAATCACCTGGTTGCATAAGTGTGCATACCCTCTTAGAACTGAGGATGTGGCTGTGTTCAGAATTAACCAATCACATTCAAACTCATGTTAAATATAAGTCATTACACACCTGCCATCATTTAAAGTGACTCTGATTAATCACAAATAAAGTTCAGCTGTTCAAAAGTTCAGATTTTCTTAGACATTTTCTTAGTTGTATCTCAGAGCAAAAGCCATGGTCCGCAGAGAGCATCCAAAGCATCAGAGGGATCTCAATGTTGAACGATATCAGTCAGTAGAAGGGTACAAAGGAATTTCCAAACATTAGATATACCATGGAATACAGTGAAGACAGTCATCATCAAGTGGAGAAAATATGGCACAACAGAGACATTACCAAGAACTGGAAAACATCCAAGCCTGGCTGAAGTTTACAAAAACAAACATCAAGTCTCCCAAAAGCACGTGGGAAACTGTGTTATGGTCTGATGAAACCAAGGCTGAACTTTTTGGCCATAATTCCAAAACGTATGTTGGGCGCAAAGTCAACACTGCACATCACCAAAAGAACACCATGCCCACAGTGAAGCATGGTGGTGGCAGCATCATACTTTGGGGCTGTTTTTCTTCAGCTGGAACTGGGGCCTTAGTCATGGTGGAGGGAATTATGAACAGTTCCAAATACCAGGCAGTTTTTGCACAAAACCTTCAGGCGTCCGTTAGAAAGTTGAACATGAAGAGGAAGTTCACCTTTCAGCACGACAACAACCCAAAGCACACATCCACAAAAGCATGGCTTCACCAGATGAAGATTAACATTTTAGAATGGCCCAGCCAGAGGCCAGACATGAATTCAACTGAACATCTGTGGGGTGATCTGAAGAGGGCTGTGTACAGGAGATGTCCTCGCAATCTGACACATTTAGAGCACTTTTGCAAAGAATAGTGGGCAAATATTGCCACGTCAAGATGTGCCATGCTAATAGACTCCTACCCAAAAAGACTGAGTGCGGTAATAAAATCAAAAGGTGCTTCAACCAGGTTATTGTGAGTTTATTTATTAATATTTTTCCCCTTCAAAGATTCAAATCCTTTTGTTTTCAACACAGGTAAATAATAATGTTTTCAATTCATAACCTACTCAGTCCCAATCAGCCATTACTGAACTGCTACACATACTTAGACGTTCTCTTTTAGATTTGTCCTTCCATTTCTGGGCTCCTAGTTTTGGTTGCATGGTGGCAAAGATTTAGACAGATAGCTACAGTACTGTAGTTAGACACATTTATTGGTACATTTGAACATTTCTTAAGCTTTTTTTCAGTATGAAAAACAATTACAGCATTTTGCAATTACTCATCCACCAGAAAGCGATTCTGCACCAATGCCCGATAGAGAATCACATTCCGAATTAAAATATGAAAAATGGAAATACCTGTTCCAAAAAAAGAAGAACTTTGACGAAGTTCTTCTTAGCCTTGTAAATTTTGCTTAGGGTTTCTGGTAACTAGCTACAGAGAGTTGGTCTAAGCCTTCTTTCACTTTGCTATTTTTGTAGTGTATGCTGTAGTAGACAAGGGAGGAACTGACGGTTTGTTGTCCTGGTCTCCAGCTGCCATTCTAGTTTCTTACAGTAAGAAAACTTTGCCCCTTATATATCATCCAGGTAAATAAGCCAAGGAGGAAAGCCTGCCTCGCAGAACGCGATTGGCTGGAAAGGGACTGGCTGGGAAGTAGCGGCGTGCTCCAAAAATGATAAAATGACATTCCACCGGCAGTTAACTTTTTTATAACTGAATAAATCCTATCTAGTGAAGCTTTTGATTGGCTGTTGATGTTAGGGTCTCACTCTGATTGGCTGTAGGTGATAGGGTATCATTGACTGGCTGTTGGTAGAACAAACAATTTTTACAGAAAAGGGTTTAATCATAATGCTGTATAAAAAAAAAAACAGCAACGAGTAAAAAACATGAATCCCTTCATCAATGCAATTCTTCTGTTTAAAAACGGTTACCCTTCTCGACAGTACTGAAAACAACACTGACTGACAAATTAATCATTATATGTAAGCCAACCAAATCACCTCCTATTCTCTCCGGGTTTGGGTCACGGCTGGAAAGGCCACTATACTGGGACGTATAGTCATGCTGCTTTATGACTCCAAATGATTTGAACTGCATGGGCACATTAACCTAACGTCAATCCAGTTTTCTGTATTGTAGATTTCAATATGGCGCCACCGTGGCACATTTAAATGAGTTATTAAAGCATAATGGACAGATTGTGTTGCATCCTTTATAATCCCCCCAAAAAACTCACACCCCAAAAGAGAGACATCTCAGCCTCTTTGTCGACTGGACGAAAGGACATTAAATCGGATAATTAAGGCACTGATAGATTCAGGCTGAATGGCGACATCGATAAGTATGTGGCTGAAGGTCTTGTATCCAATGGCAAGGATGGCTGTCAGGGAGAATATTGACCCAGTATTGACCTGGGTCTCTCCACCTTGCAGGCCATCTCCAGATCACACCCCAGCTAATATCTACTACTACCAGAGCCTCTGGACATCAGGGGAGAATGTTAGGATTAAAGAGTGGCCGAGAGGAGACTTAGAGATTTAAAGGGAGGCCGGCACAGGGCCAGAGACGGACAGAAGAAAGAGAGGCATTGAATCAGAGAGAAAGATGAGGGAGAAGAGAGAAAAGGGAGGGCACGGAGGAGATGCAGAAGGGAGACAGAAGAGTGAAATATGATACTTTTTTGAAGATATCGCCAGCTGATCTGGATGTTCTCACACCCCTATTCTCAAAAAAAATGATACCTGGACCTAAGGACTGCGAAGGTTCTGCGCCTGCGCGGATGACGTTCTCCTTGTCTGTATTCTCTATACACTCACTGCTAGGTCCTGCTGACCCTCCCCTCTCTCTCTTTACTCACGCTCCCCCGATTTGATAGACATGATGATGTAAGCTACGTCTCTGTCTCATATTTCTGTACAGCAGACAAAAAAAAGACCTCCGGCCATTTGAATAAACATTCCAAAAATAAACACGTTTCGCTGGCTAATTTAGGACGTAGTATATTGCAGAAGGAGCAACATACTCTGTTTAAAAAATTTAGCTACATTTGTGTTCTAATATAGCTTTTGTGTTCTATGTGCAGAATTTGAATTACATGAATAACAATAGCTTTCCTGTTTAACTCTTTTCGGTCCTATCACCACAATGTTGGAACCAGCTCTCACCTAACAAGTAGAAGAGCAGAGTCTTCTGAAACCCCTACTTTTTCATGAAGTATCTGAAATAACTTTAGAGGTCCACTGACACTGCTTGGTACTGCAGTGTTGGATAAGAGGAAACCTGGCTGCTTGCACCACCCTCTGAAGCGGACTCTGATTAAGGACACTGCAGTCCAGTTACCAGTACATCACAGCCCTGTGTCAATGGCACCAACTGCAGGCTGTGAAAACGTATCCCTCATCGGTTCTAGCTGTGTTTCTTAACACCATCCCAGCTGCGCTATTGTCAGCCTGCAAAACATGACGTTTTAAATGTGATGTAAAAACAACCAGAGTTTCTTGAAAAAGACCAGGGTCTGAAGGCCGGGAATCTCAGGCCTAACTACGCCGCTGCTAAAAGCTCACTCATCGTCGTAGTCGATAGGGAACGCCTCTGTTGCGTAGTCGGCAAACTCGATGATGATCTTGGGATCCATGCGGTCATGGGCGAAGGAGTACACAAGGGGGCTATGCACGCACCCCTGGGGGACCCCCATGTTGAAACGACGTGTTGTCGCTCCCTGTCAGGGAGTCCAAGACCCCGTTGCAGAGGGAGGTGTTTAGTCCCAGCGTCCTGAGCTCATTGTTGAGTTTGGAGGGCATCATGGTATTGGTCTCTGCGCCGTAGTCAATGAACAGCCCAGTTGGATGGTTATACTCTTGTCTGGGCACGAGAGGGCAGCGTGGAGTGCAATCAAGATGGGTTCTGTGGATCTGCTGGGGCAGTATGCGAATTGGAGAGTGTCTCCGATGATGCTGTTGATGTCTTTTAAATGCATTTCTTGGCAACAGATTACAAGTGCTGCTGGATGTCAGTCTGCTCTCTGGTCACCGTTTGTGATGACAGTTAAAGAAACCCGCCTGTTTGTGTCGCACTTGGGATAGGTGTTGGAACTGTACCAAGTCCAAACAAATAAGTCTGCAGCTGTATGAAACACCAGCAATCCCACATATGCGCAGAACATTCCGGATCAGAAGTGTGAAGAAGGTAGGTTGCTAGGCAAGACAGAGTCTCAGCCACTCCGCGGCCAATACTTGGCCTTGATTTAGCACGCTATCCAACAGGGCTCAGCGAAGTTAGGGGACTCAGAGATCTATATCGTTTGCCTGGGTGTGCAGGATGGCAAGACTGGACGTGAACGCTGTACTTCCAATGGTTCATTGGACCAAACAAGAATGCCCCTCCTGGCTAACACGGGAAGTGGCACGTTGTCGCGAACATGAACACAAACGTGTGTATTAGTGCCCACATGTGCATGTGTAGGAGCGCTGTGTGTAATGTGTGTGTTTTGCTTCCAAACAGCTGAGATCCTCTTGCTGTATGACTACATTTAGATATGTCCAATAAGGTGACCCAATATCTCCTCTGTCAGTGTAAAAAGGAACATTCTTAATGAATGCATGAGGATCATTTGGATGTTTAGGGTAGGGTTTCTTAACTCAGAGCCCGGGGACCCAGAGTACTGCTGGTTTTTGGTTCTACCCCATTAATTACCGGGTCTAAATCAGTCCCTGATTAGAGGGCTAGAATGAAAACCAGTCTTACCCAGGGTCCTTGGGCCTGAAGTTGAGAACCACTAGCTGAAAGAATTACTGCTGAGTAGGTGATTGGGGGGTTATGTTTTAAAGCTCATTTGAGGGGAGGAAAATGCAGTCAGTGTGCTATTGGATCCCTTCGTGTGTGTGTGTGTGTGCGCCTTTGTGTCTTTGCTCGTATGTGTTTGTGTGCTCTTACTCCAGTGATCCTCGGGGGACTCTTCATGCTCTGTGTGGCTGGGCTATGGAGGTCAGCGATCTGATTGGCCAGTCAACTTTCTCATTACTGATGGTGTAGTAGCTAGCTATAGTAGCCCCTGGGGGGGGGGGGGTTGGGTTGGCTGCAGTGGGTACCCACACGCGTTCCACCATTAACACAGCTTAGTGCATGAGAATGTTTTATCTACCCAGAACGAACACTAGATTAACTGCCAATTTCTGCACCTGCATGTTGCTATGGCAACAGGGTATCCTCTCTGCGTCACTTGCGACCATGTTTGGTTTTCTTTTCATGTTGGTGTTCTAAAACAGTTCCACTGAGAGGCGAAACACACTGACTCTCCTGTTGTGTACCCTGTTGAAGACCTGTCATTCATTCAAACAGATGATCAACATGGTAGACAAATAATCCTTCATGAACAAGTGATGAAAGAACAGCCGATGTGAATAGGCTACAATGAGCAGCAACCGACGTGACATAGCACAATGGACAGACACTTACCGGCTACAGGTATTATTTTCTTTGACTCCAAAATTCACTGAAAGAAACGGAATCTCTCTTTTAGCGACAGATCGGGACAGCGGGGCGCCGGGATTAATTAAAACCACCCTGGCATCTACAGAGAAAGCTACAGAGGCACAGGGAGAGCGAATGACAGTGAGAGATGGGGTAGGACCTCTCCTCTGCAGTGAAACAGTACCCCAACCAGCAAACCAGCTCAATCGATCCAGTGCAGCAAAGGGGGAGCCAGTACTGGCTGGCAGAGCAACGCTTCAGGCTCTGCAGTGCTACCCCGTTAGAGGAAAACACCCCTCCCTCGCTCCTTCGCCAAAAAGAAACCTCCATTCCAGCTCCTTACCTCAGCAAACCTTTCAGAGATTCTCTTTGTTCCTCTCCCATCTATTAGGCCCTCATTCCCTGTCTTCCACATTCTCTTAATGAGGGTTAAGCATAGCTATGGAGGTGAACCCCAAAGTGAATCCCTGGCAGTCTCATTTCGACTAGAGCCCTATGAACAGTTCTGTACGCATCCATAGATCTTTCCCAGACCCATCCAAACAGGTCTCCTCATCCATCCAACTTGAAATAAAAACCCATTGAATTATTCAGACAGGTATCAGACGCACAACTTACATAACCAAATGGTACCCTGTTCCCTACCTAAGTCACTTCTACTAACCAGACCCAGGTCCAAAGTATTCCATTATACTAGGGAATAGGACATATTTGGTAACCAGACTGTCCCTGACCCGGGACAGGATTTATCCCAGGAAGTTGTTGTTGACGTCAAGTCCCTTTTAGTTGGTTTGCTTGGCGACGCTGTTGGCTCTTTGGCCTGAGAACGAGACGGTTCGGGGAGGGAGAAACTGATGATGCTGCAGTAGAGAGCGCCAAATGCAGATTAGAATCAATAGGCTAGGTTCTTCTCAGTCCAACTGTATTTAATGCATGGCAGGACTGTTGGAATGCCAGCTGCCTCCCAGTCTTTCCCACAGATAAATTACTACTGTTTTGCTATTTCATTTAGTTATGTAACTTCTACTTGTTACATGGCTGTTATCATTGTTTGTCTTTAATTTAAGATAAACATCATCTTAATGTTACATTTAGGAGTGATTGTTTCCCGAGTGACTGTTTTCTTCTGCCTTTTACTGGACTGTTTTTATTCTTTTAGAATTTGTCTCCATCTTGCATCAAATTGTGATTTATGTATCTCACAAAATGCTGGTTCCCTGATTTCCGTAACAGTCAATCAGCAGATCATGGCAGATCACAGAAGGCTATCCTCTAGTATTTTCCCTAAGAGCACAGCCAGCCAATCTGACATGAAATATAACCCCTTCAGTAATAATCAATAGTAGACGTGCTTCACAGCCACAAAGTGAACTTTCCTTTGAGGACCACTGGCAGCCTGTCAACAGACTCTTCATTCACCATCTCCATGAACTCCTTCCTATGCCTTAAACCGTCCGTCTTTTAAAAGACTTGGCCCCCGTGGTAAACCTAGCTGCCTGGATACCCTAACGATTCACCCTGAAACAACAATTTGGAACAGCGAAGCAGTGGTGGCTGAAGAGAAACATGCTGTCACACGCAAATATGTACAGAGAAAAATAAATGTCGAGAGAACGATTGAAATGAAATTGAAGGCAGAGCATGGGGGGGTGGGTGGCGGTTGTAGTGTATGAATGCAGGGCCTGGCCAGGCCCGGAGATGTCCCAGTGGGTTCTGGGAAGTGAGGGAATGCAGACTAAGCGTTCCGTTGCGCACCGCAAGCTCTCTGCTCTGGATCACTGCAGTGGTGCTGGGAGCTCCAGACATTGATCGCAGACAGCAGCACAGAAAGCAGCCCGGTACAGACCAAGCAGAGTTTGGCACCGACGGGGATGTTTATCAGGAGGGGAGAGCAGCACACACGTGTCTGAATGCGTAACATTCATGCGCTTTTCACACGTACGCATGCAGACACACAGAACCGGAGGACAAGACAGCCACGCGCACGCCTTTACAGACTCAATGCGTCATAGTGGTCGTACCATCAATTAAAGGCATGTTTACTCCCCCTGTACAAGCTCATTTCCACCCCCATCAACTGCCCCGTCGTCCTCCCTTCACAGACCTCCCCCACGCTGTTCCCCATCTCCTCATCCACAGACATGTCACTGCTGGGCTCTGTCCCTCTATCCTCATTCATTCATCTGTTCCGACACACTCGTCTCTCTTTCTCTCTCTCTCTCTCTCGCACTCTCGTCCTGTCCTTTTCTCTCTCTCAGGTCGATAAAATTAAAGGTGTCGTGGTAAAGCGTTGTATATTTAACACTGTATTGCGGGCCTCAAATGCTGCCCGTCTCCCCCTTTATTCAATTATGTAACCGTGTCCAATGAACCTTTGAGGACAGAGCGGTCTAATTAGATCTGGAGATGGAGAAAGGATGCAGATCTGCATCGGTAAGTGCTGGCACATTTAACACAGAGAGAGATACAGTGGATAGGGACACTGAGAGGAAATCCATGAGCATGATTGAAATCTACATCTTTCAATGAAATCGTCACCTCGTTAGTTAGAGCCATCATTCTGAATGTATCAATGCAACAGTTATAGAAACGTGCCACTATTGGCATAATTGTGATCAATGTCAGTGCTCAAATTTAGAACAATTTGACATGGGCAATCACTTTGCTGTACAATGTTTACATACAAACAGTTTGGAGGCAGTACATTCCTGAGTAGTGAAAGCTCACCATTAATCTTCAGCATCTCTGAGTGCAAATGAGGAGCATTTTAATTTGCTTCTAATGTGGGTTTTCCTGGACCTATTTGGACTTAACCCATTTTCTATTAAATATTAAACGTCTTTTTTGTTGTTATTTCTGCACAGATATTTCTAATTTAATAACTTAATCTGACCACATAATTGTACCTACAACAGTCATGGTAAAATAGAAACATTGAAAACATACGTGGCTGCCATTTTGCCTCATTCTGGGCTGTAAGGCAAGTGCTCCCTAGAAGTTTCTATTCACTGCCTTGTAAACAGAATAAAATTAGCCAAACACTGCCCACTGCTGGCTAAGAAGTGGCAGTTCATATTGCACAGTGAGGTGAGGAAAAAGACGACATGCCAACCACCAGCCTGTAGTCCACAACTAAACCCTCCCCAAAAAAAATTCCCTTCAGGCTTTCTTACTCAAATGAGTGAAATTACATTGTCTGGGAGACAGAAAACAGCCTGCTATCCAGGACACAAGGACTTGTCTCAGCAACAATAACGGGTATTTGGAAAGCACTTCAGAAGAAAATTCTGTATAGAATTCAAGTGGATTTATTTTCATATTATGTCAGGTACAACATCTGTACATTATTCTCATGTCTTACCTTCTACTGCTCAATGCCTCTCGTTTTATTCCCAACCATTCATCTAGCTTAACATAATTGCAAATCAGCAGCCCACTTGTTCGTCAGTGTGGTAAAGCCAAAGGCCTGTGGTCATATAAAGACCTAAATTCAGCCACTGATAGTGAATTTAATTTCACTTCCTGAATTGAATTGATTATACCCCAACTCTGTGAGCCAAAAACATTCTGTCTGTAAGCACCACAGTTAAGTTGTTCCTACTAGTCAGTATCTCTAGTCAGCTCCAGAGATTTCTGCCTGATGTTGTTGGTGAAGGGCATCATGAAGTCCTCAAAGTCCACGTCACAGGAAAACCTCTCTCTCCTCTTCTCCCTAGTTTCAAGCAGCTGGCTGGTGGCAGGCTGCTTGCCCCACACCTGGAACGTAGTGGAGAAAAGGTCATCTGTAGTCAGTGAAGGCCGACACTGATAATATACAGGTTCAGTTCCTCTGCTGGATGTCCATGCACAGTGAGTGTCACAAACTGGTTGTTCAGTAATTCTTTTGAGAGATGCCTTTAACAGGAAAACGGTTTTGACATGATTATACCCGGTAGTACTCCAAAGGCATAGCAGTCTTACCGTTTTTGGCACATAGCTGATGTCCATTTTGTTAAACTGTCCGCTGGTGATCCGAGAGCTGTGCATGATCACGCTGTCCTTCAGGGACGTCGCCTTTTCCACCGCCGTCTTAGAGGGGGCAGGGGTCACGGCACCAAGACCCTGGAGGGGAAAAACCACGTGAGGTCAGTTCCATTCCAGTTCAGTCCATTTCAAGAGATTTGATGTTATCTACGACTGAAATGCTGTCTCATTGGCTTCCCATAAGGATGTTTCAATATGTGAATATAAATGTAAATGAAGAGCTCTGCTGAATTTAAAGTGAATTTATCCTAACCCTGGAAGCAGACACGGCAACAGCCACCATCTGAGTTTGAACAGGGATTCTACCATCCTATGAAGCATGTGGAGAACCACAACACGGCCTTGTCGGCACGGAATTCTACACGCCTGGACTAATTTGCTTACAAGTCACTGGGGTAGGGTAACAGGGGCTATCCTTTTACACTCTCTGGTTTCCCTTCATGTTGACAGAGGGGATTCAGGACAAAGAGCAGTTCAACACAGAATGAGTGGGTGATTACTTCTTTGACATAATGGAATGTGATAATCTACTATTGATTAAAGCAAAATAGATTTAAAAAATGGTTCAGAAGTTGGTTGGACAGACTAGTAGTAGAGTGTGAATAGTTCTAGAACCTTTTCTTTGGCAGTAGCAGATCTGGGTTTGGGTTGAGGTTGGCTTTTTCCTTTCTTATTTTCCTTGGGCTTGGGTAAACTATCAATCTTGGCCTGGATCAAGTCCACTGTCCTGAAGTCTGCGTAGGCATAGGCGATGTCCAAACAATTTTGCGCTGAAACAAAATTCATTTAAATGACAGCGAACGTCTCTGGGGCAATCGATCCAGTAAAACAGTTCCATCGACTCGAGTGTTCTACTGTACGTTCTTTGTACCTTTCTTGTTTTCTGCCATGACATTTGCCCCGGCCTTGATGAGGTAGTCCACGCAGCAGGGCCTGCAGCTCTCAATGGCTCTCATGAGGGGCGTGGCCCCGTTTAGAGCGGGCGTGTCCACTGCGGCTCCTCTCTCCACCAGCAGCTCCATAATGTCAAGCTGGCCGGCGTGACATGCATGGTGGAGGGGCGTCCAAAGGAACTGGTCACCAGCGTTCACATCTGCCCTGTGGAATAACACAAAAGGTACCATCATGGAATTAGCCTAGTGCTGTGACTACTTCGAGGGGTAACTAAACAACCTTCACTTTATATTCAGACCGCATTATCCATTTGATTTCATTTCACCTTTCTTTTACAAGAAGGATACCCATTCTGATTTACTTCTGTGACCTGGGGAATTATAACGTGTGTGTGTGTGTGTGTGTGTGTTAGGTGGACATAAGCAAATGGGCCAGATCTGGAATGTAGTTTAAAGTTTTAAAATCCCCATTGCTATAATAAGTCCCACAGAATCTTTAGTGACCAGATATTTATCCCATCCCAACCAAAATATGGCACCTTACATAGTGACAATGTCCAATTTCCTGCCCTGGGACTGCCCCCCAGCACCACTTCTGGCTGCACCTGGTCTCCCTTCCAGGGACTGACCAGGAACGACCCTGCTCAGCTTCAGATGCAAAGAACAACATCAAGACAACTTAACCAGCTTACTAGGAGTAGCCTTATGGATGTTGCTATGGTGTTCTGTTAACTAAAAGTCTTCTGGTAGAAGGTTCTTCCTCACCCCAAGTTGAGAAGGAGGAGGGCCACCTCGTAGTTTCCACTGGAGCAGGCGGTCATGAGAGGGGTCTTATAGAAGGGGTCCTTCACGTCCACCGGGACTCCCTGACTGAAAGCCAGCCTCAGGGACTCCAGGTCCCCCGTCTTCACGCTGTAGCTGATGTTGCTGTACACCCTGTCCGGCTCGTCGATGTACCAGGCCGAGTCATCCTCGATCGGGTGGCCCGGCGGGTGGTCGCGATCGAATCGGGTGACGTCGGTGAAATGCTGGTACGTCTCAATCATGAAGTTAGGTGGCCCGCCATCGTCCCGACGGACTATCAGTTCAGGTGGCATGGTACAAATAGGCATGGGGAGGGACAATTTAGCATTTCTCTTCACCTTTTTACCTCGTTTTCCACTTTTCTTTTTCTTGGGGCCATAGGAGGCGATGGTGAATGGCTTCTGGATGTACTTGAGCCCCTTGAAGAAGTCGCTGATGTTGACTAGACCCTCTCTCCTTTTGTCGTGAGCCAGTACTACCGTATGGATCTGGTCTGGTTCCACAGGCGCCTGGAACTCCTGCAGCACAGAAATGAACGTCTCCCTGGAGACCACTTCCTTGCCCTCAAACTTTGATTCTTCAAAAAAGGCCTTCCGGAGGGAAGCCTCATGCTCGTTGGACCAATCGTGTAGTCTCAGGGCCCAGGGAGCGTTGCGATTGGACAACCCGGGTTTGGAGTGCTTCCCGTATATCCTCTCTGCTTTCTTGAGTTCCCTTACTGCTGCCCTGTGGCCGTTGTCTTTGGCAATCTGACGGGGGAGAAGGCCCTCCTGGTTCTTTAGCTTCGGGTTACAGCCTGGAGTTCGCACACAATAAAGATTAAAACCCTGAAATAAAATCTTAAACTAAGTCCATTAAAAGATTCCAAATGATCGGAATAAAATAGTTAAGTTAATCTTGGTTTATTGTTGATAATGTATTATGTAAAATATATTTACGTATCTACTGATTATTCTTGGTATATTAGTCACAGTATTGCTTACGCTAGTAAAAAACATAAGTAAAAGCCTACACCTCTTTGTGCTAGGAACCTGCAGCAGTCGGTGAAGCCCCCTCGGGCCGCGAAGTGCAGAGGAGTGTCCCCCTCTATTGTCATCACCCCCATGTCGGCTGAGTACGCTGACAACACCTGGATCACCTGCAGGTAGTCAGAAAATGGATAGTAACTGATAAAGGGTCAGGAAACTGTCTAATTGGTAAAGACATATAGTATACATAGCCCTTGTGTGAATTAAAGTGTTAAACCCACAACTAGACATGATAGCTAAGCCTACAATGAAATTAATAATGACTCCATAAACAGGGTGGTTCAAACCCTGAACACTAATTGGCTGAAAGGCTAGTTTTGAATTGCAATGAGGCACTTCAGGGGCTGCTGGTATATTGTCAATATAATCCAGGTAAGGGTTGTATCCAGGCAATCCGCAATACGTTGTGCCTAAGAACAGCTGTTAGCAGTAGTGTATTGTCCCTGAATCACTCCCCATCGTGCCTTCTTGTCTGAATAACCCACCTCGAAGAATCCCCCCATGGCAGCGAAGTGTGCAGCGTGGAAGCGTTTCTTGTCGAGGCCATTGGGGTCCACTCCCTTCTGTAGGATGGCTCTGACCAGCTCCACCGCACCAGCCCTGGCTGCCTCCATCAGCGCAGTGCGCCCGGTCACCTGGAGAGACATGGAGGAGGTCACCTCGGTGTGAGGGTGACTGAATTCACACACATCAAAGTCTCGCTAACCTTATTCTATGTGTCTACACAGGCAACCATTCAAATGGATTCAGGTCTTAATATGTTTTAATATGAGTTAGTTTAAATAACTTGAATCCAAAATGGCGCCTGTGGAAAACATTGCTAAAAACATATCTCACCATGAAGCAATGCCCTAAGGAACAGGGTAGCATTTCGGATTTGACCTTTCATGTCATGATGTGATACGAAACCTGACTGGCTGCGTTGGTGTCGGCGCCCTTCTCCAGGATGCTGAGGCACATGGTGGAACATTCGGCGGCGTGCTGGCAGGCCAACAGGAACACGGGTGTCCCGGCGAGCGAGACGTTGTTCACATCGGCCCTGAAGTCTAGGGCCAACTGCAGGCAGCGCATGTGGCGCTTGGTGGGGAAGATGCAGTAAAAGAGCACACCTGGGAAAGGAGCCAAACGCCAACAGTGAGACAGCAAGCCATGAGATCGGATTACCCAGCATGCTTTACAGACCAGGGGGAGGATCTCCTCTGATCTGTAATTAGTCATATCCACAGTCATTCACTCAAAAGAGACCAGATTCATGGACTGTAACTGAAGACTGGACTGCACATGCAATTATCATAATTGGGTTTTGAGTCCTGTATGAGAGAACCGATGGGTTGGCTCTTTCCGAAGGGTTTAGTCAATCTGAGACACCCATCAATATGTAAACGGACAGAGCCTGCATTTTCATGAGGAAGTCAACAGGAGGCTGCCAGACCTGCCTTGAAACTGAACCCATCACTTGGCATCAGGGCTACTGGACAGACATGCAGTGGAAATGTGAATACAGATACTGTAAAATGGTTTGAACTGACGCCATGTGCACATTTCCATTTACGGGCTAATAACTGTAATATCTGATTCCAGACCATTCCATTTAATGAAAGGAAATTCTCAGCGGCTGACCGCTCTACTCGATATCTGTGGCCACAAAGCACCTTCACCTAATTTAGAGTGAGTCATATCCTCCCACCTTTCCCTTCAGCATCCAGCAAGTTCATGTCAGCGTAGTTCTTAGCCAGCAGGGCCAGTACGCCGTCGTGGCCCAGCTCGGCAGCTAACATAACCGGACTACGTCCCCTCTTGTCCTGGACATTGGGCTGGGCGCCCTGAGCCAGCAGAAATCTGACCATGTCCATGTTGTTGGCTGCCGCAGCCAGGTGGAGGGCCCCGGTGCCCTCCCGCGGCTCTGTCAGGTTTATGAGGTCCTCCACCCCCATCTCAACCATCTTCTCTATCTGAGACCGGTCTCCCTTGTGGACATACTGGAGGAGCCGGTATATCTGTAGCACCTGCAGGCGACCCTCTGCCATCTTCATTATGCTCAAGTCACGCTGTTGACACTCTCCTTCCAGAATACTGTATGTTAAAACTCAAAATACTTTCATACTTTATTTGGCTGGTAATGATACAATGGAAACAAAATGGAATTGTCACCAAAATGCCAAGTTCAAGCTAAACCTCAAATAGTTAAGTTTTGACTACTTTCAAGACCATGTATTTGTTCCTGTCTTCTTAAAAGAAATACACTAGATAAATATACAGTACCTTGTAAAAGTTATAAACGTCCTCAACGTTTCCCTACCATTATAAACAGCAGAATATGTTCTGTTTACGCAAAAGATTACAACAAACACAGTAGCTAGGATAATGTTAGTATTGCTGTTTAAAACTCGGCTACAATATAGCCTAAATAGAGAAAGTTATCAGTTTAGTTACTCGTTTACACTACAGTACTTGCCATGGACGTGACGATGAAAATCAATAACTCGAATGAGACGAAAACATTTTAAAATAGCAACGGTAAAACCTTATGAAAAACAGTTGACAAATAAGGTTGAGGTATATACATACAATTGCACTTCGAGTGCAATAAAAATATGAACTAAAATCAAATGTTTAATTAAAATAGAATTTACCCCAACTCTACGTTACCTTTATTTATTTTTTTTATCCAACATGCAGAAACGTTTTATGAGGTTAGGTTAATTGTTGACAATCCAAGAATCAAGTAAAACCAGCCTTTTGTTGGAGTCGGGTCCGGGGAGGAGAAATAATTTCCATAGCAACGGAATGCGCTGGTATGTTACTAGTACGATACCTACTATGGAGGACGCGGTTTCCCGGAATAACAAACACATAATAATTTGAATTGCTGTGCTCAAGTGGGTGGAGTTCAGTTTCACTTAAGCCGTTGCAAATTTCTGTTACATGGGCTATGTCAGGGAGTTTCTGGTTGAGCGGTAAGGGAGTGAAGAGGTAAAAACCAAAGCCAAGGAACAGGATCAGTGCATGAATAAAATGATTATTACTGCCTCCTTAAAGAAATAATACCAAAAAAAATCTTCGGGGTTGATCAGCACTATCAAAAAATTTACCCAATTCTGGACTCTACGGACATAAAAGAAGCTAGCCACAACAGGAGTTAGCAACAATAGTGGATTCCTTTTTTCTCCTAGGTCCTTCAAAATAGAAGTTCATAATTTAAAGTAATTAAAATGTATGACCACAGAAATAATGCAAAAACATGTGGTTAAGTTGTCGAGTAATTATAAATTATAATTACGTTTTGTATTTAGTTTTTTCACTGTGGATGTATTTAACGGTATACTTGCATTGACAGCATTCTAATATAAAAAAAAATCGAAGGATTTTGATTTAGTATGAACCAATGACCTGTAGAAAGAGATAGTGCTAATATTTCTATAAACTCTTCACAGCAAGCTGATACCCCCTTTCATGGTTGAGCAATGTTTAGCTTTAAAGCCTAATAGGTATGTTTAATAGCTATATTGGGTGGAATCCCTATTGTGGATAGCTATTCAAACACCTTTAGTAAGAGCTAAGAAGCTAAGATATATAAGATAATATTGTGAAAGCCTAAAGCCTACAATCAAATATGCTCTGTATTTGTATTTTCTGTTTTTTCACTGCAAATAGACACAGATTCAGGACTTAAATACATTCTGATTCAGATTTTTCATAGACCTTGTGTTATATTGAAGGAGGAATGTATTAAAAAACCGACAGACACGAGCAGCAGTTTAGCATTCTTTTCTTTTTACTCTTTCTTCTTCTTCTCCGCTCACATAGTTCAACATGTAACCAAACGGTGCCACCCAGTGGACATGAATATTATGACATTACAATAGAGAGAGGACACAACACCTTGATTATTAGTCCAGGACGAGGCTTAAGTCTGTGACAAAAACTTAGTAAGTGCATATCGGTAAACTGTCAATGCAATTATACATCCACAGTGGAATATGTTTTTGAGAATTATAAATTCTAATTATTTAACAACATTCCAACATAAAGTCTTATCTAGTTTTTGCTAGGATTTAACCTTTGAAGTTGAAACGTTTGAAGTTTTACTGGTTTATCTATTTAATTGATCTATTTATTTTATATTAGATTGGATAGTGTTTGAGATACCACAGCCTATTCATTATTGGGTTAAACTGCTTTTGAAAATTTTGTTTAATACGTTTTAATGCCTATAAGCCATTTACATTTCTCATAAGTTATCTTTTTATTGTCAGTGGTGATTTATTCATTTTTGTTAATGTATGTCTTATTTCTATTCTGTATGTGCTTTTATTTTTCTAATACAGGGCTCAGATGTACAAGAGATCTTGGTCTCAGGTAATTTGTCTGAATAAAGAAATGTAAATAATAAATAAAATGTCTCATCTTTCAATTAGGGACTTTTATTTTCAAGGCAAAACTAGGAGAAACCAGAAAACTACTAATGAGACTGACTACTATTGTCGCTACCTTCTTATACATTTCTATGGCCCATTATCACATTCCCACGGCAGTTTTGCTTTCATCATATTTTCATTCTTTGGAGCAAAATAAAAAAGAGAAGTCAAAACCACACAGGAAGTTTTCACATATGCCTTCAAAAAAATGTGTGGTGATGTTTGAAAAACCTTGACTCCGAAGTCAGTCCTCAAGTTCTTAAAATTACACATTTTATTGCCACTTCAAAATGTTCAACCACATCAACCACATTTGTATTTCCATTTAGAGTCATATTGTACAGACAATAATTAAAAAATTAAGTACTTTTTTTTTGATTTTCTCTATGTTTGTATACATTTTGTCCATGGATGTCATAGTTTTGTCTTGATTCTTGGCTTTGTATTTCCATTTAGAGTCATTTGATGGTGTTTGATAAGACGAGTACTAAAGAATTGTCAATACCAGAAATATCAGAATAAATTGATCAGACATAGCTAAAACATTCATGATACATTAAGAAGAAGGAATGTACAGAGTTATATAATGGATGACCAAAGAATGCAAGCAAGCAAGTTTATTTATATAGCACAATTCATACATCGAAGCAATTCAATGTGCTTTACAAAGAAAAATATTTGAAAGTACAATAACATAAAAACAAATACTCAAATGAAAACATGAAAACAAATGAAAACATCATAATAATAAAATAATACAATAAGAAAACATACAAAGATAAAAAATGGGATAAAAACATAGGAAGATATAAAGATAAAACAGTGTTTAGTTTGGACTCTGGGCTCTACTAGCTGACCTGTGTTCATGTATCTAAGAGCTCCTTTTTTTTGGCAAACGGTGGGCAATTGAGTTTGTTGTTTGATGATAGCAAAGGCTTTTAAATGGCAAACCAGTAGGATTATGGTTATGCAGGTAGCATCTGATCGTAGTTTTGTAGACTTTCTGACCCTAAGACCCAGCTATCATCTGCAATTCTTCCCAGGCCACTATCTTTGGATATTATTTGGCAACTTGAGCCATTCTCATCGCTGTGCCTGGGTTCCATATTGACATATGTCCTCTTTTAAGCTGATTGTTAACATCTCCATTTGCTTTTACATTTCTTAATTATTTTCAAACGTTGAGCGATGTTCTTATAGCAATTTCCTAATTTCAACAACTACACAACATTTGCTCTCAAAATAGAGGTGGAACATACACTCACCTAAAGGATTATTAGGAACACCTGTTCAATTTCTCATTAATGCAATTATCTAATCAAACAATCACATGGCAGTTGCTTCAATGCATTTAGGGGTGTGGTCCTGGTCAAGGGTGTGGTCCTGGTCATCTCCTGAACTCCAAACTGAATGTCAGAATGGGAAAGAAAGGTGATTTAAGCAATTTTGAGCATGGCATGGTTATTGGTGCCAGACGGGCCGGTCTGAGTATTTCACAATCTGCTCAGTTACTGGGATTTTCACGCACAACCATTTCTAGGGTTTACAAACAATGGTGTGAAAAGGGAAAAACATCCAGAATGCGGCAGTCCTGTGGGCGAAAATGCCTTGTTGATGCTAGAGGTCAGAGGAGAATGGGCCGACTGATTCAAGCTGATAGAAGAGCAACTTTGACTGAAATAACCACTCGTTACAACCGAGGTATGCAGCAAAGCATTTTTGAAGCCACAGCATGCACAACCTTGACTATGTCCATCCCTTTATGACGTAGAATTAAGGCAGTTCTGAAGGCGAAAGGGGTTCAAACACAGTATTAGTATGGTGTTCCTAATAATCCTTTAGGTGAGTGTACTTTTTTATTATTAAACAGCTCCTTCGAAGCTTTTGTCCGTCACAAAGGAAATACTCTGAAAGACTGTAACAATTAGTTAGTAGTCA
The DNA here is from genome assembly GCF_011004845.1 of Esox lucius. NCBI lineage: Eukaryota > Metazoa > Chordata > Actinopteri > Esociformes > Esocidae > Esox > Esox lucius. Next base: position 19,242,944 of record NC_047586.1, read on the forward strand.
GGTTGGTAACAACAGCTGGTTTTGCAGAAGACAACCATGGGTAGACGTTCCTGTAATGAAATATGATCTCTAAGACTATCTTGACTCCCTGCTTTTCATAAACCAACTATGTATTGTTTAATTGTCGTATTGGGACTTTGTAGCCAGATAAACACTGTGAATTGCAGCCCCCCATCAAGGCAATGCACAAATGCTTTACAATATATCAGTGTGACTGTCACTGGGCAAAAAAATAAAACATGAATGGAGCTATGTGAATTAGAAGGGGTGATGATCTGGCAGGCATGTCATTTGGGGGTTTAGGATTTTGTTCTTATGGTTGCATACTCAGTCTTTGGATCTCTGTTCATCACACTGCTACCAGCAGGAATGTTCACCACAGAATAGGTAATGTCAGCTTGTTTGCCCTGCTCACACAGACAGAGAAACCCAGACAGAGACACACAGACACACACACATGTACATATATACATATGACATGATATTCACAATAACAATCATAGTGAAATGTTTTTATCAATCTTTTATACGTACATCACTGTTGTTTGCTAGCATCATATGTCCTGTGTTGACTGGCATCTGAATTCCTGAACCAGAATCGTGAAACATTTCAAGTCAATAATAACATTACATACAATAACATATGGTCTATTGTAAAGAAAATAGATTTCTATACAATAGACCATTACATAACTACTAGGCGTATAAAGGAAATCAGTTCTGATTTAATTCTGGTTCTATTCTGAAGAGGGTAATTAAATTATATTTTTATTACTTACGAGTCCTTTTCCTGAAGATAACCAGAGTCGTGATCACCACAAATACAGCTACAAACACCACCACCCCGGTCACCACCCACTTGTCAACATCTGGTGGAGAAGGACAGAGGGCAAACTGGTGTCACATGATTCACCTGGCTCTCAAAAAAGTGGTTGGTTTAACAGTCGATGTTGTCTTACCAGAATCTTCCTCTTTTTCGTCTTGGTCATCATCATCATCAATATTTAGTTCAGAGGGGGAATATTACGGTATTGTGATTTTTTTTTTTTTTTACAATTCGTCCCCAGGACAAAGACAAAAACAACATGACAACAACCTAGTTCAGAAATGAATGACATCACCAGAAAAATATTAGGTTTTATGTTCTTGAACATTATAAAACATGTTCATTTATTCATATTATAGTAACATTATCAGAATAGATATGAATAATGGTCAGAATATATAGCTCTACCTGACAATGTGGAGTGGAAGTCAATGATTCTGTCATGTTGATTAAAATACAACTTGATTTACACACCTACATTTTGACAGACTGACCACTTCCTCTATATTTTCTTCTGATATTTCATATTTGAGGTCATGGGAGAATATTTTTCAAAGGTGAGCAGGACACAGATGCCCAGACACAAATGCCCAGACACAGATCAAGGGCCACACAAGTGAACGCAGAAAAACTTTTCAGTGAAGAACCTCTGCTAACATAATATAAAGTTTAAACAATTATTGGAAAAAGAGTAAGATTGGGAATATGATCAGTATAAATAGATAGATTAAACTTTATTGATCCCCAGGAGGAAATTGCAGTGTCACAACAGCAGAAAGTACACACACACAAGTTACAGTAACTCACACTTAACACAAAACAGATTTGAGATAGGTACAACAACTAACAAAAATGGTAAGCAGCTTATAGATGTAGTGAACACCAGGACCAGAGTAGTGTGGATCCAATTGTAGATTTATTGTATGTCGCACAAGGGAGTAGGCTAGCACACAAACGATAAAGACAGGCAGAGAGTCGGTAACCAGAATATCAGTCCTTGAGGGCGAAGGCACAGGCAGGGATGAACAGGGACGCGAAACCAAGAAGCAGGCAAGCAGGTCAGGAAGCCGGGTGATCAATCCGCGGAGGCTACAGTACAGGACGGGAGAGACGGTAAGAGAATCCAGGGGCAGGCAGGGAGGTCGGTGATCCGGGAAGGCAGTCCGTACAGGCAACAACACAGGCAGGGTTAGGCGGGGAGAGACGCTACGGGGCAGACGAACAGGTCAAGACGCAGGGTTCTGTAACAAGGAGACACGACAGGCTAGGAATCAACAAAGTAATGCAAGCGCGCGATAGAAGGCTTGGCAGGTCCACTGAGAACAATACCTCACACTGGAGGGGGGGTAGAGCACGGGCTAAATAGAGGGGTTAACAGGGCACAGGTGTTCAGTCTTCCGGTGATTGGGATCTGGAGTGTTGGGTGCGTTCATGCGTGTTGGGAAGTGAAACGGTGGCAGGTGCGGAGCGTGGCGGGGAGGAGTTGGACCGGGAGTGACGAGAAAACCTCACAATAGAATTCACACCTGTTGAAACCTGTTACAGGTGTAAATATAGTTTTGGCTACAAATCCAATTATAAACCCAGATCTAAAATATAAAATATATTGAAACTATTATACACATGTGCAACTATGCAGTATTGGATATGTGCAGTGCAGGAATCATTAAATTACATTGAGTCTCCTTTCCCTGCCCAGAGGGGAGGAATTATGTCTAGCCATTGCAGTGAGCAGGAAAGACTTCCTGTAACGATCCTTGTTACAGTGGAGCTGTAGGAGACTCCAATTGAATACACTCTGCTGCCCGACCAGTAGGTTGTGCAGTGGATGTGAGGTGTTGTTCATGGTGTTGAATCATTTCTTCAACATTCTCCTCTCCACAACCACCTCAAAGGGCTCCAGAGCAGACCCCAGCACAGACCAGCCTTCTTTATAAGATTGTTCAGTCTCTTGCTGTCACTGGCTCTATTGCTGCTGCCCCAGCATATGGGTGCAAAGAAAATGACACTTTCCACAACAGACTGGTAGAACATATGTAACATCTTGCTGCACACATTAAAGGACCTGAGCTTCCTCAAGATATAGAGTCAGCTCTGACCTTGTAGACAGCCTCAGTGTTAAACTTCCAGTCCAGTCTGCTGTCCAGGTGCACTCCCAGATATGTATTGTTCAATATGGGTAGAACTATTGAATATTATAGGTACACTATGAGTAATAATGGTAGTGGTAGCAGGTCTATGAATGGTACATTATTATATTATTTAGCCAATTGTTCATGCAAACTACTATCTACATGAATACATGTCCTTTGTCAAAATAACACATTCCTGTACAAACTGTTTTTGAGCAAAAAACTACATAAGTTTATATGCTTTGTCACAATGAGAAAATGACAGTATCAGTACTATCAGTAATAGATTCAAATCATATGACTATATCCTTCTCTCCATGGTTGTCATTTAGGTCAGACTACTTCTGTTCCTGAAGTTGAGCAGAAAAAGAAGTTCACACACCTATTTCAACACTGTTGCAAAGAAAATCATTATTTACTCTTTCATTATTTACTCTTTCATAGTGAGAAACCATAATATCTGAACTCCTACCCAAACATTGAAGTTCATAGTTGGTCTCACCCAGCTATTTACAGTAAATGCAACTGATATTTATATTCAGAACAAAGAGCAATATTAATCTGTTGTTCTTATCCACACACCAGCAAGTAACTTTAGTTAAGAAAGAGAAAATAAGCTGCGGAAACCTTTTGGAAACATTGAGGACTTTTCCCAATATTTTAAGAACATTCCCATTGCGTTTGTAAATGTGTAACCTTTAGAGAACATTCCCAGAACATTCCTTAACAATATTCTAAGAATATGTAGAATAGTATCTATTGGAATCTTCTGATAACATTGGTAGAACATTGATGGAACCCTCCCCCATCCAAAAAAGAACTCCCAAAATGTCCTGGGAACCAGCCTTCATCAGCGGTAATTAGATCATGGGATTGGAAAAAATTTATATGTTTCTTTGAGTTTGTTTCAGACTTGGTGACTTTGTAAAGAGACTTGTATTTATCTTTTGGTTTACATTCTCAATCTGTAATTCTTGTCTTCCACTCCCTTCTGAAATTAGGATAGTTCAACGCAACACATGTCTGCTTTCTGGCCCACAAACACACACACACACACACACACACATGCACAAAGATGATATTCACAGTAATTATCAAAGTGAATCATTTTGATGAATCCAATTAGTTACATCGCTGTTGTTTGCTTGCACTGAATATTCACTTTTGACTGACTATAAATGTATGGGTAAGATATCTTTTACAACTCATCACCATACCAAACACAAATACAGTATGACACTCCCAAATCACCAGTAAAAAGTAAGGCTTCATGTTCAACTTTGACACCATAAACAGGTCCATTTATTCAGCTTATAGAAAAACAAGAAGTGTAATGGTCCACCTGAGAATGTGGATGGGAAGTCAATGGAGGTTTTCACGTTTCCCTTGTCAGTCAGCTGACATGTTCACTTCCTGTTGTGCTTCTTATGGAGTTTTACATTCAGGGTGATGTCACAGGAAGTACAGTCATGGCCAAAAGTGTTGGCACCCCTGAAATTCCTCCAGAAAATCAAGTATTTCTCACAGGAAAGTATTGCATTAACACATGTTTTGCTATATACATGTTTATTCCCTTTGTGTGTATTGGAACAAAACAAAAGGAAGAAGAAAAAAAAGCAAATTGGACATAATTGCACACAAAACCCCAAAAATGGGCTGGACAAAATTATTGGTACCCTTTCGAAATTGTGGATAAATAAGATTGTTTCAAGCATGTGATGCTCCTTTAAACTCACCTGGGGCAAGTAACAGGTGTGGGCAATATAAAAACCACACCTCAAAGCAGATAAAAAGGAGAGAAGTTGAGTTAGTCTGTGCATTGTGTGTCTGTGTACCACACTAAGCATGGACAGCAGAAAGAGGAGAAGAGAACTGTCTGAGGACTTGAGAACCAAAATTGTGGAAAAATATCAACAATCTCAAGGTTACAAGTCCATCACCAGAGATTTTGGGTCGCAATGTAGGGCCCAGTGTCAAAAAGGTCCTGTAACAATCTTCTCCATGGCCTCACCGAACTCCTCCCAGGCCAGAGTTTTTGCCTCCACAACCACCCGGGCTGCAGTCCGCTTGGCCTGCCGGTACCCGCTGCCTCAGGAGTCCCACAAGCCAACCAGGCCGGATAGGACTCCTTCTTCAGCTTGACGGCATCCCTTACTTCCGGTGTCCACCACCGGGTTCGGGGATTGCTACCTCGACAGGCACCAGAGACCTTACAGCCACAGCTCCGAGCAGCCTCTTCGACAATGGAGGTGGAGAACATGGTCCACTCTGACTCAATATCTCTAGCCTCCCTTGGCATCCAGTCGAAGCTCTGCCGGAGGTGGGAGTTAAAGATCTCTCTGACAGGAGACTCGGCCAGACGTTCCCAGCAGACACTTACAGTACGCTTGGGCCTGCCGAGTCTGTCCAGCTTCCTCCCCCGCCATCGGATCCAACTCACCACCAGGTGGTGATCAGTTGACAGCTCCACCCCTCTCTTTACCCGAGTGTCCAAGACATACGGCCGCAGGTCAGATGAAACGACAACAAAGTAGATCATCGACCTACGGCCTAGGGTGTCCTGGTGCCACGTGCACTGATGGACACCCTTACGCTTGAACATGGTGTTCGTTATGGACAAACTGTGACTAGCACAGAAGTCCAATAACTGAAAACCGCTCAGGTTCAGATCAGGGGGGCCGTTCCTCCCAATCACGCCCCTCCAGGTGTCACTGTCATTGCCCATGTGGGCATTGAAGTCCCCCAGTAGAACGATGGAGTCCCCAGTCGGAGCACTTTCCAGCACCCCTCCCAGAGACTCCAAGAAGGTCGGGTACTCTGCACTGCCGTTCAGCCTGTAGGCACAAACAACAGTGAGAGACCTATCCCCGACCCGTAAGCGCAGGGAAACGACCCTCTCGTTCACCGGGGTAAACTCCAACACATGGCGGCAGAGCTGGGGAGCTATAAGCAAACCCACACCAGCCCGCCGCCTCTCACCATGGGCAACTCCAGAGTGGTGAAGATTCCATCCTCTCTCAAGGAGTGTGGTTCCAGAGCCCAAGCCGTGCGTGGAGGTGATCCCGACTATCTCTAGTCGGAACCTCTCAACCTCACGCACCTTCTCAGGCTCCTTCCCCGCCAGCAAGTTGACATTCCACGTCCCTAGAACTAGTTTCCGTGTCCAGTGATCGGGTTGTCGAGGCCCCCGCCTTCGACTGCCGCCTGATCCTCTCTGCACCGGCCCCTTATGGTCCCTCCTGCAGGTAGTGAGCCCACGGGAAGGCGGCCCCACGTCGCTCCTTCGGGCTGAGCCTGGCCGGACCACATGGGGAAAGGCCCGGCCACCAGGCGCTCGCATACGAGCCCCTACCCCGGGCCTGACTCCAGGGTGGAGCATCGCGTGGGGGTCGAGGACAGTGCCTCTGGGATGGCAGACCAGGGTGGTGGTCCCTCTTTTTAAGAAGGGGGACCGGAGGGTGTGTTCCAACTACAGGGGGATCACACTTCTCAGCCTCCCCGGTAAAGTCTATGCCAGGGTACTGAATAGGAGAATACGGCCGATAGTAGAACCTCGGATTCAGGAGGAACAATGTGGTTTTCGTCCGGGCCGTGGAACACTGGACCAGCTCTATACCCTCTAAAGGGGGATGGAGGGTTCATGGGAGTTTGCCCAACCAATCCACATGTGCTTTGTGGATTTGGAGAAGGTATTCGAATGTGTCCCTCGCGGCATCCTGTGGAGGGTGCTTCGGGAGTATGGTGTCCTGGGTCCTTTGCTAAGGGCTGTCAGGTCCCTGTACGACCGAAGCAGGAGCTTGGTTGGCATTGCCGGCAGTAAGTCAGACATGTTCCCAGTGCATGTTGGACTCCGGCAGGGCTGCCCTTTGTCGCCGGTTCTGTTCGTAATTTTTATGGACAGAATTTCTAGGGGCAGCCAGGGGCCAGATGGTGTCAGGTTTACCGGTCAATCTATGTTCCTACTCTCACCTATGGTCATGAGCTTTGGGTCATGACCAAAAGGACAAGATCCTGGATACAGGTCGCCGAAATGAGCTTTCTCCGCAGGGTGGCTGGGCGATCCCTTAGGGTGAGAAGCTTGGTCACCCGGGAGGAGCTCAGAGTAGAGCCGCTGCTCCTCCACATCGAGAGGGGTCAGCTGAGGTGGCTTGGGCATCTGTTCCGGATGCCTCCTGAACACCTTCCCGGGAAGGTGTTCCGGGCCCGTCCCACCGGGAGGAGACCCCGGGGAAGACCTAGGACACGCTGGAGGGACTATGTCTCACTCGCCTGGAAACGCCTCGGTATCCCCCCGGAAGAGCTGGAGGAAGTTTCTAGGGAGGGGGAAGTCTGGGCATCTCTGCTTAGACTGCTGCCCCCGCGACCCGGCCCCGGATAAGCGGAAGAAGATGATGGTCCATATGGTTGATCTGCAGAAGGAATGAGTTGTGTGTTCTAGTGGGACATTTTGCCACCACATTCAGCAACGTCTTTTACACTGGGGGGGTCACATTGACCTGTCTGCCATGTTCGGGGGGGTCATGACCGCCCCGTCCCCCGTAATTCTACGCTCCTGTCTGCAAATAACGACATTAGTTCATGTCCTATGTCAACATGAGCAAATTACAGTTCACAATGTTAGTTAATGCATTTGTAAATCATTAATATAGTAATGGTTATCATTATTAATGGTTGGTTTATGTCTTTGTTCTGCATTTGTCCATGTTAACTACTGTATTCTTTGGGCTTATTCATTTACCCTCATCGGAAAGCGTTACCAAATGATCTGGTTAGAGTATTTATATAAGCATGCACGTTTTGATTAAATATTTTGATGTGGTCTTTACAAGCTATACATTTAACTAGGAATGAGAGCATTCAGACATGTCTTACATTCCAACATTTTGAACAGTGAACTTGAGATACTTGAGCAGTACTCCTGAGTTAGCAGTAGTCCTTTACTGTCTTCCTGTTATTAGTTGTTGTAACAAACACCAGGACCAGAGTTGTGTGGGTCCAATTGCAGGAGTGCAATGGTAGATTTATTTTTTGTCGCACAAGGGAGTAGGCTAACACACAAACGATAAAGCCAGGCAGAGAGTCGGGAACCAGAAGATCAGTCCTAGAGGGCGAAGGCACAGGCAGGGATGAGCAGAGACGTGAAACCGAAATGCAGGCAAGCAGGTCAGGAAGCCGGGTGATCATTCAGCGGAGACTACAGTACAGCTGGGAGAAACGGTAAGGATATCCAGGGGCAGGCAGAGGTCGGCGATCCGGGAAGGCAGTCCGTACAAGTAACTACACAGGGAGGGTAGGCAGGGAGAGACACGACGGGGTAGACGAACAGGTCAGGACGCAGGATACTGTAAACGAGGAGAGAGGACGGGACAAGAGGGTAGAGAACACAACAGGCTGGGAATCAACAACGTAATGAGAGCGTGCGATCGATTGCTTGGCAGGTCCACAGGGAACAATACCTCACGCTGGAGGGGAGGAAGAGCACAGGCTAAATAGAGGGGTTAACAGGGCACAGGTGTTCAATATTCAGGTGATTGGGATCTGGAGTGTTGGGTGCGTTCATGCGTGCTGGGAAGTGAACTGGTGGCAGGTGCGGAGCGTGGCAGGGAGGAGTCGGACCGGGAGTGACGGGAAGACCTCACAGTTGTGTCACCCTCGATCTGTTTCTGGGGATTTTAATGTACAACCTGTGGTTTTGTTTTCCTTTTGAGAATTTACTGCCACCACCACAAACTTGAAAGACCAGAGAAAAGAAAGAGGAAGTGGTCAACGGGCCAATATATAGAAGGTGTGTAATCAAAGTTGATTTGTTGTCAACAGAATCATGTCGAATAACCCTTGATGATTTTTTTGGATCACTTCAATTAATAATATTTAAAAATGAAATTGTTTATGTAAACAACGTTTAAAGTAGCAGGTTTTGTGTCAACATGTAAAGTATTTGTGAAACAACCTCCCTTTGCTAAGATAACCGCTCTTCTCCAATAATGCATAATGAGGTTGGAGAACACGTGACAAGGGTTCTGAGACCATACCTCCATTTAGGTCAGGCAGGTGGGGATGAGGGAGGACTGGGATGACTATGGCAAAACCTTGATTCTGTGATCAGTGAACCATTTTTGTGTTGATTTTGAGGTGTTGTTTGGATCATTGTCTTGCTAGAAGGTCCAACCATGGCCCAGTCTAAGCTTCCTGGGAGAGGCAGTCAGGTTCTGATTTAATATCTGCTGGTACTTGATGGAGTCCATGATTCCAGGTATCCTAACAAGTTGTCCAGAGCCTTTGGAAGAACAACTGCCCAGAACATCAATGATCCACCACTATACTTCACAGTGGGGATAATGTACTTTTCAGCATTGCTATCTTTCTGTCCAGCCCAAACACACCTCTGGTGTTTGTTTCCAAAAAACTCTATTTTGCTCTCGTCTGACCACAGAACCTGGTCCCATTGAAAGTTCCAGTAACATTTGGCAAACAGTAGGCAATTTAGTTTGTTGTTTGATGACAGCAAAGTCTTTTTCATGGCAACCCTGTAGGATTATGGTTATGCAGGTAGCGTATGATTAGTTTTGAAGACTTTCTGACCCCAAGACCTAGCTAATGTCTGCAATTCTCCCCAGCCCGCTATCTTTGGATATTATTTGGCAACTTGAGCCATTATCATCGCTGTGCCTGGGTTCAATATAGACATATGTCCTCTTTTAGGCTGATTGTTAACATCTCCAGTTGCTTTACATTTCTTAATTATTTTCAAACGTTGAGCGATGTTCTTATAGCCATTTCCTAATTTCAACAACTACACAACATTTGCTCTCAAAATAGAGGTGGAACATACTTTTTTATTATTAAACAGCTCCTTTGAAGCTTTTGTTCGTCACAAAGGAAATACTCTGAAAGACTGTTACAAAACAGTTAATAGTTGGTTTGGTAACAACAGCTGTTTTTGCAGAAGACAACCATGGGTAGACATTCCTGTAATGAAATATGATCTCTAACACTATCTTGACTCCCTGCTTTTCATAAACCAACTATGTATTGTTTAATTGTCGTATTGGGACTTTGTTGCCAGATAAACACTGTGAATTGCAGCCCCCCATCAAGGGAATGCACAAATGCTTTACAATATATCAGTGTGACTGTCACTGGGCAAAAAAATAAAAAGTCTGTCATCAACATGAATGGAGCTATGTGAATTAGAAGGGGTGATGAGCTGGCAGGCATGTTATCTGGGGGTTTAGGATCTTGTTCTGATGGTTGCATACTCAGTCTTTGGATCTCGGTTCATCACACGGCTACCAGCAGTAATGTTTACCACAGAATAGGTAATGTCAGCTTGTTTTCCCTGCTCACACAGACAGAGAAACCCAGACAGAGACACACAGACACACACACATGTACATATATACATATGACATTATATTCACAATAACAATCATAGTGAATTGTTTTTATCTTTTATACGTACATCACTGTTGTTTGCTAGCATCATATGTCCTGTGTTGACTGGCATCTGAATACCTGAATCAGAATCATGAAACATTTCAAGTCAATAATAACATTACATACAATAACATACAGTCTATTGTAAAGAAAATAGAGTTATTTACAATAGACCATTACATAACTACTAGGCGTATAAAGGAAATCAGTTCTGATTTAATTCTGGTTCTATTCTGAAGAGGGTAATTAAATTATATTTTCATGACTTACGAGTCCTTTTCCTGAAGATAACCAGAGACGTGATCACCACAAATACAGCTACAAACACCACCACCCCGATCACCACCCACTTGTCAACATCTGGTGGAGAAGGACAGAGGGCAAACTGGTGTCACATGATCCACCTGACTCTCAAAAAAAAGGTTGGTTTAACAGTCGATGTTATCTTACCAGAATCTTCCTCTTTTTCATATTGGTCATCATCATCATCAATATTTAGTTCAGAGGGGGAAATATTACGGTATTGTGATTTTTTTTTTTACAATTCGTCCCCAGGACAAAGACAAAAACAATAGGACAACAACCTAGTTCAGAAATCAATGACATCACCAGAAAAATATTAGGTTTTATGTTCTTGAACATTATAAAACATGTTCATTTATTCATATTATAGTAACATTATCAGAATAGATAGGAATAATGGTCAGAATATATAGCTCTACCTGACAATGTGGAGTGGAAGTCAATGGAGGTTTTCACTTCTCCCTTGTCGGTCAGCTGACACGTCCACCTCCTGTTGATGTCCTCCCTCTGGAGTGTTACTTTCAAAGTGATGTCACATGTAGAATGGACTGTGAAATGGTATCTGAAGACTTCATGTAGATCAGCACCTGTCTGATCCACCCATCCCAGACTTATTTTATCCAATTCTTCATATCTACACATTCCAGGTCCAAGAAGCGTATACAGAGTACACCGCAATGTTAGTGGATAGTCAGGCTTTAGATCTGACTCTGGTGTGGATGAGGAGACTGAAACAAAAAATAACCTTTAATTTCATGTTTTTTTCTCTTCAAAGAATACAGATGTGGTAGGTCTTCCTCCTTGACTATTATCAGAAATACTCACTGGTGAGAAGAGACAGAATTGTAAGTGAATCTATGTTTCCATCTCGACAAGTGTATCTTCCCACATCTTCAGAGATGACATTATGAACTGTTAGAGAACAGTCAGGCTTCACTGTCAGTCTCTCTGCTCTGTTTGAGTCAACTCTCACCTTCCCTTCAGAGACTTCTTGAATAGCATTAAGAAGACCAGTTTTGTCAAAAATCCATTCAACTGAGGAGCAGTGAACTGGATAAACCAAATTCTTACAGGGCATATTGACATCATCCCCCAAGATGTTATATGTATATGTAGAGGATGATTCTCCAAAGACACCTACAGAGTCAGAGAGTTAATCCCACAAAATGTAAATAACAAACCAGATTAATTACTTAGATTATGTCATAAATATTGGATGAACAATTAAAGGTCAATATAATTCACGCTTTTATCACTGAGAGGAGGTTTAACTGTTTTTCTTAATCTGAGTCTGGGAAAGCAACCCTAAAATACAATATACGTCTCTATCCACCAACAAACCCACACAGGACATGAATGGTTCAGAAGCATAGGGCATATCTACATCATCCCCTACAATTTTATAATAAGCATTTGTCCATGGACACCGAAATAGTCAAATGTAACAACTAATGAAAATTATTATTTTAATTATGTAATTAAGATTGGATCAACACTAAGAGGTAAATATAAATGGTGTTTGAACACTGAGTGTTGATTTTCTATACACATACTAATTCACATCATAGTCTGGGGGAGTCTTAAGCGGAAAGGCCCCTCAAAGTCTAGATCAGTCTTTAGTCACCTGTTAACAAACCTACACACAACATACAGCACACGGTTCTGAAGCATGGTTACCCTCCTGTCCGCTCAAGTGTTCACTAACCTGTACTTAGAAGCTTTAGGATCAGCAGTTGAATGAGAGTGTGATGGACTCCAACCATTTTAATGTTGTATCTGTAACAGCTTGATCCTCGGTTCAGTGTGTTGTTGGGTTTAACTTGTTCATACTCAGACGTCACTACTTGATTGGCTAATGCCCTCTACTTTTTTAAGGGGGGAATTATACAACATCTGTTTGTTCCTCAGATACTATACATGTTGACACAGAACCTGCTATTTAAAATGCTGTCTAAATAAACACAATGATTAATTCAAGTGATCCAAATACATCAATTCTGTCATGTTTACTTAAATACAACATGAATTTCACTCATACATTTTGGCACATTGACCACTTCCTCTTTCTTTTTCTCTGGTATTTCACGTTTGTGGTGGTGGGAGTCAGAGGCGTCACTAGGATCACTATATATTCGGGGCTTAGCCCACCCCCCCTGCCCTGCCTGGGACAGAAAATACAGGGTTTTGAATGTACACGTTAGCGGCCTACACGTCTATATTGTCATAGTGCGTGATCGGATTTATAGATTAATCGATCAGGGGATATTTTTGTATTTATTATTTTTTTGGTCTATTTCAGATCCAGGGCTATAGCCCTGGATGCCCAGGCCTAACGACGCCACTTGTGGGAGTATATTTCTCAAAAGGAAAACAGGATGTAACAGATCGAGGGCCACACAACTAGTAAACACAGGAAGACATTTCTTTCAGTGAAGAACCTCTGCTAACTCAGCAGTACTGCTCTACACTGCGTGCACAATTATTAGGCAGATCATATTTCCCAAGATGTATTTTATTGTTAAACAATCACAATGCTTTACGTCAATCCAAAATATAATTGAACCTCAAACCTGAATGTTATACAAAGAAACGGTTAGTTTTGATCTCTCTCAGGATAATATACAGGTGCTGGTCATAAAATTTGAATATAATCAAAAAGTTAATTTATTTCAGTAATTCCATTTAAAAAGTGAAACTTGTATATTATATTCATTCATTACACACAGACTGAAATATTTCAAATGTTTATTTATTTTAATTGTGATGATTATAACAAATAATGAAAATCCCAAATTCAGTATCTCGGAAAATTTGAATATTACATACATCTTCTTCTGCTTCATCCGGGGCCGGGTCGCGGGGGCAGCAGTCTAAGCAGGGATGCCCAGACTTCCCTCTCCCCAGACACTTCCTCCAGCTCTTCCGGGGGGACACCGAGGCGTTCCCAGGCCAGCCGGGAGACATAGACCCTCCAGCGTGTCCTAGGTCTTCCCCGGGGTCTCCTCCCGTTGGGACAGGACCAGAACACCTACCCAGGAAGGCGTTCCGAAGGCATCCGAAACAGATGCCCAAGCCACCTCAGCTGAACCCTCTCGATGTGGAGGAGCAGCGGCTCTACTCTGAGCTCCTCCCGGGTGACCGAGCTTCTCACCCTATCTCTAAGGGATCGCCCGGCCACCCTGCGGAGAAAGCTCATTTCGGCCACCTGTATCCGGGATCTTGTCCTTTCGGTCATGACCCAAAGCTCATGACCATAGGTGAGAGTAGGAACGTAGATTGACCGGTAAATCGAGAGCTTTGCCTTGCGGCTCAGCTCTTTCTTCAACACGACAGACCGATACATCGACCGCATTACTGCAGAAGCTGCACCGATCCGTCTGTCAATCTCCCGTTCCATCCTTCCCTCACTCGTGAACAAGACCCCTAGATACTTAAACTCCTTCACATGAGGCAGGCACTCTCCACCAACCTGAAGTGGGCAAGCCACCCTTTTCCGACTGAGGACCATGGCCTCGGATTTGGAGGTACTGATTCTCATCCCCACCGCTTCACACTCGGCTGCAAACCGTCCCAGTGCATGCTGAAGGTCCTGGTTTGAAGCCGAGTGTGAATTGGAATATTACTTAAGACCAATACAAAAAAATATTTTTGAAATGTTGATTACTACAGCAATGTGGCGTGGCATGGAGTCGATCAGTCTGTGGCACTGCTCAGGTGTTATGATATCCCAGGTTGCTCTGATAGTGGCCTTCAGCTCTTCTGCATTGTTGGGTCTGGCGTATCACATCTTCCTCTTCACAATACCCCATAGATTTTCTATAGGGTTAAGGTCAGGCGAGTTTGCTGGCCAATTAAGAACAGGGATACCATGGTCCTTAAACCATGCAATGGTAGCTTTGGCATTGTGTGCAGGTGCCAAGTCCTGTTGGAAAATGAAATCTGCATCTCCATAAAGTTGGTCAGCATCAGGAAGCATGAAGTGCTCTAAAACTTCCTGGTAGACAGCTGCGTTGACCTCGGACCTCAGAAAACACAGTGGACCAACACCAGCAGATGACATGGCACCCCAAACCATCACTGACTGTGGAAACTTTACACAGAACTTCAAGCAACGTGGATTCTGTGCCTTTCCTCTCTTCTTTCAGACTCTGGGACCTTGAATTCCAAAGGAAATGCAAAATGTACTTTCATCAGAGAACATAACTCAGCAGCAGTCCAGTCCTTTTTGTATTTAGCCCAGGCAAGACGCTTTTGACGCTGTGTCTTGTTCAAAAGTGGCTTGACACAAGGAATGCAATAGCTGAAACCCATGTCTTGCATACGTCTGTGCGTGGTAGTTATTGAAGTACTGACTCCAGCTGCAGTCCACTCTTTATGGATCTCCCCCACATTTTTGAATGGGTTTTGTTTCACAATCCTCTCCAGGGTGTGGTTATCCCTATTGCTTGTACACTTTTTTCTACCACATCTTTTCCTTCCCTTCGCCTCTCTATTAATGTGCTTGGACACAGAGCTCTGTGAACAGCCAGCCTCTTTAGCTATGACATTTTGTGTCTTGCCCTCCTTGTGCAAGGTGTTAATGGTCGTCTTTTGGACAGCTGTCAAGTCAGCAGTCTTCCCCATGATTGTGTTGCCTACAGAACTAGACTGAGAGACCATTTAAAGGCCTTTGCAGGTGTTTTGGGTTAATTAGCTGATTAGAGTGTGGCACCAGGTGTCTTCAATATTGAACCTTTTCACAATAAAAAGAAATAAACAGAAATATATCAGTCTGTGTGGAATGAATGTATACATTATACAAGTTTAACTTTTTGATTGGAATTACTGAAATAAATAAACTTTTTGATGATATTTAAATGTTATGAGCAGCACCTGTATATGTGTGCACAGAGGCGTTTCTGGTCAATCTGGCGCCCTAGGTGAGACCTCAAAATGTTGCCCCCCCCAAAAAAAATAAGCCAACTTTATGGGAAATAACACTTCTTCATTTTACTTTAATAAACACAAAATAAATACAAGTGTGATAGCAGGTGTACAAAAAATGTAAACAATAAAGGAGAATCAAAATAGTGTGCTGTTAGAAAAGATATATACAAATAAAGACAAAATAAAAACAATATTTACTAATGTGCAATCAAATAAAACGGAATCACGGGGCTACTCTCTCTCAGAGGGGATTGATTCCCGTCATGATGGTTCTCCTTCAGTGGCAGCAGCATCTTCTTTGCCTCTCCCCAAAAACGTCTTGAGAGCATCTGTCATATTTGATTGCAAAATAATACATTCTAAAGTTCAAATATTCAGAACAACAAAGATACATCTGACGGCCAGTTCAGATCAATGATTAGAACGAGATTAGATGCAACTTGTGAAAGAATCCCCAACGTTCTAACACCACTAGATCACTTGACTTGTCTATTAGGTAGGTCCCCTGGGGCTTCAAACGCTCTGCAACTAACCAGTTCAGTGCTGCAAATTTCTCTATCTAATTCTAAAACCATCCAGAATTAGAATTGCTTAAAGACCGCCCTCCCTCACTTACTCACCCACCGTCCACACCTGACCCCGCCCTCCCTCACTTACTCACCCACCGTCCACTCCTGACCCCGCCCTCCCTCACTTACTCACCCACCGTCCACACCTGACCCCGCCCTCCCTCACTTACTCACCCACCGTCCACACCTGACCCCGCCCTCCCTCACTTACTCACCCACCGTCCACACCTGACCCCGCCCACCCTCACTTACTCACCCACCGTCCACACCTGACCCCGCCCTCCCTCACTTACTCACCCACCGTCCACACCTGACCCCGCCCTCCCTCACTTACTCACCCACCGTCCACACCTGACCCCGCCCTCCCTCACTTACTCACCCACCGTCCACACCTGACCCCGCCCTCCCTCACTTACTCACTGGTCAGATGAAACCAAAATCAAGCTCTTTGGCATCAACTCAACTCGCCGTGTTTGGAGGAGGAGGAATGCTGCCTATGACCCCAAGAACACCATCCCCACCGTCAAACATGGAGGTGGAAACATTATGCTTTGGGGGTGTTTTTACGCTAAGAGGACAGGACAACTTCACCGCATCAAAGGGACAATGGACGGGGCCATGTACCGTCAAATCTTGGGTGAGAACCTCCTTCCCTCAGCCAGGGCATTGAAAAGGGGTCGTGGATGGGTATTTCAGAATGACAAAGCCCCAAAACACACAGGCAAGGCAACAACGGAGTGGCTCAAGAAGAAGCACACTAAGGTCCTGGAATGGCCTAGCTAGTAATAGACAAACGTACAAAAGCAGGGGATCAAAAAAATACAATTCCTCACTGTATGATATAACTGTCACTGGTCCTAGAGGCTTGGAATTCCGTGTTTAGGCATATTAAATATCTATTAATATAAATTAAATAGCTTCTGAAGACCACAGCAAAAAATGCAATAAAAATGTATAGGCTTACATATATACTCTATTAAATCCTCACTTGGTTACACCGTAACGACACTCTGTGTGGAGGCTCTCCCTCCTCATCGACGCTCCATCTCACCAGTTTTCTAACCACTGGCTGGAGACTGATGGCAGCAGCGCTCCCAGAGGACTCACTTATTCCCCATCATCATTTAGTTGTGTTTATATGTGTTGTTGTCTCCACTGCACCCCACAGATTATTGTTTGCATGTCGTTTACGTGAGGTGCTGATTTTTGCCAGATATTAAGAAACATAAAAGACTTATTGATCGTCTTTCCTTCCTTTTTTGCCTCGCTTACACACTCGTTCCACTCGCACCGTCACAAACACTTTCCGATAAAGGTACATTCATTATTATACGTTTATTTCCAAACGCAGTGGATAACACAGTTTCATCCTGCACAATGAAATTCTTGTGACATGGCACATGACATCTACGTAGTAAGAATTCTGAAATATATAAATAAAAAATGTAGCAAAAACATAAGTATAGTACACATAACAATGTAAACTAGCAGCATTTACAAAAATATGTATGGGGAATATGAACAGTTTGGGTAGAAGTATTGAATTTTATAGATATAGCAAGTATAGCAATAATATACTTAAAATAAAATTGCAGCAATTATTTAAAAAAACTGTAGAATTGGGAATATGATCTCACCTAAAGGATTATTAGGAACACCATACTAATACTGTGTTTGACCCCCTTTCGCCTTCAGAACTGCCTTAATTCTACATGGCATTGATTCAACAAGGTGCTGAAAGCATTCTTTAGAAATGTTGGCCCATATTGATAGGATAGCATCTTGCAGTTGATGGAGATTTGTGGGATGCACATCCAGGGCACGAAGCTCCCGTTCTACCACATCCCAAAGATGCTCTATTGGGTTGAGATTTGGTGACTGTGGGGGCCATTTCAGTACAGTGAACTCTTTGTCATGTTCAAGAAACCAATTTGAAATGATTCGATCTTTGTGACATGGAAGTAGCCATCAGAGGATGGGTACATGGTGGTCATAAAGGGATGGACATGGTCAGAAACAATGTTCAGGTAGGCCATGGCATTTAAACAATGCCCAATTGGCACTAAGGGGCACAAAGTGTGCCAAGAAAACATCCCCCACACAATTACACCACCACCACCAGCCTGCACAGTGGTAACAAGGCATGATGGATCCATGTTCTCATTCTCTTTACGCCAAATTCTGACTCTACCATCTGAATGTCTCAACAGAAATCGACACTCATCAGACCATGCAACATCCTTCCAGTCTTCAACTGTCCAATTTTGGTGAGCTTGTGCAAATTGTAGCCTCTTTTTCCTATTTGTAGTGGAAATGAGTGGTACCCAGTGGGGTCTTCTGCTGTTGTAGCCCATCCGCCTCAAGGTTGTGCGTGTTGTGGCTTCACAAATCCTTTGCTGCATACCTCGGTTGTAACGAGTGATTATTTCAGTCAAAGTTGCTCTTCTATCAGCTTGAATCAGTCGGCTCATTCTCCTCTGACCTCTATCATCAACAATGCATTTTCGCCCACAGGACTGTCGCATACTGGATGTTTTTCCCTTTTCACACCATTCTTTGTAAACCCTAGAAATGGTTGTGCATGAAAATCCCAGTAACTGAGCAGATTGTGAAATACTCAGACCGGCCCGTCTGGCACCAACAACCATGCCACGCTCAAAATTGCTTAAATCACCTTTTTTTCCCATTCTGACATTCAGTTTGGAGTTCAGGAGATAGTCTTGACCAGGACCAGACCCCTAAATGCATTGAAGCAACTGCCATGTGATTGGTTGGTTAGATATTTGCATTAATGAGAAATTGAACAGGTGTTCCTAATAATCCTTTAGGTGAGCGTAGATAGATATTTTATTGACATTTCTGTGTCACAACAGCAGAAAGTACACACACACAAGTTACAGTAACTCACACTTTACACCAAACAGATTTGAGATAGGTACAACAACTAACAAAAAAGGTAAGCAGCTTATATAATTCACACCTGTTGAAATCTGTTACAGGTGTAAATATAAAATATAAAAATATATTGAAACTATTATACACATGTGCAACTATGCAGTATTGGATATGTGCAGTGCAGGAATCATTAAATTACATTGAGTCTCTTTTCCCTGCCCAGAGGGGAGGAATTATGTCTAGCCATTGCAGTGAGCAGGAAAGACTTCCTGTAACGATCCTTGTTACAGTGGAGCTGTAGGAGACTCCAACTGAATACAATCTGCTGCCCGACCGGTAGGTTGTGAGGTGTTGTCCATGATGTTGAATCATTTCTTCAACATTCTCCTCTCCACAACCACCTCAAAGAGCTCCAGAGCAGACCCCAGCACAGACCAGCCTTCTTTACAAGATTGTTCATTCTCATGCTGTCACTGGCTCTAATGCTGCTGCCCCAGCATATGGGTGCAAAGAAAATGACACTTTCCACAACAGACTGGTAGAACATATGTAACATCTTGCTGCACACATTAAAGGACCTGAGCTTCCTCAAGATATAGAGTCAGCTCTGACCTTGTAGACAGCCTCAGTTTTAAATGTCCCGTCCAGTCTGTTGTCCAGGTGCACTCCCAGGTATTTATAGTTTAATATGGGTAGGAGTATTGAATATTATAGGTACACTATGAGTAATACTGGTAGTGGTAGCAGGTCTATACAAAATAATATTCTATGTACATTGAATGTACATGGAAAGACATCAGAGCATTTGGAATGTTCATGTGTGATCAGTATGATCATAGATCCGTGTTGCTGGTTGAGGAGCCTTACGGCCTGAGTCTGGAAAACTGTTTGTAAGTCTGGACGTGTTTGATACGATGCTCCGGTATCATCTTCCAGACGGCAGCAGTGTGAACAGACCATAGCCTGGGTGGCTGTTGGTTTTCATTATGTTCTGTGCTTTCCTAAGGCATTGTGTATGGTAGATGCCTTGCACGGAGGGTATCTACCATACAACATTAAGGAATACAGTAGTAATATGAGCAAATGCAGAACAAAGACATAAACAAACCATTAATAATGATAACCCTTACTTTTTAATGATTTACAAATCCATTAACTAACAGTGTGTACTTTCATTTGTTCATGTTGATGCAGGACATTAACTCAAGTAGTTTTTTGCAGGAACACACAGGTTGACCTGTAATGTGTTAATGTTGACACAGGACATGCATTCATGTAGCAAATAGTTTGCATGAACACAATAGTATATGATGAGACAGAAAACATCCTTCTCATGATTATGAGCACACACAGGTTTTGGAACTGGTTGGATGGTATACAGTCCCATCACAACGCGTCCTTGTCTCTCTGCCCCCTACTGGCCAACAGTAGTAAGTGTATCTCAGTCATAGAACCTCTGAGAACTGACATTCAATAAAAGGCTTTCTTCCCCATTACAAAGAAACATTGCATAACCACAAAGGAGACAATACAGTTTGTGTGTCATACCTACTTGATGAAGCAAGTAGCCACTGCTATACCCAATGTTAGTTAACATAAATGAATGAGGTTAAACTATTATATAGCCTGCCTTATTGATAATTGTTATCCCACTGTAATCATATTAATAATTTGGATTGTTTTATGAATAGATTATAGGTCAGACTACTTCTGTTCCTGAAGTTGAGCAGAAACAGAAGTGATGCTCATGAGTCTTGTGACCACAGTTTACACTGGAACATATTTCAACACTTTTGCAGTGAAAATCATTATTTACTCTACATCATAAGATTAAGGACCACAGACAGTTTTAGCTGTGATCTTGGGTGTAGGTTCATGTGGATTGACCGTATATTAGTGACTATAAAAGTTTGCGTGTGTTTTATGTTGGAAAAGGAAGGCACAGTGGGTATCTTAAATACATGCCTCTGTTGGATTTCTTCAATTTGTTATTCTTCACCAAGTAAAAAAAAAAACATCAACATCAACATTTCTAAATGAAAATAAATGTTTAAGTAGCTAATCACCTATTTGTTAATGTCAGCTTAAATTAGCTCAGCAGTGAAAAAAATGACCTGAATGGCCACATTTCCTTGGCAGTTTAACAGAAAGCCAGTATGAGGTAAAATTTACATGACAGAACAAAACTAAGTGATGAGGTCTGCGTATGATTCTTTGTCTCATTTCCAGCACTGTTTTATCCAACAGTCTATATGATCAGGTTTATACAAGTACATGTTCACTAAACAGAGCAGGTATTTTAAATTGTTTGCTTTCTGGTTGACATTACATCAGCTTCATTATGGCCCAGGATTCAAATCAATAATAAACTAGCTCGAAGTCCACATCAATAACTATCTCTCTGCAAAATATCTATCTTTTTTTAACCGATGAAGCCATAGTGAGAAACCATAATATCTGAACTCCTACCCAAACATTGAAGTTCGTAGTTGGGCCACCGATAATTGTGAACTCACCCAGCTATTTACAGTAAATGCAACTGATATTTATACTCAGAACAAAGAACAATATTAATCTGTTGTTCGTATCCATACACCAGCAAGTAACTTTAGTTAAGAAAGAGAAAATAAGCTGCGGAAACCTTTTGGAAACATTGAGGACTTCTCCCAATATTTTAAGAACATTCCCAGAGCGTTCGTAATTGTGTAACCTTTAGAGAACATTCCCAGAACAATATTCTAAGAATACAGTATCTATTGGAATCTTCTGATTGGTAGAACACTGACGGAACCATCCCCCATCCAAAAAAGAACTCCCAAAATGTCCTGGGAACCAGCCTTCATCAGCGGTAATTAGATCATGGGATTGGAAAAAATGTATATGTTTCTTTGAGTTTGTTTCAGACTTGGTGACTTTGTAAAGAGACTTGTATTTTTCTTTTGGTTTACATTCTCAGTCTGTAATTCTTGTCTTCTACTCCCTTCTGAAATTAGGATAGTTCAACGCAACATATGTTGTCTGCTTTCTGGCCCACAAACACACACACACACATGCACAAAGATGATATTCACAGTTATTATCAAAGTGAATCATTTTGATGAATCTAATTAGTTACATCACTGTTGTTTGCTTGCACTGAATATTCTCTTTTGACTGACTATAAATGTAGGGATAAGTTATATTTTACAACTCATCACCATACCAAACACGAAGTATGACACTCCCAAATCACCAGTAAAAAGTAAGGCTTCATGTTCAACTTTGACACCATAAACAGGTCCATTTATTCAGCTTATAGAAAAACAAGAAGTGTAATGGTCCACCTGAGAATGTGGATGGGAAGTCAATGGAGGTTTTCACGTTTCCCTTGTCAGTCAGCTGACATGTTCACTTCCTGTTGTGCATCCTATGGAGTTTTACATTCAGGGTGATGTCACAGGTAGTACAGTCATGGCCAAAAGTGTTGGCAAGTATTTCTCACAGGAAAGTATTGCATTAACACATGTTTTGCTATACACATGTTTGTTCCCTTTTTTGTGTATTGGAACAAAACAAAAGAAAGAAGAAAAAAAAGCAAATTGGACATAATTGCACACAAAACCCCAAAAATGGGCTGGACAAAATTATTTGTATCCTTTCGAAATTGTGGATAAATAAGATTGTTTCAAGCACGTTTTGCTCCTTTAAACTCACCTGGGGCAAGTAACAGGTGTGGGCAATAAAAATCACACCTGAAAGCAGATAAAAAGGAGAGAAGTTGACTTAGTCTGTGCATTGTGTGTCTGTGTGTACCACACTAAGCATGGACAACAGAAAGAGGAGAAGAGAACTGTCTGAGGAAAACCAAAATTGTGGAAAAATATCAACAATCTCAAGGTTACAAGTCCATCACCAGAGATCTAGATGTTCCTTTGTCCACAGTGCGCAGCATTATCAAGAAGTTTGCAACCCATGGCACTGTAGCTAATCTCACTGGACTTGGATGGAAGAGAAAAATTGAGGAAAGGTTGCAACGCAGGATAGTCCGGATGGTGGATAAGCAGCACCAAACAACTACCAAAGAAATTCAAGCTGTCCTGCAGGCTCGGGGTGCATCAGTGTCAGCACGAACTATCCGTTGACATTTGAATGAAATGAAACGCTATGGCAGGAGACCCAGGAGGACCCCACTGCTGACACAGAGACATAAAAAAGCAAGACTACAGTTTGCCAAAATGTACTTGAGTAAGCTGTAACCCATGTTAAAATATGACATAAGTATGAATAAATAGTTTAAAAGCATAAATAAGTTGGAAGGTAAAAGTGATTCATTTAATGTAAGTTAATAAAAAAAATGTACAACAATAATTTTATGTTAAAGATTAAAAGTATGCCGACAGAAAATGTATGTCGCTGCCCCTTTTAAGGGACTAGTGACGCTAGAAGCAGCACATGAGTGACGCTGCAGTAGAGACCTGAGGGAGAGAGCGGGAGGAAAATCGGAGAGAACGAGTGGTGGCTAATAAGTAGTGAAAAGAGTAGAAAAGTTGATTTTGCAGTTGAAAAACATAAATTACCTGGTCGGGAACTGACAGGGATTTTATGAGAACTAAGCCACACCGGTTTTAGTCAGTTTTTTTGGTGTTGAAGCTCGGTCAGAGTGAGGATTGGTCTGCAGCGTGCAGGCGTGCACGTGCATAGACGGGATTCAAGATGGCGAGCCAGGCCCAGACCTTCAATTCATCTTCTCCGTCGCACCAGTGAGGAAATCAATGAGTCCAGATCTAAATCCCATTGAACACCTGTGGAGAGTTCTTAAAATTGCTGTTGGGAAAAGGCGCCCTTCCAATATGAGAGACCTGGAGCAGTTTGCATAGGAAGAGTGGTCCAAAATTCTGGGTGAGAGGTGTAAGAAGCTTATTGATGGTTATAGGAAGCGATTGATTTCAGTTATTTTTTCTAAAGGGTGTGCAACCAAATATTTAGTTAAGGGTGCCAATAATTTTGTCCAGCCCATTTTTGGGGTTTTGTGTGCAATTATGTGCGATTTGCCTTTTTTCCTTCTTTCTTTTGTTTTGTTCCAATACATATAAAGGGAATAAACATGTGAATAGCAAAACATGTGTTAGTGCAATACTTTTCTGTGAGAAATACTTGATTTTCTGGAGAAATGTCAGGGGTGCCAAAACTTTGGCATGACTGTATGTTGTATGAACTTGGGTTAACTTGTAGTTCAATGCTTGTCTGATTCATACATTAACATCAGTCGATCATCAGGCTTTAGACTGGCTAGGATATGTCAAGGAGACTGAGACATACAATGTAAATCCTGCTGGGGAATATGACCGAGAGGGGAGGGCGAGGTCCCTCTTTGCTTTGCTTCCTGTTTATTCTAGTGACACCACCCAATGGCTAGGCCAAGACGGTGCTGCTGTCAGTTTAACCACTCAAGTGAGGGTAATAGAGAGAAACCCTTAAGCATAATAAACCCACAAGCATAATAGAGAAAAGTCCTTAAACACAGTTACTTTGTTTTGGAGAGTGGAGGACATGAAAAAAGGCACATCACTAACAACTCTAAAATGGACCGGTGTCTCCACAGCCCACAAGGAGCAGGTCCCTCCTTATTCTGCCAGTTGTGACTAATGGTGCTCAGGCACAGTGTCACTCGGGATGTTTTGGAGGATATACAAGGCCTCTTTTTCTGCCCATGTCATGTAAATTACTTCCTGGTCCCCAAAAGAGATGAGGACATTGCATTCCATTCTACACTTACAGGACCTATATGGGTAGCCCAGTGTGTACAAATTCAAAACGGTCAGTTTGCTGTAAAGAGAGGACCATTAGGACTATTAAAAGAATAGAAAACGTTTTTCAGTATCGGCAAATGTACTGTTGACTTGTCACAATAACCAATCCCTCCTCATCAGTTCCATAGGTCTATATGGCTATACATTGTTTTTGTATATTGGTCTATATTGTTGACCTGCAGAAGGAATGAGTTGTGTGTTCCAGTGGGGCATTTTGCCACCACATTCAGCAGCGTCTTTTACACTCTGTACACTGAGTGGAGGGATATTCTGTTCACATAGTAGAACATGTCTTGGGATGTTGGGAACATGGTCTCAGTGCCCCTCTTGACTCCCATGCAAAGGTGTATTTAACTGTTGGTTTAATTTTTTATTAGCACCAAAACAGTAGACATTAATCGGCTGGCTCATTCAGGATTGTGAGATGCCAGACTGATTCAGCCCTATTGACTATTGGTTGCCAAAAACCCAAGGTTGGATGGCGCTTCTGTGTGCACCCTGATCGTCAAGGCATGAGATACGTTTGTTTGACTTTGTGTAGCTTAAAAATGTATAAACGTCAAATTGAAACAACACAATTTAATTGATTTGAGTAAATGATAAATGTATCTCATAATCATGAGAACCTTAGAAGGAAAAACAATGTTTTCTGTCTCATCACGTCCTATTTTGTTCACGCAACCATCTTGCTACATGAATGCATGTCATGTATCAACATTAACAAATTACAATATAAACTGTCTGTTCCTGCAAACAATGTCATTTTTACTGTATATTTGGGACATCAAGGTTCATTTTATCCCAGGATTATCACACTTTTCCAGGGGGGTCACATTGACCAGTCTGTAATATTGGGGGGGGGGGGGGTGTCATGACCACCCCGTCCCCTCCTAATTCTACGCCCCTGTCTGCAAATAACGACATTAGTTAATGTCCTACTTCAACATGAACAAATTACAGTTCACAATGTTAGTTAACACATTTGTAAATCATTAATATAGTAATGTTTATCATTATTAATGATTTGTTAATGTCTCTTGTATTTGTTCATTTACCCTCATCGGAAAGCGTTTCCAAATGATTAGAGTATTTAGAGTATTTATTTAGAGTATTAGAGGGTTAGAGTATTTATGTATGCATTTAATTGTATTTTTTGACATGGTCCTCACAAGCTTTATAATTAACTAGAAATGAGAGCATTCAAAAATATCTTACATTCCAACATTTTGAACAGTGAGCTTGTACTAGAGCAGTACTCCTGAGTTAGCAGTAATCCTTCGCTGTCTTCCGGTGTTTACTAGTTGTGTCACCCTCGATCTGTTTCTGGGCATTTGAATGTACAACTGTAAGACCAGAGAACAGACAAACTTGAAAGACCAGAGAAAAGAAAGAGGAAGTGGTCAATGGGCCAAAATATAGAAGGTGTGTATTCAAAGTTGATTTGTTGTCAACATAACAGAATCATGTCAAATAACCCTTGATGATTTTTTTGGTGTCATGGTTCTGGTATCCTTCTTTCTCCCTCTTCTGGCCACACTCGCTCTTACACACGCACACACACGCACACTCCCCATTACGCACACACACCACATGCACCTCCATTCACCCTCAGCTGTTTCTTGTTTGCAACCAGCAATCGCGCTAATTCTCCTACACCTGTTTTCTCTCCCCCCCTGATTGTTTGCTACTTCTAGCTCTCCTTTTCCCTGCCTCTTTGCCAGATTATTCCGTGAGTTTCCTATGCAAGAGGCGCTCCCTTTCACCTGTTTGTTTCCCTTCCTGCCTGAGTCCTGCCTGGATCTGCTGTATCCTGTGAGACCCGAGACCCGAGACTATACGCCGCAAGACCTGGTCCTTTTGCTGTACCCTGCCTCTGTTACTGGAATACTTCTGTAGTTTATCTAACGCCCGTATCGACGGCAGTTTCAGTTTGTTATTTATAGAAGAGGATTTCTGTTCACCTGGACTGTTACTCTTTCATTATTAAAGACATTGCATTATTACATTTCGCATTTGGGTCCTTTCTCACCTGCTATAACATTTGGACCACTTCAATTAATAATATAAAAAAATCTAAGTATTTATGTAGACAACGTTTAAAGTAGCAGGTTTTGTGTCAACATGTAAAGTATTTGTGAAACAACCTCCCTTTGCTAAGATAACCGCTCTTCTCCAATAATGCATAATGAGGTTGGAGAACACGTGACAAGGGTTCTGAGACCATACCTCCATTTAGGTCAGGCAGGTGGGGATGAGGGAGGACTGGGATGACTATGGCAAAACCTTGATTCTGTGATCAGTGAACCATTTTTGTGTTGATTTTGAGGTGTTGTTTGGATCATTGTCTTGCTAGAAGGTCCAACCATGGCCCAGTTTAAGCTTCCTGGGAGAGGCAGTCAGGTTCTGATTTAATATCTGCTGGTACTTGATGGAGTCCATGATTCCAGGTATCCTAACAAGTTGTCCAGAGCCTTTGGAAGAACAACTGCCCAGAACATCAATGATCCACCACTATACTTCACAGTGGGGATAATGTACTTTTCAGCATTGCTATCTTTCTGTCCAGCCCAAACCCACCTCTGGTGTTTGTTTCCAAAAAACTCTATTTTGCTCTCCTCTGACCACAGAACCTGGTCCCATTGAAAGTTCCAGTAACATTTGGCAAACAGTAGGCAATTTAGTTTGTTGTTTGATGACAGCAAAGTCTTTTTCATGGCAACCCTGTAGGATTATGGTTATGCAGGTAGCGTATGATTAGTTTTGAAGACTTTCTGACCCCAAGACCTAGCTAATGTCTGCAATTCTCCCCAGCCTGCTATCTTTGGATATTATTTGGCAATTTGAGCCATTCTCATCGCTGTGCCTGGGTTCAATATAGACATATGTCCTCTTTTAGGCTGATTGTTAACATCTCCAGTTGCTTTACATTTCTTAGTTATTTTCAAACGTTGAGCGATGTTCTAATAGCCATTTCCTAATTTCAACAACTACACAACATTTGCTGTCAAAATAGAGGTGGAACATACTTTTTTATTATTAAACAGCTCCTTTGAAGCTTTTGTTCGTCACAAAGGAAATACTCTGAAAGACTGTTACAAAACAGTTAGTAGTTGGTTTGGTAACAACAGCTGGTTTTGCAGAATACAACCATGGGTAGACGTTCCTGTAATGAAATATGATCTCTAACACTATCTTGACTCCCTGCTTTTCATAAACCAACTATGTATTGTTTAATTGTCGTATTGGGACATTGTTGCCAGATAAACACTGTGAATTGCAGCCCCCCATCAAGGCAATGCACAAATGCTTTACAATATATCAGTGTGACTGTCACTGGGCAAAAAAATAAAACATGAATGGAGCTATGTGAATTAGAAGCGGTGATGATCTGGCAGGCATGTTATCTGGGGGTTTAGGATCTTGTTCTGATTGTTGCATACTCAGTCTTTGGGTCTCTGTTCATCACACTGCTACCAGCAGGAATGTTCACCACAGAATAGGTAATGTCAGCTTGTTCGCCCTGCTCACACAGACAGAGAAACCCAGACAAACAGAGACACACAGACACACACACATGTACATATATACATATGACATGATATTCACAATAACAATCCTAGTGAATTGTTTTTATCAATCTTTTATACGTACATCACTGTTGTTTGCTAGCATCATATGTCCTGTGTTGACTGGCATCTGAATTCCTGAACCAGAATCGTGAAACATTTCAAGTCAATAATAACATTACATACAATAACATGGTCTATTGTAAATAAAATAGAGTTCTTTACAACAGACCATTACATAACTACTGGGCGTATGAAGTCAGTTCTGATTTAATTCTGGTTCTATTCTGAAGAGGGTAATTAAATTATATTTTTATTACTTACGAGTCCTTTTCGTGAAGATAACCAGAGTCGTGATCACCACAAATACAGCTACAAACACCACCACCCCGATCACCACCCACTTGTCAACATCTGGTGGAGAAGGACAGAGTGCAACTGGTGTCACATGATTCACCTGGCTCTCAAAAAAAAGGTTGGTTTAACAGTCGATGTTATCTTACCAGAATTTTCCTCTTTTTCATCTTGGTCATCATCATCATCAAAGTATATTTAGTTCAGAGGGGGAAATATAACCTTATTGGGATTTTTATTTTACAATTCGTCCACAGACCAAAGACAAAAACAATATGACAACATGCTAGTTCAGAAATCAATGACATCACCAGAGACATATTAGGTTTTATGTTGAACTTGAACATTATAAAACTTGTTCATTTATTCATATTATAGTAACATTATCAGAATAGATAGGTATATTGGTCAGAATATATAGCTCTACCTGACAATGTGGAGTGGAAGTAAATAGAGGTTTTCACTTTTCCCTTGTCAGTCAGCTGACACGTCCACCTCCTGTTGATGTCCTCCCTCTGGAGTGTTACGTTCAGAGTGATGTCACATGTAGAATGGACTGTGAAATGGTATCTGGAGACATCCTGTAAATCAGCACGTGTCTGATCCACCCATCCCAGACTTATTTTATCCAATTCTCCATATCTACACATTCCAGGTCCAAAAGGCGTATGCAGAGTACACCGCAATGTTAGTGGATAATCAGGCTTTAGATCTGACTCTGGTGTGGATGAGGAGACTGAAACAAAAAATAACCTTTAATTTAATGTTTTTTTCTCTTCAAGGAATACAGATGTGGTAGGTCTTCCTCCTTGACTATCATCAGAAATACTCACTGGTGAGAAGAGACAGATGTGTAAGTGAATCAATGTTTCCAGTTTGACACCTGTATTTTCCCACATCCTCAGAGGTGACATTATGAACTGTTAGAGAACAGTTAGGCTTCAATGTCAGTCTCTCTGCTCTGTTTGAGTCAACTCTCACCTTCCCTTCAGAGACTTGTTGAATAGCATTACGAGACCCAGTTTTTAAATGAATCCATCCAACTGAGTTGCAGTTAACTGGATAAACCAAATTCTTACAGGGCATATTGACATCATCCCCCAAGATGTTATACATATATGTAGAGGATAATTCTCCAAAGACACCTAAAGAGTCAGAGAGTTAATCCCACAAAATGTTAATAACAAACCAGATTAATTACTTAGATTATGTCATAAATATTGGATGAACAATTAATGGTCAATATAATTCACGCTTTAATCACTGAGAGGAGGTTTAACCATTAGAACTGATGGACAACTAAAGTCTTGTCCTTTCCAATTCTACTCTATGTTTCCATCTTCCTCAAGGAGTTTTCTTAATCTGAGTCTGGGAAAGCAACCCTAAAATACATTAAAAGTCTCTATCCACCAACAAACCCACACAGGACATGAATGGTTCAGAAGCATAGGGCATATCTACATCATCCCCTGCAACTTTCTAATGAGCATTTGTCCATGGACACTGAAATAGTCAAATGAATTTAACAACAAATGAAAATGATTGCATAAATTATGTAATTAAGATTGGATCAACATTAAGAGGTAAATATAAATGGTGTTTACAAACTGAGTGTTGATTTTCTATACACATACTAATTCACATCATAGAACATAAAGTTGGAGAATGAGTTGGTCCTCATTTGAGTTTACGTCTTAGTCAAGGAATATTCTTTATGTGAGTCTGGGGGAGTCTTAAGCGGAAATGCCCCTCAAAGTCTAGATCAGTCTTTAGCCACCTGTTAACAAACCTACACACAACATACAGCACACGGTTCAAAAGCATGGTTATCCTCCTGTCCGCTCAAGTGTTCACTAACCTGTACTTAGAAGCTTTAGGATCAGCAGTTGAATGAGAGTGTGATGGACCCCATCCATTTCTGTAAGAGCTTGATCCTCGGTTCAGTGTGTTGTTGGTTTTAACTTGTTCATTGATTGGCTAATGCCCTCTACTTTTTTAAGGGGGGAATTATACAACATCTGTTTGTTCCTCAGATACTATACATGTTGACACAGAACCTGCTATTTAAAATGCTGTCTAAATAAACACAATGATTAATTCAAGTGATCCAAATACATCAATTCTGTCATGTTCACTAAAATACAACTTGAATTTCACACATACATTTTGGCACATTGACCACTTCCTATTTCTTTTTCTCTGGTATTTCACGTTTGTGGTGGTGGGAGTCAGAGGCGTCACTAGGATCACTATATATTCGGGGCTTAGCCCACCCCCCCGCCCTGCCTGGGACAGAAAATACAGGGTTTTGAATGTACACGTTAGCGCCCTACACGTCTATATTGTCATAGTGCGTGATTGGATTTATAGATTAATCGATCAGGGGATATTTTTGTATTTATACATTTTTGGTCTATTTCAGATCAGGGGCTATAGCCCTGGATGCCCAGGCCTAACGACGCCACTTGTGGGAGTATATTTCTCAAAAGGAAAACAGGATGTAACAGATCGAGGGCCACACAACTAGTAAACACAGGAAGACATTTCTTTCAGTGAAGAACCTCTGCTAACTCAGCAGTACTGCTCTACACTGCGTGCACAATTATTAGGCAGATCATATTTCTAAAGATGTTTTTTTGTTGGTGAACAATCACAATGCTTTATGTTATCCAAAATATAAATGAACCTCAAACCTGAATGTTATACAAAGAAACGGTTTGTTTTGATCTCTCTCAGGATAATATACAGGTGTTGGTCATAAAATTTGAATATCATCAAAAAGTTAATTTATTTCAGTAATTCCATTCAAAAAGTGAAACTTGTATATTATA
Source organism: Esox lucius (assembly GCF_011004845.1). Classification (NCBI taxonomy): domain Eukaryota; kingdom Metazoa; phylum Chordata; class Actinopteri; order Esociformes; family Esocidae; genus Esox; species Esox lucius. The sequence goes on from NC_047586.1 coordinate 19,274,572, forward strand.
TTCATTCATTACACACAACCTGAAATATTTCAAATGTTTATTTATTTTAATTGTGATGATTATAACTGACAAATAATGAAAATCCCAAATTCTGTATCTCGGAAAATTAGAATATTACATACATCTTCTTCCGCTTCATCCGGGGCCGGGTCGCGGGGGCAGCAGTCTAAGCAGAGATGCCCAGACTTCCCTCTCCCCAGACACTTCCTCCAGCTCTTCCGGGGGGACACCGAGGCGTTCCCAGGCCATCCGGGAGACATAGTCCCTCCAGCGTGTCCTAGGTCTTCCCCGGGGTCACCTCCCGTTGGGACGGGACCGGAACACCTTCCCAGGAAGGCTTTCCGAAGGCATCCGAAACAGATGCCCAAGCCACCTCAGCTGACCCCTCTCGAAGTGGAGGAGCAGCGGCTCTACTCTGAGCTCCTCCCGGGTGACCGAGCTTCTCACCCTATCTCTAAGGGATCGCCCAGCCACCCTGCGGAGAAAGCTCATTTTGGCCGCCTGTATCCGGGATCTTGTCCTTTCGGTCATGACCCAAAGCTCATGACCATAGGTGAGAGTAGGAACGTAGATTGACCGGTAAATCCTTTCTTCACCACGACAGACGGATACATCGACCGCATTACTGCAGAATCTGCACCGATCCGTCTGTCAATCTCCCGTTCCATCCTTCCCTCACTTGTGAACAAGACCCCTAGACACTTAAACTCCTCCACTTAAGGCAGGCACTCTCCACCAACCTGAAGTGGGCAAGCCACCCTTTTCCGACTGAGGACCATGGCCTCGGATTTGGAGGTACTGATTCTCATCCCCACCGCTTCACACTCGGCTGCAAACCGTCCCAGTGCATGCTGAAGGTCCTGGTTTGAAGCCAAGTGGGAATTTGAATATTACTTAAGACCAATACAATTTTTTTTTTTGAAATGTTGGCCAACTGAAAAGTATGAACAAGAAAAGTATGAGCATGTACAGCACTCAATACTTAGTTGGGGCTTCTTTTGCCTGATTTACTGCAGCAATGTGGCGTGGCATGGAGTCGATCAGTCTGTGGCACTGCTCAGGTGTTATGAGAGCCCAGGTTGCTCTGATAGTGGCCTTCAGCTCTTCTGCATTGTTGGGTCTGGCGTATCGCATCTTCCTCTTCACAATACCCCATAGATTTTCTATAGGGTTAAGGTCAGGCGAGTTTGCTGGCCAATTAAGAACAGGGATACCATTGTCATTAAACCAGGTACTGGTAGCTTTGGCATTGTGTGCAGGTGCCAAGTCCTGTTGGAAAATGAAATCTGCATCTCCATAAAGTTGGTCAGCAGCAGGAAGCATGAAGTGCTCTAAAACTTCCTGGTAGATGACTGCGTTGACCTTGGACCACAGAAAACACAGGGGACCAACACCAGCAGATGACATGGCACCCCAAACCATCACTGACTGTGGAAACTTTACACAGGACTTCAAGCAACGTGGATTCTGTGCCTCTCATCTCTTCCTCCAGACTCTGGGACCTTGATTTCCAAAGGAAATGCAAAATGTACTTTCATCAGAGAACATAACTCAGCAGCAGTCCAGTCCTTTTTGTATTTAGCCCAGGCGAGACGCTTCTGACGCTGTGTCTTGTTCAAAAGTGGCTTGACACAAGGAATGCGATAGCTGAAACCCATGTCTTGCATACGTCTGTGCGTTGTAGTTCTTGAAGTACTGACTCCAGCTGCAGTCCACTCTTTATGAATCTCCCCCACATTTTTGAATGGGTTTTGTTTCACAATCCTCTCCAGGGTGTGGTTATCCCTATTGCTTGTACACTTTTTTCTACCACATCTTTTCCTTCCCTTCGCCTCTCTATTAATGTGCTTGGACACAGAGCTCTGTGAACAGCCAGCCTCTTTAGATATGACATTTTGTGTCTTGCCCTCCTTGTGCAAGGTGTCAATGGTCGTCTTTTGGACAGCTGTCAAGTCAGCAGTCTTCCCCATGATTGTGTAGCCTACAGAACTAGACTAAGTGACCATTTAAAGGCCTTTGCAGGTGTTTTGGGTTAATTAACTGATTAGAGTGTGGCACCAGATGTCTTCAATATTGAACCTTTTCACAATATTCAAATATTCAAAAATATAATCATCACAATAAAAAGAAATAAACCGAAATATATCAGTCTGTGTGGAATGAATGTATACATTATACAAGTTTCACTTTTCGAATGGAATTACTGAAATAAATAAACTTTTTGATGATATTTAAATGTTATGACCAGCACCTGTATATGTGTGCACAGAGGCGTTTCTGGTCAACTTTATGGGAAATAACACTTCTTAATTTTCAAAACACCCCTTAATGATGAAAATGTTCTTGAGTTCCGTGACGTCGCCCGGTATGGCGCAGCCGGGGCCCCACCCTGGAGCCAGGCCCGGGGTTGGGGCTCGTACGCGAGCGCCTGGTGGCCGGGCCTTTCCCCATGGGGACCGGCCGGGCTCAGCCCAAACGAGTAGTCGGGATCACCTCTACGCACGGCTTGGGCTCTGGAACCACACTCCTTGAGAGAGGATGGACTCTTCACCACTCTGGAGTTGCCCATGGTGAGAGGCGGCGGGCTGGTGTGGGTTTGCTTATAGCTCCCCAGCTCTGCCGCCATGTTTTGGAGTTTACCCCGGTGAACGAGAGGGTCATTTCCCTGCGCCTACGGGTCGGGGATAGGTCTCTCACTGTTGTTTGTGCCTACGGGCCGAACCGCAGTGCAGAGTACCCGACCTTCTTGGAGTCTCTGGGAGGGGTGCTGGAAAGTGCTCCGACTGGGGACTCTATCGTTCTACTGGGGGACTTCAACGCCCACGTGGACAACGACAGTGACACCTGGAGGGGTGTGATTGGGAGGAACGGCCCCCCTGATCTGAACCCGAGCGGTGTTCAGTTATTGGACTTCTGTGCTAGTCACAGTTTGTCCATAACGAACACCATGTTCAAGCATAAGGGTGTCCATCAGTGCACGTGGCACCAGGACACCCTAGGCCGCAGGTCGATGATCGACTTTGTTGTCGTTTCATCTGACCTGCAGCCGTATGTCTTGGACACTCGGGTGAAGAGAGGGGCGGAGCTGTCAACTGATCACCACCTGGGGGTGAGTTGGATCCGATGGCGGGGGAGGAAGCTGGACAGACTCGGCAGGCCCAAGCGTACTGTAAGGGTCTGCTGGGAACGTCTGGCCGAGTCTCCTGTCAGAGAGATCTTTAAGACAAGTTTTTGCCAGAACATTTGGTTTCGATGCTCTCCTTTGGTAGGCGTCCGCTGGGTTAATCAGTGAGCTCCTGAACCTTTAGGGTAACATGTCAAGTCTAAATATTGATGAGAACCAATGTTTTATTAAACCAAGAGTCAGAGATTATTTAACAGCAATGAAAGTAATATTCATTCACAAACAATAATAATAATAATGTTCTGATAGGGACCAAACATTCCTGCTATACACACAAAAATAATCAATGTAAAATGTGTGAGATTGTGATAACTTCACAGCACTGGAACCTGTAGCTTCTTAATGTCTTGTGCCTGTTTGTTCTATTTCTGCCATTTGGTCCTTTTGGTGTCTTTGCCTACATATTGTTCTGTTAATATTTTACGGTCAGACATCTGCAGTTATTGTTTTAAGTTAATGTTTCAAATAATCGAGTGCCTGAGATATTCTCTATTTAATTGACTTGTGATTTCATGTTGAATAAAAAATTACTTTATTTGTGTTTGTATGTGTTGGCCCATTGATTATTTCCTGTTTCCTTTTTCTCTGCTTCTCAGAGTTTGTGGTGACATGAGATCAACACATTTCTAAAATGGGAAACATATCCGCAAGTTTTGCACATTATATGTAAATGTAGAGGTGGTGCTCCAGTATCTCACTCACTCATTTGATTCATCTGTCATATTTAGCCTCACTCTGAAGTGTATAACAATCATTATTTTTTGATTAACACTTAGATGAGGTACAAGGATCTGCCAAACAACAAAATCTTTAATGTACTGTTAAATTAACTGCCCAGTGAAAATGTCACTTTCAAATACATGTTGAATTACATTGTCTCATCTTTATTAGTGTGTTAATAAAATATCAGTCTCCCATTTGCTAGTTTATTTTTCAGTCTTTGTATTAACAAACCCTTGTTCCTGTCCGAAGAACCCTGGACAGATGTACATATTGTCAGCTGTGTGGCAGCTCCATATGGAAACATACACCGATCAGCCAGAATAGGACAACCTGCCTAATATTATGTAGGTCCCCCTTTTGCTGCCAAAACAGCCCTGACCCGCCGAAGCATGGACTCCACTAGACCTCTGAGGGTGTGCCGTGGTATGTGGCACCAAGATGTCTGCAACAATTCTTAGGTAGGTAGTATGTGTCAAAGTAACATCACCACGAATGGCAGGACCCAAGGATAACCCAGCATACCGTTGCCCAAAGCGTCACACTGCCTCTGTCAGCTTGCCTTCTTCCCATAGTGCATCCTGGTGCCATGTGTTCTCCAGGTAAGTGACGAACACGCACTTGGCCATTGTTAGATTATGTCCATTTTTGATCCATGAACAAAATGAATGCAACCAGAAGTCAGGGGAGAGCCATCTTTATTCAGCATGAGTCTATGATGTTGACCTTCAATAGTTCTTACCTGTTCTCCAATAATAACAAGGTTAACACAGTCTTTTATCCTCCAGCACATCCCCTCCAATATCTGTCTGTTTTCCAATCACATAAGTGTATTCCATATCCAAACCTTACATGGCCTGGTGCTGTCCCCTCTAGAGTTTCCTTCTCCACAGCTTATCAGGATGTATGGGGCCCCTCAATAGTGGATGCCAACTGCTTGCAATACGGTAATATAGCTCATATAGCACAAGATAACAAACCACTCCTCTAACAAGAGAATAGAACTAAAATACATGCGTATCATCAGGTAAAGACAGGCTTCCTCACAATGGTATGTTCCAACCTATGGCCCATGGGTCTATTCATAGAGTCTATGACAGTCACATGGAAAATTCGTAACAGGAGGTATGGACATCACATTTCATAACTAGTGTCCTTCATATAGAGATAGATAGCTAGTACTCTCATACATTGTGTCAAGCTTAATTCAGTTACTTTTCATGCCCAATATCTATCAACTTCCTGGTGATATAAAAGTAAACGTGATTCATCAGACCAGGCCCCCTTCTTCCATTGCTCCGTAGTCCAGTTCTGATGCTCTGGAGTCCAGTTCTGCTCTTTCAGCAGTGAACAGGGGTCAGCATGGGCACCTTGAGTGGTCTGTGGCTACACAGCTCCATACACAACAAACTGCAATGCACTGTGTGTTCTGACACCTTTCTATTAGTACCAGCATAAACTTTTTCAGCATACCTTTCAGCATATTTTAGATGTGCCCCAAACGTATCCATTTTTTAATCCTGGTTAAAAACATTTCTCACGTGCCTATGCCTGAGAACTTAAACTTAACCACACTGTTTAGCCTTATAGCTTCCCACTTTTAACCTCTTATGTTTTCTTATTATATTTCTTATTATTATGATGTATTCATTTGCTTTGATGTTTTCATTTGAGTATTTGTTTTGATGTTATTGTTTTCATATATTTTTCTTTGTAAAGTACATTGAATTGCTTCGATGTATGAATTGTGCTATATAAATGAACTTGCTTGCTTGCATATTGAGCTACAGTAGCTCATCTGTTGGATCAGAACACATGGGCCAGCTTTCGCTCCCCACGTGCATCAGTGAGTCTTGGCTGCCAGTGACCCTGTTGCCAGTTGACCGCTCTTCCTACCTTGGACCACTTTTGATAGGTAACTGACCACTGCAGACCGGGAACACCCCACATGGGCTGCAGTTTTGGAGATGCTCTGACCCAGTCATCTAGCCTTCACACTTTGGCCCTTGTTAAAGTCGATCAGATCCTTATGCTTGTCCATCTTTCCTGCTTCTAACAAATCAACTTTGAGGACAGAATGTTCACTTGCTGGCTGATACATAAATGTTTTTCCTTTGTTCCATTCCCACCACATAATTGTTTACAGAAATGGCATGAGACATCTAGGTAAATCCATAGGAATTCTGCCTTTTGGAAAAATACCAAATTTCCATGTGAGTAGGCACATAGGTCCAGTCTCCTTGTTGATGCACATGCATTGTTTGTCTATAAGTGACATGAATAAAGTATTAAAAAAAACAACGGGGGATTTTGGAAAATTCAACTGAAGCTTTGCCTAGTGAATACGATATTATCATATGTGTATTATTAACATGATATCAATATTTCATCTTTTAAATGTCACGATTATTGTCATTGTATGTCGCTACTCTAGTAGAGATCACTGGTGACATGTCTTCTGGGGCTTTACAGTCTTGCTCTGATGGTTGCATGGTCTGTGGGTCTTCATCACACTGCTGCCTGTTGGAAGCATAGCAGACATTTCCTATCTGACCTTACACACACACAGACACACATGCACATGATATTCACAATAACAAGCAAAGTGAAATATTTTGATTAAAATCTATGGGACTGCAGATAGTGTTTGGGGCAACTGACGAGTGACTAAAAGGTTGAAGGATTAAAAGCTGGAGCTGGAATAGTGAGAAATCTGTAGCTCAGTCATTGTAAAATACAGTTAAACCTAACAGTGTTAGTCACTGGATAAGAGCATCTGCTAAATAAATGTAAATGTAGTTACTTACATCCCTGTTGATAACTTCTACCATTTGCAACTGTTCCTTATTAGACTATTTCTGAAACCAAATAAATAATGATCACAAATATATAATAACATTTAAAAATGTCTTTACCATAAAACATTAAATATCTATGACATGTATGAATGAAATTCAGTTCTGATTCTATTCTGACTTACAGAACAGAAAGTAAAAAAGTTCTGGATCACTTACAGTCCAAACGCACTTCTCATGAAGAGAACCACCAGAGCTGTGGCCCCAACAAATACAGCTACAAACACCACCACCCTGATCACCACCCACTGGTCAACACCTGATGGAGAAGGACAGAGGGCACACCTGTGTCACATGTCACCTGGCTCACAAGAAAGAGGTTGGTTTAACGCAGTAGATGTGTTCTTAACATAATTTCCCTCTTTTTCATCTTTGTCATCAGCATCAATTTATTGTTCAGCAACGTTGGAACATCCATTAGTAGTGTAAAAGACAAATACATTGTGACAATGCTAGTTCAGAAAACAATGACGTTGTCAGGTCCTGGATATGAGGACTCGTCTAACCATCTCTGTGCTGGTCTGTGGACCATAGTCAGGACCTGACAGAGGAGAGTCCTCTAGCCATCTCTGTGCTGGTGTGTGGACCATAGTCAGGACCCGACAGAGGAGAGTCCTCTAGCCATCTCTGTGCTGGTCTGTGTGCTATAGTCAGGACCTGACAGAGGAGAGTCCTCTAGCCATCTCTGTGCTGTTCTGTGTGCTATAGTCAGGACATGACAGAGGATAGGCCATTGGACATCTCTTCACAGTTGCTTTTTGTTTTCCCAAGTTAGAGGCAGCTTTACATCGTTGCTTCTATTTGGGGACCCTATTTTAGTTGAGTATGTTCTCCTCCAAGAACTGCCACCTTAACGTGGTGGAGGGGTTTGAGTACCCGAGTGACCCTAGGAGCTATGTTGTCTGGGGCTATATGCCCCTGGTAGGGTCTCCCAAGGCAAACAGGTCTTAGGCGACGGGTCAGACTAAGAGCGGTTCAAAACCCCCTTAATGAAGAAAAACATTTTGAGTACCGTGACGTCGCCCGGTATGGCGCAGCCGGGGCCCCACCCTGGAGCCAGGCCCGGGGTTGGGGCTCGTATGCGAGCGCCTGGTGGCCGGGCCTTCCCCCATGGGGCCCGGCCGGGCTCAGCCCGAACGGGCGACGTGGGGCCGCCCTCCCGTGGGCTCACCACCCACAGGAGGGACCATAAGGGGCCGGTGCGAAGAGGATCGGGCGGCAGTCGAAGGCAGGGGCCTAGACAACCCGATCTCTGGACACGGAAACTGGCTCTAGGGACGGGGAATGTCACCTCGCTGGCGGGGAAGGAGCCTGAGTTGGTGCGTGAGGTTGAGAGGTTCCGATTAGAGGTAATCGGGATCACCTCTACACACGGCTTGGGCTCTGGAACCACACTCCTTGAGAGAGGATGGACTCTTCACCACTCTGGAGTTGCCCATGGTGAGAGGCGGCGGGCTGGTGTGGGTTTGCTCATAGCTCCCCAGCTCTGCCGCCATGTGTTGGAGTTTACCCCGGTGAACGAGAGGGTCGTTTCCCTGCGCCTACGGGTCGGGGATAGGTCTCTCACTGTTGTTTGTGCCTACGGGCCGAACGGCAGTGCAGAGTACCCGACCTTCTTGGAGTCTCTGGGAGGGGTGCTGGAAAGTGCTCCGACTGGGGACTCTATTGTTCTACTGGGGGACTTCAACGCCCACGTGGGCAACGACAGTGACACCTGGAGGGGCGTGATTGGGAGGAACGGCCCCCCGGATCTGAACCCGAGTGGTGTTCAATTATTGGACTTCTGTTCTAGTCACAGTTTGTCCATAACGAACACCATGTTCAAGCATAAGGGTGTCCATCAGTGCACGTGGCACCAGGACACCCTAGGCCGCAGGTCGATGATCGACTTTGTTGTCGTCTCATCTGACCTGCGGCCGTATGTCTTGGACACTCGGGTGAAGAGAGGGGCGGAGCTGTCAACTGATCACCACCTGGTGGTGAGTTGGATCCGATGGCGGGGGAGGAAGCTGGACAGACTCGGCAGGCCCAAGCGTACTGTAAGGGTCTGCTGGGAACGTCTGGCCGAGTCTCCTGTCAGAGAGATCTTTAACTCCCACCTCCGGCAGAGTTTCGACTGGATCCCGAGGGAGGTTGGAGATATTGAGTCCGAGTGGACCATGTTCTCCACCGCCATTGTCGAAGCGGCCGCTCGGAGCTGTGGCCGTAAGGTCTCCGGTGCCTGTCGAGGCGGCAATCCCCGAACCCGGTGGTGGACACCGGAAGTAAGGGATGCCGTCAAGCTGAAGAAGGAGTCCTATCAGGCCTGGTTGGCTTGTGGGACTCCTGAGGCAGCTGACGGGTACCGACAGGCCAAGCGGGCTGCAGCCCGGGTGGTTGTGGAGGCAAAAACTCGGGCCTGGGAGGAGTTCGGTGAGGCCATGGAGAAGGACTATCGGCTGGCCTCGAAGAGATTCTGGCAAACCATCCGGCGCCTCAGGAGAGGGAAACAGTGCCCTACCAACGCTGTTTACAGTAGAGGTGGGCAGCTGTTGACCTCAACTGAGGATGTCGTCGGGCGGTGGAAGGAGTACTTCGAGGATCTCCTCAATCCCGCTGACACGTCTTCAATTGAGGAAGCAGAGGATGAGGGCTCAGAGGTGGACTCGTCCATCACCCGGGCTGAAGTCACTGAGGTGGTCAAGAAACTCCTCGGTGGCAAGGCACCGGGGGTGGATGAGATCCGCCCTGAGTACCTCAAGTCTCTGGATGTTGTGGGGCTGTCTTGGTTGACACGCCTGTGCAACATCGCGTGGCGGTCGGGGACAGTGCCTCTGGGATGGCAGACCGGGGTGGTGGTCCCTCTTTTTAAGAAAGGGGACCGGAGGGTGTGTTCCAACTATAGGGGGATCACACTTCTCAGCCTCCCCGGGAAAGTCTATGCCAGGGTTCTGGAGAGGAGAATACGGCCGATAGTAGAACCTCGGATTCAGGAGGAACAGTGTGGTTTTCGTCCGGGCCGTGGAACACTGGACCAGCTCTATACCCTCTACGGGGTGTTGGAGGGTTCATGGGAGTTTGCCCAACCAATCCACATGTGTTTTGTGGATTTGGAGAAAGCATTCGACTGTGTCCCTCGCGGCATCTTGTGGAGGGTGCTTGGGGAATATGGGGTCCTGGGTCCTTTGCTAAGGGCTGTCAGGTCCCTGTACAACCGAAGCAGGAGCTTGGTCCGCATTGCCGGCAGTAAGTCAGACTTGTTCCCAGTGCATGTTGGACTCCGGCAGGGCTGCCCTTTGTCACCGGTTCTGTTCGTAATTTTTATGGACAGAATTTCTAGGCGCAGCCAGGGGCCGGAGGGTGTCAGGTTTGGGGACCACACAATTTCGTCTCTGCTCTTTGCAGATGATGTTGTCGTGTTGGCCCCTTCTAACCAGGACCTTCAGCATGCGCTGGGACGGTTTGCAGCCGAGTGTGAAGCGGTGGGGATGAAAATCAGTACCTCCAAATCCGAGGCCATGGTCCTCAGTCGGAAAAGGGTGGCTTGCCCACTTCAGGTTGGTGGAGAGTGCCTGCCTCAAGTGGAGGAGTTTAAGTATCTAGGGGTCTTGTTCACGAGTGAGGGAAGGATGGAACGGGAGATTGACAGACGGATCGGTGCAGCTTCTGCAGTAATGCAGTCGATGTATCGGTCTGTCGTGGTGAAGAAAGAGCTGAGCCGCAAGGCGAAGCTCTCGATTTACCAGTCAATCTACGTTCCTACTCTCACCTATGGTCATGAGCTTTGGGTCATGACCGAAAGGACAAGATCCCGGATACAGGCGGCCGAAATGAGCTTTCTCCGCAGGGTGGCCGGGCGATCCCTTAGAGATAGGGTGAGAAGCTCGGTCACCCGGGAGGAGCTCAGAGTAGAGCCGCTGCTCCTCCACATCGAGAGGGGTCAGCTGAGGTGGCTTGGGCATCTTTTTCGGATGCCTCCGGAACGCCTTCCTGGGAAGGTGTTCCGGTCCCGTCCCACCGGGAAGAGACCCCGGGGAAGACCTAGGACACGCTGGAGGGACTATGTCTCCCGGCTGGCCTGGGAACGCCTCGGTGTCCCCCCGGAAGAGCTAGAGGAAGTGTCTGGGGAGAGGGAAGTCTGGGCATCCCTGCTTAGACTGCTGCCCCCGCGACCCGGCCCCGGATAAAGCGGGAGAAGATGGATGGATGGATGGATGGATGTTCACACCACTGGGTGGATCATTGTTTGTGCTTTTTGTTATGGTTGTGCTGAGCCTTTGTGTTGTTGTTTTTGCCATCCTACATTAAAAGCAGAGGGGTAAAAAGTACAAAGTAAAAGTACTCAACTGGGTTCGGCTGTGTTCACCACTTTTGGGAAGTATCCAATTAAGATCTAAATAACCAGGTAAAGGGAGTTCAAAACTAACTAGTGATCAATTAAATAAAAAGGAAGAGTGTAAATTATCAATTAAGGACACTGATGAGTTATGAACTCTGTTTACATGGTCATTTAACCCTTCTTTAGGAACCTCCCAAAACTGGTGAACACAGCCGAGTACTTCTACTTTGTACTTTTGACACCCCTGATTAAAAGTCTTGCTACCACTCGATGCCTGTGTTCTGCCTCCTTGACTGTGACTGACATCACCAGAAAAAGACTGAACATTATAAAACATGTTCATTTATTCAGATTATAGTAACATTATCAGAATAGATAGGTATAATGGTCAGAATATATAGCTCTACCTGACAATGTGGAGTGGAAGTCAATGGAGGTTTTCACTTTTCCCTTGTCAGTCAGCTGACACGTCCACCTCCTGTTGATGTCCTCCCTCTGGAGTGTTACTTCCAGAGTGATGTCACATGTAGAATGGACTGTGAAATGGTATCTGGAGACATCCTGTAAATCAGCACCTGTCTGATCCACCCATTCCAGACTTAATTTATCCAATTCTTCATATCTACACATTCCAGCTCCACCAGGCGTATGCAGAGTACACCGCAATGTTAGTGGATAATCAGGCTTTAGATCTGACTCTGGTGTGGATGAGGAGACTGAAACAAAAAATAACTTATTTTGTTTTTTTCTCTTCAAAGAATACAGATGTGGTAGGTCTTCCTCCTTGACTATCATCAGAAATACTCACTGGTGAGAAGAGACAGATGTGTAAGTGAATCAATGTTTCCAGTTTGACACCTGTATTTTCCCACATCCTCAGAGGTGACATTATGAACTGTTAGAGAACAGTCAGGCTTCACTGTCAGTCTCTCTGCTCTGTTTGAGTCAACTCTCACCTTCCCTTCAGAGACTTCTTGAATAGCATTAAGAAGCCCAATTTTGGCAAAAATCCATCCAACTGAGGAGCAGTTAACTGGATAAACCAAATTCTTACAGGGCATATTGACATCATCCCCCAAGATGTTATACGTATATGTAGAGGATGATTCTCCAAAGACACCTAAAGAGTCAGAGAGTTAATCCCACAAAATGCCAATAACATACCAGATTAATAACTTAAATTATGTCATAAATATTGGATGAATCATTAACCTTTAATCACTGAGAGGAGGTTTAACCATCAGAATATATAGCTCTACCTGACAATGTGGAGTGGAAGTAAATATAGGTTTTCACTTTTCCCTTGTCAGTCAGCTGACACGTCCACCTCCTGTTGATGTCCTCCCTCTGGAGTGTTACTTCCAGAGTGATGTCACATGTAGAATGGACTGTGAAATGGTATCTGGAGACATCCTGTAGATCAGCACCTGTCTGATCCACCCATCCCAGACTTATTTTATCCAATTCTCCATATCTACACATTCCAGGTCCAAGAGGCGTATGCAGAGTACACCGCAATGTTAGTGGATAATCAGGCTTCAGATCTGACTCTGGTGTGGATGAGGAGACTGAAACAAAAAATAACCTTTAATTTAATGTTTTTTTCTCTTCAAGGAATACAGATGTGGTAGGTCTTCCTCCTTGACAATCATCAGAAATACTCACTGGTGAGAAGAGACAGATGTGTAAGTGAATCAATGTTTCCAGTTTGACACCTGTATTTTCCCACATCCTCAGAGGTGACATTATGAACTGTTAGAGAACAGTCAGGTTTCACTGTCAGTCTCTCTGCTCTGTTTGATTCAACTCTCACCTTCCCTTCAGAGACTTCTTGAAAAGCATTACGAGACCCAGTTTTTAAATGAATCCATCCAACTGAGTTGCAGTTAACTGGATAAACCAAATTCTTACAGGGCATATTGACATCATCCCCCAAGATGTTATACATATATGTAGAGGATGATTCTCCAAAGACACCTAAAGAGTCAGAGAGTTAATCCCACAAAATGCAAATAACACACCAGATTAATTACTTAATTATGTCATAAATATTGGATGAACAATTAATGGTCAATATAATTCACGCTTTTATCACTGAGGGGAGGTTTAACTGTTTTTCTTAATCTGAGTCTGGGAAAGCAACCCTAAAATACATTAAAAGTCTCTATCCACCAACAAACCCACACAGGACATGAATGGTTCAGAAGCATAGGGCATATCTACATCATGCCCTGCAATTTTAGAATGAGCATTTGTCCATGGACACTGAAATAGTCAAATTAATTTAACAACTAATGAAAATGATTACATAAATTATGTAATTAAGATTGGATCAACATTAAGAGGTAAATATAAATGGTGTTTGAAAACTGAGCATTGATTTTCTTTACATGTACTAATTCACATCATACAATATAAAGTTGAAGAATGAGTTGGTCCTCATTTGAGTTTACATTTTAGTCAAGGAATATTCTTTATGTGAGTCTGGGGGAGTCTTAAGCGGAAATGCCCCTCAAAGTCTAGATCATTCTTTAGCCACCTGTTAACAAACCTACACACAACATACAGCACACAGTTCAGAAGCATGGTTATCCTCCTGTCCGCTCAAGTGTTCACTAACCTGTATTTAGAAGCTTTAGGATCAGCAGTTGAATGAGAGTGTGATGGACCCCAGCCATTTCAATGTTGTATCTGTAACAGCTTGATCCTCGGTTCAGTGTGTTGTTGGGTTTAACTTGTTCATACTCAGACGTCACTACTTGATTGGCTAATGCCCTCTACTTTTTTAAGGGGGGAATTATACAACATCTGTTTGTTCCTCAGATACTATACATGTTGACACAGAACCTGCTATTTAAAATGCTGTCTAAATAAACACAATGATTAATTCAAGTGATCCAAATACATCAATTCTGTCATGTTCACTAAAATACAACTTGAATTTCACACATACATTTTGGCACATTGACCACTTCCTCTTTCTTTTTCTCTGGTATTTCACGTTTTTGGTGGTGGGAGTCAGAGGCGTCACTAGGATCACAATATATTCGGGGCTTAGCCCACCACCCCGCCCTACCTGGGACAGAAAATACAGGGTTTTGAATGTACACGTTAGCGCCCTACACGTCTATATTGTCATAGTGCGTGATTGGATTTATAGATTAATCGATCAGGGGATATTTTTGTATTTATACATTTTTGGTCTATTTCAGATCAGGGGCTATAGCCCTGGATGCCCAGGCCTAACGACGCCACTTGTGGGAGTATATTTCTCAAAAGGAAAACAGGATGTAACAGATCGAGGGCCACACAACTAGTAAACACAGGAAGACATTTCTTTCAGTGAAGAACCTCTGCTAACTCAGCAGTACTGCTCTACACTGCGTGCACAATTATTAGGCAGATCATATTTCTAAAGATGTTTTTTTGTTGGTGAACAATCACAATGCTTTATGTTATCCAAAATATAAATGAACCTCAAACCTGAATGTTATACAAAGAAACGGTTTGTTTTGATCTCTCTCAGGATAATATACAGGTGTTGGTCATAAAATTTGAATATCATCAAAAAGTTAATTTATTTCAGTAATTCCATTCAAAAAGTGAAACTTGTATATTATATTCATTCATTACACACAACCTGAAATATTTCAAATGTTTATTTATTTTAATTGTGATGATTATAACTGACAAATAATGAAAATCCCAAATTCTGTATCTCGGAAAATTAGAATATTACATACATCTTCTTCCGCTTCATCCGGGGCCGGGTCGCGGGGGCAGCAGTCTAAGCAGAGATGCCCAGACTTCCCTCTCCCCAGACACTTCCTCCAGCTCTTCCGGGGGGACACCGAGGCGTTCCCAGGCCAGCCCGGAGACATAGTCCCTCCAGCGTGTCCTAGGTCTTCCCCGGGGTCACCTCCCGTTGGGACGGGACCGGAACACCTTCCCAGGAAGGTGTTCCGAAGGCATCCGAAACAGATGCCCAAGCCACCTCAGCTGACCCCTCTCGAAGTGGAGGAGCAGCGGCTCTACTCTGAGCTCCTCCCGGGTGACCGAGCTTCTCACCCTATCTCTAAGGGATCGCCCAGCCACCCTGCGGAGAAAGCTCATTTCGGCCGCCTGTATCCGGGATCTTGTCCTTTCGGTCATGACTCAAAGCTCATGGCCATAGGTGAGAGTAGGAACGTAGATTGACCGGTAAATCGAGAGCTTCGCCTTGCGGCTCAGCTCTTTCTTCACCACGACAGACCGATACATCGACCGCATTACTGCAGAATCTGCACCGATCCGTCTGTCAATCTCCCGTTCCATCCTTCCCTCACTTGTGAACAAGACCCCTAGATACTTAAACTCCTCCACTTGAGGCAGGCACTCTCCACCAACCAGAAGTGGGCAAGCCACCCTTTTCCGACTGAGGACCATGGCCTCGGATTTGGAGGTACTTCTCATCCCCACCGCTTCACACTTGGCTGCAAACCGTCCCAGTGCATGCTGAAGGTCCTGGTTTGAAGCCAAGTGGGAATTTGAATATTACTTAAGACCAATACAAAAAATTATTTTTAGAAATGTTGGCCAACTGAAAAGTATGAACAAGAAAAGTATGAGCATGTACAGCACTCAATACTTAGTTGGGGCTTCTTTTGCCTGAATTACTGCAGCAATGTGGCGTGGCATGGAGTCGATCAGTCTGTGGCACTGCTCAGGTGTTATGAGAGCCCAGGTTGCTCTGATAGTGGCCTTCAGCTCTTCTGCATTGTTGGTTCTGGCGTATCGCATCTTCCTCTTCACAATACCCCATAGATTTTCTATAGGGTTAAGGTCAGGCGAGTTTGCTGGCCAATTAAGAACAGGGATACCATTGTCATTAAACCAGGTACTGGTAGCTTTGGCATTGTGTGCAGGTGCCAAGTCCTGTTGGAAAATGAAATCTGCATCTCCATAAAGTTGGTCAGCAACAGGAAGCATGAAGTGCTCTAAAACTTCCTGGTAGATGACTGCGTTGACCTTGGACCACAGAGAACACAGTGGACCAACACCAGCAGATGACATGGCACCCCAAACCATCACTGACTGTGGAAACTTTACACAGGACTTCAAGCAATGTGGATTCTGTGCCTCTCATCTCTTCCTCCAGACTCTGGGACCTTGATTTCCAAAGGAAATGCAAAATGTACTTTCATCAGAGAACATAACTCAGCAGCAGTCCAGTCCTTTTTGTATTTAGCCCAGGCGAGACGCTTCTGACGCTGTGTCTTGTTCAAAAGTGGCTTGACACAAGGAATGCGATAGCTGAAACCCATGTCTTGCATACGTCTGTGTGTGGTAGTTCTTGAAGTACTGACTCCAGCTGCAGTCCACTCTTTATGAATCTCCCCCACATTTTTGAATGGGTTTTGTTTCACAATCCTCTCCAGGGTGTGGTTATCCCTATTGCTTGTACACTTTTTTCTTCCACATCTTTTCCTTCCCTTCGCCTCTCTATTAATGTGCTTGGACACAGAGTTCTGTGAACAGCCAGCCTCTTTAGCTATGACATTTTGTGTCTTGCCCTCCTTGTGCAAGGTGTCAATGGTCGTCTTTTGGACAGCTGTCAAGTCAGCAGTCTTCCCCATGATTGTGTAGCCTACAGAACTAGACTAAGTGACCATTTAAAGGCCTTTGCAGGTGTTTTGGGTTAATTAGCTGATTAGAGTGTGGCACCAGGTGTCTTCAATATTCACATTTTCTGAGATACTGAATTTGGGGTTTTCATTTATTGTCATTTATAATCATCACAATAAAAAGAAATAAACACTTGAAATATATCAGTCTGTGTGGAATGAATGTATACATTATACAAGTTTCACTTTTTGAATGGAATTACTGAAATAAATAAACTTTTTGATGATATTTAAATGTTATGACCAGCACCTGTATATGTGTGCACTGAGGTGTTTCTGGTCAATCTGGCGCCCTAGGTGAGACCTTAAAATGTTGCCCCCCCCCAAAAAAAATAGGCCAACTTCATGGGAAAGAACACTTCTTAATTTTACTTTAATAAACACAAAATAAATACAAGTGTGATAGCAGGTGTACAAAAAATGTAAACAATAAAGGAGAATCAACATAGTGTGCTGTTTGAATAGATATATAAAATAAAAACATTATTTACTAATGTGTAATCAAATAAAACGGAATCACGGGGCTTCTCTCTCTCAGAGGGGATTGATTCCCGTCATGATGGTTCTCCTTCAGTGGCAGCAGCATCTTCTTTGCCTCTCCCCAAAAACGTCTTGAGAGCATCTGTCGTATTTGATTGCAAAATAATAGTTCAAAAAAAAAAAAGCTCAAATATTCAGAACAACAAAGATACATCTGACGGCCAGTTCAGATCAATGATTAGAACGAGATTAGATGCAACTTGTGAAAGAATCCCCAACGTTCTAACACCACTAGATCACTTGACTTGTCGATTAGGTAGGTCCCCAGGGGCTTCAAACACTCTGCAACTAACCAGTTCACTGCTGCAAATTTCTCTACCAAATTCTAAAACCAGCCAGAATTAGAATTGCTTAAAGACCGCCCTCCCTCACTTACTCACCCACCGTCCACACCTGACCCCGCCCTCCCTCACTTACTCACCCACCGTCCACACCTGACCCCGCCCTCCCTCACTTACTCACCCACCGTCCACACCTGACCCCGCCCTCCCTCACTTACTCACCCACCGTCCACACCTGACCCCGCCCTCCCTCACTTACTCACCCACCGTCCACACCTGACCCCGCCCTCCCTCACTTACTCACCCACCGTCCACACCTGACCCCGCCCTCCCTCACTTACTCACCCACCGTCCACACCTGACCCCGCCCTCCCTCACTTACTCACCCACCGTCCACACCTGACCCCGCCCTCCCTCACTTACTCACCCACCGTCCACACCTGACCCCGCCCTCCCTCACTTACTCACCCACCGTCCACACCTGACCCCGCCCTCCCTCACTTACTCACCCACCGTCCACACCTGACCCCGCCCTCCCTCACTTACTCACCCACCGTCCACACCTGACCCCGCCCTCCCTCACTTACTCACCCACCGTCCACACCTGACCCCGCCCTCCCTCACTTACTCACCCACCGTCCACACCTGACCCCGCCCTCCCTCACTTACTCACCCACCGTCCACACCTGACCCCGCCCTCCCTCACTTACTCACCCACCGTCCACACCTGACCCCGCCCTCCCTCACTTACTCACTGGTCAGATGAAACCAAAATCAAGCTCTTTGGCATCAACTCAACTCGCCGTGTTTGGAGGAGGAGGAATGCTGCCTATGACCCCAAGAACACCATCCCCACCGTCAAACATGGAGGTGGAAACATTATGCTTTGGGGGTGTTTTTACGCTAAGAGGACAGGACAACTTCACCGCATCAAAGGGACAATGGACGGGGCCATGTACCGTCAAATCTTGGGTGAGATCCTCCTTCCCTCAGCCAGGGCATTGAAAAGGGGTCGTGGATGGGTATTTCAGAATGACAAAGCCCCAAAACACACAGCCAAGGCAACAACGGAGTGGCTCAAGAAGAAGCACACTAAGGTTCTGGAATGGCCTAGCTAGTAATAGACAAACGTACAAAAGCAGGGGTTCAAAAAAAATTAATTCCTCACTGTATGATATAACTCTCACTGGTCCTAGAGGCTTGGAATTCCGTGTTTAGGCATATTAAATATCTATTAATATAAATGAAATACCTTCTGAGGACCACAGCAAAATGCAATAAAAATGTATAGGCTTACATATATACTCTATTAAATCGTCACTTGGTTACACCGTAACGCCACTCCTCTTCGACGCTCCACCTCACCAGTTTTCTAACCACTGGCTGGAGACTGATGGCAGCAGCGCTCCCAGAGGACTCACTTGTTCCCCATCATCATTTAGTTGTGTTTATATGTGTTGTTGTCTCCACTGCACCCCACAGATTATTGTTTGCATGTTGTTTACGTGAGGTGCTGATTTTTGCCAGATATTAAGAAACGGAAAAGACTTATTGATCGTTTTTCCTTCCTTTTTTGCCTCGCTTACACACTCGTTCCACTCGCACCGTCACAAACACTTTCCGATAAAGGTACATTCATTATTATACGTTTATTTTCAAACGCAGTGGATAACACAGTGTCATCCTGCACAATGAAATTTTGTGACATGGCATATGACCTTTACGTAGTCAAATGTAGCAACAACATAAGTATAGTACAGATAACAATGTAAACTAGCAGCATTTACAAAAACATGTATGGGGAATATGAACAGTTTGGGTAGAAGTATTGAATTTTATAGATATAGCAAGTATAGCAATAATATATTTAATATAAAATTGCAGCAATTATTTAAAAAAGAGTAGAATTGGGAATATGATCAATATACACTCACCTAAAGGATTATTAGGAACACCATACTAATACTGTGTTTGACCCCCTTTCGCCTTCAGAACTGCCTTAATTCTACATGGCATTGATTCAACAAGGTGCTGAAAGCATTCTTTAGAAATGTTGGGCCATATTGATAGGATAGCATCTTGCAGTTGATGGAGATTTGTGGGATGCACATCCAGGGCACGAAGCTCCCGTTCTACCACATCCCAAAGATGCTCTATTGGGTTGAGATCTGGTGACTGTGGGGGCCATTTCAGTACAGTGAACTGATTGTCATGTTCAAGAAACCAATTTGAAATGATTTGATCTTTGTGACATGGAAGTAGCCATCAGAGGATGGGTACATGGTGGTCATAAAGGGATGGACATGGTCAGAAACAATGTTCAGGTAGGCCATGGCATTTAAACAATGCCCAATTGGCACTAAGGGGCCTAAAGTGTGCCAAGAAAACATCCCCCACACAATTACACCACCACCACCCAGCCTGCACAGTGGTAACAAGGCATGATGGATCCATGTTCTCATTCTGTTTACGCCAAATTCTGACTCTACCATCTGAATGTCTCAACAGAAATCGAGACTCATCAGACCAGGCAACCTTCTTCCAGTCTTCAACTGTCCAATTTTGGTGAGCTTGTGCAAATTGTAGCCTCTTTTTCCTATTTGTAGTGGAGATGAGTGGTACCCGGTGGGGTCTTCTGCTGTTGTAGCCCATCCGCCTCAAAGTTGTGCGTGTTGTGGCTTCACAAATGCTTTGCTGCATACCTCGGTTGTAACGAGTGGTTATTTCAGTCAAAGTTGCTCTTCTATCAGCTTGAATCAGTCGGCTCATTCTCCTCTGACCTCTAACATCAACAAGGCATTTTCGCCCACAGGACTGTCGCATACTGGATGTTTTTCCCTTTTCACACCATTCTTTGTAAACCCTAGAAATGGTTGTGCATGAAAATCCCAGTTACTGAGCAGATTGTGAAATACAACAACCATGCCACGCTCAAAATTGCTTAAATCACCTTTCTTTCCCATTCTGACATTCAGTTTGGAGTTCAGGAGATAGTCTTGACCAGGACCACACCCCTAAATGCATTGAAGCAACTGCCATGTGATTGGTTGATTAGATAATTGCATTAATGAGAAATTGAACAGGTGTTCCTAATAATCCTTTAGGTGAGTGTAGATAGATATTTTATTGACATTTCTGTGTCACAACAGCAGAAAGTACACACACACAAATTACAGTAACTCACACTTTACACCAAACAGATTTGAGATACCCCTCCAAGAACTGCCACCTTAACGTGGTGGAGGGGTTTGAGTACCCGAGTGACCCTAGGAGCTATGTTGTCTGGGGCTATATGCCCCTGGTAGGGTCTCCCAAGGCAAACAGGTCTTAGGCGACGGGTCAGACTAAGAGCGGTTCAAAACCCCCTTAATGAAGAAAAACATTTTGAGTACCGTGACGTCGCCCGGTATGGCGCAGCCGGGGCCCCACCCTGGAGCCAGGCCCGGGGTTGGGGCTCGTATGCGAGCGCCTGGTGGCCGGGCCTTCCCCCATGGGGCCCGGCCGGGCTCAGCCCGAACGGGCGACGTGGGGCCGCCCTCCCGTGGGCTCACCACCCACAGGAGGGACCATAAGGGGCCGGTGCGAAGAGGATCGGGCGGCAGTCGAAGGCAGGGGCCTAGACAACCCGATCTCTGGACACGGAAACTGGCTCTAGGGACGTGGAATGTCACCTCGCTGGCGGGGAAGGAGCCTGAGTTGGTGCGTGAGGTTGAGAGGTTCCGATTAGAGGTAATCGGGATCACCTCTACACACGGCTTGGGCTCTGGAACCACACTCCTTGAGAGAGGATGGACTCTTCACCACTCTGGAGTTGCCCATGGTGAGAGGCGGCGGGCTGGTGTGGGTTTGCTCATAGCTCCCCAGCTCTGCCGCCATGTGTTGGAGTTTACCCCGGTGAACGAGAGGGTCGTTTCCCTGCGCCTACGGGTCGGGGATAGGTCTCTCACTGTTGTTTGTGCCTACGGGCCGAACGGCAGTGCAGAGTACCCGACCTTCTTGGAGTCTCTGGGAGGGGTGCTGGAAAGTGCTCCGACTGGGGACTCTATTGTTCTACTGGGGGACTTCAACGCCCACGTGGGCAACGACAGTGACACCTGGAGGGGCGTGATTGGGAGGAACGGCCCCCCGGATCTGAACCCGAGTGGTGTTCAATTATTGGACTTCTGTTCTAGTCACAGTTTGTCCATAACGAACACCATGTTCAAGCATAAGGGTGTCCATCAGTGCACGTGGCACCAGGACACCCTAGGCCGCAGGTCGATGATCGACTTTGTTGTCGTCTCATCTGACCTGCGGCCGTATGTCTTGGACACTCGGGTGAAGAGAGGGGCGGAGCTGTCAACTGATCACCACCTGGTGGTGAGTTGGATCCGATGGTGGGGGAGGAAGCTGGACAGACTCGGCAGGCCCAAGCGTACTGTAAGGGTCTGCTGGGAACGTCTGGCCGAGTCTCCTGTCAGAGAGATCTTTAACTCCCACCTCCGGCAGAGTTTCGACTGGATCCCGAGGGAGGTTGGAGATATTGAGTCCGAGTGGACCATGTTCTCCACCGCCATTGTCGAAGCGGCCGCTCAGAGCTGTGGCCGTAAGGTCTCCGGTGCCTGTCGAGGCGGCAATCCCCGAACCCGGTGGTGGACACCGGAAGTAAGGGATGCCGTCAAGCTGAAGAAGGAGTCCTATCAGGCCTGGTTGGCTTGTGGGACTCCTGAGGCAGCTGACGGGTACCGACAGGCCAAGCGGGCTGCAGCCCGGGTGGTTGTGGAGGCAAAAACTCGGGCCTGGGAGGAGTTTGGTGAGGCCATGGAGAAGGACTATCGGCTGGCCTCGAAGAGATTCTGGCAAACCGTCCGGCGCCTCAGGAGAGGGAAACAGTGCCCTACCAACGCTGTTTACAGTAGAGGTGGGCAGCTGTTGACCTCAACTGAGGATGTCGTCGGGCGGTGGAAGGAGTACTTCGAGGATCTCCTCAATCCCGCTGACACGTCTTCCATTGAGGAAGCAGAGGATGAGGGCTCAGAGGTGGACTCGTCCATCACCCGGGCTGAAGTCACAGAGGTGGTCAAGAAACTCCTCGGTGGCAAGGCACCGGGGGTGGATGAGATCCGCCCTGAGTACCTCAAGTCTCTGGATGTTGTGGGGCTGTCTTGGTTGACACGCCTGTGCAACATCGCGTGGCGGTCGGGGACAGTGCCTCTGGGATGGCAGACCGGGGTGGTGGTCCCTCTTTTTAAGAAGGGGGACCGGAGGGTGTGTTCCAACTATAGAGGGATCACACTTCTCAGCCTCCCCGGGAAAGTCTATGCCAGGGTTCTGGAGAGGAGAATACGGCCGATAGTAGAACCTCGGATTCAGGAGGAACAGTGTGGTTTTCGTCCGGGCCGTGGAACACTGGACCAGCTCTATACCCTCTACGGGGTGTTGGAGGGTTCATGGGAGTTTGCCCAACCAATCCACATGTGTTTTGTGGATTTGGAGAAAGCATTCGACTGTGTCCCTCGCGGCATCTTGTGGAGGGTGCTTGGGGAATATGGGGTCCTGGGTCCTTTGCTAAGGGCTGTCAGGTCCCTGTACAACCGAAGCAGGAGCTTGGTCCGCATTGCCGGCAGTAAGTCAGACTTGTTCCCAGTGCATGTTGGACTCCGGCAGGGCTGCCCTTTGTCACCGGTTCTGTTCGTAATTTTTATGGACAGAATTTCTAGGCGCAGCCAGGGGCCGGAGGGTGTCAGGTTTGGGGACCACACAATTTCGTCTCTGCTCTTTGCAGATGATGTTGTCGTGTTGGCCCCTTCTAACCAGGACCTTCAGCATGCGCTGGGACGGTTTGCAGCCGAGTGTGAAGCGGTGGGGATGAAAATCAGTACCTCCAAATCCGAGGCCATGGTCCTCAGTCGGAAAAGGGTGGCTTGCCCACTTCAGGTTGGTGGAGAGTGCCTGCCTCAAGTGGAGGAGTTTAAGTATCTAGGGGTCTTGTTCACGAGTGAGGGAAGGATGGAACGGGAGATTGACAGACGGATCGGTGCAGCTTCTGCAGTAATGCAGTCGATGTATCGGTCTGTCGTGGTGAAGAAAGAGCTGAGCCGCAAGGCGAAGCTCTCGATTTACCAGTCAATCTACGTTCCTACTCTCACCTATGGTCATGAGCTTTGGGTCATGACCGAAAGGACAAGATCCCGGATACAGGCGGCCGAAATGAGCTTTCTCCGCAGGGTGGCCGGGCGATCCCTTAGAGATAGGGTGAGAAGCTCGGTCACCCGGGAGGAGCTCAGAGTAGAGCCGCTGCTCCTCCACATCGAGAGGGGTCAGCTGAGGTGGCTTGGGCATCTTTTTCGGATGCCTCCGGAACGCCTTCCTGGGAAGGTGTTCCGGTCCCGTCCCACCGGGAAGAGACCCCGGGGAAGACCTAGGACACGCTGGAGGGACTATGTCTCCCGGCTGGCCTGGGAACGCCTCGGTGTCCCCCCGGAAGAGCTAGAGGAAGTGTCTGGGGAGAGGGAAGTCTGGGCATCCCTGCTTAGACTGCTGCCCCCGCGACCCGGCCCCGGATAAGCGGAAGAAGATGGATGGATGGAGATTTGAGATAGGTACAACACCTAACAAAAAAGGTAAGCAGCTTATATAATTCACACCTGTTGAAACCTGTTACAGGTGTAAATATAGTTTTGGCTACAAATCCAATTATAAACCCAGATCTAAAATATAAAATATATTGAAACTATTATACACATGTGCAACTATGCAGTATTGGATATGTGCAGTGCAGGAGTCATTAAATTACATTGAGTCTCCTCTCCCTGCCCAGAGGGGAGGAATTATTTATAGCCATTGCAGTGAGCAGGAAAGACTTCCTGTAACGATCCTTGTTACAATGGAGCTGTAGGAGTCTCCAACTGAATACACTCTGCTGCCCGACCAGTAGGTTGTGCAGTGGATGTGAGGTGTTGTCCATGATGTTGAATCATTTCTTCAACACTCTCCTCTCCACAACCACCTCAAAGGGCTCCAGAGCAGACCCCAGCACAGACCAGATTGTTCAGTTTCTTGCTGTCACTGGCTCTATTACTGCTGCCCCAGCATATGGGTGCAAAGAAAATGACACTTTCCACAACAGACTGGTAGAACATATGTAACATCTTGCTGCACACATTAAAGGACCTGAGCTTCCTCAAGATATAGAGTCAGCTCTGACCTTCTAGACAGCCTCAGTTTTAAAGGTCCCGTCCAGTCTGTTGTCCAGGTGCACTCCCAGGTATTTATAGTTCAATATGGGTAGAAGTATTGAATATTATAGGTACACTATGAGTAATTCTGGTAATACAGTGTGAACAGACCATAGCCTGGGTGGCTGTTGGTTTTCATTATGTTCTGTGCTTTCCTAAGGCATTGTGTATGGTAGATGCCTTGCACGGAGTGTATCTACCATACAACATTAAGGAATACAGTAGTAATATGAGCAAATGCAGAACAAAGACATTAACAAACCATTAATAATGATAACCCTTACTTTTTAATGATTTACAAATCCATTAACTAACAGTGTGTACTTTCATTTGTTCATGTTGATGCAGGTCATTAACTCAAGTAGTTTTTTGCAGGAACACACAGGTTGCCCTGTAATGTGTTCATGTTGACACAGGACATGCATTCATGTAGCACATAGTTTGCATGAACACAATAGTATATGATGAGACAGAAAACGTTGCTTTTCCTTCTCATGATTATGAGCACACGCAGGTTTTGGAACTGGTTGGATGGTATACAGCAGAGGTGGGGGACTCGAGTCACATGACTTGACTCGAGTCTGACTCGAGTCACAATTTTCAGGACTTGTGACTTGCTTGATTAAAGTATGAAAATGACTTGACTTGACTTTGACTTGAGAACAAGTTACTTGAGACTTGACTTGAAGTGGAAGACTCGACAATGACTTGAACTTATAATAAACAAACAGCAATAAAATTATTTTATATGTTGTGACATCATGCGCCAAACATGGCAGACAGTAACGTTAGTCGAGCTCCACAAATAGTATCGTTTGGATACAAGGACTTAGAACTGGACCATGTGAATAAAAAAAGATTTGCCAGATGCAAAATATGCAACAACGTCAAATTTGATTCGTTATTTTAAGAACCACAAGGAAAGGTAAGAAAGTAATCTCTTTATATTCAGTTTCACTAAGATCTATAACGATTAAGTTACTAATGTAATGAATTAATGTTTTGTTTGTCATAATTTGGCCTTGGTTGCATATTATATATATATATTTTTCTTGTTAGAAATGTGACCATTATCATTACTGAATACGTCTGGTAAATAGATGTAAGGGAATTTGACTATAACAGTCCCAGATATCACACTGTTATCGGTCCGCTGGCTATTGAAGAGCGGCACACCTCCAGTCGTTTTGTTACGAGCGGTCCTCCAGCGGAACACGGGCTGCAAAACAACTCTCATGATACAGCTATCCGTGCAGCTGCGGACTGCGAGCTGAAAGCTCTTAAACGGCTTGGTATAGCCTGAATTTTAATGTTGATGGGCATCTTAAAATGAACGGGCATGTATATTATTACACGTAGGCTATAATGTCTGTATTAAATGTGGGCATTTTCAAGTGTTTGTGGACTGCGTGTGGAAACTAAAAAGCATTGTGCTTACACCATAACAGTTAACTGTACTGCATGAAAGGCTAACATGGAGGCGCCGATGTGATTACTAGCACCTAAACATTTCGAAGAGGTTTTTTTTTTTACTCATACAGACAAGAATAATTACAGCGTAATTACATATTAGGCAGTTTTTCAGTCACAATAATTAGTTTATAAGGTTGTTATTATTAGCCCTTATTACATGGATTGGCTGAATTTCTTGATAACAGACCATTGCCATGAAAAACAGCGTGTTGCTATGGACGCAGCAGGATTCTAACCAGAGACGGAACGGACTATTTTCTTTAGAGGAAGCAATACAATCGTTTTTAAATCAATAAATTCCTTTTGAAATCAATATTTTGTGTCAAATTATAAATTTATTTGGTAGGTAGCCATATAATAACCGAGATAAGGTATAGCGAGGCGGTTGTTATAGCGAATACAACCCCTTCAAGCTGATTCAAGATCCCCCCGCTTCGTCCCCCCAAAAAATTGTACCGCGGAGGAGAAAAATATTTGATTTTGAAATCGAGCTTCGCACAGAGCGCACGTCAGAAACAGAGGACAGTGTGTGTGTGTGTTCATCTCTTTAGTACTGTGACTTGACTTGACTTGAAACTTATAAGGACTCGACTTGACTTGCTTAGGATGAACCCTTGACTTGACTTGACTTGCTTGATTTATCTGAACTGTGACTTGAGACTTGACTCGAGACTTGATGGTTAAGACTTGAGACTTGCTTGGACTTGACCATGTGTGACTTGTCCCCATCTCTGGTATACAGTCCCATCGCAATGCGTCCATGTCTCTCTGCCCCCTACTGGCCAACAGTAAGTAGTAGTAAGTGTATCTCAGTCATAGAACCTCTGAGAACTGACATTCAATAAAAGGCTTTCTTCCCCATTACAAAGAAACATTGCATAACCACAAAGGAGACAATACAGTTTGTGTGTCATACCTACTTGATGAAGCAAGTAGCCACTGCTATACCCAATGTTAGTTAACATAAATGAATGAGGTTAAACTATTATATAGCCTGCCTTATTGACAATTGTTATCCCACTGTAATCATATTAATAATTTGGATTATTTTATGAATAGATTATATTATTTAGTCAATTGTTCATGCAAACTACTATGTACATGAATACATGTCCTATGTCAAAATAACACATTCCAGTATAAACTGTGTTCATAAGCATAAGTTTATATGCTTTGTCACCATGAAAAAATGACAGTATCAGTACTATCAGTAATAGATTCAAATAATATGGCTATATCCTTCTCTCCATGGTTGTCATTTAGGTTAGACTACTTCTGTTCCTGAAGTTGAGCAGAAACAGAAGTGATGCTCATGAGTCTTGTGACCACAGTTTACACTGGAACATATTTCAACACTTTTGCAGTGAAAATCATTATTTACTCTACATCATATGATTAAGGACCACAGACAGTTTTAGCTGTGATCTTGGGTGTAGGTTCATGTGGATTGACCGTATATTAGTGACTTTATAAAAGTGTGCGTGTGTGTTTTATGTTGGAAAAGGAAGGCACAGTGGGTATCTTAAATACATGCCTCTGTTGGATTTCTTCAATTTGTAAAGTAAAAAAATAAACACCAACATCAAAATATCTAAATGAAAATAAATGTTTTATTAGCTAATAACCTATTTGTTAAGGTCAGCATAAATTAGCTCAGTAGTGAAAAAATGACCTAAATGGTCACATTTTGGAAAGCCACTATGAACTGAATGGCAGTTTAACGGAAAGGTACTATGAGGTAATATTTACACGACAGAACAAAAAAGTCCACATCAATAACTACAGTGGGGAGAACACGTATTTGATACATTTTGCAGGTTTTCCTACTTACAAAGCATGTAGAGGTCTGTAATTTTTATCATAGGTACACTTCAACTGTGAGAGACGGAATCTAAAACAAAAATCCAGAAAATCACATTGTATGATTTTTTAATAATGAATTAGCATTTTATTGCATGACATAAGTATTTGATCACCTACCAAGAATTCCGGCTCTCACAGACCTGTTAGTTTTTCTTTAAGAAGCCCTCCTATTCTCCACTCATTAACTGTATTAACTGCACCTATTTGAACTCGTTACCTGTATAAAAGACACTGTCCACACAATCAAACAGACTCCAACCTCTCCACAATGGCCAAGACCAGAGAGCTGTGTAAGGTCATCAGGTATAAAATTGTAGACCTGCAGAAGGCTGGGATGGGCTACAGGACAATAGGCAAGCAGCTTGGTGAAAAGGCAACAACTGTTGGCGCAATTATTCGAAAATGGAAGAAGTTCAAGATGACGGTCAATCTCCCTCGGTCTGGGGCTCAATGCAAGATCTCACCTCGTGGGGCTTCAGTGATCATGAGGAAGGTGAGGGATCATCCCAGAACTACACGGCAGGACCTGGTCAATGACCTGAAGAGAGCTGGGACCACAGTCTCAAAGAAAACCATTAGTAACACACTATGCCGTCATGGATTAAAATACTGCAGTGCACGCAAGGTCCCCCTGTAATTGCAAACAAAGGTTTCTGTACCAAATATTAAGTTCTGCTTTTCTGATGTATCAAATAGATACAGTCATGTGAAAAAATTAGGACACCCTATGAAAACTTGTGTTTTTTAACATATTTAGACATATGGATATTTAATATCACTTTTAACAATACTGAGAGATTCAAGTAATATAACTAAAGAAGTAAAACTGAAGAAAATACTTTTTTTTAACTTTCTGTTAAATGTAATAAAAAAAACATGCAATTTCTGGTGAGGAATAAATTAGGACACCCCCACATTTTGTCCCACTTAAAATGGCTGAAATCACACTCAGGTGCATCACATCAGGTGCTCAGCATTTTTAAGGAGGCTTGCCCTATTTAATCCTCAGACATTCAGTTTGGTGTGCTCCTGACTGTTGACGCGAGAGTGAACACCATGGTGAAATCAAAAGACCTGTCTGAGGCCTTCAGAAAGAAGATTGTTGCAGCTTATGAGTCTGGTAAGGGATTTAAAAAGATCTCAAAAGAGTTTGAAATCATCCATTCCACTGTCTGAAAATAGTGTGCAAGTGGAGGACATTCAAAACAACTGCCAACATGCCCAGGTCTGGCCGACCAAGCTAGTTCACCCCAAGAGTTCCAGGAAAAGAACCTCATATCAACTGTGAAGCATGGAGGTGGGAGTGTCATGGTTTGGGGATGCTTTGGTGCAGCAGGACCTGGCCAGCTCACCATCATAGAATCCATAGTGAATTCTACAGTGTATCAGAGGTTGCTTGATCAACATGTGAGACCATCTGTAAGAAAATTAAAGCTGAAGCGGAACTAGATCCTGCAAAATGACAACCCTAACATACAAGTAAATCCACCAAGGACTGGCTGAAAACTAAGAAATGGAGAGTCCTGCAATGGCCCAGTCACAGCCCAGATCTTAATCCCATTGAGATGCTGTGGGGTGATACGAAATGGGTTGTACATGCAAGAAACCCCCTCAAACATCACACAGGTTAAAGCATTCTGCATTGAGGAGTGGGGCAAATTTTCCTCAGACCAATGTCAGAGACTGGTAGAGGGTTACAAGAAGTGTCTCACTGAAGTTATTTCAGCCAAAGGGGGTAACACTAGGCATTAGGGGGTAACACTAGGTATTAGGGGGTAACACTAGGTATTAGGGGTAACATTAGGTATTAGGGGGTAACACTAGGTATTAGGGGGTAACACTAGGTATTAGGGGGTAACACTAGGTATTAGGGGTAACACTAGGTATTAGGGGTAACACTAGGTATTAGGGGGTAACACTAGGTATTAGGGGGTAACACTAGGTATTAGGGGGTAGGGTGTCCTAACTTTTTCCTCAGTTAGAATATGCATTTATGTTGATGTCTTTTGTTTAAAACAATGTTATTTTTTGCTGTTTACCTGCAATTAGATCACTTTCTTTTCCAGAGATGAATAAAACAAGATTAGACAGTGTGATTTTCTGGATTTTTGTTTTAGATTCCGTCACTCACAGTTGAAGTGTACCTATGATAAAAATTATAGACTTCTACATGCTTTGTAAGTGGGACAATCTGCAAAATCGGCAGTGTATCAAATACTTGTTCTGCCCACTGTATATACCATTTGCAAAGAAAACACGAGTGAGCAGGCAAAACACTTTTTCTTATGGGATTCACATTCAACTGTTGGTCATAACAGAATGGCAAATTCAACAAAGAAGAAATGAACTGACCCCTGTTCAAAAGTCTGCATACCCTTAGTTCTTAATACTGTGTATTGCCCCCTTTAGCATCATTGAAAGCGTGCAGTCTTTTGTAATAGTTGTCTATGATGCCCCGAATTCTTGCAGGTGGTATAGCTGCCCATTGGTCTTGGAAAAATGCCTCCAGGTCATACAAAGTATTTGGTCGTCTAGCATGAACCCCACGTTTGAGACCTCCCCAGAGTGGCTCAATGATATTTAGGTCAGGAAATTTTGATGGCCTCTCCAGAACCTTCACCTTTTTCTGCTGTAACCACTGGAAGGTCACTTTGGCCTTGTTCTTAGGGTCATTGTCGTGCTGGATAGTCTAAGAGTGTCCCATGCACAGCCTTTGTCCAGAAGAATGCAAATTGTCTGCCAGTATTTTCTGATAACATGCTGCATTCATCTTGACATCAATTTTCACAAGATTCCCCATTCCTTTAGAGCTCACCCCCCCCCAAAACATCAGTGAGCCACCACCATGCTTCACAGTACGAATGGTATTCTGTTCATTATAGGCCTTGTTCACCCCTCTCCAAACATAGCACTTATGGTTGTGACCATAATGTTCTATTTTGGTCTTGTCACTCCAAATTACAATATGCCAGAAGGTGTGAGGTGTGTCAAGGTGTTGTTGGGCATATTGTAACCAGGCTTTTATGTGGCATTGGCACAGTAAAGGCTTCTTCCTGAGCATCTAATGGTGCTCAGGCACAGTGTCACTGGATGTTTTGGAGGATATCAAAGGCCTCTTTTTTTGCCCATGTTGGTGTCTCAGAACGGATGGTGAAGCTATTACTTCCTGGTCCCCAAAAGGGATGGGAACATTCCATTCTGCACTTAAAGGCCCTTTATGGGTAGCCCAGTGTGTACAAATTCAAAATGCTCACAGTTTGCTATAAGGACCGGATCATTAGAACAGTTAAAATAATAGAAAAGGTTTCTTTAGCATCTGCAAATATACAGTTGACTCACAATAACCGATCCCTCCTCGTCAGTTACCTCATGTGACCTAGGTCTATATGCCTATACATTGTTTTTGTATATTGGTCTATATTGTTGACATGCAGAAGGAATGAGTTGTGTCCCCCAGTGGGGCATTTTGCCACCACATTCAGCAGCGTCTTTACACACTGTACAGTGAGTGGAGGGATATTCTGTTCAAATAGTTGAACAGAAGTTGGGAACATGGTCTCAGTTTCCCACTCGTGACTCCTGTGCATTGGTGAATGGAAGGTGTATCTAACTGTTTTAGTTTTTATTAGCCCCAAAACAGCAGACGTCAATTGGCTGGCTCATTCAGGATTGTGAGATGCCAGACTGATTCAGTCCTATTGACAATTGGTTGCCAAAAAACCAAGACTGGATGGCGCTTCCGTGTGTCCCTCAACATCAAAGCATGAGTTACGTTTGTTTGCCTTTGTGATGCTTAAAAATGTAAAAACATCAAATTGAAACAATACGATATAATTGATTTGTGGAGGAATTACTAACAAAAAGTAACGTAATTATAAATTAATCCATAGTAATTCCTATCTATCTCCGCTAGTAATTCCTATCTCACATAAAATGAATGAAATCTCATATTCTGTTATTAGGTATTAGAACAATGTTTATACTGGTGCCTATAATTCAACAAATGACTATTTGATAAGGATTATTTTCATAACATATCTTTTCATGTGACAACACTGAAGAAATGACACTTTGCTACAATGTAAAGTAGTGAGTGTACAGCTTGTATAACAGTGTAAATTTGCTGTCCCCTCAAAATAAATGTTTAAACCGCTGGCAACAAAGGTGAATACACCCCTAAGTGAATTACACCTTTTCATGTTGTCTCATGAAAAGGTGTAATAAAATATTTACAAAAATGTGAGGGGTGTACTCACTTTTGTGAGATACTGTATATTCAACACTCATATCTTATAATGCTCACGATCATCATGTAATGTATGAAAACGTATAGATTTTCTGCATTGTCACTAAATGGTTTCTATCACAAGAATACCATTTCTGATATGTACTGAAAATGCACTTTTCAGTACATATATAGGTTTATTGTTCTGCAATTATGTGCAGAACTCTTTAGGTCAGGATATTGGAGCACTTCAGTTTCTTACATTTGTTGCAATTTGTTTTATAGTAACTTTTTGATATTTGTAGTATTTCCAATTTATTATGCATTCAGTAAGGTGTTGGGCCACGAGCCTCCAAAACACCTTCAATATGCCTTGGCATAGATTCTACAAGTCTTTACTGGAGGGATGGAAAGCCTGAGCATGATAGGATGATATTTGCTTAATTGTTTCATTAATTGTTTTGTTCCTCCACTAATTTATGTTTTTTTTTCTTTTAATTTGTCGCCCATCAGAATTTCATGCTACAGGGTTTATTTGAAAAAGGATTTTAAAATGCCTCCCTGCGATCATCTAAATCCAATCTGTGTATATACAACTCACTTGAACAGAAACCGAAAGTCATTCGTATCACATTCAAATCCAACATGTCTAAATATTGATGAGAACCAATGTGTTATTAAACCAAGAGTCACAGCAAGATTATTTAACAGCAATGACAGTAAAATTCATTCTCAAACAATAATAATAATAATGTTCTGATAGGGACCAAACATTCCTGCTATACACAATCAATCAAACTAAAATGTGTGAGATTGTGATAACTTCACATCACTGGAACCTGTAGCTTCTTAATGTCTTGTGTCTGTTTGTTCTATTTCTGCAATTTGGTCCTGTTGGTGTCTTTCCTCTTATAATTCCACAGTAGTATAAAGAATTAGCTTTTTTCCCATTCACCTTTTCCCACCACACAATTCTTTATAGAAATGGCATGAGACATCTAGATAAATCCATGGGAATACTTTTACAAAAAACACTTCCTCCCTGGTATTCTGACAGACCAGAGGTACAGCACCACATCTAACCCAAATTGTATCTACACCAGAGTATCTCAGCCTAAATACCCTCATAAACCTGGTTTACACCAGTGACTATGTCTGTTTTATATAAACTAGGTCTACCCCTGAGACTGTTTACCAACACTGGTGTAAACTAAGTGTACCACTGAGCAAGAGACACCAAAGAAACCATTTCCTTCATAACATTTGTTATTACACTTAATTACACCTAATTCAGATTTGGGGTCAGACTTGTTCCACCTGGCTAACAACAAAGAGGCTGGTTTAACACAGTGTGTTTTCTAAACATCATTTCCCTCTTTTTAATTGATAAAGACATGTAATGATGTGGAACCACTGTGTTGTCCTCAAAAATGACAACAGTAAGATATTTTCATTTGACAGTAGCATCAGATATTCAATCCCTTTAAACAATAGGCCTACATTTACGAATATATTTTGAAATGTCAAAATGTACACTACCGTTTTGGGGGTTTTCGAAAGAAAAGCACATTTTTTGTCCATTTAAATAACATTGATCAGAAATACATTGAAGACATTGTTAATGTTGCACATGACTATTGTAGCTGGAAACATCAGATTTTTAATAGAATATCTACATAGATATGGCACGTTGTGTTTGCTAATCTAGGTAAATCATTTTAAAAGAATATGTGAACATCAGAAATTATGTAATTATGTTAGCACAGCTGAAAACTGATTAAAGAAGCAATAAAACTATTTTAGACTAGTTGTGTCAGGCTTTTGAGACCGGAAACCAAACCCAGAGTGACACAGTAAGTAAATAAAGAGGGTTTATTGAAAAAGCCAAGAACTACGGTGAGACACATGAGGAGGGGTTGGGGTCGTGGGACGGAGGTCCTCCTAAATATTGTTGTTGATTAGCAGGGCAGGAACAGGTGAGTGATTGAGGATAGGGAGCAGCTGGGCATAGAAAAAACCCCAGTGCAGATGTCCCACCCCCTTTCTCGTTGCCCGGGAAACTAGAACAGACAGACAACAAACACAAAACACACAAGTCACGGAGGAGGGGTCGTGACAAGTTGAGTATTTCAAGCATTAGCAAATGTGGGTTCGAATACAAGCTCAAAATATCCAGAAACTCAGAACTTTCTTTTGAAACTGGTCAGTCTATGCTTGTTCTGAGAAATGAAAGCTATTCCATATGAGATATTGCCTCGAAACTGAAGATCTTGTACAACGTGGTGTCCTTCTTTAGAGTTTTCGGCTGTGCTAACATAATTGCAAAAGGGTTTTCTAATTTGATCTGTAAAATGATAGACTTGGATTAGCAAACACAACATGACATTGGAACACAGGACTGATGGTTGCTGATAATGGGCCTCTGTACGCCTATGTAGATATTCCATTAAGAATCAGCAATCCGTTTCCAACAACAATTGTCATTTACAACATTTACAATGTCTTCCCTGTATTTCTGCTCAATATAATGTATTTTTGATGGACAACAAATGTGCATTCCTTTCAAAAACAAGGACATTTCTAAGTGACCCCGAACGTTTGAAGATGAGTGTGTGTTTTTAAGCTGTATGAATTACAAAATTGTCTGTAAATGTTCATCTTGGTCTTTCCTTTTAAGAAATCCAAAGACAACATCTCTGAACCATATGAGACACCTGAACAATGCCTACCGTGTTAGGAGATAAACCGCTAACATACGGAATATATGCTAGCACTGCATTGTTAACGCAATTCCCAGAGTGTGTTTAAATTGAGTTTGTCCTAGTTGCACAATGAAATGTTGTTTCATCAGTTTAAAGGTCATTTAGCTGTGTCCTTGAATAATTGAGGATGGAATGCAGTTCTATCAATCAATCATGTTTATTTCATGAAGCCAAGTTTTCATCAGTGGTTGTCACAAAGTGGTTGTAAAGACACCTTGCCCAGAAACACCTAATAGCAAGCCACTAAAACAAATGAATGCTAATTACCCAGGAGAAACTCCCTAGTGGGGTCGAAACCAAGGGAGAAACCTAAAGAGTGGCCAGTCTTTGAGGGGTGGCCGGTCCTCTTCTAGCTGTGCCAGAGGACGATTATACGAGTACATTATCTTTAATGGACACATCAATATATTTGGATTAATGGTAACGCCTCTGAACAATACTGTTTGTTACCTTTAGTTTGTTTTACACTTGGGGACTGTGTAGAGACCACTGGTGGCATGTCTTCTGGGGTTTACAGTCTTGATCTGAAGGTTGCATACTCCTTCTGTGGGTCTGTCTTCATGCTGCTTCCTGTTGGAAGGAGTGTCTGCTATCTGACCCTACACACACACTCACACTCACATGATATTCACAATAACAATCAAAGTGAATATTTTGGAATTTAATCATAAAAATCTTTGGGATGGCAGAGAGTGGTTAGAGCAACTGACTAGTAATGATAAAGTTGAAGGTTTAAACCCTTGAGCCTGAAAGGTTAGAAATCTGCTGTTCAGTCATTGTAATATACAGTTAAACCTAATAGTGTTAGTCACTGGATAAGAGCATCTGTGAAATAACTGAAATGTAAATGTATTTACTCACATACCTGTTGATAGCTTCTACTATATGCAACTGTTCCTTGCATTTTGTTCCTTACAAAATCATAAACGATCACAAAGAGATAATATAATATACATTTTACCCCAAAAGGGTAAAGAGCTTTTCTTTACCATAAAACTGAAAATCAGTACTGATTCTAGTCTTACTTACAGAACAAAAGGAAATTAAAAATGTTATGTATCACTTAGGGTCCAAACCCTTCTCATGAAGAGAACCACCTGAGCTGTGACCCCAATAAATACAGCTACAAACACCATCACCCTGATCCCCACCCACTGGTCAACACCTAATGGAGAGTGACAGAGGCCACACCTGTGTCACGTCAACTGGCTCACAACACAGTAGGTATTTTCTTAACATAATTTCCCTCCTTTTCATCTTTGTCATCATCATCAATATCTAGTTCAGTAGAGTTGAAACATAATTTTTTTGTGAAAGAGACAAATACTAGTTCAGAAATCAGTGATATCACCAGAAAAAGATCACTTTTTATGTTTAACTTGAACATTATAAAACATTTTCATTTATTCAGATTATAGTAACATTATCAGAATAGATAGGTATAATGGTCAGAATATATGCAGAGTACACCGCAATGTTAGTGAATAATCAGGCTTCAGATCTGACTCTGGTGTGGATGAGGAGACTGAAACAAAAAATAACCTTTAATTTAATGTTTTTTTCTCTTCAAGGAATACAGATGTGGTAGGTCTTCCTCCTTGACTATTATCAGAAATACTCACTGGTGAGAAGAGACAGAACTGTAAGTGTATCATTGTTTCCAGTTTGACATCTGTATCTTCCCACATCCTCAGAGATGACATTATGAACTGTTAGAGAACAGTCAGGCTTCACTGTCAGTCTCTCTGCTCTGTTTGAGTCAACTCTCACCTTCCCTTCAGAGACTTCTTGAATAGCATTAAGAAGCCCAGTTTTGGCAAAAATCCATCCAACTGAGGAGCAGTTAACTGGATAAACCAAATTCTTACAGGGCATATTGACATCATCCCCCAAGATGTTATACGTATATGTAAAGGATGATTCTCCAAAGACACCTAAAGAGTCAGATAGTTAATCCCACAAAATGTAAATAACACACCAGATTAATTACTTAGATTATGTCATAAATATTGGATGAACAATTAAAGGTCAATATAATTCACGCTTTAATCACTGAGAGGAGGTTTAACCATTAGAACTGATGGACAACTAAAGTCTAGTCCTTTCCAATTCTACTCTATGTTTTCATCTTCCTCAAGGAGTTTTCTTAATCTGAGTCTGGGAAAGCAACCCTAAAATACATTAAAAGTCTCTATCCACCAACAAACCCACCCAGGACATGAATGGTTCAGAAGCATAGGGCATATCTACTTCACCCCCTGCAATTGAATGAGTATTTGTCCATGGACACCGAAATAGTCAAATTACCTTACACATACTAATACAAGTCATCAAATAAAATGTCGGAGCCCAAGTAGGTCCTCATTTGAGTTTATTTCTTAGTCCAGGAGTACTTTTTATGTGAGTCTGGGGGGAGTCTTAGGAGGAAAGGCCCCTGCAACAACACATTACGTAATAACACCCCATTATGTAATAACTTGACAAAATGTCATACATTTTCATTTAATTATGTAATAACACCCGCATTCTGTAATACTAATAATTTGTAATACACAGCTTGAACATAATATGTAATAAATGTCTTCACATTTTGTCATTCATTATTAAATAATGCAGGGATTACTACAAAATGTGGGAGTTGGACATTTTATGGAATGAAAATTTAATAATATGGTGCATTATTTGATAACCAACCAAATTGGATGTCTTCATTCATAAAAAATGTATTTCATTCTAGCATGAATCGTACTGACTAAAACTTTTTTAAAAGATACTACTAATCTACTGTACTCATTGTATATTTCACTGGCCAAACTACATCAAGTGTCACTGTCTTCCTTAGCATAATAGAAACTGTACAGTTGATATAAAAAGTCTGCACACCCCTGTTAAAATGCCAGGTTTTTGTGATGTAAAGGAATGAGACAAATATAAATCATGTCAGAACTTTTTCCACTCTTAATGTGACCTATAATATGAACAATTCAATTGAAAAACAAACTGAAATCTTCGAGGGGGAAAAATGAAAAATAAAATGAGAACTATTAAATACTTGAACATCTCACTGGGTGAGAAAATGGACCTGTGGTGTGAGAGCATGTGAAAAGTTTCAATCCTGTGAGTCTCACGGTCAATGCATGAAAATTCGCAGCCCTGATGATGACATTGTAAATTTATGTAGGCCTAATAGGCCTACTTTCTGACAGGCCTGGTAGCTATTGCTATTTTTCTCCAAAAGCTCAAACTTACCAAAAATACTATATGGAAATTTGGAAAATATGTGAACTATTTCTATGAACACATTCCGATGATGTTGAACAGAGTGGAGGAAAAAAATGTTTTCCCTCAGAAACTTTTTAAGACCAATATTATCTGCTAGGCTAGCGAGTGTTGTCTTTGTTAACAAGCACATGGTTATTAGCATAAAGGTTTGAGCTACTCAACAGTAAACTCTAAATGAGAGAAACTCTAAATCCAGTGCTTTGCAGAGAAACACCATTTTAGTCATACTCAATAACATATCCTTTAACATGTTGCCTTTCAACTAATGGCCAGTGATATACACTACAACTGATTCTCCCTCTTCCAATGCAATTCTAAATCTTTATATAGTAAATAGCAAATGTTTTATGCAATGTGGTAATCCAAGGTGCTTTACAACGTTAGATTAATAAAAGACAGTTCATGAAAGAAAGGCAATCGATAAATTAGTCGACTATTTGTAAGAAAAGACAATTGATTTTTAAGAAAACAGAATAAATAAATAGTGGTGTAGTAGTGGTGTAAAAAATAGAACTAAAAGCATCCATGAACACTGTGATTATGAGTCTTGATTCAAAGGTTTTTGAGGCAGTCTGTCTGGTCCAGAGAGTACGGGTTGCTTCACCCAGTTTAGCCCGGGCACTCTCCAGTTTCAGCCCCAAGCAGCATTGCTTTGTATTTAATTATGTTGCTGAACCTTGTGTAGGAACCCTGTGTAGTCACTTAAGAATCAGGGTAAGGTGGTCTGACATTTTGAATAAGCTGAAGCATTTTGATGGTCTTTTTGGGAGGCCCTGTCAAAAGACCATTGTCGTAGTCATCCCTGCTAGAAATAAACGCTTTTATGTGGCTATTTAAGTAAACTATAACACAGGGGGACACAGAGGTCATAGCGGTCTTATTTGATATTAGTGAAGTTTAATTTAGTTTTATTGTTAAAATTATAACTGTACAGATGAAGACATGCATTTTGGTTGGTTATTACATTATGCATCATATTATTATATTTTCAATGAAAAAAATTCCTACTCCCACATTTTTTTATAATCACGGCACTATGTAATAATTTATTACAACATGCGAGGACATTTATTGAATATTGGCAGATTATTACAAAATGCGGGTGTTATTACAAAATGAAGTGAAAATGTATTAAATTTTTTCAAGTTATTAGATAATGTATTGTAATTACATAATGTGTTGTTACAGCCCCTCAAAGTCTAGATCAGTCTTTAGTCACCTGTTAACAAACCTACACACAACATACAGCACATGGTTCAGAAGCATGGTTACCCTCCTGTCCGCTCAAGTGTTCACTAACCTGTACTTAGAAGCTTTAGGATCAGCAGTTGAATGAGAGTGTGATGGACCCCAGCCATTTCACTGTCGTGTCTGTAAGAGCTTGGTCCTCGGTTCAGTGTGTTGTTGGGTTTAACTTGTTCATACTCAGACGTCATCAAATGATTAGCTAATGCCCTTTATTTTTGTAAAATAGTGACATTATCTATTGTATAAAATCTGTCAATTTCTCAAATACTGTACATGTTAACACAAAACCTGCTACTTTAAACTACATAAACACTTTGATTTTTATAAATCATTAATTCAAGTGATCTAAAAAAAATCATCAAGGGTTATTCGACATGATTCTGTTATGTTGACAACAAATCAACTTTGATTACACACCTTCTATATTTTGGCCCATTGACTGCTTCCTCTTTCTTTTCTCTGGTCTTTCAAGTTTGTGGTGGTGGCAGTAAACTCTCAAAAGGAAAACAAAACCACAGTTGTACATTCAAATATCCAGAAACAGATCGAGGGCCACACAACTAGTAAACACAGGAAGACAGCAAAGGATTACTGCTAACTCAGGAGTACTGCTCTAGTACAAGCTCACTGTTCAAAATGTTGGAATGTAAGACATTTCTGAATGCTCTCATTTCTAGTTAATTATAAAGCTTGTGAGGACCACATCAAAAAATACAATTAAATGCTTACATAAATACTCTAACCCGATCATTTGGAAACGCTTTCCGATGAGGGTAAATGAACAAATACAAAAGACATTAACAAATCATTAATAATGATAACCATTACTATATTAATGATTTACAAATGCATTAACTAACATTGTGAACTGTAATTTGCTCATGTTGAAGTAGGACATTAACTAATGTCGTTATTTGCAGACAGGGGAGTAGAATTAGGAGGGGACGGGGTGGTCATGACCCCCCAATATTACAGACTGGTCAATGTGACCCCCCAGGAAAAGTGTGATAATCCTGGGGTAAATTGACCTTGACCTCCCAATTATACAATACAAACGTCTTTGTTTGCAGGAACAGTTTTTGACTGTAATCTGTTAATGTTGATACATGACATGCATTCATGTAGCAAGTTGTTTGCATGAACAATGTAGGACGTGATGAGACAGAAAACATTGTTTTTCCTTCTAAGGTTCTCATGATTATGAGGACATGCAGGTGTTGTAACTTGTTGGATCGAATGCAGTCCCAACGTAATGTGTCCACGTCTCTCTGCCCCCTATTGGCCCCTACTGGCAACTTCTCTCTGCCCCCTACTTTACATCATATGCTTAAGGACCAGAGAGAGTTTTAGCTGTGATTTTGAATTTAGGTTAATGTGGATTGACCGCATAGTAGGGAATTTAAAAAGGTGTGCATGTGTGTTATGCTGAAGGAGGAAGGCACAGTGGGTATCTTAAATACACCTCTTGTGGTATATTTATTATGGCACAGGATTCAAATCAATAATAATCTAGCTACAAGTCCACTTCTAATACTATTTTATTTTTTACATTTATTTTCTTACAGATGGAGCCATAGAGAGAAACCACCATATCTGAACAACTACAGTACCCAAATTGAAGTTTATAGCAGGGCTATCAATAATTGTGAACTCACCTAAAACTTCTTAAAATAGGATTCTAAGAATATGTATCCATCCCTGAACCAAAAAAAACAAAAAATGTCCTGGGAACCAACCTTTGTCAGTTGGAATTGGATCATGGGTCTGAACAAATTGACGTGTTGCCTTGAGTTAGTTTCAAACTTGGGGACTTTGTAAAGAGAATTAACTGTCTTATTCTGTTGGTTTACTTAGTCTGTGGGTCTGCTCTGAAACCTTCATGGCTTAAAAGGTGGAACTTTCTACCCAGAGTCCCTCCCACGTTTGACTTGGGGAGATAGAGGTCCCTCTTTGCTGGTCCCTCTTTACTTTGCTTCCTGCTCATTCCAGTGGCACCACCCAGTGGCTAGGCCAAGACGGTGCTGCTGTCAGTTTAACCACTG
Source organism: Esox lucius (assembly GCF_011004845.1). Taxonomy (NCBI): domain Eukaryota; kingdom Metazoa; phylum Chordata; class Actinopteri; order Esociformes; family Esocidae; genus Esox; species Esox lucius. Next base: position 19,316,245 of record NC_047586.1, read on the forward strand.
AAGTGAGTGTAATAACGAGAAACCTTTTTGCATAAAAAAACAAAAAGCATAATAAAGAAAAATCCATACCCACAGGTACTTTGTTTTGGAGAGCAGAGGACATGAAATAACATGAAAAAAGGCACATCACTAACAACTCTAAAATGGACCGGTGTCTCCACAGCCCACAAGGAGCAGGTCTCACCTTATTCTGCCAGTTGTGACTAATGGTGCTCAGGCACAGTGTCACTCTGGATGTTTCAGTGAATATCAAATGCCTCCGTTTCAGTGGCTACAGCACCTTTCCTCTGAGAAGAGATTTCTTGTCTTCTTCAGAAACAGGCATTTTGAGTTTTGCTCATGTCAGAGTCTCAGAATGGATGGTAAAGCTATTACTTCCTGGTCCCCAAAAGAGATGGGGACATTGCATTCCATTCAACACTTAAATGACCTATATGGGTAGCCCAGTGTGTACAAATTCAAAACGGTCAGTTTGCTATAAAGAGAGGACCATTAAGATAATTAAAAGAATAGAAAAGGTTTCTTCAGTACCGGCAAATCTACTGTTGACTTGTCACAATAACCAATCCCTCCTCATAAGTACCCTCATGTGACCTAGGTCTATATGCCTATACATTGTTTTTGTATATTGGTCTATATTGTTGACCTGCAGAAGGAATGAGTTGTGTGTTCCAGTGGGGCATTTGCCACCACATTCAGCAGCGTCTTTTACACTCTGTACACTGAGTGGAGGGATATTCTGTTCACATAGTTGAACATATATTGGGAAGTTGGGAACATGGTCTCAGTGCCCCTCTTGACTCCCGTGCAATGGTGAATGGAAGGTATATCTAACTGTTAATTTTTGATTAGCCCCAAAACAGCAGCAATATAATTGATTTGAGGAGGAATTACTAGCAAACTAATTATAAGTTAATCCATACTTTTTGCTAGTAATACCTATCTCACATAAAACGCTGGAATCTCCAATTTGATTTCCCTTTATCTTATTCTGTTATTAGGTATTAGAACAATGTTTTATACAGGTGCCTATAATTAAACAAATGACAATTTGATAAGGATTATTTTCATAACAAATGCACTGACACAGTCAAATTCAAACACATCATTGAAAAATATTTATTATTGACACTTTAACAAAGCTAGGTTTTAGAATCTCCCATATTACACCATTTGGCATGGTTTGGATGATGGTCGAAGCAGTGTGTAAAATTGCAAAACATTAAAGCCATTATACAGGTATACTGAGCTTTTACTCTGCACATCTCTATGATATACTGTACTGATACCGCAAATGTGATCAACTGTAAAACCATGTATATTATATATTCAACACTCTTATCTTATAATGCTCACCATCATTATGTAATGTATGTAAACGTATAGATTTTCTGCATCATCTCTAAATGGTTTCTATCACAAGAATACCATTTCTGATATGTACTGAAAATGCACTTAGGTAATAAATGTTTCTGATTCTGCAATTATGTGCAGAACTCCTCAGTTCAGGTTATTGGAGGACTTCAGTTTCTTACATTTGTTGCTATTTGTTTTATAGTAACTTTTTGATAATTGTATTATATCATATTTATTATGCATAAACTACCAGAAGATCTTAGACGTGCCCCAAACGTATACATTTTTAAATCCAGGTTAAAAACACTTCTCTTTTCACGTGCACTTAAACTTAACCACACTGTTTAGCCTTATAGCTTCCTAGGTTTTTATCCCATTTTTAATCTTTATATGTTTTCTTATGGTATTTTTATTATTTATTATTTGTTTTTATGTTTTCATCTGAGTATTTGTTTTTATATTATTGTACTTTCATATATTTTTCTTTGCAAAGCACATTGAATTGCTTCGATGTATAAATTGTGCTTTATAAATAAACTTGCTTGCATATAGTGATGGGTGACAAATTAAAGGAAAAACCAACATAAAGTGTGGGCCACAAGCCTCCAGAACAGCTTCAATCACCTTGAGATAGATCCTACAAGTCTCTGGAACTCTGCTGGAGGGATGGAACACCTGACTTCCAAAAGATAGTCCCTTGTTTGGTGTTTTGATGATGGTGGTGGAGATGCCAGTCTATCACGCCAGTCCAAAATATCTCCCAGGTTTCCAATGTGGGGGGGGACATCCAAGATATCCAGTAATGAACCCTCTTTTAGTCACTTAGATTTCCACTTGCCATCTTGATCCAACATCGAGGTCACCTGGGCATACAGCATTTTTATACATGTCAGTGAGCGTGATAGGATGTTATTTGCTTAATTGTTTTATTTATAGTTTTTTTCCTCCATTTATTATTTTATCTGTCATCCATCTTTATTTCATACTACAGGGCTTATTTGAAAATGTTCCTAGAAATACTGACCAAAATGACTCCATGTGATTTGCCAAATCCAATCTGTGTAATGCCAACTCAGTGTAAACAGATACAGAAACTGATAGTCATACATATACTAAATTCCAGAACTTAACAGTAACATGCCAAGTCTAAATATGGAGGAGAACCAATGTGTTTTTAAACCAAGAGACGCAACAAGATTATTTAACCGCAACAACTATAATATTCACTCTCAAACAATAATAATAATAATGTTCTGAAAGGGACCAAACATTCCTGCTATACACACAAAAATAATCCATCTAGCATTTTTGACATTTACCTTCAAAAAGAAAATGCTATTATTCTCATTCATACAGATTTTAAGACGAAAATATCTTGACATTACTGGAACCTGTAGCTACATAATGTCATGTGCCTGTTTATAGTATGTCTGCCATGTGGTCCTGTTGTTATTATTAATAATGTATGTACAGTATGCTGTGTTGTTGGGCGCTGTTGTCTCCATTTTTCTTGTATAGTTAGTGGTGTCTCTCTCTGTTGTTTTAATGGCTCCTTATTAGAATTTTGCCATTTCCATTTATCTTCTGTATTGTCTCTTATTTAAAACCAATTCAAAAAATCAAGTGCCTGAGATATTCTCTATTTTAATTGACTTGTAATCTCTTCATACTTACTATAGACACTCGTAGTACTAGTCTTCCCTCCACAAACCACCTCATCTCTTGCCTCCTCTAACACTATTCTGGTTTTGTTCGGTAAGGGAAAAATAGGGGAGGAGACGAGTCATATTATTTTTGACAGGCAGAATTCTACACAGTGCCATTTTAATGCCTGAAAAAATAAATAAATAAAGGAAAATAAATATAAATGAAAACATTACTAAGTCTCCTCTCCTTACATTCAGCAAACATTTGTTCCAAAAACAAAATAATTATAGATGCATTATTGTAAACATTATTTCAATCAGAAAACATGTTCTTGGTTTTAGGTATTGCTCAAGAACAGGTTTTTTTCATTTGGACATGAGTGCATGTGCTAGTTTATAACCTCCAAGGCCAAAGTAGACTACTAAAAATATATTCTTACTGCATAACTAGACCATTACAGTAGTAATCAGTAGTCTTGAGGCAGTACAATTTGAGTTAAACTATTGTCTCTAGCTTCATTTTCTTTCCATATCTCATCTTCCAAATATCAGTGCCCCGCCATTTCAGCAAAACTGGTAAAATATCATTAGACAAGCAATGTAGGTAGTTTCAACATGGGTTACAACACAGGTTGGCAACAGGAGGAGAGGAATAGTTTCATAAAATGGATATCAAATATATTAGACACACCAAAAAATCACCAGGAATTCACTTAAACTGGTTCCCAACTAACAAAATATAAATATATTGTAATCGTGTTTCTGTATACGGTATTATTTTATCGGATACAATATATTGTTGGGCTTAGACATTGTCAATTTGCAATGTTGATTACTTTTTCCAAATTTTGTTCTTGACCCCTGACAATCAGCTCAGAAATGAATTGCCCAGCGGCTAAATGTAGTTGCCTTCCCCTGTTATATTTACAAGTCAAGTACAGTCTCACACTGCATATCTGGATATAGCCGAAACAGGAGTCACACAGCAGAGCAGCTCAAGTGGGAGTAACCCCTCCAAGACTCAGGTCACAGGCTGGATGCCCAGTGTGGCGATCTCCACCAGGGGTCTCCGACTCACATTCCTTGGGCTCCTCCGCCCCCCGGGCGTACATCAACACTAGTGTGACGGTGGCGAAGGTGACAGCGTTGACAGGAAACGCCCTGAGCAGTGTTGAGGTGAGACCTCGTGTGAAGACTCGAAGCCCCTCCTTCCTCACACTCTGACGTACGCAGTCAGCGATACTGTTGTACTGGTAGACCCCGCCCACACCGTCGGCCTGGAAACGGGTCTTAATCACGTCAACGGGATAGGTGGACAGCCAGCAGGTAACCCCAGACATCCCGCCGGCAAATAGCAGCTTGGGGATTACATAAGAGTCGCCTGGCTCACAGCCAATGGAACGAGTCAGCAAATCATAGGTCAGGAAGTAGACTCCAAAGCAAGGGGTCTCTCGGATCAGGGTGGTGACCATGCCACGGTTCACCCCAAGTAGCCCCTCGCGCTTGTAGATACGGGCCAGGCAATCCAGGGAGTTCTTGTACAGCTTCCTCTTGGACTTCTTTTCCCCTGTGCCTTTGTAACAAAGAAAAACACAGTTTTAATACGGGAAGTATGCCAAAACAGGTACAATACTATGAATTAATTACATATACAATACTTCCACTAAAATGTGTTTATCTTGTTGTCGTGTGCAGCTTGCACACAGAAGCAGGAACCACGGAAAAGTCATCTTAAATTGTCCCACCTCATCTCTTGCCTCCTCTCCTCCTTGCTCTCTGGACACCTTTTGAAAAAGTTAATAGGTAACTTATTGAGGAGTGGTGGCAAGGAGAATGAATATGTTTGCATGTTTTTTTATTAAATGAGACAATCCTTCTCCTGCCTTTCCCATTTGATTGTCGAAGACCATCAAGTGGGTGAATCCCAAAAACTAATTCGTTATTTTTACTTTTCACTGATGAACCAAAAGGTAGCATATTATTTAAAAAAAAAAACATAAATTTCTCTATCAACAAAAGCTTATATGCACTATTCTATTAATGATCAGTGCCACTCGATCACTTATTGGTGGGAAGATATTCCATCAGTTACTCTCGAACAGAAAAATGTCAGCCCTTCAAGCCGCGGATCATTTTCAAGAACTTATTATACCATGTAGGTAAATTTGTCTGGGGAGAAACATGGGCATTGGCTCACTCTCATTCCAATGAATTTTGTACCTAAAGGTGTCAAAAAACTGACCAAGTCAAGTACGACTGTGACTCTGGATCACATGGTCTCTCGTAGTAACAGGGATTGATTTGTGAGTATTCTAACGGAGGGCCTTGTGCAAAGAAGTTGGATAAATTTTCTGAACGTTGCCTGTAATGTCACACTTGATCAAAAGCTTTCTCTCGCATTAAGAAATATACCAGCAGGGTCTTCATTAAATAACCATGGAAAGTACATTATTAAAATGATCCAGTATCTAAGATTGAAAATGAGTTCTGTTTGGTGAAGCCAGTCTGATCTGTAAGGATTAGCTTGCCTACTGTACCAAAGTACTGGACCTGTACGCCAGAGACTTTGTTCATGTCACAGCAAAGTAAAGAGTATAAACATTTCCGGTAGCCTACAAACACTGAGGGGTGACTTTATACAATATATACAGTAGACACAGAATTATTTTAATTCATCAGGTTCCTAATTGGCTAAGGTTGACCAAATGTTTTGCTGAAGTTTGATTTTACAAAAAAGACTAAGTATAATTCAAATAAAATGTTACAAAGACTCCCAAAACATTTTAACTGGCAATGTTGCTTGGCAAACACCAGATGGTGCTGCAGTAAAATAACATGAAAAAATACATGAATGGTTTGCTTCAACTGGTCCTGGGGCCCTTGTTAAGGTGAATGTTGTCACAAACTTCACCAAACACCAGGACATTTTAGCGAAAAGCTGGCCTCAGAGACTTTGCTTTTAGTGAAGTTTCTCGCCTGACAATAACACAAAACAAACATGAAATCTCACAAATATATGGCTAATTGACCATGAACAAATTTCTATAAATTATTAGCAACGGTGATCTCCATACCGAATCAAACCCCGCAATTTTAATATAAGAGGGTCAGCCACAAGTGCCGACGAAGAAAATCAATGACCTGAACAAAAGTTCCTAATTATTTCAGCACTCTCGTCCCCATGCATTGATGCCCAAATGTGCAGATCTCAATTCAGCAGACATCAATCCCAAAATAGACATTACTATATGTTTGGGTTGTTATTACCGTGAGATGTGGTATGAAATAAAACACTATGGATTTCAGAACATGGAACAATCTCAAAATCTGAGTAAGTCATTTATTGATATTTACATTTTCATCCTCATGAACTGAAGCTTGAAGTACATGTACATTGTCTTTGCTTCCTTGGTTAGACATTGAAAAATCAGTCTCTTACTCTTTTGGGATTTCCATTTCCACACTTCGTAACCGTAAAATCCAGAAGATCAGAGAAAGACGCACAAAACTGGTCCAAATCAAACCATGAGTACAACTAATTGAGATTCAAAAATATAGGTTTTAAACTATACACATTTGCCCAACATCTTTATATTAACAATCTATCAGATTATCGAATTCATTCCCATAACATAATCAGCTGTACATATTGCATCTTTCCAGAAAGTATCCTAAGATTTGCAATAACCATTTTTGTTCCATGTGAGAACAAAAATGAGTATGAGAAAAATAACATAAAAACAGTGGTTAAAGACAAGAGGCTAAAATGAACAATTAACACTGGCAAATCCGACAGGCATCCTGAACATCACTCCACAATGCTTCTATCCTCATTTCCCTACAATCTGAAGGACAGCAGTCTCACAAGAATTGCAATGAAAACAGACCCTTTAACTAAAAACACTGTTACATTCAACAATTCAGTACATATGATGTCATAGTGGATATGTGAGAGACAATCATTATGATGTAATAGTGGACATTTTAAAGAAGGACATTTTAAAGAACACAAAGGAGATCATAGTGATTTTTCACTACGAGGAGTCATTTTTCATAATGATAGCTCCTTACAGCAACAATGCATTGGACAATTCAGTTTGTGAGTTCATCTGGGTCCACAGATGTCTATAGCGAACTACATGAAAACATTGATTTGAAACATACAAATGTACCTATCATACACATCATACACTTAGAGATATCTGCCAGGGAGGGCAAACATGTCTCAGTTGCTCACAAACCAATAGGAATATGGATTTTATATGCCCCATTTAAAATCCTTAAAATTCAAACAAGTTAACATATATATTAACCGTTAAATGATGAGAGAATAGGTTATCAGCCCAAAATAAAACCCCAGAATATTTAATAACAACAGTAACACTGAGGCCCAACAAAAATGATACTGACCAAACACGGCTGAACCTCTACACAACCATAGTCCTCAATCTAGAAAATGTGATGTTTACAGAACAATTTAGCCAATCAAATCTTTAAAAACAAATACAATTAATCTAATACTTACAATTAATACACCAAAAACAAAATAACTTCAAGATTGGCTTCCCTCCCCATCACCTTCTTCCATAAAACATACAATTAGAAAAAGAAAACTCACAACAAGGTAAGACATAATTGCCAACACTAACTTGTGTTTCCATCAAAGAAATTCACATTGTAGGCCTTAACAAATGGATCAAATAAAGGTTGTGTTTCAGTTCAAACATGAAGTGCTTTAATTCAAGTACAGTCCTACTCTACTAAAATGTCCTTCGAGGCCAAAGTAGACATCTAAATATATATATTCTTCCTGTGCAAAAAGAGGACAGAGCTACAAAAGAGCTGCATAACCAGACCAATAAATTAGTACTTGCGGCCAAAGCGGTTAGTACCAGCGACATAACCATAACCGCACCCTCAACTTACTTGGTTTATTGAAGAAATACAGAGCTCTCACAGAGAAGGGGGAACCAATTATGCTTTGGGTTCAGAACCTTCGTCTCACCTCTCAAAAGATATTATTTCTTCGACTTCACAACTGAAAAACTGTTAAAATATCATAAGGCATGAAATAAAAGTTGCTTTGAACATTTGAACCCCCCCAGTGGATGATATTTACAACATCATACACTGCATATTTTTTTATAGATTAGATACAGCAGAATCAGGAGCCTAGAGATTTCCATATTCAGAGATTCAAAGAGAATTGGGCCACAATCGGTTTTCCCCTTCCTTGTTCCGCCCACCCACCCCACTGCACCGCAGAGCACCTCAGGTGGGAGTAACCCTTCCAAGCTTCAGGTCACAGGCTGGAGGCTTGGGTCTGCTGCTGTAGCTGAGTGTGGCGATCACCACCAGGGGTCGCTGACTCACATTCCTTGGGCTCCTCCGCCCCCCGGGCGTACATCAACACTAGTGTGACGGTGGCGAAGGTGGCAGCGTTGACAGGAAACGCCCTGAGCAAGGTTGAGGTGAGACCTCGTGTGAAGACTCGAAGCCCCTCCCTCCTCACGCTCTGACGTACGCAGTCAGCGATACTGCTGTACTGGTAGACCCCGCCCACACCGTCGGCCTGGAGGCGGGACTTAATCACATCAACAGGATAGGTGGACAGCCAGGATACAATCCCAGACATCCCACCGGCAAATAGCAGCTTGGGGATCATGAAGGGGTCATTGGGTTCACAGCCAATGGAACGTGTCAGGACATCATATGCCAGGAAGTAGACTCCAAAGCCGGGGGTCTCTCGGATCAGGGTGGTGACCATGCCACGGTTCACCCCAAGTAGCCCCTCGCGCTTGTAGATACGGGCCAGGCAATCCAGGGAGTTCTTGTACAGCTTCCTCTTGGATTTCTTCTCCCCCGTGCCTTTGTAACACAGTAGAATTTTTTAAAACTATTGATTGGCACCAATATGGATAGGATGACTTGGAAACATGAAATGGATGGCCAAGTATTGAGAACTTTTTATTGAAATGTAGTGCCATTGGTGAACCCCTTAAACTAAAAGGGTGATAAATTTGTTTAAAATTTAAATAGGATATCATGATATGAGTGCTAGTTAGAAATGTTTGCAAACAAGAAGCAAAGTCTCCAAAAATAACAACAAAGAACTCACTCCTAGCATATTGGATGTTTGGCAACTTGTCTTTGCTACAGAGGTAGACACGGGCTGAATTGAAAACATGGTGTGATTCAACAATCTTTTGCTTGCTCCGCCAACTGAGGTTTTGGGAACCAATGAATAGGTATGAATGAAACAGGGAACCCTTCTGGTATGGCTATATTAACGTTACAAACCACAATGCCAGGAAATCCTGATATGAAAGGCTCCTAAAGCTGTTGTTTCACATTCATTTTTTGATCATTCCTCAGCCAAGTAAAGCCATGATAAAATGTGCGAAGACTGCCATCTTCTCATTCCAACCGTTTACAAGCGTTTTTCAATTACAACACCTCTCCAGTGGAAAAGCCTGATGTGTTGTTCACCCTTACCTTGCATCTGCATGCGTGTCTTGGCCAGCTCCATGGGGCAGCAGATGACACACTGGATGGCCCCGGCGGCGGCCCCGGCCAGGAACTGGTTCATCGGGGTGTCCTGGCCCAGGTAACGCATGGCGTTCCCCTGCACTCCAAACACTATGGCATTGATAAACGTCAGGCCCATCATGGGGGAGCCAATGCCCTTGTACAGTCCGAACATCTGGGCAGAGGTGGCAACAGAGTGGGTAAGGGGAGATGGAGGGTGAAGGAGAGAGAATGAGATAAGCCTGGATGGAAGAAAAACTGTATTCGATACAAAGTGTACAAAGTGTTCAAAATGAAATGTGCATGTCTTTGAATCCTTGTACAAACTTCTTAAAATCTGTTATAAGCTCTATATAACAAAAGACAAAGAAGAAAAACACACAACTGTGTGCAGACTGACAGGCTGCTACTTGTTCCTCAGAACACGTTTAATCGGTAACGTAATTTCCTGACAGTCTTAACCCACAAATGTCTACAGTAATTACACCAGCACTTCTAAGGACACACTAACCTAATTAATACCACAACAATATCCAGAAGTACAGGGATGTATACACCGCCAGACAAAAAATGGAAACGCAAACCACCGTTGAGCTTGCAGGCACCAAACCTGTCACAAGGAGTCACTAGAGAGCAACGAGACAAGACAACTCTATACACTGGTTCACTAAAGCGCCACTGACCCAAATAGCCCGCATTCAGCAGAACCCCGGGGCATTTTTGGTATGCTATAACCAGGATTCAAATTCCTGGCCACTAGTTACAGGACCGGTAAATTAGCGCAAGCTAATATGGTCTGGTGCAATGCATCCTAGAATTTTACATTTAATTTTGTTAATGATTTTGCATCTGTCCCTATTCGATAATTAATGGGCTAGAAGGAAAACAAGCAGGGCCCTGGGTCCTGAGGCCAACTACACACTGACATACGCCTAGTCCACGCATACACAGGTATTTCTTTTTTTTTTTTATAATCCAAATAACAAGTACTAAATCCCTGTCCACATGAAAACACAAAAACACACTGTCAAGCACTGTCAAAGAGCATGCCAAACCAACAAGCGACACTACAACCCTAAACTTAAAGCCATGTTGGCCAATCAGAAACCTGAAAAAGTTATTACTGGTTCTGGTAGGATAACAATAATTTGGCTGTAGCAGTGTCCTCCGTAGCACATTCTTACACCACTGTTCCTCAATATAATGGGAGAATAACTGTACATTTGTGTAAACATATATTTCTTTTTTTTAAGTCCTGTTAGCAAGATTAAAACCAGCACTATTTTGGCTACGTCCACCATTGCACAAAATCACCTCATGTAAACAAAGGAGATAAGGGTGCAAACTCTGACGTTACTTGCCAAAATCTCTGTTTCCCTGTCTACATGTAAACACTGAAAACAGAGATTTTGAATATCTTCACCCTAGAAGGTATGAAGGTTTTTAAAAAGGTCCGTTTTCAGTGACCTAAAACAAAGTTTACGTGTGGGTGAAAGGCCAAAACTCAAATAAAGACACTGTTTTATAATGGACTAGGCCATAGAAATTTAATTGTTACAGAAAATTCTAATCTTAGAGAACATCGCTAACTCCTAGATTCACAGTATCAGATTCACAGTATCCCTGTGGTTAAACATGACACATTGACATGGGCTAATGACCAGTTTAAAGTGAAACTGGGAAAGTTGTCCATGAAATATAAGGTTATTTTGTGTGACTTACTGACTCCTGACGTATGATGGACTGGAAACAGTGGTAAGTTCCACGGTAGAGAGGCTTGTCAACATTCTGGACTTGGAGTCTTACCTGCAATACGAACACAACAAATGTCAAAGGTCTAATTGAGCCTTGACAGCCAACTAACCCTCCCAACAAACACTTTCTGACAATGATATCACAACATAGGAACAAAAGGGAGGGAAATGGAATATACCGTATCTACAAAACAAATACATCCTGACACGACTTGGTAAACACACTTATACATCCAACAGCTAAATATGGCTAACTGTTGATAGGGGAAAAGTCATATTCTTGTGCTTGTTGTGATTTAACAAAACCAAGACAGTTAAAGTGAGACAGAGACACTGGTGAATAGATTGACCTTGGCCGTACTTACTACAGTGTACTGTTCTGAGGCAGTATCTACTAACAGAGTAACACCTCTTCTGTGAAATGAAGAAAGTCCCTGTTACAACAAGGATATCTTCCACAGTCAGTAGACCTACAGATGCTAGTGAAAGTACATTCACCCCCCTTGAGCAGTCTTCAAAATGTTCAGCCATACAGGTCAATGACAAATTGATATATCCAATTTGTTTACAAAAAGGTAAAATAATTAGCATTTTTAACCAATCAGGGCGGAGTGGGCGGACTCCCTAGCAGGTGGAGGTAACCTATTAGGTGGAGGCACTGCACTATTTTATTGGTAAGGCCCACACAGTTCACAAATTAACCTTCCCATGCTGATTACTAAGAGACCAGTCAACTATTGCCCCTAAGCATAAACGGACACTCATAAGAGAGGGCTATGTCAGATACTGCAGAAATAATGGAAGAGCAAGATAGGCAACATGACTGTAAATGAAGGCAGTGAAACGAAAAAAGAAAAGGAGAACTACTTTTGGTGACAACAAGCCACTGAGCACTCATTTTAGCTTACGTAATTCTAATGGCCTCAGGCAAAAGAGAATTGCGATGAATCTGGAGCTGATACAGTCGAGTCAATGGGAAGATAATGATCCTATTGATTGAAATAATGAGTCATAATCCCCACAAAACCTTGCGGCAAAACTTGAAAAGCGTTCATTTCTGTTATTAAACAATTAATTTAATCTAAAGGGGATTTTTTGATGAACAAACGCTGAGTCGGTAAGCCTAAATGAAACAGACCTTATTTGAAGTGTATTTCAAATCCCTCTTGGGATAAATGAATGGTGTAATGCAAAAGGAGATCAGATTTTGCTGCTAGGTTTTATGGTGATTATGCCACATTGATGATTTCTCTATCAAGGCATTAGCGGTTATGGGAATGGAGGACCATGGAGCATCAGCCATTGAAGAAGCTTTAGATGCCTAAGTGAGTTGTGGAAGACAAATTGAGAATCTCTAAAACGAAATTAGGGCTGTGACAATTAGTCAACTAAGTCAAAAAAGCTTATTATTCGACTAGTTAAATCTGTCAACTACCATTTTGGTAGTTCAGTCACTATACATACACTACCGTTCAAAGGTTTGGGGTCACTTAGAAATTCTGTTTCAGCAAGTTCATTTTAAGACTTTTTAAGGCTTTTTTAATACCATGTCGATTTCCATTTAAGACCAATTTCCCAACATGTAGTTTAATTTACAAAAACGTACAACATCTGTAAATTAATTTTTAGACAAACTGCCAAACCTAGCTTCACCAGAGCATGTATGTTACTATGGTAACCAACGCAAAGTCAGCCGCAGTAGCCATCATGTGTAAACCCCTGCATGGGTTTTACACACGGTAGGCAGACTTTTCTCTCGGTTAAAGTTGTCGATAATAGCGGTCTGTCTGCAAGTGCCTGTACCCACCGTTGTTACAGCAGTAAGCCTACTGCTTACAGTAACGTTACTGACAGTACTCCACGGGACTGTTGTCTGTGATACGACCAAACAGAACTGAAATGCCGGGAGAGAAATCCCATAGATACCAGCGGAAGTTTAACAGCCAAAGTCTACTACTATGTTGCTAGCCAAATTACCTAGCTTGGTACTAGCTAGCTATCTAACTCGTGAACAACGGTGTTGGGAGAAAAGCAGCCAACCGTCACATTTCTTGATGACATCTAACAACCTGACTAAAATAATGGTTTCACTTTCATCATCTATTCACTGTGCTAACATAACTTAATAAATATTTAAAACCTTTAAAAAGACGAAATAAGACTATTTAAGACTTTAAAGCCTTTTATTTAGACACATTAATTTAAGACTTTAAAGACCCGCGGACCTGTCTATAGGACTAACTGTAGTTTGTTGTAATGTATATGTGACGCCGACACTGACTATTACCATTACTGCATCACTGGTTGCAATAGAGGAGGAATATAAGGAGGAAGAATCCTCCTTAAATAAGCGCATACATTTCAGTGAGTTTCTTATATTGCTTCATATTTCTTAGGAGAGCACATAAGTATTTTTATGTATTGTGTACCTTGACTGAAAATTCAAGACGAAGATGAGACTGTCAGAGCAGAGCAACTTTGATCTCAGATGGGTCAAGCTCAGAGCCCAAATGTTCCAAAGAGGCAACCTGAGCATATAGAGCAGGAAGTTAAAGCTCAGAAGAAAAAGAAAAAACATCCGATAGCGGGTTCCTTTCAGTTTATTTGTATGTTGTCCTGTTGTGGAGTCAGCTGTAATGAAAAGGACGATTATAGCTCAAACTCAGAAAATCTAAATAAGAACCACAGCAGTGCAACATCTTTTTATTCTGGTAAGCAAAGATCCCCCTCAGATAGGGAAAGCCACTAGATCAGGGCTCAAGAACCAGAACTCCGGACCATGATTATGAAGAATCAAGCAAAAATTATTCCCATTCAACAAGTACAGTCTTCCAAAAGAAGGAAAATACACCAGCGGGTTCCAAACCCAGAAAAAAAACAGACTATATAAGGGGAAGAATGGAGGAGCAACCGGATCTCGAACATCAGATCATCCTGGTGGAAGCAAAACCCATGTCGAGAAGGTCAGCATTACCCCAGAGTTTGTCTCCATACGGGCCTTTCTCCCAGCCTCCTAGCAACACATCCTCCTGCTCCATACAGTCATTGTTCTCACTTTCTCAACTGGTTTACACCAAACTTTCACAGGTTCTCCAAACCTCATGCCAATGCTGCCAATCCTTAAGCTCACTGACGTCATTGGGAAACAGCAGAGGTTCCACGTACAGTCAAATGGACTGGCAGCTCCTGCCTGGTGTGCCATCCCTATCCTTTCCAGGAGAGAAAAGAGACAAAACCCCTGTTGGGATACTAGCTGGCAGTACATTCTATAGACAATCTATGATAACAATCACATCAGAACTATCCAGCACATCTGACTGGGGAGATTACATTTTAGATGAAGACACACCCAGTACTCCGACATCGGGGCTTAGCCGTCTGGGGAGAGAACTGTCAAGTCCTGATCTGAACTCCCTTGGAACGGTCATCTCTGTCGAGGCAAAAACACCTCATGAGGGGAACCAGTCAGACATTGAAATCTACTATTCTGCCACCGTAAGCCCGACTCAAATTGATGCACCTGACTATTCTCTTGGATGTGCCTACCTGTACCATTGCCTTTAATAAACATAGCACTCTGCACTTGAATCCATATATGTCTCCCGAGGATTATTATACCATCCAACCAACTAACAAGCTTTTCAACTAATCAGCCTTAACTAAAGACAAGCAGTAAGAAAGAAGTTCTAGACCTGATCCTGCACTGAACCAGATTATAATCCAAATTATACTGTTCTAATTTACAAAAAAATCCATATTATCATATAATCACAGTTGCTATGATTCTATATTAGTGTAAGATAAATGTTTTGAGATCCAGGATAGATGGCTTCATATAAAAACAGAGAAGCTGATTGCAGGGAAAAGAAACATGCGAAGGTTGCCATTGCCGACCTATAGAGTAGAAAATTGAGAAAATACTTTAAAGGATGCTGAGTTTGCAACTAAGCATTTTTCTTCTTTAGGCTTACTGCCTCATCGACCAGTCTGATTAGAAATATTGTCAACTGGGTATGTCATAGCCTGCTCAGAATCACAATGGTTTGTAAATTCTTCAGTAAAGAACTTAGGTCACAATTGTGTTCTTTCCATAATACCGCCACACCAAGAACGTTGTTTCTTTGTAGGTTTTTCTAGCCTTTTATCCACTATATTGCACAGGATCCTTATACCCCAAGTACAAAGAGGACTGACTGAATAGCCAATGGAAAAGTGATATAGAAATAAGGTATGTTCAGCCAGTCAACAAACAAATTCAAAAATCCTAACAAAAAATTCTGACAGGCTACTGAAATTATATTCTTGTAAAATTAAAATTACTCTCCTTCCCCATTTCCCTTTGTGTCTAGTGAAATTCCAATCTCTCCCTTACAATATTGAACTTGCGTTAACTACAGTAAAGTTAGCAAAGGTTTAATTTACCCTTTTCGTTCAGACTGAGTAGGCTGCATTCTGGCAGTGGCGTAGCGTGGTGAAGCTGATCCTTACATAGATGTACTGGCTTCTGATTGTGATAACACAATAGAAACACGATTTAAAACAAAAGGCCAAGCACTGACGCCCGACTCACTCCTGCACACCAGATAGTTACGCCACTGCATACTCAACCCACTCTCTTCCCTGTGCGTACATATAACACAGGTTCACACTTCACAATTTCGTGCTATGCATACGCCCAAGTCCCTTTTTGCGTGTAGTGCAGACACAATCTCCTCCCATTAAGAACTATGGTGAATAAATGCGATATTAAAGTTTTACCTTTACCCTTTGACTTTCTTTCAAGAAAAAAGTCAATCTACGGCTTTTAAACGATTAGTCAATCTTCGGGAAATCCGTGCCTCGATGATGGTGACGTCAAATAGGTTTCAGTTGGTGCGTGTCAATGAAACTATTTTATTGACCATTATTATTAATGGGAGGAGATCGCGTCTCAACTGCACGCAAAAAAGGACTTTGGCGTATGCATAGCACGACATTGTGTGAACCCGTGTTATATGTACGCAAAAGGAAGAGAGTGGGTTGCTGTATCCATATTCACGGACTATATCATGGTAGTTGTACATTCCCTTAATAAACAACCCCTGCCAAATCGGAACATACAACATGAACAGCGATAGTTTTCGTCTATATACGAAATAAGCAGAATAATTCATACTGTGTACATTGCTTCGCCTGCAAGGAGATACGAACTCTGGACCTACAGTTCACAATTCTCTAATCCCTATGCAAGGGGCAGTCAGTCGATCAGTCTGTCACACTCATTCACTCACTCAGTAAGAGACATCCGCTTATGTGGTCCGGCAAAAATCTTTTTCAGTCAGTCTTTTTTTAGTTATTGTATCCTCTTCACTCGCCAACTACAGGAGTATGCCATCCCACTCTCTTCCTTTTGCGTACATATAACACGGGTTCACACATTGTCGTGCTATGCATACGCCAAAGTCCTTTTTTGCGTGCAGTTGAGACGCGATCTCCTCCCATTAATAATAATGGTCAATAAAATCGTTTCATTGACACGCACCAACTGAAACCTATTTGACGTCACCATCATCGAGGCACGGATTTCCCCGAAGATTGACTAATCGTTTAAAAGCCATAGATTTACTTTTTTCTTGAAAGAAAGTCAAAGGGTAAAGGTAAAACTTAAATATCGCATTTATTCACCATAGTTCTTAATGGGAGGAGATCGCATCTGCACTGTACGCAAAAAGGGACTTTGGCGTATGCATAGCACGAAATTGTGAAGTGTGAACCCGTGTTATATGTACGCAAAGGGAAGAGAGTGGGTTGCGATACAGACACCATACGGACATGGCACGTTGACAGTAAGTGTCATGTTAACTACGCCTGCCTAGGCGTTTGCTAGCAGTGACACACAAGAAGCCAGTCAACCAACTAGTGTAGGTAGTGTATTGCGCCATATTTAAATATATATAAACTCAATTATTTTATTTTCATACATTTATATGTCACATTAAATAAGGAAGCATCTTCATCAAGATGATAATGATATTTATAGAAGCTAATATTTTGAAAACCATTTAATAAAAAAGTAATGATGTTGCATCATATTTATGTAAACAGCAATTGCTTGTATCAGCTCTCATATCACAGCAAATCTGTGGTATAAATCAATATTCTGATGACATAATTTCAACATTATTATTTTTTATTCTGTTCGGGCCAGCAGATGTCACACCACAGAAAAAAAAGAGAAAAAAAAGTTAGCGTTGGACCCTGATATAGCCTAAATACTTCTGTCAACTACAGTTTACAGAAAATAAATCTACATACACATTCTATACCTAAACATGAATTCTCTGAATCATTTCAAAACACATTTAGTCTACATTAGCCTATTAATCTCGGTATTATACTTAAAATAAACATTCAATAACCGGATATGCCAACCTCTGAAGAGAATACTTAGACTTCAAACCCAAACTGACATGTTTCTGTGAACAAGGCACGGTTTTTCAACTGTGTTCCGTTGAAACCGACTTTACACTGCCAAAGCATAACTTCTCGCAGTACCCGTATTATCGGCATATCCAGCAGCAATTTTGAAATACATCTTCATGTACCGACTTGTAATCATTTGATCATATAAATGTTTACAATGATTATTAGTGACAAAAATGTTAGCTAGCATGTCATTAATGATCATTTCTGATAATTGTGTGGAACTATTAATATCTTCAGGTAGTTGGTTAGTGACGAAGGTAAAAAGTACAACCGCCTATTATTGGCCACCATCCCCCATTATTGGCCACCTTATATTTAGTTGAATTACATTAATTCCTTTTAATTTGTCTTACAAATGACTGTTCATAGTCTTCTCTTAAGTGTCAACTAGAAAGTTGTAGCTAGCTTTTTTTCTCTTAAGAAAACCAGAAAAGTTACTTGAACAAAATAATATTTATTAACAGAACTCAAGTGTAGTCTTGTACAATGTTCATGGATGTAGCACAAAATTCTGGGCCCTGTACATAGGCGGTCTCTGAGGGCCCCTCCTCACTTTATTCAAGATTCAAACATTTTTGAGGGCCCCTCTACACATTAGGGCCCTATATACTTAGTACCCCTTTTCCCCCCAGTCCAACGCCCCTGACAATGTTTACTGTAGATGGTAGTCCATACAATAACAGCTGAATAGCTAACCACTATGCTATGGAAATCGAAAGTATTGGCTGAATCTTAAATCGCATACTACATACATACTAAGCAGATGATTGTGAATCTATGAACTGTATGGCTTTTATTAGCCAGTAATAGGCCTACTAGTATCTACTTACTACTTGGAATAAGAATTGAGCACGTGCTAACAAGACTGAAGATGAACTTTACACGGCCAGAGCTATTTCATTTCATGGCACAACATGCATTTTCTTTCATTGATGAATGACATTGATACAATAACTATCAATATAAAGGTGAAGATAAATGACTATTTCGTCAAGTGACAAGACGAGAGAATCTTGGAATCCCCTCCTCTTGTACTGCGCAAGGGGTTGTGAACTATAGGCTTTAACCCCAGGATAATTACACGACGTACTGACAATGTAACAATTCGTACCAGTTTGTTAACGATCTTACGTAACTACAACCAAGAAATATTAACTAATTTTCGTTGCTACAACGTACTTTGCTTACAAAGTCATTACTGCCGCCACATCGGAAACCACGTATTCGGAATATTTCATATTTCACCTGAAGATCTTTAGAGTCACAAGAATTCCCCAATCACTGCAATTCAGACCAATTAAAATATTTGAAAATAATCTCCCACAATAACACAGACGGAATGCGTACATAATGTGTAAACTGTACACGCGCAGATGTGCCACTGCCCGAGCGTTCCGCCATTTCTTGTTAGCTAGTTTGTACTCCTAGATAGTCGTCAGAAGTTGACAGTTTCTCAGCAGACACAACAGGTGGCTATATCACATTTATTTTACTCCAGTTTAAGATCATTCTGATTTATGTTCTGATTTAATCATGTCTGTGAGTTTTCACCAGTACTCTTCTGCTACTGTGGTTAGCCTACGTTACTTGTTATTTAGAAATGTTATAATCATTGATGTTAATCATACTTTCGTTATCTAATCTTGCAATTTTCAAATGTAGTCGTGTAGGCTACATTATAGTACTATAATATACCTAGCTAACTACTGCAGGTAGCGCAAGTTTTCTTTGAAGGTATACCTGGCTAACTAGCTAGCACTGCAGCTAGCAAACGTTACTGTACCACGTTAAACATCAGTTTGCTTCATTAAGCCGACATAATTTCTGGAGCACCGTCATCATTTCTGGACAAGGAATCTCAGTTAAGCGTATTTAACTTCTTTACAAAGCAGATAGATATCTGTCATATAGCTAAAATCACTTTGGTAGTTCCCATCGAATTACAGTACTGTCTAGCAAGCTACAGTACAGTACGTCAACAACTAGTTTGGTTGGTAACTTTTTTCAAACATAGATGAACATCGAGTCACCTCACCTGTACTCAAATGTAAAGATTTTTACTATGAGTTCCACAAGTAATGACTCAACAAGACATTAGATAAAATTGTAAAAGTGATATAAATAACTTATTAACGAATTGAATCTAATGGTTCACATTGTCCAAGTGCAGCAACGGGTCTAACGGCAGAGGAAGGTGAATATAAAATTGAAGACCACTCAGACTCATTTCTGAAAGTGTTAAATACTTCACAAGAAAGAGTAAAGTGTCCGTCTTTGCTTGTGTGATTGTATTTTATCAGTTGGATAATATTAATTGTTTGTTTACATTTATTGTGAATTTTTTCTTTTGTTCATGATTTCACAATTCTTCACCATTTGAAAAGAAAAGAACCCAATGAGGAGTTAAGCATTCATATTGGCTTGTGTTCTTATATTTTAAGTATTTGTAAAATGTCCAGTTTGACAATATTTCTAAATTTGATCAGTTGATAGCTGGAACAAAAATGTCACTGATTGGAGAAGAATAGAACTCTACTAGCGGGAAAAAAATACTGTTTATGGTGGCTATTGCCTTTGAAGATCTACAGTTTCATTGGAGTTAACTAGGTGAGATTTGCTACTTTATCCTTCCTGATGGTTATGTAGTCCCACACAGTTCTGATTTTAATTTTGTGCCGTTGACCAACTTGGGGAGTGTGAGGTGGGTGATAAATAAAATATTTAATTACATAAATGTTCTGGTTTGTTTGAAAATGTATAATATTTTTTGCTACGTATGGGGCACTTGTATATTACAGGATATGTCATGTAATTGGTTAGGAGAACATGTCTGGACTGATGATCTAACAACATTGCCATTATTATATCTGGGAAGGGGTTGATAGAATAAATGTATAATATTTATACATAATACCTCACTGTAAAACTAAACATGGGTGTAGAACCCTACTAAAATGTGTTGTGCACATATAAAATTTCATGGAACAGTTGGAGCAGGTAAATATAAGGTTGGAGAAAACGGTCAAGAAGTTGCCTGGACCGAAATGAACTTAGCTGTACATATTCTAGCTGTACGTATTAATATAGAAAATGTAAGAGGAAAACGGCAAAGAATGGTCAACTGGATAGGATGTCTGGGATTCGCGATTACCAATTATTGCATCCTGCAATGCTAGTTAGCAAACCAGCTTGCTACAATTAGGTAGCCACAAGTCAGCTAGCGTATCTGGTTAGCGTAACCAGAAGCACCATCTATCTCGGCCACCTGTCTCCATGCCGCTTTTTTTTTGCGTCTCTGTAAGAAAATAGCGTGCAATCGTATAGCTCCCATCACTGCTACTAAAACTAAATCTTTTAGAAAGGACCGCAAAATCAGTTCTGTTTATGATTTTAATTGCACGGTGAGCATTTTACAACCACCTACACAAAATCTCATGATTGGTCAGTCCCCAGCGATAGGCGCAGGTGATTTGCATGAAGTTGGAAAATCTGAACTTTTTCTTCTCCTCTCACGGATTCCACTCGCTCGCGACGCTTCCCTTCATTGAAATTAATTGAGCCATCGCGGTGTGAATGTACCATAAGACTTTTTTAATTACACTTGCTTCAATTTAAGACCAATTTCACAAAACCCCACGCAAAAAATACATAAAGACACCAATTAAACTGAAGCAAAGCACCTACAGACATTAGTTGTTGATGATCACCAAAACAAGCAGCTGTTTAAGGTGCATCCATATCTGCCTGCAACGACAGGGGAACGTGACTAGCATTTACATGCATTGTTAGTGACGTAGGCTACAGCATCTCCTTCCAATGTGGTTTAATTCCCACCAGTGTGTAGCCAATCAGTGTACACATCATTAATATAATGGTTTAATTCTCTCCATGCCAAAAGGGCTAGTCATCTCTGGTTGTATGTCGTGTAGCTCCGCCCCCTAGAGGGGCTTTAGCTCCTAGAGATTTACTCTGGCCGCTTCTGCGGCCATACTGAAAACTCATTATGCCAGATGGGACAGCCAATCAGGCCACGCCTGCCCCTATATTGGACACGTGAGCCCAGAGAACACCCTCCCTTTTTATTCAGCAAACACTTTGAGTGTCTATTGATTACTGTTTTTGCTTCAGCTTGAGAATTTTTGCTGTCGACATTCTTCAGTTCGACGTCTCACTATGAAGTTTTTCTTTGCCCCTTGCCGTTGCCCCGACCGGTCTCCGGATCAGGATCCTCACCGTTTGTGTATCCTGCCAGGGACCGGCCCACGCTCAAGAGGGTCTCACCGACACCCCTCCCAGCTTGCTCCTCCTGTGCTGCTTTGTCCCTCTCTACACGTGTAGAGAGGGCAAACTGTTTAGAACAAGAGGTGGACATCTCCGCCGTTTTGGATTCCAGCGACGGCGACGAGATGTCTGAGGAGGACGCTCCTACGCAGGACCCGACTCCTCTGACTCCGATAGAACGGGATGACGACCTCTCTTCTGCTGCTCCATTCAGCCTCACAATCCTCTGCGCATCGCCCGGGCTCCTGTGCTAAGGGCCGCCAAGTCTCTGCAGCGCTTCTTCTGCTGCCATGGCGCGTCCTCCTCTTACTGCCACGGCTCCTGCTCTTCCTCCCGTGCGACCCAGGCAACCCGCTCCCAGACCGGATACTCCGGGGCCGTCTAAGAAACTCAGACCGCCCTGACTGGGCGTGAAGCGGGCTACAAGTGGCAACGTTGCCCTCACGTCCTCGCCTCTTCCTCCATCAGCAGAGTAAGGGCCGAGTCTGACAGCGTCGCAGATTCGGCCCAACTATCTTTTCGTTTCAATAAACAAGCTACACATTGCTCGGTTGTAAGTTGTGCTTTTGTGTAGACTCGGGCAGTGTCTGAGCCTGTTAATTCACATGTACCTTTTGCATGCCCTAGTGTGCCTCCATCGGTGGCTATTAGAGACTCAGCGAGTGCTCTCTCTGTATCTATGTCTGCCCCGTTGGATATGAGCAGTGGCACGAATGAGCGGCTTTCCCTCATTCTCGCCCTGCAGCCTGCAGGTCTTCTAATATTTTGCTTGTGGACAATCTATTCCTTTCCCTATTCAGTGTAATGGTAAGAGCTATGTCAGCTATGTTCAGGGTAGTGGGGGTTCTCAGGGAGTTATAGGTATAACTGCTCTACCCGCCAACTCCAATATACGTAAGCGTCGGCTAGCAGGTTCAGAGGCGTCTCTCATTCCGCTGCCTGCCAGTCCCGAGCTTGTTCGCTCTCAGAGTTCTGCCCGGCACAACCGGGTTACATTCTCTCGCCTTTATTGAAACGCATATGCAAATGACGGGCTACTCTCTCTTCCGCCGTTCACGGGTTACAGAGCGTACTGAGAGTTCACTTTGTGTTACAGATGTAACCGTGGTGGCTTCTCATCCCGCTCGCTATGATGAGATCAAACACCAGTTTTGTTACCTGTTCCTTCTGATCACCTCATTCCTGTCTGCACTACTCTGCGTCTCCTTAGCTATGCGTCCCCACTCAGGGTGCAACATCTGCGTATGCAGATGGTTCCTATTAGTGAGAGCGTGGTGCCAATAGAGCAACAGAATGTCTCACTGGTTAGCGCGCTCGGGTCTTTTAGGTTCGCCTCCTGACGCAGCTTAAAATTTCTCTCTTGTTTTCTCTCATCCCTTTCTCTCCCTGCCTTCCTTGGGCAGTGTCTCTTCCTCTCGGGTTGAGCTCGGCGGCGGTAAGGGCAGAGATGGAATTGAAACTTTTCCTGACCAATTGCCCCCCAATTTCATGCTCTTCCTCTCAGAGCGTCAGTGACGTCATTACCGTACCATGTCAGCCTGGCTCGATCGAATGATCATACTGGGTTATCTGGTTCAGTTTCGCTCAGCTCCACCCCCTTCTCCGGGATAGTGGAGACGGTGATGTCATAACCCGACTGTCAGAGGTGATGAATTGTTGAGCAAAGGAGCGATCTGCGAGGTCCCGGAGGATCTCAGACAGGACGTTTACTTTCCTGGTTCCCAAAAGAACGGGAGGAGTGAGGCCGATCTTGGATTTGCGAAATCTGAATGCGCACGCCTGCTAGAAGCCTTCCTGCTGGGAGATTTATGTTAGAGCATAGACCTCAAGGATGCTTACTTCCATGTCCCAATCGTTCGCAGACACAGGACGTTTTTCCGGTTTGCCTTCAGGGCAGGGTCTTTGAGTATACTAGGATTCCATTTGGCTACGCTCTGGCTCCACGCTCCTTCTCCAAATGTCTGGAAGCGGAGCCCCTACGCAGAGAAGGCATCAGGATTTTAGCCGATCTAGGCGACCTACTGATTTTAGCATCATCCCTGGAATTGGCCAGGATACACACTGTCCGAATGGTGTCCCTTCTCATGCGATTAGGTCTCGCTATGAATTGGAAGATATGCATGCTGAGGCCAGCCCAGCAGGTTTCTTACCTGGGTCTGGTCATGCACACACGGTGAAGAGCACGCTTTTCAGACACGCAGGCTTTTGATCTGCTCTCTGCCCTCAACCTGTGCCGGGCGCCCGGTTCAGGCCGTCATGTCCCTGTTGGGTATGATGGCCGCAGCGCACACGGTAGTCCCCCTGGGCCTACTGCACATGCGCAGCCTACAGGCCTGGTTTGCTCGCCAGCGGGTCGACACAGTACGTCATCGAAGCCGGACTTGGTGCTGACGCACTCTTGGACAAGGGCTGGGATGTCCTGGTTCGCTTGGATAACCGGGCTACGGTCACGTACATCAATCACCTAGGGGGGATCAGGTCTCCTGCTCTCCACCGATCTGCGACACGTCTTTGGCTATGGGCACATGCCCACCTCCACTCCCTGACTGCGACTCTGGGCCGTCTGAACGCACACTGTCGCCTGTGGTTCTCCCTGTCCCAGTTGGATTCCCCCCCCAGCTTCATGGCCTCCTTTACGTGTTTCCCCCACAGCGCTGCAAGTGCGTCTGCTGGCTTGGATCAAGATGGAAGGGCTTCGGGTCATCCTGGTGGCACCAGATTACCCTGCGGCTATCTGGTATCCAGAGATGATCCAGTTGCTGGCGGACCGCCCATGGTCGGTTCCGTTCAGACAGGCTCAATTCTACACCCACCCTCTTTGTGAATCCCCATACCAGGTCTAACAGACTGATTCCCCCAACTGTCTATTCGGATTCCCGGTTGGGTCGTCCGCTTTCTAAGCAGCTTCTCTCCCACTGGCTTTGTGACTGCATCACTTTGCCCTACGGGGCGTCTGGTTCTGTTCTTCCGGAGGGTCTCCGTGCACACTCCATGTGGGGTGTTGCTGCCTCTTCTGCCCTTTTCCACGGGGTCAGGGTGGATGACATTTGCACTGTGGCGTTGTGGTCGTCGCCTTCACCGTTTGTGCGTTTCTATTTACTGGACGTGTCTCCATCATCCCTTGTTCATTCGGTTCTTGGTGCTGCTGCCTGAGATCTCAGAATTGCCTTGATTCTATCTTTTCCCTAACAGTACAGAATCCTGTAGCCTGCTTGGTTCAGAGATATTGTCACGGCCTGCCAATACACTTGGTGTGGGTTTGCCTCCTCCTTGGGGTATTTTTTGGTATCCCCATGCCCCTCATCTCGTGATGTGTGGTGCATGAGTGTTTTTTGTTGTGCTTATGTGGAACGGATATGTTTCCCTTTCGCTTGAGCTCACCATACTTTCTCCCTGGGGTGGCCTGTGTGTTCATGGGCCTGCTCTGAAGGGGGATTCCATCATTAACACATTCGATCATCCCTTTTTGACCTTGTCAGTTATCGGGGATGTTTCATCTTGGGGTTTTAGGGGAAAGGTTCTACAGGACCCTGTGAGCTTTACAGGGGGTCCGGCAGGGAGTACATCTTTGGCTCGCTTGCTCCGCCGTGAACCACTAGGAGCTAAAGCCCTTCTACGGAGCAGAGCTCCACGACATATAACGTTAGTTACTGGGAATGTAACTCCGGTTATATGAGTGGAGCTGAGCCCCATAGACCTGTTGCTATGCCGTCCCACGAGTCATGCTGAATAAACTCAGGAGGGTGTTCTCTGGCCTCACGGGTCTTATATAGGGGCAGGCGTGCCCTGTTTGGCTGTCGCATCTTGCATAATGAGTTTTCAGTATGGACGTGGCAAGGGTAAACCACTAGGAGCTAAAGCCCCTCTAGGGGGCTCCGCTCCACTCATAACTGGAGTTACATTCCCGGTAACTAACGTTCTGTATTGTACTTTTGTTCCACTAATAATAACTATAATAATTAATAAAATTGTAACAGGCCTATAGCCTAATAATTATAACAAGAATAATATTACACACAGATAAGAAAATCAGCTTACCTAGCCACCTGCATTATTTCATGTAGTTGTCTTTCATTTTTATTTATTTTACAAAAACGTACAGCATCTGCAATGTAATCTTTAGACAACACACCAAACCTAGCTTCACCAGAGCATTGTTGTTAACTAACGCAAACTCAGCCACAGTTGCATTCATGTAATCCCTGCATGAGTTTTTGCACACGGTAGGTAGAATTGTCAGTTGTCGGTTCAAGTTGTCGATAATCGCGGTCTGTCTGTATGTGCCTGTACCCACAGTTACAGCAGTAAGCCTACTGCTTACAATAACGTTACTGACTTTACTCTGTGGGACTGTTGTCTGTGATACGACCAAACAGAACAGAAATGCTGGGAAATCCCATTAATACCAGCGGATGTTTAACAGCCAATGTCTACTATGTTGCTAGCTACATTACCTAGCGTACTAGCTAGCTATCTACCTCATGAACAATGGGTGTTGGGAGAAAAGTAGCCAACTGTCAGGTGTCTTGATGACATTTAACAATCTGACTGAAATCATGATTCCTCTCCACACGAACAGAGCTAAAATCTGTTCACAATCCACACATTTTTTGCATCATCTATTCACAGTGCAAACAGAACTTCAGAAATATTTTTTAAGACATATAAAAAGACGAAATAGGTCAATTTAAGACTTTAAGGCCTTTTATTTAGATAAATACATTTAAGATTTGTTAAGACCTTTTAAGGACCCGCAGATACCCTAAATAAAACTGGCCTTCCTCAGATTAGTTGAGTATCAGGAGCACCAGTGTTTGTGGGTTCGATTACAGGCTCAAAATGGCCAGAATTAAATAACTTTCTTCTAAAACTCATCAATCTATTTTTGTTCTGAAAAATTGAGGCTATTTAATGCGAGAAAATGCCAAGAAACCGAAGAGCTCATACAAGACTCTATACTACTCATTTCACAGAACAGTCTAACCAAAATAGCAAGAGCAGTGGGAGGCCCTGATGCACAAATGTGCAAGAGGACAATACATGAGTGTCTAGTCAAATGGCAGCTTCATTAAACAGTACACGCAAAACACCAGTCAACGTCAACAGTGAAGAAAATGCTACTCCGGGATGCTTGCCTTCTAGGCAGAGTTACAAAGAAAAAGACATCTCAGACTGGTCAATAAAAAGAAAAGATTAAGATGGGCAAAAGGTCACAGACACTGGACAGAAGGGTAAAAGTGATCTTGAAGAACTAGACTGAAAATCTAAAAAGTGATTTACCTTTTTTCCATTCTGGAATGCAACCCTGCGTCAGCTGAAGTTGGTTGACTTGCTAAAAGCAAAATTCAAGTTTGGTCTTAAATATTAACTGAACTACCTAGCCAGATAGTTTACAGATAAGCTGTGAGAGGGTTGTGGGCTTGATTTGAGAGGTATGTGTTGAAAGCAACTTGACCAGACCCTTATTAGTATCCTCTGCCTACATACAAATATATTTAGCTACTCAAAGCCAAATAACAGGACACTATATTTGCTTGCCATTTTCTTGCTCTTCCTCAATAGTCCTTGAGTATCACTAGGGGTATTGATGTGTCGTTTGTAAACAAACTGCTAGTTTTGATCAGCTCACAATGGTGAAAGAGGTTCCAGATTTACTTTTTTAACTAAAAATAACATGAACATCTGTAGGTAATTAACCAAATAATGTATTACATGGTAGATCGTATATCCTCAGTGCACAAAATATGTTCAGTGAAATTACGTGAAGACATTTAAATAAAAATATGGGCATTTCACAATCTGAAAACTGTAGACAACTACTGGGGCTTCACACTGGAGACGAGATATTGACTTCATGAAAATGTGTCAACTTTGAGCATTTTGCATGAAGAGCCATTTGAAGAAACAGTAAACTGTATCTTTTAGGTAAATGGACAATAATCTGAAAGCCCATCACAATCATGACCAAGCATGGTGGTGTGTGCCCAAAATCTCACCTTGAACCCTGTAGAATTAACAGGTCTCTCTGCCACTACAGCAGTGTCCATAAAGACATAAGGTTTGACTATTGATGTTAATCAATGACTCCTTACCGAACGTACTGTGCTTGAGCAATTTTGACAAAAACAACTTTATCCCAAGTGATCTGCATTATTCTTAGAATAATATTCAAATAGCTTTTAAGTTGTAATGGCTGCAAAACGTGCTTCTACTAAGCATTAAGTCTAGGGTGTAAAAATTAAGACATCTATGTTTCTGTTTGGTAAATGTTTTATTCATTAGAGAACGCTTCTGAAACATTCTCACTGTCTAGATGTTATGGATCTCCTTTGATCCCTTATTTTAGGGCAGCAGAATGTGAAGACTGTTCAAGGGGCTTGTTGACTCATAAACCATTGTATATAAGCAAGGTGTTTAAGCAATCAACACAAATAACTATGGACTCCTCAGAATCTGAACACTGAATGTTTGTACTGAAGGGGAGAAGTGTCGTTGTAGATACAAAACATATTCTGCAGTTCAACCCTGTGTACAATGACGTTCATGAGTTGTTTTGAAATCAAACAGATTTGGCAGCTTCACAATTAAAAGGGATACTTCAGGGGTTAAGAATTTCACTCAGACCCTGCTCCAATTGGGAAATATGGACGAAGACTACTTTACATAATTATTAATAACATAAAAATACACAATACAGAATCAAAATACACAATAATATACTGTATGTGCAGCTACGACTATATGGTCAACCACACAGCTAAAAGAAGTTAGAAGCTCCATTTCCTGCTTTGGAGAGGAGTTGGCTATTACTCACAAAAGCCTTTCAGTAATTGCTCAAAGCTAGCCATATGCTAGCTTAACATCTGACAAATTACAACCAGAGACATACAGTTGGTACCTGTGAGTCTGTCAGACTCAGGTATATGCTGTAAATGATCACAACTCCAAATGTATTCCTTTAAGGATTCCAGCTTTAATATAAGTGTCTGTTATATTGTGGAGAATAAAATATTTGTAACTTTAACATACAATACAGATTTTTTTAATGGTTGATCTGAGACAAACAATAACTCTTACTGACTGCTAGCTTTATTTGTATAGAGCCAATGGCATGAAATCAACAAAAGAAGGTTTAGCTTACCTTAACCGTGTCAAAAGGGTGTCCTACTAAGACTCCGGCAGCACCTGAAGGTAAGGATGTAAGGGCAAGTGTTTCAATGTGCTGTTCCAAAACTGGCATGTATTTAAGTTAGTCATGGAAAGCTAGTGTGACAAAAAACATGCATTTACAAATAATTCACTGCCATCATCTTCAATTTGCAGTTTGATTAATCTCTATCAGAGAATACATCATTAAAGAGAGCAAGTCAGCACTCCTCTGTCTCTCAGAGTCATGTTTGTAAGCCATGTTTCTGATTCTGTCTGGACAAAACGAGTAACCTATGACATTTTACATATTAAAGGACCATATGAATAACCTACTTCTCGAAACTGTACCCCTGAAAGGTTCTTTAAAAATGTTTAAGAAATTTGCTTAAGAGTTATTGGAAGAACTTACAGGGTTTCCCCCACAGGTTCTATGTGAATAAACCTTGTATTTTTTAAGTGCAACAAAATAAAACACCAAGGGACGCCAGTGTGAATTTGGTTTTACAACTATCAACACACAGAAAATCTAAACTTCATAATCTTGGGGATATATTGTCTTTTAGTAGCAAACTGCTTCAAATCTGCACTATCCCGAATTAGCTTAGAAAATCAGCTTAACTTGGCAATGCTATATAAAAGGCCACGTAAGGTAATGGTTTGTTACTTGCGATATTTAAATGACAACATGATACTAGATTTTTTAAATCAGTATTCTTCATTTTGTACTCCTTTAGCGTTTATTTGCGCCCAGGCAGCGGAGCTGCTGCTTTTGGCAGTAGCTAATGGAGATTCTCATAAAATCCTAATCTGTTACGGACTTCACTAAACGGATTTGCTGCTCGGTTTTGTGATGAAGCAAACGTGGTTGTCACTGTGACTTTAGTCTACTAGTCTCTGCTTTGATAGGTGGTAATAGGGTTATGGCTCATTTCCTGGCCTGGCTTCCACAGTGACGTTATCCACGGACCACCACCGTGTTTGAAGCCAAATTAGGCTACCATGTGATTCACGAACTATTCAGACAGTTTGTCAACTTGTATTTTAGAAAGGGAAATCAATATTTATCAATATGGCCAGCAAATTGTTGATGTAAACAAAATAAATTGCTGTGTCCACTAATGTTAAACATAGCCAATGTTAAAAGTGGTAACTATCAACTCAGGGACATCACATCAGACTGCCAAAATGAAAGACAATCCTGATAGATACATAAACAACTAGCAAATGTGAACAGACAGCAAAACTGTCAGAAAAAATATATTTTTATATTGGCTTCAGTTTGCTGAGTGAGAGGGGCATTTGTCACTATTTTATTGGTCCATGAGATAGACAAGCCAAAAATAAACATCAGTAATGTAATTACATTATCAAAAATGGTTTTTGAAACCAGGTCAGACAGTAATGACATCTGGATCTAGAAAGTGTTTCTGCATATCTGGCCAATGACAGAGAGAGTGATCCTTCAGGAATAGTCCAGACGTTCACTTTAGAAAATAACACAAGTGTTCAGGTGTACCCTACCCTGGTCTTAATGCCAGTTTGGGAACTCTCACTACTGACTCTGGGATTCTGGTGTAACCTTATCCAAACCCTCCCCCGACTCTGACTGCAGGCTGACACCTCAGCCTTGAGCCCTGAGGACAACTGTCCTGGCAAAGACTTTTATGTAGGCTGACGTTTTGGCAGACAACCCACCACATTGGCACGGAACATTCCAAAACAACAATATCCTGAAATTGTGCCCAGGCAAACACTACAACCAACTCCCTGTCTTTGCCAGTACTCTCCTTTGCCATGGCATGCCATGTTATGGAGAGTACTGGCCACGGCTGGCCAAACAGAGCCACGCACCTTTCTTTAAGTCAGTCAATGAACGGTAGGCATATGGTGCCTCAAGGGGATCACAACTCAACAAAGTGACCTCAAAGGAAAAATCAACATTCCTTGTGTCCTTGGGAACAGGCAGACATGGGAGAACTAGGGTCACATTACCCAAAAACATAGATATTAACCAATATTATCTAATTCAAGTTTGCTGTAGTAAAGAATTATGCAATGGCACTGTGGCTGCAAGATACAAGGTAACTACAGAGGTTATTAATTCTCCTATTGTCACCTCAGAATGACTGCTTTGACCAAGAGATTCCTCCCGCCCTGAGGCACCCACTAACCCCCCCCCCCCCCCCCCCCCCCCCCCAAAAGATCCTCTACAGGGCAGAGAGGCAGGCTGGCAGTACAAGTGAGTTAGGACCAAAACACGTCGCCATCGGAACATTTACTTTCCCAGTACTGTAGCCCTCGGCAACGGACCATCTGTCCTACAGATACTAACACCACTATGCTCACCTCATCAAGTCACCTCCAAACAGTCAACAAAACAGCTGTACTGCGCTCTAAACCCTGCATACACATACAGTCATACACTACAACTGTAAATGTGTACTTTAAATAGGATATACTACATATATGCTTACCACACATTTTATATAAACCATAGCAATTGTGTGTATACTTTGTGTATTATGTCCTGATCTTGTCAACCACTAGCAATCCCATTATACACAGTAGCATTCCTTGTATGTGTAAACATCATAAGTGAATCAACCTGACTGATTCAGATGCCTGAAAAAGCAGATTCAACAAACACGGCGGTTGTTCTCCGGCAGAGATTAGTTTACACCCATGTATGGCTTTTCCCGCCATTCCAGTCGTGTGGAGCATGTGGGTGCCTTTTCCACAGGGTTTATCTGTCAGCCAAGCCCTGGCAGCAGGTCAGCAACACGGAGGGAGAGTGTGATTGGTCTGTGAAGGGGTGTGTGTGAATGCCTATCTTTCTTACAGTAGAGCTATCTTAGGTCAGTTGTTCTGGTCTGCTTTGCTACTGGAGCGCAAGTCCACTTGGCTTTCATTCGTTGCTGGATGTACAAAAAGGATGCCAAGGAGGTATCAGGGGTGCTGAATAACACCCATGGTAGAAATGCTAGTAGACAGCTGACCATCCTAAGGAGAAGGAAGTAATTGTATCTTTGTCCTCTGATTGCAGAGTCACTGAATATTGATGAGTAACCTTTCATGATACCTGATGGTATATAAATCATTGATTGATGGAGCAGTCATCAAGAATGATTTCACCAGGTTACAAATATGTTTGGACTTTCAACATAATTCTTACTGGAGAGCATGATTTGATCACATATAAACACATTTATTAGAATAGTACCACGTTTACATTGGAGATCACAGAAGACCAATTAATGTCTAACCCAGAAATAATGTCGTGTACTAATACATTCCACTTAAAATACTGCACATAGCACCCACCTCAAATTACCGACATGCCTACCGGTAAAGCTGTAGTTTACAAGCTTATATATTTGATGTACCATGCTACAGAAAGCCATGATGGAGTGATTGTTTTCCATGCATTGTCTGGATATTTCCAGACAGATACTGTGTCACGTGTTTTCAAAGGCTAGGCAGAATTCGGAAAATGTGCTTATAGGCGCTAAGTACAATGTGGTTGAAATCACTGAATGGTATTGCATCAGACGTGCAATGTTGATAGCCGGCTAACTAGGTTACGTTTACTTCGCTGGGTGCTGTCAGCATGTCAAGTCACAATAGTCAACTCCAACAAGATAAATTATAATTAGATTTTGGGATAAGAGTATGAGTCTGTGATAACGGGTGATATTTTGGATGAAGCAGTACGGGGACATTGTTATCGTTGAGGACAGTTTGTAAAGATAACAACGGGTCCCGATCTGTGCTGCTTTCTAGCTAACTTGCTTCAGCTAGAGACTTCACATTTAATTGGCGGCAGTGGCTAGTTAACTGGATGTGTTTCAAATCAAACTTACCTCCAATGCAGCCAGCAAGAAAGTCCATCCCCAGTCTCCAACTCAAATGTGCAATTCAGATCTTTCAGATCTTTGAAAAAAACTTAACTTGTTAAAGCCAATTCGATTCACAAGCACACCTTAAATACAGAGCTCGCACCAGCTAGCTAGCTACGTCACTTGCATCTAGCTAGCTGGGTAAAGTCTTCCTCCCCCTGAAAATGTATACAAACTTACTAACTAATATATCTTTGAATTGGAACTATTCTGCGGCCGGTAGTTAGCTACACGACCTACTGTCCTCAGTAATTTAATGCCCCACTCTGACGTAAACACGGCACTGCCTCAGTCAGTCCAACGTTTTGACAGATGACATTAGAGGTCGGTGTACCTACCTCCTTCAGGTCATCAACGTACCCAATCAAATTACAGTTCCACTGCCGCCACCCCTCTTATACACCCTACCACAAAGCTTATTGGTTGTATTTGAAAATACTCCCACTTCAAGGTTGCGTCAGCAGTGCCATGGGATGTTTTTGGTCATTGATGAAAACAACTATACCAGCCCACTTTTTAAACAGCATGACATATGATTGTACATTCGATTTCACATTTTAAATTAACACTGTATGTATACGATCTGGATAGCATTTCGCAGCAGAAAGTTGGTATTGTTTACCATATGCTAAACACTCACGTAGTTTCTAATGGCTTGAAGCTTTATGAGGATACAATTCAACATCACCCTTCAACCATTCTCGATTCAACCACTTGTTACAATACATTATACATAGCATATTACTTAATCCAAAAATCTTGAGTCAAACACTTTTTTCGCCGTTTTTGGAATATACAGCATTGGAATATACAGACATCTACAAACCCTTAAAAGTGTCCACATTTTCTTGTGTCACGAATTTCAGAGTTTCATAAATGTAAATGTTATTAGACACACCATACCTCGCAAATGTATGGGATTCATTATTATAATTACGGAATTAAATAGTGATTCTCTATGTCACGTAAGAGATCCAGCCCGATCGAACACCCGAACGACTTCGACGTAAATCGTCTACACTCGGCTGCTCTGTTTCGTAACTCTCAAATAGCTGCACATAGCTTCTTATAGCCTACACGTGGTATTATTTAGGTATGAAGGACGCACTGAAGTCAGCCTCAATCCATCTGGAACTGGCCTATTACAAACACGACACCCGAGGAAGAATGAAAAGCCTTTACTGATTATATTTCAAACAAGTTATTGTTGGGGGATAAAGAATGCATTTTGCCGATTTTGCGGCAGGATCCATTGGAGGTAGGTACTTCGTAAGGAGTTAGTAGCCGATTGAGATTTTGTCCAAATCCATGCGTCATAATACGATGTTGAGGAGTTTCCCAGCTCGTTTTAGTGCTTTTCCTTTTTTACAGTCGCAGTCTATCCTGACCAATTATCTGCATCTAATGTCGAGTAGTAGGCTCTGCTTGGTGGTTCCGGATTTTCTGTATCTGGTTTTATTCTGCGCATATGCGGATTGGTTTTACGTTGAGTGTGCTGCTCTGATCGGACGAACTTTCATCAATTGCTGCGGAAACTACATGACTTCCAAAGAGTGGTGAGGGGATCAATAACCCCATCAATGTATGAACACGTTTGTGACTTGAGTGATGAAACATGTTCAACATTTCAAGAACACGTGTTCAATTAATATATACCTTCCCTGGGCTCTACAAAATGGTACTTTTCAGTTTAACATTTTGTAAATCGCTTAATGGGCAGTAAATTGACACAGTTGTAATGCCTTTTTAACACCACTGTTGACAGGCAAAGCTGCAAAGGAAGAACTTGGCTAACACCTGTCTATCTCGCATATTGTGACCTATAAAAAGCTTTGAATTGGTTTATGTATGCTTATGTAAGCTGTGTTTATTTACTAATTCACCTTTCCATCTATTGGCATGTGTGCTTCTTTCTGTTTGCAAGTACACAAATATCAACATGATCAGACCAGTCTTTGTAGGGAGTAAGTGGAATTACGTTGTGACAATACCGTACATTAATTTCTTGTGTATGTAATTGTCTGATGAAAAATGCATTAGAGTAATTTTCCCAAACATAGTTTTGCAACTACAACATTCTGTTTGGTGGAATTAATATACCCCAAGAATTTGCTCATTTTCAGGTATTGCCAAACATAGACAGCTTCATACATCTTTGTCAAAACATTTATAAATTCCATTTCCTTTTCCAACACAGGGGCCTGTGGTGTTGCTGTGGGCTATCCTCTTGACACGATCAAGGTAAGCATTTTAATATCAACATATTTCATTAAAGTTTTAAAAACATGACATACGTAACTGCAAATGCTGCCATGAGCCTTTTTTGGAGTACGATCATTCTGGTGATGAAAGCTTTTGCTAGGCTGAACGCTACTTTTACCTTGATAGGTGAGGATACAAACTCAGAAGCAGTTTACTGGAATATGGCAGTGTTTCATGACCACGTTATCTAAAGAAGGGGTGAGCAGCAATCTTTTTTGAATATCATCCTAGTCTTATTGAGTAAAGTTGTGAAGCACAATGACCAATGACCCTCTCACATATATTTTGAGGTCCATGGCTTTTTCAAAGGGATGTTCCTGCCTGTTACCACGGTTTCCATGACTTCCTCTGTGGTGTTTGGAACATACCGGAACTGTCGTCAGTGTCTCTGTCAGTTGAGGGGAGGACCAGGAACCCCAAACACCAAACTAGAAATCTTCCTCTCTGGCCTAGCCGGGGGTGTGGCTACTGTAAGAAAAGTTATTTTGTTGTGTTTTTTTGTTTTCAGAATGAGCTTTGTGTGATTGTACGGTAAATGCAGTGTTTATCACATCTGTGTAAGGCCCACCACAATACAAAGTAATGCGAACCTTCATGCAATTGCTTAATGCAATCACTGGCCACACAAAAGGCCACCAGCGGCCCTCTGCTGCCCACAGGCCTCGCATTAGGAGTTTTAGTCACATGAGTAAAAATGGCTATAGTGATTTTGTCTTAACAAATAATTATACCATGCTATAAAGTTCTGTTAATTAGAATAGTTTGATCTTCAGCCTATGCAATCAGACATTGATTCAGATTTGATGTAACTTTGTTAAATGACAACTAGGGCAGCCGAGTATAGAATAATCACATGCACACAGCACGTAATCCACACATGTGCAG
Source organism: Esox lucius (assembly GCF_011004845.1). Lineage (NCBI taxonomy): Eukaryota > Metazoa > Chordata > Actinopteri > Esociformes > Esocidae > Esox > Esox lucius. The sequence goes on from NC_047586.1 coordinate 19,352,467, forward strand.
ATACTTTGGGAAGATCTAGATCTTTGTTTTGGTGTTCATAGAGCCTCAAAATGTCCTGTCCTCTTTTTATTTATTCTGGTCTCTCAGGTGACAGTGATGTCACCAGGTGACATAGTGAAGGTTAGGCTACAGTGTCAGACCGAGTCAATGCGAACCAGGAAAGGAGCCAATCTGCCCAAACCCAAGTATCGTGGCCCCGTCCACTGTCTGCTGACCATCGTCAGAGAGGACGGGTTGCTGGGGCTCTACAAGGGGGCACTACCTCTCATTCTGAGGGACGGACCATCCTACGCCACCTACTTCCTGACTTACAGCGTGCTCTGTGATTGGTTCACCCCAGCCGGGAGGAAAGGACCAGGTGGGTGGGATTCTGTCAGTACAAAGGTGACCTTTTGACCTTCAGACTGGTTTATTATTGGCCCAATGCTCATCATAAGACAGAAAATAGTTGAGTTCTACTGCATATTAAAACAATTTGTAACATTCGAAATAATTCCCCGCCTTCAAGTCTACAAATGAAAAATACTTATTATTATTATTATTATTATTATTAGCCGGTAGAGTGCCTTTAATATGTTAATTTAGTTGTGTTTCCAGAGTGGACAGGGGTGATGCTGGCAGGTGGGCTGGCCGGTATGGCCGGCTGGACATTGGGTACTCCCATGGATGTGATAAAGGCCCGTCTACAGATGGACGGAGCCAGGGATGTCAAGAGATATACAGGCTTCATCCACTGCATCATGGAGACGGTCAGGGTGGAGGGCTCGGGGGTGTTCTTCAAGAGCCTGGGGATCAACTGCCTGCGTGCTTTCCCTGTCAATATGGTAGTGTTCGCTACCTACGAGCTGCTGGTTGGGTTTCTCAGAACGCCAGACTCTGATGCTACCAGACCGGCCTCACTGGGGTTTGAGTAAGCATTAGCTACACCGAAGATGCTGTAGCTGCGTTTGCACTCGGTCTCTCTGGCACAAGTCAGTCATTCAGAGCCACGCTGTTGTTAATTGGCTGGGAAATTATAAATACCAGTACCATTGAGATACAATTAACCGCATGATTGACTCAAATGTTTTCCCGCCAATTTTCCTTACTATAAAGGCAAAAAGCAGCTATTTTTTCCTGACTTTCCACCACCAAAGCAGAGAAAGATAATAATCATTTTAGGCAAGCTGCTCTCTGGTGATAGCAACTCGTCAGCTGAACACAAAGGGATTAATGCAAGTCCAGCACCTGGAGCTTTCCGTTGAGCTATTTAGTTTAGGCCCTTTTCTGTCTGAACCAGATATTGTATTTACAATATGTAGCATTTTAGCAATGAGCTGCGAAGCACATATTTGAAACATTGGTTGTTCAGATCCAAAGGGGAGCTGGTGCTAATGGGTTGGCATGGCTACGTACAACAAAGACAAGACAAAATAACAGGGAAAAATTGACATGTTGGTGTTAAAAGTAGAATCTGCAGTACTTGTTTTTTTTTAAATCCAAGGATGTAGGAGTAGAAGTTACAGTATAATGTGCCAGACCAATTTTTATCATAATACATGGAGTTTATACCCTAATAGTGGAATACCAGATTGATTTTGCTAGTCTTAAAACATGACTGCAAAAGTCAAACATATAATCGTGCATGTCACTTGCTGCAGAGAGTAAGCAAGTGAGTAAAAATCTGACCTAACAAAGTCAATATTCATTGGCTTTGTCATTGTGTGCCCACCACGGTCCATTTCGGGCTTAGTGACTGCAGTGTGCTACCTTCCATTGTCTAAGCGGTAGCATAGCTAGCACGAAGGGAATCGGTGGGTGTTATTCGAAGACATTCGTTGCTTTATTTATTGCCATTGATATGAGCATAATGTATATTGCTGTTGACACCCATTCAACATAGTGTGAAACACTCATGGAAATAATGGCCAAAACGTATGCTAATTTATCTAGCGGTCAATGAGGAGAGCTTGAAACATGTATTGCAATCTATCTCAGGTGGTTAATATACCCCCATTATATTTCCACAGTTTGTAAGTTTTGTTTACCTCTTTACAACGTGGATGATAGTCGTGTGTCAATATGACTCATCTGTGTTGATGTTCTTGTTTTCTGTGTATTACTCAGGTATTGTGTTATGACCATGGTGTGAACATAGACATTGATAAATGATCTGTCTATATGGCTGTGGCCAGTGGTGTAATGGAAGATAAACACAACCATTTTTTTTTTTTTAACCTTTTGTGGAAAAATTCATTGGAAGTTTAGGGAGCTTTTCTAATTAGCACCACAACCGGTCACTGCAGTTCCACTACATCACTGGCTGTGACAGAGAAATTATGTACTCTGACCTCATCATGCAGTATTGTTGCAATATTGCATCTTTAGTAGAATACTGAGATGAGGTTACTGAAGATGCTTATATATATATACTAGCCATCCATTTTACTTTTATCCACTAAAGTGAAGTTGGTCACTGAGAATGTTTTACTGTTCGTGTTCCTGTTAAATACAGCATAGAATGTATTTGAGATAGTAATGCTGAAACTTTAGGTTTTACATTTTAATTTGGGAAGTGTATTATAACCTGAATGTGTATAAATTGAACCAACTCAATCAACTGCTGGATATGCTCACTCTATTAAAGGAAGATTATAACACAGCAACCTGTGTAATAAGCTGAAACCAGCGGTCCTTACTTTTTAACTATCAGTTAAGACCACAACATTATAACAGCATTATATAATAACAGGGCTACTGGTTTAAGAACAGAACTCTAGCCTCATCTAGTGGAAAGAGGAGACACTGCATTAACTAGAGTTGACCATGTTATTCATGCCACCTCATTCTAAAGTGAAAAACTGTTTTGTAACTAAAATTAGTTTTATTGACAAATTCATGTATGTAAGCCCCTACCCATTTTGTTTAATGAAATGTTTTGCAGCTAAAATGTTTTTTAAAGTGCAGCCATTATCCCCAAGTCCACTATGCATTTACAAGAGAACAAACACACCCGTCCCTGCCTCTCTACACACGAAACAACACCCTCCTTACGCTAGCCTCTAATGAGTACTGTATAGGATGAGATAATACATTCCCATGGGCCGTTTGGTTTTGGAAAGCTTTAACGAGACATGGAGAGTGTAAAAAGCTCAACGTATCTAGCTGATATTTACCTGGGATAAAGATATATAGTAGTAGAACAGTTGCTACAGATGACCTCAGATCCTGGGTCAAGTGCTGAAGTTCAAAAGAAACACTCAATATTGAGTAGGCAAAACAACCTTGTATGATATATCACACTGAAGTTACATACCAAATAAACATTTCAACCCATTTACACAATGCAAACAGTAAGTACATTCAAATATTCCAAACTGGAGAAAAGAAAACGTAATGCGAAAATAAGTCAATCCAGTAGTTGGTCCAAAATACAGCGAAAAACTATGGATTGCTGGAAAATCTCTTATGGAGAGTCTCTTTAATGGCTGAACGTCTGTGGGTGTTCTCAATTAACCAATAATGTAGTTATCCTTTGGAGGGAAGTTTTGCTGTTTCTGTGAGGAATATGCTCCACCCCTTTTGTGTGGTCTACAATCAAGGGCTTATATTGTTGCCAGATGTTGCCAGATGTATTGTTTTCTGTACTGTTGACAGATGGCAACATGTCAAAGATATCTTCTGACAGATGATATCTTTAACATGTTGCCAGATGTCTCTTCGGACTTTTGGCCACCGTGCCATTTACCGGATCTCAAACAGTCTTCGGCCTTCCCTAGGCAGCCCCTAAAGGGTTAACCCTATAAGGAGTCAGCATCTGGGACAGTCATACAACCGTTATGGTAATGTACACTGAAGAACTGGAGGGGTTGCAGTCCAATTGTCCTTCAAAGTAGAGGGGTCCATCATTTTGCAGAATGGTTGGTAAACACCACAAACCAAACACCTTCCAAATAATGGTGCCAACACTCCACTGCCACATCACAGACACACACTCCTTTTCAGAGTTACTGTACTTGTACTCTGGCCCTTTCAGACCTCTGGAGGCAGTGACTCTCCTCATTCGTTTTCTGTGTCAGGACTGGTCCAGTGCCCTCATCGCTAACAACCATGTGTACATGAAATGGTATGGACAGATCAGGTTGCGGGTACACCAGGTGTCCTTCCAGTCCAGAGCAGTTTCCCGCTGGCCCACACTTAGCTGGCATTTCTCTGCCTTCCCACTTCGCTCCTTTCCACTTGAGGTTGGTAAGTGGTGTGGCAAGGTCAGCAAACCTGGGTTTGAATTTTTTATACTGGCCCCAGAGACTTCTGGGGCCAGAAGTGGTTCTGGGGCCGCCACGCGGTTTTATCAGTGCGTTTCCCGAAAGCATTGTTTCTTAATTCAGTGGCACGTAACATTGTTCATTAATCAACAAGTGCTCCGGACCACTCGTTAGTCCATCGTTACAGGCACTTTGCTGTTTTTGTGAAATAGCGCCTCCCTCAACATGGTAGGAGTTAATATTAAGGCGATTTAAAAGTAACACAACAGTTTTTGATTTAGACCAAATTATATAGAAAAATTATATAACAAGTGCATGAGTGTATGTAAATATAATTGTTTGCATTTTCCTATCCTAAGTAATGAAGCTATATCGAAATGCAATGACTGGTATTTTTCTAAACGTACGCATGCTTAATTCCATTCCAAATGGCCCTAACGTGGCACTAACAATGCACTTTATAAAGAGCGACCATACGTGGTGGTTTGGGAAACGAGCGTAAGTCAGTTGTAACAAAGTCCATCTTAAGGTGACGTGCGTTGTTAAAACGTCGTAAGTGCCACGTTATCGGGAAACTGGGCCTAGGTCATGCGGTGTAGCAGAGGCAAAGCTTTAATGGGTGCGATGGGTGCTCGGCACCCATGACAGCCAATCACAGGGGCCCCTAAGAAGTTTATCTTATGGTTGAAAAAATGATAGCAAGAACAGAAGAATATAGCAGAATAAAATTATGTTATGATTATTTTGCTACATACAATTTTGTTGACACTGAAGTCATAAACACCTATATTTCTTAGGATTGAATAATGCATTTGTATGATCGACCAATCTGTGACCTTGGGAGTGTAGCCAGCGTTGCCAGATGGAACTGTTTCCCACATAATTGGCCGATTTTTAATGACAGTGTGCTGAGTCCCCGGATGATTGTGCCTATATTGTGAGTGAATCTGGCAACCCTGGGTATAACGTCAGGTCGGCTCGTTTGCTAAGGATCTGGACAGTGGAAAATTAAGTAACAAAACATAAAAATGGAATGTAGATATGTCTGGCACTCAGAAGAAAGAAAAGCAATACAAAAATGTATATAATGATATGTGCCCTTGAGAAACGTCTTGAATAAAGTTGTTGAGCAGCAGAAGCAAGAGAAAATGGATAGATCTGACGTAACAATGACAGGAGCAGCGTTGCAGTTTATAGCAAAAGAGAATTACAGTCATGATTCATGCCCAAAAGCTGCTAGCAGCGATGCTTTGTAACTGCAGGTACGTTTTGTTGTAGCCTAATAACACACTTCTGTTCATCATGGTATGGTAAACATCCGTACATTTTTGGGTGAGTAGTATTAAATACTTCTATTATCTACCTATCTTTTAGTTGGGAAATCTGGTAGCAAGACTTTTGCGATGAGGGGTGGTGGTGGGGGGGCCTCTGCGGCTAAGGTTCACACCCATGGGAGAGAAAGCTAAGCTCCGCCACTGCGGTGTAGGGTAGGTCATGGGGAGTAGAGGAGGTCATGGGGAGAAGGGTAGGTCATGGGGAGTAGAGGAGGTCATGGGGAGAAGGGTAGGTCATGGGGAGTAGAGGAGGTCATGGGGAGAAGGGTAGGTCATGGGGAGTAGAGGAGGTCATGGGGAGAAGGGTAGGTCATAGGGAGTAGAGGAGGTCATGGGGAGAAGGGTAGGTCATTGGGAGTAGAGGAGGTCATGGGGAGAAGGGTAGGTCATGGGGAGAAGGGTAGGTCATAGGGAGTAGAGGAGGTCATGGGGAGAAGGGTAGGTCATTGGGAGTAGAGGAGGTCATGGGGAGAAGGGTAGGTCATGGGGAGAAGGGTAGGTCATGGGGAGTAGAGGAGGTCATGGGGAGAAGGGTAGGTCATGGGGAGTAGAGGAGGTCATGGGGAAAAGGGTAGGTCATTGGGAGTAGAGGACGTTGTGGGAATTAGAGGAGGTCCAGGGGAGAAGATGAGGTCATGGGGAGTAGGTTAGGTCATGGGAGTAGAGGAGATTGTGGGGAGTAGAGGAGGTAATAGGGAGTAGGTTAGGTCGATGGGAGTAGAGGAGATTGTGGGGAATAGAGGAGGTCATGGGGAGTTGGTTAGGTTGATGGGATTAGAGGAGATTGTGGGGAGTAGAGGAGGTCATGGGGTGTAGGTTAGGTCGATGGGAGTAGAGGAGATTGTGGGGAGTAGGTTAGGTCGATGGGAGTAGAGGAGATTGTGGGGAGTAGAGGAGGTCATGGGGAGTAGGTTAGGTTGATGGGAGTAGAGGAGATTGTGGGGAGTAGAGGAAGTCATGGGGAGTAGGTTAGGTCGATGGGAGTAGGTTAGTTGGTCTTTGCAGTTGTCCCGTCTGGATCTATTTCAATACCCTTACCTGAGACAAGGTGTCAAAGAAACTAACTGGGGCTTCAGGAAATTGGAACGTTTTTCATGTTTAAGGTTAAGTTGGCATCATTAAGTTTACTGAAAACAGATGCTGTTATTTGTGTTTGGGAGTAGACTTCAGTGTATAGTCAAAACAGCTGACCCCTTTGCAGTTCCCCAAGCAGTCTTTCCATTACCTATGTGAAGTCACTCAGCATTCGCAAGGCCAAATAGCATTGCTTTAAACTGATACAACGCAAAAGATGTATCTTTGATCTTCTCCAGCTCCACTTGCCAATTGCCAAACTGGAGGTCCAATGTAGTGAACCAAGAAGCAACAAGCAAGAATTATCATGGTAATCATTTATTCAGTCAAACCTCTGAAATCAGCACAAAACTGTTAGGAAACCTTTGTCAACCAACACCACTGGCACAGTCACGTTGACTGGGATGGTTCGATTATATTACTGGACTAGGCCTGCATGGAGGTCTGCATGGGATGGTCCTTCCCACCGTCTATGAACCAACAGGTGGCCTGGCGCGGGAGTTGACTCCTGTTGACTCCTGAGCAGGTCACTGAAATATGTGGATGAATCTGAGAGGGAATTACCTTAAGTGGACAGATCCAAGGGCATGGCAGCATAAAGGCTAGAGTAGCTTAGGCCCTGCAGTGTCACCTGGGTCTAAGCTGTTGAGGAAATAAATCTTCAGCAAGGAGTTGTGTCCCTCAAGGTCAATTTGTATTCCTGTTTTGGTCAGGGAATCTAGACCCAGAATGAGCAGAAAAGCCAGGTGGTCCTCAGCCATGACAGCGGTTCCCAGGGTCCGCACAATCCCAGGCTTAAGTGAGTTAGCTTTTCCTTCAGTGGTGTGTGACTAATCATCTGCCAGACCAAAGTCTCTGGAGTCCCCTGTGATGAGCTGCTCTCCTGGTTTAGCCAACTTCTGCCATAGTTGCCTCTGAATCAGGATACAGGTGGATCCTGTATCTAACACAGCCTCATGTTGGATGCCCCTCGAATGTCACTGGGGACCAGTTACAAGGCGGGGAGCAGGGTTGTTTTCTAATTCCTCTCTTGTGACTTGATTGTTCACCATGGCCCAGTAGTACTATACTTCTTTGAAGCCACATCCTTTTAAACCATACATCCGACTTTCACAAGCTGCCCAAAAGTCAGGAGCGATGCTTTTAAGTTGCGAGCAAAAGAAGGAGTGCAGTTGTTCAAGATCTTTCTTACCATTTCAATCACTGACATGGCTTTTACCTCAGGCACAACGCTGGATCTCGAAAAGTGGTTCTCACCTGTTCTTCAACTTTGGCTTAGTAATCTTAGGGTAAAAAAGCAGTTAGACATCTTTTAATTTCTGCCCAATTTGTGACATTGGCCTTTTGCTCTATCCACCGTGTCCTGGCCAGGCCTGTGAGGATGGTAGACAAGATTGCATCCAGCTCTAAATTAGTAACATGTCTTAGAGACATGACGTTTTCACATTACTTAACAAAATACATCTGTAGCAATCAGAGGTGGGGGACTCGAGTCACATGACTTGACTCGAGTCACAATTTTCAGGACTTGTGACTTGCTTGATCAAAGTATGAAAATGACTTGACTTGACTTTGACTTGAGAACAAGTTACTTGAGACTTGACTTGACTTGAAGTGGAAGACTCGACAATGACTTGAACTTATAATAAACAAACAGCAATACAATTATGTTATATGTTGTGACATCAGCAGCACTAATCAGCGTATGTGCCTTTAACGCTGCACAATTCAAACCGCGCCAAACATGGCAGACAGTAACGTTAGTCGAGCTCCACAAATTGTATCGTTTGGATACAAGGACTTTGAACTGGACCGTGTGAATAAAAAAAGATTTGCCAGATGCAAAATATGCAACAACGTCAAATTTCATTCGTCATTTTAAGAACCACAAGGAAAGGTAAGAAAGTAATCTCTTTATATTCAGTTTCACTAAGATCTATAACGAAGTAATGAATTAATCTTTTGTCATAATTTGGCCTTGGTTGCATATTTTATTTTATTTTTTCTTGATAGAAATGTGACCATTATCATTACAGAATACGTCTGGTAAATAGATGTAAGGGAATTTGACTATAACAGTGGCATAGCCTGAATTTTAATGTTGATGGGCATCTTAAAATGAGCGGGCATGTATTACACGTAGGCCATAATGTCTGTATTAAATGTGCGCATTTTCAAGTGTTTGTGGACTGCCTGTGGAAACTAAAAAGCATTGTGCTTACACCATAACAGTTAACTTTATTGCATGAAAGGCTAACATGGAGGCGCCGATGTGATTACTAGCACCTAAATATTTCGAAGAGGTTTATTTTTTTTACTCATACAGACAAGAATCATTACAGCGTAATTACATATTAGGTTTTCAGTCACAATAATTAGTTTATAAGGTTGTTGTTATTATTAGCCCTTATTACATGTATTGGCTGAATTCCAGTGCAGAATGCGTGTTATTTCTTCATACCGTTGCCATGAAAAACAGCGCGTTGCTATGGACGCAGCAGGATTCTAACCAGAGAAGGAACGGACTATTTTCTTTACAGGAAGCAATACAATCGTTTTTAAATCAATAAATTCCTTTTGAAATCAATATTTTGTGTCAAATTATTGATTTATTTGGTAGGTAGCCATGTAATAAGCGGGATAAGGTATAGCGAGGCGGTTGTTATAGCGAATACAACCCCTTCAGGCTGATTCAAGATCCCTCCGCTTCGTCCCCCCAAAAAATTGTACCCCGGAGGAGAAAAATATTTGATTTTGAAATCGAGCTTCACACCGAGCGCACGTCAGAAACAGAGGACAGTGTGTGTGTGTGCTCATCTCTTTAGTACTTTGACTTGACTTGAAACTTATAAGGACTCGACTTGACTTGCTTAGGGTGAACCCTTGACTTGACTTGCTTGATTTATCTGAACTGTGACTTGAGACTTGACTCGAGACTTGATGGTTAAGACTTGAGACTTGCTTGGACTTGACCATGTGTGACTTGTCCCCATCTCTGGTAGCAATTAATCAAAACATCTGTGGGATTCTGGTTTTCGTATATAGGAACATTTGTAAGGATCAGGGGCTTTTGATACGAGGAATGAGAACTTGATGAAGGTCCACTTGAGATACCGCTCACGTGAGGGGCATAACTGAAAAGGGTGCTAGTGGATTTCACTTTTGAAATTTTCTTCTCCCATTTCTCATTTCCATTTCTCAGAGCAATGCATTCCACCACAGCCTGCTCCAGCTGAGTTCTTTTATGACATTTTCCATGTTCTCAATTCATTGCTCCACATAGCCTCTGAAACTGAACTGTTCAAAGCGGTTTCGGGACTGTTAACTTTGTCTTGGAATACTTTCACATTATTACAGACTTCCTCTAAGTCAACTTGTAGTAGTCTATATGGCATCATTGGCATTTATGCCATCCTCGAATACAACTCACTTAATAATGTTGACATATTAACCACAGGGTTTGGAATGTATTGCCAGACCCAGGGCAGAAGAGGGGTGTGACTGCCATATCTGAAACCCCTTGGCCCACTTCCTCTTCATCTAAATCAATGTGAGTTTGTAACCTTGAGCAGTTAAGGTCTGATCTGATGTCAGTCATATTATCATCAGTGTACATATATGGGCCACCAACATGTACATTTTGTATTTAATCAAAAACTGAAACGATGCTCCAAAGAATCACTGTTTTCCTGACTGAGTGTACCAATTATATTGAGTAGGTAAAATAAGCAAAGATAATTTTAATATTTCATGCCAGGCTGTCTTAAATACAACACAAAATTAAACACAATCTCCCTTCAATATTAATTGAAAATACAGCAAAAAATAAATAAATAGATAGCTGCCACTAGATTACTGTAGCTAGGACACTTTGGAGAGTCCCTTTCTGGCTCATGTCCATGGTGTTCCCAATAAAATAGTAATAGTAAAAATTTATAATCTGCAATAATGAGCACCTAAAACATGATGGAAACCGTAATATTTGGTCTGGAAATTTAATTTCACCCCAATATTTGTTTAGCCAGCTTCCCACCAAACATTTCCTCCAAACAGCAACCCTTCAACCAAAAAGAACATCTTCCCTGGCAGTGTCACAACGTGTTGCTGTGGATGTAATTAATGCTGCAGATGGTATTCTGCCTCCCTCTACTGGCCACACATGGAACTGAGCCAAACCCCAACCTACCTCACTGTTGCTCAATATTCACACGCCTCAAATCCTTCAGTTGGCCGGCAACTCTCTCCACTGCAACTTTCAAGGAGATGATAGATTTATTGTTTAGTAAAATATTCTAATGAAATCACATTACCCAGAACTGATGGAGGGGCAACCCTCCAAATAATGCTTCTCAGCTTGTTTGATTCCCAGAAACATGCTGAATGAAGTGTGGTCACACAGACACACACACATACTCACACCAATATGGATGCAGACATAGATAGACATGTACTCATACTGTACATGAGCAAATGTTTCTGTGTGTACACACACACACACACATACACACACACACATCAATAAGCCCTTTGAGCTTAAAGGCCACAGGATAACAATCATGGCAAAAAGGTCTACATCGTTAATGTAGGTCAAAGCGTGTGACCCCCTCTGTACTGTCCTGGACAATTGGCATTTAGTCTAGGAATAAACAAAGGTAACAGAGGAGTGAAGGTCTTGTGAGGAGATGGCCGAGGAGGCCTGGACAGGCAGTGGAACGGGCCAGGGGGACGGGTCATTAATCCAAAAACCAGCTTGACGCCAACAAACATAGACATAGCCATAAAGATCTGTGCACAACGGGGCACAGGGCTTCTCCTGGAAACTGGGCTTTCTAACAAAGACATAGTTATGAACTTCTAGGAATTACTGGCTGTGTAGCTGTACAATGGGGCCTACATCATAACTTTAAGGCTGTAATTCATTCAAATCTGCCATAGAAATGTCTAGGCAGTGTCTTTATTTACTACATTCATCCCCATGCACTTGCAATTTAATTCAGAAAAGATAAAGCACACTTGTGCAGGAGGTTACCTGGTAGTGTTTGCTGGTTTCTTTACAGCACTCGACACCAGCCTCTGAGTTCATTTGACCATGAAACTGCATAAAAACTGAAATGCTGGTTTGCTGAATTGAGTCAAATCTTAGTCCTCTCCATCCTGACCCGACTGAACCAAAAGGGGTATTAAAAAAGGAGGATGGATGGATGGAAGGTATTCCCCAGAGGCAACGGCGAGAGAGGCCAGTACAACCATTGGAACGGGCTATACATTAAACCATTGTTCATTTGTTACAATAACCAACCAGACGCCAATCACCATAAAGATCTGTGAAAATTAGGCTATACAGGCTTCTTCTGGAAACTGGGCTTTCTCACAAAGACATAGTTGCTGAAATTCTAGGAATCGCCGACTGTGTACTGTGAAGAAAAACCCTCAATGTTTCCTTTGTTCTCTGCATGCTCATAATTAAACCCTGCATGCTTTTTCCCCTTATGCAACGAAAACAGCGTGCAATTATGCAGGCTTCTAAAGATCTCCCTGATCTAAGTTACAAAAGCTGGCTAACTGTGTCTATCTACCACACTACGTGTTAGTTCGGGTTAAGCGTAGGGGTCTGTTTTATTAACTTGGAACCCACTGAAAACAATGTTCAAGCCTCCACTTGAGTGACCTCATCAGATACTATTTGTGCGCTCGTTGAAGGTATAATGGTACTTCCATTACCGCAAGTTCACGTGGGCCTCCATTTTCATGTGCTGTTAAGCCAGCAAAATTGTAAAACACAAGCTTGTTGGTAATTTCTACTTGTTAAAGCCAGCGTTCCACTACTTTATAACATTTGCGACTGGATTGGTCATTGACCTGTTTCATGCCTTCCCATGCACTGAGATGGGAAAGGCCGCAATATCTGAGGTGTCCCTAAACAGCTTGATTTTAGAAAGCACTGATAGTAATATTGGAAGTGGCAATATGCAAGATTTTGACACAAGCACAAGCATATGACTACTAGAGAAGTTTGTGTTTCAAATAATATTTTTGTAGAGAATGTATCCTAAACTTTCTCACCAGTCCGTTTGCATGATTTCTAATCTCCTTCTAATCGTCTTATATAGCCGCAGTACTATCCTTCCCACCCAGACCATCTTGGACTAGATAACATCATTCTGGATCTTGTTCAGTAAGGGAGGAGGATGAGGTGACAAATTGGGTTATTGTTTAGAGGCAGGATTCTACACAGTGCCCCTTTAAGACCAACCAAAAGCTGGTTTTAGTAGTATTGCAGTTTGTTTTAAAGTGAATCTTGACAGCGGAAGTGGAGTCCATCTAGTCGTGACCAACAGTACCCACATACCTGGAACAAGAGTGATGGGCATTTTGTGCCTTGAAACTTTGTTTTTAGAAAAGCTTTAGCATGCCTAGTTCCTCCAGATGTATGGTACCAGACTTACAGAGCAGTATTGTAATGGGGACTGGACATTTCCTCCCCCTCTTTATAGTTTTTTGTCCCCTAATGTGAAGACTGTGGAAGTACCTAAAATCCTCCATAGTGCTATATCATACAGTATGCCCACTGAGAGGAATTATGGTGCCTGTAAGTGTGTCTAGACAGCTTTTATTAGTTTAACAAGTTTGATTTTGTTTATAATAGAGAATTGAATTTTGCCATTTACAACATTTAGCTTGTCCAAGCACAGCCGTGCAAATGCAATACATATTTCTGTATTGAAAATAAAATACATTTAGTGTGTTGATTGGACAAGGAGGATTTGGCATATAGCAGCGTTGACCTATTTCGTAAACAGATTAAATTTGAAAATAAAAAAGTGGTTGTATTCAATATTAATATATTATATTAATAATATTCAATGTTTATTATATAAGCAGTAATCTTTTGTAAATCATTTGAAAATTAACAACAACTCAACTTCCTCTCAATATGCCATGAGAGAATGGATTTAAGATGTTCACCATTCAACAAAAACTTTCTGGGCTTTGAGCAAGTTCAACATTTTAAGCAAAAATGGAATAAGCCTAGTTGCAATGCTTGCAATTATCCCTGTGAAAATGTTTGCAGACATACATTCAAATCTATATTGCTATAGCGGTTTGTTCAAATAGAGCCTGGTGATTGCAGGCTGGACTGATGAAAGATTGAACACTGAATACCACTTTTATTTCATGTGTCATGTACATTCCATCACTGCCTACTTATGCGTTGCAAAAGACAATGTTAGCTCTCTTTGCTAACGCCCAAAGCGCAGACAAAGAAAGATCTTCTACCCTAGACACACAAACTCATAAAAGATTGGATCATGTCATTTTGAACAAAGGACAGATACATCATCATAAATGCTCCTTTTTTGGCTCCTCTCAGATCAGGCAAATGGAACAGGCCAAGAGCAGAATTCCACTGGCATCTACTGTATGACACATACGATGAACACATGAAGCAGCTCAACATTAGTATTCTACAAGTCCCTGTTCGCAATTATATGGCAATGTTTAAAATAGCAAGTATAAAAGATGAATTCAGTCAAATAACTTTTATCAACAGATCCATTTACATGCGCTCGATTTGTAGTCTAAATATGTATACTGGACCCTTCAGAGTGAAGCTCTACATAAACCCCAACCGGCATGACTTTACTAACATTGTAAATCAATGTCTGCAATACCCCAAAAAATGCTACACGCTGTAATATCCCTCCATTATATAGTAACTAAAACAGAATTATGGAGAATACTGGAGAAAACTACAAAGAGGAATGATGTTCCAAAATGTCATATGCCCCATCTACTACCCCCCTTTCATCATGTTAATAGTACAGTACATAAAATGTGTAGCATTCAACGATATTTTAGCATTTTATGTAAACTGAGGAACAAAACGAGATGCTGTCCAACGTCACCATAGAAAATATGTGATAATTTTAGGGGGCTGGGAGGCAAGATGGATGCTTGTTCACATACAGTCTTAAAAGCTCAATTTTCCTGTCAGAATCTGTCCTCGGTAACCGCCACTTAGGTCCCCATTCACTTGGTGCTGTTTGGGCTATTTTGGGAGCTCTGAGCTCCCCTGTTGGTGACGTGTGCTGCTGGGTAAATCTGCCGCTCCAACCGACCCAGCCTGCTACCTCAGATGGCACTGAGAATGACAGTGAGGAGGAGAGGAATGGGGGAGAAGAGAAGAGGAGGTGCTATGCACAGAGCACGTAACAAGGATGGGAGGTAGATTGGGGAGAAGTGGTGAGTGGAGATGAAGAGGAGGAGGAAAAGAGAAAGACAGGGTGAAAAGAAGGAGGTGAAGTGGAGGAGAATACAGAGTTCTATGCACTGAAATGACTGAAGAGAGGGACGGGGGGAAGTGGAAGTTGCAGGAGGAGAGGAGAGGAGGTGCTGTACTAATGTAAGTCTCCAGATATCTCTCAGGCAAGGTTAGTCAGATGGCCTTGAGTAAAAGGGAGTCAGGACACAGAAGAGGGGAGAACTATACTTCAGATATCACCTCAGGTAACTAGCCATCGTTAAAGAGGGAAAAGGAAGAGAGAAGGTGTTACCTCAGATGGCACTTTGAGCAAACACCTCCCTGAGTTGGAGGCTGAGGCTCAGAAGAGGAGACTGTTTTTGATTTCCTGTATTTTCTATAGCTGGAAGCATTTGGCAGGGTTCCACATGAGAGGCTGATAGAGACATTACAAGGAGGCACGATACTGAGAATGGTGCACTTTTGTTGTCACGAAATGAGTGACTCCTTCTAGAACATTTTGTTTATCTGATACACTGTATATATATAATACCTTGTGAAGCCATGCCGGTAATGCTATCTCTTGGTTCCAATGTGATATGGCTCCACTGTATAGTCAATATATTATCTACAGCATCAGTCAAAAGTGAGACAACATTTTGGACTGGTACTGTATTTTCTATTGTTAACAAATAGACGTGTTGTGTGGGAACACCAGTGATGGCTGTAGTAGAATTACAACTCAAAAAAAAAAAAATCCAGAATCTTACTATCACTGATTTCCCATGTCAAACACATAGCCTTCAAATAATGATTTTTAATATCATTTGCTGAATAATTTTGATTACGCTGCCATGCAGCTACTGCTGTCATTGTCACTGTTAGTAGAATTATTAACATTAGGCCTATCAATCCATTATTGAATCGTGAAACATGCATATATTTATCACTCATCAATGTCAAAATTAGTATTCTCTAAACCATATAGGGCCGGTTTCACAGACACAGATTAAGCCTAGTCTAGGACTAAAACAACAAGCTCAATGGAGTTTTCTACTGAACTAGATTTTTTTGTCCTATACTAGGCTTAATCTGTGTCTGCGAAACTGGCCCTTAGTGTATAGAAAATCAACAACAAAGAAATGAATAATGTATTGTGATGCATTTTGATTGTGATCATGTTTTTCAATGATAAAATAAGTGTTTTTGTGGGCCCCCCTGACTGGTGGATATTTGTGACATGCAACCATCGTGACCATTAAAGCTCCGCCCCTGACTCGAACCCGTCCTGACCCTTGTGTCCCCTTATGCCCCTGACTCAAACCCGTCCTGACCTTATGTCTCCTTATGCCCCTGACTCGAACCCGTCTTGACCTTATGTCTCCTTATGCCCCTGACTCGAACCTGTCATGACCCTTGTGTCCCCTTATGCCCCTGACTCGAACCCGTCATTACCTTATGTCCCCTTATTCCCCTGACTCAAACCCGTCATGAACTTATGTCCCCTTATGCCCCTGACTCAAACCCGTCATGAACTTATGTCCCCTTATTCCCCTGACTCGAACCCGTCATGAACTTATGTCCCCTTATTCCCCTGACTCGAACCCGTCATGAACTTATGTCCCCTTATGCCCCTGACTCAAACCCGTCATGAACTTATGTCCCCTTATTCCCCTGACTCGAACCCATCGTGATCTAAAGATGCATTTTTTATTTACCTTCCGAGGTAATGTTGGACACGTCTCCGACCAATACTCTCTGCTCTTAAGACGACATTTCTGTTGGACTGGAGAATACAGTAACTAGTAGGTCTAGTCCTTCCAGCACCGTAAACAGAATACAAAAAAATATCGTAGCTGGGAAGCAACTAAAAACACTGGCACTTCTACTATCACCAGCAACAGCACACGTTTGATAGAGAGCTCCATGTTTGTTCCCACACGTGTTTTGTCTTGCGGTGCAGGGAAATTGAGTTACTCGTTGATTCAAAAATGTGTATACATTTTATGTTAATATTATTTAAATTAAATTGTGTTTACAACAATTGATGCAGTCTAAATAAGCTCTACGAGGCCTTAATGTAGATTGGGTTCAGGAGTAGATTCGATAAGAGTATGTATGACAGTGTGTCGCACTAAATAATAGACTGAAAAGAAACCAGAGTATTACTCTATGGCAGTGGTTCCCAACCAGGGGTACTAGGACCCCTGGGGATACTTGGCCTCTCCACAGGGGGTACTTGAAAACACTCAGGACACCATAGACTAGTGAAATTAACATGAGGGGGTACTTCAGGGCTACTGAAAGCAGTGCAAAAACATTTTGGGGGTACAGTAACTGAAAAAGGTTGGGAGACACTGCTCTATGGGATAAGCTCATCTAAAAAAAAAAACATTTACAACATTGTTTTTACTCAGTGTGAACATTTGTATTTTCCATGTGTCTAAAGGAGAACAACATAATGTAACAAACAATGAAACACTGTTAAGTGATTGAATACATCAAACCCTCTCATTAATACATTCACCATTAGTGCTTCAGAAAGAGGCATTGAACACCCATGGTTTTATAGCATAAATCACGTTTTAAAGACCTCAGCTCTATGGATGCACATTCCCACACGTAGATCCCCATGTGTTATGGATTTTGATTCCTTCAAGGTCCTCTTGGATTATATCGATTGCAGCATCCTGATTCGTTCACTAAATAAAATGAATGAATATAAGACATGGCTACAGGAAATCATGCTGTGCCACTCGTTTTGCGTTGGGAGTGCTAATGTTTTGCTCAAGTTGCAGCAGTAAAATATGTCAATACAATGATAGAAATAGCAGAACATTCCCTGCCTGTAACACCACAAAAAATCCAACTGAGTAAATAAATTGAAAAGATGTAAAGATTAGGATAGAGGAAAGGGAGTGAGAAGAGAGGGAGACAGAACAGGAAAAGAGGATAAGCGAGTGGGAGGGTGAGAGAAAAGAGGACGAGGACGAGAGGAAGATAGAGAGAAGGGCAGAGTGATGAGGAAAGAGAGAAACGAGGGGGAAAGCACTGAGGGAGAGGGAGGGAGAGGGAGACAAAAGGAAGATATAAAATTAGAAGATAAATATTCTCAGGAGAATATTGATATTGTTTGTAAAGCCCTCCACCTTTGCGAAAGTACAATGCACTCGGAAAATGTATGAATTATCTAACCTTTGATTGAGGAAAAATTGTTAAAGGAGAAATCAACCCTTTATCAACAAAAATATATTTTTCAAACGTGTTATAAATATTGGAACCACTACAATGTAAAAAGTGATCAGCTGACCTTACAATAGATTTTTTTGATAAGATACCCATTACCACAAATCATTTGAAGAACTCAATGTATTTTAGTGATAAAACTTAAAATAATAAAGTGAAATTGCCACCCATATAAATTATATTTTTAAGTTAACATTTTAATTGGTGTGTGTTATGAAGATTTGTTGTTGGCAAGCTAGAAATATAGGGTCCTGTGTAATTAAATTATTCCTCATCGTTAATTTATTTTGTGTACCTAGTTTATAGTAACTTTTTTATTTGCTTCATATGGCAATCTGTCATTTTATAAGTATCTAAAAGTAAAAGTATGTAAAAGTAAAACAATTATTTACTCACAATTCTCCTGCAATGAAGTCTCATGGCACTATTTAGCATTCATAACTTCCATATTATTAATTAATATAATATAGATCAATCAAGTATTTTACTCAAATATCAACATGTCTGCCTATTACTTAACTATTATCAGTAAAAGACAAAATATCAAGTAAGAATAACTTATTTAATACATTTTAGATGGACCTTAACATTAAATAATCACAACTAATATTTTTGGGACAGAACCGCAGAGGTTTTCCTGGGTGAGCATAGTTTAATGGAAGTTTAACTGAAGAAAAATACAAAAAAGAACAAACGGCAGGAACAAGCAACAGAACAAACACACTAACGACAATGACCAACAAGAAACACTGGCGCAGGAGGAACTTAAATAGGGACACGAGGGAGCCAACAAGGCACAGGTGGAAACAATAAGGACAAGGACAGGCTGCATGTAGGTACACAAACAAAAACCAAACATAATGGGGCTACATAAAAATAAAAAAAACAACCGGAACAGAAGCTCACAATTATATTGACGAAGCACAAATAAAGTTACATTTATTCAATAACATAATATTTTCTAATTGTAGTCAAAAACATTAAGTGATATGAAATAGTAGTGGGACATGAGTTAGTACCACCTTTATGATGAGTTCTACTAATCTTTGCAGATGTTATGTAGTTACTACTACTAAAATGTATTTAATGAGATAGACATTTACTTTTTAAAGTTTAGGGTTCTTCCTGTTTAAATGGGGTATAAATGTGAGGAGACATACCTACCAAACTCCCATAGTTCTCTTATAATGGGGGCGGGGATCAGAGGATTTAAAAAAATGCTACACACTTAATAGTTACACCAATAATGTTTTCCAAACTCCAGCACTGATGTTTATCTTGATGAGAGTTGAGACATTCTGAAAATAACTGAGCTTATTCCTGCTGCCATATCCCATCAGAACCCAACATAAAAAAATGTATCCCAACATATCTAAGCAATGTAAATTTGAAGAAATTCTGCATGTGGTGTGTACATTTTACACTTGAAATGGTCACAAACATATGAATCCGATCTTCAGTTTTTCACATTCCATGCATCTTTGTAAGGATTGTGAAAACCCAACCAATATGTTCACTCTATAAATGGTAACTGCCTATTTAGAGACTTATCTGATCGGTGCACATACCATGCTTCATTGGTCAACCACGTCCTTCTGAGTGTTCAGTCCTGTATGCTGGTCTACAGTATATTATTCAAACTGCGGTTGACCTTTACATGCCTGTAGCACTCCTGTGAGACTTCCATGCACTCTTCTCCCATCATTGCCTACCATACTAATGCTTCCCATGCATCTCTGCGATGTCTCCATATCAGGCTGCATTGGCTGATGGAGATATTCATTCTCCTTACCATACGTTGCATCAGCCATAAAATGATATATTTGAAAGAAATATACATTTAAATTTTAGGACAGTGTCAATTATTGCATAATTACCTGATCGCAATGATTTGAGCCAGATCGCAATTGTTTTTATGACAACAATCTTTTTGCACAATATTTTGATTCCAATGTAAAGGAATCTTTTATGCCAATGTTAGAAATGTCTCAAATATACCATGTGAATTATGTCAATTTCCAAACTTAGATACCTAGAGAGGAACCCCCCCCAACCCGGGGTAGTCCACCGAAGCTGAAAACATGTGCACCGCCCTGGGCCCATTTAGATTGTAAGCCAAACGAAAGAGTTGAGCCCAATAATATCAAAGAGGCGAATTTGCCGGATTTGCAGCAGAAGGTGGTGCTCAAAAGCGCAAACACCACAAATCAGAAGAACCATCTCAAGATCCATCACGTGTATTTTTAGGCCTACAGTAGACTACTATTAGGCTTACACTTTAATAGCGGCATACAATATAAACAATTAAATCATTAATCACAATTGTTTGTGCGACAGTTAATCATCAATTAAAATGTCATAATTGTAACATCCCTAGAAACAGCATTTCGATGTCATCACCCCTCTGTTACATTTATGTGCTACTGCTCCTCACAGGCAAAGGCGATTCGGGTGACTCATCGCGTTTGGTGGCTTATCCTGGACTCAACTCGCTGAATGTGGGCGTATCATCAGTGGGAAATTGTGCTAGAGGGGTATGGAAGAAATCAGGTCTGAGTTGCCAAGGAAACTTAGATCAACTAGGAGTTCAACTGGGGATAAACGGTCATATGAAATTGGCTCACACTTTAGCTGGTACATTTCAATGACAACTTATCTTTTTGAACTAACCTGCTCCAGGTTTACGTCACTGCTAACTCAACCTGAAAGGCCTCAATCGCTAGTGGAGTTCCTCTCACAAAGACATCATCCTCTTTATTTTTCAGGAAGATTACTGATCAGATATTTTAATTTTAAATGTTTTCATGTGTTACATTTTTGTATATTACAATACCTAACGCAGTACATATTTACTAATCACAAGAGAAAATGTTAATGTTTACAAACAGTAGAATATTCGGATTACTTTTTGATAGCACTGGTGAAAAAGCACACCAAAGCACACATCAAAGATGGCATTAATGATATTATCCTGAGAAAGAAGGCACTTCTCCCTTTACACCATAGGTTGCTTGATTTGCAAGATGTTCAATATGTTCAACATTCAGGGCCGGTTTCGCAGACACAGATTAAGACTAGTCTTGGATAAAAAAAAAAAAACAAGCTCAATGGAGTTTTCTATTGAATTTGAACTTTTTTTGTCCTAAACTAGGCTTAATCCGCGTCCGCGAAACCGGCCCTCAATGTTTTGCATTAGGCACTAATTAAAACATGATACTGACTTGGCAATGGCCTGACTGTTCAGCATTGTCTCAATTAAATGTTTAGTGTTCAAGCCAGCTAGATTTAATATCAGATTGATGAGCAATTCCCTGGTTGAACAGATGAAGCCTTAACTAGAATGTGAATTTAATGGAAACTATCTAGATCATAGGTCTTCAACCCTTGTTATTCTGTCTCTCCCTGTTCAAATAAACGTACCATTAAAATTATAGACTGAACATTTCTTTGTCAGTGGGCAAACGTACAAAATCAGCAGGGGATCAAATAATTGTTTCCCTCACTGTATACCAAACATACCCAGGAATAACCCAGAGACTGGGAGACAGGTCACGATTGAGGGAAGGATGAAAAATACAGAAATATCCTTGAAGAAAACCTGATCCAGAGCCACAAGACCTCAGCGTGGGGCAAAGATGCATCTTTCAACATAACAACCACCCAGAGCACACGGCCAAGACAACGCTGTGGTGACTTTTGGACAACTCTGTGAATGTCCTTGAGTGGCCATGCCAAAGGCAGGACTTGAACCCCATTAAACATCTGTGGTGAAATCTGAAAACCGCAGTTCACCCAGACACTATCCATTATGACAGATCTTGAGAGGATCTACAAGGAAGAATGGGAAAAACTGCCCAAATCCAGATGTCCAAAGCTGGTAAAGACATACCCAAGAACACTCAAAGCCGTGATTGCTGCCAGTGTTGCTTTTAGTACTGAATTAAGGGTCTAAATACTTACATGAGATATTTATGAAAACATGTTTTCACTTCCCCATTGTGGAATATTCTGTCCTTTCAAGACAACCAAATGTCTGAAGAAAATGTCATTTCCAAATGTGATCTTCTGTTTGGGTATACGCTTTTAATTAATTCTAAACTGGATGACCATTCAAAACACTATTTTTTGAGTTCACGTTCCACATCGGAGCATTGACGGCCCACCATTAGAGCATTGGAGGCAGTCCCCCACTTGTGATTAGCCCACCCAAGATCAAAATGTATCATACATTTTTTTTTATGTTTCATGTTTCATGAAAAAACATATTTTAGGATTTATGAAATATGTTGAAAAACACATTACATGTTTGTAATGTCTTATAATATTTGAAAAAAATATTGTTCAAAAAAACCTCAGTCACCAAATAATCTGTTGGTGGCACCTCTGGATTTTAGACTGAAAAAGCCAGCGCTTGGATTGCATTGCATTCCAATAGCTAAGTATGGGATAGGGCTGCACTAATGAGACTGTAGCGATGTAATCATATTACTTTTGAAGCACAGTGCTAATGGACCATTTTAGGGTGGTGAAATGAGTGACTCTGTAAATATAGTGGCTCTGAAAATGATTCACCCCCACATGTTATTGTGTTTCATGAACCATGCAATCTAAATGGATTTACTTATACGTTTTTGCCACTGATCAACACAAAACTTCCATCATTTCAAAGTATAAAAAAAATCTACATATTGTCTTAAATTAAGTTCCAATATAATGTGGTGCATAATGGGATTCCACTTGGCTGGTGGAGGCTGCATTGTTGCCCACTTGCCGGAAGGGACCACTGCAGGCTCTAATTTGCCCCGACTCCCTTCCTTATTTTCAGTACCTTTGCAACTGCTACACTTGTGCAAATGGCGAAGGCGCAAATTAACATGCAAATGTAGAGCCGAGGGTGAAGGGCCGATGTTGGCAACCACTGCTCCACTGGGGAACCTGTAACTAGTCTTGGCAAGTGGTGTTGACACAACATATGTTTGAAGGGATTTTCTTTGTAATCCTAACCCAAACCATAACCCTAACCTTAGCCCCAGTGCTGTGATAGCTAACCTTAACCCAAACCCTAACCTGAACCCCAGAGCTGTGAGACGTAACCTTAAACTAACCTTTTTTGTTTCCTAACCGTAGCCCAAACCTAAACCCTAACCGTAACCCCGGTGCTGTGAGATCTAACCTTAACCCTAACTCCAGTGCCGTGATGTCTAACGTCAACGTAACGTTTACGATAAAATGCTTTTATAACATATACTAATGACCTTGCTATTGCTGTTACTCATCCTAATTACCATGTCTAGTGTGCGTCAGAGGGTAAGATGACTGCCTTGTAATCCAAATGTTGCTGGTACAAAATGCAGGTGTAACATTTTGTCAAAAAAATCGTCTTTCATAGCGTTCATAAAATATCATACGTTTGTCTGGCGTTCGTATTCTATTTTACGTTTTAATAGCGGTTGTAACATTTGATACGTTGTAATAGCGTTCGTAAGATATGTTACGTTTGAATAATTTCGTAATGCATCATACGTTTTGGTGGCGCATTGTAACGTAACCTAACGTAACGTCACATATCATACGAAATCGGGTGCCATGGATTTTCGTAAAATAGTCTACGTAGGTTCCTGAGACCAGGTTGGATGAACAGGACATCTGCATCACACATGCTGCAGCATCAGTTGACAGAGAGAGCGATATACTTGTATAGTGTCTACTGCTTGTAAACCTGGTATGAATGAATGCATTGCTGTGTGGCTGCACAATTCTGAAGGTTTCTGAACTAAATTGGGTCAACAATTTGAGGTAATGACCATTTACAGTATTCAGAGTTCTGAGAAATCTTTGTTGCAGCATTATTGATACAATGGAGTGTTACATTAACCTACTAACAGGTTTTGAGATGAAATATTGTCAGCTATGTTTTTTATTCTTTTTCAGGGGGCTTAGACTTTGGTTGTTAATATGTCAATGCCATGTTCAACTATGAGTGATTAGGCTATATATTCAGCTATAAGTGGATGCACATCTGTTGAAATAAAATAAGAATATGATACGGCCCATAATACTGAACTAATCAGGAGCCGCCACTGGTCCAGAGTTGTCTTGACTGCAGCATTTGATCACCAATGGATTGCCAAATTTGCCCTGGGTCCAAAGTTAAGGACAGGGGAAGTAACATGTTAGCTGCAGTGCTTAATTTGTAAATCGGGTGGTCCCGGGAACACATTGGGGCGTGTTAGAGACATGGATCTGGTTGTCAAATCGACGTGAATAAAGCACATCGGTAGCGCAAATAGCAGACAACAAAAACTTTCACAATCTTGTCGGGCTTGTTATGAACTCTGATTGCTTCTAATGGAATGTTTACAGTGCAAAGCGAACACAGTGATGGAAAAAGACAAGACATGCGCAGCAGACCGGATCTGTGAAAAGTAGGTGCCGGAACAAACTGAGGAAAATCGGAGAGGTGTTGGATCCTGTTCTGGCGGGATCTGGCTCATATTAACTACTGGTTAGCTGGCTCAAATACCTGCAAACAGTGTAAAAGCAGTAAACAGCTACTTCTTTTGCCCCCTTGCAAAAGAGTAGCCCATGCCTATTGAGTAGCCACAACCCCAACTCTATTCAGGGAGCTTAAAATGCTACCTACTTAACATTCTCTCTCTTTGGTACATAACCCATGCCAGCCCCAGGTGGGGTCTATTTCCTTCAGTCAGCTGTCTTTTCAAGGAGTCACTTGATCTTTCGCATTGTCAGCTGTTCTGTTCACAGCAGTCACTGGACCAAACCATTTGAACTGGTTCACACAGGACATGATGTTAACTGATAGCATTAACCTAAAACCTGTTCTACAAAGCACAAGTTCTTTCAACATGAGTTTCTTGGCAGACAGGAAGATTCTGCAAAGACTTGTGCCCCATTGATCCGACTCCACATATTTGTATTGAATAACTGCCTCCATGTCCAGAAAACGGAGGTTGACGCAGATTTTTGGGTATATGTAGTGTGATGTGATCAAGCCCTTATCCCATTTCAGCGTGAGACCAAAGCCCCTGTGACCATCAACTAATCCAGACCTGCAAAATGGGTCTCCTGAATGCAGCTCAACTCCCTGGTGAAACCACCTGAAAGAATTAGGGTCAAGGTGCCACCCCACTCGCCACCCCAGTTGTCAGGAGTGTCTGCTATAATATATTCATATTTAATTTATTAAATGGTATTATATTTTTCTTCATTGGTTGTTAATCTGTATGATAACCCGTTCCAATATCTTTGATTCCCCCATCCCTGTAAGATGGTTGAGTCCCGGAGTCCGCTTGCTTCTGTCACTGTGCCGCTCCCCCTTCCTTCCAGTGAAAACACTAGCGTCGGTCCATGATAACGCACGTTCCAGTTACCTTGGAAGTCTGAAGTAAGAACTGGGAATGACGTCACACCCGAGTTAACCCAAGTTGATTGCGTTCCAGTGTCCAAAGTCAAAAAAAGATGGATGCCCCCATGAAAGCTTTTGTTGTGCTTACCCTTTCGGAATATACAGCTCCGGATAAAATTAAGAGACCAATGCACCTTTTACTTTCCTTTCCAAAAATTTTGGAAAGGAAAGTTTTGAGTGAGTCACAGAAGTGTTCAATTTCAGTGGTCTCTTAATTTTAACCCTTGGATATAGTGGTTATATTTTATAAACAGTTGACATTTTAATTTTGTCAATATATTGAATTGCTACAAAATATTTATCCCCAGTATATTCAGTTAATGATTGCAGTTAATGATTTAATTGTTCATATTGTAAATAGTATGCCGCTATTATAATGAGAGCCAAATAATATTGTAGGCCTAAAATTACATGTGACGGATCCAAAGATGGTTCTTCAGGTTTGAGGTGTTAGCGCTTTTAAGCGCCCCCTATCTGGTGCATATCTGGCAATTTACCTTCGTGAAAAGATTGGGCTCACCTCTTTCGTTTAGCTTAAAACCAAAATGCACCCAGGGCGGTGCAGTTGTGTTCAGCATTGTTGAACTACCACTAAATCAATGTTGTTAACGACTGCTCTTCACAAAACGCAAAAAGCAATAACAATTACATTTTCCTGCACACTGTGATGTTTCATCTCTTGATCTGCGGCAAATATTATAGCTTAGTTATTTGAAATAGCCTTCCTAACGTACCAAAACCTGTTTCAACGCTCAATTAATTAAATCAGTAAAAATGTACAAGAACGATTAATTTCACTTTCAAACGTTAATATGCAATGGGACAACATATATGTATATCCTTCCATGTTACCGTGCATTTTCGAATTAGGAAATATGGATGGAAATGACAAAAAAGTTGAATTACAATATTAGTAAAAATATTTTACCAACGCAGAGTGTTTTTTTTCTTTTGTTGATCAGAGTTGATGCGACAAATCTATTAAATAATGTTGCAAAATTACATAACAGTGCATTGGTGTAAAACTATTCTAAACTAGGTTCAAACATACGGAAATTAGTTTCAGTAAATGATCTGCGCCTGAAAACTACCCGCAGATCTGTGAAACGCTCATATGTGCTAGACATCATGCGCTAGACATCCTGACTGATGGAAATGGACATTATCTCTATGGTATTTGTTGAGACGTTTCACTGGCATAGAAATACCTCATTCAGATTGGAAACATGATTTTGGAATCAATATATTGTGCAAAGAAAAGATGTTGTCTTAAAAATAATTGTGATCTGTCTCAAATAATTGTGATCAGGCATGTAATAATTCTGACAGCCCACCCTTGAATTTCAACTTGCTACCCTTTTGCCACCCCATGTAAAATTTGAAATGTCACTGGCTCAACTGCCACATGATGCACATCAGACACAAATTGAGCCTCTTCAGGGAAAGAATAAAGAGGTCCGCAAAGCTTGCTAGGAGCTACATACGGTTCACAGGTAGCTGTTGTCGCTATAAATATTTGTATACAAATACAAAGGTAATGTTGCAGTATTTGTCTGAGGCAAACAAATTCCTGTAATTTGTTTTGTTCTCCCTTCATAACTAAATAATGAATAAACAAACTGACTTAGCGGATTTAGAACTGAACTATGTACTGAGTTTAAGTAGACATCTTCCATCTTCCAGGCTTTGTCAAGACATGTCAAGAAAACTCCAATGTAATTTTTGTTGTTCTGTACTGTCCAGTCTCCTTCCTGTTAACTGTGGGGCCTAACTAGGCTCAACAATTACAGCTGGTGACAATATGGTCAAGTTGACTGACTGTAGTAAGTACAATAATTTGAATTCCTTCTCATGACAGTGTAGCTACGTAGTGGTAAGAAACTGGGTGATCTTGTACCTGGGAGTATACCCTATACAAAGAAAAGTCCTCTTTCCCCCTTTTGTTTATCCACAATTGTTTCTCTCTTTTTCACTATCCCCCCTTCTCTCATCTTCCCCCACTCAATCTCTTCTCTCTTTTTTAACTGCCAGCCTAGATAAAATGACTGGAACAGCTTGATTTCATGGATCAACTAGCATTACATGTATACAGTGGGGAGGAAAAGTATTTGAGACACTGCTGATTTTGCAGGTTTTCCCAATTACAAAGCATGTAGAGGTCTGTGATTTTTATCATAGGTACACTTCAACTGTGAGAGACGGAATCCAGAAAATCACATTGTATGATTTTTAAATAATTAATTTGCATTTTATTGCATGACATAAGAATTTGATCACCTACCAACCAGTAAGAATTCCGTCTCTCACAGACCTGTTAGTTTTTCTTTAAGAAGCCCTCCTGTTCTCCACTCATGTATTAACTGCACCTGTTTGAACTCGTTACCTGTATAAAAGTCACCTGTCCACACTCTCAATCAAACAGACTCCAATCTCTCCACAATGGCCAAGACCAGAGAGCTGCGTAAGGTCATCAGGGATAAAATTGTAGACCTGCACAAGGCTGGGATGGGCTACAGGACAATAGGCAAGCAGCTTGGTGAGAAGGCAACAACTGTTGGCACAATTATTAGAAAATGGAAGAAGTTCAAGATGACGGTCAATCTCCCTCGGTCTGGGGCTCCATGCAAGATCTCACCTTGTGGGGCATCAGTGATCATGAGGAAGGTGAGGGATCATCCCAGAACAACACGGCATGACCTGGTCAATGACCTGAAAGAGCTGGGACCACAGTCTCAAAGAAAACCATTAGTAACACACTATGCCGTAATGGTCCCCCTGCTCAAGCCAGCGCATGTCCAGGCCCGTCTGAAGTTTGCCAATGACCATCTGGATGATCCAGAGGAGGAATAGGAGAAGGTCATGCAGTCTGATGAGACAAAAATAGAGCTTTTTGGTCTAAACTCCACTCACCATGTTTAGAGGAAGAAGAAGGATGAGTACAACCTCAAGAACACCATCCCAACCGTGAAGCATGGAGGTGGAAACATCATTCTTTGGGAAAGCTTTTCTGCAAAGGGGACAGGACGACTGCACCATATTGAGGGGAGGATGGATGGGGCCATGTATTGCGAGATCTTGGCCAACAACCTCCCTCCCTCAGTAAGAGCATTGAAGAATGGTTGTGGTTGGGTCTTCCAGCATGACAACAACCTGAAACACACAGCCAGGGCAACGAAGGAGTGGCTCCGTAAGAAGCATCTCAAGGAGGGAGCTGAAAGTCTGTATTGCCCAGCGACAGCCCCGAAACCTGAAGGATCTGGAGAAAGTCTGTATGGAGGAGTGAGCCAAAATCCCTGCTGCAGTGTGTGCAAACCTGGTCAAGAACTACAGGAAACGTATGATCTCTGTAATTGCAAACAAAGGTTTCTGTACCAAATATTGAGTTCTGCTTTTCTGATGTATCAAATACTTATGGCATGCAATAAAATGCAAATTAATTACTTAAAAATCATACAATGTGATTTTCTGGATTTTAGTTTTAGATTCCGTCACTCACAGTTGAAGAGTACCTATGATAAAAAATAACAGACTTCTACATGCTTTGTAATTGGGAAAACCTGCAAAATCGGCAGTGTATCAAATACTTTTTCTCCCCACTGTACATGTACTGTGTTCTTGTACTAATCAGGAAGCTGAAGACGATCCAAGAGGACCTTGATCAACAGGCCCTGAAGGGAACAAAATCCAGAGCATGTAGGAATCTGCATCCATGGAGCAGAGGTCTTAAAAACTTGATTCATACTATAAAACCATGGGTGTTCAATGCCTTTTTCTAAAGCACTGGTTATTTTATGAGTGAGTGGGTTTGATGCATTCATTCATTCAACAGTGTTTCGTTGTTTGTTTCATTGTGTTGTTCTCCTTCAAATCTTTTCACGCTGAGTAAACATGTTGTTCTTACGCTGAGCTCATTCTACGGCTTAATGCAAACCAAAAGCTGGTTCTCAGATTGTGTTTATTAGCTCTAACTTTAACACCTGTTTACAGATCATGCTTTTAGCAATATGGTATTTTATGTTAGCGTAGATTTTTGGCTGCGCTACAGAGACTCACGGAGGTGTCATAACTGTCCTGTGCAACATTACTGGACCAGCTTAATCATAGACGTTGGGTCAGGCAGTGCAAGCAATAAAAGTGCACTGAGGCCCATGACCGTGGGGGGCCCACATGGACTCTTTGCACAGGCCCCCCCCATATATTTGCAGACAGGGTCATGCAAGCTGTTCCACACCAGTCTTGTCAACAACTGCTCACCGTGTGCATTGTGCAGTAGATTCTGAACGCAGTATCTAACGCTCATTTTGGCAACCGCATCCAGTGACAAGTCTTGCAGAGAGGCCAATGATTCAGCCAAGCCACCGAGTTTATTACATTTCATTACAATGTCAAGAAGCATAATGACCATCCTGTTACACTTTATGACATGGTTAGAGAGCATTATGACAACATGGCCCCTGCATTCAGCTTTAAAGAGGTTGGAAAAAATATGTATCTTTAAATTAAGCATTGGGTATTTGCAGGTCTGAGTGAAGTGATTTTCTACATTTGCATCTACATAATTTTAAGATATTATCATACATTTTTATACCCTACCACAAAAATGACCAGAATGACAGTGTCTTTGGACACTGAGATCAGTTAAAATAAACATCCCGTCTTAAATGCAACAAAGAAAAGAGTGAAGACAGATTTTACAATAATATGAAGAAAATACAATCCAGAAACTTTCCAAAGAAACTGACTAATTCAAAACTGTTTATGATGCAATTGATTTTGAAACATTGCGAAATGTCGCTTCCTGCAGTTCAATGACCACAGCCAAACAACAATCAACTGTTTGGGGTCTAGGGTTGTCCATTGGTTTGTTTGGGGTCTAGGGTTGTCCATAGGTCTGTTTGGGGCCTAGGGTTGTCCATAGGTCTGTTTGGGGCCTAGGGTTGTCCATTGGTTTGTTTGGGGTCTAGGGTTGTCCATAGGTCTGTTTGCGGTCTAGGATTGTCCATCAATCTGTTTGGGGCCTAGGGTTGTCCATTGGTCTATTTGGGGTCTAGGGTAGTCCATTGGTCTGTTTGGGGACTGGGGTTGTCCATTGGTTTGTTTGGAGTCTAGGGTTGTCCAGTGGTCTGTTTGGAGTCTAGGGTTATCCATTGGTCTGTTTGGGGTTTAGGGTTCTCCATTGGTTTGTTTGGGGTCTAGGGTAGGCAGTCCACATGTGCTGCTGCATCATGGGTTCAAATCCCTCCCACTTCTTTTAGCAAAAAATATAGTCCTTCCACATAATAAGAATAATTAATAAGAAAAAACGTCAATCAGTTTGATATTTATTGTTTGCTGCACATTGCTGTTTTCTCAGCAAGCATGTCTAGTTAGCTATGTATACATGAACTTACATGGAAAATAGACAATATTCAAAAATAGTTATCTTGTGTCACTGAAATATGCTCTCTGTTTTGGGCTAGTGATTATTCTCTGGGCTAATTCCAGCGTCTATTCTCATTTTTCCCTGTTTACTTTTCAGAATCAACTAGAGAAGGTTAGAAAGGAGGGACCTCTAGAGCTCTCATCCAGTCGGTTTTGGGAATAAGGTGACGAGAGAGGACCCAAGGAGCAGGGCATTTGTGAGATGCACTCCAAAATTTTTGTTTTATAGATTGGTTCATCCATGTTTAACTTGTTGTGAGCAGGAGGTACACAAAGCAACAATGTAGACTGATAACAGGTGAATCCAACCCTTTTTTGTCAGTGCATCCACTGTCAGAGCTTAGAGCATCCATTACATTCATCCTACAAGGCAGATGCTTAAGCTGTCAGCCTCACGGATTCCCCTTGATATCCTCTGAGCAAATATTTTAATAAAATACTTTTCAAGTATTTCATCTGGCACTGCGATGCATTAAAATAATGCTCAAATATCACACTTTAATTGGTGGGTCAGTGGCACATTAAACATTTCCTATAATTAACGTAAAGTGAACCATATCTTGCAAGTTATGCTATGAAAGGGTGTTTATAAATTCTGTGTTAAGTTTGAAATGCATTCTGTCATTACAAAATGCTCAATGACATACACGTTTTAATTTAAAAAAATGAAAACCTTTAATGGGAACAAGTCGAATTTCAGTGGTCCTCAACTCTCAGTCATTTCTTTTAGATTTAACAGATTTATCTGTGAGTTAACCTGCCTCAGATATCCGGTTAGTTCTAAAGGATTTGTTGCCATAGAAATGGACATTGCTAAAAGGTGACCCTTTTAGCCACTGTTACTTTCTTACAACAATTACAATTACCACATCAATATCTTGATCTTAATCTTGTGAAGTTAAATTAAAGCCCACTTAAAATATTTTTTTTGCAGAAGTCCCAGGTTATGTCTATAACAAAATTCAAAATGTTCAGATGTTTTATTTCATCAAATAATTCACATTGTTTCACAACAATTCATTGCTTTGGTAACAGTGACAACTGCCTAATCATATCAATTAAGCATTTATTAAATTGAACAGAGAGAGAGATAAGAAAAAGAAACACAGAAGAACAGAACAGAGAGAAACAGAGCAAAGAGAACAGAATGGAGTTGGGAAAAACAGAGGTAGCAGAACCATAAGAGAGTGGATGTCAGAGAGAAAGATAGGGAGAGAGAGGGAGAGAGAGGGAGAGCAATGGGTATACGTCACACTGCTGAGAGTATGGGCAGGAAATATAAAAAGAGCAAAGAACAGATGGGAGGGGAGAGATAGCGAAAGAAAAGACTGAGAGAAAGAGAGGGGGGAGAGAGGGGGAGAGAGATGAGAGGAAATGCTTCTCTATGGTAGAGGGTTCAGGTCAGGTCGACTCCTCACAGATCAGAGAGCATGATTCTGGCTTTGAGCTTGTGCACGTAGGTACAGACGCATGCACACGCATCGTTTCATAACTTTTCAGGAACTAAACGTTAACCCCAATAACCTAACTTGTATGTCCAAATCTAACCTTAACCCCCAACCTCATTCTTTACACTGAACCCAATCCTTTAGCTCACAAAAACATTTTGAAATGTCAGGGCTTCACAAAATCCATCCCACGGATGCACACATGGTATGGGAGAGTTAGAGGAAGTGTGACATACATCCACCACATGGTATGGGAGAGTTAGAGGAAGTGTAACATACATCCACCACATGGTATGGGAGAGTTAGAGGAAGTGTGACATACATCCACCACATGGTATGGGAGAGTTAGAGGAAGTGTAACATACATCCACCACATGGTATGGGAGAGTTAGAGGAAGTGTGACATACATCCACCACATGGTATGGGAGAGTTAGAGGAAGTGTAACATAACATCCACCACATGGTATGGGAGAGTTAGAGGAAGTGTAACGTACATCCACCACATGGTATGGGAGAGTTAGAGGAAGTGTGACATACATCCACCACATGGTATGGGAGAGTTAGAGGAAGTGTGAAATACATCCACCACATGGTATGGGAGCATTAAAGGTAGTGTTGAAAGAGATGTATACACCACCTGCTGAGGTGATTTTATGACCAGTTAAAAAACAGATTTTCCACTGTTTTTGTTGATGTTGACATTTCCATACTATGTGATAATGGGATAATGACCTTTTTGTGCAAGACCTATTTGAAAGTACACAGTAAACATTGCATATAGGATGCAGTCCAAGCAGTGTTGTTCATTTACTGGCAGTTGGTACTGTAAATGGGATAATCCTCAATAACATCCTAAAGTGGAGATAATGAGGGGCGAAGATTGTCCTGTTAACCAATGATTCTGAATTTCTGGGCAACCTCCACGGTGTGCAAATGTTTTGTTCCAAACCAACCCTAATCTGCCTAATTGGGTTAACCAAAGGCTTTGTGATAAGGTCTTTTAGTGATGGGAAAGAAGAAAAATGTGGTCAGGAAAAACTCCTGTGCTAGCCATCACTGAAAACCAACAAATAGACTGAAACTTCACTTTCTCCTCTATGGCCGTAGCGCAAGTGATATTTCACAACTCTGGATTGTTATTCATTGTTAAATCTTCAGAAGTTCAGCACTTCTGAAGATTTGCACTCTGTTGACAATACAAAACAATACAGACTTATATACACATTATCCAATCCAAAAAATTTGCTAACATGGCAGCCATTCTTAAACCTCGCCAAACTCTCTTGTTCTGTGTGTAATGACTGGTTCTGATAGTAGATTCCAGATGAGTTGCTCCGTTCTACAGTAGCATAAAATGACTCCCAGCTTCTGACACTGATGACGTGATGACGACCCTCATCAATCATTCGTGGGAAGGTAAATAAATATAAGATCCGTGGGGCACATTTGTGTGTGTGTGTGTATGTTTAAGTAGCAGAGGTTGTTCACCTTACATTGCCTGAGAGTTGGAAGAAAAATACACTCTCCCTTCAGTGGGAGGGTCAGGGTTGAGGTAGGGTTTGTGTGCATGTTCCCTTCAACTGTAACAGCTCTGTGCTCCACGTTTTTCTGATGCAGGGGCCAAACAAGGACAGAACCTGGGAGAGAAGAGCCAGTCAAGTGTCCTAAACCTCTGGCCCCCGCATGAAGCTGAATGCACATGCCAGCACAACACATGACAACATCCCGGCTTTGTATCACTGGTGGTACAGTTAAGCACTTTCATCCAAAGCAACTGTCTGTAATAGGCACATACTTTTCTGCGTTTGACCCCTAGCAGGAAAATGTGTGACCTGAATTTCCCCTGTCCATGGGACCAGAAAAGGCTACTATTACCACTGGTGACTGGGCTTTACATTTGCACGAAACACATACTAATGAAAAACAACCCTCCCTAACACATCTTGCACAATTTGATATCCACTTCACCACAGGTTTATGAAGTTAAAACTTGGATTTATTTTTTACTCTGAAAGCATATGGGTTCAGACAAAATGCTCTGACATGAACTGACATGCTCTGGCAATAAATTCCCAGAAACATCTTGAGTGAGGGTTGAGAGTGCTTTTTCCTAAAACTTGTATCTGTCATAAGAAGACGTAATTGTAGCAGGTGTTTTGTTTTCTGTCAGCCAATTATTTTTAAGGATAACTTTGTTTTAAGCTTGACAATGGAGGTTTTTTTTCATCCTCTTTTATTAACCTCCGCTAAGGAAAATCACAGATCATTTACTGTAAAACATGTCACTGTTAAAAGGAATTGGCTAGCACATCCACATTTTCCAGAAGAAAAAAGGTCTGTGCCCTCTCTTCTCCGAAATGTTTGCACACTGGGTCTGAGAGCTGAATCCTCACTTGAGAATAACACCACTAGAAACTTTTTATGCTTACCTCCCATTGACATTGGTGCATAATTTATGTTTTTTTGTAACTTTCATGCACTTACAAAGTTCTTCAGGTTAATTCTGTATTCTTCTCTTAAAAATATTGGTGTCAGTTCAAGACAGTTTTCCTAAAGATTTGTTTTAACTGTTTTGCTAGGTTACAAAATGGGAGTGTTTTGAAATATTTGAACATTTCATTTTTGCTTACCTACATATGCAGGTCCTAAAACCAAAAATTTCTGTGACCATCTTCAAACATTTTCATGTTAGCTTAGTAGAAATCATAAAGGAAGAGCAAAAAAGGGGAAAGATAGTAATGCATATTGAGACTTTCCCATTTTGGGCTGGACTGCAATATATTGATTACACAGTATATTTAGTAAGTATTCAGAACCTGTTCACTTTCTTCAAATGTTTTATGTTACAACTTTATTCTGAAATGGATTACATTTTTGTTTTTCCTCATCAATTTACACACACTACCCATGATGGCAAAGGAATATATTTTTTTGCTAATTTAAACCAGAGAAATAAAGGCAAGCGTAGTTCAGCTGGCCCACAATTAAACGTGATAAACATGGTTGCCTCCCTCACTGGATTCAAACCGAAGTCTCCCACATGAGTGGCTGTGTCTTTAACCGCTACACCACGTGTTTTAACATCACACCAAGTTTGAAGTTTCTTAAGTTTCTTATTAAGTTTACCTCCACTACAAATAGCATCTATGATATGTATGGTTTTCGCCACAGGGAGTATTAACGTTTTAACTTCGCTTATTAGCCATTAATAGGCTTACTAGTATCTTACTACTTAACACAGTCAAAGCTATTTCATGGCACAAAAGCTGACATTGATACAATAACTATCAATATAGGTGACGAGAACTGACTTTTTTGTCAAGTGAAAAGACGAGAGACTCGTGAAAATGCCTACTATTTTACTGCCCAAGGGGTTTTAATCTAGCCTATATTACTGCAAAAATCATGCACGGATGCATACTTCGAAAATCCACCAGAAATATTTGCATTATAAACAGTTTTAGTTTAGGCTTACTATAACATAGATACTGAAGGTTACAGCTAGTGAAGTTTTTATTTATATGGAACAAATCCTAATGCATAATTTGCATTGACTGTAACGAGATTCGAACACAGGAACTATTAGTTTCAGGTCCGCGTCTCTAACCACTACGCTATTTAACACGGGATAGTCACTCACTCAGTCAGTAAGAGACATTCACTCTTCTTGGCCATTCACTCGGTTGGCTCCGCTTTCACGGTCCGGCAAAAACACAAACACCAACACTCTTCCTAGAGCCGGCAACCTGGCCAAACTGAGCCATCAGAGGAGAAGGGCTTTGGTCAGGAAGATGAATAAGAACCCATTGGTCACTCTGACAGAGCTCCAGAGTTCCTGTGTGGAGATGGAACAACCTTCCAAAAGAACAACCATCTTAGCTCTCCACCAGTCAACCCTTTACGGTAGGGTGGCAGAAGACACTCCTCAGTAAAAGACACATGACAGCCTGCTTGGGGGACTCTCAAAGCATTTGAAACAAGATGATCTGTTCTGATGATTTAATTATTTGGCCTTAATTCCATGCTTGCATTCCAAGCATGGTGATGGCAGCATAATGCTGTGGGGATGTTTTTCAGCGTCAAGGAATGGGAGATCAGTCAGGATCAAGGGAAAGATGAACAGAGCAAAATACAGACAGATTCTTGGTGAAAACCTGCTCAGAGTGATCAGGATGGTAAAGATTCATTTTCTAACAGGACAGTGACCTTAAGTACACAGCCAAGACAAGGCAGGATTGGCATCAGGACATGAATGTCAATGTCCTCGAGTGGCCCAGACAGAGACCAGACTTAAACCAAGATAAAAAATCTTTGGAGAGACCTGAAAATGGCTGCGCAGCGTCATTCCCCATCAAACCTGACAGAGCGTGAGAGGATCTACAGAGAAAAATTTAAGAAATTCCCCAAAATACAGGTGTGCCAAGCTTGTAGTGTCATACCCAAGATGACTTGACTCTTAAATCACTGCCAAAGGTGCATCAACAAAGAAATGAGTAAAGGGGACTGACTACTCATATAAATGAGATTTTTTTAGCTTTGACATTGAGATATTGTGTGTAGATTGATTAGGAAAACATTTAATTTATTCTGTTTTATAATAAGCCTGTTACGTAACAAAGCGTGAAAAGGGGTCTGAATACTTTCCAAATGCACTGTATGTGCAGAATCAAGTAGAATCCCTTTCATACTGAAATTCAACACTACTTTTGTTTGCTCCTTGGGGTTTAAGGCCAGGTGTCTCTGTAAAGCACTTTGTGACAACTGCTGTTGTAAAAAGGGCTTTATAAATAAATTTGATTGATTGATACATAATGAAAATCCAAGTTTGAAAGCAAGTGGGGCACATATCGGTAAATGACATAGTACACAATTATTGGTGTTTGGTTTTGGCTCGAAAGCACCACTTCTACCAAGTGGCCAAAAACCACGGAATACATCTTTAAAGTTAACATGCACTTCAAATTAAACATTAATTTGAATTTGAACTAAACATTTGACAAGCAGGGATATTTTGGATAAAAAGCCACAGCAGATAATTGGTCCAAGTGTGTGTGCGTTTGTGTGTGTCATTCTTGTGTATGTCGCCTGGCAGCCCAACCCTAGCCTGTGTAGGTGAGCATATAGCTAATGTACCAAGCATGTGTTATTGACATGAGGACAGTGCTTAATAAAGACATGGGTTCAGTCATTTTTTTTATTACTTGGAAAAACTGAACGGTGACACTGAGTGGTCTTTAAAAATTGAACATAAACATACACATATAACGTCCTGTAGGATAAAAAAAAAGTTTAAGGACAGCCCACTAGGTAAATATTCAAGCAAGGTTAAATATATAGGGCATGTGAGGTCATGTGTCCCATGTGAAAGGAACAGCCAGTCCTCCACTACTGTTTAGCTAGATGTCTAGGCCCATTCCGGTGAGATGAGGTGATGGGCTTGAAAGCTTTTTTTCTTGACAGCATTAATAATGAGATAAAAACAAACATGAAGAAAGGATAAGCCAGACATGGATTTGTGAGGGCCTTTCATCAAGTTGACAAATTACCTCAGAGAGACACCATGTCGACTGCCTGAAAGGGAATCCCTGAGCGCTTCTGCAAGATAATTGTCAATAGTTATATATACTAAGGATACATTATGAAGTAAAAATATTATTTCAAACATTTCGAGTAGAGCCGCTGCTCCTTTGCATCAAAAGGAGCCAGTTGAGGTGGTTCGGGCATCTGGTAAGGATGCCCCCAGGACGTCTTCCTAGGGAGGTGTTCCAGGCACGTCCAGCTGGGAGGAGACCTCGGGGTAGGCCCAGGACTTTGTGGAGAGATTATATTTCGACACTGGCCTGGGAACGCCTCGGGATCACCCAGTCAGAGCTGGCAAATGTGGCTCGGGAAAGGGATGTTTGGGGTCCCCTGCTGGAGCTGCTGCCCCCACGACCCGATACCGGAGAAGCGGAGGAAGATGAGATGAGATGAACATGAGATGACATTTTGAATATTTTACTGTGGCCTTTCGTATAAGGAAATCATTCAGTTGATATAGATGATGCATTTCACATTTATATCTTTGTTTGGTGTAGATATTCCCAATAGCAGAAATATAAATGTGCAACGTAGACATGTTATATGTCATGGTTGAGCCTGGGCACCTTTAGATGTGAACACTGTTTTGCTCTAACCTATGTTCTACTCTATGCCTAACAAGCGTTTGTCCTGTGTTCACTTGTTTGTCATAGATTCACATGGGAAAACCCAAGAATGCAAGTCATGGACTCTATAGTGATGGTTACAGTCTGGGACAAAACACTGGCCACCGGCTGTGAATCAAATCCTTTATAGCTCAAAATGGGCCACCCCACAGGTGCCATTTTTCTCTGCATTTCAAAGAAACCAGTGCAATGTTGACAAAGGTGACTTATCTGCTCTGTGTTTGGACAATGTAAACTCCAGTGTTGTATGGAATGAGTGGTTAGTTTTTTCACTAATTCTTAGGTACACGATGTGGTGCCCTTGCCTTTTTCTCCATCTCTTCTTTCAAAGAAATTTGGAATCTTTTAAATGAATAGTTCATTGGATAGTTTTGTGTACATATTCAACACTGGGACATTGTTTTCAAAGTGTCTATGCTACAAAATCATGGGTATGTCACTTTCTTTGACTCAAGAAACAAGTAAAATGTTCAGCCCACGATACCTTCATTTCTTCTGTTCCCGGTGATACACGTCACCAGACACCAACACCTGGTTATACTGTACTAGTAGATTGGTCCAGATTGGTCCACTGAACATGTATTGTCTTTGATCAGTGTTTTGTGAGATCTTAGTTCTGCCCTGGAACATTTGGAGCCCAAGAAATATGTTACAATTATTGCTATAACTTTTCAGATGGCAGGATTAGATTATGCGGTCTGACAATTTGTTGTTGCTGGCAATGGTATTTAGAGTCTTCTAATTGAGAAGAACTTGGTATACATCTCAACTAGACCCTCAATTCCAAACATAGACAAGTCTAGGGCGCTAAATGCACTGTTGTTGTTTGACGTTTTTTTTTAATTATTGATATTAACAATTGTACTAGACTTGAAGCTGGCAATAAGCATTTCGCTGCACTGTTTATAGTGGATGTAAACTGAATCTTGGTTTGATTTTGACCTTCAAACA
Source organism: Esox lucius (assembly GCF_011004845.1). NCBI lineage: Eukaryota > Metazoa > Chordata > Actinopteri > Esociformes > Esocidae > Esox > Esox lucius. The sequence goes on from NC_047586.1 coordinate 19,392,060, forward strand.
AATCGTCAAAATCGTGAGCAATATTTAGGGAATTGGGTGATTTTGGTACTAAACCTTGGGAGAACAAAGCATGTCAGTGTCCTTAAATAGACTTGTGCGAAAACCACAAATGGAAACACAACAACAGAGAGCAAAGAATTCAGTTAGTGTCTTCCTCAAATTATCCTTAGCCACAGATGTCAAGTCTCTTTGATATGAATGACTGAATGAATGAACAAACTGGTTTCCACGCCAAACATAGTGAGGGTCCTGTTTCCTGTAAAGCTATGAACAATTGATTGTGTGCCTAGAACCTAAACTTTGGATCCAGGCATATACTGCAAATATCAATATTTGTTAATACGCTGAATTATATTCTGGTTTTGAAAGAAGAGGCACCCACCCACGCTTACTTTCTTGCAGATAAATGCACTGTAAAAGCAAACAAGGTTAAACAGTATCGACGGTTGTTGTTTAAATTCCAGGCAGAAGGATAGGATACTGTATGCAGAGTCACTGTAGGTCATCTTGCACAATATTTTTCATATGCTGGTCAAATAAGAACTGGCCTGCCAGGTTCATCCCCAGTGGGGGGACAAGTGGTTCACGGCTCAGCTCTGGACACTGAGGGTGCATTTGGAGTGTGCTAATCTTTAAGAGTTTAAGAAATCCTCTACACATTCATTTCACAATACTGCCAAATTCACAGCTTTTTTAGATCTCTCATCATTTACTTAATTTAGGACCGTTGTCAGATGTTGTTGTGTCATATTATTCTGTTTCTTTGCGACCATCAGAATCTAGCCAAGATCTAGCAAAACACCTCCAGGGGACCATGAAACAACACTTCACAAGCTTAATTTGGAGGTATCCAGGGTTCTTCCTAACAATGTACTTTTGTCTGCTACATACAGTTTATGTAATTGGAATGGGTGCCAAGCTACAACATGATGATGTAACAGAATTGCAGACACATCCCTGTATCCTGCCCTCTTTTCCTCTTTGTCATGACCCATTAGCTTAATTTGAATTTTTACTTTCTTTCATTTGTCCCAACAAGCAGATAGGCCCATGGGTCCTGTGGAGGGCATCTGCCAATGGAACAAGACAAATTACACTAGGTAAGACTTCTTGAAACTAGCACACAAGCATGTAAATTTAGGCATCTGAAAATGGCATGTATCTTGAAATTAGTTGACAAAACTAACTGTGAGCAATTCAGACTGAAAATATAGAGCAGTTTTCAATCTGAAAAGGTTAATAATATTGATCTGATGTCTAAATTCTGTTTCAGTTTTTCTCTTAAGTCAGAACTTGTTTCACCTAAAACCACTCAAAACAAGATTTATATGCTAAACAAGATTTTCAAGGCATATTTACTCAAACCAAGTATCATTATCTAATATAAATGTAGCTTGTTAAGGAAATGTATCTTATTTTAAGGACAGTAAGATTTTTAACCTGAAAACAAGATAAATATACTTGATAAGACTTAGATGTTTTGCAATATACAGTTGGCCAGCATTGTCTGAATTTGTGGTGTTCGTAATCGAATATGTCTTCCTCTTGCCTTTTTGCACTCTAGCAACTCCGTCTGGCAGCTTGGGCGTCTGTAAGCTCAGTCGAGGTTACATCCGAGATTACATTATGTTCAGTAATGAGCCAGATCTATCTCTGGGACACGACCTTCCCATCCAATTCCTGGGGTGTTGACTCATTCCTGCCTTTTGTCATTCACTAGCATTGTAAAAAGAATTCCTCATTCACACTGGGGGTAAGTTCCTGCCCTCTTTCATTATAAACCAATGTTGTTCTGGTTTACCAGGTTCATGAGTGTACAAGCCATACACAGCCATGTGTTAATGATCATTTACAGTGTCATTGTGTTCTAACACTCCACACGTTCCATGTAATGTTACTTTTCCCCTGAGAGGAATGAAATACATTAGTTGATTTTGACTTAAAGGCATTACTCTACATTGTGATTTTTTTATTGGTAAACTTTACTTCACCTTCAGCAAACGGAATTAGCAAATGTGCTGACATTTTAATTGATTCCAAACTGTGAACCTTTCCCCTAAAGAGACTCAAAAACTGATGCTTGGCTGAATATTATAAGCAAAGTTATATTTGCTAATTCCCAGAACCAGGATCTTTGTTTGGTACTAGCCTATAAGTAATTGCATCACGACAACAAATGATATGCTGCTTCCAGTTTCTGGAATTGGTATACGGGCCCAGTAACCCGAATTGGCCTATTCCAATATAATCATTGGCCAATAGCATATACATTACGAATATAGAGATTTATTACATAATTACTGTTATTGTATAATGTCAGAAGTGAAAGAAGTGATATGAGATCTCATGTTCCCAGGCAGGTGGGATGCTTTCCTCACCAAGAGTCTTTAAGGAGATTGATGAGCAAATGCAAAAGAGGTCATTGCACTGGAGATGCTGCATTATTTTCCATACACAATAGCTCTTTGCTGAACGGCCTGAAGCAGAGCAGCGTCTCCCTAATTTCATTGACTTGTAAGAATGTCTTATTTGGGTTTGTATATAAACCATTATTGAGCCATGGCCATGTCACTCAAGAATGAGAACACAGGAAGTCACACAGTTTTGTAATAAATCTATTCATACATATTTGGCATCAGAAAACTGGAGAGGAAAACTGTCTGGAAAAGTCTAAATATATTGCATATAACGAACAGTACAATGTAAAATGTAATTATACAGTGAAAGGCTAATTGATTTATTTATTTATGCATTTGTATACAAAACGCCAGGAGTCAATATTTCTCTCATGTGAAAAGCAAATTTCTTTAAGTTAATAATTTTAATTTACTCTAATTATAAATTATTTGGAAAAACGCAACACAATCTAGAGATTGTAAAGTGGTCTGAATACTCTCTGAAGGCATTGTAAACCTTAGATTCAGACCTTAGAATTAAAAAGTCGCTGTGTTCGTATTGCTCCCAGTTGACCCTCAGGTCCATGTGCCTTCCAGGCCCACAGTTGTCAGCCAGTGTGGGTTAAAAATTAATATTTTTTTTTTACACTGAATGCCACTTAAAGGGATGTGAACACAAGAGTGTGATTAGAATTGATAGAGGCAGGCAGGCATCAGAAGGACAAGCCAGTTCAAACAGAAATAGCAATGCTGATTCACTCTGATTGAGCGTGTTTTTTTCATGTCTCGGGGGTTGGGGATAAGACACCCAGTTGGGTGAACTGAGGGAGGGTTGGAGTCTCGCTGACCTGATTCAACCCCTCTGAATTGCTACTTGGTTCCGGGTGGCTCTTCAATCTGCCTGCTTGTCCCAGCGGCCTTGTTCTCACATGCAGAGCTTTATTTTGAAAACAGAGAGCCTTGCCAGCAACTAGCAAGGCATCTTCGTATTTTCATTGAGCGAACAGAGAGCAGCTACGCTGGACTCATTAGGGGAGAAACATGCAGAGCCCATAAATAGCACAGAGAGCAACTGGAGCTCAACTGAAGAACCTTACACTGTTCTCTGTCTTCCTCTGTCCATTCCTCACACTCCACCTCTGTCATAAAACAATATAAATGGAAAGGAAATAGAACAGTTTACAGAGAGGCTGTCCAACAAACAAGTGCGGTGAATGGATCGGTTTGTGTAAACGTTTGAATGTTCATGTCAAGAACTGTTGCCGGAGTGATTTCCCTACAGGGTTAGAAACTCAGCCGAAGCTCTGGAAACACCTCCCGCTAACCTCTCTTTCTCAGTTTATGACCGAGATTCTACTGAGTTAACTTTTATTTGCACTTTTACAGGCCGCAAAACACTAAGTTCTCCGTCCGAAGGGCCAAAAGCGTGATGTGTGTATTCATGAAACACACACGTGCATGTACGTACGGACGCACGCACGCCAACACACACACACACACACATAAACACACTCACACACATGCACACACATGCACACACACTCACACATATGCACACACACGCAGCTACAGGACTTCCCAGGCATTGAAATCAGTACATAAGAAGAGGCAGAAGACAAATTCAGGAGACCACCCAATGGTTAACATCTTTTCCTAACATACTTTCAAGGGCATTTATTTTCTTGGAATTGTGCACACTTTTACATGGGATTAGTTACATATAGACCTACCTACAGCGCATTGAGAACAACAGCCAACTGGGAGAAGGTTACTGTGTATTACATTCCCACTAGTTTCTTGCAATGGCTGCTATACAGAACTCCAGTAACTGGAATACAACCAGGAATTCTCTTGGCTGTAGCCTACAATTGTAAAATTACAGAATATGAATAGATACTCATGTAAGATTTTTACTGTACTACATAATTGGAAGCATAAATGACAAGAAGACATCTGCAGTTAATGTTTTAAGTTAATGTTTCAAATGCTTTCTCCTCACACTGACTTTACACAATCGAAGTGCTCTCCCCCCACCATAAACCCCCGTGGACTAGCTAATGCTATTCTGGTGTCATTTGGTAAGGGAAGGGGAGGAGACGAAGTCGTGTCATTGTTTAAAATTTAGTCTTCTAAATGTTAGAGGCAGGATTCTACACAGGGCACTTTTAACATTCCATACAAGGAGGTGAACAAAAAGTTAAGAAGTTGAGTGTAGAATGTAATCACTGACATGTGTATCATTCCTGTGCTAGATGGTAAGATTGCGAAGCTGCCATCCAAGTCACCCAATCTAGAATAAACACACTTTTGGGTTACTGTTTGTTTACATTTACTTTAATTGGAGACATTTAGAGGAGTTTATTTAAAAAATCTATTAAATATCAATGCGTGAGTTGTGTGGTCACACCTAGAATTATAAACAAACAGCTAGGTACACCACAGCCATGCGGAAGGTTGTCTGAATTATCCCACCAAACAAATAAAAGTCTTCATGGTTCTCTGGATTTTCATTTTAGTTCAGAATAGTTCCTGGCAAGTTCCAAAGGATGTTTTTGGTAAATTATTAAGACTTAGTGTGAAAGAGGTTTTCATAATTCCAGTTATGTCCTTGGGACATCAGATATCAAAGATCCAGCAAGATAAAAACTAATAAAATGTATGTACCCTTGAGCCTAAAAGTAATTGAAACCTAATTGTTCTTGTATGTTGCTCTGGATGAGATTGTTTGTTAAATGATTAAAACTATATATACAGGTGCTGGTCATATAATTACAATATCATAAAAAAGTTGATTTATTTCAGTAATTCCATTAAAAAAGGGAAACTTGTATAATGTATACATTCATTCCACACAGACTGATATATTTCAAGTGTTTTTTTCCTTTTGATTTTAAAGATTATAACTGACAACCAATGAAAACCCCAAATTCAGTATCTCAGAAAATTTGAATATTGTGAAAAGGTTCAATATTGAAGACACCTGGTGCCACACTCTAATCAGCTAATTAACTCAAAACACTTGCAAAGGGCTTTAAATGGTCTCTCAGTCTAGTTCTGTAGGCTACACAATCATGGGGAAGACTGCTGACTTGACAGCTGTCCAAAAGTTGACCATTGACACCTTGCACAAGGAGGGCAAGATACAAAAGATCATTGCTAAAGAGGCTGGCTGTTCACAGAGCTCTGTGTCCAAGAACATTAATAGAGACGCAAAGGGAAGGAAAATATGTGGTAGAAAAAAGCGTACAAGCAATAGGGATAACCGCACCCTGGAGAGGATTGTGAAACAAAACCCATTCAAAAATGTGGGGGAGATTCACAAAGAATGGACTGCAGCTGGAGTCAGTGCTTCAAGAACCACCACGCACAGACGTATGCAAGACATGGGTTTCAGCTGTCGCATTCCTTGTGTCAAACCACTCTTGACCAAGACAGAAGCGTCTCGCCTGGGCTAAAAACAAAAAGGACTGGACTGCTGCTGAGTGGTCCAAAGTTATGTTCTCTGATGAAAGTACATTTTGCATTTCCTTTGGAAATCAAGGTCCCATAGTCTAGAAGAAGAGAGGAGAGGCACAGAATCCACATTGCTTGAAGTCCAGTGTAACATTTCCACAGTCAGTGATGGTTTGGGGTGCCATGTCATCTGCTGGTGTTGGTCCAAGGTCCAAGGTCAACGCATTATCCTGCTGGAAGTAGCCGTCAGAGAATGGGTACATGGTGGTCATAAAGGAATGGACATGGTCAGAAACAATGCTCAGGTAGGCCATGGCATATAAACGATGCCCAATTGGCACTAAGGGGCCTAATGTGTGCCAAGAAAACATCCCCCACACCATTACACCACCACCACCAGCCTACACAGTGGTAACAAGGCATGATGGATCCATGTTCTCATTCTGTTTACGCCAAATTCTGACTCTACCATCTGAATGTCTCAACAGAAATCGAGACTCATCAGACCAGGCAACATTCTTCCAGTCTTCAACTGTCCAATTTTGGTGAGCTTGTGCATATTGTAGCCTCTTTTTCCTATTTGTAGTGGAGATGAGTGGTACCCGGTGGGGTCTTCTGCTGTTGTAGCCCATCCGCCTCAAGGTTGTGCGTGTTGTGGCTTCACAAATGGTTTGCTGCATACCTCGGTAGTAACGAGTGGTTATTTCAGTCAAAGTTGCTCTTCTATCAGCTTGAATCATTCGGCCCATTCTCCTCTGACCTCATTTTCGCCCACAGGACTGCTGCATACTGGATGTTTTTCCCTTTTCACACCATTCTTTGTAAACCCTAGAAATGGTTGTGCGTGAAAATCCCAGTAACTGAGCAGATTGTGAAATACTCAGACCGGCCCGTCTGGCACCAACAACCATGCCACGCTCCAAATTGCTTAAATCACCTTTCTTTCCCATTCTGACATTCAGTTTGGAGTTCAGGAGATTGTCTTGACCAGGAACACACCCCTAAATGCATTGAAGCAACTGCCATGTGATTGGTTAATTAGATAATTGCATTAATGAGAAATTGAACAGGTGTTCCTAATAATCCTTTAGGTGAGTGCATATATATATATATATACACACACTGAACAAAATTTAAAAAATGCAACACTTTATCCCCCATTTATCATGAGCTGAACTCAAAGATTTAAGACTTTCTCTATGTACACAAAAGGCCTATTTCTCTCAAATGTTGTTCACAAATCTGTCTAACTCTTTGTTAGTGTGCACTTCTCCTTTGCCGAGATAATCCATCCACCTCACAGGTGTGGCATATCAAGATGCTGATCAGACAGCATGATTATTGCACAGGTGTGCCTTAGGCTGGCCACAATAAAAGGCCACTCTGACCTGGACCTGGAACACGCTGTCGTATACGTCAATCCAGAGCATCCCAAACATGCTCAAAGTGTTGCATTTATACTTCTGTTTAGTGTATATATATATAGTATCTCACAAAGGTGAGATTTGGACATTTTCACTTAGGGGTGTACTCACTTTTTTTTCTAGCGGTATAGACATTAAAAAGCTGTGTGTTGAGGGGACATTTTGAGGGGACAGCAAATGTACACTGTTATACAAGCTTTACACTCACTACTTTACATTGTAGCAAAGTGTCATTTCTTCAGTGTTAAATATAATATAATCAATTATTTGAAAAAATGTGACGGGTGTACTCACTTTTGTGAGATACTGTATACATTGATTTTTGAATTGTTAAGGCATGTACAGACCTGTACATGCCTTAACACTTCAAAAACCTGTATTATATCAAATCTATGCTGAAAGTAAACAGATTACATTCCCAAATGAATTGATTAATGATTATATCTGTGTTACAGTTCCATACCAGGCAAGTATATTCACTTTCAATGTAAAATGAATGATTATACTATACAACACCAGGTGGTACTAATGTTATCAAGACATTGAAAGGTTTTGGCCTGTAAATACCCAGAAATCCCATGGAAAAGTGAGACAGTGTAGGACAGGAAGAGGTGTGAAAGAATGCTTGTCGGTGAGAGCAGCAGAGGAGTGCATTTCTTAATGAACAAAGGAATCCTTGCGTAAGTGTTGGTACAGAGCTGGGTTGCCAATAAACTTTCCTCATGGCAACAGTCATTCATTTCTTTGCATTATTATGGCAGTTGTTTTTGCTGCCATGCTTTTCATGTAATTCAAGCAGTCAAGTGCAACATAGTAAAAAAAAAAAAAGAAGGTAATCATCTACCTCAGATAGAGGTCAACACAGAAAACACGTAACATTGCCAGGATTGCTTTTTGATCACAAAGCCAATTTTTGAGTCCACAAAGCCAATTTTGAAAAGAGAGTCACAATAGCTTGGATTTCTTGTGTAGACCAAGGACTAACAGGAGGATTATAGGTAGAGAGCTCTGTTTTTCTGATAAAAAACCTCCTCTAGTTGAGACAGTTCAAAGAGAATATTAGACATCAAAGAGACATGTAAGTGCAAAATCTCTGATGAGAAAGTGCATCCACATATACAAACATCTGAGGCAGAGTGGGCAGACTGATGGTTGGAGAGCTTTTTGAAGTGAGGTAGTTCTCTGTACCGTCATGAGATGGGTTGCAAAATTCCTGGAACTTTTAAGAAATTTTCTAGTTTTCCTGAAATCTCCATTGGAGCATTCATCACAAGGGAGTAAGCTGGAATTCTGTTATCCTCCTCAAATGTGATTGAAGTATTAAATAAATAATTCTGTAGGCTACACTAAATAAATTATCCAAAATCAACACAAATGCATTTCATAGTGCAGAAAAAACAAGTACACTCCTGGTTTCAATAGCTAGTGTTGCCCACTTTATCAGAAAAAAACGTAATCAAGCTGTTTCTTATAATCTGCCATGTTTGAGGTCTTTCTAGCATTCACAGCCCGCACCAAGCCCCTCACACAACGATCAGATTGAGATCTGGGCTCTGACTTATCCATGCTACAGTGAGGGAATTTTTTTTTTATCCCCTGCTGATTTTGTACGTTTGCACACTGACAAAGAAATGATCGGCCTGTAATTTTAATGGTAGGTTTATTTGGACAGTGAGAGACAGAAAAACAACAAAAATATCCAGAAAAACATGTCAAAATTGTTATAAATTGATTTTTATTTTAATGAGTGAATAAGTATTTGACCCCTCTGCAAAACATGACCTACTACTTGGTGGCAAAACCCTTATTGACAATCGTAGAGGACAGACTTTTCTTGTAATTGGCCACCAGGTTTGCACACATCTCAGGAGGGATTTTGTCCCACTGTTCTTTGCAGATCTTCTCAAAGTCATTAATGTTACGAGGCTGATGTTTGATGACTCGAACCTTCAGCTCCCTCCACAGATTTTCTATGGGATTAAGGTCTGGAGACTGGCTAGGCCACTCCAGGACCTTAATGTGCTTCTTCTTGAGCCACTCCTTTGTTTCCTTGACTGTGTGTTTTGGGTCATTGTCATGCTGGAATACCCATCCGCGACCCATTTTCAATGCCCTGGCAGATGGAAGGAGGTTCTCACCCAAGATTTGATGGTACATGGCCCTGTCCATCGTCCCTTTGAAGTTGTCCTGTCTCCTTAGCAAAAAAACATAATGTTTCCACCTCCATGTTTGACGGTGGGGATGGTGTTCTTGGGGTCATAGGCAGCATTCCTCCTCCTCCAAACACGGCGAGTTGAGTTGATGCCAAAGAGCTTAATTTTGTTCTCATCTGACCTATGATTCTCCTCTGAATCATTCAGATCTTCATTGGCAAACTTCAGATGGGCCTGTACATGTGTTTTCTTGAGCAGGGGGACCTTGCGGGCGCAGCAGGATTTCAGTCCTTCACGGCGTAGTGTGTTACCAATTGTTTTCTTGCTGACTATGGTACCAGCTGCCTTGAGATCATTGACAAGATCCTCCCGTGTAGTTCTGGGCTGATTCCTCACCTTTCTCTTGATCATTGCAACTCCACGAGGTGAGATCTTGTGTGGAGCCCCAGCCCGAGAGAGATCGACAGTTCCTTTGTGTTTCTTCCATTTGCAAATAATCGCACTAAGTGTTGTCACCATCTCACCAAGCTGCTTGGCGATGGTCTTGTAGCCAGTTCCAGCCTTGGGTAAGTCTACAATCTTGTCCCTGACATCCTTGGACAGCTCTTTGGTCTTGGCCATGGTGAAGAGTTTGGAATCTGATTGATTGAGTGTTTTTGTGGGCAGGTGTCTTATACAGGTAACAAGCTGGGATTAGGAGCACTCTCTTTAATAGTGTGCTCCTTATCTCAGCTCGTTACCTGTAATAAAGACACCTGGGAGCCAGAAAATCTCTGATTGAGAGGGGATCAAATACTGATTTCACTCATTAAAAAAGTAAATTTACAAATGTTTGCGTTTTTCTTGATTTTTTTGTTGTTATTCTGTCTCTCACTGTTCAAATAAACCTACCATTAAAATTAGAAACTGATCATTTCTTTGTCAGTGGGCAAACGTACAAAATCAGCAGGGGATAAAAAAAATAAATCCCTCACTGTAATTGCCTCAATGATTACAAGTTGGCTAGGCTTTGAGGTAGAACAGCAGCTCCAAATTATAAGATCATCATGTCCATGCTTTACAGCTGATTTGAGGTTTCTCTGGTCAATGACAGTGTTTCGATATGACCTACATTAACAATTGGCACCTGGCATTGCAGCCAAACAACTCCATCTTCGATTCATCTGTCTAGGGCACATTGTTCCAATACTTTTGGTTTTTACCCAGCTGTTGTCTGGCAAATGTCAGTTTTGTCTTGTCTATTTAATTTTGAGAGCAGAGGCTACTTTCTTCCTGACCTCCCATGTAGGCCAAATGTGCAGTCTCTTCCTAACAGTTGGCTAACACACTTTGACATTGATTTTGTCAAGAGAGGCATGTAGATCACTTGATGGGAATCAAATTGGGTGGGACAATCTGTCCTATGTATACTGCCAGTGGTCTGGAATTTTCTCCATTTGTAGATGATCCTTCAGACAGTGGATTGATGCACTTTGAATTGGTTGAAAATGGCTTTGTAATCCCTCATGGCCAATGGGCATCAAAATCTTTCTTATCAAGGACTTCCTTTGGTCTTCGCATTAAGTTTTACCACACACCCATATGGTTAAGGCCAAGTTTCTTCCTTCATGAAAGACTGGCATGGGCGCATTGGAAATATGTATATTTTTTGGGCCCATGGGAACATTTTATAATTCCTTCTCCTGTTATATTAACTGTGCAGCAGGTGGGCAGCAGTGCCTTTGAAACATGACAAGCACCCAGCAGGACGAAGACAATTTTTAAAAAGCCCTGCCTTAGCTACCCTGTCTATAAGCATTTTCCAAACATGCAAACAATGTATACTAAGAATATGGGGAACTAGTGCATTTTGTGTCTCATCAGCTAAAATATAAGATCCCAGAAAAGTACATATCCTTCTTATGAAGTTCATAGATTATGGTATAATGACATAGTGACTTTTGTTCAGTCATTATGCTGCGCATAGTTGTAACAAAGTGCCAGAAATAGACCAGTTTTAAATCTAGGCTAAAACCTTAATGTTGCTTTCTGCCTTTTATTAACATTTTAATAATCTTTTAGACATCTTAAATGTGATGTTTTTATTTGTATGCATTGTCTTTAATGCTAATTATTTCTAGTATGCCTGATGTTTGTTTTTTCTAATGGAAAGCCCTATGAATTGCCCCTGTGTATGAAATGTGCTATACAAACAAACTTGCCATGCCTTTCCTTCAATTGACTAATATCTCTATAGAATCTGTAAAATCTTAGACATTTTGTTGCATGTTGCATTTATATTTTTGTTTAGTGTAGATAGCCTCAATCAACCATGTGGTATGTCAACCAACCATCTTATTTGCCAGCACGTACTTCTATTGTAGTAACACTTCGTAAGTCTCTGGTTGTTGTAGCCAACTAGAATTCTGAAGATTTGTCTTGCTACCATGTTCTCCTAAGATCTTTGCTTTACATAGAGTGGGCTAGTAGGTAGGATCAATGTATGCTCCTTTCAGAAAAGCTCTTAACAATTTGATCAATAGGGTAATTGGTTGAAATATTATTGTTTTAATATAGAAATCTTCCCATGGCCTATAATCCTCATATATAACCTTAAAAATGCACTGTTAAAAATGTCATGTTTTTGTTTCTGTCATTTTTGGTCTTATCACAATGGCCCACTGGAGTTTATTCGCCTTATTCACCCACGTCACTTCCTTTAAACCAAAACGAGGCTGCGGGGTACGGAAGTAACGTTGGCTCGCCCATCTGTAGACTTCTGTCATAACGTTACCTACAATGCCGCCGCATTGTTGTGTTCCCAAATGTACGTCTTCAAAGAGAAAGAAATCCTATACAGGTCAAACCTTCCATCGTTTCCCCAAAGATCATGTACTTTGCCGTGAATGGATTTATAAAATAAGAAGAGATCCCGGTCGCCATTTCAAGGTAAGATATTAACATTAGTTCACGATGCTAACGTTAGCCATATTTACGGTAACTGTCATAGAGATAGCTAGCTAAACCTTCTGGCTAAATAGACATGACTTGATTAGCCACGAACCGGACCTTTTTAAGTTATAACAAGCGAAGGGCTGATTCGGGGGTAACGTTAAGCAAGTTGTTGCTCTTTTTACTAGCCTGGGCAGCTAACGTCCTGCCGCCGTGACTTACAGCAAAATATAAACAAGACGTGATCTGTGCATGTTTATGATAATAACCATTGCTAATCTAGACCATGTTAAGCACACAACTACGTATAAACAGTAACATCCATTTTACTGGGTTTGTGCATCCCAGTAGACGACATTACTGATTCGTTTTTAGCATCTGTGTTACCTGTGAGACCTTAATAGTACCTTCCCCAACCCTACGTAACATCGCTATGTGAACTGAGTAACCCATGCCTGTAAACAAATTAACTTATACTTAATATTTATTAATTTTAATAACCAACAGTAGCACCCTGCCTTGCTTTGTAGTGACACATTGGAAACAAGCTATTTTGACTGATGGGTCCAATACACTTCAACTGCACATAACATGTTATTTTTAGTCTAGCATGGAAAGGTGAACTGCTGATATGAACGATCAAGATGAACTGTTGATATGAACGATCAAGATGAACATTTGAACGTTTAGCTAGCGTATTTGTTCTAGCAGTGCCACCACTCCGCAAACTGAGCAGTTTATCCACAGTCATGATACCTGAATGTTGTAAGGTGCCTCGTTTTTTCGCATTGAGCGACGCTCTCACACTGACTGTCTCGCTCCTCTTGACTGTTGGTAAAATAATTTTTTGTTAACACTCAAAATAACAGTCAGTCTGGTGTGGTTAATATATCTTAACAGTGCTTAGCATCAGCTTGTAATGTTGTCACGTCCTGTTGTTTTATCTAGCTAACAAGCTAACTTTAAAAGTAACGTTAACTAATGTTGATTTCAGAAAAAAAGCTGTGATCGTCTGTGCATTACCTTCCACGTCGTGCACATATCCCTCAAACCAGTTGCTGTATCCTTTCAGCAAAACATCCCGGGGAATCATGCAGTCCTTATTGGCCCATTTTTCGACATAGTCCACTGTTATTTCGGGAAGACATGAAAGATTTGATGTCCACACAGGTATCGCCATGATGACAGACTCCCGCTGCTGCGCTCTGTCAATGAACTTCCGGTTTAGAGTGTACCCCCTAGCCTCGTTTTGGATTTCAAGATGGAGGCGCGGTGAATAAGGTCAATAGTTCACTAGCTACCAATCTTTTGTATCACTACATCACTAAATGTAAAACATCATTGAATGGTTATCATTCATGTGAATGTTATATTACGGTCATCTGTGCATTCCATCGAGGTTTGTTTGTGAAGAGTTTGATTTCTTATACTTAGGAATACAACTGTAATATTTGATAATATATCTAGGTATTGACAATTTTATGCAATTCATCATAGCAGCAGCCTGAACAGTCACTGATGCTACACGTCATTGTGGATATTGTCTTATTTTTCATGATATTGTTATTTTGCTTGTTTTAGCTGCTTTCCCAAAAAAAAAAATAATAATATTCACTATATGGCCAAAGGTATAATTGAGTTCAGGTGAGATGAAATGTCCATAGACAAACAATGACAGTACAGTGGGTCGTACTGGAGTGTTCAGTGACTTTAAATGTGGTACTGTCTTAGGATGCCACCATTGCCACAAGTCAGTTTGTGAAATGTCTGCCCTACTAGATCTGCCCCGGTCAACTGTAAGTGCTATAACTGTGAAAGCAGTGGAAGTGTCTAGGAGCAACAGTGGGAGACCACACAAACTCACAGAGTGGGGCTGCTTAGTGCTGAAGCGTGTAACACGTAAAAACTGCCTGTAATCTGTGGCATCACTCACCACAGTGTTCCAAACTGCCTCTGGAAGCAACATCAGCACAAGAACAGTGCATCGAGAGCTTCTAAAACACACTGGAGTGGTCTACACGCAGCAACTGGACTATGGAGCAGTGGAGTGATGTATCACGCTTCACTGTCTGTACGTCTTATGGACGAATCTGCATGTGGCAGGAGAACACTCCTTACTGGAATGCATAGTGCCTACGGTAAAGTTTGAAGAAGGAGGGATTGTGGTCTGGGGCTGTGTTTCAGGGTTTGGGCTAGGCCCCTTAGTTCCAGTGAAGGATCATCATAATGGTACTGGATACAAAGACATTTTAGACAATAATCTGCTTCCAACTTTATGGCAACAGTTTGGGGAAGGCCCTTTCCTGTTCCAGCATGACTGTGCCCCTGTGCACAAAGCGGGGTCCATAAAGACATGGTTTGATTAGGTAGGTGTGGAGGAACTTGAGTGGCCTGGACAGGGCCCTGACCTCAACCCCCTGAACACGTTTGGGATGAATTGAACGACGATTGAGAACCAGGCCTTCTTATCCAACATCTGTGCCTGACCTCACAAATGCTCTTTTGGCTGAATGTGCACAAATTCCCACAGAGACACTCCAAAATCTTGTTTAAAGCCTTCCCAGTAGAGTGGAGGTTGTTATAGCTGCAAAGGCGAGGCCAACTCCATATTAATGCCCATGGTTTTAGAATGGGATGTCCAACAACCTCATATACGTAGGTGTGATGGTCGGGTGTTCACATACTGTACTTTTGGCCATATAATAGGAATCAACTTTTAACTTTACATTATAAAGGTACATTTCATTGTCTGTAATAGTATGAATCCACCTTTAGCTTGAGACCAACTGTAAATGATCAATTAATGATTTGGGATGTTTGTAGCATGTGAACAACCACGAAAAGTGTGGCAAAGTGTGATGCATTGTAGTTTGAATATTCCTGACTGAAATCAATGACAGGGAATAATGTGTTGCATGTTTTACATGTCTCACCATACATTAATGGTCGTTTGATATTAGAATAACCATATGACAGTGAAGTCTCCTCCTTTTAGCCATGACTTTACTGATTGATGGACAGGGCAGTTCGGCAAGTATTTAATTGGGAGTTTAGCAGAATATCTTCATTATTAGGCCAGTAAATAGCGTCTGTAGAACAAATGGATTAGTATGTTAGAAATGCCTAGGTAGATTTATGTGCATTTCTCATGAAAATAACTTTGGTTCGACAAGACAATGTTTCTGAAGTTATAGTATCAGGAACACAAAGCTGGTCAGAACTGTTATTACAGCTGTACTTAGCTGTTAAAGTGGTCTTTGGACCAATAGACCATCATCAGGCTAAGGTTTCTAACAATTTATGTGTTAGTTTCATAGACTTATGGTCTTGTATTAAGCCAAAATGTCCCCGAAGCAGAGCTGAGGCCAGAGACCAGTACAATACTGCCAGTGAACTCAGAAAACCACAGAGGGTCTTCAGACCTTCATAAATCAGCTGGAGAAAACAGGAAGAAAAATTACAAGAATTTGTGTACAGAAACAATCCCTAATGACATAATATTTTAACTCTTATATATGGAGCAGTATGGAATTCACTTTGAGCTGCATTTATCACCAATATTATATTTGTCTGTTTATAGATGTATGCAAATAATATGAGTGTGTGTGCTCCTTCACATTTCCTGTTGTGCCAGTCAATGTTGTTTTAAATGTTTTCTGAGAGGCTTGATATAGACAGAAGCTCCTTTTGATGAAAGACAATCCTACTTTGACTTGTTGTCTGTGCCTTGCTTAACCAAGGTTTGTAATTATAATGTGCAGCTGGTTACCTCACTATTTTGATATTGCAATTCACTGCAGTTCCACCTCTGGGCAGCTAATATGTAGCAACCAACCAGAGTTTGTCATTTGGCTAGTTCGCTTTGCATGGCCCGTTTGGTCTGCTACTGGAATTACAGTCCCCTTTAAATGAAGCCATACTTGGAATTGTTCTTGGTTTAATGGGGCTGCTATTGATTGGAAACATGCACAGAATTGACAATTTACACAATGCTGACATACAGATCTTGAAAACATTAAGAGACCACTGCACCTTTTTCTTTACTTTCCAAAAAAGTTGGAAAGGAAGGTTTTGAGTGAGGAACAGAAGGGTTCAATTTGCAGTGGTCTCTTAATTTTAACCCTTCTGTTCCTCGCTCAAAACCTTCCTTTCCAACTTTTTTGTAGAGGAAAGAAAAAATTGCAGTGGTCTATATTTTTTCCAGAGCTGTATATTGTAACACCCAGAATATAATGACTATGGAGTAAAAGTGCAAACGGTAAGAGACCACTGCAAATTGAACACTTCTGTTCCTCACTCAAAACTTTCCTTTTCAACTTTTTTAGAATGGAAAGAAATAGGTGCAGTTGTCTCTTAATTTGTTCCAGAGCTGTACAATTATATGAGTGGTGAACATACGATAATGAGGTATGAGTTGCGAATATAAAATACACATGGCTGTTACAGTATGGTATATCTAGATAGAGGGAGATATGCGAGAGAGCATTAGTTAACAGTCTGGAGGTGGCTTGATGTGGTGACCAGTCCCTGTTCTACCGATTGCCGGTTGCTAAGGGCCACAGCATGGGGAAATACACTGTTCAGGGGTCTGAATAAGTTTGAAGTAATGGGTGAATGGGCGCTTCCCGCATGCTTCTCTGCTTTGAAGTGATGTAGGACCATGATGGAGGGCGGGTGGCAGACGCTTTCAGTTTCCCCCCCGAATCTGGCAGACTCAGACCCAAACCAGATGGCGAATGAGAAGGGGAAGATGGAGACAGATCAGGATTGACTGGGAGATGCCCGAGTGTTACATTCCGGTTGTGTACCTTTCCTGTTGATCATTGTAATTCTGTCCTCCCATCTGAGGTTGTGGGAGACCGACTGGAATTAATAATACAGCCAAATTAACAGCTGAGCACTATATCTTGAGGGCTGAGAGGTGGTCTGTGTTTCCTAAAATCATCATGTGGTTACCAGTCTACCTGTCTCCACAAACACATTCAACTGTAAGTTATGGCAATGATGCGTAGGAAAACGATGTGAATCTTATGCAATGACCTTCATAGTCACCAGATCTCAAACCAATTGAACAACTATGGGAGATGTTGGACCAACATGTTAGAGAACACTCTCCACAACCATCTTCAAAACATCAAATGAGGGAATATCTTTTGGAAGAATGGAGCATTGGCTCATAAAATCTATGCCAATGCCCATTGAAGCTTTTCTGGCGTCTTGTGATCAAACACCTCAATGAGACACTTCATGTTAGTTTTTCCTTTAATGTATCACCCGTCTGTATGTCCCAACAAAAATCTTTTGCCAGGTCCTCATTAATGAAAATACGATTTTCAGGTTAAGTTTAGTGGAAAACTTACAATTTAGCGTAGTGTTAGAATGGGGGTAATTGTTAGATTTAGGCATTGCGGGTTAGGTGTAGAGTTAGAAAATAGGGTTATGTTTAGGCTTAGAACTTAGGTTATTGAGGAAATATAGTAAGGGTAAGGGTTTTGGCTAAGGAATTGGGAACAAAGTTAAACCACAAAGGTAAGACACACCACATAGACTACAAAACCAAACAAAAGCAATGATATCATCATCATTCTCTGTACTGGTTCTACAATTGATACAGCCCAACGGTTGTTCTCTGAGTGCTTCCACTGGAATGCACACTTCCTTATTTCAGACACATAATTGAGTCACATGCTTTAACCTGCTCCACAAACCGTGGTTCGTTACTGGCCTATAATAAATGATCACCCATGATAGGATGTGCTGCGATATGCTACAGTGTGGAATGTTTTCATCTTGGCTTGATGGCTGGCTTCGGACATGTTTCGCCTTTCTATCATATGACTAATGCCCCTTTAATACCTCACTTTGTTTCTTTCCTTCCTGCTGTCTGTGATGCGCTGGTTTTTTGTTTACTGCATTTGGGACCGGGTGGGAACTGGGAACCGTCCCTTTCTGACTGATGTCATGCCAGCTGTCTGGAGCTGAGTGTACAGATTGTATATCATCGTTCATGAATTAAACAGTTTGTCTCTGTGGCTTCCCAATTCCCACCCTGGGCATGACACATGGGGGAGTGTGCTCCCCCAATTCTATAGGTTCTGCTGTTCTCTTTTTAATACATTACATTTTTCCTATTTATTTTCATTGAGGAGAAAGAATATATAGCATATGTGTGCATGTATATGCAGTATTCATGCACACATGCTACAGAATATACATTGGATATGAAAAGTCTAGACACCCCTGGTAAAATGCCAGGTTTTTGTGATGTAAAAGACTGAGACAAAGAGAAATCATGTCAGGACTTTTTCCACCTTTAATGTGACCTATAACGTGAAAGATTCAATTGAAAAACAAACTGTAATCTTTGAGGGGGGGAAATAAAAAGCTCACAATAACCTGGTTGCATAACTGTGCACACCCATAAACTAATACTTTGTGGAAGCAACTTTTGATTTTATTACAGCACTCAGTCTTTTTGGGTAGGAGTCTATTAGCATGACTCATCTTGAAGTGGCAATATTTGCCCACTCTTCTTTGCAAAAGCGCTCCAAATCTGTCAGATTGCGAGGACATCCCCTGTGCACAGCCCTCTTCAGATCACCCCACAGATGTTCAATAGGATTCAGGTCTGGGCTCTGGCTGGGCCATACCATAACGTTAATCTTCTTCTGGTGAAACCATGCTTTTGTGGATTTGGGTGTGTGCTTTGGGTCGTTGTCGTGCTGAAATGTGAACTTCCTCTTCATCTTAAGCTGTCTAACGGACACTTGAAGGTTTTGTGCCAAAATTGCCTGGTATTTGGAACTGTTTATAATTCCCTCCACCCTGACTAAGGCCCCAGTTCCAGCTGAAGAAAAACAGCCCCAAAGCATGATGCTGCCACCACCATACTTCACTGTGGGTATGGTGTTCTTTGGGTGATGTGCAGTGTTATTTTTTGCGCCAAACATACCTTTTGGAATTAAAAAGTTCAACTTGGTTTCATCAGACCATAACACATTTTCCCCCGTGCTTTTGGGAGACTTGATGTTTGTTTTTGCAACTTCAGCCAGGCTGGATGTTTTTCTTTGTAAGAAAAGGCTTCTGTCTTGCCACCCTACCCCATAGCCCATTCATATGAAGAATACGGGAGATTATTGTCACATGTAGCACACAGCCAGTACTTGCCAGAAATGTCTGCAGTTCCTTTAATGTTGATGTTGGCCTCTTGGAAGCCTCCCTGACCAGTTTTCTTCTCATCTTTTCATCAATTTTGGAGGGACCTCCAGTTCTTGGTAATGTCTCCACTATTTTGCCATATTTTCTCCACTTGATGATGACTGTCTTCACTGTGTTCCATGGTACATCTATTGCTTATTCTTTTGTATCCTTCTCCTGACTGATATCTTTCAACAATGAGATCCATCTGATGCTTTGGAAGCTCTCTGTGGACCATGGCTTTTGCTCTGAGATGCAACTAAGAAAACAGGAAAATCCTACTGGAACAGCTGAACTTTATTTGTGATTAATCAGAGTCACTTTATATGATAGCAGGTGTGTAAAGACTTCTATTTAACATGAGTTTTAATGTGATTGGTTAATTCTGAACACAGCCACATCCCCAGTTATATATCTTTAATTTTTCCCCCTCTAAGATTTCAGTTTGTGTTTCAATTGAATTGTTTACATTATAGGTCACATTAAAAGTGAAAAATGTTCTGACATGATTTATCTTTGTCTCATTCTTTTACATCACAATAACCTGTCATTTTAACGGGGGGTGTGTATAATTTTTATATCCACTGTATAGATTTACAGCTCTGGAAAAAATTAAGTGACCATTGCACCTTTTTCTTTCCTTTCCAAAAAAGTTCAGAAGGAAAGTTTTGAGTGAGGAACAGAAGCGTTCAATTTGCAATGGTCTCTTAATTTTAACCCTTCTGTTCCTCACTCAAAACCTTCCTTTCCAACTTTTTTGTAAAGGAAAGAAAAAATTGCAGTGGTCTACATTTTTTCCAGAGCTGTATATTGCAACACCCAGAATATAATGACTATGGAGTAAAAGTGCAAACGGTCAGCTTTAAAGCTTTGAAGTACTTTTTTATCCATATCAGAGGAATCATTTTGAAATGGCAGCTTGTATTTTACATAGTCCATACATTTTAGGCTGAGAGCTGTAATTGTGTAGTTTTTATTCTAGCCCTTGCGTTTGCATTTTGATTATTTTGCTGGTGTATTATAACATAACGACCAAAGAAGAGTCAATGCAAGTCAAGCTGGTCACCATGTGGGAGACAAAACTGAAGTTTATGATGAAACCACTGACAACCGTTAACAGAAACAGAAGCTGAGATAAAACCATATGCTTCTAAACTCATTGGAGAGTGATTAATCACACACCAGTGATCCAAAACACACTGTTGTAGTTACTAAACAAGTTTTTTAAGTAAAAAAACCGGCCAAGTCAATTACCTGATCTGAATCCAACTGGATTTCACTTAGCCTCAAATAAGCAGAAACTGAAGATGGCTGCAGTATGGTCCTGGCACAGCTTTACCTTGAAGATACCCAGTGTCTGGAGATTTCTACGGTACTCAGATTTCAAGCAACCATTTCAAACAAACAAGATATGCTTGCATTTCTATACCTACATTTAACAGAAGGACAATTAAAGATTTTTCATGTTGTCTTATTAAAAATATTTTAGCCGAAAAGTGGGATCTTTTCAAAGCAACGCAACCGTTCAAAGGAACGTTTCATGAAATATTTTTGTACGTCTTTTTAGGAATCCACCTTTTGAACATAGTTCATGAGGTTTTCAACATTGTCTGGTAAAAACTTCTCAGCAGGCTACTGAGTCCTTGAATGCAATATATATTTCTCTCTCTCAATTCCCTCTCTCACTCACACATTTGTATGTCTGAGTTGGTGTGTGTGTGTGCACCCTGTTTGATCAGTTACCATGCTTCAACAACTTCAGAGAGCACATCTTACATTCAGGCACAGAAATTTCTTTGCCTACCAGCTGTAGCATCTGATGGATGCCCAAATTCTAACAGCTTCTCAATTGAAAACATACGTTTTGACACACACACACACACACACACACACATTTTAGAATTCTCTGTCATTGTGGGAACACAAACAAATATTCCCATTCAAAATCTATATATTTCTTGAACCCTAACCTGAAAAATACCTACCCTTTACCCTAAATCCTATCTTTATACCTAACTCTACTTCTCTCTCTATGAGAAGTTCAAATTTTCCCCCTAAAGCTAACCTTTTGGTCAAATTATAGTGGGGACCAGCGAAATAAGTTCCACAATGTCAAATGTTTTGTTATTTACTATCCTTCTGGGGGTTTTCCTCCCTGGCCGAGTTAGTAAAATGTGAACATACACTCACATGCTTCCAGTGAATTACAAAACATACTGCTTGTGTGTTAGCTGGTGACTACCACCATAAAGACCTGTCCCATTGAGGTTGGCGCTGCCAACAACCTCATGTCTCATCTCCGTCATTTTGCCCGGCAATCTTCAGTCTTTTTCTCCTCAGCCAACTGCACACCTTGATTGCCAGCCGGTAAAAACACTCCCTCCCAGAAAATATATAACACACACATGCACAGACACCTCAATGTTCTCCTCAGTCACTGAAGATGCCTACAACTCTGCAACTTGCAATGGAAAAGAGAAGGGGAGTTGCGCTCCATCACATCCAAACCTGCGGACCAAAATCCCATGACATTTTTGCTATAATGGTGGCACATCCTGGGGTGGCTTTGATATCTAACAGCACTCTATGAGGTCAGCTGAACAACCAAGTAAAGGATGAGAGGCCAGAGAAAATGCAGTACATTATACAATCTCGTTCATCCATAAAACTTCTATAAGATCACTAATAGTTTCAGCTTGGTTTTCCCTACTATGATTATAGATTGTTGGAATGTGTGTACTTGGCCCCGGGGTTGTTGTCTATCAATGACTATATGGATGGAAAACATGTGTCAGTTTAGAGAGGCCTCACAGCAAGAAACCCCAGCTTCAATGTAAAGCAACCCTCCTCTGGATCCCTGGAAATCATCACCCACCAGGATTTCAATAAAGTCTGACAGAATAGATGTTTGTCTGGCAGAAGGAGCGAGCGTATTTGTTTGAAATGCACTGGTAACACTGTGCCAGCCCAGTTCGGGGGTTAGGGTTATCAGAATGCTGGGTTTGGAATAAGTTGCATCCAAAGAACGATGCCGGCCAATGTGTTCTTAACAAATTCCTTTTAGGCGGAACAATCCAGTGTTACTAGTAGCAATGGGCATTCCATGTATTTTTGGTAAGCTGACAGCCTCATCTAGCAGTAAGCAAGTGGTATAGATTTTAAAAAATCAATTCGTCCTGTGTCAAAATGACAGTTTGACGCTTTGATCGACATAATTTCGATGACGATGAATTGGCCTATGCTTGCAAATGACATCATCCATCTATTTATCAGAAAGTTGCTCTGGATATGTGTGTCTGCTAAGTGACTTAATATGTCATATTTAAATATCATACAACATGGACATCTGTAAGACTTTTAAAACATTGTTACATATTCTCCGGACGATGGACTACTGCCAGAATGTTCTGTTGCAAAAAAAAATGCGTAGGACAGCTACATGATACCTAAATGTGGAAGATCTGACTCATGTTTGCAGTGCTGTTTTTCTCAGTTCCATGGAAAAATGTGTAGAATTGTAGAACATTGCCTTAAACATTATCAAGATAGTGACCTCTTAAAATGATCACTTCTGCAGTCTGAGGGGCTGAAATCACCAATCACCATGACCATGAACTCATCACCTCCCACACCCTTTATTGATCCAGAAAAAACCCTGAAATACCTGGTCAGACAGACTGCTCCTTCTCACTGAAGCCTGAAATGCTTCAAATATCCCCACGTATAATAATATCTAAGGTACAGTAAAATAAGGACAATTAAGTCTTGGGTCCATTTCGGCAATCCCAACAACAAAAATGTTATTTTTCGTCCTCGGAGGATAGTTCTCTGGGTTGATGGTTTAGAAGTAGGGTTAGGGTTTGGGGTTAGGGTTGGGATTGAGGGTTTGGTTTAAGGAGTACAGTAGGGAAAGTAGCATTTTAAATGGGAATAATTGAATGTTATAGAAAAGAATATAGAAATAATTGAATGTTATAGGAAGGATAGGAATTCCTAATCCTGTGTGTGTGTGCGTGTGTGTGTGCGTGTGTGTGTGTGTGCGTGTGTGTGTGCGTGTGTGTGTGCGTGTGTGTGTGTGTATGTGCGGGTAAGGCACCAGGCGGGTGTGTGTTTGTTAGCTGACTTAGTGTTGACCTTAAAGCTAACCAGTCAGGTGGCCTTTGGATCGTGTGTCATTTCACAGATGTTTTCCCCGTAGAATCCCTTTGTCACCAACAGCACGTCACTCTCTGTCCCAGGGAGGTTTGGTTCCACCATGTAGACCCGTGGGAAGATCGGGGAGTCCGGTGAGAGAAAGGACAACAGCACGCTAGGTTATTGCTACAGGTTATCACAATGGTAGAAAAAAAAAAACACGTTTTCTAAATGCAGCCCTCCCCCAATGTCCAGCCGGCCTCATCCAGCGCCCCTCCTGACCTTCCCTGTGTCTTGGTGGGTCTGGTCTGTTCTAAAGTTTGTGTGCACGAGTCTGGCAGGGGATGTGGCGTTGGGACAGAACTGAGGAGAGAGAGAACCCTGTGAAAGAGGCAAGGGGAAGGCAAACGCCCAGAGGAGGAGATGAAAGGACTCGCCGTCCCATAAACCAATGCAGCCTCATCCTGGACTCTTTCTCAACACTGCAACCCACCCCACCCCTCACCCCCAACCCTCCCCACGCTCTACCTCCCTCGCTCACTCCAGCCACCACCAGCTCTGTTGCAGTCAGTTATTTTCCAATGAGCTGGCATAGCTCTGGATCAACATCCTTTCTCTCCAGAACCATTACATAATATCAGTGTTGACAGTGGTATCCAGAACAGTGCTGGATTTTTTACACAACCATTCAATCCACCGAGCGGTCTAACACTAACATGATAAAGGCAGTTCTTTTTGTTTAGATTGTGTATGAGTCAGGGTAATTGTTTTTCTTTTCCCCAGAAGACAGATGTAAAGGGATGTGCTGTATAATAAAATCCCACAGTGGGTGTCTGGGTCTGGTTGAGAGAAAGAGGTTTGACTGATGTTTATTTGCAGGGTCACTGAATGTGGGCCAGACATCTTGAGGATCATAAAGACAGGAGATTATTGATGTGCTTGCTGTACCATGCTGTCAGCAGGCTGGAGGGGGGTGACACATAATTCATAATAAAGACTATTTCTTACTAGATTGGTCTCTCTCCTTTTCACTCTGGCCATTTCTCTTTACATTTTGCTTTCCATAATCCATTCATGGCCAGTCAATTACCATGAACAGATAAATAGATATTCTTGGTCAGATCATACAGTGCGGAATATCCACAGATGGTGGGTTACCTACTGTAAGACATATGACTGTCATAAATAAGAGGTTACCTACTGTAAGTCATGTGATTGATATAAGTGGTCACCCACTGGAAGACATGTGACTGTTATAAATAAGAGATAACCTACTGGACGAGCTGTGACTGTGACCCAATTCGAGAAACAGTGATATCTACGGGTGTTGTAATGTTTAGGCACCTCTTTTGACCTCTGTTCATTTGAGAAAGGTATATTGAACCATTTAGGTCGCAACACAACATTGAACAGTTCAAGTAGCCAACAGTTCATTAACACTTGAATGGTAGCTCAAGTTAACTTTAAAGGCCACTTTTAAACTGAATGGTATCAACATTTCGTTTAAGTCAGTATTTGAAAAAATAAAATTGTGGACGAAGCAACTACTCCACAATCAGCTGTACACGCATGCGATTCTGGAGTCCATCCACACCCTACAAATTCTGGTTACTCAGCAATATTATAGATGCAGTTACACATATGACAGTGTGCTTGGTAATATCGGGATCATTCTTAAATAAAAGTAAAATTTGTATCCCTCCCCTTGGCAGTAATGGCACCATTTTAAAATGCTATTAAGACATAATTCCTATTTCTGTTGACATGGAACTGTTCATCAATGATAAAAAAAAATGCTAAAGTTAACATGTGAATGCTTCTTGTGAATTAAATTTGTATTATGATTTCACTAATAGATATTTTTTGTTATGCTCCACTAGAAAGAGACAGCAGGTTTAGAATATATTAAATCATTTTTCTTTCCCAAATGAGTTGGCCTGAATTCAAACCCATGCTGTAGTGATACATGTAAATCAGAGGCAGCAGCTTATACCACTTGACCACCCCAGGACACTGTTTATGTATTGTTTAATGTATTTAAGGAAAGTAAATTGTCTTGATCCAGTTGTGATGACTTTTACATACATGTAATGCTGATTTAGAGATATCCATTTATTATTTTGAATCAAAGTAAACAAAATAAATTAAAATAATGTATGTATAAAAGGCAAATAAAAACATTTTACATAAAACATTTTTATATAAGGTATTATGTAATGTTTGTACCACTTTGGAAATCACTAATTACAAAGGTATAAAAGGCTATTGAGATACACTTCCAGTGACAAACATCTGTCAGGGGAAAGGTCTATAGAAAATGAATAGCTAATCCCTAAAGTCTAAAGTCCTGTACTTAATTTTTGAGGAGAACATTGATTATTTGGTGAGTCAAAAGATCTCTCAATATATGTGTATCATTTGTAATGGCACCTGCAATTTGATGAATGGAAAAAACACATTCATCACAAAACAATTAAATGGTGTGATGACATTTGACTAAGTCATTAGGAACCATTCTGGCAGCCTGAGTGGAGCGTGTCAGTGGCTGAATGCCTGCGTCTGATCCCGATTTCAGTCTTTAACTAGAGAACTAAATTGACAAAACACCAGGGAATGCAGACAGGCATTTCGCCATAGAGCAGAGAAACGTGGATTGAGTCTTTTTTTCCACAAGCAAGTAAATTATTTTGCTAAATTGCTTCAATACGATCAATAGCTTATTTTAATTTTGTAATGCTGTTATTTGAGTTTCATCACATCATGCACAACTTTAATTGTAGTTAAATTGATTTCAGAATGTCAGTCACAGAGTCCCTGTATCCTGAATCTCAGAGTATCCTGTCATTTTGGTTATTTCTGTGGTGGTATATAAAAAAAAAGAACAATTCTTGAAGATAATCTACAAATCCAGATATGCAGACAATATGACTTGAAAAATCTTATTCACTCAATGTTCAAGCCACCCAACAGCAGAATGTGTAGAATTCCAAATAAATACTTTAAAAATGCATAAAAACACATTGCTAGGAAAATACATAAGGGGCTTCTGTCTGTTCAGCTATTAGCCTTGTAAGTGTATACATTTTAGTAACAGTTTCAGTGCTGCAACTGAAAAAAAAATATTCTGGCGGAATATGTTATTAGGTGTCATGTTATGTGGTTACAATTTAATTCATGTTTAAAAAGTGATTTCATGAGCTATTGTTCAAGTATAATATTTTTTACCTTTTACATTTCTATAAACAGTGGATCATGTGTATGTTCGACCCCCAGCCCATATGTCAGATAATATTATGGCCCACCGAGCCCAAAGGTTTGGGCAGCCTGCCATTGACTCACAGGCACCTGGAGACATACACATGATTGGAGAGTGGGTATGTCCCCCTAACTCTTATGCCAAAAAATTATAAACAGCTTATTACAAGGATTTCAATAGAACTCTACGAAACTGACGCAAAACAAGACACTCAAGCATCAGGGATACTTTATGTGCAACATTCTAAAAACCTTCTCTCATCTCAGAATTGCTAACTGAGTAGTTGATATTCAATAGGAAGACGAAACCAAAAATTTGGTTAATTCTTTCTTAAATACCATGTCCAAGCAATTCAAGAACAGCACCCGCCGTAAATACAAGTTGTCCAACAAATACAGGTGCTGGTCATAAAATTTGAATTTATTTATTTCAGTAATTCCATTCAAAATATGAAACTTGTATAATGTATACATTCATTCCACACATTCCCAGGAAGGCGTTCAGGAGGCATCTGGAACAGATGCCCAAGCCACCTCAGCTGACCCCTGTCGATGTGGAGGAGCAACGGCTCTACTCTGAGCTCCTCCCGTGTGACCAAGCTTTAAGGGATCGCCCAGCCACCCTTTTCCGACTGAGGACCATGGCCTCTGATTTGGAGGTACTGATTTTCATCCCCATAGCTTCACACTCGGCTGCAAACCGTCCCAGTGCATGCTGAAGGTCCTGGTTTGAAGGGGCCAACACGACAACATAATCCGCAAAGAGCAGAGACGAAATCGTGTGGTCCCCAAACCTGACACCCTCCGGCCCCTGGCTGCGTCTAGATATTCTGTCCATAAAAATTACGAACAGAACCGGCGACAAAGGGCAGCCCTGCCGGAGTCCAACATGCACTGGGAACAAGTCTGACTTACTGCCGGCAATGCGGACCAAGCTCCTGCTTCGGTCGTACAGGGACCTGACAGCCCTTAGCAAAGGACCAGGACCCTATATTCCTGAAGCACCCTCCACAGGATGCCACGAGGGACACAGTCGAATTCCTTCTCCAAATCCACAAAACACATGTGGATTGGTTGGGCAAACTCCCATGAACCCTCCAGCACCCCGTAGAGGGTATATAGCTGGTCCAGTGTTCCACGGCCTGGACGAAAACCACACAGTTCCTCCTGAATTCGAGGTTCTACTATCGGCCGTATTCTCCTCTCCAGTACCCTGGCATAGACTTTCCCGGGGAGGCTGAGAAGTGTGATCCCCCTGTAGTTGGAACACACCCTCCGGTCCCCCTTCTTAAAAAGAGGGACCACCACCCCGGTCTGCCATCCCAGAGGCACTGTCCCCGACCGCCACGCAGTGTTGCACAGGTGTGTCAACCAAGACAGCCCCACAACATCCAGAGACTTGAGGTACTCAGGGCAGATCTCCTCCACCCCCGGTGCCTTGCCACCAAGGAGTTTCTTGACTACCTCTGTGACTTCAGCCCGGGTGATGGACGAGTCCACCTCTGAGCCCTCATCCTCTGCTTCCTCAATGGAAGACGTGACGGCGGGATTGAGGTGATCCTTGAAGTACTCCTTCCAACGCCCGACGACATCCCCAGTTGAGGTCAACAGCTGCCCACCTCTACTGTAAACAGCGTTGGTAGGGCACTGTTTCCCTCTCCTGAGGCGCCGGACGGTTTGCCAGAATCTCTTCGAGGCCAGTCGATAGTCCTTCTCCATGGCCACACCAAACTCCTTCCAGGCCCGAGTTTTTGCCTCCACAACCACCCGGGCTGCAGTCCGCTTGACCTGCCGGTACCCGTCAGCTGCCTCCGGAGTCCCACAAGCCAACCAGGCCTGATAGGACTCCTTTTTCAGCTTGACGGCATCTCTTACTTCCGGTGTCCACCACAGTTTCGGGGATTGCCGCCTCGACAGGCACCGGAGACCTTAAGGCCACAGCTCCGAGCGGCCGCTTCAACAATGGCGGTGGAGAACATCTCCACTCGGACTCAATATCTCCAGCCTCCCTCAGGATCCAGTCGATGCTCTGCCGGAGGTGGGAGTTAAAGATCTCTCTGACAGGAGACTCGGCCAGACGTTCCCAGCAGACCCTTACAGTACGCTTGGGTCTTCTGAGTCTGTCCAGCTTCCTCCCCCGCCATCGGATCCAACTCACCACCAGGTGGTGATCAGTTGACAGCTTTGCCCCTCTCTTCACCCGAGTGTCCAAGACATACGGCCGCAGGTCAGATGAAACGACAACAAAGTCGATCATCGACCTACGGCCTAGGGTGTCCTGGTGCCTCGTGCACTGATGGACACCCTTATGCTTGAACATGGTGTTCGTTATGGACAAACTGTGACTAGCACAGAAGTACAATAGCTGAACACTGCTCGGGTTCAGATCAGGGGGGCCGTTCCTCCAATTCACGCCCCTCCAGGTGTCACTGTCGTTGCCCACGTGGGTGTTGAAGTCCCCCAGTAGAACGATAGAGTCCCCAGTCGGAGCACTTTCCAGCACCCCTCCCAGAGACTCCAAGAAGGTCGGGTACTCTGCACTGCCGTTCGGCCCGTAGGCACAAACAACAGTGAGAGACCTATCCCCGACCCGTAGGCGCAGGGAAACGACCCTCTCGTTCACCGGGGTAAACTCCAACACATGGCGGCAGAGCTGGGGAGCTATAAGCAAACCCACACCAGCCCGCCGCCTCTCACCATGGGCAACTCCAGAGTGGTGAAGAGTCCATCCTCTCTCAAGGAGTGTGGTTCCAGAGCCCAAGCCGTGCGTGGAGGGGATCCCGATTATCTCTAGTCGGAACCTCTCAACCTCACGCACGATCTCAAGCTCCTTCCCCACCAGTGAGATGACGTTCCACGTCCCTAGAACTAGTTTCCGTGTCCAGGGATCAGGTTGTCAAGGCCCCCGCCTTCGACTGCCGCCCGATCCTCTACGCACCGACCAACCCCAGTTATAATCATCACAATTAAAAGAAATAAACATTTGAAATATATCAGTCTGTTTGTAATGAATGAATATAATATACAAGTTTCACTTTTTGAATGGAATTACTGAAATTAATCAACTTTTTGACGATATTCAAATTTTATGACCAGCACCTGTACATGAATAGTTTTACCCTGCCAATGGTTAATGTTGGCGTTTAGGGTTGTATCAGTGGATCCTATCCGATCCTATCCATGGGCAAACACGTCTATTTTATAGGAGTCCCCAGTTCACCCCCTGACACATCAACAAGCGTGGGTATTTCATACTGCATAGAAAACACAGAGAATCAATATAATAGATATAATGTAACCAATAGATACCAATGCTCCTCGGGACTGACAGTGAAAGCTATCATGATGATTTTATTTTTGTATGAAAAGAAACACTGTGGCCAAGTGTTGTGTTAGTGGTCTGAGTCGCCGCCTCCAGTGGGCATTAACTAATGCAGCATGACTTAGAATCTATAAAAACCCCTGAAAAAAAATCAATAAACTATGTTGCATCCTTCAAGTCCAGTCCGGTGCTCTTTCAATAAAATGCTCTCCTTCATCTTTCTCCATTATCCCTTCCAAAGAAATATAGCGTTGTCTAAAAATATATCTTTGAAAAACATCATGCCTAATATTATCAGAGCAATTTCTCTGTGCTCATGTGTTCATTTAAATACCTCGTCTGGGGATAGATCTAAAGATTCTATCTATTTACAGGACTAAGAGTTTGGGAAATGCATTTCATAAGAAATGTCCTAATGCTTCATTTTTAAATCAATATTATGTAGGCAACTCAATACTTTTTGTTTTTAGAATTGATAGCCCACCACGATGACTGTTGTTTCCATTTGGGAGGTTTAATAAGTTAGTGGGCGAACCAAGGTAGAGTAGATGGGCAGAGAAAGGACGTGGGCAGTGCCAAGAAGAAAATCTCACAGGGGATTATTTAGCAGATTTTTTTATTGAATTTGTGGGGAAGCCACTATAAGTTCTTAGAGCAATCTTAAAATGTATTAAAAGTGTTAAAAATGGTTCTTTGAACCAATCAAGTTGTAGAATCTCAGGAACCATTTGGTACCATACCAATAAGCCTAAGCCCATAAGAAACATATACCTGCATATATTGTTTAACGGACATTCTTTCCCTACATCCTATGTTTGTAAAACTGGGGGGGAAAAAGTTATTGTTTGTGAATGAACGGGACGTCACAAAGCATAAAGGTGTGGTAGAGCGAATCATTTCTGGGATTAAAAAGCGAATGAAGACACGATATAACTCTCGACGAACGATGGCATCTGCAGCGGGGCAGTGTAGCTTCAGGTGAAGCCCAGATAACACATGCACACCATGTCATAACCTGGCTGAGGTGTGGAAGTTCATTGATAACACAGTATGTTCCCTCTGTGGGTGAACCCCTGGTGATCACTCTGGGAGGAGAGTGCAGTAAACAGTCGGTATTCGCACCGTATAGGCAGAAGAGCGGGAGGTGCAGGCTTAATGATTGAGGAAAATACATGGCTTATCTATCCTTTTATCTGGGCTTTTTTTCTCCGTGTTTGTGTGTGTGCGTTTGTGCATGCAGTGGCAACCTGTCCATCACAGTGTTAGTGGGAGAGCAATACTCACTATTGGGCTGAAGAAAAAAAAGATGAATCGGTCAATTTAACAGGCCCTCATGGTGGTCACAAACATGAACTTCGCACTGTTTTAAAAAAGAAGATTTGAGATTAATCGCATCCTGTAGCTACCGAGCAAGGCATCCTTGGTGACAATTTATTTACATTTAAAATGTAGTGACTTTTGCACCCTCCAAAGTCACTAACTAACTCGGACAGGCAACTAGCACAGACTGAAACATACCTTTACTAGAACAATCCAAACACATACCACACAACGTCTGACACAAGAGACGCTTACACGCTCGGACAGTTACAGGCATGAGCAAAAAAACACACACACACACAGTCCAGTGGGGTGTCACGGAACACACTACAAAGGCTGACATTTGGCAGTGCTTCAAGAGGAAACTCTGGTGGCGTTGTCGGGCAAGCTGCCCACTCTAATCTCCCTGTCAAACCGCCACTCGATTTGTTACACAAACACACCTTAGATGAACCATGGAGCTCTCGCCACACACATACACATACGCACACTCATGTATATAATCCACGCTGCTTTAACTCATCACAAATGTACGAAAGCAGAGCCAGAGACAGATACAAGTTTCCGCATTAATGCTTATGTGAGCCCAGACAATGTGGCTTTGGGTTTGCTTTTAGGGGGAAAAACTGCCATCATCACTTCTTGGAATTAGTTTAGATGTGTTTTTCTGCTAATTAGGCAATTAATTGTATTTCTAATTTCTTAAAGGGGAATTTCACCCTGGGGGACCCTTAGTTGGTTTGTATAATGTTTGAGAGATTTCTGGTGAGATACGTTTGACACATCATTGGCTAGAAAAAGTGCAGGAAAGGGCTTTGCAAGCTGAGCTATATACCCTATTAAGTCAGAATGTGTATTAAAGGACTAGCAAAAGCTGAAAAATGGATGTAAGCATTTGTTTCATTTTGAGGAGCAAAAGCCCATTTGTCTTTCAGCTATGTTTCTATCAAAAGGTTTATTGATAAATGTACAAGGTGTCAACACTTTTTTTTCTCAAAACTACTCCAGTGGGATTTAACTATTGACACCTGGTAAACGAGACAATGCTGGTGTTTTAAAGCAACTGCGACGGTAGTTATTTTTTTCTGGTAAATGAGCCTTCATTATGTTTTTTGGTGTGATAAATGTGATCTGTAATATTCAGAATATGGTGTTTACCTGTTAGATCTGTTCTAGTTACACAGGGGTGCACTTGGGTAAAGTACATCTCCACAAAGCAAATGAAAAACAAAAGTGCTCACGTTTGCTTGCATTTAGTATAGCCAGGCACAGAACTTACAGTATTTTGGTTTAGAGTATGTGAAACATATTCATTGATCACCATTTTGTTTGGGAGGGGGTATCAACACTTCCTATGAATGCTGCAACTCGTGGTATTTTGTGAACTGACGAATACAGAGTAAAGTAGGTGAAATTCCCATTAAATTGATGCAATTTTATAATAAGCACATTATCAAAACCTGTCTCTAACAGAAACACATGTTTAATGTGATAGGGACCCTGTCTGGCATTTCACCCATGGCCCTTCTAGACAGATTTATTCAGAACAACAAAAGCGCTTACACAAACTACACAATGAAAACAAAAATACACAACACTTACATCAATTAGCCAATTATGGCTGATGGTTTATAACAAGGGCAATACCTTCCCACGCTTTTTCCAAAGTGTCTTCCTTCTCTAAAAATAACACTAGCAGTCTCAAAGCACCTGGTGTCCTGAATAGCCGAGGGCCAACCTACTGCTTCCCCCTTTCTTTTTCTCTCGGTTGGAACTGTAACATTTGATTCCCTTCCAAGTCCCCACGTCTTAATGTGTGATTCCTATATGTGACTCTGGAAGTAAGTTCCCTACGGTGCTGCTCCGTACGCTTGTCTGAAAAGTAGGTCAGCGAGGCCTCTGCCGCACTGTTTCCTTAAAGAGATTACACATGGCCTTAAGGGGAGATACAACTTTAACAGGCAATTGTCACTCAGCGATTAAGGGCCCCTACCTGATGGCCCCACTACCAGGAACAGCTCTTGAAATGGTTGCGCGAACTCTATTCCCAGATCGTGCTATAATCCCGCAGCATTTCTCTACCTGGCATATTTATAGTAGGAATGAGTGTCTGGGTTATTTTCCCAGACCTGATTAAGATTGTGTTGTCAGGGATTTGCGTTTTACAGCTACAGCTGGGACTTTAGTTTCCCTCTTCACTGGGAGCTTGAGCAACCTCCTACACGGATTTAACTTTCAACTAGAGCAATGATATCACACGCAGCTATATGGTATAACACTAAGTAATACTATGTTTAACAGAGAGCAACGCGGCTCTAAGCGCTTGCCGGTCTGTGACCGATTAACCCGGTCCCCACTTAGAAGGCAGACAGAACGCAACACACACATAAGGGTTGGTTCTCTAAGGGAATGTAGGCTGTGTTTTGATTTGGGATGAAATAGGTACAGGAACTCAGTCCATCAGACCAGGGTGTCATGGCTTTGTTGTCAGTCAGGGGCCTGCACACCCAGTCGATGTCCTGGTGAATGGTTTATTGCTAAATGGAAAAAAGTTGTATGTCTAAAAATATTTCCCTGATTGAATAAACAAGGGTGAAGAAAGTCAAGTTGGCTAAGAGTCGTTCATTTCTATGAGATCTAGAGTAGATGTGCGTCGTTTAAGTTATTTGTCAAATAGTTTATTAGACTATGGCTAAAATGTTAAATGAAGTGAATGCTCACACTCCGTTTAATGTCCCGCTGTGCTCCTGATAGTACTGGCACAAGTAAAACACTGAAAACTTTACCAGAAATCTGTTCCACAAAAATCAGAAGTGCTGGAATGGCACTCCACAATGTCCCGGAAAACGCCTAATACAGCACTGATTATTTAGCAGGACTAGTAAATAGAAATGCAATAGCACAACTGGTCAATATGCGTACCTGGTGATTAGCATGATGGACAGGAGTAAGGTTGGACGATTAGCACATTTTGATTGAAATTACTATACTGACATGTGCGATAACATCCAAATTGCCATGTTCCACTATTTTCCGCTCCAAAAAAGGGGAATGAGGCAAGTGTCACGTGTGCCGACAATCACACGTTTTCTGTTTCTCATCAGTTGTTCTTAATGATGGTCCAACCAAACTGCAGTAAGCCAGTTGTGGTCAGGGTTGGTTTTTATTCATCAAAAACATAGTCTGTCTTAGTGGTTTTGTAAGTATTTTTGTAGCATACTTTAATAACTGGACTAATCCCTTAATTTTATGCAAGCTCCTTAAGTAAGACTTTATTCCTTGGCAATTTACATTGTTTTGTTCAAATGATAGATGGTTTTTCAGTGTTAGTTTGAGTTCAAACAGCAACTGCCAGCAACGGCAAGATGTCTGTTTTAAGCTGGCAAGTGCCAGACGAGATATTGTCCCACATAAACAACCGTGTGGTTATTAAGAGTTTCAGTTTCATGGTCAGTGTCTGCAAACAGACTTGACCCAGGAGAAAATATTGCTCAAAAGTTAAGATAGTTTATCTATTGGCAACAGCGCAAACTTGCCATCACATTAAATTAGTAGCTACAGGCTACCGGGAAATAAGTAAAAACATTATCTTTCAGTTAGAACATTATGTAGGTTGTGATTTCTATGATATCATTTTAGGAGTTTATCTATGTTGTTTACACCCAAAACGCAGTTAATCAGAATTGGAATTTCTATGAACTTAGTAATGAATGCCTGACCAAATCAAGGTTAGTTTATATGAGACTGCCTTTAAAAGCCCAAACCTATTTTAATTGATGTATATAAATCCAGGTTTCCTGTTAAGTGATACAATATAAAAATCGGTCAATTAAGAAATGTCTCAATCTCCTGCTACCAGAACTGAATAAGTACAGCCAAATCAGCAGTCACAAAGAAAAAGTTGCATTCACACAGATATTTTATGTAAGATCCACAACAAGATAAGTCCACAAGACCCCTGTGGACGGCAGCCATCTGCCGGCTGTAAATAAGCCATAACGGACTGGAGGACCCTGGAGGACCCTGGAGGCCCTGAGGACCTGTAGCTACATGATTGAGACCTCCTTGACCTGGTTTGAACCCTCCTCCCACCTGGATCCAACAGCTTTCTTCTCTGCTTCTATGGATTCACTGCTCCTCTTCTCCCTGGCCCTCTGCTCCATGCTCTTCTCCTCCATGCTCCTCTCCTCTGCCTCTTCTCTGCCTATCTTCCTTACTCCCCTCTCTCTGCTCCTTTCCTTCTTAGTCTTCTCCTTCATTCTGTTGCTCTCCGATTCTCCTTTGTGTTGCTCCCCACCACTCTGCCTCTCTCTTAATCTCCTCCCTGCTCCTTTCCACTCCGCTCCTCTCTGACCATCCTCTCTGCCCCACTACTCCTCACCTCCAATGTTTTTCCTCCCTGCTCTTTAGAGACAGAGAGAGGATACATGGAGTATAGGGAGGTGAAGGAGGAGAGAGGGAGGGAAGCAGAAGAGCGAGGGGAGGCAGGAAAGAGCGACAGGGAAAGGAACACTGCTGCCAGCAGAATAAGCTATATCCTCATTTCATCTCTTTCAGTCCGTTTCTTTATTTCAGCACTGGGAACATGAATCAATGATTCGTTCCTTAAAGGTGTACCGTGTAGAATCCTGCCTCTAACGTTTCCAAGACTGAATTTGAAACTATGACAAAAATTGTCTACTTCCCTAACTGAAAGACACCCAAATAGTATGAGCGACTCCAGGGTGGTTTGGGGTGGTGGGATAGTAATCCCAGTGTCTAAATCAAGCCTGAGGTGACTAGTGATCGACAGACCGACAAGAACGTTGAAATGGGGAATATCTTAGAAACTCAACATTTTGTAGAAAGGAAATATTTGAAACATTAACTTAAACAATAACAGACGTCTTCTGGTCATTTATGCTTGTATGTATGTAAGTAGTAAAGTAAAAATCTTTACATTGTGTCCCCTTTTTCAGAGTATTCCTCTCAACCTGTTTCCTGCAGAGACTAGAGTGGGGAGAATGTTTTGTTTATCAGTGCTGACATAATTATTGGCAGGTCAGCAGGTAGCTTAGTGGTTAGAGAGTTAGGGCCGTAACTTAAAAGTTCATGGTTCAAATTCCCCAGAAAATAGATTTTCCTTCATTTGGTAATATCCAGTTCTATTTACGGCCCAGTGTCATTGAAACAGATCCCAACAGGTTTGTAATAGTTGTAGGGCAAGCCTTCCTCAGAAGCATCTACACCAAGCTGTTCAAAAGAAAACCTGGAGCAAAATCTCCCACCATGGTCTTGACAAGAATAACAGCAAATGAGTCGGGGACGGTCTCCTCTGCAATGGTCAGCTTCTCCAGGAAATGTGATTCAAGATGGAGGGTCAAAATAACGAGATGCTATCTCATTATAATCTCGAAATTGTAAGAAAACTATGAGAAAACCCCCCAGAAATGTTCACCTTAAAATTCAACGCTTCCGTAGCCTCTCTGTTTCCCTCAGAAAATATAACTTCTACTGGTTGGTGAGCATGGCATTCCATTCATTGCATCTTTCCCGCAAAACACAAGAAAGCACACTATACTCGTCATATATACTTTATCTAATTGGTTAAGTAGATATTGTGGCTCTTACTATTACACTTACTGTCAAAGTATCAGGAAACCCTAACCCAATACAATAATTTGAAATGCCCTTTTTTGGGACAGAGGTGGTTCCTCTTTTTCAGATTAAATGAAAGTATGATCTCTTCCTAAATATGGTCTCCTTATTACTTTTCTATTTGTTATCCTTGAAACAAGGGATGGCTCAACTTATTCTTTGGCTCAGTTTACCCCACTCTTTCCACAGTCAGACGTTTTAACCCAGACATCTTAACCAAGGTCGCTCACGTTGCTCTAATTATGGAAACATCAACAGACGGGATCTGTCTGCACTAAAACAACACATTGATGACAATGAATCCAACATATTTGTTAACAGATATCAACAGATCCTTACTTGAAATAGACTAAGGTCCTGGAACGGACTGCGTCTTTTGAAGGTTGTTTAAATCTCTCCCTAAATCTTCCCTCTCCCTGCTGTCAGGATCTTTCTTCACTCTCTCTTTCCTTCTTTCTCTCTTTCCATCTCTCTTTTTCCTTCTCTCTCTCTCTCTCTCTCCCTCATGGGGCTTGGAGCTCCCTGCTCTTTCATCCTCACAAAGATGAATTTTAAAACTTTATTACATAACGAAGAATGGAGGCACATCTCCATGGTAACAGTGATATAAACACCCTTAGAGCCGGTGTCGTGGGGAGCAAGGCTGTCAGGTTTATTGCAAACAACCTCCTCTCTTTCTATTTTTTTTTTTACTTTTTCTTTCTCTCTGTCACTTTTTTTTCTCTCTCTTTTTTTTTTATCTTTGACCTCTCAAGAAGAAACTAGGAGGGCATTAAAAACAAAGACAGCAGAACACATGTTTTGTAACAGGGAGAGTTCTATGCCGCCATTGCCTCTTTGATGTTTATTTGCTCTAGCAGAACATTGCTGTGATGAAGGAGAATACCCCCAAAACTGAACAGTGCAAATAAACAATATTGACAGGAAGCTACCATCCGGAACTTCCATTTCTTTTCTTTTTTTTCTTTGTCGATGCGTATGGTGAAATCTGCTATGAACAACAGAGGTAATGACAAAGTTTTGATAAAGGACGAAGAGGCTGTGACAACAGGGCAACCGGCCTGTGCAGATACTCCATAGACAATCTGCCATTTTATAATGTCTACACTGTATTCCTGATCAATTTGATGTTATTTCTAAGTGACCCCAAACTTTTGAGCGGTGGTGTATGTATACGTAAACCCACATTTATGTGACTGTCTGCTGGACACAGAACATTGTCAAGTAACTGTAACGGGGATGGAGGGTCATCAAATTTAAAAGACAAAAGGCTCCATTGAAATATTCAGCACCATTGTTTGGAAGAAAGAAAATACAAACACATATTGCCTTGAGAATTGCACAGACCATTCAAAGCTATTCAAAGGGGTTTTTCACAGTGGCAATACTGCCCTTGAATCTCCATTCACTGGTCAATAAAGGAACCGCAAACGTTTTGTGACAACTGACCACTGACTTGAGAATGGCCACTCTTATATTAAACTAGCTCCCCATGTAATTAGCAAACAAATCGGAGGTTATTCCAAAACTGAGGTCAGGTTAAATAAGGTAAAGCCTTTATTTGGCTTCACTTTGATAAAACATTAACTTTTTATGGCACCACTATTCAGTAGCAACCAGATCGATCTTCTACCATTAAAACATCTCTCCAACCACAACATATTTCTTCTTCGAACACATCTTAGATGGCCAACATTTTTTATGCTTTCACCCACCTAGAAATTAGTTGTTTCCGTGTGACCTACCAAAAATGTAAAAACAAGTTATCAAGCCAACAAAGAGTTTGACCAAGAAAAGTTCACAATGAATAGCTCCCTGTGGACTAGCATTGTTCAACTGTGGACGGGATGGGCCCCAAGCCCCAGTCTTGTCAGGCTGTTCCAGGCCTCTACAGGCCCCTACTCTGGGCTCCTGCTCTGTGCTCCCTGCTGGGCCTGGACCGGCTGTTTTTGGTTAGCTTTGTCTGTGAAAAGAATCATCATGTTTACGACAGTAAAGCATGAGTCTTTGTCTGAGAGTGGGAGAGTAACAAGAACAGAAAGAAACAGTATTTACGTATTTAAGAGAAAGGGGGAATAGAAGATGATGATGGATGAAGAGAGGAATATGGATTGAGAGAGAAGTAGAGAGCTGATTTCAGCCTCTAGGGCTCCTTATTTAAATAAGAGCTCAGCAGGCAGCAGCATGGATGTGTTGGACATATGGCCAGTGTTGCTACTTATCCAATCCAGACTGCCCCATACCTCGTTCATCCAGGGATACGCTGTGGACATGGGTCTGGACAGAGAAGAACACATGTTTGTCCACCACAATTAATTTGATCCGGGGACTGGGAATCCTATTTATCACAGGCCAATCATATATATGATATGGATGAATAATTAATCCCGCAATATAGAGCCAGCATTTGCAAAACATTACAGGGTTTGGCCTAACAGTGGCCCTATAAAAGACATTTAAAGATGATAACTTAACAAGGATACTCCACAAAGCCCATTTAATATAAAATAATGGTATTTGGTCCCTCTCCTAAAAAGAACACATTTGATTGATTACCATGATGGATTTTTTGCCATTTTTAAATGTGTAAAATCACATTAAACAATACTCATCTGACACAAAAGAACCATTTGCTTTCAATCTTTTTTTTTATTTGTGCCTAAAACAAATTGGTGGGTATACTACTGCTGAAATATCAAGGTGTGGAAACTGAAATTAAACTGAATCATACAGAACAGTAAATATACAGACCGCTTCATTTTTGACACATTTTATAATTGATAGCATTTGATTGCCCTCAATCTGCACACAATACCCAATAATGACAAAGAGAAAACACATTTAGAAATGTGTGCCAATTTCTTTAAAATAAAAAACAATAAGAATCTCATCAACATACATTTTCAGACCGTTTGCCATAACATTTGAACTTGAGTTCAGATTCATCCTATGATTATCCTATGATTGCTCTAAAACTTGATTAGAGTCCACTTGTGGCAAAATCAATTGACTGGACTGAATTTAGAAAAACCCACGTCACCCCCTGTGCATGGCAGAGCAAAAACACTGAGCCATGAAACTTGTTGTAAGCATCACAGGTAGAATTATGTTGAACCATAAAGTACCAGTCAAAACTATCTCTTGAAGCTGGTTGAGAGAATGCCAAGACTGGGCAAAGCTGTCATCAAGGCAGGTGGCTACTTTGAAGAATCTACAATACAAATGTATTTTTTAAAAACTGTTTTCCCTTTTTTGGTTACTGCACGATCTGATGTGTTATTTCATAGTTCTGATGTCCTTCACTATTATTGTGCAATGTGGAAAGTAGTACAAATATTTTCTTCTTAATTCTCACTACGTTGTTATAGTGTGTTACGCCACCATTCATAATCTTATTGCACTCATATGGGTATCTATAATATTCAATAACAACAAAGTGATGCTAGTTCTGTTATGTATATTACTGCATAGTTGTCACATCTAAATGTTCAATAATGCTACCCAGATTGCTTCTATATCAATAATACTACTTGGATGGCTGCTAGTTTACAGTACTCTTTTTTATTAAACTGCTGCTAGTGTACAGTGTTAGGTACATTGTTGCTATTTTGTTTATTTGTATATTATTTTCTGTCTAGCTATATTTTTGCATATATACTCTTCCTTTTAACTCTCATTATGTAGTTGTCAGGTGCCATGTCACAAGAATTTCTTGTGCAGGATGAAACTGTTCTTCGGGTGCATTTGACAAATAAACCTTCAAACTGAATCTAAATAAAGAAATACCCTTGAATGAGTGGGTGTGTCCACACTTTTGACTGGTGTATACCTGGAGAAGGTTCATGCTAAACCATTGAACGAGGAGTACAGTGGGCTCCATCAATTAAAATGGAAGATATTTGGGACCACCAAGACTCTTCCAAGAGCTGTCAGTACAAACAAACTAAGTAAGAAGGGCCTAGGTCAGGGAGGTGACCAAGAATGCAATGGCCCTTTACAGCGCTTAAGAGTTTCTCTGCAGAGATGGCAGAACCCACCAGAAGGACGACCAGGTGTGTGTGGTCGGCTAGACAAATCCAACTCCTGAATAAAAAACATATGACATGCTGCCTGAAGAACTAATGAGATTTGAACTATTAGGTTTGAATGCTGAGCTTTATGTCACAGAAAAACTACAAATCTGCCTGACATCCACGGTGTTGAACCCAATTCACCTAACATTCTGGAGTTTCTGACTTTTGTAGAAAAATTGTTTGAAAGTATAGGAAGCTTTACTTTTTTCCCCAACGACCAGCAGTCTCGGATTTTTTTTATCACTACACCAACTGCTGATGCCAGTAGCTTGCAGGCAAAAGTCACATGACTAGAACAGAACTTTTGACCCTGACTAATGTGATGTCATCAGACCATGTGACTGAAACGGTGTTGTCGTAATTCCTTTGAGGCATTTGCATCACCAACTCCATGCTAAATTTACCATAGGCACAGATCTAGGATCATTTTGCTCTAGTGAGCCTTAAACGTTAACTATTTGAGAGGAGGGGTGGGTTACAAAACAAGAGACTGTAGATCAGTGTCTAAGTGCAACTTGTCCTACTTAGGGAATCTGTCATGGGAATGGGGATGGAAGGGTAACAGAAACAGAGCGTGACAAATCAGAGGAAGTAGGTATGAATCCAGCACTATCAGCGGGTGTCCACTACGGAGCAGCAGAAAAACAGCCAAAGGAGATGGATGTCTGAAGAATTACAGGATCCATTTCCTTTTCTGACTACTGACTAATATTGAATAAAAGCACGATTCAAATAGAACAATCAATGCACTAAGCTAGAACCCTGAATCAACCTTGTCTGAACATTGAAAATAAATGCCCATGTATACTTAGTTATTACTTTGTATGCAATACATTTTCTAGCTCCATCCCACAGACAAAACAAGTGAAATGCAGATGGGGTGACCACTTTGTTATTGTTTCAATTACAGATTCCAGCTTTAAAGATACACATGGTTCGCCCCACCAAGTAAAAACGAGTGCCTGAAGGACATAATGTAAATTCAGTTTGTCTTATGTTACTGTTAAAACCGATTTACTGTGTGTAGACTAACGACAAAGCTAAACAATAAAGCCTCATCGTGAGTCATGTGTGTGAGTCATGTGCGAATCATGTGTGTGACAACACGGTACGGTAAACACACTCGTACACTCAGTGACTAGTTTATTAGGAACACATCCAGCACCATAAATGGGGTGGTGTATTTAATACTGGCCAACAGATACACGCTACTAAACACCTGTGGCCCATTGATAATACACAATGTCCACATCAGTTCATGTTTACTTAATGAAACATGAGACATAAGGTGCTGGAAAGTTCTTTACAAATTCTAAAATATTAAAATATTATCGGGATGGGCTTACTTTTCACCATTCATTTCAGAAGGTTGAGAGTTAATGGCATTCAGACACCAAGAATGTATTACATTCCATGCTGTACGTACATTACATTACATTGGATCACAGGAACATTGTTCCATATCCCTCTCCTATTCACTACTGATACAGGAGCACTGTGAGATAAACGTGGCTATGTGGATTGTGAATAATTAAATAAAACATTGCTCAGCTGCATTCTTAAAACAAATAGCAATTTGACTTTCGAAGCTCCGGGCTTCTGAGTGCTCTCTAAGTCTCTTCGCTCAAAACCACATCTCCCGCATACAAATGGATACGTTACTGTCTATATTTGACTGCATAATGTGGTGGTCAGCCAAAACCTGCGCGTGTGTGTTTGTGCATTCGCGCATTTTTGTTTATGTACAGCAGTAGGTGCTCTGCAGAGATGAAGGGCAAAATTGGAGTTGGCCCGGTAGGAGTGTTTGAATGCGAGGGTGATGCAAGTGCAGGAAGGCTGGGAGCGAAGTGGCAGAGGGGAGACATCACTATGCGGGGGTATGGCTTGATATCAACTAAAGCGAAACTGGATGCTACCTAACGTCACTGTTGTCATCACCTTTTCAGTGGCATAAGTTGACCCGATGCTATCTTATGGACCTATAGTATGCTGTTGAAAACCCCAAGCTCAATTACTACTACTCGGTTTTTCCTGCCTTTTGTCAAGCTAACGACCACATTGTTACAAGCTTAGAGCCTTAAAATACACCCCCTTTCCAAAACAAATCTGGGACTTTGTGTAAAATGCTAATAAAAACAGAATGCAATGATGTACAAATCCTTTATCCCTTTATTTAATTGAAAAGACAATATATCAAATGTTGAAACTGAGAAATGTTATTGTTTTTGGAAAAATATTTGTCCATTTTGAATTCTCAAAAAAGGGACAGGGGCATCTTTACCTCTGTGTTTTCATCACAAAGTGTTTGGGAACTGAGGAGACCAATTTCTGTAGTTTTGAAAGTCAAATGTTTTACCATTCTTGCTTGATATAGGATTTTAGCTGCTCAACAATTCAGGGTCTCCTTCCTTTCATATTGCGCCAAATGTTTTCAATGGGTGACAGGTCTGGACTGCAGGCAGGCTAGTTTAGCACACAGAATATTTTACTACAGAGCCATGCTGTTTTACTACAGAGCCAATGTCTTGCTGAAATAAGCAAGGCCTTCCCTTAAAAAGCTGTTGCCTGGATGGCAGCATATGTTACTCTAAAACCTGTATA
Organism: Esox lucius; assembly: GCF_011004845.1. Lineage (NCBI taxonomy): Eukaryota > Metazoa > Chordata > Actinopteri > Esociformes > Esocidae > Esox > Esox lucius. Next base: position 19,435,956 of record NC_047586.1, read on the forward strand.
TATTGTTCAGCATTAATGTTCGCTGATAAGCCGGGTGGTCCCTCTCTTTAGCCCGGAGGATGTGACGTTCCTGATTCCCAAAAATTTTTCACATTTCCATTCATCAGACCACAGGACAGTTTTCCACTTTGCCTCCGTCCAGCTTAAATGAGCTCGGGCCCAGAGAAAGTGGCAGCGTTTCTGGATCTTATATTTGGTTTCTTCTTTGCATTTGTGGATGCATTGACGTACTGTGGTCACAGACAATGGTTTTTGGAAGTGTTCCTGAGCCCATGAAGTGACGTCCACTACAGAATTGTTTCTGTTTTTAATGCAGTGGGCCCGAAGATCACGGCCATCAAATATTGGTTTTCGGCCATGTCCCCTGTTTGCAGAGATTTCTCAAGACTTTCTGAATCTTTTAATTATATTATGTACTGTAGATGATGAGATCCCCAAATTCTTAGCAATTTTATGTTATTCTTAAACTGTTGCACTATTTGCATGCGCAGTCTTTCACAGAGTGGTGAACCCTTCCCCATCTTTACTTCTGAAAGACTCATCCTCTCTGGGATGCTCTTTTTATACCCAGTCATGTTACTGACCTGTTGGCAATTAACCTAATTAGTTGTGAGATGTCCCACCAGGTTTATTTTTAGGATTACACAATTTTTCCAGTCTTTTGTTGCCCATGTCCCAGAGTTTTGTAAGTGTGTTGCTGGCATCAAATTCAAATTAGGTGTATATTTTTCAAAAAACAATAACATTTCTCAGTTTCAACATTTGATATGTTGTCTTAGTAGTATTTTCTATTGAGTTTAGGGTTTAAATAATTTGCACATCATTGCATTCTGTCTTTCTTCACATCGAACACAGTGTCCCAATTTCTATCCCATAACCTTGGAGTCACTATGATAGGTTACCAAAATATTCCTCTGGTCAGGTTTCATAAGCCTATATCCAACAAGTCAGAAAGCAATTCAGTCAACCTAATAAGACCTTCAGTTTCAGTCAAGAATAAGGGCAGTTATTCAATCACATAACAGAGTGGAATTTAACCAACCTACGCCATTCCTAAATCAAATCAGGTCCTCTGAACTTTGGTGATTAATTCCGTAGCCAGTTACGTCCACAGCCGGCCTTCAGTAAAAGGCATAAGAGAGTATCAGCAGCAATGTCCTCGTGGACAAAAGATAAAGTGAGAGATCGAGGGAGGGAAGCGTTACGTAGCATATCAGCCGCCTGCGAGACTCCAGTCACTGCAAGACCCTGGCCTTGATAGTTGGATTAGTCTGAGTGGGACCTGATGACGGTTGCTTAGTAACCACAAGCCTACTCAACTGCTCGTGGAAGCAGAGAGACAGAGTTACATTTTGACTGTGGCTGAGGGGAAGGGAAAGGCAGCGTTTTAACATATACTACAGGCTATATCACATAAATATATTTGTACTGTGTTCCGTGCTAGCTATCTCATAGCAGGCTCTGGTGATACGCCTCTAGTGTGTAACGGTTTAAGTCTGCTTCTCTCCCTCGAGGTTCCTGGTTGAATGACTGTGGTGGTTGTTTTTTCTCTGTCTCTCACTCTCGCTGGTGCTGCTGGATATCTGTGACTGTTTTAGCTTGGCTGCAGGCTGAGCTGTTTTTCCTATTCCAGGCTGTCCTTGTGTGACCCAGCTTCCCATGCCAAGCAGGGCCTAATGAAAGTATCTGGGTGAGAAGCCAGCACTGCATTTCAGGAACAAATTCTTGACTTCATTTCAATCACATTGTGATTGTGGTACGTAGGTAGAAGCATGACATCGCCCGTTCCCCTTGGTTAATGTGAAGCAGTCTGACTGACATTAACAAGGGCTTAACACAATGATCAGAAATCTGCTGTAAATTCTATTTTTTACATAAATAATTATGTGCATACTAGTCAAAGTATTTATAGTAGCCATAGTAGTACTGATGGTGACAGCAGTGGTAATCGCGTATTCGAAGAATAAGGGTTCATTATAGTGTTTTTGGGGGTGGTTGGGAAGTTGTAGTTTTTATAATGGATTGTAGACCAAATCAGAATGTTTATGAACAAAACCATTCTAGTTCTAGGTTGTGAGCATTGGACAGCTGAGCTTTCGTAAACTATCCCTTTGCATTAAATAATCTTAAAGAGTGACTTTGGAAAGGATTCAGACCAGGCTTGGAATTTCGTCATTTTAGGGGCAAGGCCATTTGGCCTTCGGTGTCACAAGGAATTTTAGATCACATGCAAGGGCACAAAATAAGAGAATTTGGAGCTTACAACTTGAATTGCTGATAAGAAAAAAAACATGCATGACATAAAAACATTCTTTATTCACTTATTTATTATCATACTGTGAATAATAACTTATTATAACTGATATGTTTTTATCACATAAAAATTTAAATGATCATGTTGTAATCCTTGAAATTACATCTACTCCTCCCTCGACATTTTTATAAATTCTGGAATCTGTTTCATTTTAGAAGTTTTAGTTGAGCGCATTCACATGACGACAAACAAGCTACAGAATTGACAGTGACGTTGAGGCTAGCTAGCCAGAAGGATAACATTACCTCAGTTAACCAAAAGTACAATGTGAAGTATCCTTTAACATCACAATCGCTTTCAAAAAGTGTTTCAGGTGTATTCTCCCACTCAGAGCTCAGAACTTTATACCTCCCATAAACGCCCCTTCCGAAACAGAGGTTTGATTAAGTTAAGCACTAAATAAGTCAGCTGGCTATCGATAACTACTGTGAACTACAAACAAACATACGAACAAACTGCTGGCCGCAAGATTTTGACATTAGCAGGGGCACAAAGGCCATGGTGGCCGGAGGGCGTACAATTGAGGAACTCACGGCAGTGGCCATGGTGAAATTCCTACGCAGATTCAGACTCCTTCATTTTTTCCACTGTTTGTTGTTTTATAGACATACTTTATAATTGATTTATAATATCACTAAAGGTGTCACTAAAGGTGACAGCCGAAGTCAATAATACCATTGTGGAATATCGACTGTTGTGCTTCACACACATGCAATGTCCCCTTCCCTGTTCTGGGGCAATCAAAAGTCATATTTGTATCAGATGGATGAGTAACCGCTACTGGGCCCTCGAACACCACTTCCAGCAGCATCTAGTGTCCCATCCAGGGACCAACAAGGAAGTACCCTGCTTAACTTCAGAGGAATGCCAGCCGTGGGATGCAGCTAGCTATGTAAAGAGAGGATGTTCTTTGACCAGAGAGATAGGATTACTCTGAATCTAATCTGCCATTTAAGCTCTGGTGTAAACATGGTGATTATACCTGCAGTGTAAAATGTTTAGTAGAGTTAGCAGAGCTTAATAGACTTAAAATACTATAGGATCATTCCTTGGGCCACTTGACCTTGTCGGCACATTTGCAGGCTGACCCTTCCCTGACCTACGCTTTTCTAGGAAGATTCTGAGAAGCAGTCATACTGCACACACATCCATCCATAGTTATTTGTACATTGAAACAAAAATGTATAAATGTGTCAATATTCTCCAAGTGTGGATTTGAGATCAAAAGTTTGAGATGTTGTTTTGAGGTGACAGCAGTGTAGCCAGGTCTAGCAAGTTTCCAGCAAAACCTGCCCACAATGCCAGAATTCTTTTTTTGGCACAGCAAGAGGCGTTGACATATTTATGTGCTATTTCTTTCTTATGCCAGAGACTGAAATAAATTATTATTGTAAATAAAAGTATTTGCACTATAGCCTATTGAAATTTAGTTCTATAGGTATTATAATCAAATACACTACACCTCAAAAGTTTTGGGTCACTTTTCAAATGTAAAGCAAATGTCTTGTCCATGAAAATAACATCAAATTGATCAGAAATACAGGATATACATTGTTAATGTTGTAAATGACTATTGTAATGGGAAATGGCTGATTTTAATATAATTTCTACATAGGTGTACAGAGGCCCATTATCAGCAACCATCAGTTCTGTGTTTCAATGGCACATTGTGTTTGCTAATCCAAGTTTATCATTTTGAAAGGCTATTTGATCTTTAGAAAACCCTTGCAGTTATGTTAGCACAACTGAAAACTGTTGTGCTGATTAAAGAAGCAATAAAACTGGTCTTTAAACTAGTTCAGTGTCTGGAGGATCAACAGTTGTGAGTTTGATTTCAGGCTCAAAATGTCCAGAAACAAATAACTTTCTTCGAAAACTGGACAGTCTATTATTGTTCTGAGAAATGAAGGCTGTTCCATGTGGGAAATTGCCAATTAAACTGAAGATCTCATAGAACGCATATTACTCCTTTCACAAAACAGCTCAAACTGGCTCTAACCAAAATAGAAAGTGGATTGGCAGGCCCCGGTGCACAACTGAGCAAGAGGACAAATACAGTAGAGTGTCTAGTTTGAGAAAAAGAAGCCTCACAGGTCCTCAACTGCCAGCCTCATTAAATAGTACCCGCAAAACACCAGTCTCAACATCAACAGTGAAGAGGAGTTTTTTAGGCAAGGAAAAAGCTATATCTCAGACTGGCCAATAAAAAGAAAAGATTAAGATGGGCAAAAGAACAGACACTGGACAGAGAAAGATTGGAAAATGTGTTATGAACAGAAAAATATAAGTTAGAGGTGTTTGGATCACAAAGAATAACATTCGTCAGACACAGACCAAATGAAAAGATGCTGGAGGAGTGCTTGACGCCATCTGCCAAGCAGCCAAGCATGGTGGTGGCAATGCAATGGTCTGAGTGTGCTTTGGTGTTGGTAAAGTGGGAGATTTGTACAGAGTATAAGGGATTTTGAAGAAGGAAGGTCATCACTTCATTTTGTAACACCATGCCACACCCTGGGGATGGCGCTTGATTGGAGCCAATTTCCTCCTACAACTGTACAATGACCCAAATCACAGCTGGTATTTTGTCTATAATGGAGTGGCCAGCACATTCACTGGATTTCAACCCTATTGAGCTGTTGTGGGAGCAACTTGACCATATGGTACAGAAGATGTACCCATCAAGTCGATCCAACTTGTGGGAGGTGATTCAGGAAGCATGGGGTGAAATCTCTTCAGATTACCTCAACAAACAGCTAGCATGCCAAAGGTCTGCAAGGCTGTAATTGCTAAAAATGGAGGATTCTTTGTATAGAAAAGTATAGTTTGATGAACACAATTATTATTTCAATTAAAATTATTATTTCTAATCTTGTCAGTGACTATATTTTCTATTCATTTTGCTATACACTGATCAGTCATAACATTATGACCACTGACAGGTGAAGTGAATAACACTGATAATCTCGTTATCATAGCACCTGTCAGTGGGTGGGATATATTAGGCAGCAGGTGAACATTTGGCCCTCAAAGTTGATGTGTTAGAAGCAGGAAAAATGGGTAGGGATCTGAGCGACTTTGACAAGGGCCAAATTGTGATGGCCAGACGACTGGGTCAGAGCATCTCCAAAACTGCAGCCCTTGTGGGGTGTTCCCGGTCTGCAGTGGTCAGTACCTATCAAAAGTGGTCCAAGGAAAGAAAAGTGGTGAACTGGCAACAGGGTCATGAGCAGCCAAGGCTCACTGATGGAAGAGGGGAGCGAAGGCTGGCCTGTGTGGTCCGATCCAACAGACGAGCTACTGTAGCTGAAATTGCTGAAAAAGTTAATGCTGGTACTAATAGAAAAGTGTCAGAATGCACAGTGCATCACAGTTTGTTGCGTGTGGGGCTGCGTAGCCGCAGACCAATTAGGGTGCCCATGCTGACCCCTGTCCACAGCCAAAAGCACCTACAATGTGCATGTGAGCATCATAACTGGACCATGGAGCAATAGAAGAAGGTGGCCTGGTCTGATGAATCACATTTTCTTTTACATCATGTGGATGGGCGGGTGCGTGTGCGTCGTTTACATGGAGAATACGTTGCACCAGGATGCACAATGGGAAGGAGTCAAGCTGGCGAAGGCAGTGTGATGCTTGTGGCATAATGTTCTGCTGGGAAACCTTGGGTCCTGCCTTTCGTGTGGATGTTACTGTGACACATACCATCTACCTAAGCATTGTTGCAAACCTTTCATGGCAACGGTATTCCATGATGGCATTGGAGGGAAGGCATCCCAGTGGCGACAAGAGCCCACCTGGCAAGACAGCAAAGGTGGACAGTATCAAGCCTACTGGTCACCTTCACGCCCCCGGGCCAGGCTACACCTAATTATAAACCGTGCTGTAGAGATGAGTTTTTAGTAGACACTTGAAAGTTTGCACTGAGTTTGCATTTCTAACCTTAATTGGCAGATCATTCCACAGTAGTGGAGCTCTATGAGAAAAGGCCCTGCCGCCAGCTGTTTGTTTAGAAATTCTAGGTACAATTAAAAGGCCTGCATCTTGCGATCGTAGGTTACGTGTAGGTATGTATGGCTGGATCATTTCAGCAAGGTAAGTAGGAGCAAGTCCATGTATTGATTTATAGGTTAAGAGCATTGACTTGGCTTCCAAATTCCCAAGATCTCAATCCAATCCAGCATCTGTGGAATGTGCTGGACAAACAAGTCCGATCCATGGAAACCCCCCTCACAACTTACAGGACTTAAAGGATCTCCTGCTAACATCTTGGTGCCAGATACCACAGCACAACTTCGGGGGTCTAGTGGAGTCCATGCCTCAACGGATCAGGGTTGTTTTGGCAGCAACAGTGGGACCTACACAATATTAGGCAGGTGGTCATAATGTTAGGGCTGATCTGTGCATTTCCTATTCAAATTCATTTCATGTATGTTGTCATGGAAAATGAGGACATTTCTAGGTGACCCCAAACTTTTAAACGGTAGTGTATATCCAAATACAATCAAAATGCATCATCTGATAATGCCTATACACAGTACACTAACTTGATTATAAAAATGTACACCAAATTAGACCCACCTATTTTCACAATAGGTCATCACTGTCTATTGAGAATTGTATGGGGACAAAATTGTTCTGCTGCGTATTTATTGTACCTCTCCGAATGCTGATGATATGACTGTGTGTGGTGTGTGTGTACTGTGTAAGCTGTGGATGCTAGCTAGACCCGCTGGCAAACAGTAGATAAGGAGGGAGTAAAACTAACGACCTATCCAAGGTAGAACTTTCAAAATCATAATTGAAGTGGGAAAGGCAGCCACACGGTGAAACTGAAATGCCAACTAGTCATACAAAATGAAAGCAAGAGAACCGTCATCAAGGATGCAGTAGCCACCTTGCAACAGGAGCAGGAACCAATCCGCAAAACAAGTCTTTCGTCCACGATACTTGCCATCAATACTTCCTTAACAACTCCCAGCTGTAAATTGTTAAAGATGTCTGGGCCAGTCTTGTCTTTGTAGTTTTTTGGTTGTCCAAGTTCAGTTTGTAATGTTTGGATTATTGAGTCCAGACTGAATCCGCGGACAGGAAAGGTTGTCTACTAATACAGTACTAAAACAGTCCTAAGAAAGGCTTTTTATGAACCTGCTGCATAGGTTGAGGCTTCCCCAAATAGTTAGTATGCTTGACAGTAATATGTGTGGTTTTTGATTGTGTAGGCTTGATCTATGATATGATAATAACCCAAAGGGCTTGGTATATGATAATAACCCAACAGGCTTGGTATACGGTGATAACCCATGGGCTTGGTATATGATAACAACCCAAAGGGCTTGGTATATGGTAATAACCCAATAGGCTTGTTATATGGTAGTAACCCAACAGGCTTGGTATATGATAATGACCCAAAGGGCTTGATATACGGTAATAACCCATGAGCTTGGTATATGATAATAACCCAACAGGCTTGGTATACAGTAATAACCCATGGGCTTGGTATATGATAACAACCCAAAGGGCTTGGTATATGGTAATAACCCAACAGGCTTGATATACGGTAATAACCCAAAGGGCTTGGTATACAATAATAATCCAAAATGCAGAATATTTATTGACCAGGGTTCTAATGAAATGTTCATATTAATAAATAAATTGCCAGAATCAGCACCAAAATGATTAAGAACCGATGAAATGGACCAGCCATCTGCTAAGTCTGCCCAGCCAATGCAGATTGACAGTGTTATTGCGGAGCTGCTGCATTCATGGAACTGAATGAGCCGTGCCAGTGCTTCTATTTATAGACAGCTACTTCCCCAAATATGAGCACAGTTCAAAAAGTGAGATTTTCCACTCTGACAAAGATGAAGACAAAGCACATAAAAAAGAACAGGCACATTAGAATCTAGTAGTAGTCTAAATTCATATTTGGGGCAAACCAGCTTGGTTATGTTGCAGATTGATCCCACTGTTCATATAATTAAGAAATACATTGGAGAAATTAAATGTTTTACAACACTACTGATGATAGTGATAATACATATTGAGAAAGAATTTGGATAAAGTTGAGCTTAACTTTGCCTTTACGCTTCCTCGCCCAAGCCCACATCACCCAGTGATTACAATGTGCTTTTATGCAGAATAAACCCCTAACCAATAATTTTTGTTATCTTGCAAGGCATTCATTCTAGATTTGTTCTGTCTGCTATACCTGCTGAGCTTGCTGCTTTGGACACAACGCAGACAATATGCCCATAGCGGTATTCATTGATTTCCTTGGCTGATGGTTGATGACAATTCCTGATGCCATAGGCTCCAGTGTGGCAGATTTTTTACACGTTACACCAATTTCTTTCATTTTACAAGAATGAACGAATATGCCATTCACAATCAAACCATAGAGATTATTGTGCTTGGCAATGTAATAATGATTTCAAAGAAAGCATTCCCTCAATGTCTGATAGTAATGCTGGACTCCAGCGGATGTTGGGTAGCAGGGAAGTCACTCAGTAACAGCCAGCAGCTCCGCCTGATAATCAGCAGGAGAAGGTCACAGGAAAACAAATGTGTTTACGCCATGGGGGCCACAGTGCAGTTCAGCAGTAGCCCAAAAGTGATTTCTCCATAAGTATTTGGACAGTTTTATTCATAGCGTATTGAAGTAGATAAAATCCAAGGGCAGTACTTCTAATCACTTGTAATAACAGCCAATGTTATCAACATCACTGTAATTGTTTGCAGAACGGAATGCTGAGAGTCCAGGATCTCAAGGCCTGCATGAACAAAACAACTTTCTCCATAAAAGCAATGGACTGCAGTGTTTATGGAACAATGTGTTGAAGATCTTAGGAGCATTGGATCTGTCTCTCTGTCCCTGACGAAGGCAGTTAACCCTAATTACTCCCTTTCCGCTCGTGGTGGTAGCTCCTCTCCAATTAGCAGGGGGTGTGTCATATGCAGAGGCCTAATCTTGGTTGCACCAAACTCACAAATATTCCCTTTCCTAATGTATTATCATTTCAAATGTATGAAGTCGTCTCTGTATCGAATGGGTCAATGTGCTGCCATTCTTAATGTATTCTATTGTATTTATTAATTGTAATTTTCAAAGTATGACTATTTTATTATGGTGGCCAATTTGATTCACTGTAGATAAGATTGTTTTCCAAATAAACACTTCTATTAAAATGTTAGTCTTACCATGTTTTCAATGTTTTTGAAGAGATTGTATCATCCTGAATGGGACTCAGTTGGAGCAACACTTACACATTTCTTGGTATTTATTTATGTATTATTTAGCTTAACTGCATTTTCTCATTTAATACCCATATTGCCCACATGCAGTCTAAAGTTAAACACAGAATTTGTTTCTTGTTCTACATAATGCATTGTTCACGCATGCTGCTAAGTAAACACTTGTTAAAATGTAAATCCTCACCTACAACACCACAATCCTCCACAAGGTAGATTTTACCACTCCGCCATCTTTGTAAACTCTGCCCCCTTCAACACTTGGCCCCAAACTCAGTGGTCCCAACATAATTCACAGGTTATCCTGAAAAATGAAAATTGGTTCTTAAGTGGCTGACCTGGTTAAATAATGGTTAACTATAATACAAAATAAATCTGACGCCCTTATCCACTGTCTCCAAATGAGACAGCCTGATATTATCCCATTCTGTCATTAAAGTTACAGAAAAGACAGAATTCACAAAAGTCAGTAGTTCCTTGAAAATGTGTGTGTGGAAATACAAGCTTGTTACATTCAGTAATCTTTTACATAGAGTAATGCAAAGTAAAGCTTGTAAAGCAAAGTTAAATTTTTTAAAGCACAAAAGCAGTCAAGTATTGACTCCCCTTCACTTTTACACATTTGTTAAATCATAACATTATAAAAATCATTAAATCAATGTGCACACAATACCCTGTAATGCCAAATGTATAAAAAAATTTAAACACACATTTTGCATAAGTATTCAGATTCTTTGCTACCGTTTGACAATCAAATTTGAGCTCAGGAGCATCCTACTTCTATTGATCATCCTTGATCCTTGTTTCTGCAACAGCTGTTGAGATTTTGAGATTTTGGGGTGTCCCATACCCATTCATTCTTACAAAAGCTTATGTTATTTAAAGAGTATGTTATTTCACATTGTATACCTTGATGGTTTCGCCAGTCCTCCTGTGTTTTCACACCTTTTGTAACAAAGAATCAACCTTTTGGTCAAGAGTATATAAAGCCCACTGTAACCGTAAGACTGAGAGCAACCCATCCTGCAGTTAGTGTATCTTCTGATTCTGACGTGCTGTTGACTTGCTCCCGTGCAACCGAATAAACCAACTGCTATTTACGTTTGAAGACTTTTGATTGCAAATCGTATTACTGAGAGGAATTTTTGAGTTTCAACAGCTGACAGTGCCTGTCAGAGCAAAAACCAGGGCAATAAGGTCGAAGGAAAGGAGGACTGTCGTAGGACTGTCAAGACATCTGGTGAAGGGTACCAAAAAATTGCTTCAGCATTAAAAGTCCTCAAAAACAGTGGCCCCCACCGTTCTTAAATGGAAGAAGGTTTTAACCATCAACACTCATCCTACAGCTGGCCACCCAGTAAAAACAAATCACAACAGCTTGCTTGGAGTTCGGTTATTTTTCAATTTAGATTTTTCATATTTGGATATGAAAAAACTCCTGTAATGCAGCATGCATTCCAAATGCTAAAAGGTACCACAACATGATTGCAATTTCACATCAGTAGCTTACCTTCTAGGTAAAATAAACATCTAAAGTAAAGTGAAACCGTGTACTATGGTGAATGTTTGGCATTAAGGTTAGTGTCAGGTATAACAGTTAAGGTTAGAAGCTCTGGCACATATATGTGCTCGATTTGCTGGCAAGAGCAATTAGCACCTCCTTTAGCCGATTCTTGATTAGAAATTTTACCCCAGACCAGGCAGGCGGTAGATGCATTTCGTTGTTGCTCCGAACCTGAATGTATATATTTTTTAAGATGTTCTCTGATGAAAACTCACTCGCTAACTGTTTACCAATTAGACAAGACAGAAACACTGTAAAGGAGATATACATACACCGCATCATAATAAAAAGCAAAGATATCAGGAGCAGCCCCAGTTCAAGTGGGCCAATGGCATGAAAACTGGAAATTATCCTGGTAAGTGATTTTAAGAATTAACTTGGACAAACTAATTGTAGTCAAAGTTAGCTTTTTTGCCAACTGGATGACTAATGAGTAACTAAAATGGTTAAATAGTTTGGCTTGTAGTTTATGTGCTTCAGCTTTATCAGGTTGGCTACAGAGGTACCACTTGTGGATTACTTCATATACTAAATTTAGCTCGCTACATGATAGTCTTTGAAAACATGGGAGTGGACATTTTCACTTTATTATATATTAGCTGTGTTTCAAATCCTCTGTGAGGAAATGTTCTTTGCACACACATTCAAGTCCATTTATAGAATACTGCTAAACTTTTTTTTGTGGTGATTATTTCAGAGCACTTTCTCTAATTGGCTAAGTAGCTAGCTGGTTAGCAGGCTTGCAATGTGATGCACAATGTGAGCTGTCTTTACTAAGGTAAGAAGAAAGGATTCTCCCCTACTAGTTATAGTTTATGTAGAGAACAGTAAGCCATCTTATTGACTTAGATATTATAAGGTTGGCAACTTATATACTGACATGTTTTAAACTACGTAAACATACACTGATCAGCCATAGCATTATGACCACCTGCCTCCAAGACATTAGCAGCAGATCCTTCAAGTCCTATAAGTTGTGAGATGGGGCCTCCATGGATCTGAATTGTTTGTCCAGCACATTCCACAGATGCTCAATTGGATTGAGATCTGGGAAATTTGGAAGTCACAAACTTGAACTCATTGTTGTGTTCCTCAAACCATTCATGAACCATTCTTGGCCTCTTATCCTGTTGAAAGAGGCCAATGTCATCAGGGAATATTGTTGCCATGAAAGGGTGCACATGGTCTGCAACCATGCTTAGGTAGGTGGTATGTGTCAAGGTAACATCCACATGAATGGCAGGACCCAAGGTTTCCCAGCAGAACATTGCCCAAAGCCTCACACTACCTCCACTGGCTTGTCATTTTCCCATAGTGCATCCCGGTGCCATGTGTTCTCCAGGTAAGCGACGCACACACACACTCGGCCATCCACGTTATGTAAAAGGAAGCATGATTCATCAGACCAGGCCACCTTCTTCCATTGCCTGTGATCCAGTTCTGATACTCACGTGCCCATTGCAGGCACTTTCGGCAGTGGACAGGGGTCAACATGGGCACCCAGACTGGTCTGAAGCTACACAGCCCCATATGAAACAGACTGCGATGCATTGTGTGTTCTGACACCTTTCTATCAGTACCAGCATTAACATTTTCAGCAATTTGAGCTCAGTAGCTCGTCTGTTGGAACGGACCACACAAGCCAGCCTTTACTCCCCGTCTGCATCAATGAGCCTTGGCCACCTGTGACCCTGTCACTGGTTCACCGCTTTTCCTTCCTTGGACAACTTTAGATTGGTACTGACCACTGCAGACCAGGAACACCTCACAAGGGCAGTAGTTTTGGAGATGCTCTGACCCAGTCGTCTAGCCATCACAATTTGGTCCTTGTCAAAGTCGCTCAGATCCTTACACTTGCCTATTTTTCCAGCTTCTAACACATAAACTTTGAGGACAGAATGTTCACTTGCTGTCTAATTTATCCCACCCACTGACAGGTGCCATGATAATGAGATTATCAGTGTAATTCACCTGTCAGTGGTCATAATGTATGGCCGATCAGTGTATTACATCTAGCATTTAGTTTACTTATATTAACATTAGGAACAACAACAGAGCACATAACTAAATCCAATGTGCCTGTCTTAGCACGAGTTGTGTAACAATTCAATAGCAAGGGCAAACAAGACACAGGTAGCAAGACTTAACTAGACACAAGTGAAAGCAATGAACACAAGGGATTCAAAAAACAGGAAACAGAAACTGACTTACTAGCATTTAAATACACTGAACATAGAAATGCAACAGCAAGGAGAGTTCCACTACCCAAGGTTTCACAGAGAGAGATTGGACTGCTCCTATCAGATCAGTATCTTTTAACTCAGAACAAAGAGCTAACCGGTTCATCTTGGCTGTGTGATGTCCTTTGGCCTCCTAACTTGATTCAACCAATAATTCAATGTTATTTTCTAGCATATGCATAAACCCCGCTTGAGCCTCAGACGGACAATTTCAGCAATTCTCTAACCACTCTACTCAACAGCATCTGTGATTTGAGCACTTCCGCACCAGACCCAGTGTTGATCGACACTGGACCTATTGGCCGCCATACCTTTTGCAGTTCCACTTCAATATTGGACTGTAGTGGCTTTGTCAACTAGCAAAACCTATATTCATGGAATAGAAGCCATTGGATCAGGATTTTGTATTCCTGAGCACAAACTCTAACTTCACCACTACATGACCAGTATCTAAATGTATGTTTCCATGTGTGTCTGGGTGTGTGAGTGTGTGTGAGTGTGTGTGTGTGTGTGTGTGTGTGTGTGTGTGTGTGTGTGTGTGTGTGTGTGTGTGTGTGTGTGTGTGTGTGTGTGTGTGTGTGTGTGTGTGTGTGTGTGTGTGTGTGTGTGTGTGTGTGTGTGTGTGTGTAGGCAATGCAGGATTGAGCTTCTAGCTGGCAGACCGCCTGGACTAGGCTTGGGTGATATTGCCTAAAAGTAATCTGGACATTTTCGAGGTTTTCACAATTAAAGATTTGTAGCTACCTTTTTTAGTTTTTCTCTCAAAAGACTGAGGTTGAGAGACAAAACACAAGAAAAATATGCAAACACACACACACACACTCCACACACAACAGTTTTACCAAACGTAGCTGATATTTATTAATTTACTTTCATCTTAAATGTCTTTCAATAAAACTATAATGCTCAACCATATCCAATGTGGTGGTAAAGTATGACACTGTTTCAATCACATTAGTTTACTCTTCCACAACATATTGTCTGGTTACTGCTCCCTTTGCAAAAAGCTTTGTGGTTTGGTGACTGATACTTGATGTCAATTGTATTAAGGCGGTTTTTAAATGAGGCCTATTCATTGTATAGACAGGAACCATATTTGGCAATATTGCATGTCACTGTATCTGTTATCTATAGTTATGGTACCAGTGGTTTGCGGACCGTGACTTCTCAAGACTCCAGCTTATTGACGACTTAACCTGTGTTTGACACACTCTTCCATTCTGCTGTGTGATTGTGCGTCAGGCGCTGTAAGTGGTTTGCTGTGCTACTACCTTTGACAGGAATTGTCATATGACAGTTATGCATTTGTTACGGTTTGTTCAGCATCGCTTAAAACGTGCTTTCTCCAGATAATTGATAAAACAATAACAACTTTTCCAGAAATTACTAAATTATTACATTTCAGCATTATCACTTTTGGCTACTTCATGAGTAACTTAAATGGGAAAGGCTGTTCAGGATTGTGATTAGTGGATATTTTTAACGTGCACTCACACTGTGACCAAGAAACACTGTGCTAGGGAATGAGCTGACAGAGATGCAATGCTGTTTTGTCTATTAAGTGACCCTGGCACAGAAAGAAAGATTGAATGGAAAGTTGGCTGATGCACAATGCACTATTCAGATGTTGAATTTGTTTTAGACAAACGTGCAAATGTAATCTACTTTTAGTAATTTGTTTGACAATCAGATGAAAACATCATGACGGGTTGTGTTCATGCCACAATAAATGTTCATTTGAATTTTCTTCAGGAAAACTAGCATACATATCATGATATACACATACTGTGAATGGTTGATTTATTTGTTTGAACTTTATATAGGGAAGAAAAAATGTCTATCGAAAGGATTTGTTACGGTGCTGGGCCTGAATTTGGGCTTAAGTTCACATATTGCAGATAGGATTATACAGTATATGTATTCATTCTGAATGCTTGAGTTCAAGGATTGAGAAAGGCTGAACAAAAAACTAAAAATATAGTCTTTATATGCATTTGAGCTAAAACCATTAGGAGTGACATTTAATAACACTCATCACATCGGTTTTCAAGTCATACAATATTCTGAAAATATTCATACCAGTTCACTTTCTCCACACCTTGCTGTTATAGACTAAATGTATAATTGATTAAATTCTTATTGTTTGCTATCATTTTACACATCATACCCAGAATGACAAAGCCAAAACATCTAAAATGTATTCCAAATAAAAAACTCATAAGCATACAGACCCTTTGCCATGATACTCCAAATTTACCTTGGTGCATCCTCAGAGCATTTCCTTTGTTCTCTCTTGAGATGTCTCCAGAACTTGTCTGGATTGCACCTGTGATAAGAAAGGCACCCGTGTGTCTATATAAAGTCAGAAACTTCACGGTGCATGTCAGACCGCAAGCTAAGCAATGAAGTCCAAGAAACATTTAGTACACCCCTGAGATAGAATTGTGTTGAGCCATGGATCTATGATTAAAAGCTATTTAAAAAATGCTAAAGCTTTGAGTTCCCAGGACACAGTGGGCTCCATCTTTGTGAAATGGAAGAAATTGGGAACCACCAAACCTTTTCCTAGAGATGGTCGTCTGGCCAAACTAAGTAACCATGCAAGAAGCGCCTTGGTCAGGGAGGCCATTCTAACAGAGATTCAGAGTTTTTCTTCAGAGACGGGAGAACATGTTATAATGAAAATCATCTCTGCAGCAATCCATCAATCAGTCCTTTTTGGTAGAGTGGCTAGACGGAAGCATATCATGCCGTTTGAAGGTATGAGCGCATTACAAAAAACTATTCTGTGATGAGTCCAAAATCAAACTATTCAGTCTGAATGCCAAGCGCTGTGTCTGATGAAAACAAGGTACTTCTCATCACCTGGCTAATACCAACCCTGTGAAGGAGCATGATGGTTGGGAGCATCATGCTATTGGAATGCTTCTCAGCGGCTGACAACGGTAAACAGTTCAAGATTGAAGGAATAATTAGCAGAGCAAAATACAGAGATCCTCATAGAAAACACGGGACCTATGACTGGGGTAAAGTATAGTTTACATACTCTACCTTTCAAAGGTTTGAGGTCACTTAGAAATGTCCTCTGTGCTGGCCACTCCATTATAGACAGAATACTACAGAAGCTGATTGTTTCTTCCCTAAATAGTTATTGTATAGTTTGGTGCTGTGCTTTGTGTCATTGTCCTGTTGTAGGAGGAAATTGGTTCCAGTCGAATGCCGTCCACAGGGTATGGCGGTGCCTCCCACTCCTCAATCTATTATGGTTAGATCCAGTTTGCACTGTTGTGTGAAAGTTGTAGTAAACAGTGTGGTACAACTCTGTTTCCAAAAAAGTTGGGATGCTGTGTAAAATGCAAATAAAAACAGAATGCAATAATGTGCAAATCATTTATCTCTATTTTTATCTGACAATAGTACAAAGACAACATATCAAATATTGAAACTGATATACAATATTGTTTTTGGAAAAAAACACATGCCCACTTTGAATTTGATTCCAGCAACACATTTCAGTTGGGTCACTGGCATGTTTACCACTGTGTTGCATCACCTCTTTTAACAATACTCTCTAAGCGTTTGGGAACTGAGGAGACTAATTGCTGTAGTTTCCAAAGTTAAATGTCTTCCCACTCTTGCTTGATTTCAAATAAAACATTTTGTATTGCACGTGCCTCCACATTTTCAGACCAGGCTTGTTTAACCGCCTGTATGTACAGACTCGCTGAACGCGAGGTTTGATAAGTGCATCTTGAACTTAAACCTGAAATGCTGTAGCTGCCATCTTTGCATATTTTTTGCCATTTGCTACTGGAGAAAATAAACGCTCCTGTAAAGCTACGTTGGTTGCACTCATGGAAACTGAGTAAAATGTATTTCTTTGAAAAAGTAACTAGTAATTTATTTAATTAAATAATTAACACATTACATTACTTGTTACCGTTAAAAGATAGTCTGACTACTACCCCCATCACGGACGCTGGCTTTTGAACTGTGCGCTGAAAACAAGTCCCTCTCCTCGTTAGCCCGGAAGACGCGGCGTCCATCAATCCAAAAATTTTTTTCAAATGTTCATTCGTCAGACCACAGGACTGTTTTCCATTTAACCTCAGTCCATCTTAAATTACAGTAGTTTGGGCCCAGTGAAGGTGATGGTGTTTCTGGATCTTGTTCATACATGGTTTCTTCTTCGCAAAGTAGAGTTTTACTTTCATTTGTGGAGGCTGCGAGGTACTGTGTTCACAGACAATGGTTTTCGGAAGTGTTCCTGAGCCCATGCAGTGATTTCCACTACAGAATTGTGTCTGTTTTTAATACAGCGCTGTCTGAGGGCCCGAAGATAACGGCCATCCAATATTGGTTGTTCATCCTTGTCCCTCGGGTACAGAGATTTCTCCGGATTCTCTGAAAATTTTTAATGATATTATGTATCATTGATGATGAGATCCCCAAACTCTTTGCAATTTTACCGTAAGAAACTTTCTTCTTAAATTGTTGCACTATTTGCATGCGCAGTCTTTCACAGAGTGGTGAACTCCTCCACATATTTACTTCTGAAAGACTCATCCTCTCTGGGATGTAGTTTTTATACCCAACGTAATTAGTTGTGAGATTTTCCAACCGATTTTTTTAGCATTACACAACTTCCAGTCTGTTGCCCTGTTTCGAAATGCGTTACTGACATCAAATTCAAAGTGGGCATATATTTTTCAAGTAACAGTAATTTCCCAGTTTCAACATTTGACATGTTGAGCCTGTAATCGAACCCACACTTGCTGATGCTCCAGATACTCAACTAGTCTAATGTAGGTAAGTGTAAATGCTTCTTAAATCAGCAGTTTTTAACTATGTTAACATAATTGCAATGGGGTTTTCCAATGATCAATGATCAATCAATTATTTTAAAATGATTAACTTGATATTAGCAAACACAACGTGCCATTTGAACAATAATGGGCCTCTGTATGCCTATAGATATTCCATTAAAATCAGTTGTCACCTGCTACAGTAGTCATTCACAACATTTACAGTATATACACTTTTTTACTAATCAATTTGATGTTATTTTAGGGGAGAAACAATCAGCTTTTCTTTCAAAAACAAGGGAATTTCTAAGTGTCCCCAAAGTTTTTAATAGTAGTTTTGTGTACATGGGATATTTGAGATTTTTATTTCCAATAAATGTGCACATATTTCTACACTTATTTTTTTGCTTCGTCATTATGGGTTGTTGTGTGAAGATTGATGAGGAATGATAAAAATGTAATAAGTTGTAAATTAATTCTATAACACAACCAAATGTGGAGAAATTAAAGGGGTCTGAGTCTATATTATTAAGGAGAACCTTAATAAAAACTTTACTCTCCCAGAAAGATGGTATACAAAGAAGGAATGTGACAAATTGTTTCTTGAATGTTAAAACAGAGTTGTTTTTTTGTTTGCAGATTTTGGTTGAAACAATAATAATAAATAAATAACATTCAACATTAATTATCTTGGTTGTTGTTTTTGTCGTCCACTCACAACTACATCACACTAAGACTACAGTATATGCTAGAGTGTCTGTGGCAACTTATCGGGAGATGTCTATCTAATCAATGGAAGAAAGAATTAAAGTGACAGAACAAAAATGTGAAGGATGTGCTACACACAAGGAGGCATGATATTTACCTAATATTCTAAATGAACTTAGAAAGGAAGATAACACAGAGCAAATTTTTTTAAAGATTTGCATATGCTAAGAGTGCCCAAGCTAGATTTAGTTTAGAAATGTCATTTAATCTCGTTGTCTTTTGGCATGTTAAGTACACACCCACCTGTCGAATCCTTGAAACTAACAACTAGCTTTTTCAACCTTAATCGCAGGTAGTGAAGGCAGTGAATAAAGCCGGAACTGATAGAAGTTTTCAGGTCGAGCACTTCTCCCCTTGACTCTGGTTATATACTACCATTCATGGTTTAGCCTGGCTGCAAAGACCCCTCATAATTAACAAACTAATCTCAATTAAATCTGGGGAGAGGATGGGGTGTGGAAGAGTGGTAGCTAGCTAGTCATCTAGCCTACAGGCAAAGATTAGAATTGTGCTGTTTATCACAATGCTAGCTATATAGTCCAATGGCTACATTACCATTTGGTATAGCTTCAGTGGCTCTCAAAAATGTTCACACCCCTGGGATTTTCCAGATTTTATGTTTACAACATGAAATCAAAATTGATTCAATTGTTTATTTCTATTGTCTGCATTGCATCATTGCATCATCTTCCGCTTATCCGGGGCCGGGTCGCGGGGGCAGCAGTCTAAGCAGGGATGCCCAGACTTCCCTCTCCCCAGACACTTCCTCCAGCTCTTCCGGGGGGACACCGAGGCGTTCCCAGGCCAGCCGGGAGACATAGTCCCTCCAGCGTGTCCTAGGTCTTCCCCGGGGTCTCTTCCCGGTGGGACGGGACCGGAACACCTTCCCAGGAAGGCGTTCCGGAGGCATCCGAAACAGATGCCCAAGCCACCTCAGCTGACCCCTCTCGATGTGGAGGAGCAGCGGCTCTACTCTGAGCTCCTCCCGGGTGACCGAGCTTCTCACCCTATCTCTAAGGGATCGCCCAGCCACCCTGCGGAGAAAGCTCATTTCGGCCGCCTGTATCCGGGATCTTGTCCTTTCGGTCATGACCCAAAGCTCATGACCATAGGTGAGAGTAGGAACGTAGATTGACCGGTAAATCGAGAGCTTCGCCTTGCGGCTCAGCTCTTTCTTCACCACGACAGACCGATACATCGACCGCATTACTGCAGAAGCTGCACCGATCCGTCTGTCAATCTCCCGTTCCATCCTTCCCTCACTCGTGAACAGGACCCCTAGATACTTAAACTCCTCCACTTGAGGCAGGCACTCTCCACCAACCTGAAGTGGGCAAGCCACCCTTTTCCGACTGAGGACCATGGCCTCGGATTTGGAGGTACTGATTTTCATCCCCACCGCTTCACACTCGGCTGCAAACCGTCCAAGTGCATGCTGAAGGTCCTGGCTTGAAGGGGCCAACACGACAACATCATCCGCAAAGAGCAGAGATGAAATCGTGTGGTCCCCAAACCTGACACCCTCCGGCCCCTGGCTGCGCCTAGAAATTCTGTCCATAAAAATTACGAACAGAACCGGTGACAAAGGGCAGCCCTGCCGGAGTCCAACATGCACAGGGAACAAGTCTGACTTACTGCCGGCAATGCGGACCAAGCTCCTGCTTCGGTCGTACAGGGACCTGACAGCCCTTAGCAAAGGACCCAGGACCCCATATTCCCGAAGCACTCTCCACAGGATGCCGCGAGGGACACAGTCGAATGCCTTCTCCAAATCCACAAAACACATGTGGACTGGTTGGGCAAACTCCCATGAACCCTCCATCACCCTGTAGAGGGTATAGAGCTGGTCCAGTGTTCCACGGCCTGGACGAAAACCACACTGTTCCTCCTGAATCCGAGGTTCTACTATCGGCCGTATTCTCCTCTCCAGAACCCTGGCATAGACT
Organism: Esox lucius; assembly: GCF_011004845.1. Classification (NCBI taxonomy): domain Eukaryota; kingdom Metazoa; phylum Chordata; class Actinopteri; order Esociformes; family Esocidae; genus Esox; species Esox lucius. Next base: position 19,456,841 of record NC_047586.1, read on the forward strand.
TTCCCGGGGAGGCTGAGAAGTGTGATCCCCCTATAGTTGGAACACACCCTCCGGTCCCCCTTCTTATAAAGAGGGACCACCACCCCGGTCTGCCATCCCAGAGGCACTGTCCCCGACTGCCACGCGATGTTGCACAGGCGTGTCAGCCAAGACAGCCCCACAACATCCAGAGACTTGAGGTACTCAGGGCGGATCTCATCCACCCCCGGTGCCTTGCCACCGAGGAGTTTCTTAACCACCTCGGTGACTTCAGCCCGGGTGATGGACGAGTCCACCTCTGAGCCTTCATCCTCTGCTTCCTCAATGGAAGACGTGACGGCGGGATTGAGGAGATCCTCGAAGTACTCCTTCCACCGCCCGACGACATCCCCAGTTGAGGTCAACAGCTGCCCACCTCTACTGTAAACAGCGTTGGTAGGGCACTGTTTCCCTCTCCTGAGGCGCCGGATGGTTTGCCAGAATCTCTTCGAGGCCAGCCGATAGTCCTTCTCCATGGCCTCACCGAACTCCTCCCAGGCCCGAGTTTTTGCCTCCACAACCACCCGGGCTGCAGTCCGCTTGGCCTGTCGGTACCCGTCAGCTGCCTCTGGAGTCCCACAAGCCAACCAGGCCTGATAGGACTCCTTCTTCAGCTTGACGGCATCCCTTACTTCCGGTGTCCACCACCGGGTTCGGGGATTGCCGCCTCGACAGGCACCGGAGACCTTACGGCCACAGCTCCGAGCGGCCGCTTCAACAATGGCGGTGGAGAACATGGTCCACTCGGACTCAATATCTCCAACCTCCCTCGGGATCCAGTCAAAGCTCTGCCGGAGGTGGGAGTTAAAGATCTCTCTGACAGGAGACTCGGCCAGACGTTCCCAGCAGACCCTTACAGTACGCTTGGGCCTGCCGAGTCTGTCCAGCTTCCTCCCCCGCCATCGGATCCAACTCACAACCAGGTGGTGATCAGTTGACAGCTCCGCCCCTCTCTTCACCCGAGTGTCCAAGACATATGGCCGCAGGTCAGATGAAACGACAACAAAGTCGATCATCGACCTGCGGCCTAGGGTGTCCTGGTGCCACGTGCACTGATGGACACCCTTATGCTTGAAAATGGTGTTCGTTATGGACAAACTGTGACTAGCACAGAAGTCCAATAACTGAACACCGCTCGGGTTCAGATCAGGGGGGCCGTTCCTCCCAATCACGCCCCTCCAGGTATCACTGTCGTTGCCCACGTGGGCGTTGAAGTCCCCCAGTAGAACGATAGAGTCCCCAGTCGGAGCACTTTCCAGCACCCCTCCCAGAGACTCCAAGAAGGTCGGGTACTCTGCACTGCCGTTCGGCCCGTAGGCACAAACAACAGTGAGAGACCTATCCCCGACCCGTAGGCGCAGGGAAACGACCCTCTCGTTCACCGGGGTAAACTCCAACACATGGCGGCAGAGCTGGGGAGCTATAAGCAAACCCACACCAGCCCGCCGCCTCTCACCATGGGCAACTCCAGAGTGGTGAAGAGTCCATCCTCTCTCAAGGAGTGTGGTTCCAGAGCCCAAGCCGTGCGTAGAGGTGATCCCGACTACCTCTAGTCGGAACCTCTCAACCTCACGCACCATCTCAGGCTCCTTCCCCGCCAGCGAGGTGACATTCCACGTCCCTAGAGCTAGTTTCCGTGTCCGGGGATCGGGTTGTCTAGGCCCCCGCCTTCGACTGCCGCCCGATCCTCTCTGCACCGGCCCCTTATGGTCCCTCCTGTGGGTGGTGAGCCCACGGGAGGGCGGCCCCATGTCGCTCGTTCGGGCTTGGCCCGGCCGGGCCCCATGGGGCGACGTCACAGGACACACAATTTTCTTCTTCATTAAGGGGTTTTCTATTGTCTGATGAGACCAAAATTAAGGGGTTTTCTATTGTCTGATGAGACCAAAATAGAGCTTTTTGACCATAATTCCAAGTGCTCTGTTTGGGCCTCAGTAGTGTTGTGCTTACTTTAGAATACAGTAGCACACTGGAAAATATGACACACTGTTATTGATATATTCTAATATTATTTTGTATATTCATACACCACTTCGTGCCACCCATGAAAAAAAATAATAAGTATAAGCATAACCTAGTGGCCAGATTATTAGATACTGCTATGTAGTACTAGGTCAAACACCTTTGCCTTCAGATCCACCTGAATTCTTCAGGAAACACTCCAGGGTTCTTTCTCAATGGTGATGTGGCCTCTTGCAATTGTAACAATTTGGACATGGGTACATTAAAATGGCAATATGTACGATTAATACAGCAAAAAAAGCAATGTTTGGTCTGATTTAGGTACGTACACATTGACTATAATCAGACAAATACATTTAGGAATAAATCATTCTGCAGAATTATTCTATTTTATTGCAACTTAAACAAATGCCCAACTATGTAAAGGGGGACGTTTGCCCCCCGGGGGTTATTTTAACCCCAATTATCATTAATCCATATTTAGGGGCCAAAATCATTCTATCAATGTTATACCATTGGAAGGAATTCAGTCTTGATAGCAGTTTTTTAAGTGAGTAAACAAAAACAATTTTAACCATGATATTGCACATTCCACATAGCCAGTCATTGCCCCAAGATAGAATATGCCCCCACCCCCCCTTTTGGTTTCCTATGAAGACTGCAAACTGTATGTGAATTAGATGTACTACTACTTACAGTAGGCTATATCTTGAGCTTTTGTTATATTTCATTATATTTTCTGTTATAATCTTGTGATATTTTATCATTATATTCTAAGGGGCCAAATACCCCTGGGGGGCAAGATCACCACAAAAAAATCTATAAAAAATTATGATATTTTTCCCTGAACAAGTGGATTACACAGCCTAAGGCCTTCCCAACGACATATCAAAAAATCTGTTTAGAAGTCTAACTTCGTCACCTCACATATATCGCTTATAATTCAGTTCAGACGAAGGATTCTACACAGTGCCATTTTAATGTTATATCTCAACCCAAATATGCTTTATTGGGTTGAGGTCTAAGGACTGCACAGGCCACACAAGCAAACTGGAACCAGGCAAGGTTTTTACACTTGTGTGCGTGCTGGAGCAGCTTCTCCTTGTTTTAGATGATTGAAGTGTAGACCGGTGTGGGCGTCTGATGTGATCCATGAACCTATGAGTTGAGCGTTCCAAGATGTCATTCTGCACACCACTTTTGTAATGCGTTGCTATTTGCCTGTTAGATTGCACAATTCTTTATATGTCCTTCTACTTGTCTCTTCAATCTGTTTTCACCAACAAGACGGCAACAAACTGTGTTTTTGGTTTTTCGCACCTTGCTTGTTAAACCTTATGCTTGAAACATGATCTTAAAATAGACAGTCTCTTAGGTCACTATATACTACAGTTTCTACTTCATACAATAAATACTACAGCATACTGAATGACATTCTTTATACAATATTAAAGTATATAAATGCAGTCATATTACAGTATTTAGGGCGTAGCATAATTTATTTTTAATACTGGCATCCAGGTTTACACATTTTCTGACATATAGACCTATAACATATCTGACTAATTTACATCTAATCACAAGTCACAACGCCTCTGTCAAACACTGTTTATTAGCGATGTCCGTTTTAGAGAGTTGTTTGGATATTTTTTTCATGCCAGTAAGAGAGTATGCACAATTTACTGATAACCTATTATTATTATAGGTTTCATAAGTTATTTGGTCCGTTTTTTTTTTATATTTTGGGACTAGATCCGTAGCCGACGATTGGTTCCTCGGGGCAATAATCCGTTCTCTTTTCTCAGTCTGTAACACCACCTGTCCTACCGGATATAATTGATTAGCCCGGTCTTATAACGGTGAGTAATCTCATTGCTCTTAGAAGGAATCGGCAAAAGAGTCTGGTTTGGCAAGTTGAGAAGGAGAGAGGAGGATACTGACCTCAGATAACCGAGGCTTTTTGGAGGTGCCCAATGCGCACTGCACATCATTGGTATGCGAGAGCGCCGTCTAGTGTGAAAAGATTTTAGCAAATTTAAACCCCTTTATTCTACACACAGAAACCAAAGCGTCCATGCGTTTTCGTATTATTTACATTTACATTATTTCGTGAGTAGAACCTTTCTGAATTGGGCATTGAACACATTCAACATAAAGTAATTGCCCAAATTGGTCTACAAAATGTATAGAATAACATTATATCCAATATCTCCCGGATTCTGCAGCATCATCATTAGTTAGTTCATTTCGTAGTTAAACTGTCAGTGCAATGTGTTTTATTGACAACAATTTAAGATTTTGATCCTTATCGCCGTTTGATTTGAAGATACTGGCTAAGTTTTTAGCTTATGATGTGTTTGAATTAAGAGCACATTTGTGTCACGTCCGAGCCGCATACAAGTTGATCGCGATTTTTTTCATGTAATTTAGCCCAAGTGAGGTACACGATATCGACATTACAAGCTTAAGTGAATAAAACTGCCCCCTCCGCCCTCCACACACACGCACACGCTCGTTCACACACTCACAACCACCCGTTCTCTCTCCCTCGCTCAGGAGCGCGGTAGAGTTGACGGGAGGTAATCCCCGCCATGTGAGAGGGCGGCACGAGCGGTAGAGGGTGGAGGCGGGTTGTTTTTCATTCAAATCCTCACAGCTCCTATAAAAAGAACAACTCTGAGAGACGGTAGGCTAAAACAGATGGGAAAAGGTGAATGATACAATTGTATCTATCTGCCTGCCTTGCTGGCCCGATATCATCGGCAGGCCGAGATGCAAAAGTCTGCAGGTGTCCTGGCTGTGATGGCCCTGAAACACACAGTTCTGTGTCTGGTTCTGCTGCCCCGGTTCCTCCTGGCAGCGCTGATGCTTTGGCTCCTGGACTTTTTGTGCATCAGGAGAAAGGTGCTGCAGAAGATGGAGAAGCGGGGTAATAGCCCTGACGACCCGCCCGTCTGCGTCTCCGACTCCAACAAGATGTTCACTTTGGAGTCGCTTAGGGCGGTGTGGTACGGACAGAAATTAGACTTTTTTAAATCGGCTCACCTTGGATTTATAGCGCCCAACACTGAGGTGGTACAATTGCAAGAGCAGCGCAGGGTCAGGGTCTTGGACTATGTAAAAGGGAGGAGACCTCTCATCCTTAACTTCGGCAGTTGCTCCTGACCACCGTTTATGACGCGCCTGGCTGCTTTTCAGCGCGTCGCGAGCCAGTACGCGGACATCGCGGACTCCTTGCTTGTATATATCGAAGAGGCGCATCCCTCGGACGGCTGGGTGAGCTCCGATGCGCCTTACCAGATCCCCAAGCACTGTTGTCTGGAGGACAGGCTGAAAGCCGCTCAACTGATGCACTCGGAGGTGCCCGGCAGTACTGTGGTGGTGGACAATATGGACAATTCGTCCAACGCGGCGTATGGAGCCTATTTTGAAAGACTTTATATTCTAAGGGATGAGCGGGTCGTGTATCAGGGTGGCAGGGGACCAGAGGGCTACAAGATATCAGAGCTGAGGAACTGGCTCGAACAATACAGGAATGATTTAGAGAATTCCCGAACGGTGGTGGTCCACGTTTAAAAGATAGGCTTACCATTACCCACGGCGCGTGAGGTCTCCAGTGAAGAAGTATTCCGATGCTGCTAAAAACTCTTGACACACAGCACATATGCCTATAGGCCTATACATGTTGTTTTGGTTCAGAAGCATTATAACAGGACGCAGATTTTGGAACATGTGTATGATCTAAAACGGAAGATAGGCTTAGCTGTTCTCTCGTGCTTGTCTTGTCCTTATTTGTTTGGTTTTGTTTTGTAATAAGCTGTTCTATTCATTTGAACCTAGGCAACATTTGTATATGCCTATTCCAGTTTGACATCATTTGATTATCAACACTTTATTTTTAAACAGTCTCTACCTTCAAGGCGTGTGTGCGTGTGCGTGCGTGTGTGTGTGTGTGTGTGTGTGTGTGTGTCTGTGTGTCTGTTTAAAAGGCTAATACCTTTTACTCTAGTGTTGCTGTGAAGTTCGGTTTTTAAAGGGTTTTAAACCAGAAAACTGATACTGATGTTATTTAATACTAGAGTACTTGGCGACTAGCAATGTCCTCAACGAACAATTGCCAAACGTTATGTAAATTATATTTTATTGAACAAATATTTTTAATAAATGTTAGAACACATTCATCTGACGACTCCTGAAAGCATCTTACGCATGGGCGTAGTAAGATTATGTAAGGCCTATTTGTTAGAATGTACGTTGATATAAGCTCACCAAAATATTTTCAATGCTATATTTTTCACTTCACGTGCACCTTCACGAAATAGCAAGACAGACAGCTTTGGTTATCAGTGGTTAGGATAAAAAATGTATCAATAGTTCCAATCAATTAAGCTATGTGATTAGATTAACTGCAAACATGCCTAGGCTATGTACTGCAACCCAACAGATTAAGCTAAGTATCAGTAGTTGTGTTGGTTTTATACGTTTAGGCGTGCATTTATTTTACCCTCCATGAAAGAGTGACATAGATATTCCCTAGCAGAATGTAGTTTATATTAATCTTCTTTACCATCGCCTATATCAACCTTAGACAGCTCAATTCATTTATTAAAAATGTCACGAATGCCTCAGTTAGTTCAACTACTGATTTTCTCTGATCAGATCCTCTATAACATCTATATAGCCGTAATCGACTACAAACATAAAACCGTTATGTTTTGCCTTAAAAAGGTTGAACGTTCTTCAGCTGACAGAACATTATATGAACTTTGACAATAGACTGCAACTTCCAACCACAGAAATTAATTTGTATTTAACTAAATCAAGCAATCTATTCAAACTGAAGGAATTAAGTAAATATTATTGATGCTTTAAATTTTTACTTGACTTTAATTGGTTGTTATCTGAGAATAAACCTTTTTTTACAAGAGAGTCCTGTTTAAAATAGGCACAAGTTTCAGTTACAACAAAAACATAAATCACAAACATCCCTTTGTACATTAAACAGAGAGGCATGAATTGTTTGGGGAGCTGTGCTGTATCTAGAGGTCAAAACAATTTATAGCTTTAAACAAATTTAATGATAAAAGCTCTGGCAATTTAACATCATTTTGCTGCTCATTCTATAGGTTGAAGGCCCAGAGAACAGGAATGCATTTTTAAACAGATGGGTACTCTGATTTTGCAACATATTGTAACTAGTTATTCTCTTACAAGCCATAGCATTCTCTCAATTGTATACACAAAGTACTATTGTGTGTTACAATATGCCATATTGATGGGTGATTGAGAATTAGAGTAACAGCAAATCATGCTGCAGCTTAGTTTAGCCACAAGATGTGATCTCTAACATTCTCCCGCTTACTCAATCCTGTCCTTGCTCTCTCTCAATCTCCTTCCCCTTGTGTGTTCATGTGTGCCCGCAGTCAATGACGATAGAGCAATATAGAAGGTATGTTCTGACAGTGACACCTAGAAGCTGCCCAAAGGGCTATTGGAGTTTTGGAGAACATTTCTTCAGTGGAGAGGGTGCCTGTTTCATGTAGCCCATAGTAAAGCCTGGGGCTTGATCAATTACTGACAGGCCTAAGAGACACTACACAAACACAGTGATTCTCCATCTCCATATCCACTGTACAACTCACGCAACACCATTCACACAGTGCCGCCTATTCACATGGCTTCGTTCATATTGACGTTGTTGTTCTTTGTGTGTATCCCATATTTTAGCTGATAATTCAGCCCCACAGCCAGACTTCATCCCATCCCCCAGGGGTTCGGAATTAACTGTCAAATTGTTGCCCTATTAGACTTAGAAGAGATTAATTGGCTTTCGTAAAAAACATATGGCAAAATTACAGATTCACCACCAACGTGGCATAATAATAAAGAGTGAAGCCATCCAGCGATTCTATGGCTGCAGTTTCGTCAGTGGGACGGTTTTATTATAGGAGATTAGGTTGAATTTTGAGATCAGAGATGCCCTTTCCAAATGCCGTGAGAATATTGTAAACACTAGAATATAGGCTTACCAGTAGTAACAGTTGTTAAGGATTTCAAATGAACAGTGACGACATTTTATCTGGGCTCCATGGTTCTGTATCTGCCAACAGAGGACCAGTACAGAACCAGGAATGACATATCCCAGAATGGATAAAAGGATAAGTAATTAGCCATCCAACAGATGAACTACAGAGAAAGTATATATGATCAACAGATTAAATATTACGTGCAGAAACCTAAAGAGATTTCGCCCTATATAATGGACATGCATCCAATGTCAAGGTCTAGTAGGCCTAATTCATTTATTGATTATTTGATCATTTAATTATAAAAAAATAGTAAAAACATGTACAGTACAATGTTTTTCTTTTGTCAATCAATCAAGTATTTCAATCAATCAAGTATTTCAAACCCAAAGATATGATTATGTAGCGTATATTCATATAAACATATCAATATGACAATCTATTGACAAAGGGGGACATTTAACTGATGGAAAATGTTTCAGAAAATAAAAAGTTTGAAATATTCATTCATTTGGCAAAAGATCATATTGCAATTGAACAGATAATAAAGAGGACATTATTAAATGAGGAATTGCTGCAGCTTAAATGAGCTCTGACCAGATTAAAAGGTTGTGTTGGGATAACTGGTTTTCTTTGGTGTTATAAGGAACATTGTGCCCCACAGCACTATGCTCACCATTCAGACACCCCAGTATTCAGTTATTTGAAGTTGTATGTTATTTAATGAATTACAATAAATAAAAAGTGTGGTTTCATCCTCACATATTAAATTGTTACACCAATGCTAAACATGTTAAATGACTTGATAGACATTACATTTAGCTGATCGACTTGCAATTTAGATATATTTTCTAAACCAAAGTGGGGCTGCCTAACTGTAAACTTCAATAGGGCCACATCTGAGTTGGGGCACAATGTCAGCTGTCGTCACTGAGTCAACCAATCACACAATTTATGCCTTCAAGGTGGAGCTACCTTCAGAAAAGGTTCACCAAGGAAAAACGTTTACCTGCGATTGGATTACAGGGTTTTCAGCAAAATCCTTCTTAGTGGAACCCACTTAGAAGTTTGGCTTGGAACCTGACAGACGTCAGCCTGGAAGTGTGAAATTGGTTCTGCTCATATTTACATGTCTGTCTCTACTTTCACGGTTTTATAGCTATTTGAATGTTACCACATACATCAGATTTAAATATTCTAAATCAGATTTTTTGTAAACACAAAAATCAGACTATTAAAGTTGTACAATGTGTTTTAAACCTTTGTTAAAGCTCCTCCTGCTCAACGGTGGCTCCTCTGACATACAGACATTTCTGAGTTCCTAGAAAACCCCATTCCCATGGTCACAGCTGAGAAATTACATTTAAATCAATTGCCTTCAACCCTCCAAAACTCACCCTACCCCTCCAGCCACTCAATAAGCCAATCAGTGGAGAGGATTCTGGTGCACCTCAGGTGACAGGAGTCTTTGCAGAGCGGTAGTCCCAGATCTTGAGTGCATTAGCCTGGCTTCAAACTCCTAGCTCTGGCCAAAAGTCACACCCAGGGATTTGTTTATTCTCAACAATGAGGCTGTAACTAAACACATTCCACAGGACGCCTGGATGGCAAAAACTATAGATCCCTCTGAACTGTCCCAGGATCCCATGGGTTAGGATCTGGCTGGTCTGAGAAATCAATGGATTTGGGCCAGCTTTTATCAATTTCATTGAAAATCTCAAAGCATTGGTCAACAGGGATGAGCATAGTTTTATGCTGCAGGAAGGCAGCATAGTTCACGTATCATTTAAGGCATCTCACCACCATCTTGCTGTCCATGCCGTCAGACTGCAATGTCTCCACAACCCCACTTGACTCAGTTTTGTACAAGAAAATGTTAAGTCCCGCCTCATTCAATGCTGACAGCGTGTACAAAAACTTTGGAGGAGTCATCAGACTGAATAATTTATCACTGCCAGCTTGCCATCCATTGCAGTCTTCCCTAATGTCTAAGGACACCGTGAGCAACCATAAAACACACCAGCTATTGTTCGTTAGCTATGTAGTAATAGCTGATTTGTTATCAAATTCACTGACAGGGAACACAGATGTAACCTAAGAGTCACATATACTTATTTAGCTATTTGTAGATTAAAACAAAGAAATAGTATTTGAAGTATTGACAAAAAGTGCAAGAGCTCTTGGCCTAGGTAACTTCACGGTGCCATAGCAACTGCAGAACACTCATTCACCTCCATACTCTGATTGGTTACAGATAATGGAATCTGGGATGATTTACCAAGTAAAAGACAAATAAGCAACTGGACACTGTCAAGCCACACTCTCAGTATATGTCCCAGAGGACGATGGAATAAGAAAGCCATAGCAACGGTCAAACCGCATGTGTGTGTGTGTGTGTGTGTGAAAGAGAGAGGGGAATTCTTAAAGTTTAATTCACCGGCACCATGATGACCGCTTTGAGGCTATCCTGACATTGCGTGAGTGGTCTGAACACTGCTTGTCCTCTTTGGTTTAAATGGGACCTTATGAAACATCCCCACTTGGAATATGCTCCATTTAAGTGACGCACAGTGGATGTCAGCTGATTTTTTAACTCAGAGTGAGGATTGTTGTTAGGTAGAGCATTTAGGGAAGTTTTTTCTTTTTAAAGATGAACATTCAGAATATTGCACAGTACTGTACATACATACAACAACTTAAATTAGAAAAAGCCACTACGCTTACCTGCAATTATTTTAAGATTTTCATGACATGAATAATTTTGTTTTAGGATCTATGATGGTATACCCTTTTTATTATTAATAGAAATTTTAGTGACACTGGCATTTATGTCTATGATACTCTGAAATGCTTACATAACATGGCTCAAAAGAAAATAATTTGAATGTTAGTTTTCAAATCTATTTCTTAAATCTGAGAGTTCCACTTATAAATAGTTCAGTACAACTGAGGTATTTATTCATTTGTAGCTCCAGCCAACAAAAAAAAAATGATGTGGGCATTACAGAACAAATTTCAATGTCACACCAGCTCCACAAGCATGACTGTGTTCTCTATTCTCACTACTTTCAGAGTATGCAACTGGTTTCTAGCTCAAAATGGTAACATTTATATAAACACTACAGAGTAGGAGCCAATATAGCACATGCAGAACCTGTTGCTCATCCACTCCACTTGTGGCACATAAAGGCATGGACTGAATTGCATTCAAACATATCAGGCATAAAACAGAGAGACACAAACGGCAGATAAACTGTGGAAGAGAGAACAAGCACCAAAGACAGGAGCAGTATTCTGGTGGGATGACATTTCACTCAATAATCTGATGACCTTTTATGACAATATTTCATTTTATCAACCACTCCTCTCCTCCAGGGAGACTTCCAGATAGATGAAAGCCTGGCTGGCAGACACAGGGAAAGGGGTGGGTTGGAGAGGTGGCTACGTGTGTTGTTCCTGCCAGTCCTTTAGTGAATCTAACACTGTAAAACACAGGAACAGTGTTCTGATTGGATACAGGAAGTTTGGCTTTTATGGAAGCTGTAATAAACAACGAAGTGGATGTCTATTCTCAACTCAATCTAGTGAGTTTAGAACTTGGCTATAAATATCTGAGCCAGTTAATGTAGACACAAGTTGAAGTTTAGGCATGAAAATTATAATTACACAACAGTCCTGAAGTAGATGGGAACTGGTATTGGTCTATTAGAAAGTATAGAGGAGGTGGTAGTTGTTGCGAAGGAGACTAGGAGAAGGAGGTGACAAGAAGATAAGATGGTGTCATCAGTTTTTTGGGGAAAAGTGTTGGTCGGTCCAGCATCCAATCATTTGTCAGGTCACCTCAGTGTGGCATCTGTATCCCGGATTGCCATGGTGATGCGGTTGCTATGAGATCACTTCATCTGTAGATCACACAGTGGCTGGCAGATGACACTGGGTGCCTTTCCTTTATCGGCTCAAAATGGACCCAGTTACACACAGATAAAACTCCTAGCTTGTACACTGTGACATGTCAATGAACCCACAATTATATTTCTTATCACAAGGATATATATATATATATATATATATATATATGTAAAAAGAAAAATGGATGGCTGTAACTAGAGGTATCTTAATACTGATGCTGGTATGACAACAAAAGACAGATTCTCCATGACATGTTGTTCCTGAACAGTAATCCTTTTTAGAAGGTGTTGAACTTACCATGGACGGTTACAGATCTAACCACAGTTTTTCATAATGAGGTCAGTAAATAACTGAAGTGCAGGACTTTGCTCAGCAGTCTGTAGGTAAAAACAATCAATGGGCCTGGTCTTGACAAGAGCAGCCTTACCAAAATCAACGAGTTAAAAATGTGCTATGTGGCTAAACAACCAAGGCCTGTCTGACTTTCTGGCCAGCTACGAGGGGCGATTGGGAATCGCATGTCATCCAATAAAGACTTTCCCTCCCTTTATTCTCCACTCCTCACCTCTCGCTCTCCTCCGCACCTCCCAGGAGCTCTCCTGCTCCACACAGTGTCCCCCGTGTGACACATGGCTTAGTGCCTCTGACGTGAGGCTGTAGCGCAGTCCTGGCTGGCTGCCGACATACAGTACACCCAACTACATAATAAACTACCAATCAGCTTATTTATCCCATGACCTAGGACACCTGTGCTCCTCAGTCGTCTGCCCTCGATGTTCGGGAGCCTCTGGCTGAGCGTGGCTGTCAGAGAACCTGGCTGAGCGTGGCTGTCAGACTGCAAGCCTAGCGTAGGACAGAAGCAAAAAAGACAGCGAGGTACAGCTCTTTCTCAGCCGTATTTAGTTGAGAAGAAACCGGTGTTTCTGTTGATGTGTCTCAATGCGCATTACAATATTTAAGTGGGATTAGAATCAAGCATTTAAGTGTGTTTGTTTGTGCGGAAACATAGGAGGGACGTGGAGTTGAAAGAGATCCGCGTCGAGGCTTTGTGTTACACACGGGCATGTTCCCGATAGTCTCATATTCAATAGATGGGAAATCCTCAGACTGGCGGTGTACCCCATGAGATATGAATTCCAGCCACATCTGTTTTCAGTCAGCGAGACAGTACGATTCAATGTTATCACCCATTTCTCCCAGAAATTGGTCTTCCACCCACATATGCACGCATTGTGGAAATTGGAGATGCATTAAGACGACAACAGGGTCAGGGTGAAAGGTTAGGGTCTACCACAGTAAAGTTGGTCCCGATTCACAGATGAACTCCAGATGGAAAATGGGGTGCACGCTTATTGACTCTTTCGTTAAGTGGATTGATGGTAACGGGCAGTGTTTCACCGTTCATCTGAATCTGGAGGTGGTTGTCAGAGATGAGGAGCTGATTCTCCAACACGTTATGCAGAAACTCTGGGGCTCTGGTCGATTGGCTTTTCTGTTTACAGCTTTAGCCACTGAGAAATGTTAGCCAATGCAAACAGAATCAATCTGAGGGTATCACAAAATCAATCTGAAAGCTACGTTCTCTGTTCCAATAGGTCGTTGTGGACTCTAACGTCCTTTAATGACATAACCATGACACATAGCTGCTGAAAAACTAAACGTCTCACCTGGCCAGCAGAGGTTACACTCAGATTAACCTTGTCCCCATGCTGTCAGTAAAAGTGTTTAGAAAGGACATTACATTCAGCCTAATCATGTCATGTGGCTACTCAAATGAATAGCATTTTTTCCTTGTAATTCTAACAGGGCTCCCTTTAAAAGATGCCTTGGCCTCAGTGAGTTTTATCCTTAATTGCTATATTTAGCATATCAATTACATTATTCACTATGTAAGATAGTATCCTTTGATGAAAATATTTTTGTTATATTGGAGTTGACAAAATTGCAAAAAACAACAGTGTTATTCTTTATGAATAGTAAAACCAGCTATGTCTTACAGTTAATCATTTTATATGAACCATAAACAATCAAATGCTCTTATGGGCCATCTTCTGAATTTTGTTCCACTCCATACCACAATCTGCAATTAAATGAAATTGTTATGAAACTGGAAATGAGTTTATCATGCTAATATTGTTTCTTTGTCAAAGCTCCTTTGATCTGTTACCTGTTAAGTACACTTCAGTAAGACTACAGGTCACTCCTCTTACTCAAATGTTCTTTCCAAAGTAGAAACACACCCGAACAAGCCTTTGGGTTTGTAGAATCAGGTCTGTTAGAACTTGACTGAAACAAAAGTCAGGATCCACAAGACAGAGTAACAGAGAAAGATAGAGGTAGACAGAGTAACAGAGAAAGATAGAGGTAGACAGAGTAACAGAGAAAGATAGAGGTAGACACAGAGTGAGACAGAGGGGGAGACAATGAGAATGAATGAGAGAAAAGGGGGAGAGAAAGCATATTTGTTTTCTTGCTGATAAGAGGGTATTACATAAAGTATCATGATTACACAAAGTTCTGCAATTGTTTTTATGTTGACGGCATGCTTTAATTCTAATTTAATGAACCAATGAATCCTGGAATGAATTACTAGTGGGGACTGAGGGGGAGCTGCATAACTGTTGATAATACTGTGTGTATTTACAATACTTTTAAAGCATTCAGGGTTTTGTAATTTCTGGTTCTGTACTAGTTCTGTACTGACAGATCCAGGGCAAAGGGGCCCAGACAAAGTGTCCTCACTGTTGAATCGGAATTCCATCAGTTACAATTGGTAAGCCTCTGTTTGTGAGGTCTTCACAGCAACACAAAAGGCAATTGAAAATGCATTGGTCAAGCAGATTTGAGCTTTGTAAGGGTTAACAAGCCCCTGGAGGAAAGGATGTAGTCTGGACATAGGGGTCAAGAATAAGCTGAAATTGCAGACAATGTGTGAAAGGACAATGTGCCTCTGTTTGTGAGCTCTTCACAGCAACACAAAAGGCAATTGAAAATACATTGGTCAAGCAGATTTGAGCTTTGTAAGGGTTAACAAGCCCCTGGAGGAAAGGATGTAGTCTGGACATAGGGGTCAAGAATAAGCTGAAATTGCAGACAATGTGTGAAAGGAGTAATAGTTAGTTTTCTGGTGTAAAGAATGATGTGTTAGAAAATCCTTTAAAATCAAATTGAATAAAGTAATTTCACTGTCCAATGGATAATAAACACATTATTCCAGTTAATTCAAGAAATTGATGGACACAATTCACAACTGACCGATACCAATGGTATTTCTGCCAAAGCAAAAAAAAGGTTGTACTTATTTTCTCAGAAATTTCAGTTCATTGTTGTCAAATGTATGACTGCCCTGGGGCATTGAGATGTGACCTTTAGCCAGAGGAAATAGCGCCCTCAACACCTGGTACTGCCTCTGGTCTCACAGAAAGCAAACTAGCAGTGGTGAAAATCAACATAGATTCGCTCCCTTTTCATTGTGCAACTACCCTTGTGGTACAATATGCAACGTTTATGGGGGATTGAGTTGCCTACAATGCTCTGCCTTGATTTAACCCCAAGATGCTCCCTCACTCACCTATTCTCTCCCTCCCATACATACACACACACACACACACACACACACACACACACACGCACGCACGCACCCCTGTCCAGCCTTATCAGCTCAAACGAGATCACGGGGGCTCTCCTCTCACCTCACTTTACCTAACCTTAGATGAACCCTCGGCACAAGTTTTAGATCTTCTCCGCCTGCCCTCCTGGCTCCCACAATGCAGCATGCGGCTGTCCTCCCCGCTTCCCTGTCCTCTGGCACGGAGAGCTTGGTTGTTAACAACTCATCTGGTCTGATTGCTCATTATCTAACAGTGTCTGGCCCTTAAAGCATTTGTTTGCATTTTATTGTTTTGTAGCATCTTATCGCTCCTAATAAAAATAGAAACCATGGCTAGGTTCCAATATCCACACTAGGATATTAAGCCTAATACAAAGCCTCATTCTACTGTAAGTATTATGCAAGTGTAGATATCACAACAGGGCCCGTATCTGTATTTCAGTACGTACATTCATTTCCGGGAAAATCTTGGAACACCGTGTAAAATCTCAACGGGACAAAGGCGGTAACTGGAACCAATCTTTCAGACGGTTCCAGGGAGAAGGTTCAGCTGGAAAAAAACTGATGTTTCCTGGAAGTCACTTCTCACTGCTAGAGGGTTCCAAGCAAGAAAATCTTTAAAAACTGTACTTCTATAACCTATGATTATATAACCTCTGACGAAGTATTTACAAATACATTCATAAACCAGCTCTGTCGAGTAAACGAACTATTTCCAAGGAAGTGATTGAAAGATGCATTTTCTTTTCAAGCTCTAGACTACAACCTTGCTGAGATGTCGTTTTACTTCTCAGTTTCAAGTAGTATACTCCTATCGGAAAAGGACAAAGTACAAATGGCAAGTCTAGATTAATGCAGACAGCTTTCATGAACTTCTGAATAAATTCAAACTGCATCGTCCTGCACTCTGCCTGTGTTGCATTGGCTTGGAGCACCATCAGAACACGTAAATAAACTGTTTTGGTCTCCAAGTGTCTCCATTTCACCCTCGCTTGTTTATAATATATTTTCTTTGCGTGGCCTCATTCACACTACTTTAGTAGCTACAACAACAGCTTTAGCTTTAACAATATCAAGGTATTTTGTTTCAACTGAACCGCATCACATCTTTAAAAGGGGGGGGGAAAACAAGGGATGAGGCAATTTATCCTTCAGTCCTTGCTTATGGGCTCTCTTCAGCTTAGCTTTGAGTTTTCTATGACGTTGAGGGCACTGGATTGGGATAGCCGCTGCAAAAGCCTGACTCAGTGTTTGTTTTGGAGTGCCATGGCAAAGGTCTGAGTGTTTCAGTTTTTCCCTTTTCAATAGATTGGCACACACACAAATTATTTTTTTGGCTTTATCATTACAAGTTATTATACACACACACACACACACACACACACACACACACACACACACACACACACACAGGTATATACAAAGGTATATACAAAGGTATATACAAAGGTAAGCGGTGCATCAGATAAACAGTGGTAGTAGCAATAAATGTGTGCATTTCTCCAGATGTGAGAGAAAAATTGCTGGAGTTTGTTCCTGTAAGGTTCTTTGCACTATGGAAAGGGGAACCTGTGATATACAGCTGAGCCAGCCAGTCAAACCTCATTAAAAGAAACAGGGTTATTAGGATGAGGCTGACCAATGTGACCAATGGAAAATATTTAACCTAAAGCCACCTCACTTGCTGGCTAGCGAACATCAGTTTTCACAAACGATCAGCTACGTTCTCCGGCCAGCGGATGGCAACACATTGTCAGTGGGAAAAACAATCTGCCAGAGGTATCTGTAAAGAGTGACCGACATTTCCTCCTACAGTGACATTCGGACCATTTAGACGTTCCCTTGATCGTATTATGAAACATTTATAGCTGATGCAAAGTAGCCAAATAGTCTGGTTCATCTAAATTCAATTATTGTAGCGTGAATAACCTCCTGAGGATGGAAGAAATAGAACCGTGAGTTATAGGATGTATAGGTTGGAAAAAGCAGACAGGAGACAAGGGAGGAGGAGTAACACAATGGGAGGTGGTAGGATAGAACAGGAGAAACAGGAACTGTTTAAGAGTGATGTCAAAAGAGTGGAAAGAAACAAATCAAAGACAGACGTTTGGAAGTAGAATTCACCTAGTAATGAGTTATGTGCGATTGTCAAGATATTATTATATCAAGACATTTAGATCATTGAAGAAGTCTCAGAGAGTATCTGGTGGAAGATAAACGACAACGTTAAGCTTAAGAGGAAAAGTGACATAGCAAAGATGATAAGGGCTTGAAAGACAGCATAGACTGAGCTGAACGCCTAGCAGAGGTGAAACACCCTCTAAAACATGCATTGGTTACCTGAACTATTACACACTTTTCTGACCCTGAAACCTAGCTCGTCTGTCAACAATCAGCTAGCAAGCCACGCATTGTCAGCAGTGAGTGGATACTTAGTAAAACACCCCTTGGTAGACAAAGAGTCCTCCAGCTATTGATGGAAGTTGAATGTCCTTACTACTTGGAAGCCACCCATCATTGAGTCCAGGACCAGGTGACGGCCTGACAGAACAGGGGAGTCATTTCATCCAGGAGTTGAATCCCAGTTGTGGCATGCTGACAGCACCCAAGGTTCTAATCTTGGTTGCGGCATGCAGAAGGTGCCGCACTTTGGTTAAACGTCGTCCAGCATGGATAGGCTGGCCTTGTCAATGTCTTCGTGCTAGGTCAAGTATCTGCAAGATCATTGGTGGTTATTGGCTGGGGAATGTCCTCTTGTCTAGTGAATATGTGAGTACATCCGGGCTGAGGGAGCATCTGCTGGTCTCCGGTGAGGTTCCATGTCTGGTTCCTCGTCGGATACCAGGATTCAATGTCCCTTTCTACAAGCCTCCCTAGGGTTTCTAGAATGTGTAAAGAAACAGGTGGCCGCAGGGTTCTCTTCTATAAAGCTCTGTTTTTAAATAATGAATTAACAATCATTTGGTCACTCTGCCTCTAAACCTGTCGTGAAGGCTGAGTCTCTGGGCCAACTCTGCCTCTAAACCGGTTATGAAAGCTGAGTCACTGGCTCACTGCCTCTGAACCTCATATGAAGGCTGAGTCACTGGATCACTCTGCCTCTGGAACTGTTGTGAAGGCTGAGTCACTGGGTCACTGCCTCTGAACCTAATAGGAAGGCGGAGTCACTGGGTCACTCTGCCTCTGAACTTATGAAGGCTTAGTCAGACACAATGCATGGGGCTACTACCTGCCTAGTTAGCAGTATCCAGGGATATCTTTGGAATTTGTAACCGGCAACTCGATTCACTCCCCCATATCTATGCAGAATCATCTCTCGGTTCCTTTCACTTGTAAAAGAAGAACCTGATCCCCAGGACCTTGACTCACACTACCTAGCCAAACAAAACTGAGCTGGCCCTGTCCAACGTCCACCTGTGACTGTTGCTGATCAACATTTTGCCTGATGTGGACTACAGCAGGCCAGCTGTTAAACTTTGGGCCCTTGTTGCACATGTGCTGCTCATTTCAGTTCTCAGTTTCCCGCTGACTCCATAAAACAAAGCAGAAAAAAGCCAGAAAATATGATTCTGCCTGACCACTCCTGCGGCATCTATCCAACTTCAAAAAACGAACTGAAAATGTCTTTGGAGGATCAGATTTTTTTAAATCAGAATTTTAAATCCAGGAGATGAAAATCAAACATATTCATTCCTGAATAGTAGGTATTTTTGACACACTAGTCATCTGTACTCAAACATTCCAACATTCCTCAGGACTAAATGCTTTTTGCTCTGTAGGGTTTCACGGTGGGTGCCTGTAGAAGCACTTTGTGATTCAGAAGGGCTTATACAGCTGTTCATTTAAATACAGTAGGCTACTGAAGTCAGTTGGAATATCCCTTCAAGGCTTTCATTCAAATTGGAGCCAAAGGCGACTTTAAACCTATAACAAGATGTCGCAGTTTAGCAGCTATCTTGTGTTCTTTGTCTGCACGCAGGCAGCACCGAAAGCCAGCCCCTCTCAAGGTTGTCTTGATGAACTTGTTGCTATAGTCTATAAGTTGTTTGCTGGTTGTCGTCATGTTGTACCCTCGGACAGGGTGACAGAACAACATTGGCTGGACTCCACTCGCTCTCTGATTACACAAGTCATATTAAATCAATGCCGCTTTCTCTCTCGCTTGCTCTTGTTGTCCTGCTGAGGTTGTCGTCATGCTGTGTCCTCAGGCGGGGGGAGAGGAGGACATTGGCTGGACTCCACTCACTCTGTGAATGCCACTCAAATGAAGGAAACGCCGCTCTCCTCGCTCTTGTTGACCTGCTGAGGTTGTTGTCGTGTTGTGCCCTCGGACAGGGTGAGAAAGGGACGTTGGCTGGACTCCACTAGCTCTGCTGACGCCACTCATTAAGTCAATGCTGCCCTCTATCTGGAGTATGAATCAGCGATGTGATTAAGGTCCACGTGGCCTGAGCCATCCCTACTTGATTTAATGTATTAAGTCCCACTCGGTCATCAACTATGTTCGTAACACATTAATCTCTCTGTATTAACCCTCTCCATGCCTCCGATAGGTCATTTCACAGTCACTCCCTTGCTTGTTTCTTTTACTCGTTTTCACACTCTGCCTCCTCCCTCTTTTACTTTCATTTTGTTTGTTCCGGCATCCCTCACTCAAATCAATGTCATCTGTACAAAAGATGTCATTTGTTTTGATGAATACTGGATGATACACACAGAAAACATAACCCCTGAGCTCATTGATCCACAGGACTTTGCTCCTGCACAAATGAGGATTTTTTTTCCCATTCCAGGCAATTTGTTCTCTGACACGTGATTCATTGCCAATCAGCGGAACACTACAGAAGTAGCATTTCCTAAACCCGTAACAACCTGTAACTCCAGAACACTTTTCATCTTTCCATACATCTTTTGGTCAACCCCTTCCTGCCTCACACCATGCCTTTCAGGGAATATCGATATAGACCCATTCCAATATTATAACCATATACACCTGGCTTCCCGCCCGGTTCTTGCCTTCTCTCTTCCCTTCGATCTGCCCGTCTCTTCGCCCACCCATTGCAGTCAATGTGCTTCTGACCAAACAGAGCTGATGTGGTGGTAAGGAAGTGAGTCGCATGGCCTCATGATGACTGAGGGAACAGACAGAAACTAGGTCAGGGAAAACAAATGCCTCCCTATCTAAGAAATATCACAGCGGAGAGCCTAACGTCACTAAGACGGAATCACTCACTGCGTCTATTAAAGTTTGGCAGAATTAGAATTGAAGGGAGAATCGGAAGCAAGCCAGCCAAATGATAAGTTACAGAGACAGAGATTCAAGTGTCACATCCCTGCTGCTCCAGACCTCCACAGCAGGGCGAAGCAGGTTTCCTGACCCTTGGTAGCTTCTTCCTGGGTAGTTAGCCTCGTCAATCTTTTCGTCGTTCTCCCATTCACAAACAGCCGCAGGAGAGGTGGGCTGAGTCATGTAGAGGTAGGGTTGGAACACACGTGCCCAAAAACGGAGCAATTTCAACAAAAGTAATGCTCACGGTCGACTGATTTTCCTAAAATATGATTGGATGCAATCACAATGAAGTCAACGCTTTACAGTTCCGAGCCGTGTTTCCATGGCAATAGGAGCTGACACCATCCGGTCGTGACAAGATGTTTTTTTCTTTTTTAAACTGAAACTAGGAGTAGGGCCGCAGAAGCAATATTTTACAGTGGATTAAGATGTATGTATACAGGAGAACAGCATAAGTAGGACATTTCCCTAAAAAATAAAATACAAACACTTTGGCAACCTATACAAAGCAGCGTTTTGGCTGTAAGTAATGATCTCATCTAATAGACAGATAGAGAGCAAGAGAACCATAAAGGAAGTGGGGCGGGACAGAGAAAGAGGGAGAGAAACTATTTTAAACCAGTCAATGGATTTTCTAGGTCTCCGATTCCTCAAAGAGAACATTGTTTTTGGGTAAATGGGAAGCAATGTGTCAATGATAAAGCAAATTAATTGTTTATAATAAGCCTGGTATTCAGTAATTTGAGCAAACATTCCAGTCTTTGTACTTTGGTATATGACATGGTTTTAGCTGAAAAGACTGGCAACCAGGCTAATAATAAACACCTCTGAAGGGTCAAACAGGGACACTTTTCTCGTAAATAAGAGAATTTAAAGCAGGCCTCAGCAGGGGTGCTAGACACAGGCAAGAGTGTGCGTGAGTGGGTGGGGTAGCATCCGCCACAACACAGGCAGCCCACTTCTGATCTTTATTCCACTAATTGGCTTTTTGACCAATCATATCTAACCTTTTCACTGCAGTTACTGATCTGATTGGTCAAAAGACCAATTAGTGGGGAAATAAGTATCAGAATTTGGCTCCTGCATGAACACAACCAACGCAGCTGGAGAACTGGATGAATTTTGTAAGTGGGTAGTGGGAATTAATCACATAAGACTGGGAACATTCTACTTTAACGACCCTGCACCTGTTAACAACTAGTGGGAAAAATGTCTGAGCACCAACTTCTCACACACGCTGACTTCAACTAAGGATCTTATCGATAAGAGCATTTTCAGTATTTAAAGGGGCATTAAGTAGAATTCTTCCATTGTATTATAAGATAACGTCCATTATAAATCATGCGTTCATGTTGGGATAATGGCGCGCCCTAAAAGGCTGAATTTCCATTGGTCAACAGAAGGCACACCGGCTTCTGATATCAAATGGTAATGCTGCATCATTCAGTTGGTTTACACAGCCTGTTGGCCATCGGTCAGTCGGTCCTAATTTCAAAGCACGCGAATTGCATCCGACTGGTATTAACGACTTCATAACTGGCAACTTCCCACCTGCATGATTCCAGCTACAGCGAAACAGTGGACCTGGCACTGTGCAGTAGATTGGTTCACCACACCACCATGCAAGGCAGCTCAGCCCAGAAACACACCAACCTCATCTAGAAGGTTATACAGTATCTGTGGATAACAGCTAATGGCCTCAAGAATATAAAACAGTGGTCTTAGGTTCTGGGCATTTATCCAAATAAGCCCAAAGAACAGAATACGCTTTTGTTGGTCGCTATAAAAAGCACACAAATGTTACAGAACGCAGGATTGCATAACATCACACAAATCAAACTCACCAAACAGAGGCCTCTTGCCCGATTTGTGATCAATTTAACCCTGATCTGGAAAAGTTTGAAAAATTAAGCCTGTAGACTTTGGCTAAGTCACTGGAGTTCTCCATACTCCATCAAATCGCTTTTATGCAACTAGCCCTTCAGACAAAACGGCACACCTTCTCAGAATGTTCAAGAGTTCACTAAAATGATCAAAAGATAACTTGTTACTTGTATTGCACTTCCGGAGCAAAATATGTGTGTCTGTTATGAACCACAAGATGGTAGCAGAGAGTTACAAGAGGACGGTCTTATCTAGGCACTTGGTCATTGGCCCGGTTTCAAGAATTGGAAAATTGCCCATGAGAAAAAAAATGAGAATGTACATGCTTATAACTCTGGGTATAAAACATTACAACAACATCTCAATGCATTCTAAAATGTGATCCGTCATTGGTTCATTACAATAGGCTGGTATGGACAGTGGGACTATTATTAAGCAGATGGTCTCATCCAGAGCCATTTCCTGGAGTACATAAAGTGTAACACCTCGGAGGAGCAGAGTGTTCATTAAACTGGAAAAAAAAAGCTACTATAATTACATACAGTCTCAGAGTTGATGTAGTGAATACAAGCCAAATGTGAAATTCTCAGGAATGGATAAACAAGTGTGAAACCATAATGTGACCTATTGGTGTCCAGGGATGATAAAAACAGAACAGGGCAGGGGACACAGTTCATCAGCACTGTCTTGAGCCCAAGTCGCTCAAATCTTGTTTCGGGGGCTTGGGGCTAGTAAAAGAATGATGAGAATCGAAAGCATGAAAGCACTCAATGCCTGTTCTAGGATGAAAATATAAAACTCACATGTTCTCTTTATTTACTGTATATAGATAGATGTACACCACTGGTTTTGGATAAAAGCACACACAAAAGGCTAATGTATGTAGAATCTCATCACATGTAAATGCTGAAACAAAAATATTAAATTACAAATTGATAAAAAATTTGAATCCAAATTCTAAACTGTTCTAAATGCAAAAAAAAGTTACGTTTAAGTCTGTCGCCATCGGTGCCACATCCTTTGTTTTCTGTACAGAGGGGACATTTTGTACAAAATATGAAATCTATCATTTAATAATAGATATAACATAAAATAAAAGTACATTATATGTACAATATTAGATGAAGCCATTTAGTACAGGGTATATACTAAAAGGACACTTGCAGTATCATTAATTCTTGAAGAAAACAACCATAAGCTCATGTGAAAGGAAGAGAGCTCAGAAGAAGCTGGAATATTAAAGCCATTAGACAAAGAACAACAATCACCAACGTAGAGTTCCTCTCTGATCCCAGGACACTGGCAGGGTTGGCCTCTATTCGGTTTACGTTCAGTCAATTCAGGAAGCTAACTAAAGACCCCATTATCGTTACTGAGAAACAATGAGGATCACAGGGATCCCTTCATGGACAATATTGTAAGCGAACCAACCATAAGCCAGTAGACACCCAGTTCTGTTTTGTGCCACCTAAAGGACTCTACACCACCTTTTAGTCATTTTACAGCAAAATAGTTGGAGGGGGAGCGGATGGCAAATAATTGGTGAATGTTATTCTTCAAGACAAAGGATAGACAGCAAAGCAATGCGATGATCTAGTAGTAGTAGTAGTAGTAGTAGTAGTAGTAGTAGTAGTAGTAGTAGTATATTTACAATTTGCACATTCAATTTGAACATCAACAGAGTTTCTGCAGGCAAAGGAAGAGACCGTGCAAGCATTCAGAAGCATTGTCTCGGACACACACGCGCCACCTGAATGGCGAGGTTCTCTACGACGATACAGCTAAAGAGCATGTCTGTCTGGCAGTTCAAACAATGGTATTGTTTCACAGACACATCAACACAATGGCTACGGCTCAAATGGCAACGCGGTCCTAAACGGCCCACTACTTTTCGCCACAGTTTATAGGGCTACAGGCAGGGGATGTAGCATTCGGGCCGCATCCTACAAGGTTGTGGGGGGGGGGGGGGGGGGGGGGGGGGGGGCTGGTCGAGCCAGTTCTTTCTCAATACCTCCATCAGGCACGCAGAGGAGCTGACAGAAGTGGGCCGACCAGACAGCATGACTGGTTTCAACTCTTATCGTGTTCAAGTTTTATCAGGAAGTGCTTCTATGTTAAGTCGTTGGGGTGACTCAACTCCTCTCTAGACTGAACACTCCTCAAGGTTTGTCGATTTATCAAGGCGTTCAACTATAGTTAAACAGCTTGTGTGTTTTACACTCGGCACGGCGTAAACAGAGTGAATACCCTCAGCCGCGGCGTGCGTATGAGTCTGTGACCTGTTCGGAAGCCAATGCTAAATCTGACATTGTTTGGTATTCAGATAACGCTGCTATTTTATTCCCAGTTTAGCCGATGTCCCACTTGTACAATAAAGGCACTATGAAAAGAAAGGCATGTGTTCAAATTCAATGCTGTCTATCCCGATAGAATGGTCTTTCTATCCCTGAACGGGGATACTACTTGCTAACAGCGCCGTCAAAGATGAAGATAATTCTTCCTCTCTGAGGCCCAGCTGTGTCCCTCTTGTCCCAGTCATATGCTGAAGTTCAATGGCAGTCCAAACACTGAACAGGAATGATCAGAACCAAGCGGTTTTCAACATACTTGCAAGCTGTGACAGGAGCTGGGCCTTTGATGGACACCAGTTATGATTGAATTCAAACATGCTGAAAGATTGTGAAATACAGATGGAAAGTCTCTTGGCGTTCACATGGACAGTGATTTACAACCGATCCCGAAGAACTCTAGATGTGCTGTGTCCCCGGGCTTAGAAACCCTTTACCATCGTTTGAACCCCCAAAACACACCGGACCCTGGGTCAACTTATTGCCTACAATTTCCTATGGATAAAAAAAAAAAAACTTAAAAAAGAAAGAACAAAACTAACGTTGGCACCAAACTAGGTTTGAGCAGACCAGAAGATGTCCGGTAGAGGGCACAAGCCAGCTCATTACATGACCAACACAGACAGTCCACGGCGCTCCCCCTCCCCTCCTGGCAAATCAATCAAAGCAGAACACAAAAATCTGCACAAAGACAGATAAAGCTCATGGCAATAGCAGCTGTAACGTCTCTAGGGAAAACGGTGAGAGAGAAGTACTGCGCTTTCATAGCCTAAAAGAGATGGGGAGAGACAGAGAAAGTGGTTTTTGACCGAGCTGCTTGTTCTTCCGCCCATTGGGCACAGAGACATGTCCCAACACACGTCTGTCGGACAGTTCTAAAACGAAGAGACAAATGACTAAATCAACCGGACAACAAAAGACCTGAGAGAAAGACCAGAAGGGGGCAGCACTGCACCCCAAAGAGCTTTTACAAGACAGAGAAGGGATGGGGGGCAACGTCCTGTTTGGTTGTGCCATAATGTCCTGCGCCATTGATCTCATTGTAGCTGAGCTGGAGTGGACCGGGTACAGTTGTACTGTGCTGAACTGGTTCGAGCTGTAGCTTTGTCGTCAACCCAAACCAGTCTGTTGTGTTGTTCTGTTCTGGCCTGGACTGCTCTGTGCTGGGCCGCTGTGTGCTGGTCTGTCTGTGTGTGTGGGGCTCTGGCTACATGTGTGTACGGGTGTGTGTGTGAGGGCGCCGGTGTGGTCTCTAGTGGCCATCGTGGGGTGTGACCATGTCCTCCGCTCTCCGGTGGGTTTCCAGGGCCTTGACGGTAGACATGTCCTGAGGCAGCTCAGACTTCCTCCTGACCAGCGGACGCTCTTTACGCTGGTTCCTCTGGAGCTACAGGGGAACAGGGAGAACAGACATGCTTCAGCGGGCTAACTGAACGAGGCATGGAAGTTGGTAAGAATCTCCCTCCTTCAAATGGCAATCGTTAGTTGCCCACCATAAACTGTGATTGTGTCAATGTAATAAAGCTGTACAATTGTTATTTTCAAATACAATACAAATGATGGGGCATCACTGTCGTCAGTTATTTTTTTATTATTACGTGCTGGGCTCGACGTCCTTCCGCTGTGGCAAAAGGAATCGTCTAATAGCCTAGTCCTGGATCGCTGCTCGAAATGGAAAAATACATTCCACGAGACCAGTTCAGGACCTCATACACACTCATTAAAACCTTAAATTGTGTCTTGACTAGACCAACTGAGAGTGTTGTGTGTGGGATGAACTGAAGTGTACAGTGGCTGTGTTGTACGGGTGTACTATTCATCAGTCAGCTCTACTACACTGAAATGTGAGCCATGCCTACAGTTCACCCAGTCAACGAGCTCGCCTCTCCCCTCTCCCTGAACCTGTCGCTCTCCCTTGACCTATGACCTCCTGCTGAGGCCGGGGCTAAATGGCACAGCCTGTAGCGCATTAGACATCACTGCATTCGTTCCTTTACACCACCAGTCGGAAAATAATGTAACTTAATTTTTTTTACAATCTAGCAATGATTTAATATGTGAGTTGGTCTATCGTAATGAACTCTCAGTAATGTCTAAACTAACGAGGCAACTACACTGTCCCAAGCAACTGACTAGCTTATCAACTGGGGACTTGATTAAACCTACCATGTATAAAGACAAACATCAATGAAAGGAAAATCATAAATATGGGTATACAATTCTGTTCTTGACTTTTGAGACTAGGTCAGATCTGGATGTTTGAAAATGGAAATTAACTGACAGCCCCAACTGCCCCAAAAACGTTTTTCAAACAACAAACTCCCATAGCACATATCTAGTTTTAATTCTCTTAAATAATGGCCAAGGCATAAATTGATACCTTTTCATTTGTTTGAACAAAGAAAATCTGGAACACAGCACCAAACGGAACATGCAAGTGTTACTTAATGACATTTTCATATTAGAAAAACTATGATTCTAATTTATTCCAGTGATATCAATTAATCAATTATTTGAAGTGTTAGTGGGTACTGATTTTGCACTACAAACCCATCAAGTCAAAGCCATTTTGATTAGTACATTTCTAATATGTACTAGGGTTGTAAAATAATGTTTTGTAATGTTGAATGACTAAAGTCAGGTGTGATGCCAGCGTTATGCTGAGGGACTCACTCATTAGTTATAATTATTAGAATGAGTTCAACCCTATTAGGTAGAATGCCTGCTGAATACTTGGTTACAGACAAAATTGAATAATTCACAGCTTATTCCTGGGGGGAGGTTATAATTTTAAGAGCATGTGCCCACTCAAACATTTGGCAAACAAATAAAAACATTTATGAAAACCAATGTTCTCTATCCAATTACACGGATTACATTAGAAAAATTCTGCACAGTGTTTAAGAACATTAACCTTGACGGCCAGATGTCAGAACACTTGATGGCTTGCAACGCAATAACCATTTCCATCTTTTGGATTAATTGAATAAACAATATTAGAAGTGTTGATTTGGTCCACTCATCGGTTTTGACGATCCTGATTTAAAAAAGAAATAACCAAATCCTATGAACATTGGGTACAAATTCAGTGGATCAGTAGGGTTTGGGAACAACTCTTAGTCTGTGAAGCCCTTAAACACACAGTACCTGCGTGGCCTCTTCCGCTATAGTCTTCTTCAGCATGTTAACGTCATCAATCACTGGTTCATCGGTCTCCATGGGACTACCTGGGCCTGATGGGTCAACGTACACCAGGAACTGAACAGAGAAAAGGAGGATTGGCAAAGAGGCAAGGGACTACCAGAAAGAACAGCAATAACAACACAGGCCTTTTTCAAATCATTTGATCATAATAGACTGATGGGAGAGGGTGTCCACCCTGCTGCTGGGAGCTGGATGGGCTCTGAGCTATGAATACAGTGGTGTCCTCCACTGACCGACCCAACCTGCCAGCCAGCTAGGGCTGACGACAACCATATTGATAACGGACCCATCTGCCAATTGCTACTTTCACTAATCAACAACAACTATATTGTCAATTTACTAATCCGTCCATTAATCAAAACTAAAATTAAAAAAATGAGTCCCTGGTAGACCCAACAAATTGAACATGAAATGCATTGGCAGCAATTTTTTATTATGGATGTTATGCACTCATGGCTACAGCCATCCATCGGTGCCTGGGCTGTTAGTTGGTAAGCCCAGGGATTAGTGGCCCTGGGTTGAAAGAGGAGTTTGCCAGACCGGAGTGGCGCATTCACATGCAAGCACACACCCTTAATGCTCACCTGTGGGTTGGACTTGGCCAGATTCTCAATCTTCACCCATGCTTCTTCCCTCTCTTTCCATTTAGCCTTCTCCCTGTTCAAGAACATGCATATACACACACAGGCATGAGCGTGCGCACACATGTTCATGCACATATGTGCAAACACACGTGTACATATGTGCGCACCCACGCACAAACATAGCCACATTTTCTTTAAGAGCACCATAAAATCGTCTAAGTGGAGCCCAGGATGTAAAATGGAACAACGCGTGGGCGGATGTTGTGTATAAATGAATTACATTTTTGTGTGTGCACGCGTGTGCGTGCGTGCGTGCGCGCGCGTGTAAACGGTCCTTACTTGTTCTTCTCTGCTTTGAACTGCTGTGTACAGTCGTCAAACAACTTCTGGTTCATCTCCATGAAGAGCTTCAGGGCGTTGTAGATCAGTCCGTGGATCGTCCTGTAGACACAAACACACACACACACATTAACTATACATATGGACACAGGAACTCAAAAAGCTGTGGTTAATTTCTTTCACCAGGCTGCCATGAATCCAAAGGGTAACAGCAGAACTAGTGAGTGACATGGCATTATGGAACACTCATTTCAGACTGCTTTCAAGGCCTTTTTCTGAAGTGCACAGTGGAATTGAGAACATCATTGCCAGTGTTGCATTTGATTTCCACACCATCAAGCTAGAATGACTGTGGCTTGGTTAGCTAAGCTAAAAGGTCTGCTTCTTGGGATACCAAGATAACTAGTTTAGCCAGCTAGTAATTTCACTAACAACAGATTACAGCAGCTATTACATTTTATTACTGTAATGGCATAAACTCAGGATTTTATGTATTCGCCAGAATATAACTCAGAAGAAGGTTAGTTCCAGCCTTTTCACCTTCTAAATGATGCATTATTCTACAGAACACATAGCTCCTAGTTGATTTCTCCTTATGAGAGAGCGTTAGCAAGTAGAATGACTGACTTATTCCAGTGGGTCTTGGAGTTCCGGTACAGAGCCGGGAACATGATGGGGAGGATCCTGGCGGCGTTGTCACTGATCAAACTCATAATGTACTCGTTGTTCCAGTAGTACAACGCTCTCTCTGCCACCTGACACACAAAACACAGATGCTTGGTCATGTTACACATACGTACAAATGAACTGAAGGACAAGCGTGGACCCACAACACATTTATACAAACGTGTTGCGTCTCAAACCTGCATCCACATGCACACACATCACACTATGCCATAGAAAACAACACACACCTGGAAGTGTGGGCTGGACACACACTTGGCCAGCTGTCTGAAGAGGGGCTCCATGACCTTGACAAACTCAGAGGGTTCAATGACATCCAGAATCTCCTCCAGCTCATTGAGGAACATCACTTCCTTTGGACTGTGGGTTTTCGGCCAGTACTTCAACAGAGCCATCACCGTCTATAAAGAGAAGGGTAGAGCCCATCCCAAAGATTAACAATTAGGTACATAGTTAGATGGAGCTGTGGGTCTTTGCCCCTTCAGAATACAGAACTGTTCCACTCCGCAGGCTCTCAGTGCGGGTGTCTCCCGGGGCTGTTCTACAACCTTTCCTCTTCGGTTTCCACCAAGTCACTTGGAAATCTCTACTTGGCCAACCACTTCAAGCTCAAACTTAACAAGAAAGAGCTGTACAAAGTGCCTTAGCATGACCCTGGACAACCCTGTGTCCTTCCCTGCAAACATTCCTTTGGGCCATGCTCAAACCCTATGCTTCCCTCTGCTTTCTGCCACCTCTCTTCTCAGGGCTGTACCACCTCTACAGGAGGCCAACCAAAGGCCACCTCAGCCACCAAATACAAACAGGTCTGTTACAAACCTGTGACATGCGGACAATCCTTTAAGAGCATCATCCCAGTTTCTAAAGATGATTTAAACTGAAGAAACAATGGAGCAAAATACAGTACTAATCTGATACTGGAGTGGGAGTTGTGGAGATTTTGGCAAACAGCAAGTTCTTACCGGTTCTGTGAGCGTACTGTCCTTTTCTAAAAACTGCACCACACAGTACGCCAGCTAAAAACAGATACGAAAAAGGGCATATTAAACATAACTATCAAGACCACAACGCTTACTGAATCAGATACAAATCAGAACCTAATACACAGTAGACCTGTAGGACAAGGGTTCTCTGGTGGGCCTGAAGTATCTTCAACTGTGGTTTAACACTAACAGATCAAAGGGAGTGTTAAGAGATGGGGCTAGGTACCTGCGGGTGATAAACACTAAGAGACTTGACTTTGTGTAAAGGCAGCAACACTTTCAAGAGGAAGATCTTGTGCTCCTCCTTCAACGGTAGGGCAAAACCATTGATTATGCTGCACACAGATAAAAAAATGGAATAAACTTAGGATCAGTAACACAATACAGTTGACGTATATACAATGTAGGTAAGAAACACTAGGGAAAAATGCTAATTGGACATACCTTCCTAATATCTCCAATAACTCTGCTATTCCATTATGGTGTTCCGTTTCATAAATGAACCTGCAAACAAATGACATGTCATTAAAGACAGGAGTCAATGGGAAACAGGCCAGTGAAATACACAGCATTAATCATGTCAGGAGTGCCACAGCGACATATTGGGACCTTTTCCTCACCTATAAAATATGTTATTTATCTGTTTCCTGATGTACGCTCTGAGGCCCAGGAATTTGCCATAGATGCGATGCAGAGTGGTCTTTAGAAAGTCTCGTTCCCTAGGGTCTTCACTGTCAAACAGGTCTAATAGCTGTTGAGACAATTACTGATCTTAGATCATCTGAATACACAAAATTCCAGTGTGACAGAAAAGAACAATGTTTACCTGCATTACAAATTTCTGGTCGATATACTTCTTTGCTACATTTGGTTGAAAGTCGGGAGACTCTAGAAACCGGAGAAAGAACTCATAGACGAGCTGGAGAAAGAGGGTGTACACATTAGTGGTATGTGAGGGTGTTGTCACATGTGGGGTGGCGTGTTGATGTTTTGAGTGGTGGGGCGCGGTCACATGTGGGATGGGGCGTTGATGGTTTGAGAGGTGGTGTGTGGTCACATGTGGTGGGGTGTTTCTCTGTACCTGTAGATGTGGCCATGCAGCCTCTAGAGTGGGCTCATCCTCCTCTGGGTCAAACTCGGCCCCTGTGGGGTTGGACGATGGAGGCAACGTCCTGAACATGTTCACTGCAAACTGAAGGACAGAGACCGAGGATTTACTACAAAGAACTAGATATTTTGATTGATTCGTTTGGCGAATCAAACTAAATATAGGACAACTGCGGAAACTGACACGAACCGTTCTAAAAACAACATAAACGTAGACTAGTGGCAAGGCGGTGACAATAATGGAAGGTCATGACCTTTAAGATGGCATTTACAGGCCCCCTCTTCCACTCTGTGTGTTAATCCCTTTCCACAAAGAGGGACGCTTTCAGGGCCCTGATCTGCTCAGCGGCCTAAGTCATGGGGTCAGAAGTCACGGCCTCCCAGCACAGCTGCTTCATTGTGGGCAGGTGTTCGAATCCTGGTCGCTACATATCGACAAAGCCTGGGCGCTCCCCAAGAGGGTAAAAGAAATGTTCAGAACCGGCAAGTTGGACGGGCCTGCCTTGACTAATCGCACTCAATTGTGGATGATGGCGAGAGAATGTGAGGAACGTCCATAATTGCAAAAGAGAAAGCGATTCCCACCACAGAGCAGCTACATTTTCCCACTTCTCTGCTTTGATCATCTTTCTGCCTCGCTCACAACATTTTCCCTCCTCCACTCAGACAACACGCCATCACCACCCCATGCCTCCCCCTCACCCCTGGGGCAGGCTGAGGTCAACGTGCACTCACTCCTGACTCGCCTGTCAATGTTTACGCTCAGAGGAACCACGTCCTATTTCCCTGACAGGGAGTGAGTCACGATCAGTCTAATGGAACACTGTGTTACAGGGAGGGCTTTAACAATATGAAGCTGATAGCGTCTATAAGAACATTCACAGTAAGAAAACCCTATCAAAGAGGCACTGCTCCATTGTGTAACCAGTCTGTTGCCCACGGTAACCATCCAGAATACTCTGGTTAAGGTCAGTGTCGACCACACATCTCAACTTCACCAATCTGAAGCTAATAGTCTGCCACAATTGTGCACTTATCAACAGGCCTCTTAAAGAGCTGTGGGTCGTAGTCTATTATAATCATAAAGAAGACGACCTTTAGAGGCCTTTCTCCGTACTTTGATGTTGAAATCAGTGAACACTTCAAAGTGAACGAGGCATGAAGGGGATAACCAAAGTAAACCAAGAGCATATTTTTATGCTGATTTGGCATCAGCCATGCATTTTCTGCTGCACTGATCAAATAAAAGGTAGGATCAGGAGAAACGGAGGAAATTTGCACCGCGATCATCCTGGGTTTCCTGCATGGCAGCGAGACTTGCTTTGATAAACATCAAAGGCTTTTTAATTAAGACACGGTTGGCAGGCAGCACGACGACACATCACAGCCAGGTTCTCAATGGACCCATTTCAATATGCGCTAACACACAGACACCGTAATTAATTCACCAAGCTGCAGCTCGTAGGCAGCTGAAGCAACAGGGCAACGACGCCTGCAATATAGGTAATAGGTGATCCCAGGAACAAGGTAACACTTTCACACCAATACGACTTAGTCATTATTGTGTTACAGCAGATTGTGAGACAACACTGCCCTTGCCTGATATCTGTTATCTAAGTAATACGGGGAGATAAGCCACCTCCCAGCTGTACAGTAGGGTTTGAGGAGTATACTATATCCTGGGATGTTTAGAAATAGCAACAGGATGGTTTTAGTTACAGTCAATAGGATCTGCAGTCAGCTTGTCCAAAACATTAGGACATGAAGCAGATTGTTTTTCCATGTCATCTGTCATACTGTTTTCTCCCAATAAAGCTTATGCAGTTACCCAGAACAGCTGTCTCTGGTCATGTTACAATACAAGAGTCTTTGTTGAGAAGCAGGAGCTGAGCTGGTGAGCCATTTGGTTTAACCTGCTGGTTAGCCATTTAAGCGTCTGAATAACTGAACCGGCTCTCCACAGCGCTAGGCTAACCATACCGTAAAAACAGTGGTGAGAAAATGTCAGTACAGTGCCCGTGTCTGCCCCCTCAGCGTGCTGTGGCCTTCTGCCTACTGTTGCGCACACAGACTTCACGCTGCTCCTTTCGTGTTCATTTCCACTATTCCTGTAGATGCAGCCAAAAGGATAGTGGGTAGCTGGCTGCTACCTATACTCGTATAAATTCATGAGCTGGATCAAGTCTTTAGTTGATCCAGCTCAGCCAATAAGCTTTATTTGTTGCTGGTAATACCATAAACCCCGGGACAGGAGAACAGTATGACAAGATGAAAACCTGGAGAGCCCAACCCTAATGTACAGTACTATAACAAAATGGTCCCTGCCTTGGACAGGTTTTAGTCCATGGAAAGTAAAGTATTCGCTGTCATGCCCTGGGTTCACGGAGTACACCTGATAGGACATGTATATGCCCCAAGAACCAGAATACAACATCTAACTAGAACCAAAATAACCGCAAGTATTTCTGCCTCAGGCAATCTCAGCAACAAAGACGGAGAAACTCTGAAAGTTTGCGCTATGCGAAATGAGTCATTTGACAGATTCCCTGACATTTTAATATAGTTTACAGCTCGTGCTATTGTTTGAGGGTGGCAGTGACATGACGTCAATGAAACCAGTGAGACAGAGAACCCTACAGAAAATAGCTGTATCTACGAAGGGCATAAAGACAGTCTCGGGGCTGGAAAATGGCGCAGAGGAAACGTAGACACTGAACGTCTGTAACACAGCAGGGGACCCGTTAACAGGCCGTTTATGAGGTCAGAGCCCCATCACCGGCGCCCCGCCTCCAATGACCTCCGTGCACCCCGCAATCTATGAGGAAGGAAAGAGCATGATCTGTAAAAGTCAGTCGGTCCGGCCTACTCACCATGTGCACCACCTCGGGGTAGATGGGCTCTGTTATGACATTCCTGTTGTGGGTGATGTACTCCACCATCTCGCTGAGCGCCGCCCGCTTCACTTCCTTCCATTTCAGGTCGCTCAGAGGGTCCGACACGAAGTCGAAGAGGACGCAACACTGACGCAGCTTCTGGACAAACAGCTTCTCCTGTTCGGCTAGAGGGACATCTGAGGGGGGGGAGACAGGCACGTTTATACACAGTCCTCTCATCGCATGAGGAACCTCATGCTCACTGCATGACAGAACACACAAAACCAACAGAAATTCACAGGAAACAAAATAACCTACAACCCAGACTTAACTACCGAATGAGTGAGTGATCGGCAGTCTTTGAGAAACCAGTCTCCCAGAAACTCTCCCAATTACCGGCTGCCTGAATGAATAAAAATGTAAATGTGAACGCCTTCAATCATGCTTCTGTACAGGGCGAGAAAGCCACAATAGAACTATTAAGCTCAGAATAACCGCTAGTTATCAGTCTTCTTTCTCTGGATGAATACTCACACAGCTAGCTATTGCAAATATCTTCCCTGACCCAATCTCAAATCGACCACGAACCTCTTTGCATTTGAGGAGAGCGCAGATGAATTGTCAGGCATGAGCAGTCTGTTAATAGTTCCCTCTGAAAGGCAAGTAGTATGATTCACTTATACCAATGAAATCCACTCAGATCTCCAGAAGTCCGTGATTTGGGATTGGGCTCCTGAGTACTGTTGATTTTTCTGACAAAACTGCAGCTAGCTGAGATGCGGAGATTCATTTCGGTTCCCAGAACTAACTTCTTGGCCTTGGCTCAGTTGGATATTGCGGTTTCAAGTTCGACATGGTGCCATGACAGATGTGCCAGTTGGAATCCTGCTTTGTTTGTTACGCTTTTCACAAAGAACAAAACAAGCAGTTAAGGGACATTCATTCTGAGTGAGACATCTATAGAGACATTCTGGATAAACAGCACCAACACTAAAAACAATGAGGACTGAACATCTAACGATAACGTCAGAGCATGCAGGCGACCTTATCCCTGAAACAGCAAACACTGTGGCTATCCCCGAGATGTTCCCACAGGAGGGCTGAGAGGCTGTGTCCCATTTACTACCCTGTGACCACAGTCCGTTTGGGGCCCAGCCTCAGAGAACCATAGGGAAACAAGGCTGTTGATTGTGGAGCACAATGAACCTTGAGCATTTTACTTCAGCATGCGAAACAGGCATATTGCATCAACCATGTTGATTGGCCAAACTGGATAACTCAACATGGTCCAGGCCCCCGCCCCAGCCCCCCACCCTTCCCCAGCACTGTTTACACTCCATTGTCCCAAACTTGCCGTTTCAGACACGTTGAGGCATGCGTTGCTGCTCTAACATACGTGTCCCATGATCCTCCCCTCCATGGCAACTCTACCCCAGGCTTGCTGCCCTTACGCAACAACACCAGGATTTCTCAACAAACCCCAAGGAATGAAGAGACTGATTGGTATGTGCAACACACAGAGACACAGACAGCATGCTTCCACGGCCTCATGACATTCATGGCTCCACGGGCGTTTACGGTATAAGTGGAAGCATCTGAACATTCACACCAGGTGTAACAGAAGGCCCCAGTCTACAGCCTGATCCTAACATCCAGTGAGTGAACACAAGGACATCTGAAGTGCAGTTGCACAGACCATGATTCAGCCAAGGCAGTTGCGGTAGAAAGGATCTGTATAAAACGCGTTTCAAGAGCAGTATTATGCATAAGCTGTGTCTTTGCGGCCGCCTGCTACGTGGTTATTTATGACAGGCTGAACATGTGGAACGCTCTGAAAGTTTGCATAAAACAAGGGAATCAATGACTAAGACTGAAACACAGGTCCCACCTCCAATCCGCAATGCGTGTCAGTACACAGACTAGTTTAATGTAGTACTGGGCAACAAAATGGTATATGTTTAATGTATCAATGCCTCCAACAACTGGATCAGATCATACCAATAGTAAGTCCGAATTTAAGGGAGAAGGGGTGTGAACACATTATTGCTGGTTAGATTTATGAAATACATTAGCAACATACAATGCAAGCAGATTTAACTGATGTTAGTCTGATTTGAGGCACTGAGGTATATGGTACTGTTCAAAAGTGTGGGGTCACTTAGAAAAGTCCTTGTTTTTTTAAAGAAATAACATCAAATTCATCAAAAATGTAGACTTTAATGTTGTGAATTACTATTGTAACGGGACACAGCTGATTTTTGCGTAACATCTACACAGGCGTACAGAGGCCCATTATCAGCAACCATAAGTCCTGTACTCCAATGGCATGTTGTGTTTGCTAATCCAAGTTCATCATTTTAAAAGGCTAATTGATAATTGGAAAACCGTTTTGCAATTATGTTAGCACAGCTGAAAACTATTGTGCTGCTTAAAGAAGCAATAAAACTGGCCTTTAGACTAGTTCAGTATCTTCAGCATCAGCACTTGTCGGTTCAATTACAGGCTCTAAATGGCCAGAAACAAAGAACTTTCTTCTGTCAGTCAATGGAGGCTATTGCAGAATCTGCAAAGAAACTGAAGATCTCGTACAATGTTGTGTACTACTCCCTTCACAGAACAGTGCAAACAGGCTCTAACCAGAATAGAAAGAGGAGTGGGAGGCCCTGGTGCACAACTGAGCAAGAGGACCAATACATTAGAGTCTAGTTAGGAAAAACACTTTAACTGGCAGCTTCATTACATAGTAGGCCGTAAAACAGCAGTCTCAACGTCAACATTATAGGGCCGACTCCAGGACTGCTGGTCTTCAAGGCAGAGTTGCAAAGCAAAAGACATCTCAGACTGGCCAATAAAAACAAAAGATTAAGATGGGCAGAAGAACACAGACACTGGACTTCCTTGGCAATTTCTAACATGGAATATCATTTCCTAGAACAAGAATAGACTGCAGAGTTTCAGGATAAGTTTTGTTTCTGGAAATGTTGAGCCTGTAATCAAATCCACAATGGCTGATGCTTCAGATACTCAGAAGAAGCCTAAAGAAGGCCAGTTTTAATGCTTCTTTAAATCAGTAAAGTTTTCAGCAGTGCTAACAATTTCAAAAAGGGTTTTTCTAATGATCAATTAGCTTATTAAAACCAAAAACAATGTGCCATTGGAACACAGGACTGATGGTTGCTGATAATGGGCCTCTGTATGTCTGTGTACATATTTTACAAAATAATCTGTTTCCAGCTAAAAGTCATTAACAACACAGCCACAGTATTTCTGGTGTTATTTTAAGGGACAAAAAACATCTACATTTCTTTCAAAAACAAGGTCATTTCTAAGTGACCAACCTTTTGAAGGGTGGTGTATGTTTTCAAACACACATTGTTTTACCCCACCATCAGCATGTACATTAACTGTTCTTAATCCCGTTTCACCATCTACGCATTTTAATGGAACTCAGAGCAAATGAGACTCATGCATCCCAAATATTTGGGTAGTTTGCATTATATGACCGGAATTACGGAATTAAATAACCAAATTCCAGTCATGCAGAACTACTGTAGCAATAATTTCACCCAGTTGCGGCTCTTTAAATCCAGAATAAATAGATTTTAATGGAGTGAGTATAAAGCAGGTGGAGTGAACAAAAACTTTCCCTGACACGACATTCACACATCATTAATGACAGATGTGGACCTACACACACTTCATTTGCCTGTCTTTTATTTGTATTGATCTAAGTAGGGAGACAAGACGATTAAAAAGCATTTGGCCTGTGCAGTGGAGTGGTCAGCGCTTTCTCCTGAAAATATCAAAGAGCTGGCAGCAGTTCATCCATTTTGTGTTCAGTATTGCCTTGATGTGTTGGTTCGGTCTCTGGAAAACATTATTTCTAAATTACAATGACCGCTACACAGAACACAGCTTTAATTTTGCGTGGAAATTTGAATGCGTACTGACTAAATGCATTGCCCAAAAAACTCCAATCATGACATCAATGCAGCAATAGGTCATAGACGTATTGGCAAACGCTAAGAGCATAATCAGAGGGTGCTGATGTGGAGAGTTCACCTACTATAAACATTCCCTCATGCTGCAACCAGCAAGCTGTTGTCTCTTAAAACAGTGAATTTTCATAAATGAGAGATAACGGAGACAGGATGCTGTGTCACATGGAACAGTCAACCCAGATTATAGTACAAACTTTTAGAGAAGACAATGACACAGGAGTCACATTAGCCTTTAAAAACCGCCATCTCAACCTTTAAAATTAGATTTTACCCCCCCATAATTATAGAAATCTATTGGGCAGACAATTCTACCTGAAATTGTCAGTATCGTATCATTTTGGTCACAGCAGGATTTGCTACTGGTGTTTGAAACATACAAGCTGTGTGTTAAATTGTCCTGTCTGGGAAACATTGTGACATATCTGATTCATGCATTATGACTAATGTTCATTGAATTTCCTTACATAACTCAATGTAACCACAATATCACAAATAACAAAACTTGGACTTAAGTTTTAACAAGCAAAGACGTTTGAGAAAAGCAACAAACGGGATGAACATCATTTGCTGAGTTAGTCCATCTTCCTCTCCCTCTCTCCGCTGCTCTGTTTTCACCTCCTGGACAGGCATCTGATTAATTCTGTATGAATGGGATTTATTTAAAATCCTTTGTTTCAATCAGAGCCCTGGACACTGGGCGCTGGGACCAGGCTGTCAGACCACAGTTGTTTGCTCTAATCCCCCTAATGCGGTACAAGTTGTTTAAGGTTTACAGAGTAGACAAGAAAATCAACAAAGCTGAATGCCATTGTCAAAAGGACCACACAGGCGTTTTCAGAATGCAACACTAATGTTAGGCATATTGCCGTTTCTCCCTGCATGACAAAAGCAGGATCCTGGGTTACTGTCACCCCTGTAGTGGCACACTGATTTGTCATGTATCGGTTTACGTGAAGTACATTTAACGGGACAATGTACTGTGTGTTTCTAATGACATCTACGCTGTTCCCATACTGTTAACCAAACCCTTTTTTCTTTTAATCAAATGTCAAAGACTCCCACACACGATAACCTATCTGGAACGGCTGTACTCATTTCCTCCTTCAACGCTGCTGTTAAACAAGGAAGAGGATGACTGAAAAATAAACCTTTTCCACCGCAAGGGGACAATCTCCAGCAGACACACACACACAGACCTGACAGACACAGAACATATCCTCATACTTTAACACTTAACCATGGCATTGCAATCACCAGCTGAGCAACAAGGGATCACAATACAGCCAAAGGGCCCTGGCACATGCTTTCACACACACTGCAAACAGACACACACATACAATCTGTGACCTCACTTCCTTTGAAATCAGCGGTCTTGATGGGGGAGGGGAGAGGCAGTAAAACTAGCCCCCATCCCGTCTTCACTCTGTCACTCGCACATAGCAATGCAATGCCCTAGTAAAGGCCTTCCTCGTTTGCCTAGTACACACACAGACACACACTCTTAACCTCAATTTCGTAACCTAAAGCTAACCCAGCTGAACAGACCAAGAGGAAAACATCTTTCCCCGCTTCTTTCTAGCGCTTCACCCCATTTGTGCAAAAGCAAACTAAACAGCTACGGATAGTAAATAGCAACATCCGTACCTCCTACCTCACACACACAGTCCAAGAGATCAGCAGCAGAAAAATGCAGCCAGCTAGCGGTGCTCACCTCTAAAATGCACAAGGGCCACGGGCTGGAAAGGCCCGTTTGAACTCGGTGTATCCAGAACCATGGTGCAGGCAGCTCTAGTGCATGTCAACATCTAGGGACTGGGCGAGAGGAAAAGACAGCACGGAGTAGCCCAGGCTAAGGCGAGGAGCCAGCCTCCATTTTAGCACCAAACACTCAGAGCAGAAAATGAAGCACTGCTGCCGCTGGAGGGAGCAGACAAGTTAGTGATGTCATCCCTCTAGGAAGGAGCCTAATTGGCTACCCTGGGTCATGTGGGACAAGTTGACAGAAAGCATAAGCATAAGGCAAGGGGTTGGCTGGTGGGCTAAGGACAGGGTGGGACCTTTTCTGTGATTGGAGCAGAAACAAAAGGTCTGGCCAACAATCTCCCAGAGAAAGATGACTGAAACTTAGTCTCAAACACACACACACACACACACACACACACCCACACGTCTACCCTGCCCCCACATTTAAAATAAATCCCATCCAAAAGACCAATGAGCAAAAAATAAAGCAAGACAACTCTTAAAGTAATCTGCCATTTACAGAAAGAAAGCAAACAAGTAGTGATCAGGCTACATACTATCAACTGTCATATTTACTTTTGAAAAAAAACAATAAGTCTAGAAAGGCAACAGAACCCTAAAATTCTTAGGCTACAGATTTCTGTCTGTTCTAGAACATAACAGGTGGATCTTCCCTCAAACAACATAGGGACACATTCATAATGATACTGCGAACTGATTTACACAAGACGTGAGAAAAGCCAACACTTAAAAGGAAGCTTCGATCGTCATACAGTGAACACTGCTCGAAACACAGAGTCACTTCTTACATCGAAGCGCCTGTCGGCACGTAAGCGTGTGTGTGTGTGTGTGTGTGTGTGCCTTTGTGGACAGATGGCCCAGGTGTGCGTGTGTGATAAACAGGAAGCCACAGTTATAACAGGAAGCCAGGAAGCGAGTGTTCTCTACATCAGCTGCTTTTCTCACACGGAGCAGTTACAGAAGATCAACTCAATGTCCCCATCTGCACCAGAGAGTGCAAACAAAGCATTGACAGCAATGATGTAGTCAGGTGTGCACATACAGGTGTTAGTTTTCTAGTTAGAACCGGAGGTCCGTTTTACAGAAATGGTCAAATCGGTCAAAGAGAGGACATGGGTAAATGATTGATACGGGTTAGGTGCTAATGTATGGTGAGTTTGGGGGTTAAGGGTCAAATGAGGGTCAATTGGTAAGGATAATAGGATTTTAAGGGGTATGCATGAGTGTGTGTGGGATGAGATCAAAAGACAGAAACATTGTCTAAAGCAGGGCGAGATTCAGGGGGTAGCTCCTTGGTGCTCACAGTTTGCATATGCTTTGCAATAAGCTACCCAAGAGATTAAACCTAAAGAAACTGATGAACTTACTTGTGTGATTTAGAAAATGATGATACCTGAGCTAATCCGGGATTGTAATAACGAGAGGTGGAGACTAGGAGAGGTCCAATTATGATTTCAGTTTTGTAGTAGGGTGTGCTTGCCAAAGAACCACTCTACAATTCTCTCATAGCACCTACTATTCATCCTACTCCTACAATTCCTTTCACTTGCTCTACAGTGAAAACGATAAAAGCTGTCAACATTCAAATGTCTGGGACTTTTGCGAT
This sequence comes from Esox lucius, assembly GCF_011004845.1. Classification (NCBI taxonomy): domain Eukaryota; kingdom Metazoa; phylum Chordata; class Actinopteri; order Esociformes; family Esocidae; genus Esox; species Esox lucius. The sequence continues at coordinate 19,499,033 of NC_047586.1, forward strand.
AAAACCAAACACTGTTTCAATCTCCTATTTTGCCCTTGATGTGCAATACGTTGTCAGTAGAAATACTTTCATAACTCAAAACCCACTCTTTTGATGACATAGTACACAATGATTGACAACTATGATTATATTAATTCATATAATATTAATTTGTATTAACATCATTAATTAACACTAAAACATTATCTCCTGAATCGTTCAAGCTAAAGAAACCAAACTAAATTCCTTTTACATATACAAGCTATCCCAATACTATCACCATATATAATCACTCATTTTCATAATGGCCATTAACCCTAAAACTGCACGACTAACAGTTTATGCAAGCGATAAAACCAACTTATTGGTTTAGGCTATCCCAACATTAAAGTCTTACACTTTTTTTTTTATGTAAACAAGCTGGCGAGCACACATCTATTTCTGTAAAAGTACTAAATCTATGAAACTGAGGCACTGACATGTCAAGGGGGTGTAAATTTTTTATAGGCACTGTAGAATGATCGATTTGGTGACATGGCCTAATCTCTGTTCCCCATTTCCCACAAGGGGGCAGTAGAACACAGGCAAAATTAATCTTTGAGACAGCAATAATGTCAACATAGGCTATTTTAATCTTGTAATAGTGGAAGGGAACAGTTTACTTCCATGCAGCATGTTATAACCTATCAACAACTTGCCATCATCAGCCTCTTGCTTGTGCTACATATTCCCACAGCGCACACCAGTGGACAGTGTTCAAGAAGCCATGCATTTTTTGACCTAAAAACACTTCAACAATACGGCAAGCTCTGTCAGCATTTGCTGTGGGCCGGCTCTAAGAGGATTCCTGCAGCTGTGTTGGATGTCCTATAGCAGCTCCATAGGAGGAGTCACAGCAAACCAATAGGAACTGCCGTTTCAGAAACCATTTCAACCCAGGACTCTGACTGTTTGCAATAGGTGGAACTTGATCAGTCAGACTAGCTGTAGAATGTTTGGGTCTAATAATGATAGGGTCCAACGCAAACTTTTTTTTTTTTCACTGGCCGCATCAGGCTAGTTGGTCTGAAATCTACTGGCCCAGACTGTTTTTACTGGCCCGAAATGAATTAAAACAATTGTATTTAACAGATATTTAGTATGCATATATCATATCATCAGAATATTGATTTATACCACAGATGTTCATGTGATATGAGTGCGGATACAAGCAAATGCTGTTTACATAAATATGATGCAACACTCATCATTACTTTTTAATAAATGTTTATCAAATTATTAGCAACTTGTAGTTAACAAGAGACCTACTGTCGACATGCCATGTCCGTATGGTTTCTGTATCCATATTCACGGACTCTGTCATGGACGTAGTCACTAAATGGATACTCCCTCTTCACAACATGATAGGCGGTCAGAATTCGTTTTTCAATGTGGCTACGGGCCAACTCCTTCATTCAAAGCAGGCAGACATTCATTGGTGCAGCCGCAGAGTTGTCAACAGCCCGTTTGACTGCAATACACGCGACATGCTGCAGGGACCTTGGCTGTTAATAAATGACCCTGCCTTATCAGCTTCGGTCAGTAACGTACAACATGAACAGCAGTACGTGGCCCTTGCCATTATCGTTTTTGACCCATGGAACCAGAAAAGCAAAAATGAGCACATTTGCTTTGCCTTGTACGATACCATATTTGAGTCCTGCACTAGAATGCACTATGAACTATGATTGGTCAAAACAGTCGAGCCATTGAATATTATCGGTCAAAAAGACAACACTGTTACTGTATCACACAGAGGTGGGAGAAGAAGCGCCACCGACACATTTTAATGTGAAAACAAGCGAAAATCGTAACGGGAAGAGTGAAAAAGATGAAAAGCAAACCCTTCAACACAATACTATGAATATAAACGGGGGGGATTGAGCACGGGCCGGTGACTGTCTGACTCGACGGGCGTTACTGGCCCCGGGCCAGCATTAATGTGGAATTATTTTGGGCAGGGTTGGGTGGCTACATAGTTATCACTGATGTTGAGATGGACTACTTTCCCCAAAAGGTCTTGATATTAACCTGCTATCAATATCCTAGAGTTCTTTGGTGCTGCCAAGTCTCACCCAAAGAGTAGCAATTTGCATAACTCACAGCCCACTGACAGACTTAAAAATAGGAGTCATCCAAACCACCGCTGTACAACCCTGCTGTCTAGTCATGGGGCATTCTCCTGTCTGAAGAGCTGTTGTACTCCTGATACAGACCAACCCAAGCGCATGGCTTCTCTCCTTCTCCCTCACAGCGGTTATCCTTCAAACTCCACTTTGGCACACACAACCAGGCTACAGCTATTTATAAACCCTCACATTGGTGCAGAACAACTGGGGTTCATCTTGTGACCGACTCTGGCAATTAACATGAACAATGTTGGTTTTGTATCAATTTCAAAGATGACAGTGAATGCAATGAACTGAAGACATTCTTACAAGTGAGCTGACATAAAAAAAGTAATAACTGTTCAACTGAACCCTATTACAAGGTCTCATCTAAAGTTGATACTACTGAAGCCATACATTCTCTGGCCAACAAATCAATGTGAAATGCCCACTGAGAGAAGTCCTGGTTCTGCCCAGCAGGGGGAGACAGAGGGTGAGAGAAACAGGATCCCTTCCTGGACAGCTCCTCTTTCACAGGCCCTCACACAATAACACCAGCTGTTGTTCGTTATTTTACTAGCTTTTGGCAACCACTCAAAGTGGCGGAGCTGAATGGGGGGGTAGTATTTGTTCTCACTCTCCCCAAAATTAGAATGTTTCTTAAGCGTATGAAAGCAATAATGTGAGGTTATATCAGGCATCTTACCTTGCCTGGACAGTCTGCACTCCAAGAGGCACATAGTAAAAGCACTGAACAGCCCTTGGAACACAGCTCTTTGGCTACATACAACCAACTGTTCTAAAGTACCACTACCGCATTGTGACACCCAGACCAGCCATTCAGAAAACACATGATCTCGATCATTCATGGACACATTTTGTATGGGACAACGTGCACATGAAAAGCAAACATGACCGAGCCCGCACACGTGGGGCACATTCTCTGCTGTTGTGGCGAGGTCAACTTCACACAATATACACTGGCTTCAGAAGTATTAAGAGCCCTTCACGTTCACCATCTCTCGTGGTGTTCTAGATTTAATGTATAACTGATTCAATCTAAACACAAGACGCCGCCATGACGGACACATCCCCCTTTCTAAAACACGTCCAATCAACTGAATGTACCACAGGTGGACTCAAAGTACACAGGAAGCATCCGGGTATCATAGCAATGGGTCTGAGCATGGACATTGATGAGATATTTCAGTTCTTTTATATGAAATAAATTGTCACACATTACTAAAAATGCGTGACAACGAGTCATTCTGGCACTGTAAGCAGATTTATGGCCAGAAATAAAAAAACTTTTAAAAGCCACTGGTGTTTTTTCTCCATGTTGCTCAGCTATATAGTCGACAGTATTCTAGCCACAGAAAAGCAGCATTGATACAGCTGTACACCCCGACTCCTGTAGGACAACAGAGTCTCCATCCAGGGGAGAATGTACGGAATGAAAACAGGCCTTGCTAGGTGCCTGGCTGCCAGTTAGAACAGGAGCACTGATAACAGCCACAGAGCCCTGGCCCAAGGGACTGTAACTGAAGAACCTTGACACGGCTGGACACAACCAGCTGTTATCAAGATTCTGACTTCATTGAAAGTGACAGTTACTGAAACAAACAAGATAAAGATAACATGGAGGAGGTACACCATGATTAGAGGCAAGAACAGAACACACTGGATCTCTGCAGAATTAAGCTTGTGTTGTTACTGTAACAAGGTGTGTGTGTGTGTGTGTGTCTGTGGGAGATTTGCCAAAGCTTCACAAATGGATCTTCACTTTATCACATCCAATTCTCCACTCAATAAAAGACAAGTTTGGCAGGTTAGCCCGTCTACACTCAGCAACCAAAAGCAGCTTCATCCTTCATCTCTGGAAGCACTATTTTAGATACAAACTTGAATGTCACAGAGTATGTCCGTCTGGAAAGCCAATTGTACCCAGTGACTCCCAGTGGTAACATGTGAACACTGCACTTGATATGCTCCAGGAGAGGGACCGTGGAGGTGGCCTGTAGCTTCCTGCCACCCAAGCGCTTATCTAGGCACCAGCAGCATCCCCTAAAACAAGGACCCGCAGCATTAAAGCCTTATCTCTAGATTACCCACTAAATATAGACGCTTGGGTCAAACCCAGCGCAAAGTTGGAGCCCTTTTCATCCACTGTTTGCTTCCAAGGCTTGCATAATTGCTGTGTGTTTCATAGCAGGCCAGGGGGACGTTCAGATACTTGGGGAGGCGGGGGCGGAGAGAGATTTGCATCAGATAAGAATGCGAGGCAGATTTTGGAGATGGCAGGCGACTGCGCTAAGGATTACCAAGGCTAAACCTATGGGTTAAGCCAAGGCCAGGGGACAGAGCCAGAATCAGCAGGGTGGGCTGGGAAACAAGGCCTTAACAAGCCTCGAGGGTTCCATCCAGAAATACTATTTTACTCAAGAAATCACAAGTGGTCCGGTCATGTGTTTGTATCCTAGAGTAGAGCTGCAGACTGGCCAACCTTGAGTTGTTTTCATGAAAAGCACTTGAATGAGGCGACACCTGGGCATTGGACCCGGCTCAAACCAAAGAAAAATGCCTTTTTCAAATGAATAATAAAGATCTTGGCAGCCTAAGTGGGCACGGTAGGTTAATGACTTGTAAGCAGTGGCAGTTGGCGACTCATCAAAGAGGTTCCTGCTATACAATCCATTCTCTCGCAGGGGCCAAAGGTTTCTGACACGGCCCTGGGGATATGTAGGCTGTAGGTCAGGTAAGGATGGGTTAGGAGGATGTCAGTTGTCCCCTTGTGAAAAACAGAAATGCAATATCCTGAAGCCTGGTCTTACGTTATATCAATTACCTAACACAGTAGTTACATTAATATGGTTGGATCTTTAAATTGTCTTAATTCAGGTGTTCGATGGTAAAAGGTTTAGCATAGGCCATGACCAAACCAGAGTTTTTTTTTTTTTAATGGAGAGCTCCTGATCTCGGAAGGAATAATAAAAAAAAATTATAATAGTCTAAAACCAGCAACCTTGCACTTGTTTGTAAAAATTTTAATTTTAGAGACTACTCTTGAAAGTCGGAATTGAAAAAAAATAGACTAATCAGCCAAAATCCGAGAATAAAAATGTCTCATTCACACTAACAAATGGGCTATAATAAACTAAATTGTCCTTAATAAGCAGATGGGCTATAAACTGATGTTACTGTTTTGTTTATCCTGGCTGGAGTGCAGATTAGTCTAGAATGTACAGCTGCTTAGTTTTAGTAGCCTATAGTTCAGACAAACATTTTTGTTACCATGCAATAACACGTCAGATTGCTAATAATGATTGGGTGTAGGCAACCACATTCATGTATGAGTTTTGGCTTGTGTCTGTTGGGAATGATGGGTAATTACATTAAATCCTCCTGTTAAATAAAAAGGTTCTTCTCCTGTTTCAATTGAATTTTTCAATTCAATAGAAACAGGAGGAGAAAGGGCGCTTTGAGGGCTTCCCCTGTGATTTCTGTAAAACAGATTGGTCAAGACACACATCGCCTGCAGCAAAAGGACACCCATGCAAAGGAAGGGGAATTGCGTGAGAGTTCACAAATTATGCGGCCCAAAATGTGTTTCAACTGTCTGGGTTATTCTTCATTCAACGCTCATTAGTTGTTAACTGCCTACTAGGCAATTAACACATCATTAAAAGCCTACTGCAGACATCTTTGTCACCACACAATAGTTTCCTTGCTATTCTGCGCAGTCTGGCCTACTCCATTCTGGTGAGTGTGAAGCATGTCAAGCAGGCCACACAGAAACCCTAGAACTAACAGTAAAGTATAGCCTATCTTGATGGTAGTGGCAACCTAAAGAGTGAACAAACAAAAAAACACCTTGCACAGTATCATTTTAGAGCTTGTAGTAGAGTAATACACAGTCCTACTTTAAAAGGCACAAGAATAGTTTGTGTAATGGCCTGCCTAAGCCAGAAAATAAATAGGCTAGATAAGATCCAGTGGTACCTTTGAAGGCGGGCAGCTTCTGCAGCTCTCTGTTGTTGCTGAGGCTGAAGCGGGACGAGCTCTGCCTCTTGTCCTTCTTGACAGGGGTCTGGGAACCTGGCTGCTTGCCCTTTAGCAGCTGAGTGGTCGGAGGGACGCTGTTGCTGCCTTTTCTGTTGGAGCTCTGCTGTATGAAGGGGTAGTAAGTGGAGGCAGGTCAACCACTGCATACACCTCTTTGACACCAAATAAATTCACTTAAAGACTAAAGGCATACTGCCATTTACACTATAAGAAAGCAGTTTAGAGTATTAGGACTTCATGATAAGCTGCCAGGCCACTGACTTTCGAGCTATGGGAGAAAACGCAGTTGAAGATGGTGGGCTTGGACGACTGAATCCAATGACACACCTAAAGGTCTTTTCTGCCACAGCTTCATAAGTGTTAGTGTCATAACTTCATAACTAGTTTAGCCTTATACTGTGGTGGTTATATGTAACAGTGCTGGATGGATAACTTCTCGCTTCTTAACTAATTTGCTTTGTAACCGCGTAGCCGTCATATACTTCATTAATTACGCACTGCGGCTGGTCAGGCCCTTTGGAGCGAGAGGTGTGGTTCAAACGTCTAAAACGCACTGGAGATGGGTAGATATTGGCAACCAGAGAAATGAAGAAACGTATGTAACCTTAAGTCTGAAGTTGGCCAAAAAAATAAATGTATTGCTGAAATTGTAATAAGTCACTGCCCGTTTTACACCATTGGGTTTAGATTTTTAAATTTTTTTTTTAAAAAGATTGAATACACCTCTGATCCATGTGCTCACACCTTGTATCCTTTCTAACCACACTCAAATGAGAAGGTACTGCCGACCCAGAGACCACAGGTGATTAAACAAAGGGCATTACCCGAATCAGCCTGCAAACTATGACTCCCATGTTTTTCTTTGTCATCATTCCACTGACGGGGGAAAACACTGAGCCCCAGCAGCCACAAAAATCCAAGAAGAATAAAGCCTCACTGTACAGAGGGTTGGATCGGTGGAGTAATACAGCGACAGCTTGTTGCCCAGCGATTTAAATTTGACACAAGGTTGGCGCATTAGCAGATCTACTGCATGGCTGATGACATGCAGTACAGATTACACCCACAGAGAGAGCGAGAGGAGGGGGCAGCAGACACACAGACTTTTGGGGCGAGGGGACATCAATGAAAACCAAATCTTTGACTTGATTTTAACCCCCAGCTAGAAAAGTGGTCTAAAAGCACAAGCAGTGATCAATGTAACAAAGTAGTGACGGGAGACTCCTAACTGTCTTTACCACTGCAACTGTCCATCTATGGGTTCAGGTTCACATCAGCTGCTTGGATAGAACAAATGGCAGCCAAACAGATATGCTTTGCATTCAAAACCATTTAGGATGTCTTTAAGATGCAGTCTTAATTAAAACAAGTTAATTAAGTGTCCATTTATCATTGTAAACTTACCTCATGGTCGGAGTTCTCTTGTCCTCCAATTTTAACAACTTTTCCAGACTTGGGAGACTCCTATAAAATAACACATTTTTAGGGACGCACACGCCGGTTAACAGAAAGCACTTTTGCTTTCATTAAGTAACCAACAGAAGACTAATGTTGGCCTTTACCTACTATAGCCAGCAAGCAATTGGCTTGTTTACATTTCAAAGTCAGCTAGCTATGCAGCTACTGTAATGCTGTTCCCGACAGTTTTGATTGGGTTAAAGTTAGACAACTTTGCAGTAGTTATTTTGTGACTGAAATGTAAACTTTACTTTACGGAGCCAACGCGTTTTCGTGTACTACACATCGTACCGTAGTTACTACAATACATATACGGCCTACAGTACTGTACTTACAGTTAGCTACTGTAGGACAGACTCTTGACTGGCTAGATTCTCTGCCTTCACTTACAATCTACAGCTAGACTGCTAACGTTAGCCATGGTAGCAAGCTAGCTAGCTAGCTAGCTAGCTAGCTATCCCTAGCCAAATTAGCATGGGTACCTAGCTAGCGTTAGCTAGCTGATGGGACCTTGCAAATGCCGCGTCGATGGACGAATGTTCATACTTTAAAACATAAGAAACTACATTTCTTGTACACTTCACTATTCATATGAACGGTTTTGCAAGCAAACTCTTAACTCACCTTCTCCTTTTTTGCTTTATTCGGCATTGCACAAAAATAGCCGTCCTCGTTCCCCTTCTAACACTCTCCAGAAGCTAAATCCTGACAACTCTCTCCACACCACTGCTGTGGGCTGCTATAGCTGTTCGCCTATTCTCTGCCGTATGATTGGATGTTATCTGTCAGGTGACTGAACGTCTCTTTTTTGACAGGTGCTCTGAGAGAGTGAATGGAGCACCCCGGAGCACCCTGTCGGCGAAAAGTGACAGCGGCGGCTGTAACAGATTTTCTGCCGCTGGTCAGTCACAATTTCAAATATATATTGGTTTATTATTTGTATTTTGCAATAAACACTAGAGATATTGAAGGCTAGGAGGCAACGGCGTAGGTTTGTATTGTTTATTGAGGGGGTCAGGGTCAATGGATCCAAGGTGTTTAACTATTTTCCGGGGTTCACATTGACCCGTCCCCTCAATTCTACAACCCTGCTAGGAGATGTTGATTGCTCACAGAGGGAGCTAAGATGTTTTGCAACAAAAATTGTAATGCTCAATAAAAAAAATTGTGATTGAGAAATTGTTGGGTTGTAATTGTTGTGCCAATAATTGTCCTTGAAAACACATGCCATTGTACTGCTTATTAATCTACTCTGTCTTCAAAAATGTTTATCCTGCAATCCTTATGTGCCAGAAGAAATGTAGCTATACAGTATTAAGGCATGTATGGTGCTCATATTGGTCTATAAAATTGTCTCGCAGTACAGCCGCATTGCAGCACATTTTCAAAAGTATTTGGATAGATTAATGTTACATACAGTCATGTTTAGTACTTGGTGTATATTTGCTGAAGATCTCTGTTCCAACTTCTTTCATAGCATTTTGTCATCTCTCTTGTCAGCAGGTGACAGGCGTGCTCATTTAGATTCAGATGGTTTGAATGACTTGGCCAGTCAAGAACTTTCCACTTTTGGCCCTGAAACTCATTAGTAAAAATGTCAGTGTGTTCTGGGTAATTATTCTGTGGCACACATCCAGTGGATTTTGTTATAGCTGAGCCATCAGCAGTCATCTCATCAATGAAGACATGTGAGCCAGATCCAGTTGCAGCCAAACTCAAGCCACTATCTTCACCATGTTCACAGATGAAGTGGTATACTTTGGGTTATGGGCATTTCCTTTTTCACTCCACATTTTCCTTTTCCATCAGTCTGGTAGAGGTTAATCTTTTACTTACCTCTTTGTTTGTGAAAGTGTTTATTGTCAAGTGTAAGCAATGCTTGACTTGGGACAGACAATTCGCACATATGTTCATCAAAATATATGTGTTAATTAGGCTTGTTCCATTAAAGCAGACTATTCCGGCTCTTTTGCCTAAAAAAGGAACCGGAACACTGTTTGACAAAAATTTGAAGTACTGGAACGTGGGTTCTGGCCCAAGTCAAGCACTGAGTGTTAGTCAAAATGGGACCTTTTTAAATGCCACTATCAAATCCAAACCTTAAAACATTTTAGAGAAGGTACATTTAAATATATTTCATATAATTAAAGACAATTAAAGACAAGACAAATTAAGGAAAAATGCACAGAGCAGGTTACTTCAGCGTGACATCCCAACAAGTTCTTAAACCGTAGCTGCAGGGCTAACATTAATTTAGTGGGGCATTGTCTCTTGTCAACCTTTCCTGATGTAATTCTATTCCTTTCTGAGAAGTCATTAATCTCAGAAAGTAATCCAATTTAAATGGCAGTGGTGATATACTGTCTAATTCCTTCTCCCGTTTTACAAAACCCCCAGCTATGCTACAAAATCTTCACAGCTTGATTTTGCTTAGTGATTCTTTGGTCACATCTCCTGGTATCTCCTCTATGCTCTTGAGACTGTACTAGGAGACACAGCAAACCTTGCGACGGCACATAGGGATGTACCATCCTGGAAGCGCTGGACTAGTTGTGCAACCTGAATGGGCTGCAGGTACTGCTTCATGCTACAGTATCAGAAGTGACAAGAACACTAACAAAATGCAAAACTGGAGAAGAATCAGTCAGGAAGGATAAGGAGAGAGCAATTGTCTGTGGCCACCACCTGCAAAACCATTCTCTTTTTGGGTGTTGTCTTGCTGTTTCCTCTCCAGTGCACCTGTTGCCACTTTCATTTGCATCAAAACAGGTGACACTGATTCACAATCGCTTATACTTCCTAACTGGACAGATTGATATCCCTGAAGTTTAATTGACTAGGTGTTATACTAAGATGATTGTGTTCCCTACATTTTTTTGAGCAGTGTTCAAGCAGCAAGTCCGGACAACCTTAGCCCATATCTATTGAAACTTGTTTCAGGTATCTTTTTTTTTCCTGTAATGCATTATGGTAACACATTGTACATGCATTCCTCTATGGCCTCATTGCATATGCTGGACACTGTGTGCCATGGGGGTTGAGGTTTGTTACATGCTCCAAAACCCTCACCCATCACTGTACCCTTCATATGAGAGTGGGCTGGCCTTCACTAGCTCTACGGGGATTAAGCCATTAGTTCATTTCCATTTACAAGGCCATTTTTAGGCATCTCCCATTCCACTCATGTTCTGAAATTGTCCTGCAGACAAATTATGAATATTCCCTGCACTCCCAAACCTGAATTTGTTTCACAGTGCCTAAGGTCCGTACTGAACTATTTCAGTATGTTAACCACATGTCTTTATAAAGCATATGTTGCCATCTTAAAAATCTGTTTACCTCTAAGAACCAGGAAGGCAAGGAAGAATTTGCATACCATTAAAGTTGACTTGTTGATTTAAGTAAATATACAGTGTTATGATTACAATCCTTCTGCTATATAAAATGGTTTGGCAGACATGTAATAAGTGTAGCCTTCTGTGCACATCTTCTTGCCAGATGAGCTAAATTCAGGACCACGGACAGCTCTATCATTGTAAAAACACTGGCTGGCTTCCCAAAGCCCATGGCAAGTTGAACAACCAGTCAATTTGATTTGAATGCTGCAAATCTAACCAACGACCAGTTGGCTTGTGTAGAAACTATTTCCTTGTAGAAGGATGAGAGTCAAAAATAATAGTACAAAATGTGATTACACATTGAAGTTGGAGGAAAACAACTTTTTCAGCAAGGCTGTGCTAGGTCACTTTGCTATAGCCACAACCACAGCACAGCACTTCTAAAAAAGTCATTGACCACTCCAACTTGTACACAATTGCTTCATTATAACAAGGTGCTTGGAGCACTAAAAGCTGATTGGCTGAAGATGGTCTTCTATCAGACAGTATAGCTAGTAGGGCATATGACAAAAAAGGACTTTAAGCTGTTTCATAATTGCCAGTTTATAATCACAATATGGCACCTATGGATGTGTGGTATATTGCCAACATGCCAAGGCCAAGTGCTGAAATATTTCCAGTGCTGTGTAATGGAATATTGGACAACACTGCCATCTGGGGGCCAATCTGACACAAGGCAGTGTAGTTAGTCTAATCATTGGCACAAAGCGTAATAAAACTCTCAGCAATGACTCAAACAAATCTATATTCTATTTCTACAGTATGACAAAAACTTAACACATAAAAAAAGGCTATAGCAATTGGTTAACATTCGTCAACTTTATTTGTGTCCCACCATTTCAAGTTAGAGTATTAATTTGAGAAGATATTTACAATCAAAACAGCCAACACAAAAGAACATTGGAATGTCAATAAATACAAAAATACATTGAAACAACTCAAGATACAAAAAGAAATTCAACAGGCTCTTCTTTTCCTTAAAAATGAAAAAATAAACTAAATGTTTATGGGAATGAAATTGAACTGAATAATCGTGGTCAAGGGATTTTGGATAGAATGAGGGCAAACTGGGACCTTGCAAGCTCATGAACATCAAGTCATCCTGGCTGTACTTACAACACTTAGTTCCCAAGCTAACAGGTATAGTCACTGTAACTAAGCAGCTGAGGTCAATTGGTCTAGTCCACCTCCTCCATCCTGGAGGAGTCTTCGTCTCCCTCGAGTGGAGGCATGTCTTCCACAGCGGCTGAGGTTGGTTCTTCAGGGGTCAGGTCATCCTCGTCAATACCTGGACAGTAGAGAGTCTAATCAGTTACTGAAGCCTAAACAGGTAGATCATTCAATGTGGATAATGTAATAAAAAATTTAATAAATTATACAGTATATTCTAAGTCTACATCAAGACAATTTGGAGTCCTTCTGACCGTTTTGATCACAGACTAATGACATTTCAGGAGTGCGGAGATTGTGCATTGACAGCCAACATTGTCAATGTCTGAGCCAGGCGAACTCACCCAGCCCTAGCTTGATCATCCTGTAGATGCGGTTGGAGTGTGTCTGAGGGTCGTCCAAGGTGAACCCGGAGGAAAGCAGGGCCGTCTCAAACAGCAGAATGACCAGGTCCTTCACCGACTTGTCATTCTTATCAGCCTCCGCCTTCTGCCTCAGGGTCTCCACGATGGGGTGGTCCGGGTTGATCTCCAGGTGCTTCTTGGCGGCCATGTAGCCCATGGTGGAGTTGTCCCTCAGGGCCTGGGCCTTCATGATCCTCTCCATGTTGGCCGTCCAGCCGTAGGTGCTGGTCACGATGCAGCAGGGGGAAGAGACCAGGCGGTTGGACACTGTCACCTGTAGGTTGGAGGTGATCAGAACAAACAGTTGTACGGTCAGTGAGCCTGAAAACAGTGGCAAATACTACTCCCAGTGACGTGCCCCACATTTGCGTTAACATAAGAGCCCTTTAACATGACAGGCAGTGTCTGAGATTAGAAGCACCTCACCTTTTCTACTTTCTTCTCCAGAATGTCCTTCATGATCTTGCAGAGGCTCTCAAATTTAGACTTCTGCTCTTCCTGCTTCTTCTTCATGTCCTCATCCTCTGGCAGCTCCAGACCCTCCTTGGTCACAGACACCAGGTTTTTGCCGTCAAACTCCTTCAACTGCTGGACACAGTACTCATCAATGGGCTCAATCATGTAGATTACTTCCAGGCCAGCCTTGCGGAGGCGCTCAACGAATGCAGAGTTGGCCACCTGATCTTTGGTCTCGCCTGAAACATGCAGTAGGTATAGAAACATTAGCAAACAGGTTTTTACCATCCACCAAGTTAAGAACATGGCTTTACAGAGTGTGTCTTCTCACCAGTAATGTAGTAGATGTGTTTCTGGGTGTCCTTCATGCGCGTCACATAGTCTTTGAGGGACACCATCTCATCCCCAGAGGCTGAGGTGTAGTAACGCAGCATTTCTGACAGCTTTTTGCGGTTCTGAGAGTCTTCATGGATCCCCAGCTGAGACAAAAAACAGGAAAGATAACTTCAGTAACAACTCTCCCTAAAAGCATTTTCATTATGCATTACTCAACTCTCATTTTGCAGAAAGTTCTGGAAATAAGAAACCAAGGGGCCGCAATTCTTCTAACAAGACAGAAGATGGCAGTATAGAACTTTAAACAACCAGAACCTAAGCAGCTTAGAGGCAAAAAGATGGCGAGGGGTTCAGGTTTGTGCCAACCAGTGAAAGGTTAGCAAACCTTCTATAGTTTCACTTCAGATTTTTTGGTAATGTTTCTTAAAGCACTGCGGTGACAGGTCATCATATCATTTAGGATTGTCTACCACATCATATTGTACCATAGAATGAGTTAACTGTTGCACCCTACAACCAGCTCAGATTAACCTTGAAGGTAATGTTACATAATGACAGCTGACGGGTTGTGAATTTTCACAAAATGGCTGCAAATTATCATCCATGTGATACGTACTCAAGAGTAATTTTCTAAAATGACTTAAAGGTTCTGAATAATTAATATGATCAGTTATTACTGGTGCATTAAACACTTTAGAATTAAGTTGTATGAAACCAACCTTGATGTTCTTAGAGAACTGCTCATAGTACTTCTTGTAGTTCTCTTTGTCTTCTGCAAGCTCGGTGAAAAGCTCTATACACTTCTTGACCAGGTTCTTGCGGATGACCTTGAGGATCTTGCTCTGCTGCAGCATCTCTCTGGAGATGTTCAGTGGGAGATCCTCAGAGTCCACTACACCTCTGATGAAGTCTGGAAAGGCAGATAGACAACTGGTCAGACATCCTCAAATTGAGAATATATCAGTGGAAATCATTGACCAGACCTACTTTTCAGTTCCGTCTGACTTACTGAGGTACTCAGGGATGAGATCATCACAGTTGTCCATTATGAAGACCCGCCTGACATACAGCTTGATGTTGTTCTTCTTCTTCTTGTTCTCGAAGAGGTCAAAAGGCGCTCGGCGAGGCACAAACAGAAGAGCACGGAACTCTAACTGGCCCTCCACAGAGAAGTGCTATGGAAGTACACAAACACAAGGTTAACTGAGTAATTCAGACACTAATGCACACATCAATCTATAACTTTGGGAAACAGAGTGAAACTCTACATAGTGTGGGAAGTTATTCTGTTGGCCATTAGAATATTCTCACCTTGACAGCCAGGTGTTCTTCCCAGTCATTGGTCAGACTCTTGTAGAACTCTCCGTACTCCTCGTTGGTGATGTCATCCGGGTTACGAGTCCACAGGGGCTTCGTTTTGTTCAGCTCCTCCTGGTCAATGTACTTCTCCTTGATCTTCTTCTTTTTCTTTTTCTTGTCCCCGCATGCGTCGTCATGGTGATCCTCATCATCCGAGCCCACATCCTCGATCTCGGGTTTGTCATCCTCTCCCTTCTCTTCTTCCCCATCTTTTTTTTCCTTCTCTTTCTCTTCCTCCTCCTCATCATCGCTCACTTCCTTGTCACGCTCCTTTTCCACCTGAAGAGACAGGATCATTCGAATGTCAGTGGAGCCATTCAGAGTTGATGTACCTCGTTAGTGGATGGTTGTCAGAAAAACACTACTAGAACTTACAAAGAGTGTAATGGGGTATCCAATGAACTGGGAGTGTTTCTTCACAATCTCTTTGATGCGTTTCTCCTCACAGTATTCTGTCTGGTCCTCCTTTAGGTGCAGGATCACCTTGGTGCCACGACCAATGGACTCAGCTATAGGGGAAAGACAAGGCAGTTAAGTTGCCGCTTCGAATACTAACCAGGAAACCAGCATCCTGTGTGTCTGTACTAGGCCTACATCTCTTCACGTCACATGTAGCTCTGGTATAGCAAAGCATACAACTACTGACTTACATGACGTGTCCACTTTGACAGTGAAGGATCCGCCAGCAGACGACTCCCAGATGTACTGCTCATCATCATTGTGCTTGGTGATGACGGTCACCTTCTCAGCCACCAGGTAGGCTGAGTAGAAACCCACACCAAACTGCCCAATCATGGAGATGTCTGCTCCAGCTTGCAGGGCCTCCATGAAGGCCTTGGTGCCTGACTTGGCGATGGTTCCCAGGTTGTTGATCAGATCCGCTTTTGTCATGCCAATGCCAGTGTCAACCAGGGTCAGAGTCCGCTCTGCCTTGTTGGGAATTACTTCGATCTTTAATTCCTTTCCAGTATCCAGCTTAGTTGGGTCTGTGAGACTCTCATACCGGATTTTGTCCAGAGCCTGTTTGATTGAAAACAAAACGGTCCATGAATGTATTCTGCACACTACATCAATAATATGTCAGCACAATGTAATAAAGTGTGGTGTAATAACATTATTGAATTTACGTCTGTAAGTATTTTGTAAATCAGGCAAGACAAACACCAGGTAGTTGTGCTTGAAGTACTCACATCTGAGGAGTTTGAGATGAGCTCCCTAAGGAAGATCTCTTTGTTGGAGTAGAAGGTGTTGATGATGAGGGACATCAACTGGGCAATCTCAGCCTGGAAGGCAAAGGTCTCTGCCTCCTCCTCCATTGGGGTATCGTGGGCTTCCGGCATCTGTTGAAACAAATGCATTCACCCTGAGCATAAACATACCTTAGAGAAAACACATCTGCAACAAGCTGAACTTAGACATATGTAAGTTCACTAAGAGGGATAACCTTAATGAGGGACAGACTTGAATAAGTCATCACATTAAATAATCAATCTTCATAACGGTCATGATACAAAATAGTTTTGTTTAAAATGGCAGTGTAATTAATAATTATATTTTTTATGGTGGTAGATGTGAGAAGGTTATGTAGCTACACAAACATGATCAGTTCTAAAAATTTATTGTTTTCTCTGGAAAAATGTATTGTCTTTCTGGAGATTTTTTTGTGTGTGAATATAGTCACTTATGTTTTTCAATTAACGGTTGTGTTCATGACAATTATTATATCTATGTATTTTAATGCAGGGGTTCAATGTTAGTGCCATAGATGCCGTTTACTAGCAATAACGACTCCCCTGAATGACAGTGTAATTTTGTAGAATCAACTGAGCGATATAATGCAATTGTAAACTGATTTAACTACCACTTTTAAAAACTCCAGCGCCTAAACATATTATAGTGTATCAGCATGTAACAGCATGTATGTTTGTCAGCACACGTGGTTAGGCGAGGTACTGACCAAAAAAAACGAGGGGAAACAACTTCAAAAGGAAAGCAAACTCTGTACACTACTTGATGCAACCACATTGCTTAACCAGAAAGGCTACACCAGAAATTTCTCAAAACCATTAGACATCGCTGGAGCTGACATTTTTCTAACAATGTAGGTGCCTTAACTTCCTTCTTGTACCTGCATTTAAGATCAATTCAGTGAAATGGGAACATCAAACAGGTGGCTGAACATTCCATCCTCTGTTAACCACTGCTGCATTCATTACAGTAATCCACCTTGTACAAACCGACCACAGGCAGAGGACCTACAAGTCTTCACCATTCGGTGAGTTCACTGCCTTTATATATTTAACTTATTTCAGAGAGCACGTTGACTTTCAAATCAATCTGAAATTCAGTGTTATATTTATATTCTGAAGGCGGCACAAGCACTCTAGAGTACACTTCAAATGGGATATAATAATATTCTGCATTCCAGATTGCTGGTAGTAAACAGGCTAGGCAAGAACCTGACGATTCACTAAACACACCGGTTTGGAGGGACAGATATTGATTTTGTCTTCTTCACGCAAAACATTTACGAGTAACCTCGCTGAACACAGCATGTGGCGTGCACTGGTCATACATACTCCACCTACCGGTCCGCGTGTGTAACAGCATGATTCTAGAATTTACCAGCACCATCCATCAGTTTCCATCTTTAAGAGATTCAACCCTAATGTTTAAAAGACAGGGTTTACCTAACTTCTAGGCAGCCTACGGACAAGGTGTGATTAGCAGTTCATGCTTTATGGCAATCGGTTTCTCTAGTACGGTTTCCTAAAACAAGTGGCACAATTAATCCCATGTAGGATTAGTGGAACACATGCTATTCAAGTCAGGGACTGATATTTTTTGCGCCGCATTTTCAAATAATACATACTTCACTTTCGAGCTATTTAACTCTTAAGTATGGATTATTTGAAAATCAATAGTTCACTTTCCATTTATAGCCATGATGTGATCAAACAATTTATCACCCATTCCATGACTTGAATGAGATTTGCGACACGAATGCTAACACTTCAGCATTGAAAAAGCAGCAAGGGAAATAAAACCAAATGAATATTGTCGTCACACCTTGTTCAGACTGCTTGCAGTGTAACGAAAGCAAGGTGTCATATCATTTGTTAGTCTATTTAATCCATATCCGTTTTGCCACTAAGTAGACTACAGTGCCATAAACAGTTTTTGTTCAATCCTAATACATATCCTATTTTTAACCAATTCGTAACGAATAGTATCATATCGCTTGTAATGTACATTTAGTTAATTTAGGATTATAGGAGCATGTGTGACAGGGACCAAGGACCAAATTGGGATGTATTGCAGGTCAGCTTCATTAATATATGCTATGTGAATACAGCCTATTTTCTAAAACCCAATGCAACATAAGGGAAATTAGAAAAAGTATTCAATTATTGGCAAGCAAATAAGGCTTAGATTCAATTATTGTGATGGTCGGTTATGTAGATATATTTTAAATAGATTGGATTAATTGAGTAATTACTGTCAATTGAAGACACTCATCGTTGGAATATTAATATTGATTTCATGTCCTACCTCGCAGTAGAATAGTCCCTGTAATCGTCTTCAGAAGTTGGTCTTCGACCATACACACAATCTAGCCAGCTAAGCGAATAGATGGCGAAATACTCTATGGCAAGTTTTTATACCCGCTGAGACTGTTCGAGAAATCCTCAGCTTCCAGAACCGTCTGGAATCTTCCTCTTCTACTGTGTGTAGTACGATGCTGAGTGGAGCGATCGACTGTCAATCAAACAGGACGGTTTATATGTTCACGCCCCTCTTTCACTAATCTGTATTGTGAAGGCGGGTTTGTGGTGTTGGGGAAATCAAATGAATAGGTGCTTGCAAGATTGTTCAGGAAAACGAAAACTGCTAGCTTAATCTAGAAGGATCTGAGACGTTATAGTGAGCGAAGCGTTTACAGGAGTGGGTGATTTCGAAAGTATGAAGATACAAAAAATTATAGTCCCGTATGTAGTCCAGTGTTGAATTATAAACATGTTATATTCCTCACATTTTCATTAAAATAATCAATCAGGAAAAGATGATTTCTAAATACATTTTTATTATAAAGTTTGTCATTTTTCATAGAAAATAGCTCACAGAAATACAAAAAGACTCAAGTCAAATCGCTGTTGACTTGATATTACATAGCCTATTTTTTAAGCACAACTGAATAGAGTTAAAAGCAGCAGATGCTGTATGTATAGGACTATGGCATTGATTAATATATGATAAATTACAGTTCTTTCGCCACCACTCAACAGTACATGTTGTCATGTAAAATAGAAATTATTTTAGGACAAAAAAAAGTTAAAAGGGGCAAAATAATGTACTGTTACATGTTTAGTCAACTTCCTCCATTCTTGATGTGTCATCATCTCCTTCCAAGACAGGCATGTCCTCTTCACTTGGCTGGAGAATATCCTCCACTGCCGAGTCATCATCATCAATGCCTGTAAAGGGAAAGAAATTACCGACATTAGGAAAAAAAACTGATATTCAGTTTGCAAACCTATACTGTATATTGCTTTAGGTTTTAAACCCCACCAACAAAAGGGGTTTAGAGACAAAGGTTTCGGGTAAATATTGCAATAAGGTAGTTACTTACCCAGGCCAAGTTTGATCATCCTGTAGATGCGGTTTGCATGGGTCTGAGGGTCATCCAGTGTGAATCCAGAAGACATCAGGGCCGTCTCAAACAGCAAGATGACCAGGTCTTTCACGGCTTTGTCATTTTTGTCAGCCTCCGCTTTCTCTCTCAGGGTCTCAATAATAGGGTGGGTTGGGTTAATCTCCAGGTGCTTCTTGGCAGTCATGTAGCCCATTGTCGAGTTGTCTCTGAGAGCTTGAGATTTCATGATCCTCTCCATGTTGGCCGTCCAGCCGTAGGTGCTGGTCACGATGCAGCAAGGGGAAGAGACCAGGCGGTTGGACACTGTCACCTGTCAATTGAAAACAGATAATTAGTAATACTCATCATTGTTGTGTTGTTGTGAATACAGCCCTCAGTTGTAAAAAGTTGAAGAGACATTGAAAAGTTGTATTTGTACCTTCTCTATCTTTTTGTCAAGAATGTCCTTCATGATCTTGCAGAGGTTCTCAAATGTAGTCTTCAGCTCTTCCTGCTTCTTCTTCTCATCTTCATCTTCTGGCAGCTCCAGACCCTCCTTGGTCACAGACACCAGGTTTTTGCCGTCATACTCTTTCAGCTGCTGGACACAGTACTCATCAATGGGCTCAATCATGTAGATTACTTCCAGGCCGGCCTTGCGGAGGCGTTCCACAAAGGAAGAGTTGGCGACTTGTTCCTTGGTCTCACCTGGAAGAGGATACACCATTATTAACTGGTAGATTACTGTGGTTTTATAATTTTTCAATATGACATGGATTTACCATCTGAAGAAGATTTAATGAAAAATGGAAGGCAGCTCACCAGTGATATAATAGATGTGTTTCTGGGTGTCCTTCATGCGGGAAACGTAGTCCTTCAGCGAGACCATTTCATCAGCGGAGTTGGAGGTGTAATAGCGTAGCAAGTCTGACAGCTTTTTGCGGTTCTGGGAGTCTTCATGGATCCCCAGCTAAAAGACACCAATAGGGTAAGATCTTAATAATTATGGTCCCTTAAAGTGAGAAGAAGCTGTTCAGGAAGATATGCACAAGCCTGGAAAATACATTTAAAAGAAAGGAAGGCCTTACCTTGATGTTCTTGGAGAACTGTTCATAGAACTTCTTATAGTTGTCCTTGTCCTCTGAGAGTTCAACGAAAAGCTCCATACACTTTTTGACCAGGTTCTTGCGGATGACCTTGAGGATCTTGCTCTGCTGCAGCATCTCTCTGGAGATGTTCAGTGGGAGATCCTCAGAGTCCACCACACCCTTGATGAAGTCTGGAAATAAAGACAGGGACAATTAGTCACAGATCTTTTGCATTGTATTACATAATGTCCTAGTGAGTTGCTGAGAAGATGATCATGAAAGGCTAAATGATTAAAGTACAGTACTCACTCAGATACTCTGGCATCAGCTCGTCACAGTTGTCCATGATAAAGACCCTGCGTACATACAGCTTAATGTTGTTCTTCTTCTTCTTGTTCTCAAACAGGTCAAATGAAGCTCTCCTGGGCACAAAGAGCAGAGCACGAAACTCCAGCTGTCCTTCTACTGAGAAGTGCTTTGGAAATAAAGACATAAACATTAACTCAAACAGTCAGAATATGTTTTCATCGAGAGAAACATATAAAGGTTGACTATTGACTTTTTTGCTTTGCTGTTATAGAGTCTCACCTTGATAGCCAGGTGATCCTCCCAGTCATTGGTCAGACTCTTGTAGAACTCTCCGTACTCCTCGTTGGTGATGTCATCTGGGTTACGGGTCCAGATAGGCTTAGTCTTGTTCAGCTCCTCCTCGTCAATGTACTTCTCCTTGACCTTCTTCTTCCTCTTGTTTTTGGAGTCCTTGGTGTCCTCATCTTCATCAGAGCCAACATCCTCGATCTTGGGCTTGTCTTTGTCCTCAGCCCCAGCGTCTTTATCAGTTTCCTCATCCTTTTCTCCATCCTCCAGATCCACCTCCTTCTCTCTAGCCTTCTCCACCTTAACAATGTGTTTTTGTTAGAAAAATGTTTAAGGATTTGTTCACTATGGGGTGCAATGCTTAGGTACACGGTTATAAACAGTGTGCTTTTCTTGTCCCCCTTAAGACGTTGCATTGTTAGACCAACAAACAATAGGTCACTTTTAGAACTTACAAAGAGTGTGATGGGGTAGCCAATGAACTGTGAGTGCTTCTTCACAACCTCCTTCACACGTTTCTCCTCACAATATTCAGTTTGGTCCTCCTTAAGGTGCAGGATCACCTTGGTGCCACGACCAATGGACTCACCTTAAGAGCACATATCAGGACAAATCAGACTTAATCATTAGATCTAGGCCTACCTTTAGAATCACATTGTTTGTAAGTAGATTCAACAGATGCAGAAAGATATTCAACATTTAAAGGACAAAGTTGGTTATTGTTTAATATTATTGAAAAGGCTTACCAGTGTCAACTTTGACAGTAAAAGAGCCACCAGCTGCAGACTCCCAGATGTACTGCTCATCATCATTGTGCTTGGTGATGACGGTCACCTTCTCAGCCACCAGGTAGGCTGAGTAGAAACCCACACCAAACTGCCCAATCATGGAGATGTCTGCTCCAGCTTGCAGGGCCTCCATAAACGCCTTTGTGCCTGATTTGGCGATGGTTCCCAGGTTGTTGATTAGGTCAGCTTTTGTCATGCCAATGCCAGTGTCAACCAGGGTCAGAGTGCGAGTGCGCAAGTCAGGGCGGATCTCGATCTTCAGGTCCTTACAGGAATCCAGTTTGCTAGGGTCTGTCAAGCTCTCATATCTTATTTTGTCCAATGCCTGTCAGAAAATAAGAAAAAGAGGTCACAAGACTCTCATAGTTGATACTGTGATATAACTTAACAAGTGGTTAGTCGTTTGCTTGAGATATACAAATGCTGTACTGCCTCAGACTGCTGTGGTTTGAGACTAAGAAAAACTTACAATGTACAATTCAGCATTTGGCACAATCTACTCACATCTGAGGAGTTTGAGATGAGCTCCCTAAGGAAGATCTCTTTGTTGGAGTAGAAGGTGTTGATGATCAGGGACATCAACTGGGCAATCTCAGCCTGGAAGGCAAAGGTCTCCACTTCCTCCTCCATGGTGTTACCGGCTTTCTCTGGCATCTTAAAACAAAATGGTAGGCTAATGACGATTGATGCCTCAATACTTGGATTTTGATCATACAGATCCTAAAAATGCGCACGTGTTTTTAAGGCTATTGAAAAGCACATGCTACATTTTGTGAGGTCTTTTTATAGCTTCTACTCTTCTTTTCAGATTTTTTTTCATGTAAAGCCTCCAATGTAGTCAGACCACATGGCAATGAGTGATAGAATTAGAAATGCTGAGGTTAGAGAGGCAGCTGTTACAGCCCTCCATCAGAGGCTCCTGTTGCACAGACCCATATGTCAATCAAGGCTGCTTGTATTTGAAAAGAGGGTGGAGTTTCCCCAACCTTTAACACTCCTTTGCCAACAGCTGCACTGGTGCCATGTGATTTAATTTTTTTAATGTAGGATAAAGATTAAGACATTAGGTGTAAATAGAAACCTTTTGATTGTGTTATCTTTTCAGAAATGTCTCCTCTTAGCATAGTAATTGGGGTATTTTGTTTACGTTTAGCTAAAATAATATAATTGCTTTTAAAAGCTTTCATTGTTTGGAGACACTGATGTACTGTAGTCATGAATACAGGATACATATTTTAAAAAATCTAAGTTTTGATTCAACAATGGATCAATACAGCTTGATTATCATAAAATTACCTTTCCAGTTCAATTAATAAATTAATCCATCCATGTTCAAAAATTATTATATTTTAAGACACATTCAGATAAAACGATTGATAACTTGATATGATATAGATTGCTGTAATTGTTTCTTTGTGCTGACTGTCAGCCTATCTTCTTTCCTGCTACCATGCCTTTCTCTCTATCTAACCAGGATCATATTCAAAGCCATGTGGTGCTCTGTTAGCAAGCTAAAAAAAAATTCTCTAACAGATCCAGGGAAACTTATGAGGTTTTATAATAAAAAATATTTCAAAAAAGTAGCTATTGACCTTCCTTTGCACCCCTGAGTTGCAAGTAGCAAATAATGTGGCTTGCCTTTCAGCTATGTCCTTCACCCTCTTACCTCAAATAGATAAAAATGAAATGCTCCTGTTCTTCACTTCTTGCTTGCTGATCGCTGTCTCTGAGCGTGTGTGCTGTTCCTCTGCAGATTTATGTAGCTTTTTAAACCTCTTTGCTTCACTGGTCTTTATCCTCTAGGATTCACGTGTACGTCCTCTCGCTTGCTGTATCTGAGGACTTGTGGGCCTACTCCAGTCTTTTTATACAAGGGCCAGCTTTCTCGAAGCTCCCATTCAGAAGCTTCCAGAAAGAATGCCCAGTCCCACTACAGTACAGAGTAAGGGGGGGGGGGGGGGTGCTTAAGAAAGTACCAGTAGGGTGGGGGTGATAGTGAGAGCTGCGTGGGGGTCTGTCATCATAAAATGTATGAGTCCTTATAGGGGAGCACAGTCACAAGGGGTGCCTGTCACTCAGGGGCCAGAGGATCCCTGATAGTGTGTGAGATGTCTGTCCCACCAGAACCTATCAAACACCCCCATGGCTTGTCGGTTACGTCACAGCTGTGTGCAACTTTTCACACCACCTGCTCCCACAGAAGCATCAGAAAAGACAGACGCAAGACAGAAGGACTCTAAAAAGATAACAAGCCACAAGTCTTTTTTTGGCCTGTGAGATTGGGCAAGGGTAGCTCTTGTACTAGGCTACAGCAACGAGTCTATGGTCTTCGGCTCATGTCTATACATATATAGTGCGTGGGTTTATCGAAGCAAAAGGACATATTCTATGTCTTAATGGTGACATTAGTGATTATTTCCTTCATAAGAATGACCAAAATGTTGATTTTGTGTGAGAAAATAATGCAACATGAGAAAGCCTAAAATGGCACAATGAACATGAATAGATTAACAACACGTATTTGAGAAAATGCAGAAGAATTAAGTAAAATGTAACGGATGTCTCAATTTGTAGAAGACATCATTTTAAGACAAATCATATAACGGCGAGGTATAGAAAACACTAGAATTCCCACGCATGATTGCAGCGTTTGACAGATGATCTGGCCAGAGGATGGCGCTATTCGCAAAAGGAGATAAATGTATGTAGTTTTTAGAAGTTAGTATATCTCTCCTGCTGGCTGGAAACATCGAATCTGTTCAGGGTCTCTGGAATATGCTGGACGGGGCAAATAACTAACAATAAGGAATACAAGAATGCTGACTCTTGATGATTGGGTTTGGATGACTCAAGAACAAAATATGAATGGTCGTAGATGTAGCTATATGTAATTACACTTAAGTGAAGTGTGTGGGATGGGGTGTTTCGAGTTATTTTCAATGCAGATAGTGAGTAGCTATATGTAATTACACTTAAGTGAAGTGTGTGGGATGGGGTGTTTCGAGTTATTTTCAATGCAGATAGCGATCAAACAAATGTAAATATCTAATTCATTTTGCATGCAGAGTATGCTACAAAAGATGTGAAAGGGCCGTTTCCAAATGAAAGGGTTCCTTTTTCTGAACGAATTCGAAATAATTCTCGAGCCTGTTTATCATTGCGAAGTTCCACAATGAATAAGTACCCTTTCACCACATTCCCCATGCCAATTATACGTCCATGCATTCCCCTGGAACGTTTTGCTATTACGTGTCGTTTGTCGAGCGTTTGGAATAATTTAGTCTTTTAAAATCCCTCACTTCTTTGGTTAACCTGGAGCGTCACTTCGTTGAAGGTTAGCGCATGGGTTCTGGAATCAATTGCGCTGCGCATGCTCTGTAGGTAAGATCCGGGTTTTGGACAGGATGAACGCCAATTTCCAAGATGGCGGCGGAGGGAGGAGGGAAGGAGATGAACGAAATTAAAACTCAATTCACCACTCGGGAAGGTGTCTATAAACTCCTCACTCACTCCGAATATAGCCGCCCTAACAGGGTGCCTTTTAATTCACAAGGCTCGAATCCGGTAAAAGTTTCCTTCGTAAACGTGAACGATCAGTCGGGCAACGGCGACAGAATATGTTTCAATGTGGGCCGGGAACTGTACTTTTATATCTACAAAGGCGTAAGAAAGGTAAACAGTACTCAACGATGACAAAGCCTGTATTATCAATAAGTTAATGTGCGTATTCAAATACATTGCAATGTGCTGTCCAGTTTGGTGGTTTCATTGACGTGCGCAGATAGCCAGGCTAGGCCACTTAGCTATGGTGGCTATCTAGCTAGCGTCGCCACAGTTTGTTTTGCCAGCACCTTGTGTGTAGAGATGTGCTGGTATGTGCATGTCACCTACCTAGCTATCTAGCCCGCTAGTTAGCTACTTCAGTTCAAGTGAAGAGTCCTCACCTCTAATGGTGTATTGTTTACTCATAGGCATGACGTTACTGTTTTGTGTGATGTCTCTTTATTCTTTCGTGAATATGCACGCTTTAACCTTGGAGTGTGAGAGGAGGTTCGAGCCTGTTGTGACATGTTGATTGACATATTTTGCAATTGCAGAGTATGTTAAATGCGACAAATTTTGTCATTGACAAATTGTGTATTTTGATGTTCTAGTGATACTTTGTAACACTTATGTATATTTAGGCGTCTTTACAATCGGTTAATACTTTATTCAACTACTATAGTAAGCTTGTTACTGTGTGTTTGTTCTTATACCTAAGGCCTTTCAGACCGTTTTTTATTGGGTTGTGAAAATGTTTTTATTGGAAGTGAACTGAGTCGGGTTGATGTCATGCAAGTGATGTGTCTGGTTCTGACAGTGGTGGTGATGCAATTTTGGGATGATGTCACTGAATCAAGCTGCTGTGGTTTTAAGTATATATTTAGGATTATGATAATGATCATATGCCCTATTCCTTCTGTCATGACATTGTCACTTCTCTAAACATGTCAACTTCTCTATAACCTAAAATATGTGAATGTTCCGTAAACATTATCAGACAACTAATTATCTTGTGGTGCCTAGAGGCTTTCTGTTGTTTTGGTGAGGAGTATGTTGGACTGCTTCAAGAACTTGATGTGCTGGCCCAGTTGAGTTTAACATTAGGGATTTTGGAGCCACTTTGAGGATGGAGTAAATCTGTGATAGTTTAAGATGTTTAAAAAAGGGGAACAGTTATATGATTATCCATCTGCAATTTAGTTTAATTTGAAAAGGCCAGCTTAAAAACAAATTATGTATTTTAGACATCCAAATAAGACTGACAGTTGATTTTATCTTATTAAAACAGAGAAGTCCATCTCTAAAGACCTGCTATGCACATAAGTGTCATTTTGATCAGGATTGGTGGTGATGTCTGACACGGTTCGGTCCTTAGAGGATGGAAAATTAATTCTTAGGAAAGTATTTTTTGAGGTTTGGTAATGTGACTGCTGTTCCCTATAAACACGTGTTCCTTTAAGGTTTGCAACTAATAAAAGTTTTACTGACTCTATCAAAATGTAGATAACATGCCTTGGTACCAAACCATCTGGGTGTTGCTTTGCAGGCCTTTGGCCTTTGTGTTTGAAATCTCAGATTGTAAAGAGAGGTTCGGTGACTTCTCTACTTCTGTTGTTTCACAATATACCACTGCCTTTTTAGTCAACCATTCCTGAGACTGTGTTTTTCACTCCCAAAACACTAAATAGACCTATATTTGCGTAATCATTTCCATCGTGTTTGAATTCACAGTGGTATGTTCAATATATCCCACGCAAGACTGTAGGCCACAGTCGAGGGACAATCAAGTGATGAGTGCGCACATCCCAGAAGCTTGTACCAGTCCTGACATGGTTGTATTCACACATCCCAGAAGCTTGTACCAGTCCTGACATGGTTGTATTCACACATCCCAGAAGCTTGTACCAGTCCTGAATTGGTTGTATTCACACATCCCAGAAGCTTGTACCAGTCCTGAATTGGTTGTATTCACACATCCCAGAAGCTTGTACCAGTCCTGACATGGTTGTATTCACACATCCCAGAAGCTTGTACCAGTCCTGACTTGGTTGTATTCACACATCCCAGAAGCTTGTACCAGTCCTGACATGGTTGTATTCACACATCCCAGAAGCTTGTACCAGTCCTGACATGGTTGTATTCACACATCCCAGAAGCTTGTACCAGTCCTGACATGGTTGTATTCACACATCCCAGAAGCTTGTACCAGTCCTGACATGGTTGTATTCACACATCCCAGAAGCTTGTACCAGTCCTGACATGGTTGTATTCACACATCCCAGAAGCTTGTACCATTCCTGACATGGTTGTATTCACATATCCCAGAAGCTTATACCAGTCCTGACTTGGTTGTATTCACACATCCCAGAAGCTTGTACCAGTCCTGACATAGTTGTATTTTCACATCCCAGAAGCTTGTACCAGTCCTGACATGGTTGTATTCACCCATCCCAGAAGCTTGTACCAGTCCTGACGTGGTTGTATTCACCCATCCCAGAAGCTTGTACCAGTCCTGACGTGGTTGTATTCACCCATCCCAGAAGCTTGTACCAGTCCTGACGTGGTTGTATTCACCCATCCCAGAAGCTTGTACCAGTCCTGACGTGGTTGTATTCTCACATCCCAGAAGCTTGTACCAGTCCTGACGTGGTTGTATTCACACATCCCAGAAGCTTGTACCAGTCCTGACGTGGTTGTATTCACACATCCCAGAAGCTTGTACCAGTCCTGACGTGGTTGTATTCACACATCCCAGAAGCTTGTACCAGTCCTGACGTGGTTGTATTCACACATCCCAGAAGCTTGTACCAGTCCTGACGTGGTTGTATTCACACATCCCAGAAGCTTGGACCAGTCCTGACGTGGTTGTATTCACACATCCCAGAAGCTTGGACCAGTCCTGACGTGGTTGTATTCACACTTGCAATACTCCGGGGAGCCAGATGTGGCAAAAAAATAACACTTCAATGTGTCTCTGAAAACGTATCGGGATGTAAATAAGCTCACTGTTCACTCTGGAAATTTCCTGTGGTCCCACTTCTTCAGGAGTTCCACCCTGTCACTGTTATTTTCTGTTAAAGGTGCTCTCCCGACCCAGGTCGGTGGGATTGCCAAACCTGAACTCTGGGATTCTTTCCCATGACTGGATTCTGGTCTCTGTAGCCCTGCCTGTAGGCACGGAAGCATTCCAAAGGAATAAACCCAGAAAACAGGATCAACAAGTTTGCCAACTTTAGCGTCAGTGAAGAAAAACCGATATCTACTCTTTTTTGATGAGCAAGCAAATATGTATTTATGGTTGCTTGTCAAAGTAAGCTGGCTTTCACATTGACCCTGCTTTGGAAATATATCCCTCAGCTGTAGGGCTGCAGAACTACCGCCTGTTTAGAGAACCAGGCTGAGATGGCAGCTCCCTCAGTGGTCCGGTTTTGAGGGTACAATTAGGATTCTTTGGGTTGAGTTAAAGCAGGAATAGGGTCGAACCCTATGTAGTGAATAGGCTTTTGGTCAACCACACTTTATATAGTAGGGTAGTTGCATCTATCTATGCCTGGGTTAATACATTTCATATTTGCGTTCTGTCGCTCTAGGACAGTCAAATGTGCATCATTAACAGTCATGAGCATTGGCATGCAAACTCCGGGCCATAACCAGACTAGTGATCAGAAAGCACCTTTTTCAGGTTACTATAATAGTAATAATGTCTTCTTGAGTCATTCACGATGAATCTTCATCCAGTGCATATAGTTGATTTAGGCTGATCTATAGGATAAAACCACTGAATAGTCTAGACCAGCAGTGCATCGCTCATCACTTAGTTAGGACTTAATGTCTCAGAAATATGGGCTGGACCTAATCGTTTAACGGTCTGTCGGTTTTCAATGAATTTCACATGACACAACATTTCACATGAGTCAACGTCATAAGTGCGCTCTGGTCACATGACTAACTCATTGATATTGCCACGCTTGTCCAAAAGTGTGCTGTCCTCAACGTGACCTCACCCTGTCTTAGATATATCAACATCAATCACAATCCATGTCAAAATTAGGTTCAGGTGTGGAGGCATGTTTTAAGGAGTATGAGTGTCTATGATAGTGACTGCTTATTTCTAGGTGTTAAGTATTTGGTTTGTACTCTGCTGTTGCATTAGTATTCTGTTTATTAGGCAACATTTCACAAATACACTCTTTTTTTTTTTTTAACAACACAATTAAAATTGTCTTTAGATTAAAACTTAACTATATTCAAGTATTCCAACATGAATTAATGTAACAATGCTATTAACAATATGATTTTTCAAATATGAAACAAAATGTTTACAAAAATACTTTTGTTATAGGGGCAGCTTCTTGTTATTGTCTTGGGCAGCTATGTCTGTGTTGTGACTTCTTGTTTGACACATGCCACTGCTGGTTGATGATAACCCTATAGTGTGTGAATGCGTTCTAGAACATTCCTACACGTTTCGTCCCCAGGTGACAGAAGAGGCTTGCTTGTATTACCACAACTGTCATCCAACATACTTTGCAGATAGCTGTATTCATCTAGTGGTCAAACTGTTTGACTCAACGTGTTTTAGCGATGGAGGAAACACCCTTCTTTCTCACTGATTGATTGTGTTTTTGGAGAACAGAGATTGGTCCTCCATGTGCACTTCCCTCTTCTTTTTTCCAACTCCTCTTTACTTACTGAAAAGAAAGATAGAAAAAGAAACACCAATGTTTAATTAGCCTATTCTGTAGTATCTCTTTGTCATGATGGTCATCAGTAGCCAACATTTTGCCAACTACTCTGATATCAAAATTCATCCCCTGACCTATTGTGGTACATATGGCATGGCCAGATCCCCCCTATGGTGCACATTTCTACCTGTATACCCTTTCTACCGTCCGCACCGCTCACCTCTAATTCTTTGCATGTCAATGTGTGTAAAAGATCCCCTTTTTATTGGTGCTGGCCCTGCTCTGACAGATCTGTCAACAGTCTCCTGAAATAGCCTTATAATCTCTCAACTGCCTCCGATGATCCTACACAGACAGGCTCCTACCGTATCATCTCTTTGGCTAGGAGGTTTTATTTTTTACAATTCCTATGGAAACCCTGAGGCCAGAAGTTTTTCCTGTTAGTTCACAAGGAACTCTTGGATTTAATCATTATAGAATTGCTTATACTTTCAGGGGGTTGAAGTGCTTACATTCAGCTGGAGTGTCTGGCCCACTGCTAGCACACCCTCTCCCCCTACCGTTGCTCACTGTCCTATCTAATAAAAAAAAAACACATGAAGGTGACTTAGTAAAAAGGAGTGGAACTGCTCCACCTAAGAGTTTAAATGCCGTTTCAGGTGTTAGTCACCTGGACCTAATTAGTTTAAGCTGAATTATCATTGACATTCTATAAGTCAAAACGAGAGACGGTATCAATCAAAAGTAACAACGAGCTGAAACTAACCCTTTTCTAAAAAGCCACACGGCGTCTGGTCATTGTTGCTCCAGCTATCTGACTGTTAGAGCCACATCACAGTACTCCCCTCAGTGTGCACACAGCGTGTTTGGTGACGTTATCCGCTAACCTGTCTTCCCTCGCTGGTTCTCTCTCGCCTCGTCTGTTTTTCTCTGTTCCACGTCTGCCCGGGCTGGCGTTCGGCCATTCACCAAGGAGGCAACGTTACCAACATGTTATTTCTCTGGCCTAATCACGTGGCGTTTTGCCGACATCCCATTTCTCTAATGCCCTTAAAATGATTAGTCTTGGGTTTGTTAATGTTCCTGGTTGGTGAGTATTGATGTTTAGGAAACCAATGTGTTTGTGTGTTTTTAGAGATGGTATGAAGGATTGTCCTGAGTGTTAATGGAAGTGGTGGTTGAGGTCACTGCAGACAGAGGCTCAATGCTTTCAGGGCCTGAATGCAGTTGCGATGACTAGTAGGCCTATATTCTGTTGGTTGGTCAGTGCTTTATCCATGGGTGTTCTAGACTATGGAGGGAAACTTTTTATTTCAAAATCCAAAGGATGTTAAGTAAGTACATGTGTGAGGAAGCCTATACAGTTTTGCAAGACACAAACACTGGCATATTTTAAAACTTGAATAGTTTTTTTCTATATTGAGAAGGGGTGTGAGAATTCTATGAAGTGCCCTGGACAGGTACTGTAGGCTGTTGTCTAATAGGATCTTGGTTACTAGTTTCTGAATATCTTCTTTGGGTGGTTCTGCCCACTTAACTTCCCGAGTACCCCACTAACAGCTTTCTGTGCCATCTTAGTTAAATCACTGTCTCCCCAACCACAATAAACATGAAACAACAGCTCACAATGCATTTTTGTTTCTTTGGCTACTCCTATACTTGCAAACTTTTAATTGTGTTCTGTGAACATCATACAAACCATTTTGCTATTTTTACTATATGGATTCTTTGCTAGTAAACTCTTGGAAGAATTACTTGAAATGCACCTCCCCATTATAGACAGGACTGTCCTTGTAAAATCATGGAGGGCTATCTGTTAGACAATGGATGAGTCTTAAGTCTGCCTGTGTGTCCTTGGTTGTTGTTCCAGGCAGCTGATCTGAGCAAGCCCATAGACAAGAGGATATACAAAGGAACGCAGCCCACGTGTCACGACTTCAACCCCCTCACAGCCACAGCGGAGAGCGTCTCCCTCCTGGTGGGCTTCTCGGCCGGCCAGGTACAGCTCATCGACCCCATCAAGAAGGAGACCAGCAAGCTGTTCAACGAGGAGGTGGGTTAAGCCGTATGCATCCGCCACGCTGGCTAAAAAGTCCATTGGTGAATGTCGACAAAATGAGAATCCAGTTCAGTTTCAGTATCAAACCTAAATTACCCACTAGTAGTAATATTAACATACAACCGCTGTGTTATAATTGTTTTATTGGTTCATTTCTAACTCATGTCTGACAAGTTATTCATCTCTCCTTGACCAACCTCTCTCTTTCATTCTCAGAGACTGATAGACAAGTCCCGTGTGACCTGTGTGAGGTGGGTTCCTGGCTCAGAGAGCCTCTTCCTGGTGGCCCACTCCACTGGCAGCCTGTACCTGTACAACGTGGAGCACACCTGCGGCACCACGCCGCCCCACTACCAGCTCCTCAAACAGGGCGACGGCTACGCCGTGCACACCTGCAAGAGCAAGTCAGCCCGCAACCCGCTCCTGCGCTGGACAGTGGGCGAGGGGGCTCTCAACGAGTTTGCCTTCTCGCCCGACGGGAAGTTCCTTGCGTGCGCCAGCCAGGACGGCTTCCTGCGCGTGTTCGGCTTCGATGCGGCTGAGCTTCACGGCACCATGAAGAGCTACTTCGGCGGGCTGCTGTGTGTGTGCTGGAGCCCGGACGGACGCTACATCGTGGCCGGCGGCGAGGACGACCTGGTGACTGTGTGGTCCTTCTCGGACTGCCGGGTGATCGCCCGGGGCCACGGACACAAGTCGTGGGTTAGCGTGGTGGCATTCGACCACTGCACAACCAGCGTGGAGGACAGCGACCCACCCGCCGAGTTCAGCGGGAGCGACGAGGAGTTCCACGAGCAGATCCACTTCGGAGGGGGGCGGGACCGCGCCAACAGCTCCCAATCGCGCCTCTCCAAGAGGAACTCTACGGACGGACGGCCGGTCAGTGTGACCTATCGCTTCGGCTCGGTGGGCCAGGACACCCAGCTGTGTTTGTGGGACCTGACCGAGGACATCCTTTTTCCTCACCTGCCCCTGTCCCGCACCAGGACTCACACTAACGTCATGAGTGCCACCAGTCCCCCAGCTGCTGGGACGGCCACTACTACTAACTCTACTTCTACTACTACTGCTACTTCTACTACTACTTCTACTAATACTACTACTTCATCTGCTGTGAATACTAACCCATTCGGCACCAATGGCAACAACACCGTGAGCAGTAGTAGTGGTAGCAGTGGTACCCCCGCAAACTCACTCCCCGCCCCCCTGCCGCGCTCCAACAGCCTGCCGCACTCCTCCGGCCCCGCGGGGGGCAGCACCACGCCCAACAGCCACACGGGGGGCGGCGGCAAAGGAGGCAGCATCATCGATAGCGCCTTCATCGCCACGGGCGTCAGCAAGTTTGCCACGCTGTCGCTTCATGACGCGCGCAAGGAGCGCCACGAGAAGGACCACAAGCGCAACCACAGCATGGGCCACATCAGCAGCAAGAGCAGCGACCGGCTCAACCAGCTGAGCTCGGCGGCGCGGACGGCCAAGGCGGACGCCGCCAAGACTCTGGGCACGCTGCTATGCCCGCGCATGGAGGAGATTCCTCTGCTGGAGCCGCTGGTGTGCAAGAAGATTGCTCACGAAAGACTCACTGTGTTAATCTTCCTGGAGGACTGTCTGGTCACAGCCTGCCAGGAGGGCTTTATTTGCACATGGGCCAGGCCTGGGAAAGTGGTGAGTCTCAGTTAAACATCCATCCCCTGTAGCTCCTAAGCCCAGAACCCGACACCTATACCCTTAACCAGATTGCAGAGGTCCAATAAATTGGTGAGTTTCGGTAAAACATCCTAGCCCCTAGACAGTCCTTTCGGTTTGAGATCCAGTACTTACACTAGATACTGTTTAAAGATCTCTGAAAATGTGGATTGACTGGTGAGTTTGCCACACGGCATTTTGCCCATTTCCCCTACAAGGTGCAATCAATCCAGAGTCTCTATTGCCCTTTAGTCGGAATGGATTTGTTCTGGTCCTGGCAATTATTTTATATAACGATCACACCAACCATTTTACGATTGACAGAAATTGCTAATTGAAATTGGTTTGATTTTGATTTCTTTCTCTAATGCATTTTCTCTGCTCTTCTACAGGGCTTACTGTCATCTCAGAACGCAGCCAACTCTCCTAGTGGGACGGTAGTATAGCCCTGGTGCTACTAAATGAAACCAAGCTAGACAGACAGGAAAAGATGACCTGGCCACACCTCGCCACAGCCCTGCAGCAGTGTTCTTCACTTTCTCTCGCATCATAAACACACCTTTTAGTTCTGTTCATCTTCATGTAGAACGATAGATGGCTTTCGTGGTCCATTGAGGGTAGATGCAGAGACCTAAAGTCTGGAAATGGTTTAAATGTCAAGAAAGCTTGACATCGTCCAGGAAGATTTGAACTTTTGTTCAGGGAGGGGAGGCCGGCTGTGCTGTTTAGTTTGTTCCCATGTCTCTTCCACAAAGGTCCAAAAACAACCCCTTTAAGAGCTGGAAGTTGTTTTAACAGTGGGTGTGTCTCTAATAGCTTGGCCTCCTCAAGAAACACCACCTAGCCATATTACCCCTCTAGACACTTCACGAAGATCTGAAAGACTTGGACAGGTTTAATCAATATGGTTTAGACCTATTTCTTCCACTCTCCAGTCTTCTTAGATCTAGCCTAGGGGTTAGGGGCAAGGTGTTGTTTTAGAACAGGTGAAATCTGTTCTACCTAGTCCCTTGTCCCTGACTAACAGTACAGTTTGATCTAATGCTCACAGCAAAGGGAGTTGGAGCAGTTTGCTTCCTTGAACTACAAGAAAAAGAAAAAAAAACATTTTTAAATTTAAATCAGAGTATCACAGCTTGAGTATTTTGCACTGATTATTTTCTTGTTTTCCGTTCATTTTTTATTCATAATTACAATGGGACAAAAACAAGATGTTTTAAGACAGCCTTTGGATGCACTTGGGTTGCGGCGTGGCATCTCTGTCTGAAAGCTGGACGCTGCAATCATAGTTTTTTTAAAGATGAAAAAAAGAGAATTGTTTGCACTTAATAGTTTGTTAAAAAAGAATGGCTTTACAATTTTGGAGTGTGCAAGGACTCCCCAGACAAGGTTGTTAAAAATATAAATAGAATTAAAAACCTTTGTATCTATTGAACATTTATTTTAATATTGTTTCAGATTAAAAAATGGGCTCTGTATTATATGTAAATATTGTACTTTAATGATTTATGGGTGAAATTATCATTATTACACTAGTTGGAACTTCTTCATTTCAGGATAGTGATATTTCTAATGCAGAAAAATATATACATAATAATATTAAAAATGAATCTTGAATATGCAGGTTAATGTTTTTTTCTTTCTTTTCTGTTGTACATAAAGAGAATTCAGGTGTATTTTTCTTAATGAAACATTTGGTATAGGAGATGTCTCTATGGAATTCTCTAATTCTAATAGGTAGTGCTAAAAGCTAGCCTTTCACTGCAGACCCCTCTATGTACACAGGTAAGGACATTGAGATCCTGAACCCATCCCTAGCCCCTATGCAGCTGAAGACCAGAGAGGAGGATGTAGTTACTGGCAGTGTAGAGATGGAAAGACTTGACATAATCTTGGACATACCCCCAGTGTTGTTAGATCTCCACAAACGCACAGGGCTGCCGGAGGTTATTTGGGGACTGGCTCGTAGGTTAAGCTAGGAACTGTCTAATTCAGCCATCACTCAGAGCTCAGGTAAACCAGGGAAGACTTAACACAGATATAGTTCTTTCACCCATTTTGTAG
The DNA here is from genome assembly GCF_011004845.1 of Esox lucius. Lineage (NCBI taxonomy): Eukaryota > Metazoa > Chordata > Actinopteri > Esociformes > Esocidae > Esox > Esox lucius. Next base: position 19,534,945 of record NC_047586.1, read on the forward strand.
GCACCAGAACATGAAACATCTTACATAGTGTATTCTTACATAGTATACAACCAATATGACTAAACCAGTGTTATGCCTGTGTGGACAATGGCCTCTACAAGATTTATGACAACAGGATTGATATCAAATGTGTGAGAACCAGACAACTGTCACTGTGTAAATGTCTATACTTTGTGTGAGCACTGGGGCCTGTTCATGGAGTTTGGAACATAGGAATGTATTATCTGAACAAGATCTGGGAATATCTGTCATGTATATAGGTATTGAGTCGTCTCAATCCATTACATTTCTTGGTACTGATTTCAAGGGAGTTTTCCGAAAGCTTCGTAGGGGTTAATTAGCCTTACAACCACTGCCTCTGGTGGGCTTATATGGCGGTTATTTTTTGCTTGAGGAAACCTCCGGGAAACTCCCTCTTGAATGTTTCATGTCCCTGAACCCACCCGAGGAGACAGGAACCAACCAGGTAGGCAGACTGAGGACTCTTCAAGGTGTAGTAGGAGTGCTTTTTCCCTCCATGTCACACCGATTAAAAAAGCTTTGACAGACCTTGTCGTTTCCGACCTCCAGTCTTTACTAGTAGGTCTACGGGCTGAATGTATGAATGGACAGTCAGTCAAGAGATTCCTCCATACTTGTATTGAACTATATTGGTGCAGAGTCGAGCTGCATCACTGCTTGTCTTACATACTGGGTGTTAATGAGACTAGTATGGGTTACTGCATACATGGAGTGTGTCTGAAAACAGGTGGGAGGATCAACACAAGCAGGTGAATGAAAAACCAAGTGGCTGGTTGGTTGCCATGCAAGACTGTTTTTGCATTGCTGCTTTCTGTTCCATTGTAGTTGTATTTTAGCTAGGCCTAACCCTTTTTCTAACTTCAACTTTCCTAAGCAGTCATGCTAATTATCCTAACCTGTGTTAATTCTCCTACACTGCTACTCTAATTCTCTTAACATGCTAAACCGGCTTAGTTGAAATGCTAAAAGGAGGTTTCCATACATCCCTTTATGTTGAACGGTCTTGAGTGTTAACCAATCTGACCAGTTAGCTCCTAGGTTACATTCACTCATGTACATCACTCTTTGGGCCCCTCCACAGGTCCTGCCCAGGAGATGCAAGGTGTACGTCTTGCAAAGGGACTCTGCTCGTGAGGAACAAGATGACAATGCTTATAGTCACAAAATTATTGGGATTAATCAAACTGGCGTACGCTTCCCTTGATAAATCAGACCCACACTATACTTCAGCGTACGTGAACGATTTCAGTCCATACACGAAGCAAGTTGGAGACCGGTCAGAAAAAACATGAAAATATATTTCCCATAACTTGAACTTCAATTAGCCAAATATCTGATATAGAATCTAACAACTCTAAAAAATATATTTTTCAAAACGTATTAAGTAGCCTAACAAGCAGTCATAAATATTCCGCATTGCAAGACGTGGTTGTTGTTGTAAATAAAATAGTGGTCAACGATTTGACAAGGTGGACACGAGAAGGCGATTTACTGCAATCCTAACCTGTGTCCAAACTTGGATGCGGGCAAAGTATGACAGATATTTCTCCCATTGACTAGCACATCGCTGATTGGAAAAGTTCTAGATGGAGACACCGACATGTCGCAAAAACATAAAGAACCTCAAGGTCGTGAAAGTGAGCGTCTGTAAATAAATCGGCATATTGTAGTGTGTTGTTAAGATTTTTCCCCTTTGTTTCAGTCAACATTCCTCAACCAGCTTTTCCGAAATAGCATGTTATTTCTCAAATTTAACCGCTAGGATGTGGATACGCATTGGTTGAAATTTGCGTAGAGAAACGCACTTTCCCGTCAATTTCAACATTGATAAATGTCAACCTTTGCGTCAAAACTGGCGTACTCATGGTTTACGCATGTTTGTGTTTACGCACGATTGATACATCAGAATCAGCTTTATTCGCCAGGTATGTGTACACATACGAGAAATTTTACTCTGGATTATACAGGCTCATGATGTGCTTACTCATAAAAAAAAATTCAACAAAGGAAACTCAACAAGAGTCACCGAGTGCAATATACAGTACACATAAATATACATAATAAACCAAAACAATAACAGTGAGCCTGATGAGACAATAATGCAATGAGCAGGGTATAAAGGGTGCTGGAAATAAATATTTTTGTACCGGTATTATTATTTACATAATGACGGTGGATGTGATTATATATATGTACACTCACCTAAAGGATTATTAGGAACACCATACTAATACTGTGTTTGACCCCCTTTCGCCTTCAGAACTGCCTTAATTCTACGTGGCATTGATTCAACAAGGTGCTGAAAGCATTCTTTAGAAATGTTGGCCCATATTGATAGGATAGCATCTTGCAGTTGATGGAGATTTGTGGGATGCACATCCAGGGCATGAAGCTCCCATTCCACCACATCCCAAAATGCTCTATTGGGTTGAGATCTGGTGACTCTGGGGGCCATTTCAGTACAGTGAACTCATTGTCATGTTCAAGAAACCAATTTGAAATGATTCGAGATTTGTGACATGGTGCATTATCCTGCTGGAAGTAGCCATCAAAGTACATGGTGGTCATAATGGGATGGACATGGTCAGAAACAATGCTCAGGTAGGCCATGGCATTTAAACAATGCCCAATTGGCACTAAGGGGCCTAAAGTGTGCCAAGAAAACATCCCCCACACCATTACACCACCACCACCAGCCTGCACAGTGGTAACAAGGCATGATGGATCCATGTTCTCATTCTGTTTACGCCAAATTCTGACTCTACCATCTGAATGTCTCAACAGAATTCCAGTCTTCAACTGTCCAATTTTGGTGAGCTCGTGCAAATTGTAGCCTCTTTTTCCTATTTGTAGTGGAGATGAGTGGTAACCGGTGGGGTCTTCTGCTGTTGTAGCCCATTGTACTGTTTCTGCTATGCTTGTCTGTAAAGCGCTTTGAGAAAGCTACTTTTAAAGGCGCTATACAAAATACATTTATTATTATTATTATTATCCGCCTCAAGGTTGTGCTTCACAAATGCTTTGCTGCATACCTCGGTTGTAACGAGTGGTTATTTCAGTCAAATTTGCTCTTCTATCAGCTTAAATCAGTCGGCCCATTCTCCTCTGACCTCTAGCATCAACAAGGCATTTTCGCCCACAGGACTGCCACATACTGGATGTTTTTCACTTTTCACACCATTCTTTGTAAACCCTAGAAATGGTTGCGTGTGAAAATCCCAGTAACTGAGCAGATTGTAAAATACTCAGACCGGCCCGTCTGGCACCAACAACCATGCCACGCTCAAAATTGCTTAAATCACCTTTCTTTCCCAGTGTAATGGAGCAGAGTGCAAACGATGCTGGATTGAATAAACAAGTAATTATTGTGCAGGTGTAATGTACATGAGGTAGGTGGATATTATATATACAGTATGAACAGCATTGAATTACAGGATGACAAAAAAAAAAGTAGCAGACAGGTGGATTTTAGGGTCAGAGTTACTGGGTTGTTATACAGGGATTGTGCCTGGCTCTAAGTGTCTGAAGTTGACTGTTCATAAGAGTGATGGCCTGTGGGTAGAAACTGTTCCTGTGTCTGTTCGTTTTGGTGTACAGTGCTTTGTAGTGCATACCAGAGGGGAGGGGCTGGGACAGGTTGTATACATGAGGCCCCTGGTCCTGGGTGTGTTGGAGGACCTCTCTCCCTTCTCTGTACTGGTAATGGTTTGTCTTAGAGCTGCTGTTCTCTCTTTTAGCCTTTAATGGAATAACACAGAGTCAATGAGTCACTGCTGCATTAATATGTCCATGTTCAACTGTGGGCCTGGTAACATGATTAGCTGTGCTTTTCAGTCAGCTTGGCACATTCATTCTATATAAGATGCAGGGTGACAAATTGGAAGATACAGTCAAGGACATAAACAGCATGCAGTAGTCTACTGTAAGATATTTTATTGTCCTATATGTGAACAATATAACAAAAAATTCACTGTAGTGGGGGAAAAATATGTTAAAACTTGTCTTGGGGGTGTGTCCCAACAGAAACACTATGGTACAGTCGTGTAGTTTGACCAGACCTGATCTGACTAGCCATGTGCCTCAGAGACTTACAGTCTTTTGCAGGGGGATCTGGATCTGATCATGTGGACATCAGTGTCGTACTACAGAATACAGCAGTGACAGTCTTCTCTCCACACAGGGGAAGCAGCTGGGTTGGCCTCTACCTTTCCACTGCAGGAAGGTATGACCTTGCCTCATCACAGCAACTCCTCAGCCGGTTCAAGAGTAAATGTGTCCTCAGATGCAGCTCTTGCCAACCCGTTCTGTTTCTTATCAAACTGCTCGCCCAGTAACTAGAACGTCTTTAGAGGGGAAAGCATTCTCCATCAATCACAATTGAGCTTGCAGGTATGCGACCTACCACAAGATGTCACTATTTCACAATGAGACAAGGCAGTCCCGTCTGATGTCCTGTTCATCCACCCTGAACGGCACTGAACTGTTTCACACCAGACTGTAGGACCCCCAGGACTTATGGTGAACATCAACCAGGATTTGAACTCCTGGACCTATCTTTTTGGGAAGGGGAGGCTAAACACAGGCAGTAACCTCTACCAATAAAGAACCATTAGTTGTTGTTTTGTTAAGCTTAATTGTTTGGTAATGTGACAAGAGTGCTACACTCTTCATGGCTTGCATTTATGGCTAACAGCTGCTTTTAGAGTTCCCAGGACATCATGGATCAATGGACCTGACCCAGCTCGTTTTACGTGTGAAAAAGAGACCAGGAAAGGTGGAGGGTTCACACCGATTTAACTGAGAGGAAGGAAGAGGGTTACATCAGAACTGGATTGGTTAATCAATATTCTATATCTATGGGTTGCACGGTCAAACAAGGGCTTGGGAAAAGTAGAGGATTCCACTTCTCTTTAACTTGTTATATGTCACCACCTAGTGGTGAAACTCATGGGGACGTCTGTATGAGTAAATTGTGCTCGTTTTGGTTCCTTGTGAACTATAACACTTGTAGCTACAGCTTTTCAAATATGTACTGCCTTCTGAGATGGTGACAAATTGATTGCTAGGGACAAAGCAAATTTATTGATATAATCACATTTGCACTATTCATGTGTTTGCAAATTACAGTGGGAATTACTAAACAGTGCAACTTACTAGGTTGTAAAAAAAACAGGCAATTCAGTTTTACCATAAAGCGTGGAAGTGTAGACGTACAGTAAAATACACACACAGAGAGAGACACAATGAGTTGTACATATTGCAGTGGTTTTACTTTATTTAAAAAGTATTAGAATGGTTTTGAAAACATTTAAAAACTAATTTAAATAAATTTAAATGGATTTCTCAATGCTGACTTTATCCCATATGGGCAGAAAATAAAAAAACACTAATCAGCCTCTCTTAAACAGCATAATTTCATGCAAAAACACATTGTGAGCTTCCTAAAAAATTTGCAATACTGTTCTACAGAAAACTCTGCTATAATCAATATTGTAAAACATTTCTAGACCTGTCTTAAACATTAAAGCTACAGACAGTTGAATGTCTTGGTCCAGAATAGGGAGAGTAGTGAAAAACAAGGATCATCCCTCCTGGACCTGATGATCAATACCAGAGATTTCTTCTATATGTAGAACAACACAACAACGGACATAAGGACACATGTCTCTCAATTTACTCTAAAAGTGACTGTGAAGATGGAATAGTTCATTAGGATTAAGACATTCAATATTATTATCTACTGTATGTCAACAGACTATATAAACGATCAGGTTAAAATTCAATTCATAGATCTGAAGGACAAGAAATAAGACAACAATTAGTTTGATACTCCAGTTGGCCTATCCATAATATTTAGGTCTGTCCACTTCTAGTCCATTTATATCTGTCAACACTGAAGATTTGGGAGTTGGAGGGAAGTGCTAGGAAGTAGGAACCTAAATGGAACTGGACCAATGTCTGTGATTCTCACCTGCTTGTGTCCTCAGAGGCTTGGGTGGGCGGGTCCTCATTGTGTAACTAGTGATTATGGAAGCCATGATTGTCAGTGCCCCAAACAGCATGATGGGACTGATTGACAACTCAGCATAACTGGTATCTGGACAATCAGACAGACAGTGTGTGATGCAATATAGTCTGGGATTTATTTATAAGCTATGAATACAAAGATCTTACACATCCACTAGATGATGCTGAAGGTTAATATCCATCAGCCAAATCCCTCTACACCTCTGTCTGATTACCAAGTACTGTAACTTTGCATTCCCACACATGCATTCATTCTGATTGAAGCATTTAAAAACTCATGCAAGTCACTCAACTGAAGATGGCGGTGAAGGATAACCACAAGCTCAAATCTTTTACCCAAAAAATAATGTACCTGTTTCGACGTCAGTGGAACTCAGATTCAGGACAGTCGTCTGTCCTAAGTTCGCGGCTAGGTCTTTCTACAAAGGCACTGACAGCTTTCACAAACAATCCCCGACCAGCCATGCTAATAGTGAACAGCACCTGGTCAGCATGACAGCCAAGCAGGTGGCTGACAATCCGTCTTCAGGGCCCTTGGTTGTATCAGGAATTTAAATGCAGATGCCCATTGGGTGATTGTACGACATAACAAATGCATACCTAGTAACTGATGGACCTGCCAGTGGTCTTGTTCCCTGGGGTGAATGAGTTAGTGTTTTGTTTAAAAATCAGTGTTTTGTTTGAAATTCAAATGCTTTTTTGACTTATCTTTATTCATTTTCATAATTAGAAATAGTATGAAAGAAATATAAAAACATTTTGTTTTATATATCCAGAATGTATTTTATAAATAATTAATCATGTTAAGTAACAAAAGTATCTGCTTCTATGTTGTAACTGATAAATTACAACTTTTGGAACGAGGGACAGTAAAACAAATTTCGGACCAGTAAGTTTCTAATCCACTGGGCCAGTGGCAAAAAGTTTTAACATTGAGCCCTGGCCTGGTTCCTCCACTCAACCACCTCATGACAATATCTGTTATCCTCTTTGACAAGTTGTTAAAATGTGATTGACTGGTATAGTAAATAAAACCTTGTATTCGATTAATAACAGAAACTCAGCTGAAGGTTATGGTAATAAAGGGACAAGTCTGTAACTTCATTAAGGCTTTAGGATCACTTATTTACAATGTCAATTAGAAGGGCTAAACAATACTGCTGACTAGGGTCTTCATTCTGGGCAAACAAACAATAAATGGGTAACTACAATGGCCATACCTAGTGTTGCGGTCTCAGGTCTCAAGTGTTTTTCCTACAACTTTCCTAGCAGTTACTGACTAACACCTGCAGAAACATGGTTACAATTGATGTGTAGTTACCATGTTGTTACCCAGTTGTTAACCACTTTGTTTCTTTGTTGTTTCCTGGAAATAACCTAGTTATTACCTTGTTATTTCCATCCTGCCAAATAAAGTGCAACCCTTATTCCCTTTTGGGTAAAAGAAAACATTAACCTCTGCAACCAACCTATGGAGCGCAGGAACGTCCCTGTCCTGGCACCAAGTTTCAAAGACCTGCCAGTTATACACATAGACAGAACACAGAGGGTGTCCCAGAATCCTGAGTTCTCACAATAACATTCTGGGGGAGTCATTTGTCACATCCTGTCTGGGGCGTTCCTGCTCTTTATCTGAGAGACAATCCTGTTCAGAGTTGAAACCAACAGGCTTTCCGGCAATGGTTGTCAAAAGCTGCCAAGACGGAAGGAGAAAGGGTGGTTGCAGGCAGGAATGGAGGAAGGTAGGTTTCTGTGGTGAGGGTATCATGGTGGAGCAAACCACTTACAGGGGAAAGACATTGCTGAGGGGCAACATGAGTAATGTAATGGGTATTTCCTGCCTGTGAGGTGACAGTTGGTGGAGAACTGACATCCTGATCACTACCACATGGTTGTAGCAAACCCCAATGCAAACATAAATGATGTTCAACCCACAAGTTTGAATGGTCAGCAAATTGCAAGAAAGATGCCGAAAAACAACCATGACACCAGATGATGATAATTTGCAATGTGTTGTTGTAAGTTAGATTTTGGCCATGCAGAGACATTTATCAATACAAAGCTTTTATCAATACAAAGTTATTAAATTATAATATATAAAGACAACTATATCTGTATCAAGACATAGGCCTTCGCTGAAGTCAGAGAAGGCCTAAGTGACTGAGCAACACTGTTAGGGATGGCCTTTTTTCTCTCATTATGATTTGGATTTATGTAGCTTGTTAATACATTTGTTGAATTAGGTTACTGTTGCGAGTGAATAGTGGTGAATTGAAAAAACCCATATCCAGAGGGATGATTTCTCAGAGAGATGGGAGCGTTGTTGTTGAGGAAGAACTGGAGGCTCTGTCCAAGATGGAGTCCAACATAAGAGGAAAAGTAGTGGTAAGAAGCTAGGGGGAACATGCCACTAACAAAAATACAGATAAAACCACACTGGATCCATTACAAAGCTCTATACTGGACATTTTTATTTCCTCTGATTTCTTTCTTTGCCACTGGATTTACACCACATGCACACAGTTGACACATACATGTTTTTGGTATGCAAAATTATTCAGGCTATATCACACCTTTTTATTGGTATAATATTATGCAAACAGAGCAAGCTCGTTCCCAGACCCATCTGACCAATTGAGTTGTCTGCATTATGAAATAAGCACCTCTGGTGCGACCCCCAGAGCAGGTCATGGCGCCGGGACAGGTGGGGCTCTGTCCCCAGAGCAGGTCATGGTGCCGGGAGGGGTGGAGTCTCCGCCCCAGGTGCAGGATGAGGCAAAGGGATGGAGGGCAGAAGCTCCACCCCCGAATCAGTAAAGAGCGTTGGAGCAGGAAGCCGCTCCACCCTCAAATCCATACGGGGAGCCAGAGCGAAAGGAAGCACCGCCCCCAAACCAGTATGAGGTGCAGGAGGAGTCCAGGGAGCTGGAAGCACTGGGGAAACTGGAGGCTGGACCGGTTGTACCAGACCGGGACCCGACATCACCGAATGCTGATGGGCACATGGCACCAGCCTCTCCAAACCCAACCTGACCTCCCACCCAGCAGGCCAGTCTCTGACCCTCTCTGGGGGATGCTGTGGGCTGGCAGCCGGTATAATTGAAATAAACAATGTAACTTACTTATCTCTCACTTACCTCATTGATACTTACTTTGGACTTGTGTCTGAGGTGTGGCCTGGGATCCTACAGAAACTGAAATGAAAAGAAAGATAATAAATACTAACCTTTGGCATTCCTACAGTATATTTGCTTGGTCTTGTGAAGGTGTGAAAATCATCTTTTGAAGGTGTGAAATGACAAGCTATTTTCATTTCAGGGTGAGGTTAACACTGTCAATATTGAAAGACAGCCCATGTTCTCTTTCTCTGTCCCTCTCCTCAGAAAAACAGAAGTGGGCTGAGGTCAAGGGCATCCACTAAAGCACCAGTTACAGGCATAGACAGACCTATTTGTTTATGTTCAGTTACTTTAACCTTTTCCAATTACAGTACATTAGAAAGAATCTTTAGTTTGTGAACACATACATGGTCTTGCATGACCACTCTCTACTGTAGGAACTGGAGACAGTAATGTGTCCTTATTTCCTTTAGATTCATTACCATGTTACTGACCTACATTACAATCTGCAATATGTCCTCTTGGGCAAGACACTGCCAAGTGATTTTTCTCCTACAGCTAGCCTGCTACAGCATCACCCTTCGGACAACAAAGCCCTTTTTACCTATGATTAACTTTCCTATAGGGTCTAATGAGGAGATGTGGATGTGAGGAGAAAGCAATTTAAATCTTACATGTCTGTTACCTAGTCAGGCCAGCTTCAATGACACATTGATAACTGACACCAAGTCATTACAGGATGGATTCTGGACTGTTAAGAGGTTTACCTTATCTGAACTGTCGGTCTGTTAAAACAGATGAGATGTTTTCTGGAAATGATGTGTACCCTTCCAGGAATCCTCCCAGACATACTTAATGTTCCTGTAATTCCACAAAAATCTGTTAATAAAATGATTCCGGAATCATTCCATTATAGTAATAAAATACTAATGCATGTTTATATGGCCATTTCACATATGCTTCTGTATTCTTTTTACTATGTCTATACATGATTTTGTCTACACAGTTGCTTGACTAATATTTTTTATATGAATAATATTATCAAATATAGTTTGACAATCAACAAAGCATGTTTTCCTCCAGAATCTGAAACATGCACATCTTTTCAATGTTAATAAAATGTGTACATCAGGGCTTCTCAAACCTGTTCCTGGAGAGCTACTGTCCTGTAGGTTCTGTCTCTAACACCAGTTGTGATGAACCTGATTTAGCCAGTTAATTATTAGAATCAGTTGTGCTGGATAAGGGTTGGAAAGACTACATCAGAATGGTGACAATACAGGAACAGGGTTGGGCAGATCTGATATAAAGTTTCAATAGTACAGAAACAACCATGTTTAACCATGGGTTTCATTCAATTAATAGTCATTTGAAAAGAAAACATATTCACAGTCCTCATGGTATAGTGGATATGTATGTGCTGTATGTAAAGAATTTTGTGTGGAGAAACCATCCAAATACTGTTGCTAAAACAGACATTCTGGGCCAGTTCTGCTGCAGTGTTGATCTACTTCATATTGTTTGGGGTGTCAGATACATTTCACAAAGGGCAAAGTATCGGTTGTTTTTTTGTCTTCCTTTTAATTGGTCCAGTTAAGACCTTGACAACCAGGTTTAGGCAGGTCCTAACAAATTAGTGACCTTCATTTTCTACCAGGCACAAAGTAGGACTGATAACCTGTAGGCACTCTGCCTTCCATGGAATTTGTTTTACACCAGTGCTGTACGTAGATCCAAGTGTTTTTCTTGCTTCCAACACTGGGCCTCAAGTGTTTCCAGGTAAATGGAATTGGTCTCCCTCATCAACTTCAGGCACTCATAAATACACTCAGTATCATAATATTCTATTAGGTACACCCATCTGATTAGTGCCAAATCAAACCACACGTTTCCTCTAGAAAACCCTGAGTTTTAGTTTTTTGTTGCTCTGGTAATTTGTAAACACTGTCATTAGCTAGAAGGGAAGGTGTCACAATCACTTACAGTGAAAAACAATTCTACAATCTAAAAATGTGACCACATTGAGGAAGTGTTGGTGGAGTGGTGAGCAGAGATGATAATGAGATGAGAAACTCATAGTGAACCCAGACTTTGACAGAGGAGAGAAAGAGATGACAATGACTTTGGGACTGCTACTCATCCTTGTGTTCCTACTAACAGGTAAGACAGAAAAGATCAGTGAGAGAAATAGTCAATGCATTATAATACACATTACACTTTATGGTGAAAGGGGCTCTTTGGGTTATTTCACCACTAGATTTTTCCATAGAGGTTCAAATATGGTCTGTGTTTCGTTAGGGTTTACCCCGCCTTAGCGTTTTGATACTTGTGTAAATCTTGTCAGTACAAGGTGTCTTTAATCAACATATTTGCATCAGTTCACCAGAAAATATTGACTAAATGTGGGAAAAGATATTGACAAAATGCTAAAAGGTATGATGCATCACATGTCTATGCCAAGAATATCATTACAGAAATAAAACCTCTTTCATAAAGATTAGTTTATAAAATTAAAATCTTAAAACTCTTTGCTATTGAAGGATGTTTTTATATTCTTTGGAAAAGTACACAGAGATTCTTGAACCCGGTCCATGGAACATCTCCAGTTCATGGAGGAATGCCTGGCAGTTTGTTGCATATCCCAGGCTTCTATCTCAATGTTGCCTATTTTGCAGTTGGAATGGGTTTGCATTGGGGGAACAGCTGAGTCATAATCTACTGTTGGAATATATTGTTCATATAGTGGTTACCTTAGTAAGAACATACTCGGTCAAAAATCAAGGGTGCAATGGAAGCTTTATTAAAAGCATCGCAGCAGAGTTGTCTGATGTTCAATCGATCTGACTGTAAAGATAGTTGCTATTGGTTATATACATTGAAGGGCGTGTCTACCTATCACAGATTGGTAGACAGATATTTATCCACCATACACAATTATTACGCACATCATATTTCTCAAGATGTATTTTATTGTTGAACAATCACAATGCTTTATGCCAATCCAAAATATAATTGAACCTCAAACCTGAATGTTTAACAAAGGAAAAGTGAGTTTTGATCTTTCTCAATGAGTGTATCAATCAAATTTATTTATAAAGCCCTTTTTACAACAGCAGTTGTCACAAAGTGCTTTACAGAGACACCCGGCCTTAAACCCCAAGGAGCAAACAACAGTAGTGTTGGATTTCAGTGGCTAGGAAAAACTCCCTAAGGCCAACTCCCTACCCGGGGGAGGCCCCCGGACAGGGCCCAACAGGCAGGAAATCAATCCACCCACATTGCCAGGCATCAACCAAAGGGACACCTACCAACCGCAACCCCCCTGAAATAGGGCAGAGTATTGCCAGTAGCTTACAGCCCATATGCACAAGTGCGCAACAGAGAGTCAACAACAAGCCAGTGACTCTTCCCCCGAAAGGCACTGGAGGGAGGGCATCCCAGTGGCGATGAGAGCACACCTGGCAAGACAGCAAGGGTGGACAGTATCAAGCCTACTGGTCACCTTCACGTCCCCGGGCCAGGCTACACCTAATTATAAACCGTGCTGTAGAGATTAGGTTTTAGTAGACACTTGAAAGTTTGCTCTGAGTTTGCATTTCTAACCTTAATTTGCAGATCATTCCACAGTAGTGGAGCTCTATGAGTAAAAGCCCTGCCGCCAGCTGTTTGTTTAGAAATTCTAGGTACAATTAAAAGGCCTGCATCTTGCGATCGTAGGTTACGTGTAGGTATGTATGGCTGGATCATTTCAGCAAGGTAAGTAGGAGCAAGTCCATGTATTGATTTATAGGTTAAGAGTAAAACTTAAAAATCAGCCCTAACCCTAACAGGCAGCCAGTGTAAGGACGCTAGGACAGGAGTAATGTGTTCACATGTTTTTGTTCTAGTTAGGATTCTTGCAGCCGTGTGCAGCACTAATTGAAGTTTATTTATTAGTTTGTCTGGATAACCAGAGAGAAGAGCATTGCAGTAATCTAGTCTAGAAGTAACGAAAGCATGGAATAATTTTTCTGCATCAGTTTTTGATAGAAAGTTTCTCATTTTTGCAATGTTTCGAAGATGAAAATAAGCAACTCTTGAGACATATTTTATATGTTCTTCAAAGGAGAGGTCAGGGTCAAGGGTAACGTCCAGGTTTTTTACAGTTTTTTGGGATACGACCATGCACCGTTGAGGTTCACCGTGAGATCCACTAACAACGCTATTTGTTTTTTGGGTCCTAAAAGGAGCATTTCTGTTTTATTTGAGTTTAAGAGAAAGAAATTCTCTGTCATCCACTTCCTAATATCTGAAGGAAATATCAGAGGATATGCTATCCACACTAACAAATAACAGATAAATAAGATTTAAACCAGGCTAGAACATGTCCACGTAGCCCAATATGGGTTTCCAGAGAAGGGAGTGATCAATGGTGTCAAAATCAGCACTAAGATCAAGAAGCAACAGGACGGATGCGGAACCTTTGTCCGAGGCCATTAGAAGGTCATTTGTTACCTTCACAAGTGCAATCTCAGTACTATGATGGGATCTGAAACCGGACTGGAGTATTTCATAAATGTTATTTGTCTTTAGGAAGGCATTCAGTTGTTGGGAAACATTTTTCTAAGATTTTTGAGAGGAACGGGAGGTTCAATATTGGCCTATAATTGTTTAATATGTCAGGATCCAGATTAGATTGTTTTAGAAGAGGCTTAATTTCCGCTATTTTTAGTGAGTTTGGTACACATCCGGAGGAAAGGGAGCAATTTATTATGTTCAGCATTGGCTGACCTAGCACAGGAAATAGCTCCTTAAGTAATTTTGTTGGAATCGGGTCTAGCTGAGAGTTTGTGGGTTTAGAACTCATTACAAATTTTGTAAATGTGTCGAGCGATACGGTATCAAAAAATTCAAGTGTCCCCATTGACACCTGGTCAGGGAGGTTCAGGACATTTTTAGGACAACTGAGATTTTGTGGACCATAACTATTTAAGGAGGAGTCAGTTATTTGTATTCTAATGGTGATGATCTTTTCATCAAAGTAGTTGATGTATTCGTTACAACTAAAGTGAAGACCCATTTCACTTGCTAAGCTTTGCTTTTTTGTTAACTTTGCAACTGTATCAAAGAGAAATTTTGGATTGTTTTTGTTCACCTCAATCAGGTTTGAGAAATAAGCTGATCGAGCAGACTTTTCTCAGCCGGGAACGAGTCACAGTGGCAATAGGTAAAGCTGTACTAACTACTCTGGCTATGCTATCGACAGACTCCACTATGCTAGCAGGCTGGCTAACAGCCTGCGGCCTGACCTGCACCCTATCTCATGTTAAGGCTATAGGAGTGAGACTCCTGTCATTTATGAGTGTATAATTTATATATTTTAGGCAACTAAATTACAAAAATATTTTCTCCCAACTCCCTTTTTAAAGTGTAACAAATGAGTAACACAAAATGACAATTCATAAAAATGTGTATATTTTCAAAAATATTCAGTGACCAATATAGCCACCCTTCTTTTCAATAACTATCATGAGCTTTCCATCCATGGAGTCTGTCAGTTTCTTGATCTATTTACAATCAACTTTCGCTGAAGCATCAAGCACAGCCTCCCAAAATACTGTTGAAAGAGGTGTATTTTCTTCCCTGACTGTAAATCTCACCTTTGAGAAGGGCCCACAAATTCTCAATAGGATTTAAGTCAGGTGAGGAAGGGGGCCAGGTCATTATTCAGGCATCTTTGAGGCTGTTGGTTGCTAGCCAACAGTGGAGTACTTGGATGCATGTGATGGAGCATTGTGCTGCATAAAAAACATGGCCTTATTGAATGCTGAGGACTTCTTCCTGTACCACTGCTTGAAGAAAAAATCTTCCAGAAATTGGCAGTAGGTATTGGAGTTAAGTTTCAGTCCATCTTCAACACAAAAAGGTTCAACTACCTCATCCTTAATGTAGGCAGCCCATACCAGTACCCCTCCTCCACCTTGCTGGCACCTGACTCAAAGTGGTGCCGGGTCCATTAGTGATCCAGCCATGGATCCATCCATCGGGTCCCACAAGAGTCACTCTCATTTCATCTGTCCATAATACCTTTGAAAAAGGTAGTTCTTTGCTCAATATAAATATATAGTGGTCTTCTTTCAGCCTTCTTGACCTTGGCCAGGTCTCTGAGCACCTGAGACCTTGAACTTCTGGACATTCCAGGTAGGTTGCAATTCTGGAATATGTTGGTGCTGGAGTATAATGGGTTCCTGGTACCTTCACATGTAATTGTTAATTTGCGTCTTTTCTTCTCCATGCATGTTTTGCGCCCCATTTGATTATTTGCAGCAAAACCTTTGATTTTCTGGTAGCCACGCATAAATTGTTTAGCTATTTCAAGTGTGTTGCATCCATTTGAATGGCATTTAAAAATATATATATTTTCAGTGTCAGTTAAATCACTCTTTTGACCCATTTTACCTGAGGCCATGAAGCTGCCTAATAATTATGCACACCTTGATATAAAGAGTAATTCACTTTCACCACACCCTCCCTCATTACACAAATATAGTGTGGAGAACAAGTATTTGATACACTGACAGTTTTGCAGGTTTTCCCACTTACAAAGCATGTAGAAGTCTATAATTTGTATCATAGGCACTCTTCAACTGTGAGTGACGGAATCTAAAAAAAAAAACAGAAAATCACATTGTATGATTTTTAAGTCATTCTTTTGCATTTTATTGCATGACATAAGTATTTGATACATCAGAAAAGCAGAACTTAATATATGGTACAGGAACCTTTGTTTGCAATTATAGAGATCATACGTTTCCTGTAGTTCTTGACCAGGTTGGCACACACTGCAGCAGGGATTTTGGCCCACTCCTCCATACAGACCTTCTCTGGATCCTTCAGGTTTCAGGGCTGTCGCTGGGCAATACAGACTTTCAGCTCCCTCCAAAGATGTTCTATTGGGTTCAGGTCTGGTGACTGGCTAGGCCACTCCAGGACCTTGAAATGCTTCTTATGGAGCCACTCCTTAGTTGCCCTGCTGTGTGTTTCGGGTCGTTGTCATACTGGAAGACCCAGCCATGACCCATCTTCAATGCTCTTACTGAGGGAAAGAGATTGTTGGCCAAGATCACACGATACATGGCCCCATCCATCCTCCCCTCAATACAGTGTAGTCGTCCTGTCCCCTTTGCAGAAAAGCATCCCCAAAGAATTATGTTTTTCACTTGCTTCAGGGTTGGGATGGTGTTCTTGGGGTTGTACTCATCCTTCTTCTTCCTCCAAACACGGCGAGTGGAGTTTAGACCAAAAGCTCTATTTTTGTCTCATCAGACCACATGACCTTCTCCCATTCCTCCTCCGGATCATCCAGATGGTAATTGGCAAACATCAAATCCATGACGGCGTAGTGTGTTACTAATGGTTTTCTTTGAGACTGTGGTCCCAGCTCTCTTCAGGTCATTGACCAGGTCCTGCCGTGTAGTTCTGGGCTTATCCCTCACCGTCCTCATGATCATTGATGACACACAGCAGTGTGTCAAATACTTGTTCTCCCCACTGTATGTATCACCTGAGAATGATTAAATCCAATGACCATTCAAGTTTTTTGGTTTGGAGTTTGGAAAATGTTCATAGAAATATTGATACGATCAGAATACTCACTTGCCTAATAATTGTGCATGCAGTGTAGAGTTGCTAGCAGTTACTGTCTTTGTGTCTTGTCAGAACAGAGGGCAACTTTATCCCTCTTTTTCCTGTTGCAAACTGTAATCTTGGTTTGGCCTAGTCCTCAATGTCCTCACTGTTTGTAGAAAGAAAATAAATAAATCATGAATCGGAATCTATTGAAAGATAATATTATTTAATGACAAAACAGACATGGTGCTATTCCACAAAAACATGGTTTGCAGTCATATTGGGCTCAGTTTAAAAGTTTAAAAGACAAATGTATAAAAATCTAGGCATTAGTATAAACATTGAAATAGGTAGATTAAAGTAAGCTTCACAATTAGAGAAGTAATGTGTCTTTTAATATAAGACAATAAGTTCAAGGAAGCTTTTCAGGTTCAAGGAAAAGCCTTTCAAAGTAATTGTTTTTATTAGGGTGCAAGTGATGGTGCCTTTTACTAAATAAAACAACAGCCTGATCATTTTGAATAATATGTTTAAAGGCAGATTTATGAATTGGGAAAATTGTGTCTTACAAAGGTATTCAGACTTCTAAACCAATTTTATAATTTTACTGAATAATATATGGTCAATTGAATTTTTGTTCTCTCTGATATTTTTGAGAAAAATAAACTGAAAAGTTGTTTGCACAAGTATTTAATACCAACTATGTTGCATTCTTGTTTAGTAGTATGGCAATTATTTATTTTGAGTTAAAGTGTTTAAAAATAATCTTACAGAACAATTTAAATGGATTATACTTATTAGTAATTCAGTAATAATAAATAATTAATCAGGAGTCTGAATACATTTGGAAGGCGGTGTTTATCATCCATTTTTGAAATGCAAATTTAAAAACACACTTTCTCAGTGTCATGGAAATGTTTTCCCTTTTTTTCGCAAAAAAGATACAATAACTCAGGAGTTTGTGAATTCAAAAAAATTATTTTAATGAAGATCATAAAAGCTGTGGTGATCTGCAGAACAACCCCAAAAAACCTAAGACTCAGATCACACTCAATTGAATTCAAAAATATATTGATTATACATTGTTGAAGCTTGTAGTGTGAGCCTTCATACATTTTTTGGAAAATGTCTATAAACATTGTTTTGCTAAAAAAAAATAACTCTGATGAAGAGATTACAAATAACTATAATAAAATATGGCATTTCCATTGATAAATTAGCCTGATCTCAGAGGGCATATGTAAATGTTGCTGTTTCAAGACACTGCCTGATAATGGGCCTCTGCACGCCTACCTACAGTACCTCACAGCAGTGAGTACACCCCTCACATTTTTGTAAATATTTGAGTATATCATTTCATGTGTCTGATGAGACAAAGATAAACTTATTTGGTTCAGATGGTGTCAAGCGTGTGTGACGGCAACCAGGTGAGGAGTACAAAGACAAGTGTGTCGTGCCTACAGTCAAGCATGGTGGTGGGAGTGTCATGGTCTGGGGCTGCATGAGTGAATGCCAACATGTACTGTGACATACTGAAGCAGACTGGGCTGCAGGCCAGTATTCCAACATGATAACGACCAAGACGACCACTGCCTTGCTAAAGAAGCTGAGGGTAAAGGTGATGGACTGGCCAAGCATATCTCCAGACCAAAAACCCTATTGAGCATCTGTGGGGCATCCTCAAATGGAAGGTGAAAGAATAATTATATTTTAGAGTTTTACCAACGCAATATTTATCTGTTGACCTCTTAACCAACTTTTCTACACAGGGACTCTTTTTGAACATAATTAACATAACTACTCACCCCTGAACACCCGGGGCTAAGTATCATTACAATGCCTTATCACTGTAATTGTTGTAGCAACAACACGGAGGAGAATGTTCGTCTTAAGTTAAAGATAGCAGAGTTAGAGGCTAGGCTTCTGACGCAAATGCCAGGCAAGGATTATGCTAGTGTAGAAATAGAAAAATCTGCGTCAGGGCCACCAGGTAGAAACAATAGTTTTGTTAGCCCCCCGGCACAGCTCCTGCAGCCGGGCAATAACTTTCTCTTGGTCATTGGGAAGAAATGCCGTCGACCAGTTAAACCTGAATCGTTGCTAAAACCAACTGAGACTTTGAACAGGTTTTCCCCACTGGAGTCGGAGTCAAGGCCCGAGCCGTCTTCAGAGGGGAATGATCGGCAGGCATGTTCTACCGGTGGCCTTGAAAAACTGAAAACTTTAGTCATTGGCGATTCCATTACACGCAGTATTAGACTAAAGAATCAGCCGGCGATCGTACATTGTTTACCGGGGGGCAGAGCCACCGACGTAGCCGCAAATCTGGGGTTGGTGCTAGCGAAGTCTAAAACTGGCAAGTATAGAGAGTACAGAGATATTGTTATCCACGTTGGCACCAACGATGTTAGGATGAAACAGTCAGAGGTTACGAAGCAGAACATAGCATTAGCGTGTAAATTAGCTAGAAAGATGTGTCGGCATCGAGTAATTGTCTCTGGCCCCCTCCCAGCTAGGGGTGGTGACGAGCTCTACAGCAGACTTGCGCAACTCAATAGCTGGCTGAAAACAGAGTTCTGCCCGTCGCAGGAGTTAGAGTTTGTAGATAACTGGCCTTCTTTTTGGGACTCTCCCAGAAATAGGGCCAGGCCTGATCTGCTGAGGAGCGACGGACTCCATCCTAGCTGGAGTGGTGCTCTTCTTTTATCTAGGAACATTGACAGGAGTCTCACTCCTATAGCTTTAATATGAGATAGGGTGCAGGTCAGGCTGCAGGCTGTTAGCCAGCCTGCTAGCATAGTGGAGTCTGTCAATAGCATAGCCAGAGTAGTTAGTACAGCTTTACCTATTGCCACTGTGACTCGTTCCAGGCTGAGAAAAGTTAAACAAGGTAGTGCTAACAAAAACAACCTTATTAAGATAAAGCTTTCCTCCACCTCGGTCAAAAATAAAAATTATTGTATCACTTCGCATCTCAAAATGGGAATCCTAAATATTAGATCTCTTGCTCCAAAGGCAGTTGCAGTAAATGAATTAATCTCTGATCATAAACTAGATGCTATTGGTTTATGTGAAACGTGGCTAAAGCCTAATGAATTCACTGCCTTAAATGAGGCCTCTCCTCCTGGCTATACTAGTGATCATATCCCTCGTGCGTCCCGAAAAGGAGGGGGTGTCGCTAATATTTATGACAGTAAATATAAACTTACTCTCAAACATATCACAGAGTTTCATTCTTTCAAAGTTTTACTCATGAAAGTTAACCAGGCCGATAAATCATTTTACATAGCTACTATTTATAGACCCCCGGGTCATACACATTGTTCCTCAATGAGTTTCCAGAATTCTTGTCTAACCTTGTAGTCATGGCAGATAGTATTCACATTTTTGCCGATTTCAATATTCATATGGAAAACTCCAATGATCCTCTTCAAAAAGCCTTTGAAGCCATAATTGACTCAATGGGTTTCATCCAACATGTTTCAGGTCCAACACATTGCCAAAATCATACCTTAGATTTAGTCCTGTCACGAGAAATAGATATTGTAGATCTAATAATTTACCCCCAAAATCCTGGATTATCGGATCACTGTCTTATTACATTTACCGTTAAAACAAGAAATCCACTTGCCCCCCAAACAATGAGTTTCAAAAGCCGTACTATAAATTCTCAGACTAAGTTCGCTCATTAACGACAGAGTAAATAAATCTGTAAACGATCAAATCGAGGATCTAAACTCAATACTGCGAAATACATTAGACATAGTTGCACCACTAAAAACTAAAGAAATACGCAACAAGAAACTTGCTCCCTGGTACACCGACAATAGTAGAGCACTTAAGCAAGCCTCCAGAAAAGTGGAAGTGGTGAAAGTGGCGCCCCACCAAGTTGGAAGTATTTAGACTAGCCTGGATAGACAGTACAGTACAATACCGAAAATCACTCACGTCTGCTCGATCAGCTTATTTCTCCAACCTGATTGAGGCCAACAAAAACAATCCAAAATTTCTCTTTGATACAGTTGCAAAGTTCACAAAAAAGCAAAGCTTAGCAATTGAAGTGGGTCTTCACTTTAGTTGTAATGAATACATGAACTACTTTGATGAAAAGATCGTCACCATTAGAAAACAAATAACTGACTCCTTAAATAGTTATGGTCCTCAAAATCTCAGTTGTCCAAAAAAATTCCTGAACCTCCCTGACCAGGTGTCAATGGGGACACTTGAAATGTTTGATACCGTATCGCTAGACACATTTACAAAATTTGTAATGAGTTCTAAACCCACAAACTCTCAGCTAGACCCGATTCCTACAAAATTACTTAAGGAGTTATTTCCTGTGCTAGGTCAGCCAATGCTGAACATAATAAATTGCTCCTTTTCCTCCGGATGCGTACCAAACTCACAAAAAATTGCGGATATTAAGCCTCTTCTAAAAAAATCTAATCTAGATCCCAATTATAGGCCAATATCGAACCTCCCGTTCCTCTCAAAAATCTTAGAAAAATTTGTTTCCCAACAACTGAATGCCTTCCTAAAGACAAAAAACATTTATGAAATATTCCAGTCCGGTTTTAGATCCCATCATAGTACTGAGACTGCACTTGTGAAGGTAACAAATGACCTTCTAATGTCCTCAGACACATGTTTCCGCATCCGTCCTGTTGCTTCTTGATCTTAGTGCTGCTTTTGACACTATTGATCACTCCCTTCTCTTAGAGAGACTGGAAACCAATATTGGGATACGTGGACATGTTCTAGCCTGGTTTAAATCTTATTTATCTGAAAGATATTAGTTTGTTAGTGTGGATGGCATATCCTCTGACAAGTCAAAGGTAAGCTTTGGAGTTCCTGAAGGCTCGGTTCTGGGCCCATTATTGTTCTCACTATACATGCTCCCTCTGGGCGATGTAATCCAAAATCACAATATTAACTTTCACTGTTATGCTGAAGACACACAGTTATATATTTCAATGAAGCATGGAGAAGCCCCTAAATTAGCTATTTTGGAAGCATGCGTTTCAGATATTAGGAAGTGGATGACAGAGAATTTCTTGCTCTTAAACTCAAATGAAACAGAAATGCTCCTCTTAGGACCCAAAAAACAAAGAGCATTGTTAGCAGATCTCACTGTGAACCTCGACGGCTGCATGGTCGTATCCCAAAAAAATGTAAAAAACCTTGGCGTTACCCTTGACCCTGACCTCTCCTTTGAAGAACATATAAAATATGTCTCAAAAGTTGCTTATTTTCATCTTCGAAACATCGCAAAAATTAGAAACTTTCTATCAAAAACTGATGCAGAAAAATTAATCCATGCTTTTGTTACTTCTAGATTAGATTACTGCAATGCTCTTCTCTCTGGTTATCCAGACAGATTAATAAATAAACTTCAATTAGTGCTGCACACAGAACAAAAACATTTGAACACATTACTCCTGTCCTGGCGTCCTTACATTGGCTGCCTGTTAGGGTTAGGGCTGATTTTTAAGTTTTACTCTTAACCTATAAATCAATACATGGACTTGCTCCTACTTACCTTGCTGAAATGATCCAGCCATACATACCTACACGTAACCTTAGATCGCAAGATGCAGGCCTTTTAATTGTACTTAGAATTTCTAAACAAACAGTTGGCGGCAGGGCCTTTTCTCATAGAGCTCCACTCCTGTGGAATGATCTGCCAATTAAGGTTAGAAATGCAAACTCAGTGCAAACTTTCAAGTTTCTACTAAAAACTCATCTCTACAGCATGGTTTATAATTAGGTGTAGCCTGGCCCGCGGGCATGAAGGTGACCAGTAGGCTTGATACTGTCCACCCTTGCTGTCTTGCCAGGTGCGCTCTCGTCGCCACTGGGATGCCCTCCCTCCAATGCCTTTCGGGGGAAGAGTCACTGGCTTGTTGTTGACTCTCTGTTGCGCACTTGTGCAATTGGGCTGTACGCTGCTAGCAATACTCGGCCCTCATTCAGGGGTGTTGCGGTTGGTGGGTGTCCCTTTGGTTGATGCCTGGCAATGTGGGTGGATTGATTTCCTGCCTGTTGGGCCCTGTCCGGGGCCTCCCCCGGGTAGGGCCACAGTGTGACCGGAACCCCCGTCTCAGTTCCAAGGTGTTACGCTGCTATATTATTGTGCTGGGGGATATGAGGGATGTACTACTAACTTTTCTCAGTTTCCTCCAGTTTTAAATTTTAGAAGGAGATGAGGTCCTGGTCCACACCTGCGGATTACCTGGTTTGGGGGGCCCGTTGCTGTCCCTGTCCTTGTCCACCTGGTCATACTTCTGACCTAGTCTAAAATCAAATAGACTCTGGATTTAGCCCAGAGAAATGTATTTATTATTCCAATTGGACTCTTAATATCTCACCCGGCACAGCCAGAAGAGGACTGGTCACCCCTCTGAGCCTGGGTCTTCTCTAGGTTTCTTCCTAAAATTCGACCTTCTTAGGGAGTTTTTCCTAGCCACTGAAATTCAACACTATTGTTGTTTGCTCATTGGGGTTTAAGGGCGTGTGTCACAAAAAAAGACCAGAGTTACATACCAGGTAATAGAAAAGCAGACATTTCTCAAATATACATTAGTTCAAGAATTTCCTTAACAGATTCTAGGAGCTGTGTTCAGCACTCATTTACATTTATTTATTGATATATCAGGATAACCGGAAAAAAGAGCATTGCTGTAATCTAATCTAGAAGTAACAAAAGCATGGATTCGATTTTCTGCATAAGTATTATAAAAATGTTTCAGATTTTTTCAGTGTTCCGAAGATGGAAATAGGCAAGTCTTGAGATATATTTTATATGTTCATCAAAGGAGAGGTCAAGGTTGAGGGTAACACCCAAGGTTTCTCACTGTTTTTTGGGATACAAACATACAAACTTCGAAGTTCACAGTGAGATCTGCCTAAAATGAGAAGTTTAAAAGCAAGAAGTTCTCTGTCATCCATATCAGAAACGCATGCTTCCAAAGTAGCTAATTTAGGGACTTCTCCAAGTTTCATCGAAATATACAACTGTGTGTCATCAGCATAAAAGTGAAAATTGACATTGTGATTCCGGGATCACCAAGATGTAGCATATATTGTGAGAACAAGTGGCCCAAAACTGATCCCTGATGAACACCAAAACATATGTTGGATTTATCAGAGGATATGCTGTCCACACATAGAAACTGATATTTTTCAGATAAATAAAATGCCTGATAGTATGAAAGGCAGCACAAAGGTTTAGGAGCAGCATGACAGATGCAGAACCATTGTCTGAGGCCATTAGAAGGTCATTTGTTACCTTCACGAGTGCAGTCTCCGGGCTATAATGGGGTCTGAAACCAGACTGGAGCATTTTCCAAAAAAATATTTGTCTTCAGGAAGGCATTCTATTGTTGGGAAACACATTTTTCAAAGATTTTTGAGAGGAATTGGAGGTTCGATATTGACCTATAATTGTTTAATACAGTGGGGAAAACAAGTATTTGATAAACTGCCGATTATGCAGGTTTTCCTACTTACAAAGCGTTGAGAGGTCTGTAATTTTTATCATAGGTACAATTCAACTGTGAGAGATGGAATCTAAAAATCCAGAAAATCACACCGTATGATTTTTTTATTAATTAATTTGCATTTTATTGCATGACATAAGTATTTGATCACCTACCAACCAGTAAGAATTCCGTCTCTCACAGACCTGTTAGTTTTTCTTTAATAAGCCCTCCTTCTCCACTCATTACCTGTATTAACTGCACCTGTTTGAACTTGTTACCTGTATAAAACACACCTGTCCACACACTCAATCAAACAGACTCCAACCTCTCAACAATGGCCAAGACCAGAGAGCTGTGTAAGGACATCAGGGATAATATTGTAGACCTGCACAAGGCTGGGATGGGCTACAGGACAATAGGAAAGCAGTTTGGTGAGAAGGCAACAACTGTTGACGCAATTATTAGAAAAATGGAAGAAGTTCAATATGACGATCAATCTCCCTTGGTCTGGGGCTCCATGCAAGATCTCACCTCGTGGGGCATCAATGATCATGAGGAAGGTGTGCAAACCTGGTCAAGAACTACAGGAAACGTACGATCTCTAATTACAAACAAAGGTTTCGGTACCAAATATTAAGTTCTGCTTTTCTGATGTATCAAATACATATGTCATGCAATAAAATGCAAATAAATTACTTAAAAATCATTCAATGTGATTTTCTGGATTTTTGTTTTCGATTCCGTCCCTCTCAGTTCCTGTGATAAAAATGACAGACTTCTGTCAAGTGGGAAAATCGGCAAAATCGGCAGTGTATCAAATACTTGTTCTTCCCATGTATGTCTGGATCCACAGTGTGAGTTTGGTACACATCCGGAAGATAGGGAGCAATGAATTATGTTCAACATTGCCTGACCTAGCTCCTTAAATATCTCCTTAAATAGTTTTGTTGGAATCGGATCTAGTTGACGATTAGTGGGTTTAGAACTCATTACTAATTTAGTGAATGTGTCTAGCATCAAAACATTTAAGTGTCCCCATTGACACCCGGTCAGAGAAGTTCTGGGTATTCTCAGGACAACTGAGATGTATTTACTCTGCCATTGATGAGCATGGCTGGAAGAATACCAAGAAATCTATTTGTAGTTTCTCAGAATTTATATTATGGCAAAACATTTATTTTTTGAGGTGCAAGTGGATTTCTTGTTTTAATGGTAAATGTAATAAGACTGTTATTCTGTCCCTCTATGTTCTATAGTATTGTATTAGTTCGCTGGTGCATTTCTTTATTTTCCCACTAGGGGTCAGTATCTCCATTAGTGTTTATTTGGGGTTCTTCTATTATATATTGCGTGCGCTACACGAAGCTCTGTGGTGATGTGCTGAGGCAGCATGCTAAAAGTTTGTTACACGCAGTGGGAGAAAATGTCCGGAGGTGCTGACATGCATCACTCGTCTCATACCTCTTATATCTTTGGGAAGCTTGACATGCCATAATCTGTAAGTAATTAGTAGCTAATCTTGTTTTCTAAATGTTTTGTTACTTTTCTGTTACTTAAGAGGTTATTTTAACTCTTACAAGCAAAAGGTTGCTCGTGATCTTAGCCAAGCTAATGTTGCTAGCTTATGTTCAGTATGTGGTGGACAATATCTTATAAGTCGATGTTAACGCTGCTTTTCACACTACCCAGGTCGTCAGGTTGTATATTCAGGTTGTCAAAAGTAAAACAGGTAGCTTTGTTTTTGTGTGTAGCTTTCACAAAGGGTTGCCGAATTCATGTTCTACTAAATCAATCAAAAAAGAGAGGTCTTCAGTAAAGGCACTAAGAAGAAAACTGTTCTGTCATTCCTGGAACCACCTTCTCTCATTGTATGTTTAGCTCGCTGCATAGGCTGAGTAGCCACACACTCAACCGAGGGCAGAAGAACTGTGATCTGATATTTCAGGATTTTGGGGGGAAATTATTAGATCTACTATATCTATTCCTCGTAACATGACTAAATCTAAGGTGTGATATTGGCAGTGCTTTGGACCTGAGACATGTTGGAGAAAACCCATTGAGTCAATTATGGCTAAAAAGGCTTTTTGAAGGGGGTCATTGGATTTTCCATATGAATATTGAAATTGCCAAAACATTTGAATAGTATCTGCCATGACAAGAATTCTGGAAAGTCACTGAGGAACATTGTGTATGGCCCAGGGGTTACAGAGTAACTATGGAAAAGGATTTATCAGCCTGGTTAGCCTTTATAAGTAAAACCTCAAAAGAATGAAAACCAGTGATGTGTTTCAGAGTAAATTTGCATTTGTATTCACTGTCATAAATATTAGCAACACCCCGCCCTTTTTCTGGTGCACGGGGATATGATCACTAGTGTAGCTAGGAGGAAATGCCTCATTAAGGGCAGTAAATTAATCAGCAAGGGATCTCACATTAAGGAGTCCCATTTTGAGATGTGAGGTAATACAGTAATTTTTATTTGTGACCAAGGTAGAGAAATGCTTTATCTTAATAAGGTTGTTTCATTACATTGCACTACATTGTTTAACTTTTCTCTACCTGGAACGAGTCACAGTGACAACAGGCAATACTATACTAACTACTCTGACTATGCTATCAACAGACACCACTATGCTAGCAGGCTGGGAACAGCCTGTGGCCTGTCCTGTACCCTATCTCATGGTGAGGGACCCGGCTGTATATCCTGCACACTATTTCAGCATTAGTTCCAGTTATTTTAACTAACTACTGTATGTAAATTCCCACCACTTACGATAGGAATGTTATAATACAGAGGGAATGTTTTGATGCATAGGGAATATTTTTATGCATAGGAGCAGATGGGAATCCTCCGGGCTTTCAAAGTATTCAGTGAAGGCCCAAGAAAAATGTACAAACCCGATTCCAAAAAAGTTGGGACACTGTACAAATTGTGAGTAAAAAAGGAATAGAATAATTTACAAATCTCATCTCAAACTTATATTTAATTCACAATAGAATATAGATAACATATCGAATGTTGAAAGTGAGACATTTTGTAATGTCATGCCAAATATTGGCTCATTTTGGATTTCATGAGAGCTACACATTCCAAAAAAGTTGGCACAGGTAGCAATAAGAGGCCAGAAATGTTAAATGTACAGATAAGGAACAGCTGGAGGACCAATTTGCAACTTATTATGTCAATTGGCAACATGATTGGATATAAAAAGAGGCTCTCAGCGTGGCAGTGTCTCTCAGAAGTCAAGATGGGAAGAGGATCACCAATGCTGCAGCGAAAAATAGTGGTGCAATATCAGAAAAGAGTTTCTCAGAGAAAAATTGCAAAGAGTTTGAAGTTATCATCATCTACAGTGCATAATATCATCCAAAGATTCAGAGAATCTGGAACAATCTCTCTGCGTAAGGGTCAAGGCCGGAAAACCATACTGGATGCCCATGATCTTCGGGCCCTCAGACGGCACTGCATCACATACAGGAATGATACTGTAATGGAAATCACAACATGGGCTCAGGAATACTTCCAGAAAACATTGTCGGTGAACACAATCCACTGTGCCATTCGCCTTTGCCGGCTACAACTCCATAGGTCAAAAAATAAGCCGTATCTAAACAGGATCCAGAAGCGCAGGCGTTTTCTCTGGGCCAAGGATCATTTAAAATGGACTGTGGCAAAGTGGAAAAGTGTTGTGTGGTCAGAAGAATAAAAATTTGAAGTTCATTTTGGAAAACTGGGATGCCATGTCATCCGGACTAAAGATGACAAGGACAACCCAAGTTGTTATCAGCGCTCAGTTCAGAAGCCTGCATCTCTGATGGTATGTGGTTGCATGAGTGCGTGTGGCATGGGCAGCCTACACATCTGGAAAGGCACCATCAATGCTGACAGTTACATCCAAGTTCTAGAACAGCATATGCTCCCATCCAGACGTCGTCTCTTTCAGGGAAGACCTTGCATTTTCCAACATGACAATGCCAGACCACATCCTGCATCAATTAACATGTCATGGCTGCATAGAAGAAGGATCCGGGTACTGAAATTGCCAGCCTGCAGTCCAGATCTTTCACCCATAGAAAACATTTGGCGTATCATAAAGAGGAAGGTGCGACAAAGAAGACCTAAGACAGTTAAACAACTAGAAGCCTGTATTAGACAAGAATGGGACAACACAACTTGAGCAACTTGTCTCCTCAGTCCCCAGACGTTTGCAGTCTGTTATAAAAAGAAGAGAGAATGCCACACAGTGGTAAACATGGCCTTGTCTCAACTTTTTTGAGATGTGTTGATGCCATGAAATTTAAAATCAACTTATTTTTCCCTTAAAGTGATAAATTTTCTCAGTTTAAACATTTGATATGTCATCTATGTTGTATTCTGAATAAAATATTGAAATGTGAAACTTCCACATCATTGCTTCTGTTTTTATTCACAATTGTACAGTGTCGAGTTATTTGATGCGTCAGTTGATTTAACCAAAAACATTGACAAAGGCTGGAAGTGAGACTTTCTGTCACTACTTCATCCCCTTCTGGGCATTCGTGAAAACCCCATACTTGTGAGAGATGGTGACAGTTCATTGGCTTCCTGCAAAAACAGTTGAAAGACAGAATTGATGGAGTTGAGCAACTGCAGAGAATCAAGTGAACTGATATCGAGTTAGTTAGAAACGTTGTGATAGATTTATTTTAAATCTTAGTGAAATGGCAACAAAGTGTGAAGAGGACGGTATGGCTGATGTATTAGCATCACCATTTTCCAGGCCTTTTCAACAGTATCTTGAACTTATTGAAAAAGGATAACCAACACCAATGTTAGGATGTTGAGTGCAAGCTAGCAAGAGCTATCTTAGGTATTTTCAAGCAAGCAGCAACAATCGCTACTCATGGTTAACAGGCACAGACATCCCAAGGAAGAATGAGCTACAAGAAGTGTTTTAGCACATTGTGGACCATCATGATGACTTTGACGCTGACAGCTTCCATTGTGCAGATGGGTATGTTAACCTCTTTTCCAACTTCGAGTTCAGTTTCCTTCTGGCCTTTTTCAATGTAATTTTTGCTCACTCTGACATCTTGTGTGAGATCTTGCAGACTAAAGAGATGGATGTGCAATTCTGTCTGAAACGGATTCAAGAGTTTTGGGTCACCCTGGAGAGGAAGAAGAACAACTTCCATGCCATCTACTGTACAAGGACATGGTTCAAGAGGCTGGGGCACCGACAGAGCCCGGGTCAGAGCACCGGAGGACACACGCACACATTACCAGCAGCTGCACTGCGGGATAATTGACAGCCTTCTTGCTCAGGTGAGGGCGAAGTTCAGGGACCAGAAGAGTCTAAAGATCATTGCTCTTCTTGATCCACAGCAGTTTACTGGCTACAGGCAGAGCTTCTCTCCAATCTGGAGGACACCTACAGACATCATTGGATGTGTCGCATCTGAAGACAGCTTTCAGAAATGTATACTATGTCTGATTTTGAAGGACGGAGTCCAGCCGACCGATTTCACTTTCCACAGAAGGGACTGACTGAGTGTATGCACCAGCTCTGCCTTCTCAATTGTTTGAAAGGACATTCTCTGTGCTCAAGAGTATATAAAACATAGAGCAGGAATAGCATGTGTAGCAGTATGAGTTTTAGCTCATAACTACCGGTGCGTTTTTGGCCAATCACAATGGTGGAGCCCCGTATAAAAACAGCCCACTTGTAGTCTGGCTTTCTTGCTCGCTGGTGACTGGAGCACGCTGCACTTCCGGCTTGTGATTGCTGTGATTTGTCTGCTCGAGCGTCGGATCTTCGGCTGGCAGGTTCGGCTGCGCACGATGTTAATATAGACAACTATTTGAACTGTGGTCTATTTTTGAGGCACATTATCCAAACATTTGCTGCCGCAGCACTGATATGTAGGCCTCAGTTCTTAAGTGTATGAATGTCGCGGAAGGGTTAACCCACCTACATTAAGAGTGGATTAAGTTGGTTTCTTTTAGTTTGCTCTTTTCATATTTTTTTAATATTGTTTTGACTCTATTGTTGGAGAGTGAACCCCTTTTACTTGTGTGTGTGTTTCTCATTTCTTCTCCCATTTTTAGTTGCTGAGAGCTGAAGGTGGTCGTGTTTCCTTTCCTGTGTGCTGTGTGTTTCCCCCGTTTTCATTTGCTGTGCTCACTGTTTTTGTTTGCGTGTTCATGGGTGAATTTCCCTGAGATCCTGTACTGTCCTTGTTCCCCTCTCCCCCTTTTGGTGTGAAGGTGTTTTATATTGATTGTTTTTAACTTTATTGATTTTGTAATAAAAATGTATTATTTTTGAAAGTTGAACCTCGTATTTGCGCCTTCTTGTAAACTTACCTGTGTGTCTTTAAGCATTATATTGATAGCATTACAAGTTGTGATTCAAACTAATTCTCTGGGCGAAATTCCCAGAGTAGCGTGCCGCCACACATGGGGGGACCAAATCAGCTGAAAAAACAAATTTATATATATATTAAAAAAAGTAAGACTCTTAAACATCAATATTTACACAATCTGATATCACTGTGTTGTTGTTCCTACAACATCCTAATCAATGTTGCTCCAGGACCATCATTGCAACTGACATGTAGTTAGTTGGTTACCCCAGTCCCACAAAATAATATTCCACTGTTCTCCCCCCTTTGACCGAACCCAAGAGAGACCTGTGCCTAAACCTAACCTCTGTGTTAACTGTGCCTAAGCCTAACCTCAACTGCTCCAACATTGATTATGATGTTGTAGAAACAACACCAACATGGAGATATCAGATCGGTCATCAATATTTGCTCCTTTTCTTACTCACCTCTATGTCACCTGCTCTCCCTCCCCTGTCGGCAACCTTTATATGACTGGTACTCATTTTCTGTGAGAAAATGTGTCTTTTGTCTTTTCTGAGGCTGCCCAAAAACAAGTGAACGTCACTTCTGCCCTTCCTCTTGTTCAAGATTGACACTCTGTGAATGAAAGCTGACTAATAAAACTGCTTGCACTGCTTGCAAACAAAAACTAACTATGCTATTTATCATTAGCATGGACAGCTACACAGTATACTATATGAATATAAATCAATGAAAACGACTACTGTCTGCATAAACAACACATGCAGAGCAACATAAATGACTGACTATGATTGGCTTTCTGACAAATCTAACAAAATAAAGACATTAACGTTAGTTGAATATGCACATGAGCAACATTGTTTATCGCCGGGTGAATGTGTGGCTCATTAACTTTCCAGGTAACTTTGCAATGATAGATAATGTTAGCGATGGTGGATTGATTAGCACTCGCAAATTGGCCCATTTCCACCAAAAACGCTTGTTTCATGGTTGTCATGGTTGTCTGCCGTAGCATAATCAATTTTTATTTTATTTCTAATCTATATATCAACATATTGGGGGAGGACTTTTGAGCATATTTTGAAGATTGGGGGTTGTGTCCGTCCAATATATATTGTAATTACAGCCTTGCTAAAGATAAACTATTTGACAAAGCCATCACTCACTTTGTGAAAAACAACCACATAATGGATTTTGTGTTGAAGTAACGATTGTCATTCGGTGATATCATAATTTTTCATGGTGTTTTTAAATAATGTGATGCAATTTCTGAAAGGACACAGTCACATTAACATAGCATTTCCTGACTGCATCATAATATAATACACATAATTACGCACATAAGGTATTTTCTGTTGCCTACAGTATAATATGAGAATGCACATGTACATGTCTGACTATATAACGCATTGTATTTTGGCCTGCTGTGTTTGGTGTTTGACTTTAGACTGAACTGAGTGCTTTTGTTGTTAATGAATTAAACTGCATGTTCTGTTTACAGAGAGTGTTGCTTGTCGCAATCAGGGGCACAGTTGTGGGGTGCTGATGACTGTATGGATTAACCATAATTAATTTATTAACCATAATCCTGTTACAGTTTTGTTACAATATGTAGATCAGATTGTAGTCTATGCATTTTGTATGTGTGTGAGCATGTGCAATGTTAGCCTCACTATTACTGTGCCATTAAAATGTGAATTGCACACTAGTTCTGGACAGATTAGTTGCTTCATGGTAGCACTGAAGGCCCAGGGTCTAGGGTCAAAGTCTAGGGTCCTGCATTGGAGGGAATCTTTAGTTTCGGGGTCTTAATGTGACGGTGAGGTGACAGACAGCCCCGTCATCTCCCGCTTTTCCTGGTTTTCTTTTCATCCATGAACACATCCCGGACATGTGTCCCGTCTTTGATTATCCCTCAAACCAGGTCCCAATTCGATCATTAGTATGTGTTTAAATGTTGCTCTGCTGCTCCCCTCATTTGTGTCGGACATTGTTCCATGTCTTTGTTTGTTCATGTACGTGGTGAGTGTTTCGTTTTGGTTTGTACCCGTTGCCTTTTATTCAGGTTTGTTCGAGTGCTCAGTGTTTTATTTACAATGAAATTACGCTACATCGACTGCCACTCTGCCAGCGCCTGGTTCCTCCTCTCCGCCACTCTGCCAGCGCCTGGTTCCTCCTCTCCGCCACTCTGCCTGCGCCTGGTTCCTCCTCTCCGCCACTCTGCCTGCGCCTGGTTCCTCCTCTCCGCCACTCTGCCTGCGCCTGGTTCCTCCTCTCCGCCACTCTGCCTGCGCCTGGGTCCTCCTCTCCGCCACTCTGCCTGCGCCTGGTTCCTCCTCTCCGCCACTCTGCCTGCGCCTGGTTCCTCCTCTCCGCCACTCTGCCTGCGCCTGGTTCCTCCTCTCCGCCACTCTGTCTGCGCCTGGTTCCTCCACGCCTAGGGGCACCCCAGCCAGGCCCTGACAAAGCATCCTCCAGATTACAAAATAAAGTTACCACCTGGCTTGTTATCAGTGCACTGTTCAAAATCCAACATCTGTGATGGTATGTGGGTGCCTAGTGCACATGGCATGGGTAACTGTCACATCTGTTATTGGAGCAGTTTTTAGGGCAACATATGCTGCCATCCAGACAATGTCTTTTTCATTGAAGGCCTTGCTTATTTCAGCAAGAAAGAATCCAGGTGCCAAACTGGCCTACCTGTAGTCAAGACCTGTTATCCATTGAAAGCATTTGGCACATTATGAAAAATACTACAAAGAAGACCCGGAACTGTTGAGCAGCTGAAATCCTATATCAATCAAAACTACTGAAAATGGTCTCATTTCCCAAACACTTAGTGTTGTTAACAGAAGAGGAGATGCAACACAATAAATAACATGCCCCAGTCCCAACTTTTGGTAACCCTTCAAATTACAGCCTGTTACTTACAGGGTAGAATGTAGGTAAGAATGGGTAGTTATGTAGGAACAATGTAGGTGTTAGTGTACTTACAGACGTGCTCAAATTTGTTGGTACCCCTACAGCTCATTGAAATAATGCTTAATTCCTCCTGAAAAGTAATGAAATTGAAAGCTATTTTATCATGTATACTTGCATGCCTTTGGTATGTCATAGAAAAAAGCAAAGAAGCTGTGAAAAGAGATGAATTATTGCTTATTCTACAAAGATATTCTAAAATGTCCGGGACACATTTGTTGGTACCCCTTCGAAAAGATAATAAATAACTGGATCATAGTTATATATCAAACTAATTAGTTTCTTTAATTAGTATCACACATGTCTCCAATCTTGTAATCAGTCATTCAGCCTATTTAAATGGAGAAAAGTTGTCACTGTGCTGTTTGGTATCATTGTATGCACCACACTGAACATGGAACAGAGAAAGCAAAGGAGAGAGTTGTCTGAGGAGATCAGAAAGAAAATAATAGACAAGCATGGTAAAGGCTACAAGACAATCTCCAAGCAGCTTGATGTCCCTGTGACAACAGTTGCAAATATTATTAAGAAGTTTAAGGTCCTTGGAACTGTAGCCAACCTCCCTGGGCGCGGCCGCAAGAGGAAAATCGACCCCAGATTGAACAGAAGGATAGTGCGAATGGTAGAAACAGAACCAAGGATAACTGCCAAAGAGATGCAAGCTGAACTCCAAGGTGAAGGTACGTCAGTTTCTGATCGCACCATCTGTCGCTTTTTGAGCAAAAGTGGGCTCCATGGAAGAAGACCCAGGAGGACTCCACTTTTGAAAGAAAACAATAAAAAAGCCAGACTGGAATTTGCTAAAATGCATATTGACAAGCCACAATCCTTCTGGGAGAATGTCCTTTGGACAGATGAGTCAAAACTGGAGCTTTTTGGCAAGTCACATCAGCTCTATGTTCACAGATGAAGAAATGATGCTTTCAAAGAAAAGAACACCATACCTACAGTGAAACATGGAGGAGGCTTGGTTACTATTTGGGGCTGCTTTGCTGCGCCTGGCACAGGCTGCCTTGAATCTGTGATGAAATGAAATCTCAAGACTATCAAGGCATTCTGGAGCGAAACGTACTGCCCAGTGTCATAAAGCTCTGTCTCAGTCGCAGGTCATGGGTCCTCCAACAGGATGGAAAACACACAGCTAAAAGTCCTGATCTGAATCCTATTGAACATCTATGGAAAGAGCTGAAACTTGCAGTCTGGAAAGGGCACCCATCAAACCTGAGACAGCTGGAGCAGTTTGCTCAGGAGGATTGGAAAGAGGGCTGTAATACCCACCTACCCAGCAACTACGTTTGGTGTAGTCAAATGAAGCACAGTCTGATTCACAGTAGTTAAAACATGTAACACCTGAAACTAATGAATTAATCACAATTAAAAATGAGAGGTTATGTTCAAAATAAAATAAACTTAAGATGTAAATTAATCAAAACGTTTTAACCCAATATTTTTAAAACACGTTGTTGGAATCAAATTCTAAATTGGAATACATTTAAATTAAATATAGTGATAAATGATTTGCACATCATTGTATTCTGTTTTTATTTTCATTTTACGCAGCGTCCCAACTTTTAGGGAAACAGGGTCATATGAAGGCAAAATCAGTATGTCATTAGTTTTTCATATTTTTATAATAGACAATGACTTTCAACTGCTGGTATAAAATCTTACACAACTGAAGAAAGAAACATGACCACTTTGAGGAAGTGATGCTAGTACAGATGGTGATTAGTGGTGAAACTCTGACAGAGAGAGGATCATGGCTGACATCTACCATTATATTTTATGTTGCCTTGTGACCATTTTATGTTTTACTATCAGGTAGGACAGCAAAGACAAAGATGATATCCAGATTAACAACACTTGTGAAGAATATCAAGTAATGTTCTTGAAATATAATGTATTGTGTTTTACCATTGAAACATATTCTGATTATTCTCTTGTCAGGTGTCAGTGGAGACACTTGTTCTCTGTACAGCAGAGTGGGAGATACTGTAAGTCTGTCATGTACCAATGTGGTTTATCCAAACTGCTCCTCAACTACATGGACCTATCACAGAACTGGATTACAGAGTGCTTTTGAAGAGGTTGGACATGGGAAGATTAAAACTTACTCAGAGAGAGCAGACAGACTGAAAGTGGGGTCTGACTGTTCTCTACATGTTAGTGATGTCAGAGCTGAGGATGCTGGAAAGTACACCTGTCAACAATACCTTAGTAATGGATCACCATATGGAAATGATGCTCCTGTTCATCTGTCTGTTCTAACCAGTGAGTATTACTGTTTAAATTAAAGCTTATATTTCACTGGTCACCATGTCGTTTGTAGTCATACTCAATGTGACCACTACATTGATATAATGAATAATTTCCTCCATGTATGTTTTCTCTATCAGACTCCTGGTCCACACCAGTAACAGATGTAAAGCCTGATAGACCTGTAATATTAAGGTGCTTTCTGTACACATCTGAAGGACCTGGGATATGTTCCCGTGATGTTACAGAACATGTTAGTCTCCTCTGGGTGGATGAGGCAGGTAATAAGCTGGAAAATGACTCCAGACACCAGGTCACACAAACATTTGACTGTGACATCACTCTGACTGTTACACTCCAGAAGGAGGACAACAACAGGAAGTGGACATGTCAGCTGAATATAAATGAAAAGAAGAATATCTCATTTGATTTCACCTTCATGGTCCCAGGTAATCATTGTATGATTTGTAAAGATATAGTACATCTTCCATGTTCTGGATACATATCTATCACCTGAAACTGTAGAACCTTGGCCACAAACAGCCGATATCAATATTAATGTATGGCCTTAAAAATGTAAGGTGACTTCAAGTTTATACTTGATATAAAGACTGTTCTGCTAAAGCGGTGTTCCACAAATGTTTGTTCAGTTCTTTTTTCTACTAGCATAAAATGTGTTGATCCTTTTGATCTACCAATGCCAGGACACTAGAATTCATGGTATTCAGAAATATCTTATGCTATGTGACTGGTCAAGACAACCAACATTATTCTGCAGATGTCTAAGACTGTTAATGTTAAAACCATAGCATAAGGAAATAGAATAACATACTTATCATTAAATAAGCACCAAAAGTATTCATAGAAAGTTTGTTTTGTCTAGTGGTCTAGAGAATGAAATGGATTGACTGTAGATGTCCAAGACTTTATTAGAGTAAACTACAGGGTTAGGGTTATAGATAATGACGTGCATTTCCTGAAGATGTCACAGACTATATTAAAGTAAACTACAGGGTTAGGGGTATAGAGAATGAAGTGTATTTCCTGTAGATGTCCCAGACTATATTAAAGATAACTCTACAGGCATTACAGAGTGAGTCAGTGGATGTGGATCTATTTTCTACTGTTCTGTCTCCCTTTAGACTCACAGTTTACATGCAAGTTAGTTACACAGATATCTTCTTTAATCACTCTGGTATGTGAGGCTAGTCACACAGATTCACCAATAATCTTTTTTAACCTTGTTTGTTCTCAACTTATAAATCAGATTTATAAGCCTCTACCAAAGGACCTGCTATGTCAACCACTTCCCCACGTACTGAAAGTAATTTATTTGATACATAATGTAGTAAATACTCCAACATATTTTGTATGGTGCTCTTGAGGTCTTGCAGATTGCAGCAGATCTTGTCTGTACTGTTCTTTCACCATTATCCATATAAAAAGTGGTTTCTTTGTTGTTTCTCTACTATCCAGGATATACAGCCTCTACTGCAGGGCCAATCATGTCAGGCAGCATCCCATCTCATATAGGTAATATACTTTATACTAATTAAACATGTAGACAAGTCAGCTTGTAAAAAATCAGGCAGTGTGAAGAGAAGAACCCACATACAGTTGTCCTCAACATTTTGCAGACCCTTGGAGAATTGATAATATACACGGCATGCACAATTATTAGGCAAATGAGTATTCTTCGTATCATTATTTCTATGCACATATTCTCCAAACCATATAAACTTAAATACTCATTGGATTGAATAATTTTCAGGTGATACTTTTTTGTTTAATGAGGGAGGGTGTGGTGAAAGTGAATTTCACCTTATATCAAGGTGTGCATAATTATTAGGCAGCTTCATGACCTCAGGAAAAATAGACCAAAATACTGAAAATCAAAAATTGTAAAATGCCTTTTAGATGGATGCAACACTCTTGAAATAGCTAAACTATTGATGCACGGCCACCAGACAATCTCATGTTTTGTTGTGAATAGTCAACTTGAGCGGCAAAAATGCATTGAGAAGAAAATATGCAAATTAACTGCAAAAGACTTGAGAAGAATTAAGCATGAAGCTACCAGGAACCCATTATCCTCCAGTTGCACCATATACCAGAACTGCAACCTACCTGGAGTGTCCAGAACTACGAGGTGTCAAGTGCTCAGAGACATGGCCAAGTTCAAGAAGGCTGAAAGAAGACCACCACTAAATAAGTCAGGGAAGACTATACACCTCTTTGACCTGCATTTGGGAGGCTGTAGTTGCTGCTTCTGCAAAAGTTGATTGTAAACAGATCAAGATAGATCCATGGATAGAAGGCTCATGGCAGTTATTGAAAAGAAAGTTGGCTATATTGGTCAATGAATATTTTTGAAAAGACATAAATTATAATTAATTGTCATTTTGTGTTACTTATTTGTTACACTTTAAAAATTGAGAATAAACTAGTGAGTTGGGAGAAATTACAGTTTTCAGATCACTGCATCTTTTTCGTTCCTTCCTAAAAAAGTCGAAAAGGAAGGGTTTTGAGTGAGGAACAACTTTTTGGAAAGGAAAGAATCAGGTGCAGTGTTCTCATAATTGTGCACACCAATTGTTACCTCATACATTCCCCTGAGAAAGATCAAAACTCACATTTCTATTGTTAAACATTTTGGTTTGAGGTTCAATTATATTTTGGATTGACATAAAGGATTTTTCAACAATAAAATACATTTTGTGAAATACAATGAGCCTAATAAGTCTGCACTCAGTGTATGTACCATTTGTAAAGAAAACATGAGTGAGGAGGCAAGACACAACTTTTATTTCTTATGGGATTCATTTTCAACTATATGTCATAACCGAATGGCACAATCATAAAACAAAACATGACAACAAAGATAAAAATGAACCGACCCCGATTCAAAAGTCTGCATACCCTTAGTTCTTAATAATATGTATTGCCCCCTTTAGTATCAATGACAGCGTGCAGTCTTTTGTAATATTTGTTTATGAGGCCCTGAATTCTTGAAGGTGGTATAGCTGCCCATTCGTCTTGGCAAAATGCCTCCAAGTCATGCAAAGTCTTTGGTCGTCGTTTGAGATCTCTCCGGAGTGGCTCATTGAAATCAAGGTCAGGAGACAGTGATGGCCACTCCAGAACCATCATCTGCTGTAACCACTGGATGGTCAACTTGGCCTTGTGCTTAGGGTCATTGTCGTGCCAGAAAGTCCAAGAGTTTCCCATGTGCAGCTTTTGTGCAGTAGAATGCAAATTATCTGCCAGTATTTTCTGATAACATGCTGCATTAATCTTGCCATCAATTTTCACAAGATTCACCTTGCCCTTAGAGCTCACCGCCCCCCCAAAACATCAGTGAGCCACCACCATGCTTCACATTGGTGATGGTATTCTGTTCACTATAGGCTATGTTCATCCCTGTCCAACCATTGCGCTTGTGGTTGTGACCATAAAGCTCTATTTTGGTCTCATCACTCCAAATTACAGTGTGCCAGAAGCTGTTAGGCGTGTCAAGGTGATTTTGTGTCATTGGCGCAGTAAAGGCTTCTTTCTGGCAACTCGACCATGCAGCTCATTTTTGTTCAATCATCGTCATATTGTGCTTCTTAAAACAACCACACTGTCTCTTTCCAGAGCAGCCTGTATTTCTCCTGAGGTTGCCTGTGGGTTTTTCTTTGTATCCCGATCAATTCTTCTGGCAGTTTTGGCTGAAATCTTTCTTGGTCTACCTGACCTTGGCTTGGTATCCAGAGATCCCAAAATGTTCCACTTCTTAATAAGTGATTGACAGCGCTGACTGGCATTGGCATGGTTTTGGAGATCTTTTAACATCCATTTCCATCTTTATAAAGGTCCATTAACTTGTTACGCTGATCTTTTGACAGTTGTTTTCTGCTCCCCATGGCTCAGTACCTGCTCTGCTCAGTGCATCCATGTGAGAGCTACAGTAACAAACTCATTAACTATTTATACACAGACACTAATTGCAATTTTAAAAGCCACAGGTGTGGGAAATTAACCTTTAATTGACATTTTCACCTGTGTATCAATTTGTGTGTCTCAAACAGAGCCAAACATTCAACGGTATGTAAACTTTTGATCACGTCATTTGGGTGATTTCGGTTTTCATTATGATTTGAAAAGGAGCCATACAACTATGTGATAATAAATGTCTTTATATGATCTCTATCCTTGAATAAAATACAGTTACATTGCATGATCAGTCGTATTTTCAAAATAAATGCCAAAATGTCACTATTTCTGCCATGGTATACAAACTCTATTTATTTTAATCGCACAGCAGAATATTTGTTGAATGGGGTTGTTGTAATTCTGAATATAAAATATTATTGCAATTAGAGCTGCATAAATTAAAATTTTAGGTTACACAATTGTGACTGTTCACAAATAGATGATGCACAAAAGTGGCAGCCAGAGGCTGTGCTATATACAGTAGGCCCCCTAGATAGAATATATCTGCTTAAATTAGATTAGATGTTTATGTTTCTTGGCTATTCACATTGTTCAAATGCTTTTCACCGTTAGTTTCTCTTCTAACTGCAACTGTTGATGAAGACATCTATTTCAAGCTAGCTATCGATTGCACTGATAAACACCTTCAATGTCCCCAGGTTTAAAACAACTCCCATCTTAATGATATGTACAAGTATACTGAAGTACTTTTTCAATGTGCCATCTGAATACATAGGAAATAATACTGTTCTTGTGAAGCAGTGTTTCCCCAATGTCTAGTCCTGGTTGATCCCCTCTATGCTTTGAGAATGGGATGAAAACATTTTCGCTTTAATATGTATTGAACACAGTATTGTTTTTTTTAGAAAACCATCACTGGTACCTTGCAGCAGTCTGGTACTGAAATAAAGACTCAAACATACAGCTCAAGGAAAAAAACCTTTTTCTTTCCTTTCCAAAAAAGTTGAAAAGGAAGGTTTTGAGTGAGGAAGAGAAGGTTTTAAATTTAGTGACCACTGCAAATTGAAATTTTTCATTATTAAAGAATTGTCTCCCTATTGTTTCTCAACTACGATCCAGGACATACAGCCTTTACTGCAGGGCCAAGCATTTCAGTCACCTCCACATCTTCTACTGGTAATATATTTAATATTCATTAAACACACATTTATTTTTGTCTCACATCAGAATTTCTGCTCCTGTGAATGCTTTTGTTATAAGTCAAAATAAAATATTCTAGCATTTGGACATCTATATACTGTACACTACCATTTAAAGGTTTGGGTCACATGGAAATCCTTGTTGTCGGATGAAAAGCATATTTACTGTCCATTAAAATTACATCAAACAGATCAGAAATACAGTGTATACATTTGAATAGTGTTTAAATTAATATTGTAGCTGGAAACGGCTGATTTGTAATGGAATATCTACATAGGCGTAAAATGCCCATTATTAGCAACAATCACTCCTGTGTTCTAATGGTGGGTTGTGTTTGCTAATCCATGTTAATAATTTTAAAAGGCTAATTGATCATACAAAATCATTTGACTGTGATGTTAGCACAGCTTAAAACTGTGTAACAAAACAATGTAATAAAACTAATCTTCTTTAGACTGGTTCAGTGTCTGGCGCATCAGCAATTGTGGGTTTGATTACAGGCTCAAAATGGCCAGAAATAAAGAACTTTGATTTTAAACTCACCAGTCTATTATTGTTCTCATAATTGAAAGCTATTCAATGTGAAAAATTGCCAAGAAACGGATCACGTACAACAATGTGTACTACTCCCTCCACAGAACAGCACAAACCGGCTCTAACCAGAATAGAAAGATTGGGAGGCCCCAGTGCACAACTGAGCAAGAGGACAAATACATTAGTGTCTAGTTTGAGAAACAGATGCCTCACAGGTCCTCATCTGGCAGCTCCATTAAATAGTACCTGCAAAAGACCAGTCTCAATGTCAACAGTGAAGAGGCAACTCTGGGTTGCTGGCCTTGTACAGTGGGGCAAAAAAGTATTTAGTCAGCCACCAATTGTGCAAGTTCTCCCACTTAAAAAGATGAGAGAGGCCTGGAATTTTCATCATAGGTACAACTATGAGACAAAATCAAAAAAATTAATCCAGATCTTTTGACAGTTGTCTGCTGCTCCCCATGGTTCAATATCTACTCTGCTCAGTGCATCCACGTGAGAGCTAACAAACTCATAGACTATTTATGCACAGACATTATTTGCAACTTAAAAGTCCACAGGTGCGGGAAATTAACCTTTAATTGCCATTTTCACATGTGTGTGTCACCTTGTGTGTCTGTAACAAGGCCAAACATTCAAGGGTATGTAAATTTTGATAAGGGCCATTTGATTGATTTCTGTTATCATTATGTTTTAAAAGGACAATGTGATATCTATCATTAAATAAAATAACTTACAATAAAAAACAAATACTTTAAATTAAAGTTTTTTTTTGCGTGATCAGTCATATTTTCAAAATCACCCACCTGAGAGGAGACAGAGTAGGGAGGAACAGCACCCCAATCATCGCCCCAGATTGTCCTCTTCTAGAGGAGGAAACAGCACCATGTGAAGACAAGGGAGGGGTCTTCTGATCAGAAGACCACTCCTGGCAGAGCAGTGAGACGGTAAACACAGAGGCATTTGCACCAAAACCACCAAGTCCAGGCCTCCTAGTTCCCAGACCAGAATCCAGAGGAGCAGGATTTGGCTGAGGGAGACGTGTGGAGCGCTCCCTCCATAGTATATTGTTCCTGCTGGCAAGCAGAGATCAACCAGCAAATTGCCTAAAAGCGAGGTGGGAAAATTCGGCCTTTACTACAAAACGTGACAGAGCAAAAGCCAAGAGACCTTCTATGCTACTGGAGAAAATAACTTTCAACAACATGTTTTCATCTCAGGCCCAATTCCAACCCCGGGGAGAGGAATTTAATCTTTTAGCAGACTCCTTGGGCTGAGATATTATTGTGTCAAGGTTTAGATCTGGGGAAGGTTATAAAAAGTTCCCAGGAGCACAGTTGGCTCCATACTTGTGAAACGGAAGATTTCATCTCAGGGTACTGTGTATTCATCAACCATAAGAGGAACACTGAATGGAAATGAGATTCATTGGATGGTTGCTAGGAAAAAGCCTCTGCTGTCAAAAGAACCAAGCTGCCCATGTAAACTTTGTCAGAGACTTCCTGGAGAAACCTGAAGAGTTCTAGAAGTCCATTCTCTGGATGTACGTTGGTGTATGTTCACCAAAAGAACTCAATCCCAAATAATGTTACTGGTCTGTCAGGATTTATATCTGTCACCGGTAGGCAGTGTGCATTCTAACATGATAATGTGGGAGGGGCATTTTTTTTTCATCCCAGTGAAGCCACTACTAATAGATGAAATGCAATATACTGGAGATGAACGTTATTGAC
The DNA here is from genome assembly GCF_011004845.1 of Esox lucius. Classification (NCBI taxonomy): domain Eukaryota; kingdom Metazoa; phylum Chordata; class Actinopteri; order Esociformes; family Esocidae; genus Esox; species Esox lucius. The sequence goes on from NC_047586.1 coordinate 19,578,187, forward strand.
ATACAGTGGATATAAAAAGTCTACACACCCCTGTTAAAATGGCAGGTTCTTGTGATGTAAAAGAATGAGACAAAGACAAATCTGTTAATAGACTCCTACGCAAAAAAGAGTGCTGTAATAAAATTAAAAGGTGCTTGAACAAAGTATTAGTTTAAGGGTGTGCACACTTATGCAACCAGGTTATTTATTTATTTATTTCTTCTTCTAAGATTTCAGTTTGTTTTTCAATTGAAATGTTCACATTATAGGTCACATTAAAAGTGGAAAAAGTTCTGAAATGATTAATCTTTGTCTCGTTCTTTTGCATCACAAAAACCTTAACAGGCGTGTGTAGACTTTTTATATCCACTGTACATCTATCCTATTTATTATTTAAACAATTATTAGATTCTAACTAGATAGATCCGGATAAGCAAAAGACTATGGGAAAATTGGGATGGATGAGAACTATTGAAACGTAGCAAGCAATTATATAGCACAATTCATACAATGTGCTTTACAAAGAAAAATATATGAAAGTACAATAACATAAAGACAAATACTCAACTGAAAACATCAAGAATAATGAATACATCATAATAAAAAAATACAATAAGAAAACATATGAACATTAAAAATTTGATAAAAACATAGGTTAAGTTTAAGTGCTCAGTCGTAGGCACATGAGAAGAGAAGTGTTTTTAACCTTGATTTAAAAATGGATACATTTGGGGCACGTCTAAGATCTTCTGGTAGTTTGTTCCAGTTGTGTACAGCATAAGTGCTAAACGCAGCTTTTCCATGTTTAGTTTGGACTCTGGGCTCTACTAGCTGACCTTTGTTCATGAATCCAGCTCTTTACTAATATTTGTTATTTTATTTTATGTTGCCGAACACAATCATCTCAGTTTTTATCTTGTTTAATTGTAGACAATTTTGGTTCATCCAGGTATTTATGTGATCTATACAGTGACACAGAGTCTATTTAAATGTTGTCATATGGTTGGAGAGCCATATATATTTGAGTATCATCGGCATAGCTGTGGTAGTTAATGTTGTCCTGGAGAGTCCTACCCAATTTTCTAGCCTATCTATAAGTGTTCTATGATCTACAGTGTCAAATGCTGCACTGAGATCTAATAGAACCAGAACTGTTATTTTATCTGAATCAGTATTCAGCCATATATCATTTAAAACTTTAATCAGGGCCGTTTCAGTACTGTGGTCACAAAATTGCTGAGTTGATTGCTGAGTTGATTGAAGACAACCCTCTCAATGATCTTGGCTATATATAGGGAGATTTGATACAGGTCTATAGTTGTTAATTATCGATACATCTAGTGTCCTCTTTTTTAATAGGGGCTTAATGGCAGCTGTTTTTAGAGACTTTGGGATAATGCCTGATTGCAGAGAGCTATTAACTATTTGCTGTAGGTCCATTGTTATAAAGTTAAAATAAAAATTAAAAAAAAGTCTGATGGCAGTGTGTCGAGACAACAAGTGGAAGCTTTAAGATGTCGAACTGTTTCTTCTAGGGATTTTTTATCAATTGTGTTAAAGTGCGACATAATCATTTAAAATACCCTGTAATAATAAACAAGTTATAATAAACAGAGAGTAATCATATATAAAATTTGCAGAATATTGTGGAGGTCTGTAAATGGTTAAAAACAAGATTTTGGGGGTACCCTTCAATGTAAAACAGAGGTATTCAAAAGAAATAAAATTACCTAGTGTATTTTCTTTGCACTGGAATGTATCTTTGAATAGGGCAGCCACTCCTCCTCCTTTCCTACCATTTCGACACACATTCATATAGCCACATTTTTCAGGTGCTGTCTCGTTAAGAATTGCAGCACTACAATCTTCTGTTAGCCACGTTTCAGTGAGAAATATAAAATCTAGGTTGTAGGATATTATAATGTCATTTACCAAGAATGATTTGGCGAGAGATCTGATATTAAGTAAAGCCAGCTTAATAGATATATGAGGGGTTCCTGGACTAGTAGGTTGATGTGTTACAGTTAACAGATTAGACAAGTTTACTTTATGGGTTGCAAGCTCACGGTTCCTTCAATTTCTAATCAACACAGGAATAGAGATACTGGGTCCTAGCTTGTACTCAAAACAGTCGGCATTGCTATTTTCACAATAGCAGGGACCCGAAGCACATCACCGAGTATATTCTGTGCTCTGTGGAAATAAAGGACAAGGTTGTTGACGATGAGGCAGTTGTCTAAGCAACCGTTTTACACGGGGGGAGGAGTGGGACATAGGGGGAGATGAGCTCTGCTCTCTTTGGTTAGAGCTACCTCCCTGATTGGTGAGTGTGGTGGAGGGGGGGGGGGGTTGTTGTGCCCCCATTTGGGACAACTTCTGGAAGCATTGGGTGATTTTAGTTCGAGGGTCAGGAGAGGGGGAGTGAATGCCTATGAGTACTGTCCTTCATGCTTATCTTGTTAGGGAATGGCATTCCAAGAGCTTGACGTATGGTGGCACCAAGCAGCCGGCATCCCATGATGTTTGGATGAACCCCATCAGGTCTAAAGCGGTCTGTACAGTTCCAAAAAATATTGAAATTGTCAATAAACCTTATCCCGTGGTTGAGGCATGCCGATGTTAGCCATGTATTCAGCCCAAGGAGTCTGCTAAAAGATTTAATTCCTATCCTCAAGGTTGGAATTTGGCCTGAGATTAAAACATGTTGTTGAAAGTTATTTTCTCCAGTAGCATAGAAAAATCTTTTTTCAGGATCTCAGAGCCAGTTTTCATTTGTAGAATGTCAAAAGACCCAGTGTGGATAATAATCTGCATGTTGCTTGGATGTGTGGAGAGAATAACTGGCAACATTTCTGTTAGCTCTCTGACCGATGTGTCAGCCATGGTTAGGAATTCAGTATTTGCCATTCTGATATGCTCGCTTATGTCGTCCCCAATCAAGGTAGTATCTGGTTTATCAGATGTGGAGTTAGCAAAGTTTCTTCTTTCCCTCGTCCTATCAGTGGTTTTAGGGGTATTTCTTGGATTTTGGTTAGCCCTAATGCTAGTGTTGGGGTTAGCTTCCCTAGGTTCATTTACAAGCATAATGTAAATAACTAAGTTTTGAGCTTTCATTTTGATCAGGAGAGTGAACTGAGAGTAGAGTTGAATATACCTGTTTGTTCATCCCTTTTGAAATATTCAACGTTTTTACACTAGTGTATCGTACTGTTCATTTAAAGCATATGTTGTGTCATTCCCTCATTTTACTTCAGACTGTTAAGTTCTTCATTACAATAAATAAAAATTGTTCAGCAGGTTGGGCCAGTGTCAGATGGTGTCTCAGTCAGTACACAGAGTTTGCGTTTGTACATGCAACTAACTTCTGTGTAAAAAAAGAAATTCTGCAGTGCAGTTCACACATCTTATTCTTTCTGTGGGATTTCTGCTTGTATGATGCCAAATACCACTAGTCCATGTTTAACATGTTATAGAAACTTTAACATGTTATGGAAGGTCTAAACAATCAAAACATGTGTGGGAATGTAAAGCTACAGTATTTGGTGATCAGGTGAAGGTGAAGTTGTAGAGAGATTAGGCTGATGGATATTGCTCTTCATCATCATCTAGTGGGTGTTTTGGGTGAAATCTTCATTTTCAAAGCTTAAAAATCAATCCCAATGATTCAAATCACACACTGTCTGTCTCATTGTCCAGGTACCAGTTATACTGAGTTGCCCATCTATCGCATCATGCTGTTTGTGGCACTGACCATCATGGCTTCCATAATAACTATTTACATAATGAGGAAAAGCCCACCCAAGCCTCTGAGGACACGAGCAGGTGAGAATCACAGATTGGGTTTAGTTCCATTTAGGTTCCTACTTCCTAGCTCTTCACTCCAACTCTCATATCTTCAGTGTTCACAAATCTAAAAGGACTAAAAGTGGACAGACCTAAACATTATGGATAGGCAAACTGGAGAATCAAACTAATTGTTCTCTTATTTCTTGTCCTTCAGATTGATGAATTGAATTATAACTTGATCATTTATATACATACATAATGATCTTGAATTTCTTAATCCTAATGAACTATTCCATCTTTACAGTCACTTTTAGATTACATTGAGAGACATGTGTTCTTATGTCTGTTGTTGTGTTGTTCTACATATAGAAGACATCTCTGGTATTGATCATCAGGTCCAGGAGGGATGATCCTTGTTTCTCACTACTCTCCCTGTTCTGGACCAAGACATTCAACTGTCTGTAGCTTTTATGTTCAAGACAGGTCTAGAATTTTTTTACAGTGTTGATGATAGCAGTGTTTTCTGTTGAACAGTATTGCTAATTTCTTAGGAAGCTCTTGGTGTGAAATTAAAACTGTTTAAGAGAGGCTGATGAGTGTTTTTTAAAAAAAATTTTGGCCATAGGGAATAAAGTCACCATTGAGAAATCCATTACAATTAAATAAAAATAGTTTTAAAATGTTATCAAAAATAAATAAAGTAAAACCACAGCAATATGTACAACTCATTGTGTTTCTCGCTCTGTGTGTGTATTTTACTGTATGTATACACTTCCACGCTTTATGGTAAAACAGGAATTGCCTAGTAATTACTGTTTAGTAATTCCCACTGTAATTTGCAAAAGCATAAATAGTGCAAAAGGGATTATATCAATACATTTGTTTGTGTTTAGCCTCCCTTTCCCAAAAAGATAGATCCAGGAGTTCAAGTGGAAAGGTAGAGGCCAACCCAGCTGCTTCCCCTGTGTGGAGAGAAGACTGTCACTGCTGTATTCTGTAGTAAAACACTTATGTCCACATGATCAGCTCCAGATCCCCCCTGCAAAAGACTGTAAGTCTCTGAGGCACATGGCTAGTCCAATCAGGTCTGGTCAAACTAGACGACTGTACAATAGTGTTTCTGTTGGGACCCACCCCCAAGACAAGTTTTAATATTATTTTTTTCACCTCTTTAATGTTGTTCACATATAGGCCAATAATTTATCTTACACTAGACTACTGCATGCTGTTTATGTCCTTGACTGTATCTTCCAATTCGTAACCCTGCGTCTTATATAGAATGAATGTGCCACGGCACGGCAGCACCTGAACCTTTTGAGGAGGCTGAAGGACGCACACCTGTCTCCCAAGATGCTTGTGAACCTTTACTGCTGCACAATCAAGAGCATTCTGACTAACTGCGACAGTGTGGTTTTGCGGTGGCTCTGTAGGCGACTGGAAGGCCCTGTAACGGTGTGGTGAAAACCCATCACATCAATGGTACCCAGCTCCCAACCATCATAGACCTCCAGCGCATGCAGTGCCTGCACAGGGCACGCGACGTCATCAGAGAACCTTCACATCCATGCCACAAACTGTTTGCCCTCCTTCTATCAGGCAGGTGGTACAAGACTCTTCATTCCCCACCAGCAGCTCAGGAACAGTTTCTTTCCATCTACTGTAACCCTGCTGAACTCTGTGACCCATCACTAACCATAACCTCCCTGTGTACTAGTGGTCTCTGTGACCCATCACTAACCATAACCTCCCTTGTGTACTACTGGACTCTGTGACCCATCACTAACCATAACCTCCCTGTGTACTACTGGACTCTGTGACCCATCACTAACCATAACCTCCCTGTGTACTACTGGACTCTGTGACCCATCTCTAACCATAACCTTCCTCAATTTCAACAACCCCCCCCCCACCAAATTATTGTCTGGCATCAAGCAAAGAAAACAACCAAGGAGATTGTTGAAATTACTGGAATTGTGTTAAAAATTGTCCAACACATTATTAAAACCTGGATGGATGGTGGTGAACCGTCAACTTCACAGAATAAATGTGATCAGGAAAAATCTTCAATAACAGTGATTACAGATCATTGAAACACTTAAACACATGTAAAATAATCTTTTTCCAGCATTGCCTTTACCCTCTTGTGGTGGTCTTGGAGGTGTGTTCGGTTGTTATCATGTTGGAATACTGCCCTGCGGCCCAGTCTCCGAAGGGAGGGGATCATGCTCTGCTTCCGTATGTCACAGTACATGTTGGCATTCATGGTTCCCTCAATGAACTGTAGCTCCCCAGTGCCGGCAGCACTCATGCAGCCCCAGACCATGACACTCCCACCATCATGCTTGACTCTAGGCAAGACACACTTGTCTTTGTACTCCTTACCTGGCTGCCACGACACACACTTGAACAAAATAAGTTTATCCCGGTCTCATCAGATCACAGGACATGGTTCCAGTACTCCATGTCCTTAGTCTGCTTTTCTTCAGCAAACTGTTTGTGGGCTTTCTTGTGAATCATCATTAGAAATGTCTTCCTTCTGGGACGACAGCCATGCAGACCAATTTGATGCAGTGTGCGGCGTATGGCCTGAGCACTGACAGGCTGACCTCCTACCCCTTCAACCTCTGCATCAATGCTGGCAGCACTCATAAATGTATTTCCCAAAGACAACCTCAGGATATGACACTGAGCATGTGCACACTACTTCTTTGGTCGACCATGGCGAGGCCTGTTCTGAGTGGAACATGTCCTGGCTACCATGCTGCAGCTCTGTTTCAAGGACTTGGCAAACTTATTATAGCTTAGGCTCATATTTCTGTATTACAATTTTCCTCTAAGATCTGGTGCCTAGACAATTTGTACTTTCTCTACAGTCAAATCAAAAATTATTGTCTCCACTGAAATTAAGCAAAAATGAGAGCAGAAAATAAACAATACAAACAATAAGAAATATTTTGTGCAAAAACATAAGAGGTAAGGTTTTATTTGAACACAATCATTTCTCAAACCCAAAACTTCTCGATTAGTAGTATATTTTTCTCAAAAACTGAAAATATTATTTTTATTATTATTATTATTTGCAACCCTACAATCTATATTCCGTAGAGAATTCACTAGAGTGGATAACAGACTCTACGTTTAGAAAGAAAACAGGTTGACAGGTTAGCCTTTAAAGACTATTTTCAAACGGAGGTCTGACTACCTCAAGTTGTCAAACAACAACCCTTATTTTAGGTTTCTGTGGAAATTGTTGAACTTTTAAATTTGGAACAACACTTTTGGAGGAATCTGGAGTTGAATGTAATTATGTTTGGGACTGTTATTACATACCAGTTTTTAACTGCTGCTGGGTGGTTGTCTTGACAGGACACACAGTTGTTTGATCAAAAGTATGTAAAAAAATATGCTTTCACTATTCAAATTATTGTTAAATCTACAATTTTGCAAAAAGAAATGTTATAAAATCCATTACCAGTTGAAGACGGGGTGGTGGCTGATGAGACTAGTGCTGAAGTAGAGGCTGTACTTCCTGGATAGGAACATATTTTAATTAGTGGCAAGCCTCATATACCCAAATGATTAGTGTTGTTGTTTACCAAAACGTATTTATTGTTAAAGCAATAGTTTGGGACTAGATGTTCCATTCCATTTAGGAACCATTTGGTTGCTGGTCAGATGGTCTAACCACTTAGTCACCTGCTGCCTAAAAAACATTCATATAAGCATCTAAGACCAGGTAACTTGTAAGACTAAAGGGAGACAGAAAAGTATAGAATAGATCCACACCCACTGACTCTGTGTTTGCATTCTCTTCTGCAATCTGCTAAATCATTATTCACTTCAGTCTCTAGAAGGAAGACAGAAGGCACACATGCACATATGTATTCAGACACTATTCATGACTTTGTAGAAGCACCTTTGTCTGCCTCTACCAGATTTGTACAACTTGGTTTTGGTGGGTTCTCCCATTGTTCCTTGTCAATTTTGTACAGTTTGGCATTCAGGACAAATTTGTCAAACCAGAGAATCTTCTTCCTCATGCTCTCAGTCCTTGCGGGGGCATATCATATGCATTTTAGTCATATCAGGAGTGGTTTTTGTCTAGCCAGTCTACCAGTCTAAAAGGCCAGATTGATGGAATTCTGCAGACAGGTGACCCTTTTGGCAGGATCTCCCATCTCACTCAGTTAGAATGGCAATTGGATTCATTGGTGCACAAAATGGAGTGTGCTTACCAAAAAGTGACCAGACAGAGTTGCTGTCATATTAAGGTGCTCTCTGCTGATGTTAGTCTGCTCTGGGTGGATGAGGCTGGTAGAGAGACTCCAGACTCATGATCAGACAGACGTCTTGCTGTGATAATAACAAGCAGAAATCACACTCCAAACAAGAGGTATGAACTGTGCCACAGAAAAGTCAGAAATGCAGAATTGTAGTTAAATCTAGAAATACATACTTTGTGTACTGACCAATGTAATACACCTGAATTTAGCCCAATCAGCAGTTCAAGTTATACAACAAACCATGTCAATGATAATGTAAATAGTGTAAAATACTGTACCTGTAGAAGATGGGGAAGTGTCTGACAAGGATGGTCCTGCAGTAGAAGCTGTACTTCCTGAATAGTAAATGAGAACAAACAAGGTGACCACTTTTTATTTGTGAATAAGGGTGACCAGCCTCACATACCAGAGTGAATGCTGATAATATCTGTTCTATGAACATTCATGTTAACTTGTGGGATCAGGTAACTGGTGAGGATAAAGGGAGACTATATAGAATAAAGAACTGTACAGAATAAATCCACATCCCTGACTCACTCAATGCTGCTTGTAAAGTTTTTTCTACTGAAATCTTCTGTATCTGATTGAACCTCTATAGCTGTCAAAGTCAACTCTGGACCTCAAAGCCGGTTCCTCAGACATTTTTTCAGGGTCTTATTTAGTCCGGGGACACCAGGTGAGTGTAATTAATGATGAGTTTAAACAAAGAAAATAGCAGGCTCCAGACCACATAGGGTAAGAGTAGAGTACTTATTATGAACTAAAATTTAGGGACGTGGCAGTTCGTGGCCAAGGTTCTTCTCCAGTTTCAGGTGATAGGTATATATCCAGATGGAACATGGAAGATGTACTATATCTTTAGTAATCATACAATGATTACTTGGGACCATGAAGGTGAAATACATGTAGATCTCCTTCTTTTCATTTATATTCAGCTGACATGACCACTTCCTGTTGTTGTCCTCCTTCTGGAGTGTCTGAGTCAGAGTGTCTGAGTCTAGCCTGGTTTAAATCTTATTTATCTGAAAGATATCAGTTCGTTAGTGTGGATGGCATATCCTCTGACAAGTCAAAGGTATGCTTTGGAGTTCCTCAAGGCTCGGTTCTGGGCCCATTACTTTTCTCACTATACATGCTCCCTCTGGGCGATGTAATCCGAAATCACAATATTAACTTTCACTGTTATGCTGATGACACACAGTTATATATTTCAATGAAGCATGGAGAAGCCCCTAAATTAGCTATTTTGGAAGCATGCGTTTCAGATATTAGGAAGTGGATGACAGAGAATTTCTTGCTCTTAAACTCAAATAAAACAGAAATGCTCCTTTTAGGACCCAAAAAACAAAGAGCGTTGTTAGCAGATCTCACTGTGAACCTCGACGGCTGCATGGTCGTATCCCAAAAAACTGTAAAAAACCTTGGCGTTACCCTTGACCCTGACCTCTCCTTTGAAGAACATATAAAATATGTCTCAAGAGTTGCTTATTTTCATCTTCGAAACATCGCAAAAATTAGAAACTTCCTATCAAAAACTGATGCAGAAAAATTAATCCATGCTTTCGTTACTTCTAGATTAGATTACTGCAATGCTCTTATCTCTGGTTATCCAGACAAATTAATAAATAAACTTCAATTAGTGCTGCACACAGCTGCTAGAATCCTAACTAGAACAAAAAAATTTGAACACATTACTCCTGTCCTGGCATCCTTACATTGGCTGCCTGTTAGGGTTAGGGCTGATTTTAAGGTTTTACTCTTAACCTATAAATCAATACATGGACTTGCTCCTACTTACCTTGCTGAAATGATCCAGCCATACATACCTACACGTAACCTTAGATCGCAAGACGCAGGCCTTTTAATTGTACCTAGAATTTCTAAACAAACAATTGGCGGCAGGGCCTTTTCTCATAGAGCTCCACTCCTGTGGAATGATCTGCCAATTAAGGTTAGAAATGCAAACTCAGTGCAAACTTTCAAGTGTCTACTAAAAACTCATCTCTACAGCACGGTTTATAATTAGGTGTAGCCTGGCCCGGGGGCGTGAAGGTGACCAGTAGGCTTGATACTGTCCACCCTTGCTGTCTTGCCAGGTGGGCTCTCGTCGCCACTGGGATGCCCTCCCTCCAATGCCCTTCGGGGGAAGAGTCACTGGCTTGTTGTTGACTCTCTATTGCGCACTTGTGCAGTTGGGCTGTACGCTACTAGCAATACTCGGCCCTCATTCAGGGGGGTTGCGGTTGGTGGGTGTCCCTTTGGTTGATGCCTGGCAATGTGGTTGGATTGATTTCCTGCCTGTTGGGCCCTGTCCGGGGCCTCCCCCGGGTAGGGCCACAGTGTCACCGGACCCCCCCGTCTCAGTTTCCAAGGTGTTACGCTGCTATATTATTGTGCTGGGGGACATGAGGGATGTACTACTAACTTTTCTCAGTTTCCTCCAATTTTAAATTTTAGAAGGAGATGAGGTCCTGGTCCACACCTGCGGATTACCTGGTTTGGGGGGACCGTTGCTGTTCCTGTCCTTGTCCACCTGGTCATACTTCTGACCTAGTCTAAAATCAAATATACTCTGGATTTAGCCAAGAGAAATTTATTTATTATTCCAATTGGACTCTTAATATCTCACCCGGCACAGCCAGAAGAGGACTGGCCACCCCTCTGAGCCTGGGTCCTCTCTAGGTTTCTTCCTAAAATTCGACCTTCTTAGGGAGTTTTTCCTAGCCACTGAAATTCAACACTACTGTTGTTTGCTCCTTGGGGTTTAAGGCCGGGTGTCTCTGTAAAGCACTTTGTGACAACTGCTGTTGTAAAAAGCGCTTTATAAATAAATTTTGATTGATTGATTGATTGATTGATGTATGTGTGACCTTGTGGCTGGAGTCTTTATTCAGCTTATTACATGTCTCATCCACCCAGAGGAGACTAACATGTTCTGTAACACCATGGTGACATTTTCCAGGTCCCTAAAATGTGCACAGAAGGCACCTTAATATTACAGGTCTAACTGTCTCTGGTGTGGATGAGGGAAAAACATACATGGAAGAAATGATTCAGTATCTTAATGTAGTGGTCACATTGAATATGACTACAAACTACACAGTGAAATATAAGCCCCCATTTAAATAGTAAAACTCACTGGTTAAAACATACAAATGAACAGGAGCATCACTTCCATGTTTTGATCCACGCTCTGTAAGATATTGTTGACTGTACTTTCCAGCATCCTCAGCTTTGACATCACTAACAAGGGCCTCGGAGGAGATGACCACGAAAGCGACATCACCAATCTGCCGTGAGTCAGTCTTTTATGCCAGGACATATAGGAGGCGGTCAGTGGTCATAGCCAACTGTTATACAGTCCATTATCCTCCAGCACATCCCCTCCAGTATCTGGCTGTCTTTCAATCACATAAGTGTATTCTATATCCTAACCTTTTATGCCCTGGTATATTGTCCCCTCTTGAGTTCTTGGCTCCACACACGCTTATCAGGTTGTGTGGGGCCCCTCAATAATGGATACCAACTGTGATATGGTACCTCATGTAGCACAAGATAACAAAGTACCACAAGAGAATAGAATCTAACAAGAGAATAGAACTAAAGTACATGTGTATCATCAGGCAAATACATGCTTTCTCACAATGGTATGTTCCAACCTCCATGGGTCTATTCATAGAGTCACATCAGTAACGTGGCCAGCACCACGTACCATATATTGTCCTTTGTTCAGAGTTAGTCAGAACTTTGTTGTGTTAAGTTCGTAATGCCCATATTCTATCACAGCTGCACTGCGTTGACTCTAATTTGGGACATTATTTGAGTTACCCTTTTTCCCTTTTGAGTTGTTGATCATTGTTTGTGTTTGTACTCAGTTTGTGGGCTAACCTGCCTTTTGTTGTTTTCTGTTCAGTTTTGTAAAGGAGAACATTAAAAGGAATTTTCCTTAAACTCGCTCTGCGCCTTGTGTCCTGCCACGTGACAAAATGATCCACCAACCAAGGTCCAAGTGGAGCTGGACCATGGGGGAACTTCTCGGAGGCAAGCAGCAGGTCACCGATGAGGAGTGCCTCCATGGTCTAGCCCTGGACCAAGCCAGGGATTCAGGGCATCGGCGACTCTGGCGTAGAAGTGACTATACTCTCATTTTACCAAATACCTTTCAAAACAGACCTTTCAGCAAACAAATCTGCCCAGAAAATGAACCAAATGATATGATTCAAGTTCCCAACCATGCTTAAACCAGACTTACCAGAAACCGAAATAACGTGAAGTCGTTGTTACTATACCTTAAACAAAGTGTAACCATACCTTAAACAAAAGCGCTGCTTTGCACTTTAGTTGCAATTCTGCAACAAACTTGCTCCTAGACACTACACACTATTTCATACATAAGACACTTAGTTCAAAAATGAAATCTCAGGGTATCATTGGGATAACCCATCTATTCACCCAACAGCAGGAACTTGCCATAGTGAACCTAGTCAGAGCAAACAATGCAATCTGTCTCCACCAGCTACAGCAACAAATACTTGCAGATAGGCAAGTATTCAACAACATGCATTTGAGTAAGCATTACAACTATCAGATGCATCTTGGTAAAGCACAACATGAGCATGAAGCAATTGTAAAGGGTCCCATTTGAGAGGAACAGTGTCAGGGTCAAATAACTTCGACATGAATATGTACAGGTAAGTGTTTCAGTCCTTTACATTTACAATAAAGAATGGGTGCAGTCCAGTAACAGATTAATATGTACTGTTGGATTAGTACCACATAGATACATTCAGAAAGCTACACAGGTACCTGTGTGGTGGAGTGGGTTGGTTCTGTATGTGTAGTAGTGTAGGTGTGTGCTTTGAGTAAAGCCTTCCACAATATGTATTTTTTGTTACAGAGAATCTTGGACATGGATGGAGCTGCCCAGCCGCATTAATGCATTTACATTGACGAGGCTGGATTCAACTTTAGCAAAAACAGACGACGGGGACGTAATATAATTGGCCAAAAGGCAATTGTGCACGTCCCGGGGCAGCACAGGGGAAATATCACATTGTGTGCTGCCATAAGTCTTCGAGGGCTACTGCACCATCATGCCAAACTGGGTCCCTATGATGCGCAACACATAATCACATTTCTAGATGCACTTTATAATGCAGTTGTACAGGCTGGACCAAAGCAGCCCAGGTTTGTTGTTGTCTGGGATAATGTTAGTTTCCATCGGGCTGCTCTGGTCCAGAACTGGTTCACTAACCATGATCAATTTGAAGTTGTGTACTTGCCCCCTTACTTGCCATTTCTAAATCCTATAGAGGAATATTTTTCCTCTTGGAGATGGCCCGTATATGACTGGCAACCACATGCCCATATGCCTCTTCTGCAGGCAATGGAACAGGCCTGCGGAGACATTGAGTTGAGGTCAATCCAGGGATGGATTCTGCACACAAGGGGATATTGTCCCCGATGCTTAGCGAGAGAAGATATTGTGATGTTGATGAGATCCTGTGGCCAGACCCCAACAGACGGCAGGATCCATAAGCCAACTTGCGCACAATTGTGTTTTTCTGTGTTTACAGTAGTGTGTTGTTTGTTTTATTTTTGATTTAACTGAATTTATTGTACTGTAAAATATACTAATGTAATGATTTTGAATTCAGTATTTCATTTTTTGGTTGTTGTGAAAACATGCCCTCTGTGGAACTGTATACAAACATTGAAAACAAAAGATTGCAGTTTTTTATATAAAGTAGACTAGTGCTGATCTGAAAGTGTATTCATATGATGCAAGTGGGTATCATTTTGTCCTCAGTGACATTTTGACAAAAGATTTGTCAATTAGGTTTTGAGAGCAGAGTTTCAATTTGACATAGATGTGAATGGTTTATTAGCCAGTGTTTTGCCACAATGAGCCAAGTTTTGCAAAATGTGTTCAAGCAACGGGGAAAAACTGTAAGCCAGCAAATGTGTTTGTCTATCCTGACTCAAAACGCATGCACGGATGCATACTTTGAAAATCCACCAGAAACAGTCTCAATATAATGGTATACTGTTTTATTTCAGGCTTAGTATAATGTAGATATTAACGGTTTTAGCCAGCAAAGTTTTCGTCTATATGGAATAATTCATACTTCACTTTGCCTGTGAGGAGACACGAACTCGGGACCTATAGTTCACAAATCCGCTTTTCTGACCACTATGCTATTTAACAAGGGGTAGTCAGTCAGTCACTCAGTAAGAGACATTCACTCTTCTTAGCCAGCTACGCTTAGGCAGGCCAGCAAAAACATATTTAAAATAACTCACAAATGTTGTGCAACTGTAAAATCAACGTCAGTGAGAGATTCATTCTTCCTCATCATGTTTTTGTGTTGAGTGTGCTGAGTCCTCGTCCACCACCTATGACACATACTCTTCCTCCTCATTCACCACCTCTGACACATACTCTTCCTCCTCATCCACCACCTCTGACACATACTCTTCCTCCTCATCCACCACCTCTGACACATACTCTTCCTCCTCATCCACTACCTCTGACGCATACTCTTCCTCCTCATCCACTACCTCTGACGCATACTCTTCCTCCTTGTCCGCAACCTCTGACACATACTCTTCTCATACTCTGTACACTGAACTGATTTATATTCTGAACAATTGGTTTGATCACATCATTATAAACAAGTGTGAACTATTTTGAGTCACTGTGTGTAAACGATGACAACTGTATTGTAGTTGTTTTACTTTTGACGCCTGTGTTTACCATTTTGAAACACAAGTGCATCACAGTGCGAAATGTGATTTAGTGCATGAGAAAGTGTTTAGTGTTTTGCAAACAGAGTAAATGTAGTTTGCAAATGGTGTCTAACTACCTGAATTTGTTTTAGGTTTTGCCAAAAGAGTGACTGATTCAAGAAATGGGTTTAGGCCAATGAGAATTTAGTTCAGAGAATGTGTTTTAGCAATTCAGAAAAACTGTAAGCAAGTGGGGCTGACACTATCTAAAAAATCTACATCTACTTCAATCTCTAGGACATTAGATGTCAGTGTTAGACTTCTGCAGGACCTGGCTTGTTTTGACAGTAATCAGAGTTGTGTAATTAGAACTACCTAAGGTTAAAACAAATTTCAGACCAGTAAGTTTCTAATCCACTAGACCAGTGGCAAAAAATTTTAACATTGAGCCCTGGCCTGGTTCCTCCACTCAACCACCTCATGACAATATCTGTTATCCTCTTTGACAAGCTGTTAAAATGTGATTGACTTATCCTGGTATAGTAAATAAAACCTTGTATTTGATTAATTACAGAAACTCAGCTGAAGGTTATGGTAATAAAGGGACTAGTCTGTAACTTCATTAAGGCTTTAGGATCACTTATTTACAATGTCAATTAGAAGGGCTAAACAATACTGCTGACTAGGTTGTAGCAAATAAGGGAAGGGAAGGTCATTGGAGTCTGTAACAGGAAGGGACACTGGGAACAGACACAGAGGGTGTGTCCTGCCCCCTGGTGGGCATTTAATGAAAACAATACAAAGGGTGAGGGAAGAGGGGGTGGAGAAATCAAAAACACCCCCCTTTATTAGGGAGACGGCTTTTTCTCTGGGACAACCTGCTGGTAGTGGTTTGGGAGGAATGGGCGCTGGCTGATGTATCTTTGTTTGGAAAGGGACAATGTCAGGGACAATGTCTAGCCATAACACTGCAACTACACAGACATTGTAGATGAAACTAAGTGGAACGAAGAAGGCTAATACTGGTAAATTACATAGTACTAAGGGGACAGTCATTTGCATTGCAACTACCCAAGATAATATGGAGCTAACAGGTAAGTGAATGGGATAGTTACAGAGGCAGAACCATACAATTCAGACCATTTCTAGCAGCAACAATATGAACATTTGTGGAAGGAATAATGAGTATTCAAGGAACCAGTAGGTACACTCGAAATACACATGCAATAAAAGTTTGACAATGTTGGACAAGGGAGAAGGCTAATGCTGAATTACACCTATATAATACAGCTTTGCAGTAAAACTACATGGTGTAGAAGTGTAAATACAGGGGAATTCAACAATCGAGTTGTGCTGAAATAACGGTAATGTCAGAAAAGTAATGAAATACAGGAGTGCAACATATCAGCTGTTGTTGGTTAATTGTCACATTCTTACGTGAATGTTGCGGTCTTCATTCTGGGCAAACAATAAATGGGTAACTACAATGGCCGTACCTAGTTTTGCAGTCTCAGTTACAAAGCGTTTTTCCTACAACTTTCCTAGCAGTTACCTACTAATAACTGCAAAAACATGGTTACAATTGATGTGTAGTTACCATGTTGTTAACCAGTTCTTTCCACTTTGTTTCTTTGTTGTTTCCTGGAAATAACCTAGTTATTACCTTTTTGTTTCCATCCTGCCAAGTAAAGTGCAACCGTTATTCCCTTTTGGGTAAAAGAAAACATTAACCTCTGCAACCAACCTATGGAGTGCAGGAACGTCCCTGTCCTGGCACCAAGTTTCAAAGACCTGCCAGTTATACACATAGACAGAACAAAGAGGGTGTCCCAGAATCCTTAGTTATCACAATAACATTCAGGGGGAGTAATTTGACACATCCTGTCTGGGGCGTTCCTGCTCTTTATCTGAGAGACAATCCTGTTCAGAGTTGAGACCAACAGGCTTTCCAGCAATGGTTGGCAAAACCTGCCAAGACTGAAGGAGAAAGGGTGGTTGTAGGCAGGAATGGAGGAAGGTAGGTTTCTGTGGTGAGGGTATCCTGGTGGAGCAAACCACTTACAGGGGAAAGACATTGCTGAGGGGCACCATGAGTAATGTAACGGGTATCTCCTGCCTGTGAGGTGACAGTTGGTGGAGAACTGACATCCTGATCAATGATGTTCCACACACAAGTTTGATTGGTCACTTTTATTTTCATAGACAGCAAATAGCAAGAAAGATGCAGAAAAACAACCATGACACCAGATGATGATCATTTGCAATGTCAAGTTAGATTTTGTCCATGCAGAGACCACTGAAGAAATAAAGACAAAAAGCTTTTACCAATACAAAGTAATTAAATTATAATATATAAACACATCTATATCTGTATCAAGACATAGGCCTTCGCTAAAGTCAGAGAAGGCCTAAGTGACTGATCAACACTGTTAGGGATGGCCTTTTTTTCTGCATTATGATTTGGATTCATGTAGTTTGTTAATACATTTGTTGAATTAGGTTACTGTTGTGAGTGAATAGTGGTGAATTGAAAAAACTCATATCCAGAGGGATGATTTCTCAAAGAGATGGGAGCTTTGTTGTTGAGGAAGAACTGGCGGTTCTGTCCAAGATGGAGTCCAACATAAGAGGAAAAGTAGTGGAAAGAAGTTAGGGGGAACATGCCACCAACAGAAATACAGATAAAACCACACTGGATCCTTTACAAAGCTTTATACTCGACAGTTTTATTTCCTCTGATTTCTTTGTTTTCCACTGGATTTACAGCACATGCACACAGTTGACACATACATGTTTTTGGCATGCAAAATTATACAGGCTATATCACGTCATGTGTAAATCATCCCTTTTATTGGTAGAATATTATTTAAACAGAGAAAGCTCGTTCCCAGACCCATCTGACCAATTGAATTGTCTGCATTATGGATTTACAATACCTAGGTTAGTAAAAATTCTATCTTGGAGGGCAAAGCCAGGCTTTGTAAATTTGGGCCTGGATAGAGGAACAGTCATGTACCTTTTTTACCACATAGTAACAAACACAATGTTTGGCCCCGTCTCATCCCAACTGAATAGTCTACCTTGACAAATAGGGATCAACAGCTTTACAACAGACCTTATAACTCGTGCCTCCTACTTCACCTCATCAACAGTGTATCAAATGACATGGAGAATCTGTAACAAAGCATGTTGAGTACTTTATTATACATTGTTGGTTATATGTGACTAACTTGGCCTTTCAGAATCAGGACATGAGTGAAGATGAGAAGGCATCGTTGATTACATGAGGTGAATTATACAAACAGAGTGGTTTCTGACATATTGGAATGGACGCTGGGATGGGTGGAGACTCCACCTCTGGAGCCGGAAGGGATGCCGGGACAAGTGGGGCTCTGCCCCCCGAGCAGGTCATGGTGCCGGGACAGGTGGGGCTCTGCCCCCAGAGCAGGTAATGGTGCCGGGACACGTGGGGCTCTGCCCCCAGAGCAGGTCATGGTGCCGGGACAGGTGGGGCTCTGCCCCCAGAGCAGGTCATGGTGCCGGGACAGGTGGGGCTCTGCCCCCAGAGCAGGACATGGTGCCAGGACAGGTGGGGTTCTGCCCCCAGAGCAGGACATGGTGCCGGGACATATGGAGTCTGGATGAGGCAAAGGGATGGAGGGCGGAAGCTCCACCCCCAAATCAGGACAGAGTGTCGGAGCAGGAGGCCGCTCCACCCTCAAATCCATACGGGGAGCCGGAGTGAGAGGAATCCTTTATGTGAAGTAGTGTACTAGCCAGTACAAATTGAAAATGACATCTTAAATAGTTATTTATAATTTAAATAAACAATGTAAGTTACTTATCTCTCACTTACCTCATTCGCCTTATTCACCTACGGCACTTCCTTTAAACCAAAACAAGGCTGTTGTCACGTCTTCGGGGGGCGGATAAAGGAGGAGCAGGAGAATGGCGTGGTAGAATAAAGTATTTAATGTAATAACGAGAACTCAAAATGTAGTTGAAAACCGAAGCGTACACTGCTCTTATACAAACAGAGACAATTACACACAAAGACAGGGGGAGCAGAGGGAACATATAAACTGGGGGGAAATGATGAGGATGAGGAACAGGTGCGTTAAACAGGACACAGGTGAAAAGTATGATGAGATGGACGATGGTGTCAGAAGGCCGGTGACGTCGAACGCCGGAGCCCGTCTGCTGCAGGGGGAGGTGAAGCAGCAGAGGGAGCAGTTGTCACAGCTGTGGGGTACGGAAGTAATGTTGGCCCGCCCATCTGTAGACTTCTGTCATAACGTTACCTACAATGCCGCCGCATTGTTGTGTTCCCAAATGTACGTCTTCAAAGAGAAAGAAATCCTATACAAGTCAAACCTTCCATCGTTTCCCCAAGATCCTGTACTTTGCCGTGAATGGATTCATAAAATAAGAAGAGATCCCGGTCACCATTTCAAGATAAGATATTAACATTAGTTTACAATGCTAACGTTAGCCATATTTACGTTAACTGTCATATAGATAGCTAGCTAAATCTTCTGGCTAAATAGACATGACTTGATTAGCCACGAACCGGTCCTTTTTAAGTTATAACAAGCGATGGGCTGATTTGGGGGTAACGTTAAGCAAGTTGTTGCTCTCTTTACTAGCCTGGTCAGCTAACGTCCTGCCATGGGTAGCCGTGTCTTACAGCAAAATATAAACAAGACGTGATCTGTGCCTGTTTATGATAATAACCATTGCTAATCTAGACCATTTTAAGCACCCAACTACGTATAAACAGTAACATCCATTTTACTGAGTTTGTGCATCCCAGTAGACAACCTTACTGATTCGTTTTTAGCATCTCTGTTATCTGTGAGACCTGAATAGTACCTTCCCCAACCCTACGTAACATCGCTATGTGAACTGAGTAACCCATGCCTGTAAACAAATTAACTTATACTTAATATTTATTAATTTTAATAACCAACAGTAGCACCCTGCCTTGCTTTGTAGTGACACATTGGAAACAAGCTATTTTGACTGATGGGTCCAATACACTTCAACTGCACATAACATGGTATTTTTAGTCTAGCACGGAAAGATGAACTGTTGATATGAACGATCAAGATGAACATTTGAACGTTTAGCAAGCGTATTTGTTCTAGCAGTGGCACCACTCCGCAAACTGAGAAGTTTATCCACAGTCATGATACCTGAATGTTGTAAGGTGCCTCGTTTTTTCGCATTGAGCGAAAAGACAGCTCTCACACTGACTGTCTCGCTCCTCTTGACTGTCGGTAAAATAATTTATTGTTAACACTCAAAATAAGTCAGTTTGGTGTGGTTAATATATCTTAACAATGCTTAGCATCAGCTTGTAATGTTGTCACATCCTGCTGTTTTATCTAGCTAACAAGCTAACTTTAAAAGTAACATTAACTAATGTTAATTTCAGAAAAAAAGCTGTGATCGTCCGTGCATTACCTTCCACGTCGTGCACATATCCCTCGATCCAGTTGCTGTATCCTTTCAGCTAAACAGCCCGGGGAATCATGCAGTCCTTATTGGCCCATTTTTCGACATGTTATTATTTCCACTGTTATTTCGGGAAGACATGAAAGATTTGATGTCCACACAGGTATCGCCATGATGACAGACGCCCGCTGCTGCGCTCTGTCAATGAACTTCCGGTTTAGAGTGTACCCCTTAGCCTCGTTTTGGATTTCAAGATGGAGACGCGGTGAATAAGGTCAATTGATACTTACTTTGGACTTGTGTCTGTAGTGTGGCCTGAGGTTCTACAGAAACTGAAATGAAAAGAAAGGTAATAGATACTAACCTTTGGCATTCCTACAGCATATTTGCTTGGTCTTGTGAAGGTGTGAAAATCATCTTTCGAAGTTGTGAAAAGCGTTTTTCATTTCAGGGTGAGGTTGACACTGTTAATGTTGAAAGATAGCCCATGTTCTCTTTCTGTCTATCTCATCAGAAAAACAGAAGTGGGCTGAGGTCAAGGGCATCCACTGAAGCAACAGTTACAGGCATAGACTGACCTATTTGTTTATTTTCAAAATGTTTTACCTTTTCAAATTGGAATTCCTTCCACTATCTGAATGTTTTAATAAAGAGGAAATTATAGTACATCAGAAAGAATCTTTAGTGTGTGAAGACATACATGTTCTTGCATGACCACACAGTACAGTATAAACAGCAGACTGATTCCTTATGTCCCTTAAATTCATTACAATGTTACTAACCTGTATTACAATCTGCAGAATGTCCTCTTGGGTAAGACACTGCCAAGTGATTTTTCTCCAACAGACAACCAGCATCACCCTTTGGACAACAAAGCCTATTTGTCCTATGATTAGCTCTCCTATTGGGTCTAATGAGGAGATGTGGATGTGAGGAGAAAGCAATTTAAATGTTAAATCTCTGTTACCTATTCGGGCCAGCTTCACTTACACATTGATAACTGACACCAAGTCATTACAGGATGGCTTCTGGTCTGTTAAAAAGTTTTAAATAACTGAACTGTTGGTCTGTTAAAACCGAGATGTTTTATGGAAATTGTGTATACCCTTCCAGGAATCCTCCCACCTACTTTATTTTCCTGTAATTCCACAAAAAGCTGTTAATAAAATGATATTAAAATACAATACTACTGCATGTTTATTTTGCCATTTCACATATGCTTCTGTATTTTTGTCTACACATGATTCTGTATACAGAGACTAACATTTAAAAAAAAAATTATATTATCAAATATAGTTTTACAATTAATAAAAGTAAGCATGTTTTCCTCCAGAATCTGAAACATGCACATATTTTCAATGTCAATGTACATCAGGGATTCCCAAGCCTGTTCCTGGAGAGGTTCTGTCTCTAACACCAGTTGTGATTAACCTGATTTAGCATGTTCAACATCACAAACAACAGTTGGCTGGATAAATGTAGGAAAGGATGGTAACACTATGGCTATCCGCCGAAAAGAGGGCGGGCGCTTCAGTCTGCTGTATCTGCTTGTGTAGCAATTTTTTCCAGCAGAGATGCTATTGTAACCCTTTTATTCTTGTACTGATTATTTGATTTATTTTAATATTGTGAAAGTGTACAAGTCTACATAATTTTGGTCAACATTGGTAGTTTATAAATAAAATAGACTTTGACTATTGCTTGTGTAAAGGACCTTTGTGTAGACATGTACAGTAAACACATCTCGCCATGCTTACCATAATATTTTCCCGAACTAATGGGCATTTTCCACTGCATGGTACCGGCTCAACTCGTCTATAGCATCGACTTCAATGCTTCATGGGGGACAGTTCTTTACTGTGTTTAAACACTGCCGTGTCCGTAGATGGCGCTATAGCGGATTGCACATGTGTAAGGCAAGACAGTAGCCATTTGGATCCCGCGCTGTTGTACCATGAAATGAACGAACATTCATTGATTTGGTCCTCTCGTCAACACTTGTTCAAAGTGTATAAGGTATAAGCTATATGCTCTGAATTGGACAATACAAAATGTGGATTATCACATTGTTTTACTACAATTTGATGAACTCCCGAAACAAACAAAGCTCAAGGATTTTTTGGACATCAGACCGAAAATTATTGAACGCCGAGTCACCTACATCTATGGTGAGTTCTGTTCAATTATAAATAACTAGCATTAAGTGTTAAGAGTAAGAACGTACTGACTTTGTATTAAACAATGACTGTTTGCAATATTCTATTAACATTCGAATTCTTTAATCAAAGTTCTAAACCATTGGCGGGAAAACAAGTTATAGAAACTGAGCTTGAAAAAAACTGCGTTGGCCTGATATGAAATACCTACAGTCATAGACATAATAAAGAGTAGACGTTGCATCGACCGCTACTGCCTACTGGCGCTGACTAGCCGTGGGGCCGCCATCTTGGACCGGTCCGCCGCTCCACTCAGTGTAATCTGTTTTGGCAGGTGAAATGCTGTCAGCACATTTAATTAATCATACCTCAGTGAATACCTTACTGATTTTCACACGTTTTTTTTTTTTTGCTGCAAAGGTCATACATGTAGCTATGATACAGGACACATGGTTTGGCATATTTTAATATTCATAATGGGCTTAACAGTAATAGAATATTCTGATATATGATATAAAGCAGAGGTCTCAAACCGGTTCCACGGAGGGCCGAGTGTCTGCAGGTTTTCGCTCTCACCTTGTACTTAATTGACTAATTAGGTCACTAATTGGTTAGTTTCTAACTCCACCTGGTTGTTTAAGTCTGAACTGGGAACCAATTTAAAGGAAAACCCAAAAACCTGCAGACACATGGCCCTTCGTGGAACCAGTTTGAGACCTCTGATATAAAGTGACCAGACGTCTGAGATCAAAACTGGGAACATAATCCCCAAAAAGGGACATTTCCAGTTTGACGATCATTCTGATTGAAACACATAATGTGTAAATAGTGGCAGTAAAGTCAGATATATATATATATATATATATATAGTTTTCTCTCTTTCATTTCCCAGCCCCCCTCCCAACATCAAACACGGGTCCCAGTACTCTGTCTAAAATAGCAGGATAAAATGAAAAGTGCCGGTTTTTATTTAAATTGCACATTTACTTTGCTGAAACTCCCTTGAAAAGTCTGCAAACTTAATTACTGTAGCAATTTTCAAAACACAGTTACAAAGTGCTTTACAGAACCCAGAGGGGAAGAGATCAGGGTTAAGACATCACAAACACAAAGACATAATGTAAAGATAAACTTCACTATACACAATCTCACAAACCCAGTGTAAGGCAAAGGAGACCAAAATGTTGATTCCTGGAGACACACCATGAGGCTAGAGTTCATGAAACACAAACAGAGGTATTTACAGACCCACATACGCTTACAGCAGTATTCACATATAATGTGACAGACCACTGTTTCCAGGCAGTTTTAAGCCATTGCTTTCAGTTTCAGTGTTAATCTTGTCAGAATGATGACAGATATGACATAAAGATAGGTGTGATGACTAAGGTTTAAGTACAGATATAAAGCTTAGAATTAGTTTTGGGATGCCGGAATTTAGGATTAAACTCTTGATTGTCGTGGATCCACACACACGCACACGCTCTAAAACCCCTGAAAGAGGACAGTTTTGCAGAGCTTCTTCCGCATGCTCCCTTTCTACAGTTCAAGAGAGGTGAGTTTGGCAATGTGGTGCAGCCTTATTTTGAGAAACACAGACACAACCAATGACAACAAGTTAGAATGATGGTTGTCGGTGTCAAACTGTGTCTCCTTAATGTGTTCCCCAAGCAGAAAAACATCATCCGTTCCAATCTCCTCCCGGACGATGTGTGTAACTGTCGACACCTTAGGAGCTTGCATTAGTGAAGCTTGGCGTATCACCCTCTCTGCAGCTCTCAGCACCTTATTAAAATAATAATTTAAAAAAATACATTATATTTATATAGCGCTTTACACAGTGCTCAAAGACACTTTTACAAAACAGAGAAAATAAGAACAAAGCAACCTTTATATACAAAGATTAAAATAATAAAAAAAAACAAGATAATAAAATCAAATCTTCACTGTGTCTTGTGATGGAATCACTAGGCCGCCATTGTTTTTCAGGGTTAGAAAGTGGTAGCTCTTATCAAATGAAGATGGTACAGCATCTCTGACCAAGCTCGCACGGCACACATCACAGGACAGTTTTTATAGAATCTGCTGGACTACAAACCCTGCTATGTAGACCAGAGCATTTTCCACCAGACCACCAAACCGAGTGGGGAGATAACTGTGGTCAGACACAAGGGCCGAAATGTTGGTGAATGGAGATGGGTGCTCTTCAGCAGTTTCAGGAGAGGACATCTCCACAGCAGACAGGGACACAGTGTTATCCTGGGCTGCCACATTGCCTGTCTCACCAGGTGAGACCACACCGAACCATCAGCGGCGGAAGATGGCCTGGAACTGGCATGCTGATGGATTGTCATTCCAGACGCCTTGTATGGAAAACAGGCACACAATACATACATTACTCACAAGACAAAGATATTCATTAGGTATATTTTCCTAATTAATTGTAATTAAAAGAACACCAACCCTACCTGATGCTCTGTTTGAATTAAATAGGAACGCCAAGTGATCTTGGCTGAACCTGTAGGTGAGCACATACCGTTGAACTTTGAGCAGTTAAGGAATCATCAGCATCAACATGATATTGATGACAAATCTGATGACCGGCAAGTAGCTGCAAAAGTAAAAAGTTTTATTACTCTGATCATGGCAAAAAAAGACCCCAAGAATGCCCCATGTGATTTTGTTAATTGAAAGCAGTAAAGTGAATTTTCCATCACATCCATCAGTAATGATAATCACCCAGTCTTGAGTACCTATCACAGGGGTGCAAACTCACAGAGAATGAAAATGGTAAACAGCTACCAGGACAGATAGATAATTAGTTTGCATCCATGTTTTTAGGAATGGGATCAGTTTCTTGTTTAACATATACAGTATACTTGTAGACAAAGGAAAATTAATTTGGAACAATGTAATTGCAGGACTGGGATAACTTGAAAACAACACATGCAATACCTACCATTTTGACACCTACATGTACGTGATGTTGTGTAATACATACCATTTAGAAACATCTAGGACCTGAAAAACACACTGAATACAAAATAATTCCAACAGAAACAAAACTGCATATCACTACACAAAAGCTACCACTCAGTCAAATGTAGCAAGCTAAATAACACAAACACAGAAGTAGGCTAGTTCACCACATAGGATGCTAATTTAAGTTGTGCTAATTTCACATGACAAGAAAAGTGTAGCTTGTGTGGCCAAGCTACTTGGTAAATAAAGGAGTTACTTCTACTGAAAAGTTACTTGATTCTGGAAATAGTGAAGCTACCACCAAAATACTGAGTTACTAGCTAAGCTAGTACTGCCCAACAATGATAATACCGTGATATATGATGTGCCACTTGTGTAAAATTAGCTGGCCAATGTTATACCAGTAATATTTGTTTTATTTCTACAATAGCATTCTTGTGTCAGCTGTAATCTAATTCAGTGTTATGGAATATGACTTATCAAGTCTCAGTTCATAGCTAAGTGAACACCGGCTGGTGCATTAAACATAGCCTAGGTAGCTGGCTACGATTTCAGTACAGTAATATCAAAGATCCTTGCTCCTTCTCAACTCTCTGGTAATATTCTTGTCACAAAGTACAACCAATAGTACTGTAATGTTAAATCTTACTTGTGAAAAGTCATCCCGAGTCCTGCTTTCGATGGTCCGCCGATTTGAGCAGGAATATGCTGCACAGTGCCCTGGAATCGTTGCTTCTGCTGCCACGCAACTAGGAGTATGACCGGTCCAAGATGGCGGCCATATTTCTCTCGCCCAGCAGCCAATGCAGCGTCTACTCTTTATTATGTCTATGCCTACAGTAACCCATGTTTCTTTGTGTGCCCACAAGTTTGGTTGCTTACTATTTTTTGTTTCTCCGTTTTTAAGTTCGGATGTTTTGTGCTTCTTCGCATATCAACAGTTGAATCAATCAAAATCAATCAAAATTTATTTATAAAGCGCTTTTTACAACAGCAGTTGTCACAAAGTGCTTTACAGAGACACCCGGCCTTAAACCCCAAGGAGCAAACAACAGTAGTGTTGAATTTCAGTGGCTAGGAAAAACTCCCTAAGAAGGTCGAATTTTAGGAAGAAACCTAGAGAGGACCCAGGCTCAGAGGGGTGACCAGTCCTCTTCTGGCTGTGCCGGGTGAGATATTAAGAGTCCAACAGGTATGGTAACATCGTTAGCTAACTTGTCTAAATCGTGTTTCTTTGGGTATCAACAAGTTAGAAATATGTGCTTACACCTTGTAACTTTTAGCAACTGATACGTAACGTTGGCTAAATCATGTTTCTTTGTGTAACGTTATCCACGTCATGTGGATAACGTTACTCTTGGCAGTAAATTTAGACTAGCTAAACCTGGACCTGTTGCAATTCCGTTACTGAGGTGTCTGTGTATCCACATTGTTCTTAGATAGCCTGTGTGTGTCTTATGCGGCCGGTTTTTTAAATGTATTTTCTAAACATTGCTTTCAGGTGATGATGTTTTCTGTAGTTTTGTTCCCGGAGGAGGATGACTGTGTGGCAGCAGTTGCATGGCAGGTATGTGAATTACATGTTGATCTCGTAATTGCTGCAATGTTTACTTGGTTTCACCATATTTACCTGTTCACCAACTTTTATGTTCCTTTTTAGGATGGAGCAAGCACAGTACTCCTAGGCAACAGAGAGGTACTCCACGCCACCATGTAGAGGATGGCTACATAGGTACGTGTGGGTTCATTCACTTAACCCAGATGCTAAACTTGTTATTAAAGCATGTTGTTTCCAATTTTATTTGTCAATTTCAATGTATTTTTAAAGGCAAGAAGGCAGAGGTAGGGGGAAGTGTTAGCTCTGCACATGAAGGTATGAATGAACATTTTGGTGGACACTGCAATTTGAGTTCTGATTGTAAAATAACCAGATATTTAGGACTGAATAATTAACTGTCTGTCTTTACTTTCAGAACATTTGGAGAAGATCAAGTGGCTGACTGAAGAGAAGGTCGAGCTGAGGGCACAGATAGCTCTACAATCAGGTAAAAACAAGACTATAGTTACTCTAGCATCTTGTCTTAATTAAACTGCATCTGTCTGAACGTGTGCCCTTTACTGAAATGCAGTACTGTACAGCCTTTCTGAAATTACATGTATACTGTATGTCAGTTTTGTTTATTTCACTATTAAGCTATTGACATTTTTGTGCTTTTTAGCTTCTGATAAACGTCTGACTGAAAATAATGTCAAGCTGAGGGCACAGCTGGCTCTACAATCAGGTAAAAACAAGACTATAGTTGTGCTAGCATGTTGTCTTCATGAAACATTTCATTTGTCTTGAATGTCATGCAATTCTCAAAATCATGTCAGACTATTTCAGTACAATATCTGATTACTGTATTACAGGAGCCATAAGGAAGAATCTTTCCAACCAGGATGTCCCAGGTACCAGAAAGGGGCAGCTGACCATGAAGGGTGGGAGATGTCGCGGCGGAACAAGGGACCTGCCGTGAATATGAATGACATCTCCAGCACAACCAATATTGAATATATATATGAATATGTGATATATATGATTGAATATCATATTTATTGAATATATGATATTCAATAACTTTTGATTACTGCTAGGTCATACTTTTTGTATGCATCTTGCACAATTTGAAATTAATTGTTTAGATTTTTTTCAGTTCATTTTCATTTGTGATATGACCAAAATTATTATAAAGGATTATTATAAATAAAACCTAATATTGGGGCGTGAGGCATCCCGCTGGGTTTATTGCATAAAAGCGGCTAGCCGCCGTCGGGCCGCTGGTGAGCCGCTGATCAGGGTATTGTTGGAAGGCAATTGAAAAGAATAGTCGCGCGAAATAATTACGACACCTTGCATGTTTGATTTTTCATATAATGTTTTAAAAACATTGTTATTTGAACCAAAAGAACAATTTTGCGCCCATTGTTGGGTGTGATTATCATGCGCCCAAAACTGGGCGCGCATAACCAGATTAGTGACAGATGAAGCGCTACTTTTATTGGTAAAAACAGTGTATCTATGATAATATAAGCCTACCCATATAAAATGTGATTTAGTTATCCACTTGACGCATCTTTCTCAGAACAATGATTGGCAATAGGCCTACCTGGTGTTATATATTTTTCCACTTTCAAGGTCTATTTGTCAAACGCATGGCGCTACCTTCAAGATAAGACATTATAAGTAATTTATCATGACATTTGAGGAGAAAATGTGTTGGGAAGCACTTTTCCAAAGGATAAAGTTATGCATTTGAAGCAGCCACCTCAACTCTGTCCATACAGGTCATGTGATCCTGCTTTTGCTTTGCATCTCAGAGAATTGTGGTTGTCATTGGCTGCTGACCGCATTGAATTTAAGCTATAATCACAGTTTATTTCTTTCATTTGCGTTTTTAAAAACCATCGCTGGTGGCCATAATAATCACAGGTTACGTTCACGCTGGTAAAATGTATTTGTGTGCGGGTGTTCACGATAGCAAACGTGCATTCCCGTTTCTCTGGCTTTTGCAACGTTTGTGTTTGTGAAGCAAAACATCAGACTATTGCAGATTTAGTGTACGCACGTGTATGCAAATTCTGTTTTTGGCCAGCTATGTAAACTCTAACATTGATTGATCCCACAAAATGTGTTTAGTTGGTTATAGGCTATTCCTATTTGTTTTCTAATGCCTCTTAATATTAAAGTAATTCAAAGTAATCGGATGACCTTACTGAGTTTGAGTAATTGAAAACGTTACTGATTACAAATGTGGACAGGTTACTTGTAAACACAATGGAGTACATTTAAAAAGTAACCTACCCAACCCTGACTACAACAGGATTGTAACACTCCAGAAACAGGTTTGGGCAGGTCTGATATAAAGTGTCAATAATACAGAAACAACTGTGTTTAACCATGGGTTTCATTAAATTAGTTGTCAATAGAAAAGAAAACATTTTCACAATCCTCATGGTATAGTGGAAATGTATGTGCTGTATGTAAAGAATTTTAAAACACAGACATTATGGCCAGTTTAGTCTAGTGGCTAGTGTCTAATGTTCCTATTGTGTGGAGAAACCATCCAAATACGGTTGCTAAAATAGACATTCTGGGTCAATTCTGCTGCAGTGTAGATCTACTTCATATAGTCTGGGGTAACAAACACATTCCACAAAGGGCAAAGTATTGGCTGTTTTTTTGTCTTCCTTTTAATTGGTCCAGTTAAGACCTTGACAACCAGGTTAGGGCAGGTCCTTACTAATTAGTGTCCTTCATTTTCAACTAGTCACAAAGTAGGACTGATAACCTGCAGGCACTTGCCCCTCCATGGAATTAGTTTTAAACCAGTGTTGTAGGTAATCCAGGGGTTTATCTTACTTCCAACACTGGGCCTCAAGTGTTTCCAGGTAAATGGAATCGGTCTCTCACATACACTTCAGGTACTCACAAATACACTCAGTGTCTTAGTATAGTATTAGATACACCTATCTGATTAGTACCGGATCAAACCACACATTTTCTCTAGAGAACCCTGAGTTTTAGTTTTTTGTTGTTGCTCTGGTCATTTGTAGACACTGTCATTAGCTAGAAGGGAAGGTGTCACAATCACTTACAGTGAAAAACAATTCTACAATCTAAAAATGTGACCACTTTGAGGAAGTGGTGGTGGAGTGGTGAGCAGAGATGATACTGAGATGAGAAACTCATAGTGAACCCAGACTTTGACGGAGGAGAGAAAGAGATGACAATGACTTTGGGACTGCTACTCATCCTTGTGTTCCTACTAACAGGTAAGACAGAAAAGATCAGTGAGAGAAATAGTCAATGTGTTATAATACACATTACACTTTGTGGTGAAAGGGGCTCTTTGGGTTATTTCACCACTAGATGTTTCCATAGAGGTTCAAATATGGTCTTTGTTTCATTAGGGTTTACCCCGCCTTAGTGTTTTGATACTTGTGTAAATATTATAGTAAGTATCTTTTGTCAACATATTTGCATCAGTTCACCAAAAAATATTGACTCAATGTGGGATATTGACCAAATGCTAAAAGGTATAATGCATCACTTTCTCAGTCTATACCAAGAATATCATTAGAGAAATAATACCTCTTTCATAAAGATACGTTTATAAAATTAAAATGTTATATATTTTTGCTATTGAAGGATATTTTTATATTCAAGTACACAGAGATTCTTAAACCCAGTCTTTGGAACATCTCTGGTTCATGGAGGAATGCCTGACAGTTTGTGCCATATCCCTCATGAAGAAGTCAAACTGATGTGTGATGGCAATTTCTAAAGTTCAAACAATTTACAAAAATGCTAGGTAAGACAGAGAAATCTCAGTTGCACAATAAACAGTTTTATTCTTGCAAGGAGAGAGTACACAGGTTACCAAGTAACAGTGAATAATCTCTAAAGCATTTAGAAGTACATGCAATACTTATAGAGGAATGGGTGGGGATTAGAATCTGCATGGTCATGCCACAAAAACAACACGTTCCCCATCCATCCTACCCTCTGTCATATATCTTCCTCTATACGGTCCTAAAACCCCTTGGTCTGCATCTACCCCCATCCTATTGAAGATTTACGTTAACCTCCACACCTCATACTTCCTTTCTCACAACACAACCAACATTCCTTTTCTTATCTAAACATGGGGACTCAATACTTTAATCAATAAGAATACATCAGTGACATTCCAGTGACCAGTATGAGGGAGTGTGAGAGTGATAACACCAAATTTAAAACACCTGCTCCCCATACACACCTGAGACCTTGTAACACTAACGAGTCACATGACACCGGGGAGGGTAAATGGCTAATTGGGCCCAATTTGGACATTTTCACTTAGGTGTGTACTCACTTTTGTTGCCAGCGGTTTAGACATTAATGGCTGTGTGTTGAATTATTTTGAGGGGATAGCAAATTTACACTGTTATACAAGCTGTACACTCACTACTTTACATTGTAGCAAAGTGTCATTTCTTCAGTGTTGTCTCATGAAAAGATATAATCAAATATTTACAGAAATTTGTGAGATTCTGTATATAAATTTTAAGGCAACTAAATTAGAAAATAAATTCTCCCAACTCACTTGTTGATTCTTATTTTTTATAGTAAGTAACACAAAATGACAAATGTAACACAAAATGACAATTAATTAAAATTTGTATTTTTTGCACCCCAGTTGACTATTTGCAACAAAAAAAATAATAATCTGGTGGCCACAAATTAATAGTTTAGCTATTTCAAGAGTGTTGCATATTAAATCTCTTTTTTGGCCCATTTTACCTGAGGTCATGAGGCTGCCTATTAATTATGCACACCTTGATTTAAGATGTAATTCACTTGCATGACACCCTCCCTCATTACACAAATATACATCACCTGAAAATGATTCAATCCAATGAGCATTCATGTTTATATGGTTTATATGGTTGGGAGAAATAATGAGATAATCAGAATACTCACTTGCCTAATAATTGTGCATGCAGTGTAGAGTTGCTGGCAGTTACTGTCTTTGTGTCTGTCCAGAACTGAGGGCAACTTAATCCATCTTTCCCCTACTGCAAACTGTAGTCTTGGTTTTGCCTGGTCTTCAATGTTCTCATTGTTTCTAGAAAGAAAATAAATAAATCATGAATCGGAATCTATTGAAAGAGAATATTATTTAATGACAAAACGGGCATGGTGCTGTTCTACATAAACATGGTTTGCAGTCTCATTGGGCTCAGTTTAAAAGTTTAAAAGACAAATGTATAAACATCTAAAAGGCTGTAGTATAAATATTGAAATATGTAGATTAAAGTAAGCTTAACAATTAGAGAAGTGATGTGTCTTTGACCATGAGACAGTAAGTTCATGGATCCTTGTTTCTCACGTTAGTCAGACAGCCTGCTCATCTCCCGGACTGATTATTTACCAACTGCAGCGACCTGTCCTCCTTATTTGCTCCAATATGTTCAGGTTGGTTGGACAACACTTGTGGACAGCAATTTTCAGATAGTGCCACATATCCTGAATGGGATTGGGAATAAGACTTGTGTCATGGTGCGGTGAGCAGCAGCGCCACCGTGCCATATTTTCTCAATTTCCCATTTCTAACGAACACATCCCGGACTGTCTCATGTTTCCCATTTTCCACACCAGGTCCCAATTTGTATCGTTTGTATGTGTTTAAATGTTTCCCCTCTGCTCCCCACATTGTGGATCATTGTTGCTGTTGCTGTCTGGTGAGTGTTGTTTGTGGTACTGTTTGTATGTTAGTTGTTAAGTCGCATTGTTGCGCACTTTATTTTCATTCAGTAAAGTAGTTAGTGTTTTCCGTTCGTGTTCGGTTTGTTTGTTGTTCATTAAAACCAACGAACGTGATCTCTGCCTGCGCCTGGTTCCTCCAACGCTACACCACTAAAGTGTTACAACTTGGCCAATGCAGGACATTCATATTTTCTTCTTGAGCCACTACAATGTTGCTGTGGCCTTCGGATCATTGTTGAAGGTCAATAGTAATGTAATTGTGTCGTAAATAGGGCAATTTCTTTCATCTGTGTTACCTGGGAAATTCTACAGCTTAGAGGTTAAATATTAATTAAATAAACAAATAGTTTATACATTTTCCATCAACATATTGCCAACGAAATAACACCTGGCAATACTATTACAATTTACTTTTGAGTTTCAGTGTTTAGAAAATAATCTAACAGGACAATTTCAATTCATTATATTTGTATTGTATTTGTAATTTAGTATTAATAGAGAATTTGTCAGGAAAAGCTGTGTTTATCATCCATTTTTGAAATCACTTTCTCAGAGTGTCGTGGAAAAGTTTTCCCCTTTTCTCGCCAAAAAGACACAATACCTCAGGAGTTTGTGAATAAAAAAAAATTAAGATCATAAAAGCTGTGGTGATCTGCATAACAACCTCAAAAAACCTAAGATTCAGGTCACACTCAATTTAATTCAAAAATATATTGATTATACATTGTTGAAGTGTGAAAGTATGAGACTTCATAATTTTTTTCAAAAAACCTCTATGAAAACTCTGTTTAAGAGATAAAAAATAACTATAATTGAATATGGCAGTTCTATTGCTACATTAGCCTGGTCTCAGGGAGCATATGTAAATGTTGCTGATTCAAGACACTGCCTGATAATGGGCCTCTGTACGCCTACATTTATAATCTATTTTAAGCTACAATAATCATTTACAACATTAAGTGTCTACACTGTATTTGTGATGTATCTGATGTTATTTTAATAGATAAAAAGTTGGATATCTTTCGAAAAATAATGACATTTCTGAACGACCCCAAACGGTTGATCAGTATTGTATTTTACGTACTGTAATTTCCGTTGATTCCCGCGTCTTATTCACAGATAATGAAAACATTATTCGACCACAGTGGTTAATACATGGGTGCAGCTATTAAATTAGTTTACATTTTTAAAACCGTTTCCACCTGTGAACTTTTTCTGGACATAGAGGTCTCAGAAAATCATGTAGCAAAAATGACTCAATTGGTATTACAGCTGTGATGGCAATTTCTAAAATCCAAATAGTTCTATGAAAATGGTAGGTATGACAGGAAAAATCAATAAAAACATCATTTCGACAGTATTTATTACATAGGAAAAGGGGTGTGGTAAGATGCTGCCATCTGTCTTATGTCAATCAAACACATTCCCTTTGTTCTATCACACAAGTCAAATGCTATCTTCCCCCACCTTATCCTTCCTGCCATAATGTTTACTGTTGTGTTTACCCGAAGGGGCCAACTGACCTTACTGCCCCCTGTTGTATCTTCTCCTATCTTGTCCTAAAACCCATTGATCTGCATCTGGACAGACAATAGATGCCCCCTATGCAAATACCAGATCCCACACATTCCTCTACCTATCTTAACAGTGGGACTCAGTCCTTTACTCAGTGAGAATACATTGTATAAAGAAATTTCCACAACACAGCGTTGTCAAAAACATCCCTTTTCTTCAACAGATATCTTGACAGATATTTAATATTAATGTACAAGGTATGTACGAGTCATAATTCTCTGGGCAAATGCAGTTTATATACAGGTGCGGTTAAAACACAGGTTTGTATACACACAAAGCTATAAAATAAATGGTGTGGTTTATACACAGTGCAGGTTATAAACAGGGAATTACAGTATTTCCCTGAGACCACGTTGGTATCAACATTTAGTATCTGTTCTATTCTGAAATAGAATCTCTAGTTCTCGTTAATGACGACAACCATAACCTTCCTGTTTATTTAAGATTAGTGACTTTTTCTCTCAAAACCTTGTTGACATCAACTTGTTGCATGATGTTAGCAGGACTAGGTATAATTCTTCATTTTCACATGAAGATACAACCAAAGATTTTAGATGGAATATATACAAAGTCTTCTCTAATAGAAATCCCCAATCACGCTTGCAACAGAATTCATGTGTTTGTTTTTAGCACAAATCATGGGCCGAAACACATACATTCTAACAGTCATGCCACACTGAACTGCCCATGAGCAGAAATTAAGTCAGTTTCCCACTTTCATGTGATTGTAGTCGTTATTGTTTATATACTTTAGGCTTTTGCTTGAATCTAGATATTGACTTTAGACTGAGAAAATCACCAACTATGGACTCAATTTTCAATTTACCCATTCACTTGAGACAACAAACCCCATTTTGTTTTGTCAAGTTTGCTTCACAACTGTTAACAAAACTATTGCGATATTGCATCTGTGGTTTTAAAAACTATTTGGTAAATAACTTTAATCCTCCAAAAAAAACAGCTAAATATTTAGTACAGGCAATTCCATCAGTTAGCCTTAAGTTCACTAACATATACATTGTAGGCGTTTAGCAAACACTTCCCACCCATCTACAAGGTGTTAAAATGGGGGAGAGGGGTTGGTTCCGGGGTAAGTTAGTAAGTTGTTCTCATTAAAAAACGACTTTGGGAGGTCTTACTGAGAACACTGATTAATGATTTTTGCTTTGCATTCTTTGGATCATTTACACAATAACAGCTATTTGCATGACATAGACCATATAAATGGTGATCTAAGATGACGATGAAAGATTAGCTGTGTCAATACCACAAGTGTAAATAATTGCCTTAATTGTCAACGAAAAATCAGTGGGTTTATGTGTGTTTTACGCGCGGCCACCTACAGGAACTGGGTTGGTTTAGGGTTTCTTATTTTACATTTTTGAGCTTGTAGTTCAGGTGGAGCAGCATGGAATAGCATGTATCAGTATGTATTTATTGTGAATGAGAGAGATTGGATCCGGTTTGCCTTATTTAAACAGATTAAAAAATTGGCTGTTTGTCTTGGTCTCTTCTTTATAGCCTGCTCAAACTGGATCCCTATAGAACAGGTAATATTTCCAAATGTGGCATAAATTTCTCTTCTGGCAACCTATGTGGAGTAGTGAACATTGTAAAACATTTCTAATTGTCTCTTCCTGAAAGAGTAAAGCTAAAAACAATTGAAAGTCTTGGTCCTGAACAGGTAGAAGAGTGAGGAAGGGGCCATTCCTCCTGGACCTGTAGGTCAATACCGGAGACATCTTCAATATATAGAACAACAAGAATAGAGTATAATGGCCTGATTCCAATTAAATTCACAGAAATGAGAGAAATATTAATTTAATGCTCCTACTGGCCTATGTTTAGTTTTGTAAAGTTAAATTCCTGTAAACACTATTTTAAAACGAGTCATTCAGGTGTCTTGACATTGGTTGTTACAAATGTTCAAACGCAGTTATATTAATCTGCATTCAGGAAACACTGTTTTACATATACATTACTTAGACTGAGGTACTATATTTCTACACATAATACAGATGCATTTTATTTTTCCACCAGGGATCATGAAGCTAAAGTCAACCTTTATCGTAAAACTGAAAAAGTACCAAAGATACATGAGAGGCAGAACTCAATTTTTAGCCTGTTATTGAGTCGCACAAGTCTGCTGTAGAGCTTGTAACTACCTCCAACTGGGAGGGGGCCAGAGATATGTCAGATATTTAGCACTCCTACCCTCTGGCATCAGATGCATATTTTGTAGCTAGTTATCCACTATCCCTTTCCTTGCTTTATATTTGCCAGGTTAATCTTAGTTTAGCCAAAGCATCAAACCATCATTAAGACTATTGCCTTGTTACCCTTTCTGATTAATGTCATCAGTACTTTACAGGTGAAGGGAAATTAGAGCTATGGTCTATCATCTGCACCTATTTGACATGCTTTTGACATCATTTTCTAACATCTCCTCTAAAGATGTTTTATTGGCTTGTGCCAAACACTATTTAGTAGTCAGTAGCAGGAGACTACTATTGAATGGTTATAGAGGACATTCCACAGAAATTATTATATTATTATTTTTGAAAATGTAGGGGCATAGTGTAACATTCTGTCTCTAAAGTACACAATGCTACATTCTACACAATAACACTTGTTTTCTCCCCCTTCATTGACTGAAAGAGACTGGAATAATATTTGTCCAAAATGGAAAATGTGTGTGTTTAGGCTGAGAAGGATAGCACTGCAAGGGTCTAAAGCAGGTGGAAGGAGACTACAAGTCAATGCAAACTGACAGACGGACTGGAGAGGAAGATTCAATGTGGAATATCTCATGCACTTAGAACACTGTTGTAGAATAACTTTTTGCTGGACTACGTAAGCGGATGGACGGACTGACTGACTAGATTGATTGGACTGTCTGTCTGACTGACTACCACTTGTTAAATAGCCTAGTGTTAAGAGACGCACTAATAGATCCTGCATTCGAATCTCGCTACAGTCAAACCAAACTTTGCATTAGGATTTGTTCCGTATAGATGAAAACTTTGCTGGCTATAACCTTCAGTAGCTACGTTATAGTAAGCATAAAATAAAACTGTTTACGGTTATATTGCGACCATTTCTGGTGGATTTTTGAAGTACGCATACATGCATGATATTTGCGGCAATGGGCTAGATCAAAACCCCTTTGGCAGTAAAAGAGTAGGGGATTCCACGATTCTCTTGTCTTTTCACTTAATGAAAAAGTCAGTTATTGTCACCTGCATTGATAGTTATCAATGACATT
Organism: Esox lucius; assembly: GCF_011004845.1. Classification (NCBI taxonomy): domain Eukaryota; kingdom Metazoa; phylum Chordata; class Actinopteri; order Esociformes; family Esocidae; genus Esox; species Esox lucius. The sequence continues at coordinate 19,615,687 of NC_047586.1, forward strand.
CATGAATGAAAGAAAATACTAACACTTTTGCGCCATGAAATTGCTTTAACTGTGTTAAGTTGGAGTAGTAAGTTAGATACTAGTAAGCCTATTGCTGTCTAATAAGCGTTGAAAACGGCCTGCGGCAGAAGCCATACATTTCATTTATGCTATTTGTTGTTGAGGTAAAAAGAAACAAAATAATCAAACTTGGCAAGATGTTAACACGTGACAGAATTATGTAATGTTGAGATATATATATAGCGATACACAATCAAAACATTTAAATGTCCCCATTGACACCCGGTCAGAGAAGTTCTGGGAATTCTCAGGACAACTGAGGGATTCTCAGAATTTATATTATGGCTTAAAAGTAATTTTTTGAGGTGCAAGTGTGTTTCTTGTTTTAATGTTAAATGTAATAAGGCTCATTCATTCATTCATCTTCTTCTGCTTATCCGGGGGCTGGGTCGCGGGGGCAGCAGTCTAAGCAGAGATGCCCAGACATAGTCCCTCCAGCGTGTCCTAGGTCTTCCCCGGAGTCTCCTCCCGGTGAGACGGGACCGGAACACCTTCCCTGGAAGGCGTTCTGGATGCATCCGGAACAGACGCACAAGCCACCTCAGCTGACCCCTCTCGATGTGGAGGAGCAGCGGCTCTGCTCTGAGCTCCTCCTGGGTGACCGAGCTTTTCACCCTAAGGGATCGCCCAGCCACCCTGCGGAGAAAGCTAATTTCTGTCACGTCCTGGCTGTGCCCCTAGCCATCTCTGCGCTGGGCTCGGGGCATAGCCAGGACAGGACAGGAGGTGGCATCTAGCCACCTCTAATCCTCTTTGGTCTCCCCAATTGGAGGCAGGTGTTGATCATTGCCTCCAATTGGGGACCCTATTTAAGTTCATGGTGTTGGCCAAGCCAATGTGGTTTATTTTGGTTTTTGTCCTGTTTTAGACGACCCAGGTCACTGGTTGTTGCTTTTTGTTTGTTTGAATCCTTCTTTATTAAAACATGGACTATTTAAGTTACCTTTACTCTGCGCCTGTGTCCTTCTCCCACCACAACCGTGACAATTTCGGCCGCCTGTATCCGGGATCTTGTTCTTTCGGTCATGACCCAAAACTCAAGACCATAGGTGAGAGTAGGAACGTAGATTGACCGGTAAATTGAGAGCTTCGCCATGCGGCTCAGCTCTTTCTTCACCACGACAGACTGATACATCGACCGCATTACTGCAGAAGCTGCACCGATCCGTCTGTCAATCTCCCGTTCCATCCTTCCTTCACTCGTGAACAAGACCCCTAGATACTTAAACTCCCCCACTTGAGGCAGGCACTCTCCACCAACCTGAAATGGGAAAGCCACCCTTTTCCGACTGAGGGCCATGGCCTCGGATTTGGAGGTACTGATTCTCATCCCCACTGCTTCACACTCGGCTGCAAACCGTCCCAGTGCATGCTGAAGGTCCTGGTTTGAAGGGGCAAACACGATAACATCATCTGCAAAGAGGAGAGACGAAATCGTGTGGTCCCCAAACCTGACACCATCTGGCCCCTGGCTGCGCCTAGAAATTCTGTCCATAAACATTACGAACAGAACCGGCGACAAAGGGCAGCCCTGCCAGAGTCCAACATGCACCAGAACAAGTCTGACTTACTGCCGGTAATGCGAACCAAGCTCCTGCTTCGGTCGTACAGGGACCGGACAGCCCTTTGTAAAGGACCCAGGACCCCATATTCCCGAAGCACTCTCCACAGGAAGCCGCGAGGGACACAGTCGAATGCCTTCTCCAAATCCACAAAAAACATGTGGATTGGTTGGGCAAACTCCCATGAACCCTCCATCACCCTGTAGAGGGTATAGAGCTGGTCCAGTGTTCCACGGCCCGGACGAAAACCACACTGTTCCTCCTGAATCCGAGGTTCTACTATCAGCCGTATTCTCCTCTCCAGTACCCTGGCATAGACTTTACCGGGGAGGCTGAGAAGTGTGGAACACACCCTCCGGTCCCCCTTCTTAAAAAGAGGGACCACCACCCCGGCCTGCCATCCCAGAGGCACTGTCCCTGACTGCCATGAGATGTTGCAGAGGCGTGTCAACCAAGACAGCCCCACAACATCCAGAGATTTGAGTTCTTAGGGCGGATCTCATCCACCCCCGGTGCCTTGCCACCGAGGAGTTTCTGGACTACCTTAGTGACTTCAGCCCGGGTGATGGACGACTCCACCTCTGAGCCCTCAGCCTCTGCTTCCTCAATGGAAGACGTGACGGCAGGATTGAGGAGATCCTTGAAGTACTCCTTCCACCGCCCGACGCATCCACAGTTGAGGTCAACAGCTGCCCACCTCCACTGTAAACAGCGTTGGTAGGGCACTGTTTCCCTCTCCTGAGGCGCCGGACGGTTTGCCAGAATCTCTTCGAGACCAGCCGATAGTCCTTCTCCATGGCCTCACCGAACTCCTCCCAGGCCCGAGTTTTTGCCAGGCTTGATAGGACTCCTTCTTCAGCTTGACGGCATCCCTTACTTCCTGTGTCCACAACCGGGTTCGGGGATTGCTGCCTCGACAGGCACCGGAGACCTTACGGCCACAGCTTCGAGCGGCCGCTTCGACAATGGAGGTGCAGAACATGATCCACTCAGACTCAATATCTCCAGCCTCCCTCGGGATCCAGTCGAAGCTCTGCCGGAGGTGGGAGTAAAAGCTCTCTCTGACAGGAGACTCGGCCAGACGTTCACAGCAGACCTTTACAGTACGCTTGGGTCTGCCGAGTCTGTCCAGCTTCCTCCCCCGCCATCGGATCCAACTCACCACCATGTGGTGATCAGTTGACAGCTCCGCCCCTCTCTTTACCCGATTGTCCAAGACATATGGCCGCAGGTCAGATGAAATGACAACAAAGTCGATCATCGACCTGCGGCCTGCGGCCTAGGGTGTCCTGGTGCCATGTGCACTGATGGACACCATTATGCTTGAACATGGTGTTCGTTATGGACAAACTGTGACTAGCACAGACTCCAGATGAATTGTTTTGAGAGCTCCTTTGACCGCATGTTGTGGGATCACAGCAACAACATCCAAATGCGAATGCAACACCTGGAGTCAACTCCAGACATTTTACCTGCTTAATTGATGAAGAAATAACTAACGAATAGCCCACACCTGTCCAAGAAACAGCTTTTGAGTCAATTGTCCAATTACTTTTGGTCCCAAGAAAAATAGGGGGCTACAAATTAAAGAGCTGTAATTCCTAAACCCTTCCTCCAATTTGGATGTGAAAACCCTCAAATTAAAGCAGAGATGTGATTATTTAACTGTAACTTGAATGTATTTTGGTAAACTGCAAAAATAACAATACTTGTGTCAGTGTCCAATTATTTACAGATCTGACTGTATAAGGTTGGCGATACAAAGACATGTTGACTCTCTGGCACTATAATACTGTGTGTAATTTTCTCTGCCATAAAGGCAAAATGTCTGTGAATCGGCAACCTTTTATTGAATGAATGAATATGTCTTCATAGTTCTGGTTTACCTGTTGTAGTAGGAGGGCCTTTCATTTAAATAAGCAACTGCAAAGTTTGGAATGAGACAGGTGAGACGTTCAACTAATGTCAAGGTTAAGAAATTGCAATGGTCCACTGTAGGGGTGTCTGAAATCGTATTATAAAATTCTTCCAGGCTTGAATATGGTAACTATATTATAATATTCATGATTACAGGGAAGAACGTTATATGCATGTTTCCACCCCCCAGACATGATGTTTTTACCTCTTTTGGGCCCAAATTTTAATCCCCACCGTACTTTGAACGCTGCCTAGAGGCACACCAGCCAGGTCCTGACACCACGTCCTCTGTGTTATAAAAGAAATGCGGCTTGTTGTCAGCGCACTGTTCAAAAGCCAACATCTGTGATGGGTGACTGTCCAGATCTGAAAATGGAGCAGCTTTTGGAGCAACATATGCTGCCATGTCTTTTTCATGGAAGTACTTGCTAATTTCAGCTAGACAATGCCAAGCCAGATTCCACACATATTACAGCATGGCTCCGTAGTAAAAAAGTCTGGGTGCTAAACTGGCCTGCCCGCAGTCCAGACCTGTCACTCACTGAAAAATATGACAAACTGTTGAGCAGGTGAAATCCTATATCAAGCAAGAATGTAAAAACATTTCACTTTTAAAAAATCAGCAATTGGTCTCAGTTCTCAAATGCTTACAGTGTTGTTAACAGAAGAGGAGATGCAACACAGTAATTAACATGCACCTGTCCCAACCTTTTTGAAACGTATTGCTGGCATCAAATTCAAAATTGGGGTATATTTTTCCAAAAACAAGATAATTTTTCTGCCTCAACATTTGAAATGTTGTCTTTGCACTATTTTCAGTTGAATATAGGTATAAATGATTTGCACATGATTGCATTCTGTTTTTATCATCATTTTACCCAGCATCATTACTTTTTGGCAACATTATATTTTATGTTGCCTTGTGACTATTTTATGCTTACTAATAAAGTAGGTCATAAGGCAAAGACAAGAATGTTATCCAGATTAACAACACTTGTGAAGAATATCAAGTAACGTTCTTGAAATATAATGTATTGTTTTACCATTGAAACATATTCTGATTATTCTCTTGTCAGGTGTCAGTGGAGACACTCGTTTTCTATTCACCAGAGTGGGAGATACTGTAAGTCTGTCATGTACCAATGTGGTTTATCCAAACTGCTCCTCAACTACATGGAACTATCACAGAACTGGATTACAGAGTGTGATTGAAGAGGTTGGACATGGGAAGATTGAAACTAACTCAAAGAGAGCAAACAGACTGAAAGTGGGGTCTGACTGTTCTCTACATGTTAGTGATGTCAGAGCTGAGGATGCTGGAATCTACACCTGTCAACAATACCTTAGAGAGGGTGGACCACTATATGGAAATGATGCTCCTGTTCATCTATCTGTTCTAAACAGTGAGTTTTACTGTTTAAATGGGGGCTTATATTTCACTTTGTACTGTGTAGGGTTTGTGACCACTACATTAATATAATGAATAATTTCCTCCATGTATGTTTTCTCTCTCAGACTCCTCTTCAACATCAGTGACAGATATAAAGCCTAATAGAACAGTAGCATTGAGGTGCTTTCTGTACACATCTGATGGACCTGGGATATGTTCCCATGGTGTTAAAGAACATGTTAGTCTCCTCTGGGTGGATGAGACAGGTAATAAGCTGAAGAATGACTCCAGACACCAGGTCACACAAACATCTGACTGTGACATCTCTCTGAATGCGACACTCCAGAAGGAGGACAACAACAGGAAGTGGACATGTCAGCTGATTATAGATGGAAAGAAGAGGATCTCATTTGATTTCAACTTCATGGTCCCAGGTAATCATTGTATGATTTGTAAAGATATAATACATCTTCCATGTTCAATCTGGTTATGTACCTATCAGCTGAAACTATAGAAGAACCTTGGCCACGAACTGACGATACCAATATTAATGTATGGCCTTAAAAATGTCAGGTGACTTCAGTATTATACTTGATATAAAGACTGTTCGGCTAAAGAAATTTTCCATAAATGTTTGGTCAGATTTGTCTTTCTAATACCTTAAAAATGTGTTGAAACTTTTGATCTACCAATGTCAAGACACTTGAATTCATGGTATTCATAAGGTTCTCATAGTATGTTACCTGTAAAGACAACTACATAATTTTTTTCTGCACGTCTGTGACTGGTAATTTAAAAACCTTTAAAAAACATAGCATTAGGAATTAAAATACCATCCCTATCATAAAAATGCACAAAACATATATATGGAAAGTTTGTTTTGTTTAGTGGTCTTGAGAATGATGTGGATTTCCTGTAGACGTCCCAGACTATATTAAAGAAAACTCTACAGGCGTTACAGAGTGAGTCAGTGGATGTGGATCTATTTTCTACTGTTCTGTCTCCCTTCAGACTCACAGTTTACATGCATGTTAGTAACACAGATACCATCTGTAATCACTCTGGTATGTGTGGCAAGTCACCCTGATTCACCACGGAAGAAAATTAAACTTGTTTGTTCTCAATTACTAAAAAGGAATAACAGCCTTGTCAACCACTTCCCCACCTTCTGAAAGTAATGCATTTAAAAAATATTGTTGTACTTCTTTTATATGCCATGTGAATTCATAGAAATTAATATTTAAGACAATGGCATTGATGATCACCTTCAGGCTTAAAAAAAAAAAAAACTTGCATCACTATTATATGTGCAAATATAATGTATTACTTCTTTAATGTGCGATCTGAATACACATCACTACGGTACCCTGCATCAGTCTGGTCCAGAAAAAACGACTCAAACATATTTTGTCTGCTGCTCTTGAGGGTTAGGGTTACTAATTAAACAAACACAGAACTTTTAGTTTCACATCAGATGTTTGTTCCTGTGACTGCTTTGGTTGTCATTCAGAAAATAAAAAATGCTAGTAATTGGAGATCTATATACACTACCATTCAAAGGTTAGGGACCACTTAGAAATGTCCTTGTTTTCAAAAGAAAAGCTAATTTATTCTTCATTAAAATTCCATCAAACTGATCAGAAATAAGGTGTAGACATTTTTATTTCCTAAAAGAATATTGTAGCTAGAAACGGCTGATTTGTAATGGAATATCTACATAGGGGTAAAGAGGCCCATTATTAGCAACCATCACTTCTGTGTTCCAATGACACGTTGTGTTTGCTGATCCAAGTTTATCATTTAAAAATTCCAATTGATCATCCAAAATCATTGCAAATATAGTTGCATAGCAACAATGGATTTGGTTCTCCAATATGGAGCGTATAGGTAAAAGGTCTGGTGGGGTACACTAACAGAATGAGATTCTGGCTGAAATACATGGTGGGCAAGTAGATGTCATTGATCACATATTCTTTCTGATCACACTATATGGGGAGATGAATGAGGCAAAGGACAATAAGCATAGTGTCAGGCTTCGAGTGAAGGAAAGACAGCGGCGAAGCTTAACAATACTCTTGTGATGAGCAAGACAGCGACGAAGCTTAATTATGCTCTTTACCAAGAGAGACAATAACACACAAAGACATATATACTGCAGAGGTAACATATATACTGGGGGAAATGATGAGGATGAGAACCAGGTGCGCTAAGACGAGACACAGGTGAAATGCATAATGAGATGGGCGGTGGTGTCAGAAGGCCGGTGACGTCGAACGCTGGAGTCTGTCCGCTGCAGGGGGAGGAGAGGCAGCAGAGGGCGTAGTCGTCACACATTGAAGGAAACAGATATTTGTTTTGAAACAATGAAACAGAATAAAAACAACAGGAAATAGAACACAGTAGAAACTGTATGAAAGACAAAGAATCTATAGATGAAATTAATAAAAACAACAGGAATAGAAATATACTACACACCATTTACAAACAAACAGGGAATATTGTTGAGCTGCAACTTATAACTATTTTGATAATCGATTAATCGATTAATCTGATAGAAAGAAAATATCGGATCAGATTGGTCATCAATATTTGCTCCTTTTCTCACTCACGTCCATGTCACCTGCTCTCCCTGCCCTGTTGGCATCCTCATACCCTCTCTCTCCCTCTTTCTTCACTCTGAACGCACAAAATCAGTAAACAAGTTTCTTGCCATGTTGTTCAGGAAAGGATTACTAACCATTCCTGAACTGAATGGCAAAGATTATTATATAAATAAACATTGACTCACCTCTTGTGCTACTGCATAATTATCTGACTGGTACATGATGGGGGACTGAGTGACTCAGATTGACTTATACTATTTTATTTGAAAATCAAAAAAATAACAGCAGCACAAATGAACATTTTAACAGCACGAACCAGCGCAAACACCATCTACAATGAGCCTATTTTGACTAAATGTGGATCATTTGTGGTGTGACTGACGTCATCACCAATAATTAAATATCTAATATAAAAAATACCAAATCAGCACAAACGAATCACAAACAAACAAGACTATTTTGTTTGATTTTGGAGTATGTTGGGGGGCTGAGTGACCTCAGAATATCTATAAAATGATTGATGCACAAATGAAAATGTTAACAGCACAAAGCAGCACAAACGGAGCACAAACGATTGAGCCTATTTTGCCAAAGTTTTGTGTTGGGTGGGTGGCCAACCTCATGCAGGTTCCTAACGCCCTACCTGTTACAAAACATAGATCTGGCGAATTGCTAAAAAATTTCTAAAGATAGCTAGACATTAGTTACACCTACTAAGCAAGTACGTTTTGGTGTAGTCAAATGAATCAGAGTCTGATTGACACTAGTTAAAACATGTAACACCTCAAACTAATTAATTAATGACAATTTAAAATGAGAGGGTATGTTCAAAATGAAATAAACCTAAGATGGAAATTAATCAAAATGAAATATAGATGTCTGCACCATTTGGACAGAGATATAATGACATTTAAATAAGAAACAAGGCAAGCCTAGTTCAGCCGGCTCGTAATAGAAAGAATCGCGCTCTCTGGATTCAAACCCAGGGCACCCAAATGAAAGGCTACATTAACCACTATACCACAGAGCTGCATACTTGCCAGGTGTCAGTATAGCCTCTTTTCTCTATCCGGAAGAAATCCTCTTTTGCCACTGGCCATTTCAACAGTAAATTGGCCTTTCGTGAATTACATTGATATGATAAACTTACTAAAGTTTTTTTTACTATGTTTATCTCCACCACAAATAGTGTCTATGTATGCCGTTTGCCACTGGATGTTTTAACAGCATATTAGCCAGTAAGAACCTTTACCTGCATATACTAACTTACTGGAATAGTCATAAGAACTGAGCAATCGATCGCAAGTCTGCCAAAGCTATTTCATTTCATGGCATAAGAACGTATTTTCTTCTTTCATGGCAAAACAACTTACTTTTTTCTATCATTCATGAATGGCATCGATACAATAACTATCAATAAAGGTGACGATAACTCACTTTTTGATCAAGTGAAAAGACGAGAAAATCGTGGAATCTACCATAAATTATTAATAAATGTTGTTGCTCTCAATAGATTCAATCTTATAGTAGGTCTTCCACACAATACTTAATGGAGGCACTGTCTTTAACCACTTTGCCAAGGCTTTAAGTTTCACCAGTCGCTAGACATATACTGTAGTAATGAAATGTTCCCTGATATCATTTGAGTAGTGTAGTTGAAACTTGGGGAGACAAAAACAAATACAGTGAGGAGAACAAGTATTTGATACACTTCCGATTTAGCAGGTTTTCCCCCACTTCCAAAGCATGTAGATTTTTAAAATAGGTACACTTCAAATGTGAGTGACGGAATCTAAAAAAAAAATCCATAAAATGACATTGTATGATTTTGAAGTAATTAATTTGCATTTTATTGCATGACCTGTAGTTCTTGACCAGGTTTGCACACACTGCAGCAGGGCCCAGTCCTCCATACAGAGGACTTCAGGTTTCGGGGCTGTCGCTGGGCAATACGGACTTTCAGCTCCCTCCAAAAATCTTCTATTGGCTTCGGGTCTGGAGACTGGCTAGGACCTTGAAATGCTTATTACGGAGCCACTCCTTAGTTGCCCTTGCTGTGTGTTTCGGGTCGTTGTCATGTTGGAAGACCCAGCCACTACCTATATTCAATGCTCTTACTGAGGATCTCGCGATACATGGCCCCATCCATTCTCCCCTCAATACGGTGCAGTTGTCCTGTCCACTTTGCAGAAAAGCATCCCCAAAGAATGATGTTTCCACCTCCATGCTTTACGGTTGGGATGGTGTTCTTCGGGTTGTACTCAGGGGCGTTTCCAGCATTGAAGGACATCCGGGGCTTAGCCCAGAGCATTTTATGCAAATACAGGGATCACTCAAAGAGTTTTTTTTTATTACAGTAACACTTTACTTTCACTCAAAATAAATCTTTAACATTATATTCAAGGCAGGCTAACATCCTCTCAGTGCTCAACTGAGCATAACCTTTGTTTTGGATATGGAAAACATAACCATTGCTCAACTGAGCATGATAACAATATACAGTACATCTTTACATTATGCTCAATACACATACACAGAGTCAACATACAACATAGACAGCAAGAGTTGAATAGTGTATCTGGTATGTCCTCCTATATTTGTTATATTACTCTCTCATCCACCTGCTTTTGTCTTTCACATCACCTGTTGTAGTCTTTCACATCACCTGCTTTTGTCTTTCACATCACCTGCTTTTGTCTTTCACATCACCTGCTTTTGTCTTTCACATCACCTGCTTTTGTCTTTCACATCACCTGCTTTTGTCTCTCATCACCTGCTTTTGTCTTTCTCACCACTTGCTTTTGTCTTTCTCACCACTTGCTTTTGTCTTGTATACTGCAAGCCCTGCTGAAAAATCCAGCTAAAACCAGCCTAAGCTGGTTGGCTGGTCTTAGCTGGTTTAAGATGGTCTCCCAGCCTGGCCTAGCTGGTTTTAGCTGGTCTTCCAGCCTGGCCTAGCTGGTTTTAGCTGGTCTTCCAGCCTGACCAGCTAAGACAAGCTAAAAAATGTTCAAAACCCCCCTAAAACCAACCTGATATACCAGCTACTTCCAGCTTAAACCAGCTAAGACCAGCCAACCAGCTTAGGCTGGTTTTAGATGGATTTTTCAGCAGGGAGTATACTTGCAAGTCAACATAAAAATATACTTATAGTTCACTATTTTGTATTATGTTTGCACTTGCACAGTATACTATTATGTTTAAATGTAATGTTTTCATGAAAATAAAACTATAACTGTACCTTAATTTTAAAAACATTTCATTAGCTTCATGTTGCATTTTTTTTATCAACACTTGATTGTTGGTAACTTTCATAAAGAAAGGCAACATTTTAAACAAAAAAAGTTAAAGACTACACCTTGATCAGATTCAGAACGGATTCAGAATAATAATAAAAAACACAGATGGAGTAGATCGAGTCCAAAGTCCAAACCTTCACAGACAGTTGTTATAGGCTATTTGTGGGTTAACTTACCCTTCATTTCATTTGGTAATATTAAGCGTTTTTTTTTTTACTTTTGATTTACACACTGTTTAATGATTGATGATGATGATCACATTATTTTATATTTGATTGAGCAATCTTCTATCACTTGCTTGCTAGTATCATACTAACTTATATCAGATGCTACTAGTAACATACAAGTGATGCTAGTAGCCTAATAACTAGCTACAGTAGTTAACAAATAGACATACAGTGAAAGACAGCCAGAAGATGACTGAATTAATTTCTTACCCACTGACTTCTTTCCAAAGAATCCCCAAAGTCTTGTTTGCTTCATTTTTCATTTCCCGCTCGCTGTCTGTCGTTATTAAATCGCACGCTCAGACACTTGACATGCTACTAGGCTAGCCCCTCCCCTACCTGCTACATATTCAAAAGGGAGGAAGAAACGGCAGCAAAGTAATGTAGGCCTATATGGCTAGATTATTTTTAAGGTATATTTTTACAGGCTGTATGCAGTACGTGCAAAGCCAAAGCGCAACGAAATAGGACAACTTATGATTTCGCGGGTTTACATAGGCTTAAAAAAAAAATAAAAATCTCATTCGAGATTACACTCAAAACATCCGGGGCTGAAGCGCCGGCAAAATCGGCTGGCGCCGCCCCTGGTTGTACTCATCCTTCTTCTTCCTCAAATACGGCGATTGGAGTTTAGACCAAAAAGCTCTATTTTTTTCTCATCAGACCGCATGTCCCATTCCTACTCTGGATCATCCAGATGGTCATTGGCAAACTTCAGAGGGGCCTGGACATGCGCTGGCTTGAGCAGTGGGACCTTGCGTGCGCTGCAGGATTTTAATCCATGACGGTGTAATGTGTTACTATAGTTTTTTTTGAGACTGTGGTCCCAGTTCTCTTCAGATCATTGACCAGGTCCTGCCATGTAGTTCTAGGCTGATCCCTCACCTTCCGCTGATCCCTCACCTTTGATTGAGTGTGTGGACAGGTGTCTTTTATACAGGTAACGAGTTCAAACAGGTGCAATCAATACAGGTAATGAGTGGAAAACAGGAGGGCTTCTTAAAGAAAAACTAACAGGTCTGTGAGAGCCGGAATTCTTACTGGTTGGTAGGTGATCAAATACTTATGTCATGCAATAAAATGCTAATTAATTATTTAAAAATCATACACTGTGATATTCTGGATTTTTTTAGATTCTGTCTCTCACAGCTTAAGTGTACCTATGATAAAAATGACAGACTACATGCTTTGTAAGTAGGAAAACCTGCAAAATCGGCATTGTATCAAATACCTGTTCTCCCCACTGAATTATTGTGTCAAGGTATAGATCTGGGAAAGGTTATAAAAAGTTCCCAGGAGCACAGTTGGCTCCATCCTTGTGAAATGGAATCTTTCATCTCAGGGTACTGTGTATGCATCAACCATGAGAAGAACACTGAATGGAAATGACATTCATTGGATGGTTGCTAGGAAAAAGCCTCTGCTGTCAAAAGAACCAAGCTGCCCATGTAAACTTTGTTAGAGACTTCCTGAAGAGTTCTAGAAGTCCATTCTCTGGATGTATGATTTCAAAAGGTACCTTTTTGGTAAAAATAAAAGGTATCTTTTATATTAAAAAAGGTACCGCTATGTTTGGCAAAAACACTAAAAACTCTGCAGACCATCAAAAGCACTCAATCCCAATTAATATGACAGCAACTGTCTGGTCACTTTTTGTTAAGCACACTCCATTTTGTGCACCAATGAATCCAATTTCCATTCTAACCAAGCTTAGATGGGGGATCCTGCCAGAAGGATCACCTGTCTGCAGAATTCCATCAATCTGGCCTTTTAGGGTAGACTGGCTAGACAAAAGACACTCCTGATATGACTAAAATGCATATGATATGCCCCCTCAAGGACTGAGAACATGAGGAAGAAGATTCTCTGGTTAGACAAATGTGGCCTGAATGCCAAACTGTACAACTGGCAAAAATAAGGTAACACTCACCCCCTAGCTAATACATCTCTATTGTAAAGCATGGTGTTGTGAGTGTCATGTTATGGGAATGCATCTCAACAGCAGGGACTGGTAGACTGGTAGATTCAAGGACAGATGAAGCGATCCAGATTGCATAAGACCTCCGACTGGTGTGAAGAATCATCTTTCAGGATAACAATGACCCAAAGCACAAGAGCAAGACAAAGCCCAGACATGACCTACCTTGAACATGTGTTGAGGGGACCTGCAGATCACTGTTCACTCATGCTCCACCTCTTTACTGACAGAGCTTGAGAAATTAGATATGGAACCACAGGAGAAACCACCAAAACCATGTTGTACAAATCTGGTAGAGGCAGACAAAGGTGCTTCTACAAAGTCCTGAATAGTGTCTGAATACATATGTGCATGTGTGCCTTCTGTCTTCCTTCTAGAGACTGAAGTGAATAATGATTTAGCAGATTGCAGAAGAGAATGCAAACACAGAGTCAGTGGGTGTGGATCTATTCTATACTTTTCCGTCTCCTTTAGTCTTACAAGTTACCTGGTCTTAGATGCTTATATGAATGTTTTTTAGGAAGCAGGTAACTAAGTGGCTGTTAGACCATCTGACCAGTAACCAAAAGGTTCCTAAATTGAATCTCCTAGCCATTGAGGTGAAACATCTAGTCCCAAACTATTGCTTTAACAATAAATACTTTTTGGTAAACAACAACACTAATCATTTGGGCATATGAGGCTTGCCGCTAATTAAAATATATTCCTATCCAGGAATTACAGCCTCTACTTCAGGACCAGTCTTATCAGCCACCACCCCATCTTCACCTGGTAATAGATTTTTATAAAATTTCTTTTTGAAAAAGTGTAGATTTAACAAGACTTTGAGAAGTGAAAGTATCATTTCTTTAGACACTTCTTATCAAACAACTGTGAGTTCTGTCAGGACAACCACCCAGCAGCAGTTAAAAAAATGGTAATCTAATAACAGTCCCAAACATAATTACATTCAACTCCAGATCCCTCCAAAAGTGTTCTTCCAAAATTACAAGTTCAACATTTTCAACAGAAACCTAAAATAAGTGTTGTTGTTAGACAACTTGAGGATGTCAGACCTCGTCTTTAAAAGCTGAACAAAATCTTGTCAACCTGTTTTCTTTGTAAATGTTGAGTCTGATATCCATTCTAGGGAATTATCTACGGAATATAGATTGTAGTGTTGCAAATAATAATAATAAAAATAATATTTTGAGTTTTTCTGAAAAATATATTACTATTCCAGAAGTTTTGGGTCTGAAAAATTATTGTGTTCAAATAAAACCATACCTCTTATGTTTTTGCGCAAAATATGTCTTATTGTTTGTGTTGTTTATTTTCTGCTTTTACTTTTGCTTAATTTCAGTCGAGACAATATTTTTGATTTGATTTTAGAGAAAGTACAGATTGTCCAGGCACCAGATCTTAGAGGAATATTGTAATACAGAAATATGAATAGTTAAGCATTGGGCTTCATTTGAGGAACATTCCTTGGGCAGCACTAATGTCTGTTTAAATACATTTGAGTAAACAAGGATGCATCCACCCTCAGGTTCTCCTTCAACACAGTACATCCCTGTTGTTGTGGGAACGTCTGTGAGATTGTTTGTGGCAGTTTCCATGTCCGTCATTGTCACTGTCATCATATTACACAGGAGAACCAGTAAGTATTGATGTTGATTATTTTTCTTTTTGTTTCATAAAATGCATCACTAGCTCAGTAATACACATGGAGACAGGTCCTCTGATGTTTTTTTTTAATTGCTTTCTTCAGAGATTCAAATGACAAATGATGTCAGCCTTGTGAGTAACACAGACCTTGTATTGTGTCTTCAAGTATTAAACTATTGTTTTACTTAATTAACTAAAGGTCCCACTATATATAAGTCATTAATTACTATTGCTACTCATTTCTAGGGTCTTAATGCAATAAATCACTGCACCCCACAAGACAATGAAGACAGGGTCAGTTCATCAATATGTTGCAGTACTTGATCAAATGAAACATGTTTTAACCCATATTGTTGTTAAAATGAGACTAACATTAAGTAAATTATTCACTTGTAAAGTCAACCTGCTGGCAGTATCACCTACAGTGAGGAGAACAACTATTTGATACACTGACGATTTTGCAGATTTTCCCACTTACAAAGCATTTACAAGTCTGTCATTTTTATCATAGGTACTCGTCAACTGTGAGTGATGGAATCTACAACAAAAATCAAGAGAGTCACATTGAATGATTTTTAAGTAATTAATTAGCATTCTATTGCATGACATAAGTATTTCTATTGGGTTCAGGTCTGGAGACTGGCTAGGCCACTCCAAGACCTTGAGATGCTTCTTACGGAGCCACTCCTTAGTTGCCCTGGCTGTGTGTTTCGGGTCTTTGTCATGCTGGAAGACCCAGCCACGACCCATCTTTAATGCTCTTACTGAGGGAAGGAGGTTGTTGGCCAAGATCTCGCAATACATGGCCCCATCCATCCTCCCCTCAATACGGTGCAGTCGTCCTGTCCCCTTTGCAGAAAAGCATCCCCAAAGAATGATGTTTCCACCTCCATGCTTCATGGTTGGGATGGTGTTTTTGGGGTTGTACTCATCCTTCTTCTTCCTCCAAACACGGCGAGTGGAGTGTAGACCAAAAAGCTCTACTTTTGTCTCATCAGACCACATGACCTTCTCCCATTCCTGCTCTGGATCATCCAGATGGTCATTGGCAAACTTCAGATGGGCCTGGACATGTGCTGGCTTGAGCAGGGGGACCTTGCGTGCGCTGCAGGATTTTAATCCATGACAGCATAATGTGTTACTAATGGTTTTATTTGAGACTGTGGTCCCAGCTCTCTTCAGGTCATTGACCAGGTCCTGCCATGTAGTTCTGGGCTGATCCCTCACCTTCCTCATGATCATTGATGCCCCACGAGGTCAGATCTTGCATGGAGCCCCAGATCTAGGGAGATTGACGTTCATCTTGAACTTCCATTTTCGAATAATTGCCCCAACAGTTGTTGCCTTCTCACCAAGCTGCTTGCCCATTGTCCTTTAGCTCATCCCAGCCTTGTACAGGTCTACAATTTTATCCCTGATGTCCTTACACAGCTCTCTGGTCTTGGCCATTGCGGAGAGGTGGGAGTTTGTTTGAGTGTGTGGACAGGTGTCTTTTATACAGGTAACGAGTTCAAACAGGTGCAGTTAATACAGGTAATGAGTGGAGAACAGGAGGGCTTCTTAAAGGATAACTAACAGGTCTGTGTGAGCCGGACTTCTTACTGGTTGGTAGGTGATCAAATACATGTCATGCAATAAAATACAATTATATATTAATTATAAAAAAATCCTACCATGTGATTTTATGGATTTCTGTTTTAGATTCTGTCTCTAACAGTTAAAGTGTAGCTATGATAAAAAATTACAGACCTCTACATGCTTTGTATGTAGGAAACACTGCAGATTTTGCAGGTTATCAAATACTTGGTTTCCCCACTGTAGACCAAAATCCCCTCCAGAGAGTTGTCGTAAGTGAAACAAATGTACATACTGTTGTCTCTTCTTCCTACAGGACTTTTAAAACATTTCCTTCGTTATGATTGTGTGTGTGTGCGTTTGTGTGTAGGCCCATGGTGAGGATGCAGTGACCTACGCCTCAGTTATGACCTCTACTAACCGAGGAAGAGAAACAGAGAACCCTGCTGACCCCAACTCTTTCTATTCTACTATCAATGAACCTCAGGGATTTAAGCCATACAAACGTCAGTCATCAAGTTAAATACACCATAGTTTTAGTACCCAGAAGTACTTTTTGTATGTGTGCTGGCCAGCTACTTAACACGGTTCTGGTAAGAGAAGGTTTTATGTAATACATTAAGATATATGTTAAATCAGATTTCCTGGGTATAACAATGTTTGTCCTACAAGTACACATTACACTTTTCTATTCCAAAATAAAATAATCCAGTTCTCTAAATGAATAGGCATACAAATTAAAATACCCCAACATTTTGCTATGTATTTTATTGAATCGAATGCAGGTTTTTTGTAGTGTTTCTAATATTATAAAAAAAAAAAATAAACATTGTTCATGATTGCTTATCTTGTTTACTTGAATGATTTGGTTTGTGATAATAAATTAATAATAAACAAAAACCCATTTCCCTTAAAAAAACTGTGTTTTGTAAAATTCAACTTTCTAAAGTGTCTAGTGACTGTAGCTCTGTATAATGAAATAAAACCTCATACTCAAAAGCAGCTGAAGTACTGCATTTAAATTACAGTATCTCACAAAAATGTGTACACCCCTCACATTTTTGTAAATATTTTATTATATCTTTTCATGTGAGAACACTGAAGAAATGACTCTTGGCTACAATGTAAAGTAGTGAGTGTACAGCTTGTATTACAGTGTATATTTAGTGTCCCATCAGGGATCAGTACACCCATTCTCAATCATAAAATCTGAGAAAGCTTTAGACATGGCAGACAGAGAGGCATTCCCAGGATTCCTGGGGTTAGAGAGATCCAGAGCCGGGTTAGAAACACAGTTCAGATCACCACCAAATATAAATCTATGGGTATTAAGTGAAGGGATTTTCCCCAGCAACTGGTTAGCAAAGCCAACTCAACGTTTGGGGTGTTTACGTTAACCAGCACCACCAGTGTGCGCCAGAGGGTCCCGACAAAGGTCAAATATCTTCCATTACTGTCAGCAATCACATTGGCCTCAGAGAACTGTACTCTAACCAAAATAGCGACACCCCTTGCCCTAGATTTAAAATGAGAATGAAAAACCTGAGTGTATCTGGAGTCCCGCAGCCTTGCGTGATCACAAGTGCGCAGATGCGTCTCCTGTAAGAAAACCACATCTGCTCTGAACTTCTTCATGTGGGAAAATAACTCGACACACAGCCATTAATATCTAAACCGCTGGCAACAATTTTTCCCTCCCCGGTGTCATGTGACTCGTTAGTGTTACAAGGTCTCAGGTGTGAATGGGGAGCAGGTGTGTCAAATTTGGACTTATCGCTCTCACACTCCCTCAACATGGCACCTCATTGCTCTACATAAAGATGGCCTAAGCTATAATAAGATTGCCAAGACCTTGAAACTGAGGTGCAGCACTGTAGACATACAGCGGTTTAACAGGACAGGTTCCACTCAGAAAAGGCCTCGCCATGGTCGACCAAAGAAGTTGAGTGCACTTGTTCAGCGTCATATCCAGAGGTTGTCTTTGGGAAATAGATGTATGAGTGCTGCCAGCATTGCTGCAGAGGTTGAAGGGGTGGGGGGTCAGTCTGTCAGTGCTCAGACCATACGCCGCACACTGCATCAAATTGGTCTGCATGGCTGTCGTCCCAGAAGGAAGATTCTTCTAAAGATGATGCACAAGAAAGCCCACAAACAGTTTGCTGAAGACAAGCAGACTAAGTACATGGTACACTAAGTACATTACTGGAACCATTTCCTGTGGTCTGATGAGACCATGATAAACTTATTTGGTTCAGATGGTGTCGTGTGTGTGGCGCAACCAGGTAAGGAGTACAAAGACATGAGACGGCCTTCAGCACCACCATGGGGCACTACGAATACCTGGGGATGCCGTATGGGTTGATGAATGCCCCGGCAGTGTTTCAGTCCTTTGTGAACGATGTGTTTAGGGACATGCTGGGGCGCGGAGTTGTGATGTACATCGACGACATCCTCGTGAATTCCGCTACGCGTACTGAGCATGTATCTCATTCGCAGGGTGCTGAAGCAATTGTTGGAGCAAGGCCTGTACGCTAAGGCAGAGAAGTGCGCGTTTTTCCAGCAAGCCGTCTCTTTTATCGGGTTTCGGATTTCCGCCGGTAGGATGGAAATGTAGGTTGATCACGTATCAGCTGGTGGCCTGGTCTGGCCAAGGATGTGAGGATGTATGTGTCCTCACAGCAACTCCTCAGCCGGTTCAAGAGTAAATGTGTCCTCAGAAGCACATCTTGGCAACCGGTTCTGTTTCTTACCAAACTGCTCGCCCAGTAACCAGAATGTCTTTAGAGGAAAGATCTTTCTCCAGCAATCACAACTGAGCTTGCAGGTCTGCAACCTACCACAAGATGTCACTATTGCACAATGAGACAAGGCAGTCCTCTCTGATGTTCTGTTCATCCACACTGAACAGTACTGAACTGTTTCACACCAGACTTTATGTTGAACAGCAACCAGGATTTGAACTCCTGACCTTTTTTGGAAGAGGAGACTAAACACAGGCAGTAACCTCTAACAATAAAGAACCAGTAGTTTTTTTTTTGTTTTTTTTTCATGGCTTGAATTTATGGCTAACAGCTGATTTTAGAGTTCCCAGGACATCATGGATCAATGGACCTGACCCAGCTCGTTTTACGTGTGAAAAAGAGACCAGGAAAGCTGAAGGGTTCACACAGATTTTACTCAGAGGAAGGAAGAGGGTTACATCAGAACTAGATTGGTTAATCTATATTCTATATCTATGGGTTGCACGGTCGAACAAGGGCTTGGGAAAAGTAGAGGATTCCACTTCTCTTTAACTTGTTATATGTCACCACCTAGTGGTGAATCTCATGGGGACGTCTGTATGAGTAAATTGTAATCGTTTTGGTTCCTTGTGAACTATAACCCTTGTAGCTACGGCTTTTCAAATATGTACTGCCTTCTGAGATGGTGACAAATTGATTGCTAGGGACAAAGCAAATGTATTGATATAATCACTTTTGCACTATTCATGCTTTTGGAAATTATAGTGGGAATTACTAAACAGTAATTACTAGGCAATTCCTGTTTTACCATAAAGCGTGAAAGTGTATACATACAGTAAAATACACACACACAGAGCGAGAGACACAATGAGTTGTACATATTGCAGTGGTTTTACTTTCTTTAAAAAGTATTAGAACTTTTTTTTGAGAACATTTTATAACTATTTTTAATGAATTGTAATGAATTTCTCAATGCTGACTTTATTCCCTATGGCCATAAAAAAAATAAAATAACACTCATCAGATCCTCTTAAATAGTTAAATTTCATGCAAAAACACATGAGCTTCCTAAGAAATTTGCAATACTCTTCTATGGAAAATACTGCTATCATCAACATTGTAAAATATTTCTAGACCTGTCTTAAACATTAAAGCTACAGACAGTTGAATGTCTTGGTCCAGAACAGGGAGAGTAGTGAGGAACAAGGATCATCCCTCATGGACCTGATGATCAATACCAGAGATTTCTTCTATATGTAGAACAACACAACAACAGACATAAGAACACATGTCTATCAATGTACTCTAAAAGTGACTGTAAAGATGGAATAGTTCATTAGGATTAAGCCATTCAAGATCATTATGTATGTGAACAGACTATATAAAGGATCAGGTTACAATTCAATGTATAGATCTGAAGGACAAGAAATAAGAGAACCATTTGTTTGATTCTCCAGTTGGCCTATATCCATAATATTTAGGTCTGTCCACTTCTAGTCCTTTAAGATCTGTGAACACTGAAGATATAAGAGTTGGAGGGAAGAGCTAGGAAGTAGGAACCTAAATTGAACTGGACCAATGTCTGTGATTCTCACCTGTTTGTGTTCTCAGAGGCTTGGGTGGGCAGGTCCTCATTGTGTAAATAGTTATTATGGAAGCCATGATGGTCAGTGCCACAAACTGCATGATGCGACTGATGGGTAACTCAGTATAACTGGAACCTGGACAATGAGACAGACGGTGTGTGATTTGAATCATTGGGATTGATTTATAAGCTTTGAAAATGAAGATTCCACCCAAAACGCCCACTAGATGATGAAGAGCAATATCCATCAGCCAAATACCTCAACAGCTTCAACTTCACCTGATCACCAAATACTGTAGCTTTACATTCCCACACATGGATTGATTGTTTAGACCTTCTATAACATGTTAAAGTTTCTATAACATGTTAATTCTGGACTACTGGTATTTGGCATCAGACAAGCAGAAATCCCACAGGAAGAAAAAGTGTGAACTGCAATGCAGATTTTTTTTTTTTAACACAGAAGCTAGTTGCAGGTACAAACGCAAACTGTGTGTACTGACTGAGAAAACATCTGACACTGGCCCAACCTGCTGAACCATTTTTTATTTCTTGTAATGAAGAACTTTAACAGTCTGAAGTTATATGAGGGACACAACATATGCTTTAAATGAACAGTACGAGACACTAGTGTAAAAACCTTGAATATTTCAAAACAAACTGGAATATTCCCCTCTACTCTCAGTTCACTCTCTTAATCGAAATGAAAGCTCACAACTTAGTTATTTACATTATGTTTGTAAATGAACCTAGGGAAGCTAACCCCAACACTAGCATTAGGGCTAACCAACATCCAAGAAATACCCCTAAAACCACTGATAGGACGAGGGAAAGAAGAAACTTTGCTAACTCCACATCTGATTAGCCAGATACTACCTTGATTGGGCACAACATAAGCAAGCATATCAGAATGGCAACCATGGCTGATACATCGGTCAGAGAGCTAATAGAAATGTTGCCAGTTATTCTCTACACATCCAAGCAACATGCAGATTATTATCCACACTGGGTCTTTTGACATTCTACAAAGGAAAACTGACTCTGAGATCCTGAAAAATGATTTTTCTATGCTACTGGAGTTTAATCTTTAGCAGACTCCTTGGGCTGAATACATGGCTGACATCGGCATGTTTCAACCACGGGATAAGGTTTATTGACAATTTCTATATTTTTTGGAACTGTACAGACCGCTTTAGACCTGATGGGGTTCATCCAAACATCATGGGATGCCGGCTGCTTGGTGCCACCATACGTCAAGCTCTTGGAATTTCATTCCCAAACAAGATAAGCATGAAGGACAGTACTCCTAGGGTGTGTAGACCTTTTATATCCACTGCATGTCAATAACGTTCATCTCCAGTAAATTGAAGTTCATCTATTAGTAGTGGCTTCACTGGGATAGAAGAATAGTGTTAGAATGGACACTGCCTACCGGTGACAGATATAAATCCTGACAGACCAGTAACATTAAGGTGTCCTCTGCTGATGTTAGTCTGCACTGGGTGGATGAGGCTGGGAGAGAGACTCCAGACTCCAGATCATACAGCTGTCTTGCTGTGGTAATGACTCCAAGCAATAACTCCAAGTGGTAAACACTCCAAGCAAGAGGTATGAACTGTACCACAGAAAAGTTAAAAACACTACAAACTGTTTACTGACTAATACACCTTACTTTCAATGTAAATAGATTACAATTCTGTGCCGGGACAGAGAGGGATGGTGGAGAGGGATGTGATGTGATGTAAGTGTTCCCTTTATTTTTTCCCTGTTTTAGCGCTCTTTAAAATGTTTTTTTAATCCAGAAGCAGCTTGTTCTGTATTGATTCTCTGGGATACTCTAGTCCTTATAATGACATCTATTTTGTGGTTTTTAGAGAAAGACACTTGGTTTTGTGAGCTCAAAACAGGATCTTCTGCATGATGTAATTCTGTTTTGTTTGCAGTAGGAGTCATCATATTTTTACATTCTCATACGGAATATCTGTCATGGTTTTGCCGGTACAGCCTCACACTGTGTTGGTAGTTTCATGTTTCCCTTTCATCACAATTAGTTCCTGGACTCGTTAATTGTGTCTTCATCACTGATTACTACACCTGATTCCCCTTTTTTCATTATGTGTTTATATAAATGCGTCCTCTGCTGGTCCTGTGTTGTTGATTGTTCTTAAAAGTACCTGGTGAGTCTTTGGTCCGTTCGCTGTGATCTGTCAATGCTTTTCTTTGTATCAATTTTTGTTTTTGTATTTAGTTTTTATTTTATTAGAATTGACATTAGAATGCAAGTAAGCCTGCGCCTGCAGGGCTGGACAATAACGATGGACCGAAGGCCCCAGGCCAGTTAAAAGTCAATTCGGGACTAATCAAACTAGCAGGTCACTGCCCCGATCGGGACAATTTGAGATCGCATTATAAACTCGACATCCTCCAGTTGTTTCGTAATATGGCACATGCACAAAACTACCTTGCAGCTCCTTGACCAGCTGTTGACCAGTCAAGAGTTGAGCAGTGATGTGACGTGTGGCTGTCTGGTATTGTATTTGAATAAGTCATTTAAAAACTAACGCAAGTCACTCAACTGAAGATGGTAGTGAAGGATAACCTCAAGCTCAAATCTTTTACCTCAGTGCAAAAAATAATGTACCTGTTTCGAAGTCAATGGAACTCAGATTCACTGTCGTCTGTGGCTAAGTACCGGCTTGGTCTTTCTACAAAGGCACTGACAAACACAAACAGTCCCCGACCAGCAATGCTAATAGTCAACAGCACCTGGTCAGCATGACAGCCAAGCAGGTGGCGGACAATCCATCTTCAGGGCCCTTGGTTGTATCAGGAATTTAAATGCAGATGCCCATTGGGTGATTGCACAACATAACAAATGCATACCTAACTGATGGACCAGCCAGTTGTCTTGTCCCTGGGGTGAATGATTTAGTGTATTGTTTAAAAATCTGTGTTTAGTTTGAAAGTCTAAAGCTTTTTTGACTTATCTTTATTCATTTTCATAATTAGAAATATTATGAAAGAAATATAAAAATATTTTGTTTTAAATTATTAATCATGTTAAGTAACAAACGTAACTGATAAATAACAACTTTTGGAACGAGGGACAGTAAAAATGTTTTTGGGACCAGTAAGTTTCAAAGTTTCAAAGTGGCAAAAAGTTTTAACATTGAGCCCTGGCCTGGTTCCTCCACTCAACCACCTCATGACAATATCTGTTATCCTCTTTGACAAGCGGATAAAATGTGATTGACTTATCCTGGTAAATCAAATAAAACCTTGTATTCGATTAATTCCAGAAACTCAGCTGAATTTTATGGCAATAAAGGGACTAGTCTGTAACTTCATTAAGGCTTTAGGATCACTTATTTACAATGTCAATTAGAAGTGCTAAACAATACTGCTGACTAGGTTGTAGCAAATAAGGGAAGGTCATTGGAGTTTGTAACGGGAAGGGACACTGGGAACAGACACAGAGGGTGTGTACAGCCCCCTGGTGGGCATTTAATGAAAACAATACAAAGGATCAGGAAAGAGGGGGTGGAGAAATCAAAAACACACCCCTTTATTAGGGAGATGGCTTTTTCTCTGGGACAACCTGCTGGTAGTGGTTTGGGAGGAATGGGCGCTGGCTGATGCTTTGTTTGGAAAGGGACAATGTCAGGGACAATGTCTAGCCATAACACTGCAACTACACAGACATTGTTGATGAAACTAAGTGGAACGAAGAAGGCTAATACTGGTAAATTACATATTAATTAGGGGATAGTCATTTGCATTGCAACTACCCAAGATAATATGGAGCTAACAGGTAAGTGAATGGAATAGTTACAGAGGCATAACCATACAATTCAGACCATTTCTAAGCAACAATATGAACATTTGTGGAAGGAATAATGAGTATTCAAGGAACCAGTAGGTACAATCGAAATACACATGCAATAAAAGTTTGACAATATTGGAAAAGAGAGAAGGCTAATGCTGAATTACACCTATAGAATACATCTTTGCAGTAAAACTACATGGTGTAGAAGTGTAAATACAGGGGAATTTAACAATCAAGTTGTGCTGAAATAACGGTAATGTCAGAAAAGTAATGAAATACAAGAGTGCAACATATCAGCTGTTGTTGGTTATGTTGTGTCCTCTCTCTATTGTAATGTCATAATATTCATGTCCACTGGGTGGCACCGTTTGGTTACAAGTTGAACTATGTGAGCAAAGAAGAAGAAAGAGTAAAAAGAAAAACAATGCTAAGCTACTGCTCGTGTCTGTCGGTTTTTTAATACATTCCTCCTTCAATATAACAGGTTAATTGTCACATTCTTACGTGGTTGTTGTGGTCTTCATTCTGGGCAAACAAACCATAAATGGTTAACTACAATGGCCGTACCTAGTGTTGCGGTCTCAGTTACAAAGTGTTTTTTCTACAACTTTCCTAGCAGTTACTGACTAAGGCCTGCAGAAACATGGTTATAATTGATGTGTACCTAGTTTTTTCCACTTGGTTTCTTTGTTGTTTCCTGGAAATAACCTAGTTATTACCTTGTTATTTCCATCCTGCCAAATAAAGTGCAACCCTTATTCCCTTTTGGGTAAAAGAAAACATTAACCTCTGCAACCAACCTATGGAGCGCAGGAACGTCCCTGTCCTGGCACCAAGTTTCAAAGACCTGCCAGTTATACACATAGACAGAACACAGAGGGTGTCCCAGAATCCTTAGTTATCACAATAACATTCTGGGGGAGTCATTTGACACATCCTGTCTGGGGCGTTCCTGCTCTTTATCTGAGAGACAATCCTGTTCAGAGTTGGAACCAACAGGCTTTCCAGCAATGGTTGGCAAAAGCTGCCAAGACTGAAGGAGAAAGGGTGGTTGCAGGCAGGAATGGAGGAAGGTAGGTTTCTGTGGTGAGGGTATCATGGTGGAGCAAACCACTTACAGGGGAAAGACATTGCTGAGGGGCAACATGAGTAATGTAATGGGTATTTCCTGCCTGTGAGGTGACATTTGGTGGAGAACTGACATCCTGATCACTTCCACATGGTTGTAGCAAACCCCAATGCAAACATAAATGATGTTCAACCCACAAGTTTGAATGGTCATCAAATTGCAAGAAAGATGCCGAAAAACAACCATGACACCAGATGATGATCATTTGCAATGTCTTGTTGCAATTTAGATTTTGTCCATGCAGAGACTTTTATCAATACAAAGCTTTTATCAATACAAAGTAATTAAATTACAATATATAAAGACATCTATATCTGTATCAAGACATAGGCCTTCGCTGAAGTAAGAGAAGGCCTAAGTGACTGATCTCCACTGTTAGGGATGGCCTTTTTTCTGCATTATGATTTTTGATTTATGTAGCTTGTTAATACATTTGTTGAATTAGGTTACTGTTGCGAGTGAATGGTGGTGAATTGAAAATACAGATAAAACCACACTGGATCCTTTACAAAGCTCTATACTGGACAGTTTTATTTCCTCAGATTTCTTTATTTGCCACTGGATTTACAGCACATGCACACAGTTGACACATACAGGTTTTTGGCATGTACAAATATTCAGGCTATATCACGTCATGTGTACATCAGCCTTTTTATTGGTAGAATATTATGCAAACAGAGCGAGCTCGTTCTCAGACCCATCTGACCAATTGAGTTGTCTGCATTACGAAATAAGCACCGAGCACAAGGTTAGGAAGAGTGAAGTTAATGGATTTACAATACCGAGGTTAGTCAAATTCTATCTATCGGGGCAAAGCCAGGCTTTGTAAATGTGGGCCTGGATAAAGGAACAATCATGTACCTTTTGTACCACACAGTAACAAACACAATGTTTGGCCCCGTCACATCCAAACTGAATAGTCTACCTTGACAAACAGGGATCAACAGCTTTACAACAGACCTTGTAACTCGTGGCTCTTACTTCACCTCATCAGCAGTGTATCAAATGACACGCAGAATCTGTAACAAAGCATGTTGAGTACTTTTTTATACATTGTTGGTTATATGTGACTAACTCGGCCTTCCAGAATCAGGAAATGAGTGAAGATGAGGAGGCATTGTTGGTAACATGAGGTGAATTATACAAACAGAGTGGTTTCTGACAGATTGGAATGGACGCTGGGATGGGTGGAGACTCCACCTCTGTAGCGGGAAGGGACGCCGAGACAGGTGGGGCTCTGCCCCCAGAGCAGGTCATGGCCCCGGGAGAGGTGGAGTCTCCGCCCCAGGAGCAGGATGAGGCAAAGGGATGCAGGGTGGAAGCTCCACCCCCGAATCAGTACAGCGCGTTGGAGCAGGAGGTCGCTCAACCCTCAAATCCATAATGGGAGCCGGAGCGAGAGGAAGCACCGCCCCCGGACCAGTATGAGATGCAGGAGCAGGAGGAGTCCAGGGAGCAGGAAGCGCCGGGGTAACTGGAGGCTGGACCGGTGGTACCAGACCGGGACCCGACATCACCGAGTGCTGATGGGCACATGGCACCAGCCTCTCCAAACCCCACCTGACCTCCCTCCCAGCAGGCCAGTCTCTGACCCTCACTGGGGGATGCTGTGGGCTGGCAGCCGGGGAGAGACAAATCGCCCTCACTGTCTCCCTCCTTCCCCAGTACTGGTCATATGGAGGCTCGCTTCTGAGCCCCCACGAGTTGCCAGGGGCTCATCTGCGAACCCCCGTGATTTCTCTGGGTTCATAGGCGCTTTCCACTGAGAACAATGTCTGTTATGTGGCTCTGGATCCTCTGGCCAGGGATCCAGACCCCAACTCCACACCTCCTTGAATGTGCTTTGGATCTTTGGCCGGCTGCTCTGTCCTGTTGTGGTGGTTCATTCTGTTTCAGGGAAGGCAGGACGCGTGGAGCAGAGCAAACATGGAAACTTCCTTTATTATTTCTAGAAATCACTATCCCCAATCAGAGGCAATAGGGAGCAGCTTCCTCTAATTAGAGGCAATAGGGAGCAGCTACCTCTGATTGTGGATAATTAAACAAAAGTGCATATAGAGCTGCCAAGAGGCATCTCTGCACTCAGGCCCTGACTGTGGCCTCCAGGCACATAGAGATGCCTAGAGGCACCCCAGCCTACCTCGGTCAAGATAGTATGTAAAAAAATGTCCAATCATCACCTTTTATTTCCATTTTCTAAAGCCAATCATTTATCACAATTCCATTTTATACAGCCAATCACAAATCTCCACTCCATTTTCTCAGTCCAATTATTGCCCTTAAATTCCATTTTGTTTAGCAAATCTCATATCACAAATCCATGTTTCACTGTCCAATACCGTGGCGCCATTCCATTTTCATTATGGACACAACCAACCATCGACCGCCTCCAAGAACAGTGAGTGAGAGATCGTGATAGCGACTTGGAGAAGGTAACTGTCAAATTTTTCTTGGGGGTTTTCATGGACTTGTTTCGTATACAAGGTAACAATTAACATGTTGGTTATACTTTAATGGGTATAACTGAATAGCGATCGCTAACTCTGAGATTAAGTCGCATATATATTTAAGCTAGGCACTTTCGCTAGCGCATGTTAGCTGTGGGGCGTTGCCGTTAGCGAATGTTACAGTAAGGATTGTGTTAATTTAACTTCAATGTCGGACGCCTCTTAGTTCATAAATAAAGCTGTCACAATTGGTGACATGAGGTCTGTCATAGCGACCATATGATATAATCTGCTATATAACTTTCTTGTTGACGTGAATGCCACTGAGCCATCCAATGAGCTAAACGTCGTCATGTAACGAAATGATATGTCAGCTGGCTAGCATATTGCTAGAATAAATCGTCTGCATTGTCATAAATTAGAAAGAAACATCCACACTATTAAGCCTAACTAGCTGATGTCACCCGTAGGACTTAGCTAGATTGAGGAGACTAATTTGACATGATGCTCTCATTTAGCTTCATTGCTTGTATTTTGAGTCCTTTTCCAAGCATGCACTTTTTTATTGTAGCCTAACATTTCTATTAGTTTGCCTAGTTTAGTTTTTGTAATTGTTATGGTGATGTGATCAAATCATGCCATTCATTTAAGATGTCTAAACCAAAGACGCACAAGGCCATAGGGGATGGGGAGTGGATGTCCCGCTTGAGGAGATTTGCTTCCTCTGGGGTTTGGCCTGCTGAT